>NW_027491198.1:1349935-2599870 GCF_021521415.1 Bidens hawaiensis
GCACAGCAGGCGGATGCAGCAACATATTCAGCTTCTGCAGTAGAGATTGAGACTGTAGTCTGCTTTTTACATTGCCATGACACTAGCCTTTCACCCAAAAATTGACATCCTCCTGAGGTTGACTTTCTGCTCATGTTGCAGCCATCATAATCACTGTCTGTATATGCAATCAGATCAAAAGCTTGGTTCTTTGGATACCAAATCCCTAAGTCTGGTCTTCCCTTCTAATATCTGAATATTCTTTTAACAGCATTCATGTGGGAGACTTTTGGACTTGATTGGAATCTTGCACACACATATACAGCAAACATGATATCTGGTCTTGTTGCAGTCAGATACATCAGAGATCCAATTTTGGCTCTATATTCATGTTCATCTATAGGCTCCCCCTTTTCATCTGCAATCATCTTTTCTTTGGTGTCCATTGGAGTTGAAGCAGTCTTGTACTCTTAACAGTTGAACTTGTTCAAGATGTCCTGCACATATTTGTTTTGATGAATGAAAATCCCCTCAGCCTTCTGTTGAACTTGCAATCCTAGAAAGAAGTTCATTTCTCCCATAGAACTCATGCTGTATTTGGACTTCATTACCCCTTCAAACTCCATACACATTTGTTCATTTGTAGAACCAAAGATGATGTCATCCACATACACTTGTAACAGAAGCAAGTCTGATCCCTTTCTTTTGTAGAAGAGTGTCTTGTCAATGGCTCCTCTTTTGAAACCATTTTCAAGAAGATGATTTGACAGCTCATCATACCATGCTCTAGGAGCCTGATGCAATCCATAAAGGGCTTTGTTTAACTTATACACCCTATTTGGATACATTTGATCCTCAAAACCTGGAGGTTGAGCAACATACACCTCTTCATCAATCTTTCCGTTTAGAACTGCAGACTTAACATCAAGCTGGAACACTCTAATGTTCTTTGAGGCAGCATATGCAAGAAAAATCCTGATAGCTTCAAGTCTTGCAACCGGTGCAAAGACTTCCTCAAAGTCTATTTCTTCTTCTTGAAGACATCCCAGTGCTACAAGTCTAGCTTTATTCTTAATCACCAAACCCCTTTCATCCCTTTTGTTTCTAAAAACCCATTTGGTTCCAATTGCATATCTGTCAAATGGCTTATCAAAAAGATCCCACACATGCAGGTCTCTAAATTGTTCCAATTCCTCTTGCATTGCTTCCACCCAACTATTATCTTTTAATGCTTGTGCTATGTTCTTTGGTTCTATTTGGGACATAAAACAAGAGTAAAGACAAATGTTTGCAATTTCGGAATGACTTCTTGTAACTCTTTCATGCAAATCACCAATGATATTTCAGAAGGATGAATCTTTTCCACATAAGGAGTTTGTACAATCATATCTGTAGACAAATTTGTGTTAAGATTTGTTTCATTGAACTCTGGTTCTTCAATGATTTAATCAACTTCTGCATCATGAAATTCTGGTGCTTCATCATTATGTTGTCCTGAAGTAGATGCACCATTGTTTTCTAAGTTCAATCTTTGAAATAGATCTTGAAATCTTGTTGTAGATGCAGCTTCTTCTCCACTTGCTTGGTTGCTTGTGTCACCCTCATTCTGAATTTGATCATCCTGTACATCTTGATTGTCTTGATTGTTCTTAGTATGATCATGTTCAGGATTTTGATTATTTTCTCGATCATGTTGACTATTGTCATATGAGGGATTCTTCACAAAAGTATACTCCTTTTCTTTTCTAGCAACTTTCTTCCATAATTCTTCCAAGTCCAATGACTTCTTCTTTTTCTCTTCAATTTCACTGGTCTTATAGAAAGATTCATCAAAGTCTTCAGGATAAATCTTGAAAGACCTTATTAACTTCTCATGATCAAACAGCCATGCTGCACCATCAACTGTATTGAATTGATTCTCATTAAAGATGATGTCAGATGATTCTATAACACTCAAGTGATCTTTCACATAAACTCTGTAGGCTTTTGAGTGTGTAGAATATCCAACAAAGAAACAATCCAGGGACTTTGTTTGAAACTTGTTCAAATAGTCTCTTGTGTTCAGTACAAAACATTTGCATCCAAAGGGCTTGAAAAACTTAATATAAGGCTTTCTGTTGTGAAATATTTCATATGGAGTTTTGTTATGCCTTTTGTTGACAAGTACCCTGTTCTGAACATGGCAGGCTGTATTTATAGCTTCAGCCCAAAAAGTGACAGGCAGATTAGCATCTGCTAATATGGTTCTTGCAGCTTCAATCAAAGTTCTATTTCTTCTTTCTGCAACACCATTTTGTTCAGGAGTTCTAGGAGCTGAGAATTGTTGTTGTATTCCTTTTGCTTCACAGAATTCTTGCATAACTCCATTCTTGAACTCAGTGCCATTGTCACTTCTCATCATCTTGACTGTCTTATTCAACTTGTTCTCAATCATTGTTACACAACCTTTAATCAACTCTGCAGTCTCATCCTTGGTACTTAGGAAATAAACCCAAGTGTATCTTGAATAGTCATCAATGATCACTAGACAATATCTTTTCTTCCCAATACTTGGTACACTCATAGGACCAAAGAGATCCATATGAAGTAATTCAAGTACTTGATCAATTGAATTGATGAGTTTTGACTTATGAGTAGATTTGTGTTGTTTTCCCTTTTGACATGAATCACAATGATCTTACAACTTGAATTCTCTTGTAGGTAAGCCTATGACATGCTCACCTTTGACAAGTCTATTCATGTTCTTCAAGTTCACATGACACAGTTTTCTATGCCACAATTTTGACTCATTTTCAGTGGCTTTGGAAACAAAACATGCACCTCCTCTTGAAATAGCTTCTTTCATATTCAATTCATACAAGTTACCATTTCTTGATGCCATCATCATAATCATTTCAGGTGGAATTACAAACTCAGGTTTTAAAATGAAACAGTGTGAATCATCAAAACTGACTTTGTAACCCTTATCACACATTTGTGATATACTCAGCAGATTGTACTGAAGACCTTTAACATGAAATACATTATCAAATGAGACTTTCCCATTTGTTAAGATTCCTTTTCCAACAATCTTTCCACCATTTTCATCACTCCCAAAAGCTACTGGACCTTCATACTTCTCTTCATAATTGACAAGAGATCTTTTGTCACAATTCATGTGCCTAGAACAACCACTATCCATATACCATATATCATTTAGAGGAGTGGACTGTTCCTGCACATACAGAAAAGTTTGATTAGTTGAGTGATGAAGTGCAAGCCTTATCAACTTGCAGCTCATCAGATTCAGTTTCAAACACAGCTTGGGAAGTGAGTGTTGTTGGTTTAGGATCTTCATGAGTCAATTCTAAGTTATCTGAATTATCAGTTTCATAACCACACTCTCTTGGAGTTTTAACAAGTGAGGTTGGACACTGGTATTCAGTTGAGTCAGTGGTATACTTCTTTATCACATAGTCCTTCTTCTCAGAGTAGGCTCTCACATCAGCAACTTGCTCAACCTTACTCTCAGTCTTAGGTTTCCAAAGGAAACCATGTGGTTCATATCCATGTTTTAATAGAAACTTCTCATCACCAGTGAGTTCTGTTGGTTTATTTCTAGAATGTGCATCTATTCTTCTTGTCTTCTCACTGCTTGATGATCCTTGAGAACCATCAGATTTGACTGATTGAGTATCTTGTTTGATTCTCAAAGACTGATAGTTCTTTTTGGTCAATTTCTCATGCTTCTTAGGAGATTTACTTCTTTTTGCTAATTCAGCCACTTGCTTCTTTGTTGTTACTTCAGCTTTCTTCTCAATCCTTGTCTCCTTTTCAGATTTCTTTTCTTCTATTCATGGTTTCATTTTCACACACCTTTCCTTTTCTCAGATATATATCATACTTCTGTTTGTATAGAACAAAGTCTTGGCCATACTTTGTTCCATCTGGTATATGAAATGGTTTGAATTTGAATCTTTCATTACATGAATCTGTGTGGTGATCATATTCATCACACCTTTTGCACCAAACCTTGCCTTTGAATATTTCATGTTCTTTTGGTTTCTTGAATCTTTCACTTGGCTTAGGTGACTTGACACCTAGAGTCTTCTGATTATTTAAGCTATCATAGTTAATTGAGAATGGCACAAACTCCTCAATCTTAATGTCTTGTCTTTCAAGTTTGCTTTTGACAAAGACAAGTTTTTCAATAGTCACAAGTTCTTCATCACTGCTTTCTCTAACCCTTGACTGTCTTTTCTCATACTCTTCCACAGTTTCTACTTCTCCAACATCCAATACCTCATGACTAGAAAAGATTGGATAAACTGGGATAAAATTTTCTGTATCAACTCTTTCAGTCACCATCTTCTGTTTGTTGCTCTGCTTTATCCTACCCAATACAGCCTTGCTTGGTGGTCTGACTGCATTGTAGTTTATCTTCCTCCTTTCACAAATGTCAAAAGAAACATGTTCTCTTTTCATTTTATCATTCTGTTTCTTCAATCTTGGTGGGACTGGTGGATACTTTGGAAGTTTATCAACAGATTCCGGTTTCTTATATTTTCTTCCTCTTTCAGCAGCTTTGATTTCCTTTTCAGTAATTTGATCACTCAAATCACTCAAGTCATCTTGATCCAATTCAACTGAATCAAAGTCATCCTCAGAGACTTGAACTCCAATTGACTTATCCTCTTTTACCACTTTCTTAATCACAAACTCTCCTTCTTCATTCACTTCTACCTTTTTGTACAAATCAACAAATTCTTCCTTGTCTTGAAAGACATCTCTGAATTGTTGCAAGTATGCATCTCTTTTCTCTTTGTCAACTTTTGGCATGAAGTTTTTGTTGAATGGAGGTGGAACTGCTTTGTATTTGTCTTGTTCCTTCACCTGGTTCAGTATACCACATATGTTGCCTGTTGAGACCAAATTCTTCAGAAATTCAGTTTCAACCTTCAGTCTTGTGTTTTGCACCTTTTCTTCAACCAACATCTTCTTTAATCCATCAATCTCAGTGATGTATCTGGTTTGAGTTCTGTAATTGATCGTGCAATCATCTTCAAGGCTTTTAATCTTTTCTTCACTGATCATCTCACTTGCCTCATACTCATTGATGATACTTTGTTTTCTAAAACACTCACTTTCCAGCTTGCCTACTTTTGTTCTCAATTCAATTATAAGTTCATTTAAATCAACAGTAGGGGCAGAGTGTACCTGAGATGATGATCCTTTTTCTTTCTCAATTATGGCCATGAATGCCACATTTGCTTTCCTGATATCATCTACAATGTCCTCTTCATGATTGCTCCAATCAAAATTTCCTTCATGTTGTGTAGTCACTGCCACATTTCCTTGATTTCTGATCTGATTTTGATTTGCTGGAACAGTGTTGTTTGGAACATTTTGAGCTACTTGAAGGTTTTTATTGTTATTCATTTGAAAACCTTGAGTCTGTTGCATACTTTGTTGTTGATTATTCATTTGAGGCTGAAAGTTGTTGAAGTTGGGGTTGTAATTGTTGTTGGGATTGAAGTTGTTGTTGTTGAAGTTGTTCATTTGATTGTTGTTGTTGTTGAATCTTGGCTGATTTTGTTGGTAATGCTGCTGACCTCTTGGTTGATTTTGTTGATATTGCTGCTGACCTCCTGGTTGTTGATTATGGAATTGATTCATTTGAAAGTTTCTTGGTTGATTGCATTCTCTTGCAAAATGACCAGGTTGCTGACAATTGTAGCAGATTGCTTTTGACTTGTCAAATCCAATCCTGTCATTAGGACCAGAAACCAGAGACCTACCAGTTCTGTTATATAACCATTTACTTCTCAAACACAACATGGCAGCTTGCCACTTCAAATTCATGTCTTCCAAGTCATCTGCATCAATTTTCTCTAAATCATCTTGTACCACACTTGTGTGAATTAGGTTCTTTGCAACAAATGCATTATATAACTCAGTAAACATAGACATCAATGCATTTGTTTCATTGTTTTGACCATTTACACCACTAGAGTGATGCACATTCCCACTTTCCATTGAGGCAGTTTCAGTATCATCAATCAGTTGCACATTGAACCTCTGCTGATTTCCTTGATTACTTGTGCTACCTCCAATGAAAGATTTTGGAGTAACAACATTATGTTCAGCTGGTTCTTCAGTAATGGGAATTTGCTGTTGATTCTTGGTAGACAGATTTCCCATGGGTGCAATCAATGCATTTGAAACATTGAAGCAGGGTCTATCTTCCTTAATCATCTCATTCTCTATCATTTCAAGTTCTGCAGCCTGAAGAAAGCATACTACATCATCCAATTTCAATTCATTGAAATTATGCTTCTGAAGGATGAACTTGCAAGCAGTATACCATTCTTTTGGCATTGAGTTGAGTAACTTTGTATTTAAATCAAAGTCAGTCATTACATAATCAGTTGTCCTCAACTCATTCACAATACTTAAAAAACGTTCTAGTATTGATTTCAACCTTTCTCCTTCCTTATACTTGAACCTTTCCAACTGTTGCTTCAATCTTTGCTTCTTTATGTTCTTTAGTTCAGTATTCCCCTCATACATCTCAAGGATGGCATCATACATTTGCTTGGTAGTTGTGTTATGTGCCACCTTGGTCAGAATCTCCCAAGACAAACCTAGCTTAATCATAGCTAAGGCTTTGTCATCCACCTTTCTCATTATTTCTCTTACAGCAGCAGTTGCAGCTGCATTTGCACCTTATTCAGCAGCAGTTTGTGGACCATTCTTGATGGAGTTCCACATATCAATATCATTGTAGCATACAGCTGCTTCAAAGAGTACTTTTCATTTGATAAAGTTTTCCTGTCCATACAACCTTGGTATCTTGTTAGTAGACACCTCTTGTTCCTCATATCCAGACATTTAAAAAAAAAAATAAAAATCAGTTTCTTTGTAAAAACAGAGTTTCAAAATAATCAGATCTGAAAACAGAATGCTCAGATCTGATGTGATTAGGACAAGATGTAGATATAAAGATTAGAACTTTAATTGAAATAAGGAAGAGAAAACACCGGTAGATTGTAGATCTGGAAGAAAAATGAAAAACAGGGCTGCTGACGTCACTAATCAATCGAACAGTGGTCTGCTTACGTCATTCTTCTTCAAATCTTCAATCAGCAACAATATTTCCAAAATAGCAGTAACAAGCTCTGATACCACTTGTCGGGCCCCTCGATTTCAGCTGGATCTTAATCAATCATGTCATAACTCACACAGATTAATGTGTTGACAAGAGAGTTAATGACGGGTTGCTATATTTAGAAAGATATCCGTTTGTTAAAGGCGGAATCAATAACAAACATACGGTTGCAAAGAATAATCAAAGGTAGAAAGCACACACATGATTCACTCAAAAGATTTCCATCTATATAATTTTCATCATACAAAGTGGATAATCGATTTAGGGATTTTAGGAATCCTAGGACAGGCGTCACTTTCAAGAAATATTCTTTCTTATCCGAAAAGTGTAAAGGCTCAAAGTCCGTGTCCTCTCTCTCTTGGCGGCGTGCCCTAAACATTCTATTTATAGGCCTGCCAACCTAGGACAGCTGTTATTCCTTCTAGAAACCCTAAATACAATAATACATATTCAAATTACATATTCAAAATAAACTAAGTGTAAAACAAGTCTTCCGGGTAGGCTTTGCACCAATCTTGTCTTTCCGAGTATGCTCGGCCATCCTTCATAACTTGGTAACATAGAAGTGTGCTCGGGATCAATTTCTGGGTAGACTTTAATTGAAGAGTATTTTACCAAGTAAAATACTCACCGAGTAGACTTCAGTCTTCTTGACTTTGCCAGACTTTGCCCGAAAACCCCTTACGAGCAACCTTGTTCTTCAATGATCCATTTCAGCTCTTTGCCATAAAATAACTTATTAGCAAAGTGTACTCGGGAGTACTGTTCCTTGCTTGAGCTGAACCTTGCCCGATATTACTTAGAGATATTCCTTTAGATTATCAAGCATACTTGGATCATACTTATTAATGAATACCTTGCCCGGTCTTCCAATCACTTGGCTTCTTGGACTTGGTCAACCAAACCTTACTCGGAAGAGTAAAATACTTGGTTCTGAAGAACAGACTTGCTTGATAAAGTGAACCTTGCCCGGATTTACATAAACTAGTGTACTTTACCCGGCAATGCACTAATTTGCAAACCCTGCTCGGATATCCACTAAAGAAGACTACTTGAAGTAAACCTTGCCCTGTAGGCAAAATATCGTACTCGGCTAAGTAAAAGCTTGCTCGGATGTCTAAGGTGTGCTCGGATCCATTACTTAGCGAAATCAGAGGAGGTTGAGAAGATTCCAATCTTCCATGTACTTCATTTAGGTCAAATCTTTGACTCAACAATCTCCCCCTTAGGTTAATTTCTTGACTCAACACTAGTTATAGGTATTTAAGTTTCATAAATACTTGTTTTTTATTAGAGCACGACATCTACATCAGGTTTAGGATATAAGAAGTTTATATGTATAAGAGCGAAGATAATTTGAGAGAAAATAGGTAAAACAAACAAATCCCACATTTTTGATTCATAACATGTTAAGGTATTTGTACCCATTGTTATGACAGTTAAATAGCAGAAATGCAGTTACAAACAACCTTAAACAATATTGGCAATTTAATTAACTCCTAACCACCACGTTAATCAAAACTTAGGATAATTATAATAATATTGTTTTTGACATAATAATAATGTATATCTTCAAGTAAGTTATTCGAGCTAGAATGATGTTGATGTTTATTTTTAAGCATTGCCTCTCTCAAACTTAACATCAATATTCCATATTCACAGCCTCATGATCTTGAAAACTATTATCCAACATTCATTTTCTTCCATCTTGGGCCTGCATAAACTTTGTTTACAAGTTCATCCATTGCAACCTTTCTTTTCTTTGATCCCCTTGCAGACTTGATTGCCCTTTCACGAAATTTGGTTCTTTATCGTCATACTCTTTGTGACACCAATCCAGCATATCTAACTATTTGATGTAGATGACTTTAACTTCTTGTGAGTGATACAGCTTTATCCTAACTCCTTCTACCACAACTCCCCAAAATCTATTTTTTCAGTAATCTTATCTTTTCCTTCCACAGTTATCACCTTTACATATAGATCAAATAAATCTACTTTCACATTATCATAGTAGGGTGGCATAGAAATCATAGTGGTTTTCAATAAATCCTTGAGAAACCATTTCACCATTTTCTGAAACTTTTTCTTGAATTCATCCTTATGATTTTCAACTTTCACCACAGTTTGAACAAGTATTAATATAGTAAAACAATCTTTAAGATTATCTATGTTGGAATATTTTCTAGTATGAGCTTTTTCAATATTTTCACTTTCTATATTCTTTGTTGCTTCAGGATCAAGTTATTTAAAATGATCTTATCAAATATAATTCTTTGATCTTGGGATTATTTTAGATTCTGATATGATTTGTTTATGGGCCTTTTCAAATGTTTTCTCAATTGTACATGTGACTCCTTCAATAGAAATTTCAAATCCCTGATTTGAAAGTTAATCCATACTTAGAGCATTCCTTCTAAAATGGGCGTATAATACACATATTCAATTGTATATATGCAGCCATTATTTCCAATTTCAACGTGCCCTTTTCCTTGACAAAATTCATTATAAATCCCATTTGACAGGCTTCAATCCAGTAAGATTTCCTATGTGTTTTAACAATAATTTTTTCCCACAAGCATGTAATAATCTGGTTAAACTTACAAACCAGGTGTCATCTCATCCCTTTCCATATGTTCCTTTAATCAAGAGTTCCGAGTCTCGAATTCTTGATCGACAAACATCTTTTGAATAGTCGGATTGTTTGCAGTAATAACATGTATGATTCTTAAAGGTGTACCTTTTATGCTTCTTTTTACTAATCTTCCTCTTGAAATCTTTTATTACCCTTTCATGCTTTTCTTTAAGAGTTTTCCCAACGTTGGATGGCTTTCCAAAATAAAGTCACCGATTCCATCACAGATAACCTGTATACTTTGATCATCAGACATATTTTGTACATGCATAGAACTTCCAGGCATTACTTCATTGACGTCCATGTTTATGTTTAGGTATTCTTCTTCCATGACCTTTCACTTGAATCGTGATTTGATTATTTAGGCTTATAGAAGAATTAGGGTTAGAATTATAGGTGAACTAGGATTAGGTTTCTAGAGCGAACAATAGATGTAGGGTTTAGGATATAAGTAGTTTATATGTATAAGTGCATAGATTATTTGAGAGAAAATATGTAAACCAAACAAATCCCACGTTTTTGGTTGATAACATGTCAGGGTATTTATACACATTGTATTGACAGTTAAATAATTGTAATACATTTACAAATAACTTCAACAATCCTGGCGGTTTAACTAAATCCTAACCACCACTTTAATCTAAACTTTGGATAATTATAATAATATTGTTTGTGACACAATAATAATGTAAATCTTCAAGTAAATTATTCGAGCTAGAATGATGTCAATGTTTATTTTTCAACATTGCCTCCCTTAAACTTGACATCAATCTTCCAATCTTCACTGCCTCATGATCTGGAAATCTATTATCCAACATTCATTTTCTTCCATCTTGGGCCTGCATCAACTTTGTTTACAAGTTTATCCATTGCAGCCTTTCTCCCCTTGCAGACTTGATTGGCCTTCCATGAAATTTGGTTCCTTATTGTTATACTTGTTAGGACATATTTTGTGGTTTATGCTTTGTATAGTGTTTACGATTTTGTTTTGTATAAACCAAAATGCCACAAGGGATTTTAGTGGGCTTGACGGGTTTTGGGTTTAGTTTGGGCTTGGCCTGTGTGGCTTGTACTACCCTATATATTCATATGTTTATCATTGTTTAGGGTTAGACATCACGTGGAACATCCTTTTGTAATTGGTTTTGCTAAAGGGACTTAAGTTCCCGACGTTATAATACATGTGCTTTGAAATCCATATCGTGTTCTTTATTCCTTGTTTAATATGGTTCTTGAATTACCACTTTGTTAGTTTCCGCCTAACAAAGTTTTCACTTGATATTCTAGGCTCGATTCTGAATAAACTAGTGTTTTTGGACTTTTTGGGTTCTTGGAGTTTTGAAGAGTGATTTTCGGTTGTATTGTGGTTGTTTGGTCATTGGATGCCGTTGTTAACCGAAAAACATTGAGAACATCTTCTCCGTGTTTATCGGATCTTATGGTTTGTTGAGTTGGGATAAGAGTGAGCAAAATTTTCTTTGAAATACAAAAGATATCAAGATCCCTTAGATCTCGAGATTTTAACTTATCTCCAAGTTTTGTTCTCGGCTTTTTCAGTTCTTGGCTGCAAGGAGCTATCGATCACAACAGGCTCTCGTCCATCACTAGTTCTAGATCAATCGAGTTCTCGGGGATAACTTGTTCTCGGTAGCATCAAGTTTTCGGTAACAACAGGTTTCTGGTGATAGTGAAGGTTTCCAACAACCTATGTGTTTTCCCTCGAGTTGGCAGCTTGGTGGATAGGCCTCTGGGTGAGGATTAATGAGCGTTAAGGAATAAAAAACCAACAACTAATATGCTTCTCACTGAGCTAGAAACCATGGTGTGAATATCCACGGGTGAGGTTTAATATATAATTACGTGCAAATGCTCAAATTATTTATCCATTTATCCATCTGTGCGGTTAGATTTTAACATTTACAAGTTTTTGGATTATGGTGGTAGAAAAATCTTTTTAATTTCTTCTTTGCTTTGACATATTTAAAACAAATTAGGTAGATTTGCGACTCTAGATGTGGTACCCCTAGATTAGATGTTTACTTGAACTTAAAGCTAAACATGATTAGGGGTCTGATTTGTCGGCGGTTGGGTTTAAGTGGATGGCAATAATGGCAATAGCGGTTTTTGTGTTGTATGTCATTAATTATAATAACCTAAGAGTTTTGTAAAGACAGTTTCTAGTTCTGATTCGATTGTAAATCTTTTTCAGGATGAAAAAGGATAAGTGTGGGGATGTGATGTGTGGGCAAAAGACTGTGTTTATAGTGTTTAATATCGTGTGTTTTACTTATTTATATGTATTGAACATGGTTACTTTGACTGGTTTTATGATTTTAGTTGCTTGGAGCTTAAAGGAACTAATCGCGAACTTAAATATGTGTTTTGGAAGCTTTAAGATGGACAGAAGGAACGTGAGTGCAATACAAGGGGGATAGATGAAATTTGGTCAAATCAGAGTTGGCCTACCATACGCCAAAATTAGCGTATGGCAGAAAGTTGGAGTATGGCTTTGTCAGAGCTAGCGTACCGTATGACAGACTTGGCGTATCATATGCCAAGTTATGGCCTAATGCGAAAAATTCCGAAAATTTCACAATAAAAGCCATATGTTTTAGGGTTTTGAGAGAGACCTTTTCCTAGCCGTTTTTGGGGTTTCTAAGGCTGATTTTGGACCTCCCTAATCATCCCAATCACCTCTCTAATCATGTTTCCTTCAACCGAATCAAGATTTGAAGTTGCTATCTCCATGAGGCAAGGCTAAACCACTGTATTCACTTTAGGCTATGGTTTTGTGTAAACTAACTTTGATCAGATTCCATGTTTTGAATGAATATAAACTTGATTGAATGTATTTAATCTTGTTTTACATTAGAATTGATTGTTTAAACAGTTTATGTTTTTGATTATCAAACTTTGCATCACTTTTCTGGTTGTGTTCATCACATGTAGGGTTTGCAGTTATGTCATTGAACCAATTCTTTAGTCATTGCTTAAAATTGGTTTTCATTCATTAAACTGGTAATTGGGTAAACCGAGGTTTAGTTGTGTCAACAATTCGGTTAGGGTATCGTTTGTCATCACCACACAACTGTTAGGTTTAGTAACTACTGCGCAATTAATTCCTATGAATCTATGATTAGTCGGTCATCACATTACCTGAACCTGAAGTGAATCGTTTTTTCATTATTGTTTACAAAATTTTCCAAGTAACCGTGTGTTCTTATAATCATCTTTACAAACTGCTTGACATCGTTTGTCGGCTTTAGTTAATTAATTAATAATCATGAACCTTAATTGCACTTTCCGCTGATTCCCTGTGGAGACGACCTTACTTACCCGTATTAGTTATATGTATTTAAGTTTCATAAATACTTGTTTTTGATTAGAGCACGACATCTACATCAAAATGTCGCCGTTGCCGGGGAATCAACGCGCAAAGTGCTAGTTTAGCTTAGTTTTTAGTTTTTGTTTTTAATTTTTTCTTTGGTGATTTTATGCGGGGTGTTTGTGTTTTTTTCTGTACATGTAATTCCACAAGTTGATGCAGTTGAGATATTCCCGTGAGAAAGAGCCGCTCCAATTTGATCCAGAAATCGAGAAAATAGCAAGACGAAACCGAGCATCAGAAACCCATACTAAACCAAATACCCAAAATCATAACACCAAAATAAGAGACCATGAGTAACCGAAACCGAAGAGACCCAAATTTTTACCAACCACATAACCAAGAATAGCCAGTTCCACAAAACCAGAATGTTAACCATGACAGAAACCATAATCTGTTCAACCAAAGAAATGTTAACCGTAATCCCATGAACATTGATGACAACTTGTCAATCAGATCCGCCCTAGTGAACTGTCAAAGACACGCTGATTTGAGAGAGGAAAGACCTGAGATTAATCGTGCCCATGCACGGTTGGAAGATTGGCAGATATGGTATGATTTTGGTTTCAATTATGAGGAAGAGGATGAGCGTAGAGATGAACAAGGGGGTTGATATCAGCAACAAGATCTCCGTGATGACCAAGAGATTAGACAGAATCATCCGAAAAATTAGAGAGATCGATCACCAAGACGACAACAAAACCATGAACAGCCGCACTATGATTTTTATGATGGAGTTCTTATGGAATTTGTTCCACCGACAGTCAGAGGCATTCAAAGCCATTTCATTCCACAAGTGGCTATGAATCCTCTACCGATCATCATTCTAGTCAGACGTGGAAGAACTTTTTCGGTAAGGCAGAATAGTTTGATGGGGTTACCTACATTTCATGGAAATGCTACAGAAGAACCATACCTACACTTGAGTGACTTCAACTCTATATGCGCACTTATTTCAAGTCAAGGCTTTACTGCGGAAGAGGTGAAGATGGTAGTCTTCCAATTTAGCTTGAAAGATGCGGCAAAACAGTGGTTTCTATCGTTGCCATCAGCTAGTATTTTCACTTGGGGAGACTTGGCACAACAGTTTTTAGATGAGTATTATACTCCACAAAGAACCACAGAGGCCCGCAACAACATTCAAAACTTTCAGCATATCACCGGTGAAACTTTCTATGAATCATTCCAAAGGTTTAAACGATTGTTTAGGACTTGTCCGCGTCATGGAATTGTCTTATGGGAATTGATAAAGGCATTCCACGATAGTCTCTCAAATGATGATGTTCGTGACCTCCAAGCCACCACGAATGGATCTTTTCTTGCAAATGATGAAAACGAGGATTGGGGACATTTGGAGAGACATGCGAATAATTCAAAGAGACAAGCACAATCGAACAGGATGTTAAAAAGGTCGGTAGTAAAAGCAGTCGGAAGTCATGGTTCAGATGATAGAAGGGATAGACTGGAAAAGAAGATGGATAGGTTGTTCATTCCAGGTGTACAAGGAGCCGGAAATTCGGGAAAAACATACCCGGTCTGCGAAGGTTGTGGTGAGTTGGGACATGGAGTTGCGAGTTGTGGGGCAACATATGATGAAGAAGAGGTGAATTATGTTCAGGGTGAACATAGATACAATAACAACATGAACTCAAATAATTACCACTCTGGCCTCAGAAACCACCCAAACTTCAGTTATGGAAATCCAAACACCCAACATAACCCAAACTTTCAGGGCAGTTCTCAGAAAACAGGATACCAGTCGAATCAAAGGAAGTATGTGTCACACCCCAACCTACGGCGGAACATGCCGTGGGTGCGATATTGATTGTATCATAGCTCAGAAGACACTAAGTAAAATACACGTGTCAATATCTAAATTATTCATTCATATATCAACGTTCAAAAACACAAATATTTGTCTCAAAAGAAATGCCGTTACAAATTGATAATAAATAACTTAAAAAAAGAAAAAGTGTTCTTCATTCATCAAGCAACCTAAAGTATCATCTAACTTCCAATACTTGATTCATCCGATAAAGCTACCTGCGCCATGCGTGAAAATATATATTTTGTCAACATAAAGTTGAGCATGTAAACCATAGTTATATATACAAATAAAAGGACAATTCCATGCAATAATCGTACATTACTACAACTAGTAAACAATAAATAAAATTTATCTTTTCAATCGAATCACAATGATAACGGTTTACTTTGACGGCGTATGATCATACTAATGAGGATGAGGATGAGGTACCAACCAACATAAAAATAAACACATAGTCATATTCTCACATAACAACTAATCGAGCAATTACAATTATGCATAAACGGAATTGTAGTGAAAACAATAAATTGATTTTGAACGCATAACGCCCCCAAAATTGTAAAGCGGTAAAAAGGGGGATGCGAATTTACTTACCTTTAATGAGTGGACTAAGTGAGGAGAGATAATAAGAAAAATAACTAGGATGAAAGCGGTCAAACTCCTCGAGGTTCACCGACAAATATTCCTTGTATGATAACGGATTGAGGGAGAACGGCTAATTAGGGTTACAGTTCTTAACTTGAATGCAAACTGGATCTTAACAGCGGCGTAGGAGTTAATTGACTTAGGGGTTTAGGTCGCGAGGTAGAGAGGAATGTGTGGTGTCATTTAATGGAATTATAAGCGAGTTTATATAGTGTAATGAGTCAATGGCAGCCGCGGTTCATTTTGGTGTTGTTAGCTGTCAATTAGTAACCATTTTCCATGATTTAAGTCGTTGCGAAGTATTTTTGGTAGCCTAATGATTTGGTAAGGTCAATTTGATTAACTATGCCCGAAAATTGAGGTCCAAGAAAGGGGGGGGGGGTGCGTCGTTGGTGGTGGGAGATGAAGAAGAAAAAAAGAATGTGAATAATATTTGCTAATTGGTCCTCGTTCTATGGTTGATGGTTCAAAAGTGAATTAATGTTAGTAGAGGGGTTACTTTTGTAGATGAATCATAGTTATAATCAAGTAATTAATTAAAAAAATAAAATAATAAACACAAATGCGTGATTTATTGATAAAATACCCGAACCCGAACCCGGGTCGGGTAGTGATTACAAAACTGAAAGGGAACGAAAAACCCGAAATGTTACAGCATTAACTACTTGGACTCCATCTGGTCTTTACGTTCCCAAGTGAACTGGGACCACGTTTAGATTCCCAACGAACTTTGACAAGCAGAATACGGCTACGCTTGGTTTCTTTGTCCATCTGATCCACGATTTCAATGAGTTTATCGATAGCACGCATAGATCCATCAATTTGTACTTCATTGAGGGGTATGTGGAGATTCCCCTCGGCTAAGCAATTCTTGAGATTGGAAACATGAAAAGTTGGATGAACGTTAGAGAGCTCTACGAGGAGGTTGAGACGGTAAGCAACTTTACCAACCCTTTCAAAGATCTCAAACAGGCCAACAAAACGAGGAGTTAATTTGTTCCTCTTGCCAAAACGAACTACTCCTTTCCAAGGAGATACTGTGAGGAGAAATTGATCACCAACGTTGAACTCAAGAGGTTTACGGAGCTTATCGGCGTAGCTCTTTTGACGGCTACGAGCGGCAAAAAGATATTGACGAATGAGAGCGATTCGATCGGAAGTTTCTTGAACAAGCTTGGGACCGGTGATTTACAATTCACCAACCTCATTCCAACAAATTGGGGAACGACATTTTCAGCCATAGAGAGCTTCAAAAGGTGCCATGCCAATACTAGTGTGAAAACTATTATTTGTTGGAAAACTCTACAAGTGGTAAGTGAGTATCCCAATTTCCACCAAAGTCTAGTATGCAAGAGCGGAGCATATCTTCGAGAGTTTGGATCGTTCTCTCGGATTGACCATCGGTTTGCGGGTGATAAGTGGTGCTTAGATCAATATGAGTACCCAAGGAGATTTGCAACGATTTCCAATAATGAGAGGTAAACCGACCATCACGATCGAAGATAATGGTCAATGGCGTTCCATGGCTGCAAATGATGTTCTTGACATAGAGTCGGGCTAATTCATTCACGGAGGACTTTTCACGGAATGGTATGAAGTGAGCTGACTTGGTCAAACGATCAACAATCACCCAAATAATATCATTGCGACTTTGAGTAGTGGGGAGTTTGGTAACGAAATCCATGGCTATGTATTCCCATTTCCAAAATAATGTCACCGATTCCATCACAGATAACCTGTATACTTAGATCATCAGACATATCTTGTACATGCATAGAACTTCCAGGCATTACTTCATTGACGTCCATGTTTATGTTTAGGTATTCTTCTTCCATGACCTTTCACTTGAATTGATTATTTAGGCTTATAGAAGAATTAGGGTTAGAATTATAGGTGCATTAGGATTAGGTTTCTGGAGCGAACAATATATGTAGGTTTTAGGATATAAGCAATTTATATGTATAAGTGCATAGATTATTTGAGAGAAAATATGTAAAACAAACAAATCCCACGTTTTTGGTTGATAACATGTCAGGGTATTTAGACACATTGTATTGACAGTTAAATAACTGTAATACATTTACAAATAACTTTCAACAATCCTGGCGGTTTAACTAAATCCTAACCACCACTTTTATCAAAACTTTGGATAATTATAATAATATTGTTTGTGACACAATATTAATGTAAATCTTCAAGTAAATTATTCGAGCTAGAATGATGTCAATGTTTATTTTTCAACATTGCCTCCCTTAAAGTTGACATCAATCTTCCAATCTTCAATGTCTCATGATCTAGAAATCTTTTGTTCAACATTCATTTTCTTCCATCTTGGGCCTGCATCAACTTTGTTTACAAGTTTCTCCATTGCAACCTTGCTCCCCTTGCAGACTTGATTGGCCTTCCACGAAATTTGGTTCCTTATTGTTATACTTGTTAGTACATATTTTGTGGTTTATGATTCGTATAGTGTTTACGGTTTTGTTTTGTATAAACCAAAATGCCACAAGGGATTTTAGTGGGCTTGACGGGTTTTGGGTTTAGTTTGGGCTTGGCCTGTGTGGCTTGTACTACCCTATATATTCATATGTTTATCATTGTTTAGGGTTAGACATCACGTGGAACATCCTTTTGTAATTGGTTTTGCTAAAGGGACTTAAGTTCCAGACGTTATAATACATGTGCTTTGAAATCCATATCGTGTTATTTATTCCTTGTTTAATATAGTTCTTGAATCACCACTTTGTTTGTTTCCGCCTAACAAAGTTTTCACTTGATATTCTAGGCTCGATTCTGATATCAAAGATTCAATAAACTGGTGTTTTTGGACTTTTTGGGTTCTTGGAGTTTTGAAGAGTGGTTTTCGGTTGTATTGTGGGTGTTTGATCATTGGAGGCCGTTGTTAACCAAAGAACACTGAGAATATCTTCTCCGTGTTTATCGGATCTTATGGTTTGTTGAGTTAGGATAATAGTGAGAAAAATTTTCTTTGAAATACAAAAGATATCAAGATCCCTTAGATCTTGAGATTTTAATTTATCTCCAAGTTTTGTTCTCGGCTTCTTCAGTTCATGGATGCAAGGAGCTATCGATCACAACAGTCTCTCGTCCATCACTAGTTCTAGATCAATCGAGTTCTCGATAATAACTTGTTCTCGGTAGCATCAAGTTTTCGGTAACAACAGGTTTCCAGTGATAGTGAAGGTTTCCGGCTCACTAAGGGAGTTCTCGGTGTTATTCTGATTTTCAGTTTAGTTGAATTTGCTACGATGGAGTCAAAGGATAGCAATGTTTCAACTAATATTCATCAAGAGCTTGACTCGGTGATGGGAACCACGGCTTGGATTCCACGGTTGCTGAATGCCGAAGGTTATGACGAGTGGAAGTTTAGTTTTGAGAAATACCTGAGAATGAAGGACTCCAAGGCTTGGAGGAGTATTCTAAGGGGTAATACCATTATCACTTATGAGTTAGATGATGAAGAAAAAACTGTGGCCTTAAAACCAGTTGAACAGTTCACTGATGCTGATTTTGAGAAGGTTGATGATGATGAACAAACCTTATCCACTCTTACTCTAGCTCTGGCTGTTGATATTGCTCTTGGATTTTGTGAAATCAAGTCAGCCAAGGCTTTGTGGGAGGCTCTTACTGATTTGTTTGAGGTAAATGAAGACATGCAGCAAAGTAAGAAGGATCTACTATGTAAGGAGTTTAATATGTTTAATCACATTTTGGGTGGATCTCTTCATGCACAACTCAAAAGGTTCACCAAGCTTGTAACACGAATGAGATTGGCTAAATTGAGTTAACTCTCTTGGAAGTTAACAAGAAGCTCCTAAATTCACTTCCTCAAAGCTTGGATCTGAATGTTGTTTTAATTAAGAAGAACAAGGATCTGGATAGGATGACCATAAGTGAGATGAAGGTTCTGATCAATGCCAGTGAAATGGATGATAAGCAATGTGCTATTAATCATGCTAACTCCTTAAACATTGCTAGTTTGAACTCATCCACCAACAATCCCTTCTCCTCCCAGGATGGGCTTGCTATGTTCAGATCCACATTGAACCAGTCCACAACTCCATTTTATCACTCACACACACCCTCTAAAGCCTCTACCAGGAACAAAGTCGCTACTCCATCAAGCTCAAGTACAAATCCAGCTCCTCAGATTCCCATAATATCTAAGGAAACTAAGGAAAACATTGCCTTGATAACATGTTTCATGAACTGTTATAACTCCTTTCTTACTTGTGACATAGTTCCACCAGTTATGTTTGTTGAACTGGATCAAATTCATAATTAAGATGTTGAGGAGATGGACATCTCATGGCAAATAGCTATGGCAGTTTTCAGAGCAAAGAACTTTACTAAGAAGATTGGCCGGAAAAACTAGGTTTTTTCAAATGACAATAAGGTGGGTTTTGACAAAGGAAAGCTCAGGTTCTACAACTGCCATGAGCCAGGTCACTTTGCTCATGAATTCACAAACCCTGCTAAGGAACCTAAAAATGAGAGGGAACTGATTCCAGTTGGACATGCGGGAGCAGCTAGGTCGAACACTGAGAAAGCTATGATGGCTCAGCAATTTGGATGGGAGGAGCAGATGAAAGCATTGAACTTCTAAGAAGAGTTGGCTAAATTGGCTCAGTTTTATGTAGTTGAAGAGAAGAATGAGACTGAAGAGAAGGTGAAAGGGTTTCATTTAGCCTTTATGGTATCTTCTACCCCTCTGTCCAAGCAAGTAAATTCTAAACTTTGCTCTCAAGCCTGTACCGATAAAGTTGGCATATATAGAATTCATTATGGTAATCTTCTTAGGGAAATGGAAGATATTAAACGTTTTAACAATACTTTTAAGGCTAATGAAAAATATTTAAAGAAAAAATAGATGCCCAAAAGGGGATATTGCCAAACTTCATGAAGATCTAAGTAGGAAAGGTAGTGTTTACATTGATGCGAAAATTAAGATAGCCAAATTAACCGCTAAACTAAACATGTCAAGATTAGAAACTGTCAAAATAGTGCTAAATTTCAGGAAACTGAGTTTAATTTTAATAAAGTTGACCTATCTAGTGTAATGATTGAAAACATAATTGAGCATCAACTTAAATACAAAGATAATAAGGGCATGGGTCTTGGGTTTAATCAGGTTCCCCTACATTCAATAATAATTACTCTTCATTTCCCATAACTAAAGAAGATGGAGAGAGGAAACATCATTGATAGTATGGTAAGAAAGAAGAAAATGAGACTGTGGAAAAGGCTCATTCAAACCCATTGAGCCTATTTTAGTCAAAAGGGTGATACTAATGTCTCTACTTCACATGCAGATGAAGTAATAGTCGAAGATTAGTCAGAGGATGAGGAAGATTTATGTGTTTTGAATAATTAAGAAATTAAGACTTATGCCTTTTCTGGTTGTGTTAAAACTGATGTTTTGTATGGGCTATGTTTTTAAGAGCAATAACTGTGTGCTTGAACCTTCCACTTTTGTTATTGATAAAAATATGGTAAATGTTATTGCTACTAAACCAACTAAAACTAGTAAATATAAGGTACCAAAGATTATAAAAAGGTACTTTGTGTACATGTTCTTATGGTAATGATACTAAAACTGAAAAGGTTAACAAGAAATCCACAAGTCCCCAAAAATCATCGGGGTCAGGAGTTGACCATAATGTTTTTCGTGTAAAGAGACAAACTTGCAATTGTTGGGGAACTCCTGGTCACATGGCCAGAAATTGTCCCTGTAGGACCGATTCGGGACTCGGTTTCCCAACGATTCACGGGGCAACGTGTTAGAGTGCGGAATCCTCTAACACGGTGATTCGGTGGTGATCAACGGGCACGTAGGTACGATTCCTAAAGGGGTTTGACGCCTAGGATTGGAGGAAACGACCAAGAACACGAAGAACAGTCGAGAGAGTTTCTGTAGGCTGCTGGTTCGTGAGTGTGTATTCTGTTCTCTGCATGTGAAATTTCCCAAGTAACGTTTATATACCGAAGACTCATTCGGTCGAATGAGATACTCATTCGATCGAATGAGATCTGGTTCGATCGAATGAGATCTGGTTCGATCGAATCAGTCACTGATTCGATCGAATCAGCTTCGTTTGACATTTTTCAGTACGTTAACTTGGTTTCACGATCGTTGGTTTCATATTGAACCAACCTGATAGAACTGGGGACATACATGTGACATTTCATGTCCTAACAAACTCCCCCTTGGAGCCAGTTCTATTTGCCTGTAACCAATCGAGTTCTCTTGCTCGATCGTAACTCCCCCTTGGAGTTATCTCACTCTCTCTTTTCTCAAAACTAGTGGTGCATACGTTGCATCCACAAACTCCTTTCTTCATGGAGTTCTCTCTTGATCAAATGGTACAGTCAGTCAGACTTACCATAGGTTCCGCATATCCTGAGACGCTGTCAATTGGAATTTTGGATTAACATTTAAGCACAATTGTATTAGATTTGTAGAATTGACATTAACGCATAATCTATCACAATATTCCAAATCATATTTCATTCAATTCAAAACAATTACAATCAGAAGATTTAACTTTGAATTACAACAAGAAACAAGATAAACGAAAGACATGACAATTAATCTTTAGTTTCTTGGGCATACTTCTTCTGTTGTTCTTTCCAATTTGATCCTGCATGTATGTCATAGGCAAAGCAAATCCTAATGACATTTCTGTACGTTAATGCTTGCTCTATGTCTTCAGGAGCATAAAGAATCTCTGTCTTGTACAACGTATAGACATCCTCCCTTGACAAATTTGTGAGCCACATTGGATAAAAAATACGAATTGTGCTCCAGTTTCCATAGTCATTGAGCACAATAACTGCCTCATGCAGTCTTCCATCATAGTACCAATACCTGAATGATTTGTAGAAGTTCTGCTTCATCTTTCTAAGAGGAATCTTCTTCATTGTGAGTGGTGGCATGTACTTCAAAATAACTTTTGGCCTGTTGGTGATTGGATCGATCTCCTTTTTGCTTATATATCTCTTCGGCCTTTGTGGTGTGATCATCTTCCATTTTGTGTTGTACTCTTTTCGCAATACACTCTGATAATACGGGGCAAATGGAGATGAGTTGGCGTATAGCATATCAAGATAATTCAGACGGTTCAGATCATAAGTAGGAAGGGTCTTCAAATCAGTAATACGTTGAAAGTATTCAACCCCCCTTTCTCTCTTGACAGCTACACAGTTAAGATCCTTCAGACATGCCCAAGCGATAATTTCTCCTGAAGTTCTGCGACCCTTCATCTTATATGACGTTGTATGAGGAATGGTTGGCTTCGCTTGTCGTCTGGATCTAATCTTCTCAAGAATAGCATTGAATGCTTTCTTGCATTCCTCGGTTTTCTCTAAAAAATCGGCTTGATCCGCTTCAGAAGGCTGTTCCATATTGTTTGACCTTTCTTCAGCCTTCTTCTGTATTTCCTCCTCTGTTACATTTTGGAAGAAACTTGCAGAGTTAGGAAGATCGTCATTTTGAGACGTATAGTATTCAGGATACTCTTCCTTTGACAAGTCTTCCATTTCAACTTCATCAAATTGAGAAGGATCGACGTGTGAGGGATCAGTGGCCGTTGATGATGATGAATCAGGTGTAGCAGCAGAAGAAGACATTTGTTCTGTTGGAGGCAAAGCCAGATATTTGCCTGTTTCTACGTTGGATAATTCAAACATTTGTTCCAATTCTTCTTCTGTGAAATTATGAGAAATTTCACCTTCTTCCAAGTCTCCACTTGCGAAGTTTCGCTGCTCATTTGGATTGTCCAGTAGAAACGTAAAAAATTCTGCTGCAGTTTTTGATTGCAGCGGTTGGACATTAAACGGATCATCGTCACCTGTTTGATTAAACAACCACAATTTAACAGCAATTTTAAGTAAACATATGTAATATCATAAACATGAAATACAATATCATTACATATGAAACTGAGTCTATACAAAAATCATCATTTAACAAGATTTAACATTTAAATCCTCACTACATTCACTCAATTCACTCTCTAGTACCTTCACCTCCATCATCTGAAGAGTCAAGTTCGTCTGTGTCCACATCAACATTTGTTGGACCTTCCAGACGTAGAACATCTCCTTTCAATTCGGTTACTTTCGCCTCAAGGCTTAGATTTGACTCTCTTAGTTCCTTGATAGAAGAGCCCTGATCAGCGACAGTCGCATTCAGCTGACTGTTTTCAATTCTGAGCATGTCGTTTTCGGCTCGAAGTTGGGCAATCTGCTCATCTTTCAGTCGATTTTGTTCTTCTTGCCGTCTGTTCAGCTCTTCTTGCTCAGTCTTGAACATGAACATCTTCATCATAGCCTTGTGAAGATCAGCCAGTTCTGTTGCAACCTGAGGAGGTATAGACATTTCAGGTTGAGGTTGAGTAGTCGGTTGTGGTGCTGATTGTGTTGCTGGTTGCTGTGTTGGTGGCGGTGCTTGTTGAACGGGAGGAGCAGCAGACGAAATCCCAACTGATTGTAACGTTGGAGGACGTGGGAGATCAGAAAATAAACTCCGATACTTCCTTGTAACCTTCTTCTTTTGCCTCTTCGCAGGCCTTTCTTCGCCCGCAACATCCTCGGCCCTAACCTCACCAGCAAAGTGCACATCCGATGCACTTGCTTCATCACCAGCATCCAGAACCTCAACGTTAAAGAATGAATCAGCCTCTTTTTCGGCATCTGTTCTGGTGTCTGCCGGTACCGCTTCCTCCTCAGTGTCAGATTCGTCACTGGTTTTCTGATAAGGTAAGTTCTCGACGTCTGAATCACTGGCGGCATTCCTCCACTTCCTCTTCGGAGGAGCCTTGTAAGACGGATTTGTCACGTGCCCAAAACACCGTTTGTGTGGTGGTCTTGTGGGGCGATCCTTGTAAGATTTTAAACGGTTGAGGGTTTCGTTCTTCATGTGGTCCAGTTTCACCACATCACCCTCATTTTCTTTCAGTAGACCCGGAGCTTGACTATCGACGATCATTTGCACAAATCTCGGGTACTGTAGAAATTTCTCGCCCGCCCCTTGTTTTATTGTCAGATTTTCCACCATATGGCTGAAGGTCATCTGCGAGAAGTTGTAGGGGCGGTTCATCACTAATGCAGCCATTGTGAACTGCATGCTTTCCCTCAATTTGTCAAAACTTGTTCTTTGAGGCCCTAAGCAGTGCATCACCACGTGTGCCAGATATTTGAACTCTGGACACAGATTGGCTTTATGGAGTAGACCGGCATTCAGGTCACCATCGTACTTCATTCTTGCAAAACATCCTCTGGTTCCAGCAGGATGTAACCCAGTAGGATCTGAATCAGCATCAGCAAATCCACAGACTTCCTTGAGGATTTGGGCAGATACAACAATTCCGTGCCCTCTAACATTGGAGCGAATTACCGACGGCACAACAGTTTTGTCGTGCGAGGCATTCCTCCAGAATTCCTGTTGAATTGACATAATGGGTTCTACTACCCTTGAGATAGGTCCGTGAATCCTGGACCATTTCAGGAATTTGATCATTGTTGCAAAGTCTTTCCCATGGCTTGCCTTTTCGTCGAGAAAGGCTACAATGTTGTGCTTGATTGATGTTTTGAAGGGAACGAAAACTTCTGCAACTTCAGCCATTTTATCTGCAAACATAAACGTGTTAGAACGAACAGATATCGAAAAGACTGAATGCGTTTAACGTTTTCAAACATTCTGGACTTGTTCAATCGAATGAGCAAAGATTCGATCGAATGAGCTACTCATTCGATCGAGTGAGATCTAGTTCGATCACAGACAGTCGAATGAGATAGATATCATCTTTGACCTCTGATTCGATCGAACTACTGATCGAATAAGTCTCATTCGATCGAACAAGAGACTCGTTCGATCGAGTAGACTGATTCGACTCCTTCAACCTCAGCCCAGAATCTGCAGAAACCCGATCGACATTTTCGATCGTTTAAAGATACGCAACACACAGATAGCACCAGTTGAAGTTTATGAACATGTATCAACATTAAACTACAAGACTTAAACGATTAAAAACAGTTCAATATCAGTTTCGTTCTAAAGTCCGTTTCCGAGAACTAAAACGACCAAAAACATGATCAAAACACGGTTAAAATCCAAAAAAACTTACATTTTATTGATGTACGTGAAAAATCGAATAAGATGAATGGATCAAAACGAGGGTTTCGCGTAAACAATTTTGAGAGTAAATTTCCGTAAATTTTTTTCGAATAATACTGACCGATCGAATGAGTCTGAGTATTTATACTGTTTCTGGACTCATTCGATCGAATGGACTTGTTCGATTGGACCAATCGATTGAATGAGAGTCTATTCGATCGAATAAGTCTCTCGCAACACTTCTCATTCTCACAACAACTGACTCGATCGAATCGGCTCATTCGATCGATTTACTCGATCGAATAGCAACATATTCGATCGAATGAGGGACAAACTTTGGAAAAATAAACTTTTAAACTTTTTATTCCCTGCCATCGATCGTGGTGCCTTTGAACCTGCAAGAAAACATAAACTTTTGATACTTGGTTAGTTTTCTTAGACATTTTCCGATAATGAGAGCTTAGTTCCTACAGAACATATAGATCATAAGACATTAGTAAACACACGGAAAAATATCAGGCACAACCATCTTTGGGTTTTCTTGTCACTTCTTCTTTCTTTCATGCACAGTAGTCGGTTGCGCAGATAAACATTTAGCAACCTGCATGAAGTTTTCTTTCATTCCTACACACTGGATAAACATTTAGTAGGATCAGACAGGGATCAGACTACCTGTCACGATGATTTCTCATCGATTTTTCAAACAAACATAACTAAATAAAATGAAAAATAAATAGAAATAAGGGAGGGACAGGGATCAGACTACCTGTCACAGGATGATTTCTCATCAACATTAAAGCAGAATAAAAATAAAAATAATTCAGAATAAAAATCTTTTTTGAATTTTTATAATATTCAAACTGAAATAAATAACTGTATAAAATTTAAAATACAATATTTTTGGTTGAGAAGGATCTATAATAAGAAATCATACAGACTTATTTGACTATCTACAGAGACTTTTCGTGATTTTTCACATGTTTTTGATTTTTCTTAATAAAAGAGTATACAATATTAAACTAGACATAATGAACATTCTTTTTGTGAGAAAGATCCGAACATGGGATCAGTACTGACATTGTAGCACTCAGTAAGTTCAATATAATTTCTTTTGGTCGATGCATATTACCGATGCGATTATGGGTATATTTGTCCATTTAAACTTAAACAAACATCCTCTCGTCTGTCAATGACCATTTGATAATTGCTTGTGATCACAGCTATGTATCCCACCATATTTTGATTGACTCATGTAGGACCTCACACCATATTGAACAGTCAAATCAGCGCATCTTATTTTTGACAAACGACCATAAGCTTATAGGATCCCCTTTGTTCGCTTTTCATCAAATTTTGTTGCTTTTCTCAATCTTGCGAATTTAATTAGCAACTTGATGATTTTATCATGTTTTCACATACGTGTTCGGTATTCATCTACTTGTCCCAAAATCATTTATTTTATATTTTTTCAGGAGATATCCAAGTTATCAGCGCTGTCCAGGTCGATACTTACGTATCACAGAGGGAGATAATAACTTTAGATATACCAGTATGGAAGAGCGCTGTCCAGGTCGATACTTACGTATCACAGAGGGAGATCAATCCAAACCAGTGGAGCATAAGATATTTAATACAGATATCCAAATTATCAGCGCTGTCCAGGTCGATACTTACGTATCACAGAGGGAGATAATAACTTTAGATATCACAGCATGGAAGAGCGCTGTCCAGGTCGATACTTACGTATCACAGAGGGAGATCATTCCAAAGCCGGTGAAGTATAAAATATTTAATACTCCTCCTTAATCAATGTTTAAAGCATTTGATTTAGAAGGGACTTTCGATGAAAGCAGACCTGCAACACGAAGATCTAACATTTTTTTTAAGAATTTAGCATTTGGGGGAACCAATTTGGGCCGATGGTAATTCGTGTACGCGTGATAAGACATATCCTCAATTGATATTGATCTTTAGACAGTGACGTCTCGTCAATTTATCTTAGATGTACACCCACAGCTGACAATCTAAATGATTTAGATAGGTCAAATCCAGACTCAATTCAGTAAGATAAGCCTACCAATATATCACATTAGTACTATGCATGACCATTTTTTCACTTTATATCTTTTTAACATCATGCTACTGTCAGTGTGCCATCACTTCCCAAAGGTTGGATACAATTTCTCATTTTCTGAATATATGAATGTTTTTGGAAAAAAAAATTTAAATTATTTCGCCCCGATCAAGTCAAAGTCTTCAGGTAAACGGCTATCCTGACGATCCAATGGATCAGCTGGACCGACCACATACGAGTATGTGTCCTTCTAACTAAGTATGAACGACTATTTTTCAGCGAAAGAATAAAAACACATCATAAACCGCCCCGGTCACTTTCAGTCATCTGGTTAATGGTTATCCTCATAATCTACTAGTAGAAGTAAGGACCAAACATATCCGAAGATATGTCCTTCAAACTGAAGCAACCGACATAATTCTAAGCGATAGTGACGTTTTTTTTTTTTTTTTTTTTTTTAATATAAGGAAAATGAGAATAAGCTATACAGAAATAAAAATCTTTTTGATGTCTCAGTATGATAGCGTCTGTGTACTATCATCTTTCTTGTAACAAGATCAACTTCTCAAAATTTTAAAATTTTTGATGTTTTTGGGTTTTTGTATTTTATATTGTTTTTGGTTTTTCTTGAAACCTTTCTCCCCCTAAAAATTATAAAAACAAAATCTTTTTGGATTTTTCAAATTTTTAAGAAAAGAAAAAATGAAAAACAATTTAAATGATATCTTCAGGAACATCATCTGATTGACGTTTAACGCCGTTGATCTCTAGCAAATATAAAAACCGTGGTTTGTCAAATGATTTAGTGAAGAGATCAGCGCGTTGTTCCTGAGTGGGGATTTTTACCACATCGATTAACTTCTTTTCGTAACAGTCACGAAGGAAGTGATATCGAATTTCGATGTGCTTCGTTTTGCTAAAATGGACAGGATTTTTGGTAATTGAAATTGCAGCAGAATTATCAATATATATGGGAGTAGTAGAACATTCAATACCGTAGTCACGCATCTGTTGCTGAATCCAAATAACTTGAGAACAGCAACTGGCAGCCGCAATATATTCCGCCTCAGCTGTTGAAGTGGAGACTGACGTCTGCTTTTTGCATTGCCACGTTACTAACCGACTTCCAAAGAACTGACATCCTGCTGTTGTTGATTTGTAATCGAGTTTACAACCACCATAGTCCGAATCACTATACGCATGTAGATCAAAGTTATCATCATGAGGATACCAAAGACCCCAATCTGGAGTACCCTTCAGATAACGCAAAATTCTTTTGACTGCAATAAGATGGGAGACCTTCGGCTTTGACTGGTAACGTGCACAGAGACACGTAGCAAACATTATGTCCGGCCGAGAAGCAGTCAGGTACATTAGAGATCCGATGATCCCTCTATAGTGAGTTGGATTGATCAATTCACCCTTCTCGTCAGGATTAATCCCGTGATTAACCTCTAACGGAGTTCCCTGTGAAGAGGAACTTAACATCTCGAACCGTTTCAAGATGTCATTGACGTATTTTGTCTGGTGAATGAAGACACCGGAGTCTGTTTGATCAACCTGAAGTCCTAAGAAGAACTTCATCTCACCCATGGAGCTCATTTCAATTTTTTCTTGCATCACTTGTTCAAACTCCTTGCATAGTGTTTTATTCGTGGATCCGAAAATGATGTCGTCCACGTACACTTGTGCCATAATGAGATCTCCTTCTTTCTCCTTTGTAAATAACGTGCAGTCGATCGTTCCTCTTCTAAACCCGTTGTTCAGAAGGTGTTTGGATAGTTCCTTGTACCAAGCTCTCGGGGCTTGGTGAAGACCATACAAAGCCTTGTTGAGCAGGTAGGCTTTGTCCTTGTGATTTGGGTCTTCAAAACCTGGAGGTTGTGCCACATATACGGTCTCTTCGATGTGACCGTACAAAAAGGCACTCTTGACGTCCATCTGATATACTTTGAATCTCTTGAAAGACGCATACGCCAAGAACATCCGGATTGCCTCCAAACGCGCAACCGGAGCATACACCTCATTGTAGTCTAGGCCTTCGATTTGCCTAAACCCTTGGACCACCAGGCGGGCTTTGTTGCGAACAATCACTCCACGATCATCGCGTTTACATTTGAGTACCCACTTAGTGCCAATTTTCTTCTGTCCTTTGGGGAGATCTACCAGCTTCCACACACCAAGTCTCTTGAACTGTAATAATTCTTCTTGCATGGCTGAGACCCAGTTAGCGTCTTTCAGTGCATCGGTGATGCTGTGTGGTTCTTCTTGTGCTAAGAAGCATTCATGGGCATTTAGCGCAACTGATCCTGACTCCATCATTTCAGTGTAGAGGCCAAAATTCAGTTGTCGACGTGTTTTGACACCCTGTTGAATGTCCCCTATAATGTTGTCTTGTGGATGATCACGTTCAGTCCTGACCACCGGATTGTCAGGAACGACAACATTTTGTTCCAAGTTAGTTAAGTTCGGCTCAGGAACTGGAGCGGTTGGTGCCTCTGAAGTAGACGTTAGAGGCTGATCTGCATTTGGCGCTTCTTGATTTGACGATGAAGGTTGTGGAGTAACCTGTGTCGGTGCCGATTGTACATCATCTGCTGGTGATTCATCTTCAGATTCAGATTCGGATGACTCTTGAACTTGCTCGCTAGACTCTGTGGAGGAAGACGATGATGGACCAGGATGAGGTGAAGATTGCTGTGATTCATCAGGAGGTGCATTTTACGCCTCATACATCATCTGAATAGCAACCTCATACAAATTGAATGACTTGAACAATTTGTCAAAATCAAACAACCAGTCTTCTCCTGACCCCTTGGCTGGTTCTGTATAGCGTTGAACGTCGACATGGTACCATTCTTCAACTAATTTTGTTGATCTGTTGAAGACCCGTTTGAGAGGTACACTGTAACCCAGAAAATAGCCGTTGATGATCTTCTCCTCGAACTTATTATCGACTTGCCTTTTAAGTAACGTGCAAAGAGCTCCAAATGGTTCCAGGTGCTCTAAATTAGGTCTCCGTCGTTGAAGAAGCTCGAAGCTTGTCTTGCCGTGGCGCTTGACAATGCCTACCCGATTCAATGTGAAACAGGCGTTGGCAATTGCCTCACTCCAAAACGTGACAGGCAACACTGAGTCTGCTAACATTGTTCTAGCTGTCTCGATTAACGTTCGATTTTTCCTTTCAGCAACCCCATTCATTTGTGGAACATACGGGGCACTGAACTCCTGAACAATACCTCTTTCTTTGCAGAAGTTTTCAACATTCGCATTCTTAAACTCTGTCCCGTTATCTGTACGCATTCTCCGAACCTTCAGATTGTACTGTGACTCAAGAGTTGTAACTAGCAGATTTATACACCCAAATGTCTCGGACTTTGCTTTCAAGAAAAACACCCAAGAGAATCTCGAATATTCATCAGTAACCACTAGACAGTATGAGTGCCCAGAGATACTTTTGACGCTGATTGGGCCAAAAAGATCCATATGAAGGAGTTCCAATGGAATATCAATCGAGTGGAAACTCTTAGACTTGTGGGACCTTTTTACTTGCTTTCCCGCTTTGCATTGCACACACGAATCAGGGAGACGGAAACTTCTCAGATTAACTCCCTCAACTAGCCTGTTGTGCACAAGCTTGTTCATGTTCCTGACATTAATGTGTCCCATCCGTTTATGCCATATGACAGTATCACGTTCGGATGCCTTGGACACAAAACATGTCGCCGTTGGAGACGATGACCCTGCCTTAGCCATATCCAGAATGTAGAGATCACTCTGGCGTGCGGCTGACATTAAAACCTTGTCTTCAGAAATGGTGAAATCCTTAGCCAAGATGTGGCAGTCTCGATCATCAAACATAACTTTGAAACCCTTGTCGCAGATTTGACTTATCGACAACAGGTTGTTCTCCAACTCCTTGATGAAATTAACCTTATCAAACGAAATTCGCCCATTAGAAACAATTCCTTGGGCCGTGATGTAACCACCTTGATTTCCTGCAAAGGAAACTGCACCTCCTTTTATCTGTCTGACACTGGATAGGAGATTCATGTTTCCAGTCATGTGCCTGGAAGCTCCTGAGTCGATGATCCACATGTTGAATCTTGGATCATACAGAGCAACCTGCACACAAAAAGCAAAAGGTTTAAATATCATTGGAAACCCAAGCCTTTATGGTCTTGGGTTTTCCATTATCATCACGAATTAACAATTCAATCCATTTACCCTCATTAACACTGTTTTCTGGTTTGACATTGTTATCAACAGTGTTGTTTTTCTTTTGTTTCCAACTGTCAGTCTTCTTCTCAACATGTTTGACATAACTGGTTGAAGACTGACTTTCACTTGTTGAAGTGGAAACACTTGGGCTTGAGGGATTCGGTGATCTGTGTGGTGAGGTTGACTGAGGTTTCCTAGGAGAAACCGACCGCGGTGTGTGAGACCGAGTTTGACTTTGAATGTCAACGGTCGGTCGCCTCATAGGAGTTGACTTGACATATCTAGGATCCGTGTACTTGTAACAGAATCTTGCTATATGGCTAACCTCTCCACATGAGAAACAGTAATTTCTCCCCCTTTGACGTGATGGAGAGTAATAACTTTGTTGTTGTTTGTTACCATAGTACCCCTTTGATTTGACATTTTGGGGTGAAGTTTGTCTGGGAGGGGGTTTTGGAAAATTATGTTTTTCATTAAAGTTACCCTCTCTGACAAACTGGGTACCATGTTCCACATGCACTTTCTCAGATTTATGATTAAACTTGTTCTTCTGAGAATTACTTGTTGTTGCCTTTGATTTAGATGTGGATGGGCCTGACTTAGTTGTGGAACCTAAGTCTGTGGCAACAACATTTGGTTTGTTCTCAGGAGCCGGGTCAATGACTTCTTTACCCTTGGACTTTGAAATTTGGTTTGTGGTGACATTTTGGGGTGAAGTTTGACATTTTGGGGTGAAGTTTGTCTGGGAGGGGGTTTTGGAAAATTATGTTTTTCATTAAAGTTACCCTCTCTGACAAACTGGGTACCATGTTCCACATGCACTTTCTCAGATTTATGATTAAACTTGTTCTTCTGAGAATTACTTGTTGTTGCCTTTGATTTAGATGTGGATGGGCCTGACTTAGTTGTGGAACCTAAGTCTGTGGCAACAACATTTGGTTTGTTCTCAGGAGCCGGGTCAATGACTTCTTTACCCTTGGACTTTGAAATTTGGTTTGTGTCCTCGGGTGTTTTAACATTTGAGTCATCGTCTGGCACAGCTCCTGGTGTGCTCACAAATTGGTTCAGCACTGGGGGTGGGACATTGTGATATCCCACACCTCTTTCCTTTTTGCACCGGAACTCGGGGATAATGTGTTCTAGCAAATAAGAGGAATTGGAGTAACTTTTTAATTTGAAAGTCAATGATTCAAGATCAGCTTTTGTGTTCTCCATTTCCTTTTTCAAGACATTATTTTTATTGATATGAAAATTTATAGAATCTTGTTGATTTAGAACACATATCTCCAATTCCTTGTTCTGACGCTTAAGGCTATCAACTTTTTCTTTAAAAGCAGACTCTTTCTGCTTCCAAGCCTTGTTTTGTGCAAGAGCGTCAGTCAGTTCAATTAAAGATCTTGAGGCTGCTTGTTTATAAGCCTCGAGATCTTCAATTCTCTCTTTCAGAGAATGAATTTCTTGTTCAGACATTTCACATTTTAAACATTTGGTATTTTCTGGTTTGGGAGTAGTAGGGTTAGAACTTACCTTGGCATCATTTGACGTCTCTGCCATGAACGCAAAGTAAAGATTCCCTGCTCTTTCCAGAAAAGATGCAGACTTTGCTTTTGACAGTACCTTGTTGACTTCTTCAACAGTAGCAGCTTCTGCAGGAATTGTTGAACTTGGAGATGATTGAGGAACATTTGACTCTTTTTCTTGATCCTCCATAATCTCCACTGATGACACCTCAGCTTCATGCTCTCCTTCATTTACTTCAGTAGCTAGCTCCTCGACAATGTATTCTTCATCAGTTGAGGAATCATCAGACCCAGATTCTGAGTCTTGATTCACAATGTTGATGTCAGCCATGTTAATGCTGAAGTTCCAGGACTCGCCTTCATCACCTTGAACAGCAAGAGCAGCTTCATTGTTGATGTTGGCGTTGTTCGCTGTTGTTTGATTCTGAGGGACCAGTTGTCTCTCATTGTTGACATTTGCAGCGGCTGCGGCAGGAGTAGATGAAGTTGAAGTAGTTCGGAAGGGATATTGGTGACCTTCCCTCTTTGGTTTAGAGCACTCCTTGGCAAAATGACCAAGTTCGCCACAGTTGTAGCATTTAACTTTTGTTTTATCAAATCCAAACTTGGATTTATTGTTGATTGAAAGAGCTTGGCCTGTTTTCTTAGCCCACTTTCTAGCCCTACGGAACGCACTGCCAAGTGCCCACATTATGTCGATGCGTTCCATATCGTCTTCATCTAGCTGTTCATAGTCATCGCTGTCCAGATGACTGTTGCCAAGTTTACCAGCCACCATTAAACTGTATGATTCAATTATTGTGCCTAACGTTGCCATATGTTCTTTGGCAACTTCCACCGTTACCTTTCCCAAGCCTTCAGTGTTTAACGTTGCCTTTTCAGTTGACTTGGGTCCGGAGTTAGAACTTGAATGTCCGGAATTTGATGTTGGTGGTGCAGAAGATCTCGTTTCGGTCTCCTTAGATTGATTTGACATTGAGGAGACAAACGCAGTCTTCATTGGAGCATGGTCATTTGAATCTGACATTGGTGATTTTGACATGTACAGTGACTTGTCAGATGTTGCTCTGGGTTTCCTGGAGGATGCTCTTAATTCAGCGTCTTCCTGTCTGATTTCTTTAATAAAGTCAGAAAGAAGAATCGTCTCCAATTGATGACTTCTTCTCATCACAGTCAGGAAGGTGTTCCAGCTTGTTGGGAGTCCTTGAGCAAGACATCTAACCTTTTCAGTCCCTGTTGTTTTGACATTATAAGACTTTAGCTCTGACATAAGATGATAGAACCTTGACAGCAACGATTCAATGTCTTCTCCGGATTCTGGACCAAACAAATCAAATTCACGCTTTAGCTCCCGTGCGTGAATTTCTTTAAGTGACTCAGATCCTTCGCATCGTTCAACCAGTGCGTTCCAAAGTGTTGATGCTGTTGTGAACTGGTTAAACTGATGGAAGAGATCGCTGGAGAGAGCTTGAGACAGTAAGGAGAAGGCTTTCTTTTCAGCATCAAAGGCTATCTTTTGTTCTTCTGACAGCCTAAAGTAGCTCAGGCTTTCACCATCATCGTTTGTAGGATGCACCCACGTTGTCTGAACCGCTTCCCATAGTCCAGGATTCACACCTGTGATATGAATCTGGAATCTTGTCTTCCAGGTAGTAAACTCATTGAGTGCCATCAACTTTGGAGGCTTGTTGAAGCTTCCAGATTCTGAATCACTCTCAAGGATCGATTGGATCCTTTTGTTTGTACTTGAACTGGCAGACATGTTTGCTTCTTTGCTTCAATCTTTGATCTTTTAATCGAAAGTGACTGATTCGATCGAATGTATTCTTTATTCGATCGAATGTGTGTTGATTCAATCAATGACTGACTGATTCACTGTTCTGGTCTTCAGAAGCTTATCCGATCGAATACGATCTAGTTCGATCGAATGAGGTGACAGGTTCGATAGAATGGATGTCCGGTTCGATCGAAAGGGTTCTGGCAGTCGACTAAGAAAGAGATCGAATGGGTGGATTGAATCTGAGACTTGTTCGATCGACTGGAATCAGGTTCGATCGAAAGGATGAACTGATTCGATCGAATGGACTTGGCGCAGATCACGGCGGGAAAAACTGATTCGGTCAAAATTCAAATTGGTTCGATCGAATAAGATGCTTATTCGATCGAATGAGTTCCAAAAATACGACTTGTTCGATCGGGATTTATGGAATTTCCAAACTTAGAAGATTTGACCAGATTTTCGGTTGTAAATTCAATAACACGAATCCTAGTTGATTTGGAAGCAAAAAATGACTCTTTTAAGTGTATTAACACTTAAACAAATAACCAACCAAACAAAAATGGATCAAACGTTTAAAAAAACGAAGAACACGATGAATGTTCTTGTTAAAACCCGGAATTTTAACACCAAATCTTGAGATCAAAAACCAAAATATATGACTTTTATGAGTTTTTGATAAGAACACAATGAACACCAAGAACAAAAACACTTGATTTCGAAATTTTTTCAAGCAAAATATATGATTTTCACGAGAAAAACACGAATATCACCACGAATCTTTCGTGAATCAAGAACCTTAAGCTCTGATACCACTTTGTAGGACCGATTCGGGACTCGGTTTCCCAACGATTCACGGGGCAACGTGTTAGAGTGCGGAATCCTCTAACACGGTGATTCGGTGGTGATCAACGGGCACGTAGGTACGATTCCTAAAGGGGTTTGACGCCTAGGATTGGAGGAAACGACCAAGAACACGAAGAACAGTCGAGAGAGTTTCTGTAGGCTGCTGGTTCGTGAGTGTGTATTCTGTTCTCTGCATGTGAAATTTCCCAAGTAACGTTTATATACCGAAGACTCATTCGGTCGAATGAGATACTCATTCGATCGAATGAGATCTGGTTCGATCGAATGAGATCTGGTTCGATCGAATCAGTCACTGATTCGATCGAATCAGCTTCGTTTGACATTTTTCAGTACGTTAACTTGGTTTCACGATCGTTGGTTTCATGTTGAACCAACCTGATAGAACTGGGGACATACATGTGACATTTCATGTCCTAACAGTCCCTATCGTCCATATGTTTCTTATTATGGATGAGGACAAAGGAGTATGCCTAGGCACGAGTTTCAAAATCAATTCAACAGAAAACCTTCCAAGGCAAACTCCTCAGAGGGTGACTGGAACTCCTGTAAATTTGCAAGTCAGAAGCAGAAACAAAATAAGTCATGGTAAATGAATTTGACAAGGGGCAAGATTCAGCCCTAAAACCAAATACTTGTTTGAAATCTGCCAAGGGACCAAAATCTAAATATGTATCTGTTCCCAAGGCTGATGTCAAACAACATGTCCGTGTTAGTCACAAAGGCATTAAACCCGACTACAGATTGTTGCCCAAATTTGCCAAGGGCCAGTCATCTAAAGTTCCTTGTGAAATATTTGATAATAGGAAATATATGACATGGAAACAAGTATCATGTGTAGACAAGTCACCTTAACCCAGTGTTACAATGGACTGGGTACCTAAAACTAACTAATCCCATATATTGTGCAGGAAAAACTATGGAGGAATATCGTCAGACTTTCGTATGTTGATAGTGGCTGTTCCAGGCACATGTATGGAGACACCTCTCAATTGCATGGCATTCAAACTATTAATGGAAGGTATATGTCCTTTGCGGGAGGAGAAAGAGGAAAGATCACTCAAAATGGTACAGTAAGTAATGGTGTTTTACAATTTGATAATGTGAGTCATGTTCCCTAAGTTGAAACACAGTTTCTTAAGTGTTTCTTAGATTTGTGATAATGGCTTCTCAACTTATTTTACAAATAAAGAATGCTTTATTTTAAAACCGGGCATTGTCATACCTTACAACTGGGTTCTCGCTCGATCACAAAGAAAATATAATGCATATGTGATCGACATGAATAAATGTGTCCCCGAAGAAATTACTTGCTTATTTTCAAAGGTGTCGGAACACAATGCCATGCTTTGGTATCGTCGTCTGGGTGATGCCAATGTTAAAAACCTTAACCGTCTTGCTAAAAGTAACATTGCTCGTGGCTTTCCAATCAAGGAGTTTATAACTATTGAAAAATGTGTTGCTTGTGCTCAAGGAAAACATCATCGTAAACCTCATAAACCAAAACTGATTAACACTATTGATTCTTTGCTTCAACTAATTCACATGGACTTATTTGGTCATGTTAAAGTGCTTAACATCTCTCATAACTCTTATTACTTGGTTATTACTGATGATTACTCACATTACACTTGGGTTTTTTTTTCCAATAAAAATGAGATGGCGGAGCTAATTAAAAGATTCATATTGTTGATGGAAAATCAGAAAAACTTGAGGGTAAAAGGAATACAACGTGACAATCGGACCGAATTGAAGAACAATGTGTTGAATCATTTATTTGCTGAAAAGGGGGTGCACCGACAATACAGTGATGTCAGAACACCACAACAATATGGAGTGGCTGAATGGAGAAATCGTACATTAAATGAAGCTGCTCGTACGATGTTATGTGACTCAAAATTACCCTCCTTCTGGGCCGAGGCAATCAATACTGGTTGCTATCTGCAGAATAGGGTACTCATCAACAAACATCATATGAACACACCCTATGAGTTGCTTTATGGACATAAAGTAATGGTAGCTCACTTTCATGCTTTTGGATATCCGTGCAATCTTCTAAATTTGGAAGCTACCCCGAGGTTTGATTCAAAGGCTGATGATTGTTATTTCGTTGGATATGATGGACGCACTGCCTTTTGAGGATTATGGAGTCCTATGGTGGCGTTGACTAGAGGAAAATAAGACGGATGCACAAGTTGGTCCTGACTGGTTGTTTAATTATAATGAAAAATTTAAACTGTTTAATGTGTTTTGAGATGTTGTTGCAGATCCTGCACGTCCATCACATGGTGTTGATGATGAAGATGAGGTTATTGTTACAACTACTGTTACGCATAAACCAATAGTGCAAATTGATGATTCTTCGGGTATGGATGATGAGGCACTTGTTTCTTCAATATCTGTTCAGATGCCGATTCCTATGACAAAATATTCATCTGGTGTTTCTGAAAATTCTACACAATTTCCAGCTGGTACTGAATCAACAAACGTCACCGGCCCTGTTCGTCAGACATTTGGAAGTTATATTTTCCCATGACCAATTCCTAATGAGTATGTTTCCAGTACCTTGTACTCGCATATCTCTCCATCTGGGTAGTATACTTCCACATTTGGATTCTAAGACACATTTACAAATCTTTCGGTCAGTAGTTCAGTTCAAAATCATAAAGTTCCTACCAGCATTCAACGTGATATCCAATTGAGAACGTCATTGGTCCACTTGAGGTAGGAGTTTCTACCAAAAGTTGGGTTTGAAAAATAAATGAATGTCTCTACTCATGTTTTATATCTCAGATTGAGCCGAAGAACATTGACATGACACTACAAGAACCGAGTTGGGTTGATGCTATGCACGAGGAGTTGAATCATTTTGACAAGTTGGGAGTCTAGAAATTGGTTAAATTGGCAGAAGGAAAGAAGTAACTTGATATAAGATGGGTTTTTTGAAGTAAGCAAGATGGCGGTGGGGTGATTGTGAGAAACAAAGCAAGGTTGGTGGTACGTGGTTTTCATCAAATTGAGGGTCTTGATTACAGTGAGGATGTTTATGCTCCTGTGGCTCATCTTGAAGCTATTCGCTTATCTTAGCATATGCCTCGTACATGTGATTTAATGTTTATCAGATGGATGTCGAAATGACTTTTCTTTATGGAGAAGTCAAATAAGAGATGGGCGAATCAACCACCCGAATTTACTAATCCAAAGCATCCAAAACATGTTTATAAGTTGGATAAAGCTCTCCACGGCTTACATCAAGCTCCTCGAGCTTGGTATCCCACTTTGACAGACCATCTGCTAGAACATGGGTATACGAGAGGTACAATTTCTCAAACTCTGTTCATCAAGAAAATCAATAAGGATATTAATCTGGTCCAAATCTATGTAGAGGATATCATTTTCGGGTCCACGAGTCAACAATTGTACATGCAGTTTGAGGGAGTAATGAAAAAGGGGTTTGGGATTTGTTCACTCGGTGAGATTACTACGTTTATGGTCTTTAGGTTCATGATGATCGTGTCGTACCGATCATGCAAAAACCTAATTTTACCTATAGACAGGGCAAGTCAGGTATCGAATCCAGAGGCGCATGTGGTCAATGTCATACGTGTGTTCGTTAATCTATATATATTTACAAAACAATTATAAAGAAACAATTATGAAGTTTTGTCGAGTGTTGATCACACTAGCAGGTTTTGTTTGGAAGCAACAAACACTTAAACGATTTTAACAATTAACGAGAACAGAATCACACCTAGGGTTCAAGCATACAACTAAAACAGTAATCTCATGTTAACTTAACACATTAATTGTCAAAGATCAAATCAGATTGAGTAACTAGGCAAACCTTAGGCATCAACAATCGCTAACACATGACACTGGTTATCAAACAGTCCCTGCCTGTGTGACTCAACTAAGGGCAATTGTATGCTTCATCATATTCAAACTAGTCAAAACAACCCTATAAGCAATTATCATAGCAACTGGCAAACTAATCGTTCTGATCGAAATAAACCTAAATCGACTGAGTGCACAGCAATACTAAATATCAATACTCATAGATTCATCATAAACAATTACAATTAGTTTGTTCTTTAAAACATGATAAAATACTGAAAAGTCACAATACTCTACATCCCGGGAATGACTCGTGACGAATCGGCCGCTCATGATCTTCGATCAGTCTTCAGCTATTGATTCAGGATGATAAACTATGAACCCCGAGATGATTAAAGGTGATCCAGGGCTCCTGGAATCACCCCTTGTTCTCCCCCAGACGGCTGGAAGTGAATACCCTGATTAGGGTTCGTAAAATAGAACATATAGGCTGAAATTCGTTTTTTCCCGTTTTTAAGTCTATAGCGATACGCGATGGCCATAACCTCATGCCATCGCGTATCGCGACCTAAGAAAACCTCATATTCAGATTCCTCTTGTCGAGAAACCCAAAATTCATATATTATGGGTCCCGTAACTCATTTTCTAGCCCAGGATATGCTCGTTTTACTTCATGGTCGCATTTTCCCTCTTGTTCAGTTTTAGCATCGGCTTATGATTTATCATCCATACTCTTACCGAATCCTTGTAACACTTCTCAAGACATCAAATCATGCTTCGGTCTTCCCGAGATATCATTCCATGCTCGTACAGGTCTCTCATTTAGCATCCATAACGATAAATGACCTGAATTACAAAAGCACGTATGAAGTACCAAAGTTCTAACAATATACTCAATAAAACTACATAATTAATACACTACTATATATACAAAATACCCGACCATCAGATCATCAGAGTTCGGATGGTATTTTACTCTATCAAGGGAAATATGTTGAAGACATTTTCTTCAAGTTTGAGATTTCTGGACTCAAAGACTACTTTGACACTAATGGCTGAAAGACCAATGCTAAATTCAGATCTGGAAGAGAAGCCCGTAGATCAGACTCAATATCGATCAATGATCGGGTCCTTGATGTATCTGATTGTCAGCCGTCCTGACATCATTGTGGAAATGTTACCCAAGCCAAGATCTAGTCACAATTGGATATATCAATGATCTATGAGACGATAAATAATGATGATTGAGAAGAATGATTACTTAATTGATAACGTTAATGATTCATACATTAATACGGTTAAGCTCGATTCTAGAGAGAATCTAGTAGCATAACATTACTTAAGAAATAAATAAGCACAAATCTCTATGCACATTCACTACGAAAGGCCTATTTATAGGCATCCTCTTCATTCGTTAACATCACTAACGAATGAGGCTTCCCATAACGAATGACCTCCCATTCGCTAAACACCCTTAGCGAATGGGCTCTTAACTTAGCGAATGAGCATTCATTCGCTAAAACCAATAGTGAATGGGCTCCTAGGAATGAGCTTAGTCCATAATGAATGGACCCCATTCTCTATACAATCCATAGCGAATAGACCGTATTACAATGTAGCATAAATACTAAACTACCCCTTGCCTATTCGATCAGCTACGGACAAAAATCATGTTATCTAATACTTTAATTGCAAATCATAAGTCCTAATAAAGAACTTACCCTCGACTGATGATTCTCAGGCTTGTGCGGACAGACAAATATCTAAGTCTTGTACGTGAACCAATAACTCGTAGCTTCTTGTATCAGATCTCCCCCTCAAAGTAAGCATCTCCAGATGATCATCCCGATCATCCAACTGGCATATGATATGGATCAATCTTTCAACAATCAGCAGTAAGTCATCAGCTATCCATCAGCACCGGTAAAGCAGAAATGTCTTTACATTTGACCTCGTCACACAGATTCATGAAGAACCTGATCATTCAAAATCTTTCACTTTGGTTTTCCCTCTCTTCATAACGTTTATCCCAACTTAACTCTTTGAAGCTCTTTTACATCCCATTCACTTGGACACACTAATGTTTTGGGCATATAATGTAGAGTTCCAACCTCTATTAATCAATCCCGAACAAACTGATTCTTCAATCCAATGGAAAGACTCGTATTGCATTCTTCAACAAGATCAACCCATCCGGGAATTGTCCTCTTCAACAGAAGTAATCCACCAAATACTTGTAGCCAACGTTGTCAGGATCAAAGTCCTTTAGAAAGAAGTAAACGAATAGACACTCGTAGCCTATATAATCAAGTTTCAATCTTGAACAAATCAATCAACAATCAAAGAACAATTGCAGTCTTGAACCCAATCAAAAGTATCTTTGTAATCATGAATTACCACCCGAATTGCAGTAATTTTTCAAGAAACCCTAGCGAACGTAGGAAGATATCAATCAAATAAACTCCTTGAAATTATGATCTCACCCTTTTCTAGACAAATTTCGACAAGGTCTTGAACTAATAAAAAAAATCACCGATAAACTTCTCTTTAAATTAATCATGTTCTCCCCCGGCCAGTAGATAAACTTGAAAATTCGGCCTGAAAAATATGTTACCAAAATTTTCAAGAAGAGTGCCCCACTTATTAGAAATATCCCTAAAAAATTTTGATTATTGTTTTTTATATCGAGGACACCTATCTTCCATGTGGTACACATAAACACCATCCTCATTCTCTATACAATATCCACATTCGCTAAATAATGTCCTCATTCCTTAAACAAGTCAACATACGTTAACTATGAACGAATGAGGTTTCATTCATTACAGATACCCTCATTAGTTAAAATAGTATCTACATCCATTAACCAAGTCCTCATTCGCTAGATAATTAAACGAATGAAATCTCATTCACTAAAATATTCCACATTTGTTAAATCTGTTAACGAATGAACTCATACATTAAGAACTCGCAGCGAATGAGCACAGTAAATTAACGAATGAGTGGTTGGAGCTGTTAATGTAGCCACCGAAAAACGCGTTTCACTGAAAAATATTGTCGCAACGCCAGAAAAATTCATGGCCGGAAACTGCAAATCAAGCTCCATCCTTGGCGGACATCATCAATTAGCCTTCAAATCTTCAAATTAACATCACAAAATCATCACGAAAGTTCTGATTTTCATCAGGAACAAATATCTTCCATCAATTTCATTAATAAAACTCCGAATCACCAATAAATTGGATCAAACAGTAACCATGGCTACAAAGGCGGACAACATCCAATATCACTCAAATCACCATAATTAATCCACCAAAATACATACGAAGATTCATATTTCATCAACGAAGACGAATCTATCTTCAATTCCATCATTCATCCACTGATTTGATCCCCAACTGATCAAACGGTAACTTAATCTTCAAGAACACAATGAACATCATTTCAGATCAGAATTTGCAATGAATTGATGCATCACAAGCAATCATCTACTATGATACTAATTGTGGAAATGTTACACGAGCCAAGATCTAGTCGCAATTGGATACATCAATGATATACGAGACAATAATTTACGATGATCGAGCTGAATGATTGCTATGGATTCATACATTAATATGGTTAAGCTATATTCTCGAGAGAATCCGACAGCATAACGTTACTTAAGGAATAAATAAGCACATATCTCTATGCACATTCACTATGGAAGGCCTATTTATAGGCATCCTCCTCAATCGTTAACATCACTAACGAATGAGGCTTCCCATAATGAATGACCTCCTATTCACTAAATACTCTTAGAGAATGGGCTCTTAGCTTCATGGATGAACATTTATTCGCTAAAATCAATAGCGAATGAGTTCTTTAACTTAACGAATGAGCCACATACGCTACAACCTTAGCGTATGTGTTCCTAGGCTAACGAATGAGCTTAGTCTATAACGAATGGACTCCAATAGCTATACAATCCATAAAAAATGGACTATATTACAATGTAGCATAAGACTAAACTACTCCAAGCCTATTCGATCAGCAGACAACAAGTCATGCACTTACAATCATGTTTGCAGTCTGTCAATGTGCTCGTTATTAGGCTAATCCTAAACTTTTTCATTTAATTGTTGTTTAACTTTAGATATCTAAAAGGAATGCCGAAGTTAGGTCTTTGGTATCCTAGGAATTCAGAATTTGATTTATATGCTTATGCTGACAACAATTATGAAGGTTGTGATATTGACAGGAAATCCACATCTGTCGGATGTTAGTACTTGGGTGGCAAGCTTATATCAAGGCAATGTAAGAAGCAACAAATTGTCTACGTCTACTGCTGAGGCTGAATATGTAGCTGCATCTGCCTGTTGTTCACAAGTCATTTGGATGCAACATCAATCGCTGGACAACAGTTTGAAATTTCTTGACACTCCTATCTTTTGTGATATTGATGCTGCAATTGGTATTGTTAAAAATCCAATTCAACATTCTAAAACCAAGCACACTGACATTAAAATTCATTTTATTCGAGACTGTTTTGAACGTAAACTGATACATTTGGAACAGGTCGACACTGATAATCATGTGGTGGACCTGTTTACCAAACCTTTTGGTATATCTCTATTCAATGTGCTTGTAGGATTCCTTCACATGATTTGTATTTACGATTGAGCCTATTTTTTATGTAAATTTGTACATAAAAGTTTTTTTTCTTTTAATTGTTACTTTTTGCGCAAATTTAGAGGAAGAAAATTAAAAAAAAATACAAAAATAGCGTGTGTTTTAGGGGGGAGATTTATTTTTTAAAAAAAAGTACAAAAATAGTGTCTTGTTTGTTGCATTTGTGTGGGAGATGATATGAACCTTCGTGTTAACGGTAAGATCAACACATGAAAGGTACTGTAGCTTAAATATATAGACTTTGTAATCCATGTGTCGGTTGACTTAAGAATGAAACGTCAGTTTGACCATTGACTTGTTTGAAATTAATGAACATGTTCTAAGTGGAACATATCTTAAGATCTTATTAATTTTTTTTAATACACATGCATAAAAACTTGAATGAAAGGTTGAGACATACTCAAGTCTTGAGGCAACCAGATCACAGAGAAAACTGCTTTTATAAAATGTGAATTGGTTATCATATGATGCTTGGATAGGCTTAACGTGTAAGTATGCTAGACAACCGATGATACACATTAAAGTCGCATGCTTCTAGTTTTAGTGGTTAATACTTCATAGGCGTATGATTTTATAACCTTTAATCATGTATTGATGGGATGCTCCAGGTTCGGAGACCACTGGTCTTTATGCGACATATCATCTGGGTATTCATATATCCAAAGTGGATTTATGAATATTAATAAAGCTTAAAGAGCGAACCCACCGTATTCCTACCAATCATGAGTCATTAAACCATATCATCTTGTTCTTCAAAGTATAAATACACTATTGACTTGATAATCCACGCTATTAGACATATGGGTCCCCATGCTCGCGTCCAATTACCATCAAGAAATGGACCACAAGGAACACACCATATGTAAGCCCTACAGATGAATTCAGGCATATTCACCTATGGTAATGAACTTTCAGGTATTGCTTGATAACATGGGTATGTGATGTGTTGTAAAACACATTTACTTTCCGTATCATTTTTATCATGTTTTAATTACTTTTTAGTATAATTATTAAGTTTTATGGTTTGTTTATGCTTAATATTACAAAGATGATTGTTTTCTTGTAGGTTATGAAGTTTGGTGGAAAAAAGAGTTAAATTTGAAGAGTTTAGGGGCTTAATTGTGCAACTTTCAAACTTATAAGTCAAGGCCCGACCCAACCCCACATCTTAAAAGCCTTTTATAATATTATATTAAGTTAATAACAAGAGTTTCCAGCCATAATCTAATCAATAATCCCGAAACACAAAGAAAAAAAACCTCCCTAACTTCAGCAAAGCTGCCGATCGCAGCTACAGTAACAGCAAGAAAAAAAAAAGAAAACCGGCGGCTGAGGCTATTGTGGCGGCTGGAGAAGAAGGAGGACATCAGGGCAGCAACTAGGGATCAATATTCATCACAAATCTCAGCCATATTTGATAGTATAACACTCATAAACTTTGCTTTCTTGTTTATGTTCTTAACTATATTGATTTTGATCTTTAAAGTTAATTGTTTTTCCATTAAGTTAAGGATTGAAGTGTGTTTGATTATACTTGATTTTGGATTGAGTTTTATTATGATTTGGATGAGTATTATGGTTGTTATTTTAAGTGTTTCCTGTTGTCTAAAATCAATGAGTAGCTAAACTTGTTTGTTCTACCTAGGATAGATGATTGTTAAGTAGTTTAGACTTATATAATGGATTGTTAATGTTCAAGACTTGAATTATTGATGTAAAGTTTAACTAAACCATAAATTAGATTGTGTGTGATGGCTGTGTTTTATGTTTTATTACTTATAATCCTCTTGCATTAGTTAATTGAATTGGTTTGATTAATTGATTACTTGTTAGACTCTTGACTTGGTGTTTAGGGTTTATTTGCGGGGTGTACAACCGTAGGGATAAGTGGGTAATATAATCATCTAAAATCAGTTAAAATACACCTTCTTTGAGACCGAGAGGTGATAAGAAGTAATATTGTCTCGTTGCTTTTACTTGTTAGAAATAAGACTGCGCGAGAGCGGGTTTTTGTCTTGTCAAGTTTGAGTGTTTCTGTGCAATTAGTTGGTTTAATTTGGGTTAAGTTAAATTGTTCCTCTATCCTTGGTTGCGTAGTATTCGTTTCCATTAGGCTAGTGTGTCGGTGAGACCGAGAGGAGAGTCGTCATTTGAACACGTTAATAATTGTTTTTCCGGTTTATTCTTTAAAATCAACTAAAATAAGTTAGAGTTTGTTAGAGAGACTGAGAGGTAATTTGACTTTCTTAAACAAGTTTTAGTTGTGTCATCTTTTATAACCGGTGTCGTGAATATTTTCAATCCATTGTCTTGTTATTTTTATCAACATGATTCATTCCTAGGTAGACGTCTTTATTCATTGAATTTAAATCAAAGTTTTCAAAGTTTTGTTAAAAGTTTTCTTTTAGTTAAGTTAAGTAGTTAAATAAATTCTAAAATAAATTAATTAAATATTTTGGTGAGTCTTAGTCAGAGTTTAGTAATTATAAACGTTTTCACGTGTCTTCGAGTTCAATATCATGACTTTCCTTATCTGTGCTATACGCGATCGGTACACTTGCCGTTTGTGTGAACTAGGATAGATTGTTTGGTTTTTATAGCTTAGTTGCGACTTGTGTTTTATTTATATATATATATTTTCGCACATCAAGTTTTTGGCGCCGTTGCCGGGGACACGGTTTGAGGCGTATTAAGAACGGCTCGAGTTAGGGCTTGCCTTGTTTGCTACTTGTCTTTCTTATTTATTTTGTTTGTTAGTTTAAAATAGTTTAGCTAATTATAATTTCTTTTATTTATTTCAATAGTTGTATGCGACGTACTTGATCTCTAGGACCACCAGAAGTTGAAGGATTTCCCGAACCAGAGAGAGAGCTTCTTGAGAGACATCGTACAAAACCGTCTTCCAGTTCATCTACATCCGTCGGTAATACGTTTTCTTCTCCTACTTTTTCTGAACCCGTCAATAGGGATAGGATTATGGGCGACGCGAATCCACTACCGAGGAGGACAGTTGCAGACCGGGCCCGTCCGGTCGATGCTGGCGCGAGATCCAACATTGCTCCACCAGCTATAGGAGTTCAAACGACTTGGCAGATTCCATCTAACGTTCTGAACACGATTGCTCATTCTGCTCAGTTTCACGGGTTGCTCCACGAGAACCCGCATTCTCATCTCACTCGTATTGCACGTATCTGCGACACGTTTCATCTTGCCGGCGTATCCGAAGACGCCATAAAACTCCGAATCTTTCCGTTCTCACTCGTTGATCATGCGAGTCTGTGGCTTGAGTCCCTCCCACAGGGATCCATTGCTACTTGGGCTGCCATGCAGACCCAATTTCTTGAAAAATACGATCCTCCGGCTAAGGCCGCTCGTTTGCGTAACCAAATTCATTCTTTCCAGATGGAGGACACCGAGAGCTTCTACGAGGCGTGGGAAAGGTTCAAAAATCTACTTGCATTATGTCCAAACCACAGCCTACAAGACTGGGCGGTTGTTGAGAAGTTCTACAACGGAGTGACGTACGCAACTCAGAGTATGCTCGACACAGCTGCAGGAGGTAACCTACTAACAACGAAAGATACGGATGAGTGCATTGCCTTGTTTAACGGTTTAGCCATGAGTGGATACCAGCGACCACCAGTTAAGAGTACCAAAACTGTCGATTCCCTATCACGCGGCATGCATTCGGTCGACAACAGCACCGCACTGGCGGCACAAGTTGAAGCGTTAGCAAAGATCGTGAAGAACTTGCAGGTGAAAAGTAAGTTATGCGAGATCTGTATAGGGGGGCACGATACCGTTCAATGCCCCATAGGTTTCCAGGAGGAGGCAGTCGACTTCGTTAATAATCCAAACCGAAATCAACATTCTTTCAATTCTTATAATTCGGGGTGGAGAGGTAACCAAAATTCCAACTGGAGGAACGGAAATCAGTCCGGCTTCCAGCAACGTCAGAGCCTATTCCAGGATTCCGGTGAGGGACCGACTAGTGGTGAGAAGAAGCCCACGTTAGAGGAGATGATGGCACAGCAGACACAGATGTTGTCACAACTCATGACTCGAGAGGACTCCCGTCACAAAGAAACTCAAGAGAAATTCCGGGAGCACGAGTAATTCATGAGAAATCAAGGAGCGTCAATTCAAAATCTTGAGCGTCAGATGGGAGAGATAGCAATTCGTCTAAATGAGAGGTCGCCAGGTACACTTCCAAGTAACACTGAAAAAAATCCGAAGGCGTTCGGGAAGGCTGTGACGACAAGGAGCGGTGCGGGGGCACGTAGCGAGCCCGTGATTCAAGTGGCGACGAGAGGAGTCGTTAACGAGCCTGCGGTAGATGTAGAGGAGCAGGTAGACGGGGAGATTCAGTTGGAGTCTCCACCAGCCAGGGTGCATCAAAGGCACAGCCCAGGAAGTACAGCACAGGCCGAGAACCAACCACTACCCAGCACACCACCGAGAGTCTACAAACCTAGACTCCCATTTCCCGGGAGAGTCCGTAGGGATAGAGACGAGGAGCAAAACTCCAAATTTTTTGATCTTCTGAAGCAACTTCATCTTAACATTCCTTTCCTTGAGGCACTTACGCAAATGCCCAAATACGCAAAGTTTCTTAAGGATATTCTTTCAAACAAAGAGAAGTTAGCCGAAGTCTCTTCCATTCCTCTGAGTGTCGGTTGCTCTGCAGTCTTGCAGAGAAAGTTACCAGAAAAGATGTCCGATCCTGGGAGTTTCATAATTCCCTGCATCTTGAGTGATAATACGGTCGTCCATGCGCTGGCAGATCTTGGTGCCAGTATTAATCTCATGCCGTATTCCGTGTATCGCAAGTTGGGACTAGGCGAACCAAGGCCTACCCGTATGAGTATCCAGCTTGCTGATCGTTCTGTGAAATACCCCCGAGGGGTGGTCGAGAACATGCTTGTTCGTGTCGACAAGTTCATCTTCCCGGTGGACTTTGTCATCCTGGACATGAACGATGACGATAGTGTCCCACTCATCTTGGGCCAGCCATTCCTTGCCACTGCACAGGCATTGATCGATGTCTGCGAGGGTAAATTAATCTTAAGAGTTGGGGATGAGAACGTCACCTTTGACGTTCGACAGTCGCTGAAACACCCCAAGTATGCTGATGACTCCTTATACTTTATTGATACCATCATGGAGCATGTCGGGGAGTTTTTCAGCGAAATTTGTGGAGGATCTGCCTCCGACACCCAGATTCTCGATAGGGAGATTCCGGAGATTGAAATGGTTGTCGTAACCAATCAGTCCTTAAATGACGACACCGAGTCGCATACCCCTGAATCTGGCTTGTCTGCTGAGATCGTACGAGACGATCCGATGGACCGACCTTCGGTCGAGATTCCTCCTCTTTCCTTAGAGCTTAAGGATTTACCTTCCCACCTTGAGTATGCTTTTTTAGATGAAGAGAGGAAGCTTCCGGTTATCATTGCATCTGCGTTGACCGAGGTCGAGAAGGAGAAGTTGTTGAGGGTGCTACGAGAGCACAATGAGGCTATTGCTTGGAAGATTATCGACATCAAGGGTATCAACCCTTCGTTCTGCACTCATAAAATCCTCATGGAAGAAAATTTCAAAACTATCGTCCAGCCGCAACGGCGGCTTAATCCGAAAATGCAAGAGGTCGTAAAGAAGGAGATCATTAAACTCCTTGATACGGGGATCATTTTCCCCATTTATGATAGTGCTTGGGTGAGTCCGGTCCAAGTGGTTCCTAAAAAGGGTGGCATGACTGTCGTCACCAACAAGAGGAACGAGCTTATTCCCACGAGGACTGTGACGGGATGGCGAGTCTGCATCGACTATCGCCAACTGAATGATGCCACCAGGAAAGACCACTTTCCTCTCCCATTCATTGATCAGATGTTAGAGCGTTTAGCAGTTCAGCAGTACTACTGCTTCCTAGATGGTTTCTCCGGGTACTTCCAGGTTCCGATAGCTCCCGACGACCAGGAGAAAACCACTTTCACCTGCCCTTACGGAACGTTTGCTTACAAACGTATGCCGTTCGGACTTTGTAACGCTCTGGCCACATTCCAGAGGTGTATGGTGGTCATTTTCCATGATATGATCGAGGACTCCATGGAGGTGTTCACGGACGATTTTTCCGTATTTGGGAGTTCCTTCGATCATTGTTTATCAAATCTCGAGAGGATGATGTCCCGCTGCGTTGACACCAACCTAGTCCTTAACTGGGAAAAATGTCATTTCATGGTTCGCGAGGGCATTGTTCTAGGTCATCGAATCTCAAGTGCGGGGATAGAGGTTGACCGGGCAAAGGTCGAGACCATTTCTAATCTTCCCCCGCCTACTTCTGTGAGGTCAATTCGTAGTTTTTTAGGTCATGCCGGGTTCTACCGCCGGTTCATCAAAGATTTTTCTAAAATCGCGAGACCCATGACCAAACTTTTGGAGAAGGACGCTCCATTTATTTTTTCTGAGCAGTGTATCGAGGCGTTTGATCTTCTAAAAGACAAACTAGTTAACGCCCCAATCATGGTTGCTCCCGACTGGTCGTTACCATTCGAGTTGATGTGTGACGCAAGCGACTTCGCAGTCGGAGCGGTTCTTGGACAACGGAAGGATAAGTATGTCATGTAGTGGGGAACACTTGATGGTTAGATGCTTTAATATACTTAAATCACATCTAATGGCTTTCTGTTAGACTTTCCTGCTTAGGTTTAGGCGGACAACAATATCCTTGATTGTCTAAGCTAATTCAAACTCATTAAATTTGTGGATTATGTGTACTATATTTTTGATCTACTGATTTTGAGGTTTAAGTTAAGTTGGGGTGGTTTGATCTGGTAAAACTATAATGAAGCATGGTGAAATCTTTTTGTTATGTTTAAGTGTGGGTCCACTAGATCATAATAACCTAAATTGTGTCTGGTCTTATTCCTCAAAGTAAGTATGACGGGCATGGATTTAAGTGGACAACAATATCGATAATGGACCAGATCTAGCAAAGTATGTGTGTGTTGAAAAATGTCCCTTGATTAGTCCTGGAATGATTTGATCTCAATTTTTGTCTAAAGTGTAAATTGAGTCTTTTTATAAGTATAGTTTTTATGTTTAGTTTGTTTTTATTTTATTACTTTTAAGACTCTGTGAGAATAATTTCAAAAGGGGGGAGTGAACGAGTTAATTTTTATGGCAACCCATTATGTATCGTGTGCTGGATCAGGCCCATTAAGGTTTTGTGTGAGTTTGGCCCAATTAACCGAAACCTGTAGATGTTTTGTTTTAAGCCGGCCGATGAAACCGAATACTCATGATTTGAATACTTCTGGGGTGGGTTATTTTTCAAATCAATCTTTCAACAAAGTAAGTATGACGGGCATGGATTTAAGTGGACAACAATATCGATAATGGACCAGATCTAGCAAAGTATGTGTGTGTTGAAAAATGTCCCTTGATTAGTCCTGGAATGATTTGATTCCAATTTTTGTCTAAAGTGTAAATTGAGTCTTTTTATAAGTATAGTTTTTATGTTTAGTTTGTTTTTATTTTATTACTTTTAAGACTCTGTGAGAATAATTTTAAAAGGGGGGAGTGAACGAGTTAATTTTTATGGCAACCCATTATGTATCGTGTGTTGGATCAGGCCCATTAAGGTTTTGTGTGAGTTTGGCCCAATTAACCGAAACCTCAAGATGTCTTGTTTTAAGCCTGTTTTCGGCCGATGAAACCGAATACTCATGATTTGAATACTTCTGGGGTGGGTTATTTTTCAAATCAATCTTTCAAATTTAAAGCCGTTCTCTCACTAGGCGAAGTCTCTAAAGCTTCAATCATCATCTACAAATCTTTTTTGCATCATTAAACTTATCATTTTCATTAGAGTTAAGAAAGCACGAATTAGCATAGGGTTAACACTTTTGTTGTAGTGTTTTTGAAGATTAGTGTCGTATTTTCTGATTTTTTTCGATTGCATAGGTTTTTTTAATCTATGATATGCATTTGGTGTTTGATTCCATGTTCAAACGTGATTTCGGTGTAATATTAAAAAAGATTATGATATATTAATAGGGTTGTTGGTATGTTAGAGAAGATGGAAATGGAAAACGAGGAGTCATGCACGTCGAAGATTCTTGGTTTCTTGGTTGATCGAAATTTACTTGTGATTAACCAAAGGTATTATTGATTGACTATGATTTAGTTCATGTTTGATTGTTTTTTATCCATATTAAGGTTAATTAGATGAGGTTGTTGATAAATATTTTTGGAAATAAGGTGAAAAACAGTCGACGTCAAGAGAAACTGAAGTTATCATCTTGTGTGATCTCCAAAAGCGCAATGAAATGAAAAGAAGAGCAAAAAGGTTTGATTGATTATAAGAATGGAGCATGTTTGGGACATGGAATCGTAAGGCTGAGCAAAAACCGGACCAAGGTGATGGTTGGAAGAAGAAGGAATTATTTCTAATGTATCCAAGATTTCTTTAGATGATTCTTGATGCTCACTATCCAGAGTTAGAGAGTTATGCTACAACTTTGGATGTTTAAGCTGTGTCTCCTGCTACTTTTGGTTTGATGAAACAACATAGAAAGGTTGCAAAAAATATGTTTACATAGGTATTCATCCTCTTGTGAAGTTTGGAAAATTCGAGGAGACTGAGATTGTTGTGGAAGTTGCTGAACAGGCTGTAGTTGCTGAGGAACATGTTGTTCCGCCTCAAATACCTGTTGCTGTTGTTGAGATTTATTCTGATGACGAGGCAGATGATTTTCCACCACAACATGTGAAGAGTCAACACCATGAAGAGGTACAGACTGTTGTACCGACACCTGAACAGATGGCAGTTGTTAAAGAAATGTTACAGAGAACTGCTTTGAAGCCTCCTCTAATAGTTCTTGTCATACACAATCAACCATCTGCAAGCAATCTAGAAGACAACACTGGTCTAATTTCGAGAAAGAGAAGAAGGAGAGATCCTAGACCAGGTGTTTTTGTCAAAGAACCGATTGCTACTCAGGCTGTAGATAAGCCAGTAATTGTGGCTCAATATACTGAAAACCAGAAATTGAAATGGAAATACCTCATACTGCTACTATTACATGTGTTGAGCCTTCAAGTTCATCTGCTTAAAATATTGTTGAATGTTCTAGTGCTTCTGAGACGTTGGCCCATATTCTTTCGTTGCAAGCTCAGTTCCTTCAAGAGAAGGGTAAAGAAATTGATATTGGCTATGCTCCCGTGGATGTTCAAGCTCTACAACATAGAGTATTTGTGTTGGAACAAGAGACGGTTGTTAAGGATGTGCGATTAATCAGTTGGACAAAAGTAATGCAGATAAAGATGATAAGATTATGAAATTATAATCTAATATGGGTGGATTGACAACTCTTTATTATGATATGAATCTGAATTTGGTCAAACGATTTGGTGATTGTTTCAAGAATGCTCAAGAATTTGGTGCTGATATAATTGGTACTACTACTGATGTTCTGGATACTCCTGGTTTTCAAGAGTATCTTGCTAAAGAATAAATGTCTATTGAACAAAGAGTTAGAGTACAAAAAAAATTGTTGAATATTAAAATCTAATATCAAAAATTCACATCATTAGATCATTCAGAACATTTCCTGATTGAAGTTGGTAAGAATTATATGATAAATATGGTGATAGATTAGGAATTGTGTCTTGGGGATATGATGGTGACAAAGAGATGTGGTGGGTAAAAAGGAAAAGTAAGAACACGTGATACTACTAGAAGCAAGTGGATTTTAGTTCATGGACCAAAGTTTATCTAACTAAACTATCTAATGCCCCATTTCATAATCCAAGTAGTGAGCCTAGGGCTTGGAACTTCTTTAAATTTTTGGGTGCTCAAGCTTCAAAGGGGTTTCCTGATATGCCCACTGCAGAATCTTTTGTCAAGAAAGCAAAAGGCGTAACTGATCCCAGCACAAACAAGACAATGAAAACAGTAATGTGGCCTCCTACTTATAAGGTGAAATCTATTTCTAGTACTAAGAGATATCCATATGGAGCTTTAGATAATATGCTATTTTGGGCATTCGATGGAGAAACGACCACGGTTGTGAGTCAACTGGATCAAGGGGAATACACAATTGTGGATCCTCGAGATTTTTGAGGTTTGGAGAGAGGGATATTAAGAAACTTTCCACCTTTTAGGTTGAGGCTCATCCATTGTATGAGTCTGTTTGGATATTTTTACCCATAAGAAAGCCCAACAAATATCATCCTACATGGGTTATTTCTACTATTATTATTTACTAATAAATAAAAAAAAGAAAATAATATATATATATATATATATATATACACATATTATTCTCTGATTACTTCTTTGGATGAAGTCAAAAACAAATTATATGGGAATTTTTCTTTGGGCCCACATATAGTTGTGGGCTTGACCTACGTGAGAAAAAGAAAACAAGAATATAAAAGCTTCTTGTGTTTGTGGTGAATTATTATTCAGCCAATTTTGCCGAAAGACATCAAAACATATTCTTTCTTTCGTCACAGCAAGCGAAGAGATTTTTTTTTGTGCTTCAAGGTTTTGGTGTTCCTGAGAAGATAAGAGACGTGTCAGAGGCCACTATTTTCTCGTCTGGTGTTACCTCTTATGCTTTGTTTATTCCATATACTTGATGTTAGTTTGTACCAAGTATATGATGTTTTGTGTATGCCTCTAGTTTTACCTAAAGAAGAACTTTTGTATTGCTCATTATTGGTGATAGTGCATTTGAAGCGACTCTAGTAGTCCCATGGTTTTTACTCTCGCATTGAGAGGTTTTCCATGCTAAAATTATTGTGTCACTTTTTACTTTTAAATTACCCTATTTGTTTGCATCCTCATTGGTTCATTCGGGTCGGGAAAAAGTTTAGCCAAACGAAGATTAATTCCGCACTTTTTGTATACCGTTCGTGGCTAGGTGGTCGTTTTTCCCAACAGAGTCTGTTGCCGCTTGCCAAAGAATTACAGGGTCGGTTGCATCCATGATGCGTACTCAACTTTAGGAAGGAGCTTTGAAGGAAGCATATGCACATCTTGTTGGTAAGCCGTGATATAAAGAAAGCAATAAACCAAAGGGGAGATTGTTAGGACATATTTCGTGGTTTTTGCTTTGTATAGCGTTTATGGTTTTGTTTTGTATTAACCGAAATCCCTTGTCGGATTTCAATGGGCATGACGGGTTTCGGGTTTAGTTTGGGTTTGGCCTGTGTGGCTTGTACTACCTTATATATTCATATGTTTATCATTGTTTAGGGTTAGAAATCACGAGGAACATCCTTTTGTAATCGGTTTTGCTAAAGGGAGTTAAGTGCTCGACATTATAATACGTGTGCTTTGAAGTCCATATCGTGTTCTTAATTCCTTGTTTAATATAGTTCATGAATCACCACTTTGTTAGTTTCCGCCTAACAAAGTGTTCACTTGATATTACATTAAAAGATCCTGCATCGGGACTTACAATACTGTATGTGACATCAATCCAGCATATCTAACTATATTATGTAGATGACTTTAACTTCTTGTGAGTGATTCGGTTTTATCCCAATTTCTTCTTCCACAACTCCCCAAAATATGTTTTCTATAATCTTATCTTTTTCTCCCATGGTTATCACCATTACATATAGATCAAATAAATCAAATATCACATTATCACAGTAGAGTGGCATAGAAATCATAGTGGTTTTCAAGAAATCCTTGAGAAACCATTTCACCATTTTCTGAATCTTTTTCTTGAATTCATCCTTTATGGTTTTCAAGTTTCACCACAGTTTGAACAAGATTTAACATAGTAAAACAATCTTTAAGATTATCTATGTTGAAATCTTTTCTAGTATGAGCTTTTCCAATATTTTCCTTTTCTAAATTCTTTGTTGCTTCAAGATCAAGTTGTTTAAACAATCTTTCCAAATATCATTCTTTGATCTTGGGATTACTTCAGGTCCTAGCATGATTGTTTATGGGCCTTCTCAAATGTTTTCTCAATTGTACATGTGGCTTCTTCAATAGTAATTTCAAAGCCTTGATTTGAAAGTTAATCCATACTTAAAACAGTCCTTCTAAAATTGGGCATGTAATACACAGATTCAATTGTATATATGCAGCCATTATTCCAATTTCAACTTATCCTTTTCCTCGAAAAAATTCTTTGTAAATTCCATTTCGACGGGCTTCAATCCCGTAAGATTTCCTAAGTGTTTTAAGATAATGTTTGTTCCCACAAGCATGTAATTTTCTGGTTAAACTTACAAACAAGGTGTCATCCCATCCCTTTCCATCCGTTCCTTTAATCAAGAATTATGAGTCTCGAATTTTTGATCGACAAACATTTTTTGAATGGCCGGATTGTTTGAAATAATAACATGTATGATTCTTAAAGGTGTACCTTTTATGCTTCTCTTTACCAATCTTCCTCTTGAAATCTTTCATTGCCCTTTCTTGCTTTTCTTCAAGAGTTTTCCCAACTTTGGAGGGCTTTTCAAACTCATTCCATCACATATAACCTCTATACATTGATCATCAGACAAATCTTATACAAGTGTAGGACTTCCAGGCATTACTTCATTTCCATCCAATATGTTTATGTACATGTATATGTATAAGTGCAGAGATTATTTGAGAGCAAATAGGTAAAACAAACAAATCCCACATTTTTTACTGATAACATGTTAGGGTATATATACCCATTGTTTTAACTGTTAAATAACTGAAATACATATTGTATACAAAGTATAAATAAAAATATAAAATTAGAAACCGGGAGGCTGGAAGACAAGACAAACATAAATATTGTTTTTAGACTCACCCAAACAAATCTATATTTTTCTTCTTAGAAATTAATAGATTTTTTTAACTTCAGCAACGTCACCTGAAACAACTTTTACCTTGGTGTAATTAGTCGAATTTAAAACGGCGTCATGTGCATTTTCAAAATTTTCTTTGAAGTTCCTTTTTAAATTAAAAGTGGGAGAAATTACACAACTTATGTCACCCATTGTTATAATTGTTATAAGAGTGGAACTATTCTCACATATGAATAATATCATCTACTTGAAAAAGAAAAAAACAATGTTAATAAAAATGTTGTGACAATCGTTGGTATTAAACATACTTTTTAAAATATTTCAAAAATATCTCATATAAGGTTATATTTTAATATTACTAATACAAAATATTTAAAATATTATTAGTAGCATAGTAGATTTAATATTTGGTGCATTTTAAAACATCTCATATGTATATATTACTAATATGTACACATAATAGATTTAATATTTTAATATTTATCCTCCTACACTTTATATTATATAACTTCTATTTAGAAATAATTACAATAAATAAATAAGATAGCTTTAATTGTATTTTCTTTGATGGTTTTTTCAAGCTTCATTTTGTGATTTATTTCTAATTATTTTAACATATTAATTAATTTCAAACATAATTTGTTTTCTTCTTATAATAGTATTTAAAATGTATTTTTATTAGAAAATTTAGAATGTATTTTTTTATTTAGAATGTAATTCATTAATTGCATGTAATGCTTTTCTTAAAATTCTGAATATACCTTTGCAATGTCGTTATTTTTATTTACGTTTTGGTCTAGTTTTTAGGTTAAATACTGTTTTAGCCAATGTTTTGACCCGAATAGCCATTTTATTCTGGATTCAATTGTATATATGCAACCATTTTTTCCAATTTCGATTGTATATATGCAACCATTATTTCCAATTTCAACTTGTCCTTCTCCACGACAAAATTCTTTGTAAATTGGGCCTCAATCCTGTAAGATTTCCTAAGTGTTTTAAACAAATATTTGTTCCCACAAGCATGTAATTTTCTGGCTTAACTAACAAACCAGGTGTCATTCCATCCCTTTCCATAGGTTCCTTTAATCAAGAATTCTGAGTCTCGAATTCTTGATCGACAAACATCTTTTCAATGGCCGGATTGTTTGCAGTAATAACATGTATGATTCTTAAAAGAGTACCTTTTACGATTATTTTTACCAATCTTCCTCTTGAAATATTTAATTGCCTTTTCTTGCTTTTCTTCAAGAGTTTACACAATCGCCCGAGGGCTTTCCAAATTGAATACACCGATTCCATCACATATAACCTTTATACCTTGACAATCAGACATAACCTTTATACCTTGATCATCATATCTTGTACATGCGTAGGAATTCCAGGAATTACATCATTGTCGTCCATGTTTATGTACATGTATTCTTCTTCCATGACTTTGCACTTGAATCGTCGAATTGAGTATTTAGGCTTATAGAAGAATTAGGGTTAGGATTATAGGAGAATTAGGATTAGGTTTCAGGAGCAAACACGCTGTGATACCAAATTGATAGATGTAGGGTTTAGTATATAAGCCGTTTTATGTATACGTTTTTTTATTGATAACATGTCAGGGTATTTATACCCATTGTTTTGATAGTTAAATATATGAAACACAGTTACAAACAACCTTAAACAATCCTGGCGGTTTAACTAACTCCTAACCACCACTTTAATATAAACTTAGGATAACGATAATAATATTGTTTGTGACATAATATTAATGTAAATTTTCAAGTAAATTATTCTAGCTAGAATGATGTTAATGTTTATTTTGAAGATGACTGACAACGCTTAAAGGGGAACTCTGACCCGTGTGCCGGGTGGGGTAGTAATGTACGTAGACGAAATTTTCAAGAAGAAAGATTGTTTTTTTTATTAGATTTCTAAGTTAATAAAACCATTACAATAGGCCTCTTTATATACATATTTCTAGTTTTGGCTGGTATGCTAAAATTTCAAAATTACAAACTAACAAATGGAAACTGTAATAAATTAAATTGGTGCTGCGAAATGTACCCCGCTTCCCCTCATTTTTACTCAACATACCCATTCCATTAAGTTTTACATTAATACTATTCACACATTTGTTGTTATTTTTTCCCATTTTGTTATCTTTTATATTTTTATTTTTAAACACATTTTATATATATATATTTTTATGTTTACTATTTTTTAATTTTTTAAAATGATTTTTCAATTTTTTAAAATAACAAAAAAAACATTTTTCTTATATAAAATAAACATTTTTTTATTATTTGAAAATATGTTTTTTTCTATATTTGTTTTAGTTTTTTGAGATTTTTTTTAAATAGTTTTTAGAGATAGTTTGTATTTTTAATACAAATTTCATATTGTTTGTTAATTAAAAAAATCAAAAAGAAATAATGTATTTATAAAATAAACTACACAGATTTTATGGTTAGAGTGGGGGACGGGCTAACATGTCAAATAAAATTAATGGTTTGAAAGTTCATGGGAGGGGGTGTGATAGGTTTAGGAGGGGTATGTTTAGCCTAACCCAAAATTAAAATGAGAACTAAAATTATTGGTTACATCTCAACTTATTTACAGAGGGTGTAGAATTTTGCAAATCTTGAATAACAAAGTTTTCTTGGGTGAAATCGAAGACTTAAATGATGGATACCTTTTATGTTTTAGCCCAAAAGGCATGTTTACCCTATCAAGTTGATCCACATATGAGTTCGTTAATTCTTGAATAAGCTCCTTGTCATATTAGAAATTAGCTAGCGGTGACAACAAAAGAAATATCATATGGAATCCGGTGAGCCACACCCCGAAATTTTCTTACAGGGTCGGGAATTTTTAGACAAATACCAGTTATATATAAACAAATCGTCCTGGTTTAGTTGTTTTGGTCGGGTTAAATAGGTACCCCCCCCCCCCCCGCACGCTTCAACCATTCGGGTCGCCCAGGTCGTATAAATATAATATAATTCCTATTCACATAAATTTATAAGAAATATATATTTTTCTAATTGATATATATCTATTTGACCGATTTTTAGTTAATAACTCTAGGCTAGACATTTAATCCTATCAATATTTGGTTTAATGTTATTTTAGCGAAGTAAGTTATAAAAAATAGATAGAAAATTTGACAAGTGCAATTAAATAAAAGTGAAAATTCATAAAAATTTACATGTTTTAATAGTAATTAAACAAATCAATATATAATTAAATAAATAAACTATAGTCACATATTCTTGTATATTTTCTTTTCTTATAGAATTTCTTTTAAATTTGACAAGATGTAGGCTTTTTTAACCAAACTACAACCCACAAAGTCTAGTTACAAAGCCCAAGTTAAAAAGAAATACGACACCGATGTCTCTTTCTTCTCCATCAGTCAAACAACTGAAACGCCATCAAAGAATGGTGAAAAGGCCGCACACCGGTGGGAGCTAGAATTACTTCTTTCTTCTATTTTTCTTTCATCACCCACGAATTACGAAATCCATAGAGATCGGTGTCAAAATTTTATAAGGGTCGGTCAGGATTTCAACACTATAACAACACTATATATTTTTTTTCATAGGGGCGGTCGACCCCGTAGCATATGGGTAGGTCCGTCCCTACCACACCCCCTCCGATGCTTATGCATGACTATAGTGGTGGCGGCTAGTTTGGAGAAGTTGTGGCAATGAGAACATGGAAGGAACCCTAATTAAGGGTCTCTGAAGGTGATGGTGGCAACAGGGAGATCATAGTTTTTTTTTCTTTTTTGTTGTTTTCTTTTTTGGTTTCTAAAAAGATATTTAAAAAGAATGATGAACAAGAAGCTGGTACAATCGGTCGTGATAGTGAACCATAGCTTTAGGACTTGAACATGGGGTATATATATATATATATCTAGAAGAGGAATCTGCATAGGAACAAGAGCACGAATGTAGAACAAATCTGGGAAGTGACAGCTAGGGTTTGCACAGTGAGTCTCTACTCTAGATCATGTAAAGCAAAATGGATTTTATCTGAACCAATTACAATGGAGGGAAACCTCAATATATACAACAAAGAAACACTATAAAAGGTTATCTAGGTATTATGGGCTATGTACAAAGAACTATAATGTTATAATAGTAATTATAAGTAATAATATCAATCTTAAAGCTGAAGTTAGTTTGTTGCCCACCAACGCTTAAGTGATACGCGAAAAAAAATATAAGAAAGAAAAAAAAGAAAAGAAACAAATATCTTATTATCACAATTTTCATGTCATTCGACGCAACACTCACATGAATAAAATCTGTTTGAAAAACGACGTCGTAAAGGGGTTGATGAGCTGATTTGGTAAAAAGTAATAGCGACAAGTGTCGTGTTATAACCGAAACCTAAGAGAGAACTTAACTTTAGCCCCTATTATTTTCTTATAAATTCTGAATGATGAGATTTGGGCGTCCAATCATAAGCCAAATTCTCTTCGAACAAAACTATAGGGTACTCACATTTCAATACATGGCGCAAGGTTAAGAAGTTTTATCTCGATCTACTTGGGCTTTCAATATACATTGTTACAAATCTTTTTCTTTTTGATTTTATGTTTCGATTTAGAAAATACATGTTAATGTTTGTTCTATATCTGCCCGATTTTGATAGATTCATTTATATTGCTTAAATTGCTATATGTTCTTCAAAATCAATCGATGGTTTGAATTTATATATATCGATTGATGGATCAACTTATAATGAATGTGATATAGGTGCCCGATTTTGATTTCAGATCGGTTTATGTTCTTGAATTGCTATATGTGCTTCAAAAACAGTCGGTGCTTTTAAGATCGCTTTATGTTTAAGTTGATTGATTGGATCTACTGATGAATGTGATGTAGGTGCCCAATGTTGAGTTCAAATTTGTTTAAGTTGCTTGAATTGCTATATATGCTTCAAAACCAATTTGCGCTTTTAAGATCGCTTTAAATTTACATCGATTGATCGGATCTACTAATGATGTGATGCATTTGCTCGATTTTGATTGCAGATGAACTATGAACTGACTTACTATTTCGGTATCTATTATTTGATTAAAAAAATTGCATTCCTTTATATCAAATTACTTTATCATGTCTATGAATTGCAAGAGTTTTTTTAAATCTAAAGCCTACAATTCTTTCAACTTCTAACTGAATTGCGTTTGGTTGCATAAATAACAGGAACTAAGACTATTTTCTCCAAAGAGGAATTGACTGCGTTTGATGACCAAATTAGCCTGAGAGCACCACACTATATTGAAATCTTGTGTGGCTGCACAAGCAAGAGGGTTGGAGACTCGATGGGCATCCTGAGGATATGTGATGATGGCACTCTCTATGCTACTTGCAGTTGCAATGAAAGCTGCAATCAAGGCATGATCAAACTCCCTTAAAACACCCACTTCCTATTTTTGTATCTGTTATGAAACTGAATTTTGATAACTTTTGGCTGAAACAGTCTTTAATAGTCCTGCAAAGTTTGCAAAACATGCATCGAGTAGTACCAGCATGCCAAACTGGAGGACAAAGATTTGGATTCAAAATTCGAATGGTAAAAAGATAAATTGAATGAAACGTGTCTTCTGAGGTATTATAAAGGAGATGAGTACGTTAGACCAGACAGTCAATTCTCCCACCGTGACGAGTTCTTGTGTTGTAGTGTGTGTAACAAGGTCCGTCGCTTTACATTTAGGAAAAGTGATACATTCAAGTACTATCATCTCGCAGCTTCTAACGAAAATCGAACTTGCAAAGACATGATACCGGGCATGTAAGTTGATTTACTAAAACATAATTTTGTTTACTTGATTCGTATAAATTCATAATCACATTAAACCAATATGTTCTATATGTATTTTGTTTGATTAAGGTGGACGTGTGAAGATCTTGAGGAGAGAGGCACAAGACCCCACAGTGGATGCCGTAAAAAAACAAACTGCAAAGGTTGCGAGTACTGTGTTTGTTTTGGATGTGAAATGTGCCGGGTTAAGGGCTGTAAATGTCGAGAGTGTACTGATTTTTATGCAAATGCACCTAATTAACAAGACATCTATCTTTTAGATTTTATGGTTTTATCTTTCTATTAGGTTAGGTACCCGTGAACAACACGGGTTTTACAAATGTAATTTTATAAATCTAAAATATTCAAAATTTTGATAACTGCTGTTGATTTACAAATGTAATTGTGTCAAAACGATAATACTGTAAGAAACGAATTATTGATTTGCTTGTTACACAATAAAATGAACACAGTATAACATACACAGCTCCAACAACGAAAGGAGATAATTTGTTCTAGTTTTAGTTTAACATTCTTTAATTTAACATTTAAATAAAAAGGCTCTAAGAGTGTAACTAATATAGTAAGTACATAATTTTGGTGCTACGATATTAACAAAATTCAAAGAACATCTCAATTCTCAACTATATTTATGAACACAAAAACCATAAGTTTAGCAGTGTCTTTGAGAACCATAACTTTCGTCAATCCCAAGCTATATAAAACATAGTATTTCATGTCATACAACATCAAAATATTCAATCCTGAGAAAAATAAACTAATCCAATATCAAGTCACCCACTAGGGAACTTTTTGGGTTACAGATTACGAATGTCGAGTCAACTCCTGGTAATTCACTCCAACCCCTCATCACATAATTTCAATCAAGGCCATAATACAAAACAAGAACAATCATACAAAAACTGTTGTATCAAAAACTAAATTGTTGCTTTTAAATTATTCATAGTTCATCCTCGAGCCGGCACTTGTTCATATGGTTCATGTTGGGTTATGAAGGCCTTGGGGCCGGTTTTATTAGGAGGCCCGGTTTTGGTTCCTAATTATGTTTACCCTAATCTTGTTTAATATATATATATATATATATATATATATATATATATATATATAGGGGTGGTATTGTACAACAATGGCTTATCGTACATTACATACGCGACCTTCCAGGGCGTCAGATTACAAAACACGAGGTGGCAGTTTCGTAAATAACCCAAAAACTAGTTCATGATCAAATTCATCGATTACAAAACGATTCTGATCCAAATTCTAAACTTCTCGCTCTATCTCATCCAATTTTCTAAACTATAAACAAAGCTTAAAGTATGAAATCTCATACTTTAAGTTCATAACTTCTAAAAGTTTAGAAGTTCAGAACTTCTAAGCTTACAAAAAAGTCCAGAAACAAAAAGTTAAACGATAAAACCAAATTACTACCCTTAAACATTCAAATGCTAAACTTTAAACGTTTAAGGTTAAAAGTTTAAACGTTCAGGCAAAAAAAATTAAATGTTCAACTTATACGTTCAGACCTTTAAACGAACACCTTTAAACGTTTTGAAGTTCATATCTAAAAATAAACACCTTTAACATGAAATTGACCATTAAAATCACTTCATATAATCTCGTAATCATCAAACAGTATCAATCGACGTCAATTTGATCATCGATTCCATCATATGAACAAATATGGAACGTCTACAGCTGGGTTTCTGCAAATGGCGTATTTCATTTCAAACTAGTTGAAGTGTGAGTCTGCAAATGACATCGGGTGACGATGATTGAATCGATGCAATGGTTAATTAGAATGGAAACGATTTGAAACAATTTACAAATTTGCCACCGCTGTTTTTTTAAATCTAGGGTTGAGGGTGCCGCGTACTTAATGTACGACAATCAATTTTTGTATATTACCCTTTACCCATATATATATATATATATATATATATATATATATCTATATATATATATATATATATATATATATATATATATGGGGGATGGATCTTGCGAGAAGTGATATTACAACGAGAAGTGCGAGAAGTGAATGTATAACTCCATTAATCCTTAATTTCACTCCATTTCATATGATATTCCATACATATATGTAGGTTGGTTGTATTTATGTCTTAATTACACATTCAAACCTACCTATAAACATATAAATGTACCGAGCCACATTCAAACCTATGTACCTACACACATACAAACATACATACACATATACAGACATACGTACACATATACAAACATACGTACCTACACACATACATATGCACCTACACAACGCACCTACACATAAGAAAGGGATGGAAATTAGAGATTAATTGAGTTACACCTTCACTTCTCGCACTTCTCGCTGTAAAAAACTTCTGAAATGATCCAATACCTATATGTATATATATATATGATGTTAAAATTTTTGTGTCGTTTATATTTCCGGTTATTATGTGTTTATTAATTGTGCATGTATGTGTTGTTTCGCTTCCGCGCGCCGTTTTGTTCCTAACAAGTGGTATTAGAGCTTTTGCTCGTTGAACAAACGGAACTGCAAGAGTATGATTCGTAGAGGTTAGATCCCGTTTGAAGTTAGGATCTCAAGTAGGGTTTCATGGGTCGACTGTTTTGGTGTTAACACTTAACTCTCGGAGTCTCTGTGTCTGTTCGAGAAATCAAGGCCCGAAGATCGTGGGTTGTCGACTAGTTAAGTCCACTGAATAGAAGGAACAAATTTTTTATAGATCATGGAAGCCTAGTTCAAATCGTCAGAGAAGAAAGTCGAGGTTGAATCCTGGCAGAGTGTGGTTGGGTTCTTGTCCGATAGCGGGATCTGTGGTCCGGCGTTTTGATTGAAAGTTGACCGGAAAAGGTAACAGATGGTTGGTGGTTTTGTGTTGGAAAAGAATGATTAAAAAGGGAGTACCGAAATTAACCCAGCCGGTCGGTTATTTTTTCATGTTTGGTGGTGTCAGTCAAACATAGGTATTATAATAAGCTAAATGGTAAATCAAGAAATCCAAGCGGCGGAGGAAAAAAAATAAAATAAAAATCAACTTGTTTGTTAGTGTAGAAAGTTGTTCTATAACATAAGACAAACATGAGGCGATTTTTTTATTTTTGTTTTTTGGGTTGAAGATTCTAGTTAGTTTATTGGGCTTATGTGGCATGGTTGGGTTTTATGCATTAAGTTTGGGATTTGACTGTTTAATTATCAGCCGTTATTTTGGGTAACCGGAGTTGTAAAATTTCAGCGTTTCAGGTTAGATTTGTCTACATGAGATCAGTTTGAGGTTGTAAGTCCTTAGAACGGATCTTTCAATGTGATATCACACAGTCTCGTGATTATGCAGAAACTAACACGAGATGATTCAATATTATGCAAACAAACACACGAAAAACACGAATAATATGCTTCAAAACACACGTATATTGAATGTCTGGTGCTTAAGCACAAAGGTTACAAGGAACCTATATCTCTCTCGTCTCTCTTTGACACGGCCAACTATTTTAAACCTAATTACATTGTTTATATAGGTACTACACACTAGCCCAAAACAACCAAAATTCCCACCGAGATCCAAGAGATCTCGGTTTACAATTTAAGCCCAAAATCAAGTACAAACCATATTAATACTAGCCCAACAATCTCCCCCTTGGTTTGTATCTTCAGTGTCAATCGTGCTCAAGAATATTTGTGTCCGCCTCTTTGTAAGCACCAACCCATAAACCTGTTCTGATAATCGATCCCACCATTCTTGTATACTCTTTAGCAGCAGGCTCGTACAGTGGTTCAGCTATAATTTGAAAGTTTCTAAGAGTTTTAATATCCTTTTCGCCAACTTCTAATAAATCACGTGGATTGACAAATCGAAATTGCCCTTTTCATAGACGGATAACGACCGTTGCCGTCTCACCATCATACGTCCAGAACTTCATCTCATCTAAAGCACCATCTGGAATTCTGGTAGACAGAGGAATATGACTTGCCTTCTTAGTTGTCGGCCACATAACATTGACCATTGTCTTCCCCGTCTTTCGATCTCAGACCTCTTTAACTTTCTTTAAAAATGACTCAGTTGTGATCCTATTCGGGAATCCTTGATCAACTTGATTCCTCAAGAAGTTCCATAAGTCTATAGCCTTTTTGTCATTGTTAGGGTTGTGAAAAGGAGCATTAATCAGGTCACTGAGATAAACCCTCGTCCATGATTCAAAATCCTTCATCTTACTATAATATTCGGTATTCCCGGACCTTCTTTTCACCCACCACATGGCTTTATCAATATCAAAACCCCAAGACACGAAACTGACCGATCACCATACTTGTCAGAAAATCCATTTTGGAATTCAATGATGAATTTGTCAGGGTGATCGGAAGACTCCACATTCTAGTTCGAGTTTTTCATGATCATAATCTTCTTTTGAATTCTTTCACTTTGTTTGGCTGTCTTTGGAGGGGCAGCAAGGTTTTGTTCCAGTTTCAGAAGCCTCTATGTTTGAAGCAGGACGTGCATTGGAACTACCACCTTGACTATCAGCACGTGCTTTTGCAGCAATGTCCTCACCACTTTTGAACTCATCTCCAAATTTTTTAATGAGCTTTTGTTGGAGATCCAAGTACATAGAAATCAGGATACCCATGTTTGCTTGAAGTTCATTGATCTTTAAATCTTTATCAAAGTTACTTGCTTCAAGCTCTTGAATTCGTACATCCTTCATAACCGACTCATGTTCAAGTTCAAAGACTCGTCGTTGTAAGGATTGTACATCAACAGGTTCGACATGAAGAGTTATACCCTTGCCTTTAACTTTCAAAAGATTGTCTTGCATCGCCAGAATGTGTGCAATCTTGTCAGCGGCGCTTGAACTGGATTGACCTATTGGGTCAGACGATCCCGATGTCTTGTATGTGGACAGAATATTAGCTTCAAACTCGAACTCATGAGAAATATCATCAATAATCTGGTCTTGAATTCGATGTTCAGCAGTAGACAGACTTGCATCAACTTGAGCTTCAGTAGTTTCAGGCTCAGGTTCCTTTTGTTGGCTTGTTGGTATACTTTTGGTAACAAGCACACCTGGTCTCGGATGTTTCTTTCGCCTTTTTATCGGAATGAGATCGGTGGTTGGTTCTTTTGGAATATCTTCATCTTGTGTCCCAGTGACTGATTTAGGAGGTTTTAATGCAGTCGACTGGAGCTGATCTTTAAACAGCTCAAAGTCTTTCAACTTACCAACAGTAGGTACAATATGTTCTTGCTCAATCTCCATGTGTTGTGATGGAGAACTATCTGGCTCATCTTCGTCAGAAATAGTCTCATAAGATGCAGTGAACCTCTGAGTAGGTGTCACATGCTCATCATCAATCGAGGAACTGGTACTAGCAGGAGCAGCCTCAGTTGTAGCAAATCTTCCAAACTTGACTATCTTGTGAAGTCCTTCGTATACAAATTTCGCCCCCTTACGTGACTGCTTCATCAACCCAAAATGTGTTGGGACCCATATCTTTCAAATCGAGTGTTTCTACAGATTTGACGAGGGCAGGATAGTGTGAGTCGAATATCATCTATAGAAACCTCGGGTACATCAGAAACATATATTTCTTCTTTCCCTTGAGGTTGCTCATCATCTCATCGAACACAAACTTGGAATAGTTATAGTTCCAATCCATGATCAAAGAAACCACAACCGACATCTGAATGTGGCTAATCTCATATGAACCCCTCTTTTCGTCCTGAGACACATGTGAAGAATATGTGAATCAAGAATTTCCAGTAGGGATGGAATAGCGTCTTGATGGCTGGAGGGTAGGATCTTTCATATCCCATTCTTAGAGCTACTTCAGCAACAACATCAGTGGGGTATTCTGTTGGGTAGTCGGGTTGATCACCAAACGATAAAACTTCACGAATAATAGCCTCTAAGATGACAACAGGTTTTTTCTGAATCTTTGAGTCAATTGTCACAGCCCCACCCCTCTGGTTAATAGAAGCATTGTTCCAAAACTCTGTCACCATCTTCTTGTAAATGCAGGTGTTTCTCATATAGCGTGAGAAATCCAGCACGTGTTGAGCCCCACTATCATGGAATTGAAATTCTTGTGCACAAGAGGGGGATCAAATAAACATCCAACAATACTGTGAGTATCCACAAATTTCAATGGTATTTAATCAGCCATGACTGCATCAAACGAGTCAAGTTATAAGTGTATTCACTTAACTGGACAATCAAACAGTATTATGTAGATAATGGACAACTTGGTTAAATAACAGGGACCAAAAATGAAAATTAGATAATATTAGTCCTTATTTGTAAATTAATGTCAATTTTAATAGATAAAAGATGGTTTTCATTCCATATACTGAGTTTTCTGTCAATAAACGGAGATTTCAGCTCAAAGAGAGTTTTCTGTCCAACACTGTTCATAAAAGGTCATGTTATGTTCTTGGTCACTTAATGTTGGTTCTCGGTCAAGGTTTGACCGAGAACCCCTGAAGATCTTAAAAGTTTTCGGTCAATTATCCTAAGAACCCAAGATCTATACAGATTTCGGCCTTAAGAACCCTTGGGTTTCATCTCGAAATATGTGCCATCTTCTCCAAATCACCAAAACCACCATTGTTATCGAAACCTTCAACTTTAAACACTCATAACATATCAAACACGTAACCCACAAACATCATAATTCTTCATCCTAAACATGTTTAGAGTTTAATCAGTTTATGAATTTTAAATAATGCATTCTGTTCAAGTAGGATTTCACAATGACTCGAGAACCTCTTCCAAGGTTTCAAATACCTTTTAATATCAGCGATGATCTGAAGAAACAAACAAGATTTTGATGAGAACAAAGATGAAAGAGTTAGAGGCTTGGGGTTTTCGGCTTGAGAGAATAAGATAAACTCAGATTAACGATAATAACATCAATAATGCAAGGTTATGCCTTTGAAACTTCAAAAACATTAAAACTGGGCCGAAAACACTGATGGGCCGAAAACCCGTGTTGTACTTGGGCCAAACCATCAAAACCAAATTTACTTTCATCACAAAAACAGTTATGGGCTACTCTAACTTGGGCCGAAAACAGTTTTTCAAACCCAAACATGGGCTTGATCCATGGTGTTAAAAATGATATCTTATAGCACTCGTTTCAACAAGAGTAATCATGAGGTAAAAGTAACATTAATAACAAATAATGATAAAAACAAGAAAATAAAAATAGAAATAATGACACAAAACAAATTTAATCACTCGGTCTTCTTGTAGTTTAGCAAATTTTGGGATCAAATTTCAGTTTTGATAAACACGCAACCTCTTAAGAAAAGATCCGAACATGGAATCATATTGATTAAAATGCTTTCACAATGATTCATGTTCAGCATTATTATGACGTAGAGAGACAGCTTGATAGCAGGTTTAGTAAACTTAGCATGATTTTCATTACATCAGTGATACGAGTTATGTTCAATTAGGCATAAATCTTAGATGGACATTACTCATGGACCTGTGATGCCTCCTATCTATTCTCAAAGCGTATTTTGTTTTCCCCAGATCACCCCAATTTGAATCCAACCCCCTAGTGCTTGATCAAAAGATTTTCTTAATATAAACAAAATATTTTAAGCTTTAAGGTTGAATGTTGGACTTACAAGTCACCCGAACTTACATGCCTTCCATTTAGAGTGTTTAGGACTTATTTGAGTGCCCCACCCTTGTAGTTCTAGTTTGACCCTTTAAGCTTTTGAAAAATGAAATTTCGTAACACAATATTATTTATATAAAAAAAATTATGTATATAATTCAAAGGCATAATATTTTTGGAGATCAAGACACTAACGGGCTCGTGTATGACTGGGTAATTACTTTCCTGCCCATCATTCGGAGAAATATATCCGGAGACATGCACAATTCTTCAAAATGACTCTCCATAGTAAGTTTAGCATATTTAGTTTATATCACTTCAACTTTTACGCATCATGGAAAGCTACCATGCAAATCAATGACTGTTCTAGAGCCTTTTAAGCCTAGTAACTTCACTCGTTAGGCACACAAAATCAATTTTACTATCATTTTCCAAAGGTTTGATCAATTTTCATTTGAAAATAATTTAAGCTTCTAAAAAAGCTCTTAACTGAATAATCATATCACTTCCCAGTAGAGTTACAGAAGACAATTTTTTAAATTCAGTCGCCCTAGTCACTTTCGGTTCTAAGGTAAATGGCTATCTCGTATGTCTACAGGTAGATAACAGGACCAAACACATATGAAAATACATGTCCCTCGAACTTTGAGTAACCGACATAATTTTAAGCGAAGGAATTAAAACAAAAAACACCACAATCGCCAGTTGCTTTTAGTCTTTAGGTGAATGGTTGTCCCGTATGTCTACAAGTAGATGATAGGACCAAACATATACAACCATATGTCCCTTAAACTTAAGTAACTGACGTAACTTAAGCAAAAGCGTATATATATATATATATATATATATATATATATATATATATATTATAAGACACACACACACTCTTTTTGATTTTTTTTTTAATTTCTCCCCCTAAATTTGTGCAAAAATTCTACCATAGAAAATGAAAACATTAATGTACAAATTTAACATCAAAAAGACTTAATCATCAAAATGAAGCATTTTAAGAAACCGCACAAGCACATTAAATCTGGCTGTCCCGACAGGTTTTGTAAATAAGTCTGCCACATTATTATCAGTGTGAACTTGCTCAAGATGAATTAATTTTCGGCCGTAACACTCACGAATAACATGAATTTTGATGTAAATGTGCTTGGTTTTTGAATGCTGAACATGATTTTTAACAATAGTAATAGCAGCATCATTATCACAAAAGATTGGAGTATCAAGAAACTCCAAACCGTAATCCAGCAATTAATGTTGCATCCAGATAACCTGTGAACAGCAAGCTGACGCAGCAACTTTTTCAGCCTCGGTAGTTGATGTAGACACTATTTGTTGTTTCTTGCACTGCCATGAAATAAGTCGATCACCCAAAAATTGACATCCAGCAAACGTAGATTTCCTGTAAATATCATATCCACCATAATTGCTATCAGCAAAAGCATATAAGTCAAAATATGAGTTTGTGGGATACCAAAGACCTAGTTTCGGTTGCCCTTTCAGATATCTAAAAATACGTTTAATAGCAATTAAGTGAGAGAGTTTAGGATTGGCCTGGAAACGGGCGCATTGACATACAACAAACATGATGTCAGGGCGAATGGCGGTGAGATAAATCAGGGATCCAATCATTGATCGATAGTAAGTTTGATCTACGGGATTCCCTTCTGGATCGGATGAAAGAAGAGGCCTTTCCACCTTAGGAGTTGTCGAGCTCTTAGAATCATGAAATTCAAACTTTGCAAGCATATCTTCAACATATTTTCCTTGATGCAGCAAAATTCTCGTTGAACTCTGACGAACTTGAAATCCCAGAAAAGTTGTCATCTCCCCCAACGAACTCATTTCAAATCTTTCTTCATCTTCAAATTCAGAACATAGTTTTGTACTGGTAGACCCGAAGATGATGCATCCACATAGATCTGAAATAGGATCAAATCATTCCCAACAGTTTTATGGAACAGTGTCTGATCAGTGGTTCCTCTCTTGTACCTATACCCCAGTAGATGAGCCGTCAAGGTTTCATACCATGCCCGAGGCGCTTGGTGTAGACCGTAAAGGGCTTTGTCTAGTTATATACATGAGTTGGATGCTTTGAATCAAAAAAACCCTGGTGGCTGATCCACATAAATCTCCTCATTGACTTCTTCATACAGACTTAATGTCTTGGCATCCATCTGATAAACCATGAAACCCATGTAGGAAGCATATGCCAGAAAAATCCGAATGGCTTCAAGTCGAGCCACAGGAGCATACACTTCAGTGTATTCTAAACCTTCAACCTGACGAAAACCACGAACCACGAGTCACGCTTTGTTTTGAACTATAACACCTGTATCATCTTGCTTGTTACAGAAAATCCATCTTGTATCTAACGCTTTCTTTAGAATGGGCAGCTTGACCAATCTCCAAACCTTGAGTTTATTAAATTGATTTAATTCCTCATGCATGGCATCCACCCAGCTTGGTTCCTGTAGTGCCATTTCAACTGATTTAGGCTCTATCTGATAAATGAAACAGGAAAATAAACAACTGTTGATGTGTCCTATCTGACTTCTGGTTGAAACGCCTGTTTCCAGAGGACCTATGGCATTACAATTGGATGATCTCGTTGAATTCTTTTCAGAGTTGAATGCTCAGGAACAAAGCTGGTGGAAGGAAAAGTAGTTGGATCTTCAAGAATTTCAGAAAGTGGATTCTTCCATCCAGATGTCGCCGTACTGTGTGAGTACAAGGTACTAGCAATGTATTCATTTGGTATGACATCTGCAAATAGAGTGCTTCCAAAAATGCTTCCAAAAATTTGACGAATCGTACTCTCCCCCTCAACTGATGGAGCATCGACTACAGGTGCTGATGAAGACACAGTTTTGGTAACATTTTCTTGTTTACTAGTTGACAACAGCCGAGTGGTGTTCAATGATTCTGAAGGATCAATACCCAACACTGGAGACATATGAGAATCGGCATGTATGTCTTCTTCTTCATCAACAGAATTTGAAGTACCAACACCCAAAATTTCTGTATCGATAGCTGGAAACACATTAAAGGGCTTAAAAAGTTCAGTATAATCAAATAACTAGTCGATCCAACACGAGCATCAATCTCATTTTCTTCTAGCCATCGCACGTCATAAGATTCTACTATCTGCTTCGTTGACTTGTTGTAAACTCTGTAGGCGGTACGACCAGCATATCCAACAAAATGACAATCATCATCTTTAGCTCCAAACTTTGCAATCGTTTCAAGATTCAGCAGAGTACATGGACACCCGGAAGCTCGAAAATGTGCAATCGTTCGCTTGTGACTGTAAACAATCTCATATGAAGTCTCCATCTGAGATTTGTTGATCAGCACTCGATTTTGGACAAAACATGCCGTGTTAACAGCCTATGCCCAGAAGAACAAAGGCAGCTTTGAATCACACAACATAGTTCTTGCCACCTCGATAAGAGTCATGTTCATTCTCTCAGCAACTCCATTCTGTTGCGGTATCCGAGCTGAACTGTACTGTTGAAGCACCCCCTTTTCGGCATAAAAATAACTTAGTGTTGAGTTCTTGAATTATGTTCCATTGTCACAACGTATACCCTTCAGCTTTAAGTTGAGTTGATTCTCCATTAGGACCACAAAGCGTTTTATCAATTCTGCAGTCTCACTCTTATTTGACAAGAAAAACACCCAAGTGAAACATGAGTAATCATCAGTAATAACTAGACAATAAGAGCTGCGAGAAAGACTCAAAACATGAACTGGACTAAACAGATCCATATACAGCAATTGAAAAACTGATGAAATAGTATTAACAAGTTTTGGCTTGTGAGATTTACGATTGTGTTTACCTAAAGCATAAGCCACACATTTTTCAATAGTAATAAAATCTTTAGCCGGTAAACCACGTACCAAGTCGTTTTTAGCAAGACGGTTTAGATTTTTAATGTTTGCATGACAAGACGACAATGCCAAAGCATGACATTATGTTTTGACACTTTTGAAAATAAACAGGTGATTTCATCAGGAACATTTTTGTTCATATCGATCAAATAAGAATTATCTTTTCTCTGTGATCGAACAAGAATCCGATCTTCTGGTATGATGATACAAGGTTTTAAAACCAAGCACTCTTTGTTAGTAAAATGAGTTGAAAAACCTTTATCGCAAATATGCGAGACGCTAAGCAGACTGTGCTTCAACTCAGGAACGAAATTAAAATTTTCAAATTTGAGCACACCATTACTTACAGTACCCTTTTGTGTAATCTTCCCTTTTTCTCCTTTCGCAAAGGAAACATACCCACTGTTAAATATTTGAATGTGGTGTAGTTGGGAGATGTCTCCTGCATGTGCCTGGAACAGCCACTATCAACATACCAAGGTTTGATGATATTCCTCAATAGTTGTTCCTGCATGATGGGCGAGATCAGTTAGTTTTTTTGGTACCAAGTCCATAGTAACACTGGGTAAACCTGAGTTATCTAAACTTGTCATGGGTTGCCATGACATGCCTTCCGATTATCTAAGATTGAACTTGATAGCTTAACTACCGGAGATTTTGGCAACCATTCATATCTTGTTTTAGAAACTTTGTCATTTGTATGAATGGATGACTTAATCTCTGGTTTGCGAGTGGGAGACACAAATAACTTTGACTTCCGAACTTGTTTCGGTCCAGAAACCGACTTTGTTCTTGAGACCGAAGCACAGTTTTTATCACTTTTTCGAAACATGTTAGGCTTGGTCTGATGAGGACTAAACCTATCAGCCTTGTTTCTTTTCCAATCACCATCAGAGGGATTTGCCTTATGATACCTTGATTCCTTTTGAGGGGTATTTCAAGGCATATACTTCTAATAATATCCATAATATTGGACATATGGACGGTGTGGACAGTTTCGAGCAACATGACCTGGAATACCACAGTTAAAACATGTTTGACATTTTATGAAAAATTCATTGTGGTCTACTCCTGGTCTGGATTCATTGTGTAACTAGTTGTCTTTACTTGGCATTTAACACCTGACTTATTGCTTGATTTATCACAATTTTGACCATTTGAACTTCCTTCTTTGACAAACTTAGGTGATGGGTATTTATGAGAACTCTTATTTTTATCGAATTTATTCAAAAACACACCACCAGATTTCAAAATTTTAGAGGAATCAACCACATAATTGTCTTTGCTCTTAAAAACAGAGCCCACACAAACATTTGAAGCCATAGAATTCAAAGCAGGTAAATTTAAAGAAATATGAGAATTAATGTCTTTATTATTCAAAGCAAGCAAATCATCATCCTCATCAGTCCAATCCTCGACAATTACTTCATCTGCACGTGAAGTAAACACATTAGTATCATTCACCCCTGAGGTTGACTCAGTAGCTTTTAATGAACCAGGGGCACTTTTGCCATTTTCAGCTGATTTACCATACTGCATGGTTTTGACCTTTTCTTCCTACTCCTTGGTAAGAGGAAGACCAGTGTAGTTGTTGTTGTTGTACGGAGGGTACGACACTGTACCCTATACCCTCACCTGAGTTTTCTTTCCACCATAATTGATTTTTAATCATGGAGTTAACAACAACACTTGGGTCATCGAAGTTCTTAAAGTCTAATTCAGCTCTTTCAAATTTATTTGTAACTTAACAATTTCTAACTTGGAGGCTTCCAATTCGTCAGTTAAATCAGCAATTTTCTGTTTGTCATCTAAATGATGACAACATTTTATGCTAAAAGCAGATTGAAGTTTTGAAAAATTCCTTTTCTGTTCCTCGATTTTATCTTTGAAAGCTTTCTAAGTTTTCTTAAGAGTGAAATTTTCAAATTTTATTCCTTCCATTTCTCTAAGCAAGTTACTATTGTGGGATTTATATAAATCTACTTTATTCATACAAGCTTATGAACATAATTCGGAACTTACCTCGGATGAGCTGGAAGGAGTAAAGACCATGAATGCAAATTGAAGTTCCTTCACGTGTTCCTCAGCAACATTCTCTTCTTCAGCAACTTCAATTTGGGAAAAATTTACAGTCTGATTGTTGATGCTGAGAGCGGCCATCTGATCATTCCAAGAGAATTGTTGAGCTACCAAACCTCGCTCACCTTCACCTGTACCTGCTACATTTTATCGTCTAGCATTTTCCACTAGGACCAGCGCCCTTTCTCTGTTTCCTTCCATAGTTGGGTTAGTGCACTCACGAGAAAAATGACCCGGCTCTTTACAGTTGTAGCACCTCAGAGTATCTTTGTTAAATACCACCTTCTGATTAGCAGGCACATTCCAGTTGTTTCTGCCCATTCTTTTTCTAAATTTCTTTGCGTGAAAAACTGCTATGGCGATTTGCCAAGAGATAACCATTTCCTCCATATCATTAGAATGAATTTGATCTAGCTCAACAGCTACAACTGGTTGAACTGTATCTCCAACAAGAAAGGCATTGTAGCAATTCGTGAATCCTGCCATTAAGGCGATGTTTTCTTGAGTCTCCTTTGAGATAGAGGGGATTTGATTTGGAGACTGACTAGAAGATGAAGTAGATGGCTGGGACTTTGCTGCTGAAGCAGTTTGTAGAACAAGTTGAGGAAAGAACACGGGAGTTGGTTGTGGTGGTGCCTGAGAGAATTAACCATGAGCAGACTTAAACATAGAAAAGTTATTCTGAGACTGATGCATCGGAGTGTATTGCCCCTGAGAAGACTTAAACATTGAAAAGATGTCTTGCGAGATGAGGGCATTGTTAGAAGCAACATTGTAGTCGACTGCATTGTAGGAGTTTGCATGGTTTATGGCACGCTATTTGTCATCCATGTCAAAAGCTTTGATGATTGCCATGACTTCTGTCATAGTTAACCTATTGAGATCATTCGTCTTCTTAATCACTGCAACATTCATACCCCAGCTCTGTGGCAGGGAATTGACCAGTTTATTGTTTGTCTTAGCAATGGTCAGATTCATGTTTGCGGATCTCATCTCAGTAACTAGAGATATAAATCTCTGCAATTGTGTTTCCAAAGACTCTCCCAATACATTACTGAACATGTTGAACTTTTGTCGTAAGAGATCTTGACAACTTCTCCTCATATACACCTCAATCAGGGCTTCCCACAATGCCTTTGCGGACTGTAATTCTCTAAATTCCAAGGAAATTTCGAGTGAAATTTCCATGGTTAGAGTAGAAAGAGCCTTGTCATCCTCTTCAACATTTTCAAAGTCTGCATCGACATACAGTTTGACGGGCTTCACAGCCACTTCTTTAGAGTTTTCACGTTGATAGGTGATAGCTTGAGGACCTCGAACAATACTTCTCCAAATCTTGGCATCTTTCATCTTCACATACTTTTCTAATCTAAACTTCCACTCAGAAAACCCCTTATGAGACAGCAAACGGGGTACACAAGTAGCAATTCCCATTATGGAGTCCAGTTCCGGATGCAGTGCAACATTTGATGAACTATTGGTCCATTTTGGATAAACAGTTAATGTCTGGTCTAGTAAGTAAGTCCAAATAATTTATCAGTTTTCCTAAGGCCCAATAAGAATAGGCCCAGATGTATAATCACAGCCGAGAACCAACATTGATCGAGAACCAAGAAAGTCAACCGAGAACACTCTTAGTTGATCGAGAACTTCCAAAGTCAACGGAGAACACCAATAATTGACCGAGAACGATCAAACACCACTGAGAACACTTGGATTTAGCCGAGAACACACAAAAGTGGCCGAGAACTAACAGATTTCACCGACAACGACCACGTGATGGCGGAAAACGATGAAAATTGCCCGAGAGCTCCCAAGAAACTCAAAGAGTCTTTGACCAAGTAACTTTGGTAACAAACTAAATCCCAAAATCAAAGGTATTTGAATTCTAACCAAAGTTAAGTCAATCTTCAATTCAAAAATAACCCATTTCCTTCTCCGACGAGAGATCACCGGAAAAACAAGTGCACGGCCACCAAAACAAATAACAAGAACAATCCTTGAATCTTGTGATATCACCACTGAGCCTAGAATAGGTCAATAGGCTCTGATACCAATTGTAAGTCCTTAGAACGGATCTTTCAATGTGATATCACACAGTCTCTCGATTATGCGGAAACTAACACGAGATGATTCAATATTATGTAAACAAACACACGAAGAGCACAATGAATATGCTTCAAAATGCACGTATATTTAACGTCTAGTGCTTAAGCACAAAGGTTACAAGGAACCTATATCTCTCTTGTCTCTCTTTGACACGGCCAACTATATTAAACCTAATTACATTGTTTATAGAGGTACTACACACCAGCGCAAAACAACCAAAAGCCCTCCAAGATCCAAGATCCAAGATATCTCAGTTTACAATATAAGCCCAATATCAAGTACAAACCATATTAATACTAGCCCAATAGAGGTAACTATTTATAGTTTATTTTTAGTTGCATGATTTATCGGTTATTGCAGGAGCAAATCGGTTTAGTTTGACAATGTTCGGTAGAACAACCGTCGCCCATGCCGTTGTTGTGTCTGTTCACTGTTATCGATTTTGTTCTTGTTATAACTGAAGACGAGATGATTATGATCAGAATGTTCATCGGTTAAAGATTTGGGTTGGTTGGTTTGTCAAAGGGAACTTGGATGTGGTACTAGTGATGGATAAACCTGGAGAAAATAGAGACAGCAGGTGCACTGGTGATAACATAAGTGCAAAAAAGAGGTTAGTGCAATGCACGTGAACTATTGCTCATTTGAATAATATTTCGATTAGGGTTTGCGTTAACTGATTGTGGTACTGTCATAGAACTCTTGGTAACGCTTGTTTTCCATGATAGTTCTGTTGTTTTTATAATTGTTTGCTTGTTAGCTGTTTTGGAACTGTAATTATTGCTTCTTGTTCATTTGGAATTGTGAAGTTATATCTTGTTCGGTGGTGATAATTGGTACAATATTTGCGAGGATCGGAATCTTGTTCTAGGTAAAGTTATTTTCTGGTAAAGTACTAGTGAGGTTTATCTCATGTAGTGTTGGTGTGGCATGGGTTGGGTTAGCAAAGACAGGTGGAACTAGGCATAGTCGACTTGGTAGGCTGTATAGAGGTAGGGCATTTTAAGAGTCGATATCCAAGGTTTGGAATTTTGCTTCTAAGAATGTATATGGAGTTGATGCATTAGGACTTAGTGAATGCAGTGACGACTCTTGGGTTCGAGATTCTGCTATGCTTTATTTCTTGTTACTCACTTCAATGAACCATTGGTGAATCTTTTAGTTAAAGACTTTGGAAGATACGGTCTCTGTATCATCGGAAGAAGTGAACCAACTTTCGAGTTATAAGGTCTTGGCTCGCTGAATCAGGTAGAGCGAAGGGGTTTCAGTTTGCAGACATGAAGCCTGGAGCCACAACAACGTCAACTTGAGCGTATTCGGAGGTCTTAACATGTTAGGGGTTTTGGTAACAGTGGGAGCACGCAGTGTGTTCTTGGTCCTTTTCCAAAGGGACTTTGAGTTCGGAAGATTGGGAAATCCAAATGTGAAAATCTCTCATGGTATAGTCCTGCTGACTTTAGAAAGTGTTTATCCTCTGGAAGTATTGGAGCCGGTAGTGTGAGTAAGTGAGGGCCAGTTAAGAGTGAGGATGAGTCATTGGCAGGTTTTGCCATGGCTGGGTCAAGATGAACGGGTTGGAGCTCTCAGGAGCTTCAATGAGCCTTTCAGGTAACAGGTAACTGATGAGAAGGTCCGCTACAACAAGGATGGATTGGTAGAAATCTTAGTTTGCTCATAGAGAACTGGAGGCTTGGAGAACTTCTTTTGTTGAAGTTTTAGCTTGTTCTTGGAACTAGAGGCTTGGTAGATTTCTTTTATTGAAGATTACTAGAGTTACTGGATGACCGGGATTGTTATTTTCTTGGGCGGCGAGCTGGAGTTTATCGCAAGGCCTTTAAGTGGGAGGTTGTTGGGTTATGTAGGCCTTTGGGCCGGTTTTGGTTCCTAATTATGTTTAACTCTAATCTTGTTTATTATATATATCCCATCATGTATTTCTAATCCTAGTTTCTGAGTTAACAAGAAAATAACATAGTTGCAGCCCGCAGATTTAGGTCTCCTCGTGGGGACCAAACCACATTAAAATTCTTGTGTCGTTTATATTTTCGGTTACTGCTTGTTTATCGTTTGTGGATGTGTGTGTGTTGTTATGCTTCTGCTCAAATTTTTGTTCCTAACAGTTCACCGAATAGAAAGGAGGTTTCGAATTATACCTGATTATGCAAGTCAAATTGAACAAATTGAAGAAATCCGTATGAGCAAAGAGCAGTGGCTGTTTCATTGTAAATGTTCAAAGGCAGTGGCGTATCTGAAATTTTTTTCACAGGGGTCGGAATTCTGGGGAACAATTATCAATTACTATATATTATTATTTTTTTCGGCCCATTCGAGTCGGGTAAGGCCATATTCAAAACTGATTTATAAATACCCAACGAAATTATATCAGTAGGCGCACCAAGGCAACATGACTGTGACGAGGTGCAAAAACCCACCGGTTCATGTATACAATAAAATATAATAAGTTAACAATAAGTTATATATGAATTTTTGTGTATATATATAACTAATTGTATAACTTGTTTACACCAAAAAAATACAAGAAACTCATGCCTTCGTATCGCTTATTACGTTGTTAATACTTATTGATTTGGAAAATTAGATAGTTATTGGAAAGAAAAATAAAAAAGAAGTTAAAAAGAAAGTCAAAATCTAGTAATAGACTAATAGTACACCAGTCCTATAATAATCTAATATTAAAAGAGAAAAAGGGGCATTGAAACCCAAATCTCATTAAACTATTAATTGTCTTCTTCCTTAAAACATACAGTCATATAGGCAAACGGAAAATGCAATAGTTGCGGGTTTTTTAATCGGAGTTTCATTTTTCTTTTCTTCATGTTTTACTGGGTCGGTATCAAAATTTGACAGGAGTCGAATCAGAATTTATTGTATATATAACATTAGGAAAAAAAATTACAAGGATAGGCCGACCCCCGTAGTCTTGCTGTAGGTTTGCCCCTGTTCAAAGATTGGCGCTTCAATTGAGGTTAAAGATGTTAGAGGTACAAACTGCGCACAACATGGGTGGTTCAAAGGATTTAATTTTAGCGTTTTACGCGTTACTTTACTTCTATTGAAATATGATTCTGATTAAAATTTCAAACATATTTAATTTCTTTGACATTTTTCGTTCTAAAAATATTCATTAATCATTTATTTTATTTATTTCATTTTGAGTATTTCATAATCTATACTATATAATAAATAAAGGTTTCCCAATGTCACATGTCATCACACATAATAGCTTCTTAAAAGAATTTTCCCACCTCTCTCTCTCTTAATAAATACATTTCTTGTTTTTATTAATAGTTTTATATTTAACTTTTTTTTCTTTTTAATCTGTTGTTTTCTTTATTTAATACTTATTTTTTGATTTAAAATATTTAGTACCAACATAAATATATTATTTTGGTTTTATATAAATATATTGTATTATTTATTAATATAAAGTTTTTTATAAGTAACGATTTTTCACGTTGATTTATATAAAATAATTAATTTCAAATTTCAAAGAAGAAAATTTTACTTTATGTTTGTTTTGCAATAAAAATTAATAAAAGCTAAGACGAATCAATATATATGGTTGAATTGTTTTTGAGACAACCTATTTCAAAGCAAAAACAAAGTAAAACTAATAAATTTTATATGGAAGTTAAAATTACAAATATTGTATACAAAAACATATTTAGAGATTTACGAACTTTGAACAACATTTTATTTCCATATTGTGTCATGTGTAATTTATTCGATAATATATTTTTTGTATTTCACATTATGCTATAATTTAAATAAATTTATTTATTCTAACCCGTGTTGCACATAGGGTTCTTAATGTCATATGTCAATACACATGTATTTGACATTCGACGTTTCTGATCAATCGGGTCCCAACCTGGGCCTTGGTTGATCAAACACCATATGAATGGTTCAAGAAACAATAAACTGATTGTTCGAGTATTTGGGTGCATGGCGTATGCAAAAGTTGATAGTGTACATCTAAACAAGCTTGATGACAGGTCGAGACAAATCGTGCATCTCGGGTCGGAGACGGGTTCAAAAGCATACCGTTTCTTCGATCCGAACACCCCACAAATAGTTGTTAATCGGGATGTTGTGTTTGACGAGAATAAAGGGTGGAATTGGGTAAAGAAAGTCAAGACAAATGAATAAGAGTTTGGTATATTTTGTATGATTTTTTTTTTGGGGGGGGCGGTTGTTGACAATGGAACTGGTCAAATCAAACCCACTATTGAATACACGTCTTAAAGCAACCCGGGTATCCCAAGCTCCAAACCTGCATCATTGGTTGAACCCAAGTCCAGCAGTTCAACCAAACCGAGTAATAAAAGGCCTAATTCCTCGGCCCATTCGCACGCTCAGTCACCAACTAATGGATCACAAGCTTATACAGGTGAAAACGAGGCCCTAACGGGACTAAGTTGATCATTCCGAGTCTCAGTTTTACCAAGAAGATTATGTGCTACATGTTATTCTGATTATGAGCAATTATTGCTAACAGTAACGACGAACCAAGTAGCTATTTTGAGGCAAATTTGAACCAAGAATAGGTTCGTGCTATGAATATCGAGTTCAATTCGATAAACAAGAATGAAACATGGAAGTTAGTCAAACTGTCAAAGGTGTAAAATGTATCCGGTTGAAGTGGGTGTTCAAAATCAAACGAATGTGGATGGAACGATAAACAAGTACAAAGCTCGGTTGGTTGCAAAGGGTTACATGCAACAACCCAGGATCGATTTTGATGATGTTTTCTCTCCAGTAGCCCAAATCAAGACCGTTCGGCTACTAATCGCATTAGCCGCATCTAACGGGTGGGAAATCCACCATCTTGATGTAAAAACAACTATCTTCATGGTAAATTGAAAGAAGTTGGGTTCGTTTTACAACCCGAAAGATACGAGAAAAAGGGTGAGGTGGCAAAAGTTTACAAGCTGTCAAAGACCTTGTATTGGTTAAGGCAAGCTCCCCGGCTTGGAACACAAAGCTCGATAACATCCTACGAGACAAGAAGTTTCAAAAATATTCCAAGGAACGGTCGATTTATCAAAAGATGGGTGGGAAACATTTTTTTTATCGTAGTTGTGTATGTCGATGATTTGTTTGTGACAGGCAGTGGCGTACCTACCCTTTGGGTAGGGGGTCGGCCGACCCTATGAATTTTTTTTACTAGTATATTCGTGTTAAAATCCCGACCGACCCATGTATAATTTTGACCCTGACCCTTGTGTAATTTTGAGAATGGCACGACCCCATTGGAATTTCGAGAGCAACCCCATGAAATTTGAGACCGGCTCTTTTAGAAATAAATTTACATATTTACAACTATAATTTTATAAATGCATATAAATAATATACCAACTAACTTTGAGTTTAATAGGAAAAATTTAAATACAAATTTAAGCTCAAATGTTCAATTAATCTATACTCAATTTTTAAGTAGAAATCTCAAACTCCCAACCTAATCAACATGTAAGCTAATTAATGTCAGGTGAATTCAACGGATTAAGTGTTTTAATTTATAAAAATGTTTCGATTATACATTATTTTGTTCACATACTTCATTTGCATTGGTGCATTGTTTATTCGTTAATTGAAGTAGGCTCTCATATCACTATTACCCCCGTTGCAACCGTAAGCGTTGACATTTGATTTTTGGTGATGGAGTATTTGAACTCCAATTTGTGTAATCATATGGGTGATGAGAATATAAATGATTGTTGTTTTATTGAGAAAAAATTGCTATTAAATGTAAAGCTAGATGATGTTTTGGTTACATTTCAGAAAATGAAAATCCGTATAGAACAAAGCTAGATATATTATATAATAATTATGCACTTCTGTAACATCCCGAAATTTCGAGATAATATTAATTATATTACTTAACAATAGAGGGAAAGATTACTCGGGTTATCAGGAAATAAATAATAGAATAGGAGTTGGTATGGGTCGGGCTAGTGTTGGGAAATGTATGTGGGTCTTGGACTTAGATTGCGTAAGATGGGTTAAATGAGAATGGGCCTTGGGTCCGTGGGCTTGAGAGAGATAAATACCCATCCCAAGCCCAAAATATCATTTATTTCCATCTTTCTCTTTTACACTCCTCAAAAACACACACATAACCGACCGAGATTCGAAGCCGAGACCCGAGATTCTGTTGAATAGATCTGAGTTGATAAGGTAAGAACTAATCCAACAAAGCTAATATTACTGAAAATGGTTAGGATTGGATGGGTTAACCGGACCCGAAACCCAACTGCCCAAATCGGACCCCTAAAACGTCGATTTTAGGCCGATTTGATGGTTGGGATTTGTAGGCGCCGATCATACGATTCCGTGGGTACCAAAATCGAGTTATTTGGCTAAGAAACGAAGGAGTTATGGGCAAACAGATCTGCAGCGCGACAACTTCGCCTTCATCTGGGCAACTTCGCCTTCAAGCGATGAACTTCGCCTGCAAGCTAAGTTCGCCTGATGAACTTCGCCTGCAAGCCAAGTTCGCCTGATGATAAGTTCGCCTGAAGCCAAGTTCGCCTGATGGCAACTTCGCTGAAAAGCTAAGTTCGCCTAAACGGTAACTTCGCCTAAAAGCCAAGTTCGCCTGAGGTTTAACTTCGCCTAAAAGCCAAGTTCGCCTAAGGTTTAACTTCGCCTAAAAGCTAAGTTCGCCTAAATGGTAACTTCGCCTAAAAGCCAAGTTCGCCTGAGGTTTAACTTCGCCTAAAAGCCAAGTTCGCCTAAGGTTTAACTTCGCCTAAAAGCCAAGTTCGCCTGAGGTTTAACTTCGCCTAAAAGCCAAGTTCGCCTGAGGTTTAACTTCGCCTAAAAGCCAAGTTCGCCTAAGGTTTAAACTTCGCCTGAAGCCAAGTTCCCCTAAGGTTTAACTTCGCCTAAAGTGAAGTTCGCTTAGAAAATAAATTAAAAACCTAATGGAAAATGTGTTAAGGCAGTTAATGTAAATAAAATTTTTCCAAGCTGACCTGGCAGCTTAACCCCAGCCAGGGGCTCTGCCCCTTGGACCCCGCTAGGGGCTGCCGCCCCTAGAACCCCGCTGCCAGGGGCGCTGCCCCCGGACCCCCGTTCGTTGTGGGTCATATATAGATAGAAATACAAAACGAGTAGTAGTAGTTAATTGATATATGTAAATATTACAGTTAGCCGAGCCCAGTTAAAGAAAGGAATTACGATCAACGGCGAGCGTAACAGGATCCAGGTGAGTTTCTAGCCCCATTTATGTGTTATGTTTTCGGGGCTGTGTGCATACTCGATATGTTTGTTAATACGCTTATCCTAAGAGATAAGTGTATGCCTTATGTGAATGATATGATATATAGGAATGATTGCTTGATGGTACGTGAACGATCTTCGGATATTGCACGTACTGTCAGGTTGTAACACTATGTGTAAGGTAAGTATGATATGTATGTTTATGTGTATGAACATGATAGAGATAATAGAAGAAAGAAATGATAATGTATGGTTACGAAAAGGGTACCGAGCCCTACTAATACTCGAGGTATGATGTATGGTTGTATGGTGACGAAGAGGGAATCGAACCCTTCTAATATTCGAAAACAAGGGACCAGACCCTTATAATATCTGTGATGTTAGGGACCAGACCCTTATAATATCTGTGATGTTAGGGACCAGACCCTTATAATATCTGTGATGTTAGGGACCAGACCCTTATAATATCTGTGACGTTAGGGACCAGACCCTTATAATATCTGTGACGTTAGGGACCAGACCCTTATAATATCTGTGACGTTAGGGACCAGACCCTTATAATATCTGTGACGTTAGGGACCAGACCCTTATAATATCTGTGATGTTAGGGACCAGACCCTTATAATATCTGTGATGTTAGGGACCAGACCCTTATAATATCTGTGATGTTAGGGACCAGACCCTTATAATATCTGTGATGTTAGGGACCAGACCCTTATAATATCTGTGATGTTAGGGACCAGACCCTTATAATATCTGTGAGGTTATAGGGCGAAAGGCTCTTTAAAACGTATGAATATATGAATGTATAGAAGTATGAAAGAATAAAAGTATGAATACATGAATGTATAGAAGTATGAAAGAATAAAAGCATGAATACATGAATGTATAGAAGTATGAAAGAATAAAAGCATGAATACATGAATGTATAGAAGTATGAATGAATAAAAGTATGAATATATGAATGTATAAAAGTATGAAGGTAAGAAAGTATGAAATGCAAGAATGTATTGTATGATTATGTGATTAACTAGAACTCACTCAGCGTAGCTGACTTTTAGTATGCACGCAGGTGAGCTGATTATAGAGTTAGCATGAGGATGGCACATGGCATGGATTGAACGGCTGGCATCTGAAGAAAGAAGTAAAGATGTTTTAAATATAAAGTTTTGGTGTTATGGTATCAAGGAAAAGATTTAATGTTTTGTAACAAATGATTGACATTTTATATTCCGCGAAAAGTTTTAATAAACTCTGATTTGAAGAACTGTGTTTATGAGTAAATCCGACACGACAGTAGGGTTACCGGTAACGGGGCCTTACAAGTTGGTATCAGAGCAAAGTTCGAGAGATTTAAGCATCCTACATGCTTAGACTCGAACAGAAAATGGGATTTAAGTAAGAAAAGAAAGAAGATGCCAGTTCAAGAATGCCATGTGTCGCTCAAGCAAAATCAGTAAAGGTAAGGTGTATGATTAAATGATATATGTTAATGAGAAGGAAAAAGATACGTGAACGATAAGGATAGAAGTAATTGATTGATTGATTTGACTAACTGTTTAAGTAGAACCAGCACAAATAGACTCATAAAGGGAAGTGTATAGGACACGGAAAGCAACGTGATCAGCTAGTCACAGCTGGCCACTGTTATTACCTGTTAGCCTTGCTATCCTTGTACTAAATAGTTCCTTGAGTGATGATGTTTGTGTTTTCCATTTAAGAATACTAATGGCTGGAGCAAGAAGGTTTGTTGGGAAGGGAGGTCACACTGGACGTCCTCTTGGATTACGCGTTGTCCGAAAACCTTCTGAAGAACTAGTTACTACCTCGAGAAAGGAGAAAAGTGAAACTTTGCAAGGACCAAGCAGCGATGAAGGATATCAGCTGGATCCTGCTGTTCGATTTGCCATTTCCTACGCTGTAGCTGCTACAGAGAAGAAATTTCGTACTGACAGGTCTGCTGAAAACCATGCAAGGGCCACTTTGAAGGCAGGAAAGGACAGTGAGAGTGGTGATGATGAAAAGGGAGGAGCGAAAGGAACCAAAAGATCTGTAGATGTCGTGGAGTATGCTGGGAAAAAGATACCAAGGGTCGCGGGAAGGGAAACGTGCAAAGTGTGCGGGAAGATGCACCTAGGTGAATGCAAGGCTGGTCCAAATCAGTGCTACCGATGTGGGAAGAAGGGACACATAACTCGTGATTGCACCGAGGACCAGAAATGTTATAAGTGTGGTAAGTCGGGTCACTTTGCTAGGGATTGTGGGGAAACAAGAACGGTGGGGGGAGAGAAGGAAAAGAAATGGGCTACCTCTACTAAGCGGTCTGGCGTGATGGTGACAACAACTGATGAGAGGAAGGCCAAGGGTGGGAACAAGGATACATGTAAGACATGTGGGCGAGTGCACCAGGGAGAATGCAAGACTGGGACAGACAGGTGCTATCGGTGTGGAAAGAGTGGGCATTATTCTCGAGAATGCCCTGATCGTCCAAAGTGCTTCAAATGCGGGGAAGCTGACCACATGGCTAGGGATTGCAAGGAATCAGGGGCGGGAGAGTGCAGAAAGGGATTAGGTGTTTGTTACAGGTGTGGAAGAGCAGGACATTCCTCTTGGGAATGTAATGATTACCATAGGTGTCACAACTGTGGAGGACGTGGGCACCTAGCAAGGGATTGCAAGACGCCAAAGGGAGAACAGGAAGGAGGAAAGAGTGCCTGAGGTTTAACAGATTCCTCCGCATGCTTGGAAAAGATCATTCAAGAAGGCTAGCTACTAGCCATGACTTTATTTTATGTTATGTTTGACTTATTAATGACTATGCGTGTTATTTTATGTTGAAGTTTAGACTGGTGTTTATTAATTATGATACGAATTGTCTAAATGCATGTTAGTCTTGATAAATTATTGTGTTGTGATAGAGTGTTGACTTAGGTTTTAGCAATAGTATGATATAAGACATAGCATCTTGAAGATCAAAACGAGACTTGGTACATCGAGGGCTTCATGGACAAGCTACCTTAAATAGCTAAAACACATGACCACCATTCGATGACTGCAAAGTCGGAAGTAGGAAGGGTAACTCAGAGAACGAAGGTGATTCAATAAAGCGTGTAGATATAAGAAGCTTTCCTTTTATAGGGAATAAGTTAGGTTTCGGGGACGAAACCTCTTTAAGGAGGGAAGACTTGTAACATCCCGAAATTTCGAGATAATATTAATTATATTACTTAACAATAGAGGGAAAGATTACTCGGGTTATCAGGAAATAAATAATAGAATAGGAGTTGGTATGGGTCGGGCTAGTGTTGGGAAATGTATGTGGGTCTTGGACTTAGATTGCGTAAGATGGGTTAAATGAGAATGGGCCTTGGGTCCGTGGGCTTGAGAGAGATAAATACCCATCCCAAGCCCAAAATATCATTTATTTCCATCTTTCTCTTTTACACTCCTCAAAAACACACACATAACCGACCGAGATTCGAAGCCGAGACCCGAGATTCTGTTGAATAGATCTGAGTTGATAAGGTAAGAACTAATCCAACAAAGCTAATATTACTGAAAATGGTTAGGATTGGATGGGTTAACCGGACCCGAAACCCAACTGCCCAAATCGGACCCCTAAAACGTCGATTTTAGGCCGATTTGATGGTTGGGATTTGTAGGCGCCGATCATACGATTCCGTGGGTACCAAAATCGAGTTATTTGGCTAAGAAACGAAGGAGTTATGGGCAAACAGATCTGCAGCGCGACAACTTCGCCTTCATCTGGGCAACTTCGCCTTCAAGCGATGAACTTCGCCTGCAAGCTAAGTTCGCCTGATGAACTTCGCCTGCAAGCCAAGTTCGCCTGATGATAAGTTCGCCTGAAGCCAAGTTCGCCTGATGGCAACTTCGCTGAAAAGCTAAGTTCGCCTAAACGGTAACTTCGCCTAAAAGCCAAGTTCGCCTGAGGTTTAACTTCGCCTAAAAGCCAAGTTCGCCTAAGGTTTAACTTCGCCTAAAAGCTAAGTTCGCCTAAATGGTAACTTCGCCTAAAAGCCAAGTTCGCCTGAGGTTTAACTTCGCCTAAAAGCCAAGTTCGCCTAAGGTTTAACTTCGCCTAAAAGCCAAGTTCGCCTGAGGTTTAACTTCGCCTAAAAGCCAAGTTCGCCTGAGGTTTAACTTCGCCTAAAAGCCAAGTTCGCCTAAGGTTTAAACTTCGCCTGAAGCCAAGTTCCCCTAAGGTTTAACTTCGCCTAAAGTGAAGTTCGCTTAGAAAATAAATTAAAAACCTAATGGAAAATGTGTTAAGGCAGTTAATGTAAATAAAATTTTTCCAAGCTGACCTGGCAGCTTAACCCCAGCCAGGGGCTCTGCCCCTTGGACCCCGCTAGGGGCTGCCGCCCCTAGAACCCCGCTGCCAGGGGCGCTGCCCCCGGACCCCCGTTCGTTGTGGGTCATATATAGATAGAAATACAAAACGAGTAGTAGTAGTTAATTGATATATGTAAATATTACAGTTAGCCGAGCCCAGTTAAAGAAAGGAATTACGATCAACGGCGAGCGTAACAGGATCCAGGTGAGTTTCTAGCCCCATTTATGTGTCATGTTTTCGGGGCTGTGTGCATACTCGATATGTTTGTTAATACGCTTATCCTAAGAGATAAGTGTATGCCTTATGTGAATGATATGATATATAGGAATGATTGCTTGATGGTACGTGAACGATCTTCGGATATTGCACGTACTGTCAGGTTGTAACACTATGTGTAAGGTAAGTATGATATGTATGTTTATGTGTATGAACATGATAGAGATAATAGAAGAAAGAAATGATAATGTATGGTTACGAAAAGGGTACCGAGCCCTACTAATACTCGAGGTATGATGTATGGTTGTATGGTGACGAAGAGGGAATCGAACCCTTCTAATATTCGAAAACAAGGGACCAGACCCTTATAATATCTGTGATGTTAGGGACCAGACCCTTATAATATCTGTGATGTTAGGGACCAGACCCTTATAATATCTGTGATGTTAGGGACCAGACCCTTATAATATCTGTGACGTTAGGGACCAGACCCTTATAATATCTGTGACGTTAGGGACCAGACCCTTATAATATCTGTGACGTTAGGGACCAGACCCTTATAATATCTGTGACGTTAGGGACCAGACCCTTATAATATCTGTGATGTTAGGGACCAGACCCTTATAATATCTGTGATGTTAGGGACCAGACCCTTATAATATCTGTGATGTTAGGGACCAGACCCTTATAATATCTGTGATGTTAGGGACCAGACCCTTATAATATCTGTGATGTTAGGGACCAGACCCTTATAATATCTGTGAGGTTATAGGGCGAAAGGCTCTTTAAAACGTATGAATATATGAATGTATAGAAGTATGAAAGAATAAAAGTATGAATACATGAATGTATAGAAGTATGAAAGAATAAAAGCATGAATACATGAATGTATAGAAGTATGAAAGAATAAAAGCATGAATACATGAATGTATAGAAGTATGAATGAATAAAAGTATGAATATATGAATGTATAAAAGTATGAAGGTAAGAAAGTATGAAATGCAAGAATGTATTGTATGATTATGTGATTAACTAGAACTCACTCAGCGTAGCTGACTTTTAGTATGCACGCAGGTGAGCTGATTATAGAGTTAGCATGAGGATGGCACATGGCATGGATTGAACGGCTGGCATCTGAAGAAAGAAGTAAAGATGTTTTAAATATAAAGTTTTGGTGTTATGGTATCAAGGAAAAGATTTAATGTTTTGTAACAAATGATTGACATTTTATATTCCGCGAAAAGTTTTAATAAACTCTGATTTGAAGAACTGTGTTTATGAGTAAATCCGACACGACAGTAGGGTTACCGGTAACGGGGCCTTACAAGTTGGTATCAGAGCAAAGTTCGAGAGATTTAAGCATCCTACATGCTTAGACTCGAACAGAAAATGGGATTTAAGTAAGAAAAGAAAGAAGATGCCAGTTCAAGAATGCCATGTGTCGCTCAAGCAAAATCAGTAAAGGTAAGGTGTATGATTAAATGATATATGTTAATGAGAAGGAAAAAGATACGTGAACGATAAGGATAGAAGTAATTGATTGATTGATTTGACTAACTGTTTAAGTAGAACCAGCACAAATAGACTCATAAAGGGAAGTGTATAGGACACGGAAAGCAACGTGATCAGCTAGTCACAGCTGGCCACTGTTATTACCTGTTAGCCTTGCTATCCTTGTACTAAATAGTTCCTTGAGTGATGATGTTTGTGTTTTCCATTTAAGAATACTAATGGCTGGAGCAAGAAGGTTTGTTGGGAAGGGAGGTCACACTGGACGTCCTCTTGGATTACGCGTTGTCCGAAAACCTTCTGAAGAACTAGTTACTACCTCGAGAAAGGAGAAAAGTGAAACTTTGCAAGGACCAAGCAGCGATGAAGGATATCAGCTGGATCCTGCTGTTCGATTTGCCATTTCCTACGCTGTAGCTGCTACAGAGAAGAAATTTCGTACTGACAGGTCTGCTGAAAACCATGCAAGGGCCACTTTGAAGGCAGGAAAGGACAGTGAGAGTGGTGATGATGAAAAGGGAGGAGCTAAAGGAACCAAAAGATCTGTAGATGTCGTGGAGTATGCTGGGAAAAAGATACCAAGGGTCGCGGGAAGGGAAACGTGCAAAGTGTGCGGGAAGATGCACCTAGGTGAATGCAAGGCTGGTCCAAATCAGTGCTACCGATGTGGGAAGAAGGGACACATAACTCGTGATTGCACCGAGGACCAGAAATGTTATAAGTGTGGTAAGTCGGGTCACTTTGCTAGGGATTGTGGGGAAACAAGAACGGTGGGGGGAGAGAAGGAAAAGAAATGGGCTACCTCTACTAAGCGGTCTGGCGTGATGGTGACAACAACTGATGAGAGGAAGGCCAAGGGTGGGAACAAGGATACATGTAAGACATGTGGGCGAGTGCACCAGGGAGAATGCAAGACTGGGACAGACAGGTGCTATCGGTGTGGAAAGAGTGGGCATTATTCTCGAGAATGCCCTGATCGTCCAAAGTGCTTCAAATGCGGGGAAGCTGACCACATGGCTAGGGATTGCAAGGAATCAGGGGCGGGAGAGTGCAGAAAGGGATTAGGTGTTTGTTACAGGTGTGGAAGAGCAGGACATTCCTCTTGGGAATGTAATGATTACCATAGGTGTCACAACTGTGGAGGACGTGGGCACCTAGCAAGGGATTGCAAGACGCCAAAGGGAGAACAGGAAGGAGGAAAGAGTGCCTGAGGTTTAACAGATTCCTCCGCATGCTTGGAAAAGATCATTCAAGAAGGCTAGCTACTAGCCATGACTTTATTTTATGTTATGTTTGACTTATTAATGACTATGCGTGTTATTTTATGTTGAAGTTTAGACTGGTGTTTATTAATTATGATACGAATTGTCTAAATGCATGTTAGTCTTGATAAATTATTGTGTTGTGATAGAGTGTTGACTTAGGTTTTAGCAATAGTATGATATAAGACATAGCATCTTGAAGATCAAAACGAGACTTGGTACATCGAGGGCTTCATGGACAAGCTACCTTAAATAGCTAAAACACATGACCACCATTCGATGACTGCAAAGTCGGAAGTAGGAAGGGTAACTCAGAGAACGAAGGTGATTCAATAAAGCGTGTAGATATAAGAAGCTTTCCTTTTATAGGGAATAAGTTAGGTTTCGGGGACGAAACCTCTTTAAGGAGGGAAGACTTGTAACATCCCGAAATTTCGAGATAATATTAATTATATTACTTAACAATAGAGGGAAAGATTACTCGGGTTATCAGGAAATAAATAATAGAATAGGAGTTGGTATGGGTCGGGCTAGTGTTGGGAAATGTATGTGGGTCTTGGACTTAGATTGCGTAAGATGGGTTAAATGAGAATGGGCCTTGGGTCCGTGGGCTTGAGAGAGATAAATACCCATCCCAAGCCCAAAATATCATTTATTTCCATCTTTCTCTTTTACACTCCTCAAAAACACACACATAACCGACCGAGATTCGAAGCCGAGACCCGAGATTCTGTTGAATAGATCTGAGTTGATAAGGTAAGAACTAATCCAACAAAGCTAATATTACTGAAAATGGTTAGGATTGGATGGGTTAACCGGACCCGAAACCCAACTGCCCAAATCGGACCCCTAAAACGTCGATTTTAGGCCGATTTGATGGTTGGGATTTGTAGGCGCCGATCATACGATTCCGTGGGTACCAAAATCGAGTTATTTGGCTAAGAAACGAAGGAGTTATGGGCAAACAGATCTGCAGCGCGACAACTTCGCCTTCATCTGGGCAACTTCGCCTTCAAGCGATGAACTTCGCCTGCAAGCTAAGTTCGCCTGATGAACTTCGCCTGCAAGCCAAGTTCGCCTGATGATAAGTTCGCCTGAAGCCAAGTTCGCCTGATGGCAACTTCGCTGAAAAGCTAAGTTCGCCTAAACGGTAACTTCGCCTAAAAGCCAAGTTCGCCTGAGGTTTAACTTCGCCTAAAAGCCAAGTTCGCCTAAGGTTTAACTTCGCCTAAAAGCTAAGTTCGCCTAAATGGTAACTTCGCCTAAAAGCCAAGTTCGCCTGAGGTTTAACTTCGCCTAAAAGCCAAGTTCGCCTAAGGTTTAACTTCGCCTAAAAGCCAAGTTCGCCTGAGGTTTAACTTCGCCTAAAAGCCAAGTTCGCCTGAGGTTTAACTTCGCCTAAAAGCCAAGTTCGCCTAAGGTTTAAACTTCGCCTGAAGCCAAGTTCGCCTAAGGTTTAACTTCGCCTAAAGTGAAGTTCGCTTAGAAAATAAATTAAAAACCTAATGGAAAATGTGTTAAGGCAGTTAATGTAAATAAAATTTTTCCAAGCTGACCTGGCAGCTTAACCCCAGCCAGGGGCTCTGCCCCTTGGACCCCGCTAGGGGCTGCCGCCCCTAGAACCCCGCTGCCAGGGGCGCTGCCCCCGGACCCCCGTTCGTTGTGGGTCATATATAGATAGAAATACAAAACGAGTAGTAGTAGTTAATTGATATATGTAAATATTACAGTTAGCCGAGCCCAGTTAAAGAAAGGAATTACGATCAACGGCGAGCGTAACAGGATCCAGGTGAGTTTATAGCCCCATTTATGTGTCATGTTTTCGGGGCTGTGTGCATACTCGATATGTTTGTTAATACGCTTATCCTAAGAGATAAGTGTATGCCTTATGTGAATGATATGATATATAGGAATGATTGCTTGATGGTACGTGAACGATCTTCGGATATTGCACGTACTGTCAGGTTGTAACACTATGTGTAAGGTAAGTATGATATGTATGTTTATGTGTATGAACATGATAGAGATAATAGAAGAAAGAAATGATAATGTATGGTTACGAAAAGGGTACCGAGCCCTACTAATACTCGAGGTATGATGTATGGTTGTATGGTGACGAAGAGGGAATCGAACCCTTCTAATATTCGAAAACAAGGGACCAGACCCTTATAATATCTGTGATGTTAGGGACCAGACCCTTATAATATCTGTGATGTTAGGGACCAGACCCTTATAATATCTGTGATGTTAGGGACCAGACCCTTATAATATCTGTGACGTTAGGGACCAGACCCTTATAATATCTGTGATGTTAGGGACCAGACCCTTATAATATCTGTGACGTTAGGGACCAGACCCTTATAATATCTGTGATGTTAGGGACCAGACCCTTATAATATCTGTGATGTTAGGGACCAGACCCTTATAATATCTGTGATGTTAGGGACCAGACCCTTATAATATCTGTGATGTTAGGGACCAGACCCTTATAATATCTGTGAGGTTATAGGGCGAAAGGCTCTTTAAAACGTATGAATATATGAATGTATAGAAGTATGAAAGAATAAAAGTATGAATACATGAATGTATAGAAGTATGAAAGAATAAAAGCATGAATACATGAATGTATAGAAGTATGAAAGAATAAAAGCATGAATACATGAATGTATAGAAGTATGAATGAATAAAAGTATGAATATATGAATGTATAAAAGTATGAAGGTAAGAAAGTATGAAATGCAAGAATGTATTGTATGATTATGTGATTAACTAGAACTCACTCAGCGTAGCTGACTTTTAGTATGCACGCAGGTGAGCTGATTATAGAGTTAGCATGAGGATGGCACATGGCATGGATTGAACGGCTGGCATCTGAAGAAAGAAGTAAAGATGTTTTAAATATAAAGTTTTGGTGTTATGGTATCAAGGAAAAGATTTAATGTTTTGTAACAAATGATTGACGTTTTATATTCCGCGAAAAGTTTTAATAAACTCTGATTTGAAGAACTGTGTTTATGAGTAAATCCGACACGACAGTAGGGTTACCGGTAACGGGGCCTTACAATTTCTAATGAAGTTTTTCGTACTTTTCTTTTTCTATTATATGATACTTTATTTGATTATCATTTTTTTCTATATATATGACCGACGCAATTTGACCCGACCGGAACGGTCGAACCAGACCAAAAAATGTTGTATAACGATAGTCAACTGTTACAGACACAAAAAATTTCCGACCCCTGTGAGAAAATTTCCTAGGTCCGCCACTGGTGACAGGTACAAGCTCACGTATTTTCAAGAAGGGTATGGCAACCAAATTTGAGATGTCGGATCTCTGAAAGTTAACATGTTGTCTCGGAATTAAAGTATTTCAACGAGAGGACGGGATAGTAATTACACAAAAAGGATACGCCAAACGATTCTGAAGGAGACCGGTACGCAAAACTGTCTCAAGTCCCGAAGGATCACGGTGTGAAATATCAAAGATCGAGAATAAAACTGAACGCAACGCAACCGAGTATCAAAAGGTAGTTGGTTGCTTACGGCATTTATGAGAAACCCGACCGGATACGGTGTACACTATGGGTATTGTAAGTCGATACACGCAAAGCCCACGAGAATCTCATGATATGGAAATACAACACCTATTCAGATATTTGAAGAAAATGACGACTTACGGGATTAAGTATGGGAAGAATGGGTCCAAAGGACAAGTCGGAGTATATTGATAGTTATAGCTTGAACACAAAATAACTGTGAGATATAACATATATGGATTTTGGATTTTGGTAGCATTTATGAAACTAGAGTAGTAAGCACCTAGATGATTACCAGAGATAGCTTATATGGATTTTGGATTTTGGATTTTGGATTTTGGTAGCATATATCAATCAAAATTAGAGATTACATTGATAGCATATAATCATAGATATTGGCATTCATCTATTTATACATAAGTAGTTATAGCTTGAGCATAAACTAACTGTGAGATATACTTAAAAGTATGTCACTCGTGTTTTATGGGTATGTTTGGCAAAACTAGCTGGTAGCTGTTGGCTGTAAGCTGGTGGCTGGAAGCTGAAAGCTGTAGCTGGTAGCTGTAACTTTTCAAATATATATTTAGGTGTTTGGCAGAGTAGCTGGAGCTTTTAATAAAATATATAAAATGACCAAAATGGGCATAACCAAATAAAGATAATACAAAATGTAATCTCTCACACACACACACACATATATATGTGATTATTTTTGAATTAATTTTTTTATTTGAGTAATCTCGTGTATTACATGGAATCTAAAGCAAGTTATAACTATGCCATTTTAAGGAATTATATCATGATAAGATTTGTATTGATACTTTTATACATGGTTAGAAATCATTTTCCAAAACATACGATACAAATATACAATAATCGGTGTCTTATACATGAAATATGTGTTTCGAAACGACATTTAAATTAACAAGGATTATTCATGAAATGAATATTTTAAAATTAAATAATTTGGAATACTTTATTTATAAACATAGTCCATTAATAATCCACTAGATTTTTATTTATGAACTCCAATTTAAATTCTATTATTGGTTTGGTAGACACGTACCATAAACAAGTGGTAAAAGTCAAATTACTATCATATGCATCAATATGAGTCAAGAAAAGCTTTGTAAAAGTTTATCAATATTCACAACAAAAGGATGATGACTCTGAATCAAACTGAAGGGAAGAGCTTGTCACATTCATAATATCATCAGCATTCCAAGTAATCCTAATTTATCCAAAACCATCACTGCTTTCACTCTCTCCAATCCATCACAACAACCACCACCACCGTTACAACCGATGGCGCTGTCGTCAGCGCAACCGGCACTCCTCCCACTTTCATCACATCACACGAGACAATCAGACAAAACCTAATTTACTTATTTAACAAGATTAGAAATTACCTGCGATTAGTGGAAGCCGATGGATGACTGCGGTGGCTGTTGTTGTTGTTGAGGATGCAACGTTCGTCGTTGTTGAGGATGCAAGTTTGTCCATGGATGAAGGTTATTTAGGAAATTATAACCTAAGCTTGTAACTTTTCTTTAAACGCTAGTAATAGGAGCGTTCTAATATGGAGTTTTTTCTCATCACCTAAAAGTTTTAAGCTTTCCCAACCAAACAAAATTTTTAATTATGTAGGAGCTTTGTTTTAAAAGCTTGAAGTTAGAAGCTTCTAAAAGCTTCTAAAAACTCTTTACCAAACATACCCTATGTCTCTTACTTAAAACGGTTTTCTAACAACACGAAATAAAAAGTGTTAGTGTTTTTAATTCCAATCTTATAGTCAAAGAAAAGTAGAGAGAAATTATGAAGAGCGTTTTTTATTTGCTATTCCTTTATCATGCAAGGAAATTAATAATAATAATAATAATGAATAACTAGTAATTATTTTGGCTCCTCCATGGTTGACGACTTCACTACTTCTCTAACTAGTTATATATGCTTTGTAGTTTATATCCCATTATTATATATAACAACTATAAAGTTTGGTGCTATTAAGTGATGATTGGACCACTTGGTGGCACCATATTGGTCACTAACTTATTTTTTTTGATTTCGGGTACCATAACGATGGCATCATATGTTTGTTTGTTAATTTCGTTTGATTATATGAAAAGAGTCGATGGTTGTCACCCAAATGTCTTGTGTTTGTTTGTTTGTTTGATAAGTTTGTTTGATTCGATTGTTTGATCAGTCTAGGCCAACAGTTTATGGCGAAACGTTCATTCGGCTACCCTTGATACTCCAAGGACATGGCTGATGCTTCCTTTTAGTAAAAAACTTAATGGTACATGGGGTACTATTGTGAAACTTGATAACTTCTTAGCATTATCTCAAGTATCTTTGTCAAGTTTGATTAAAGGCGAAGTGGGAAACATGTTGAAAATACGATTTTGGTTGGACGTGTGGTTAGAAGATGAACCGCTACAGAATGCATTTCCAAATTTATTTGCTTTGGAGGTGGAAAAGGGTTGTTTGGTGACGGATCAATGTGAAGAAAGGGATGGGATGATCATGTTAAATTGGAATTGTAGAGTTCGGCAAGTATTTGGAACGATAGTTAAGGAGTTAATGAGCCTGTTGGAGAATATAAATAATTTTAGATTAAAAGGTGGAATTGACAAGTGGGTTTGGAATGGTGAAAGTTCAGGATTGTTTTCGGTGGCTTCGGTGAAAAGGTTGTTATATCATGTAGATCCTATTCTTCAAACTAACATTTTATATTGGAACTCTTTGGTTCCTCTTAAAGTGAATGTAATTGCATGGCGTGTTCTTCTCAACCGGCTTCCTACCATTGGTATTTTAATTAAGAGAAAAGTGTTTTTAGGTCCAAACATTTGTTGTTGTTGTTTAGCCTCGGGTGAGTCGGCAGAGCATGTGTTCACTTCTTGTTATATCGCTTCGGTGGTTTAGCATAGTGTTAGTGTATGGTGTGATATCCCACCAATATTTGTGGTTTCGGCTCAAGATGTGTTCAACAAATATAGACACGTCAACGGGGATGAGAATAAAAAGAAGATGGTTAGGTCAATTATTAAGGTGGCATGTTGGTGCATCTGGAGAGCTCAGAATAAATGTATTTTCTCTAATATTCCAGTGAAAGTTGGGCGAATATTGGACGATATTAAAGTTTTAAGTTTCTTGTGGATTAAAAATAGGGCTAGAAATTTGGATTTAGATCGGACTAGATGAAGAAAGTTAGATATGTAATTCTGGAAGGAATATTGGTTTTTAATACTCTCAACTTTCACTCATTGGACAATAACATTCTCAACTTACGATTTGTCTCTCATCACTTCCAACTTGTAATTTGTTTTCTTCCATCACTCCCGAACTTAACGGACCCTAACTCCGTTAGTTTTTTTGCTGACGTGGCATGTATTCGCTGATTTGGCATCCTATGTGGAAAATACATTATTTAAGAAAAATAGAAAACCCAAAAACACAAATATTGTACACACACCTATATACACACACACACACACACACACACATAGACATATATACACACTACTACAAATCCATCACCACCATCTACACCACCACATCGGCCTCCACCACCGCCGGTTTCTTCCACTGCCTTCACCATCACCACCAAACCCTAGACCAAACTTTGCTAAAATTCAGTTCTTTTGTTTATGGTTTGAATACATTAGTATAGGGCTTTTGATTGGAATAAAGAAACAAGTATAACACAATGTTTATTATCTCGAATTTCTACTCTATCATTACCGGCAAAACTCGCCGGAAAAACGTGGTGGCGACACCTGAAGATTACTTGTTAGATTCACATGTAGTTGATGGCGGTGTTTTTTTAACAACAAAGACTGCATAATAAGATTAAGGAGACCGACGAGTTCCGCCGCCACCACCACCGCGTTTTTCCGGCAGCAACCACTGCTGGTTATGAAGGCAGTGAGGCTGACGGTGGTGTGAAACTGACAATATAGGCCAGAAGTGGTGGAGTTTTGTGGTGGTGGTGGTGTAGACAGTGGCGGTGTACACACGGTGGTGGTGTTTGTGTCTGCATATATATATATGTGTGTGTGTACATAGACATTTATATATACATGGTATTTGTGTTTTTGGGTTTTCTATTTTTTTAAATAATGTATTTTCCACGTAGGATGCCAAATCAGCGAATACATGCCACGTCAGTAAAAAAACTAACGGAGTTAGGGTCTGTTAAGTTGGGGAGTGATGGAAGAAAACAAGCTACAAGTTGGGAGTGGTGAGGGAAAAATCGTAAGTTGGGAGTGTTATTGTCCAATGAGTGAAAGTTGAGAGTATTAAAAACCAATATCTCATTCTGAAATATGTTGTTTTGTTTCCTACTCTTGCTAGCTACTTGCTAGTGGGATGTTGGGCCTCTGTTAATGAAGTTTACGATTAGAAAAAAAAGACAATATTTAGTCTTTGTCGTCTTCGGTAGGTGGCGGGGTGTACATGTATTAAGACTTAAAAAAATATTTAGCATGGAGAAAGGGTAGTTTTGTCATTGCTCTACACACACGGCCCTTATTTTAGATTGTCATGTTATTCCGTTAACTTACATTATAAAATCCAAATTACCAATTAGGCAAGAAAAATCATTAAAAAATATTCATGAAACACAAAGCTATAGTATAAAATATCTTGTCATGAAACACAAATCTAAGAACATAAAATTCAGTTAAGAGGAATTAGCAATTCAAATAAATAACGATTGATACTATTAAATTTGAAATATGTAAATGCAAAAGAAAGAAGTTCACGAAATTCGGGATTCAAAATTTGTATTAAGGAAATTGAGGGTGGAATTTAAATTTAAATCAATAATATATACTCAATAATAGCAACCCTAATCTATCAAAGAACAACTTATGTTTCATTTGCTTTGGAAGCTTTCTAACGGAGATGGCTGAAGTATCCGTCACGATTGTTTTTCGTGAATAGCCAGTGGTTTTTCTTTTTTCCCCTTCTTGTGTAAGTGTAGATAACTCAGTCATATAATGCGTAGGTTTTCAAGGTAGAAACGAAATGTGTAAAAGAAAGAGATTTATGTTATGAGGAAATGAACAAGATATTTAAAGATCTTGATCATCGTCTCAACCACAAGAGCTCTTCTTTTCCACCTTTCGTTTTCACCTTGGAAACTAATTATATGGCGTGAAACGGCAATCATATTTTGAGTTGATTCACATCAGCAACAATTCTCACCTCCATCCAGGGGCGTAGGCAGCTTTTGAGAATGGGTTCGGCCGAACCGAAACAAAATTTTATTTAGTGTTATATATTTGTCTTTTTCGACATCGCACCCGTAGAAATTTCGATAAAGAACCTATAGAAATGTTTACACCGAAACCTTAGACACCTTGACAACGAACCTTAAATCATATTTCAATTAATATAATTTGTTTTAGTTATTTATGTTAGGAAACTCGACCCGACACCTTAACTAGACCGGATAGAAAAAAGCCGAACTTTATTGATAGATAATCGTCCGTCTGTCCGTCCTTCGGAAATTTCCGAACCCATAGGAAAAAAATCATGGTTATAGCTCCGCCTCCATCTTCTGATCTCAATATCTGAGTGTTGTTTGCTCCCAATGAAAATTAAAGCCGACTATTCACCAGCATTGGCTTCTAACCGGTTACGTTCAAATTGGACTACTTGTGCAAACTGAATCCCCATGGTAAAGAACTTGCAATAATAAAAAGTGTATACATTCTTGTAATGATTTAATCGAAAAACATATAGAGAGATTCTTATGTATAATGTATCTTTATCTTAATAAATAATAAATGAAATGAATGTTAAAATAAACAGATTAATTATGTAAAAAGAATACAAGCTTCTCATGTTGAAACCGCATGAACACGTTTACCCATGGAGCTTGGGGTTCAAACTGGACTACTATTAACTTTCTTTTGATTATTTATCGTCAATCTACTATGCATAAATATTATGCCCCATTTTTTAATATTTACTTGGGGTACGTACACAATATCTCGTAGACGCCCAGGTGTCCATTTACGATTCAAGTTTTGGGGTTATTTTAAAACGTAAATTATCGATCGTTGAGTATTGGGCTATGGCTCAGTGAGGATAGTGTGGATGTGAAGGTGATGTAAAGTCCAAATGAAAATACATAACATTTAATCTAATCGTTGAGTGATGGAGTTATATACTCTAATTATTGAAATAAATGAAGTTACACTCTAATTGTTGAGATAGATGAAGTTATACATGTATGAAGCTTGCGTACTTTTGCCAACAAAACAAGTTAACTGGTAACAAACCAGTGGCATTCATAGCATATAATCTTAAATTTATAACAAAAATAGTAAACATATCATACACACTAAACAAAAACAATAATTCACAACTAATAATAAAACATATCAAAGGTTTGGAACATGATTAGCTCAACATGCAAACTTTCATAAACTGTTAACAAACTGTCAACAAACTGTCTGCACTATTAGAGGCCAAACATAAAACAACTAATGTAAGTTCATGAAAATTACACCAAAGTATCCTGTTAACCCGAAGCTTAAGTCCGCACAATAGCTGAACGTAAGTTGGCTGCACAATATCATCACATCCATATACAATCTCTTGTATCAAACTTGTTTTGACCGGCTATTCAACCCCTCTCTCTGCCCATTTCCATTTCCCTAACACTGTACACAACCAAATAAATACCTAAAAGCAAGACACAACTTTAAAATTCATACTTTCTCGAAAGTTTAAATTTAAAAACATTATCATGAGCTTACCTTTCAGACCATCGTTAAGGTAATGCCCTTACTAATTGCTTTTCTGCAGCAGTAACAGAAAAGTAAACAAAATGTACGAAGCATAGATTCCGTTGAACAGTTGTTGACTTCGATTATATGATTTTTTACATGATATATAATGGTCTACTAACAAACATGAAGACTTACTTATGATAAGACTGTTTTTCCTCTTTTCCTCCTTTTCAAAGGTTTGGTTTTATCACTTTGGTTAGCAAAATACCAAACATGTTGCTTTTTGAGTTTTGTGTTTTTTTTTTGGATTTGCAGAATACATAAAATTATTAAACCCACAACAAAATCATTGTCGAACAAAATATACAAAAGCGTTAGCTTTTCTTGCCTTTTAGAAATTGTGGATTTGGATAACCCAATTATGTTAAAATTAAATAATTAACATGAGTTGCCGCAGTAATTTCACCTGTTGGACGATGCACCGCCGGAGAAAGGAACGTGTTTGATTTCAGAGGCAATCTTCTGTTTTTAACCATTGGCAAGACGAAATGCTATAATCCTGGGTTTATTATGCTTAATCAAACTTGAAGTTGAGCACAATAGCATACATGACCAACTATTGACTTTTTGGATTATTTGAAGCTTTATCAGTTTAGATATTTAAGCAAAGGGGTTTGGATAAACATAAAAAGAAATACCTTCATTTGTCTTGTAGAATTTATGTAAGATAAGTTGGCTTTTTTTCATCATCATATTGTAGGTACATAGATATTGAGTTTATAGGCAATTGCAGAATTAACTGTTTGTGTAATTAATTTTCTCTCACCATTGTCCATGTCAATGGAATCTGCATGTTCTCAAAGCTCATGTAACATATCTATACACTAGTCATAGCATCATAAACGTTAAACACTTTAGTTTGAGGCTTTAAATGAAATTAATTCAATAACTATTGACATACTTATTAAACGTATTCTTGAAAATCACTCATGTTGAAATTAATATTAACATCAAATCCATGAAACTTAATAGCAGCATGGTTATATTCATATAGCTAGTAAACACATCAAACTTATATGGGATGCTTCACATGATATATGGTCAAGTATGAAGAAACAAAAAATATGGTTACCTTGGAGCAGCACGTGTGATGGCAAATCTACAGCAAAAATCAATCACAAACAATCAAACAAATCATTTGCGTAAATATATGTATATAATTTCATCTTTCTATTTTTTTTCTTTGTTTACATAAACTAAAAAAATCATGTTGTATACAACATGATTGCAAGTTTCTATATATGATAATGAAAAATGTTTTTAAATGAAGCTATAAAGAAAACCTTACCAAAGAAGATTGGCTGAAAGTTACCAATAACAGCCATTAACAATGTTACAAACACAAAATTTTGATGAAAAAACTATAATATATAAAGCCAAATTATTGTTTATCCATTAATCAACAATACCTCTAGAACAGCCTCGCTTCCTGTCTCTTTTAAGAAGACAAAATTTGATAACCTGAAAAACCTAAAACAATACTTTTGTAATTTCACAATTAAGTATCAAACTAAAGTCCTTAAAAGTAGACATGCACAAAAAAACCGGTTCCGGAACCTACCCGATGGAACTGACCCGGAACCGGTTCCAGTTCCTACCCGAAGGACCTAATACCCGGTTTGGGTATTTTTGTACCCGAAAATCGTACCCGGTTCCCTTATTTGTATTTCCCCATCGGTTCCAACCCGGTTCCTACCCGGTTCCTAATTGTACCCGGTTCGGTTCCTACCCGAAAAAACCGGTTCCAGCGGTTTTTTTTTAAAAGTCAAACAAAGGTCAAACTAGCCGTTGGAACCGGTTCCAACGGTAATATAGCCGTTGGAACCGGGTTTTTGAGAAACAAAAGAGCCGTTGGAACCGGTTCCAACGGTAATATAGCCGTTGGAACCGGTTTTTGAGAAACAAAAGAGCCGTTGGAACCGGTTCCAGCTGTAATATAGCCGTTGGAACCGGTTCTTGTAGCCCAAAAACTATATATAAGTTGTTTTCCATTATTTGTTTCACCACCAAACTCAAAAACAAACTAAAATACTTCTCCTTTAGCAAACCCGTTACCCGACCATCCAACTAAATATTATTATGGCACCCATCAAAAAAACTAACAAGAAGGCTAAGAAGAGTGTTTTTATTGAACCCGTTCCTGCTACGGAGGACCCAAATGTTGTTACGGTATTCAACCATAACCGCAACCAAGACATTTGGAAGAATTGGGATTTGGTTGTGAATGACGAAGGTTATCAAAAGGCCCGTTTCAAACTATGTGGAGCACAATTAAAGCACGATTCCAACTCCACTTTGAGAAAGCACATCGAGAAGCCATATTGCAAGGCGTTGAAAGGGATTGGCGCGACCGATCAAATTGACTTGGGTAAAGATGGTACACTATTTCGTTACAACACGACTCAAGTTCAAGATAGAATGGCAAAGTTCGTTATTCAACGAGGTTTGACGTTTAACCACTTTGATGACCCGAATTTGACGTCGTTGATTTGAGAAACTCTACAACCGCGATACACACATGTAAGTCGTACTACCTTAAGATGTCATTGTATCAAGTTGTGGGAGTGTGCTAAAAAAGAGTTAATCGACTTTTTTCATTCTTTACAAGTGATGGTTAGTTTAACTACCGATGTTTGGTCGGCGCCACACGGGTTGCCCGAATCATACATATGTGTCACCGCTCATTAGGTTGATCCGGTGACATGGCAATTGATGAAACGCACCATCGCTTTTGAAAACTTCTCGTTCCCACATACCGCCGAAAAATTGTTTGAATTACTTGATGAAGTTATAACGACTTTGAACTTGAGAAATAAAATATTTTCGATTTCGTTTGACAACGCTTCAAACAATACTAAGGCGCCCGAAAAATTTATCATTAAATATTCACCACCTTGTTTCGGGGATTTTTTCATGTTCGATGTGTTGAACATATCATCAACTTGGTTATTCAAAGAGGTCTCGACATTGAAAACATTTGTGTGGATTTAAAATTCTTTAGACTTATGTTACAAGATGTCTTCAAAAGTGGTAAAAGAAGACATCTTGAATATAAGAACTATTGCAAGTCGGTTGAAAGAAAGTATTTGGGGCCAAATTGGGACGTTCCAACCCGTTGGAACTCAATTTGTCATATGATTAAGTGTGCTTTTGCCCAACACCAAACTTTACAATCTTTTCATACCAATCTTGTTGATGAACGCGAGGCCGATATGCTTCCGGAAAGTGTTTAGGTGAATGTCGGTTTCTTGTTGGGGTATCTTGACGTGTTCAAAAACTCAACAACAAAGTTATTGGGAGTCTATTATCCTACTAGTTGTTGGGTTTTGCAAGAATTGTACTACATGTCTTGCACTTTTAAAAACTTTGCGGAGAAGAACAAAATCTTCAAGAATATTGTTGAGGTGATGAAGGAAAAGTTCTTAAAATATTTTGAAAACACATCGTCGGTCTTTACTTGTGCCGCCGCATTAAACCCCTATTGGAATGTTCATGGGGTTGAGACAACGATTGAGGAAATATTAGACAACTTGGGTATGCACGAGATCGACCCGAAGTTGTCGACGGAAGCGAAGGAAAAGTTCAACAAAAACCTTCAAGACCTTTATGACCATTATTTTCAAATGTATGGTCCAAGCACGAGATCGTCTTTTGTGAAAAAAACAACAACTAGTAGGCCGTGCAATGACCCACTTATAAACTTGATGAATGCGGTTCATGAATCGGCATCTAAGAGGCAAAGAGGAAACACACCAACTAGCGAACTTGGTCGATATAGTGGAGCAAACTACGTTGAGGGCGCAACGGTCGACGAAATTCGCTCTATTGATTTGTTGGCTTGGTGGAAAGGAAAACAAAACAAATTTCCCATTCTATCCGCCATGGCTCGTTATTTGCTTGCCGTACAAGCCTCAACGGTTGCTTCCGAATCGGTTTTTTCTCTTAGTGGGAAGGTGTTATCTATGCGAAGAACAAAATTAACTCCCGAGTCTCTAGAGGTTTGCATTTGCCTAAAGGACCATTTGGATGCGGTGGATCGTTTACAACATAAGACGAACTTTGAAGACGAAATACCAATAGAGTGTCCTATTCATGATGAGGAGGCGGAGGACGGGGTTTCTTCAGACAACGAAGACGAGAGTGAAGACGAGAATGAAGACGAAGAAGAGTTGTAATTTGTGTTTTTTATTTGTTTTAGTAAAATTATTTGTAACAAGTTCAACTAATATTTAGTTTTGATTTGTTTAATTATAACTACTTTTGTTAGTCATGATTAATTTTTTGTTACTTTTTTAATAACGACGAACATTTTATTTATTTAAACAATAACTATTACAAACATTATTAAAACATAAACGATACTAAACATAACAACTAAAACTAAAAAAACAAAGTCCGTCAATTTAATCCGGCGTTCTACAACGATTAAGCGTTGTCACCGGCGGTAGATGCTTGGGTTTTAGAGCCAGACGACTCTCCCACTTCCGCTTTTTTGGCATCCAAACTTCTTTTCTCTCGACAATACTTGTTCGTATGTTTTCATAATGTCGAGTTGGACCCTGCTTTAAGAAACTTCGAGCAATATTTGCAACGAGCCATCTCCTGTGAGTCGGTCATGAGACACAAATCGTAATGAACCCAAACATCGGGGCATCTTGTTGTTTCGATCACCATAACAACGTCGTCATTAGTTGCCATTTGTTGTCGGTTTAAGCTTAATTGTGTTTTGGAGTGTGTTTTATAGTTTTGAAAGTGGTTTAACAAGTACACATTCATACCTTGCTATTTATAGTATGAAAATAACCTAATTATAGTAAAAAAACCGGTTCCAACGGTCAAAAACGGCTATATAGCCGTTGGAACCGGTTTCTAACGGCTAGAATATTTGAACTTCAAAAAAACCGGTGGAACCGGTTTTTACGTAATAACCGGTCCCGGTTCCTACCCTACCCGGTTCCTAAAAGTTAGCATTTCTGGGCATCGGTTCGAGTCGGGAACCGAACCGGTTCGTGACTGGAACCGGTGCCATTTCCTACCCGGGGTGAAAGAAACCGGTTCCGAACCGGTTCGGGTTTTCCAAGTGAACCCGATTTGTGCACGTCTATTTAAAAGACACAACGGTATTCAACAAACACTCAATTGAATCAGGGAGAAACATTACATGTTCACTTTGTCAGAAACCAAAATCATCGTTGGTTGCTTGTCTGCCATAATCTCAAAAAACATTCAACAGAAGATATTTACTCAAGCACATGAGGAATCGTATAGATTTAGGGTTGAGTACCGTGATGGTTCAATCAATTGCAAAACGTGAGACGACGATTAGAAATACCTTTTCTATGTGAAAGGAAGGTGACGAAATCTGGCTTTAAGAACGATGTTAACACCGACAATCTGGAGTTACATCGGAATTAAATATTCCTTGTCTTCCAAAAAAAATCCTTTATTTCATTCTTAAGAAAAAAAGACGGTTCATTATACTGAAGAATAGATCTTAACTTATTGAAGTGAATAATCTGGGTTTGTGATTCTAAATAGACTCCAATTTTGAGGTATAACAAGAGTTTTATTCTCAAGTAATGCGAGAGGTTTCTTCAACCACTATAGAAATTTCTTTGTCTCTACAATTAATATTTTCCCTATAAAGGAAAGAGGTAGTGAAATCCGATAATTTACGATCAATTCATTCAATATTTTTTTTAAATTATGTATTAGATATACTAATACCTTACCCAGTTCATCTGGAACTTGGTCACCCAGCATAATTATGTCTGAACCACTTAATTTGGCTAACAAGGTCAACTTGGTGAACAAGCTCAACTTGGCCACCAAGGAAATGGAAAAAAGTTTCATAATACCCCTTAGACTTTATATAACAGCCCAGCTACCGCCGCACCATAATAATGTCCGCTTTAGCCGGGACATACCACCATCACCTTACGGATTTGCTTTTGGTTGCCTAGGTGGAGACTTCTCTAAAGGTCACTCATCCTGATACTATTCCCACCTGAGCACGCTTAACTGTGGAATTCTGCTCTCATCCACTACCATATTCAATGCCCAAAACGTATTATGATGGAGAAGGTTTCATTCTCCTTCCATGCAATCTCCAATTACATAGTGCTCACAAAAGCAATCGACAGTTGAACTCTAATCGTGTGAAGCCGAGTACATGGCGGCTTCGGCAGCCACATGTCAAGCTATGTAGCTCTGAGATTTGTTGAGCGAGTTGAATGGAGAAGCTTTGCAGAAAGTTGTGTTGAAAGTTGATAGCACATCCGCAATAGCCCTTGTAAAAGATCAGCTTTTTCACATTCGAACAAAGCAAAAAAAATCCAATTTTCATTTTATCCAAGATTGCTACAATAAAGGAAAGGTTAATGTTGAGCACATTAGCGGGAAAGAGAAAAGGGCCGAAATCCTCACTAAAGCACTCGAAATAATCAACTTCACGGAGATGCACGGGTTACTAGGAGTTGAAGACATTTCTAATCCGAATTCAAAATTAGGGGGGTGATTGTTGGATTAATTCGTATTCCGGGTCATCATTTGGTGAACTTGGTCAAAGAGGTTTAACAAGCTGGTTAAAGTGAACAGCCCAGCTACCGCCGCACCTTAATATTGTTCGATTTGGCGGGGACGTACCATGTACCATCGCCTCACGGATTTTGTTTTGGTTAAGCAGACAATATCTTGGTGCAGCGGTAGCTGGGCTGTTACAGACAGTATCAGAGTCAGGGCCGAACCAGTATGCCAAGTCTAGCGATGACGTTGTACCCTTAAGGGGTGGATTGTTACATCCTTCATCGGTTTGGGAGGAGAATGAAGCATTCCCCATCATAACATATGTTGGGCATTTAATATGGTAGTTTATGAGAAGAGAATTCCATAGTTAAGCATACTCAGGTGGGAATAGTATCAGGATGTGTGACCTCCGGGGAAGTCGCCACCGTGGAAACCAAAAGCAAATCCATGAGGCGATGGTGGTATGCCCCATCCAAAGCGGGCAATATTATGGTGTGGCGGTAGCTAGGCTGTTACATAAATTCTAAGGGGTATTATGAAAACTTTCTTCCATTTCCTTAGTGGCCAAGTTGAGCTTGTTCGCCAAGTTGACCTTGTTGGCCAAGTTAAGTGGTTGAAACATAATTATGCTTGGTGACCAATTTGGGTGACTAGTATAAATACATCTACAAAGTTAATGTTAACAATTACCATCATCACAACCAAAGCTATTGTACTAAGTTTTTAAGTTATATTTTTCTTGTTATAATATAAGTTGGTTATTTCTAAGTTGTTCGTTAATTATCATTGATCGTTATTGACATATGAGTCTTGTTTAGGAAATAGGATTATGCACTCTAAGTGTACGCTAATTTTCTTGCCACTTATATGAAAACTTATGTTGGGTTCTATTGTAGACAAACAATAGTTGGATTACCCTCTGCGTTGCGGCGTAGTCGTGCTGTAAACTGTTTGACACAAACATCTGAGGCTTAGTTCATATTAGTTTCTATTGTATGTTGAATCCCATGATGATATTTGTTTGATGGCAGTCAAAAAATTTAGTTATAGATGGTAGACCACAATCATGTTTTCACTTTCTATTTGTTGCAGCAAGTGTTATTTACCCACACACAAGCACTAACAAACTATTATAAAAGACGAATGGATGGGATGAGATGAGATAACATATGAAACAACTACATGTTTTTTTACATATAAAAACCTAGGTTGCCGACCATGGTCTATTTGGCTTTTTTTGGATTTACCAAGCCGCTACATGTTTTTTACAAAAAAATATGACCTATGTTGCCAAGAGCATTTTCTTCGTTGTCATTCCCAAAAACGCTTGTGCACCCATTTTCTTGATTGCATTTTTGTGCTTCTTTTCGCCTAAACATGTCATTTGTTAGAGCTTGGTTCATTTAGTTTTCTAGTTATAAAACTTGAGAATTATGATATTGCTAGGTGATGGCATAGGTATGTTTAGTAGGTTTATGTCAGTACATGGGATTTCTTGCATAGGTCTCTTGGACTTAGGGTCTAGTGTTGGTGATGGTAGACTTGTGGGTGCAGTAGCTGAGGCTGATTGAGTTGCATTGGTGGGTGCCTTTGAAATCTTGGTTATGGTAATTTACTTGTTTGTCCTCACTGTCAAGGTGAAGTCCATGGTCATCCCTATCATTGTGAAGATTGGTGGTAGCAATTTTTGTTCGTAGTATCCCATGTTTAGCACCATCACCTGGTAGTCGGTTTTCAGGAAGTCCATCATTGTTTCGTTGTAGATTAGGACTTTGGTTTTATCCGTGTCATCGCTGATTTTCACATTTCGGCAATACCTGTGGTATAGTAATTAGGGTTTAGTTGGGTTATTTTATTTGGTATTGTTAATTGCTATTGATACTTACTGAAAGTTTGGGATCATAATCTTGTGGTCAGCGCACACGAATGATGGTTTCCCATTAAGTTTTATTTGTAGTGTGTTCTTTCATTCTGAACATCGTACCAGTTTATGTGAGTCTCAACTTCATCTATTTTGGCCTTGCAGGTGTAGTTTTTTCTTTGTTGCTGCATAAAGTTAACGTTAGTACATAATAATATTTTTATAGAAATTGAGTGGAAGTGTTTTCATTTTACATGGTCAATATCCACATAAATAGTTGCATCTCAAGTTATGAAGAAAACGGATAAAACACAATAGGAATTGCAGTATCAGTTCATTGAACGGAGGGGCGATTAAGTAATTCAACCATGTTAAGAAAAATGAACTATTAAAATAAGATTTAAAAATAAAATGTCCCATTTTCAACAAAATTTTCTTAATAGTGTATTTTTAGTTTGTGATTACTTACCGGGCCTTGTGGAGGTAGTGTCTGCAGTAATTCATGGATTGTTATTGGCCTTATGTCGTCAGTGTCTTGCGGGTCAAATGGAAGTTGCAGCAATCTGTTTTTGTTTTTATCAAATGTTTGTGTTAGTGTTAACATGAAGTTGTGGATGTGTTTTGTTTGAAAATAAATTTGTGTCGGTTACCTGTCAATGTATTGCTGGAAGTACGGTCCTGTTGGGTTGACAATGGCGTCTGTTATATGGGTTGACTCCAGCTGTTCCATATTTGTTCGCATTCAACTGATATATTGAATGAGAAGAGGAGAATAATGTGTGTGTCGAATATACTATACTAATACTCATAATATGTTTGCGGATCCAATAACTAAAGGTCTACCACCCAAAGTCTTTTCCGAGCTCAAAATAAAGGATGGTTTTACTATAACCATGTATAACAACATATAGGACTAGTGAATTGTTTATTATAAATATCCTCAAAGATATGAATTTTATTTTGTCTATAATAATGTATGGCTCACCTAATGTTGTATATACTGACAAAATTTGAACAAATTGATATTGTACGTTAAAGGGTTTTATTTAGTTTGGTTTTATGTTTAGGTGTTTTGTATTGGGACTTTAGTATGAATGTTGGGGTCAGGTTAATCTATAAAAAGAAACAAAAATGAGAATGGTGAGAATGATATGCGGCCAAAAACAAAACCCTTAACAATTCCTTAGACCATTTCAAATTATTGAACCTATTTTTTAAGGGTTTGTTAAAACCCTTAACACCATGGGACAAAAAGTAAAAGGAGTTAACATTTTATTAGATTGATCATGTTATTGATATTGAAGTGAAAAGTTAAGATTGCTACTAGTCAGATTATTAATAAGGATTAATATTGATAAATGATTAATAATTTGAATTATTAAAAATCTAACTTTTTTCAATAAATTATGAGATAATAACAACGTTTTGAAAATATGTGGTGTTCATAATGTGTATGTGGCTTTGTAATTATTAAAGTGGAAATATGATATAACCCTTTTCCGTCATCATATATCGTCTTTTGGATAATTTATTTGTGATGATCACCCATATGTTTTTCGAAAAACTCTACGGTTTTGTAATTATTATTTTATTTTGACCCTTCAATCACTTAATATTTGAAATATAGTTCCATTCAATGATTATCTATCAATATTTTATCAAAAAGTAGTGGATTAAAACTTCCATATGGATAATAGCATAGTTTAGGCGGTACTTTATATTTATGTGACTTGATTCTATATATTGTATGATATAGTTATAGATAGTTGTAAAGGGTATGGAGGAAAAAAATTAATATTTACGTGTAAATTTGGAGAAATTTTTTATTATCTATAACTTTTAATGTTTTTCAAAAGTGGTTGAGATTAGAGAAGAGAGAAAAGGTAATAATAAAAATATTATTTAATTTAAAAAGAGAGCAAAACAGTTATGTTTTTCAATATAATTATATATATGAAGATACAGAAGCTACATGGAATACTATGGAAGTAGTATTTTTTTTGTGTTTTTGTTACTTCTTTTCTCTATTTTTGTCAAAATTTGTATTCCTTCTTTTCATCTCTCTTTTGTTTCTCATAGTTGGACCGACACGATTATCTCGAACATGTCTGTAGCTCAGCACAGTTGAGCCAACAAGATTCTTGAATCTTACGATCATGCTCAAGAAAGAGCACGCCCATGCAGACAAAAGCTAACAATCATACACATTTAAAATATTGGAGCATGGATAATGGCGCGACCATGCCTAAATGTCGGCACAACCATGCTAGCCAAAATTTTTGCCTCTAAATAAGGGAGCACATTTCCATATCAGCATCTCATTCTCGCACCTCAATTCACATAGTATAGACTGATTTTAGTTGTTCGAGAGTGTTTCATCCTTCACTGAGTATCAAGAAGTATACTATCCACTTTCTACTTTGTTTTAGTTTAATAAACAATAATTAAATCAAGTGTTATTGTCATCCTTATGAAAAAGGAAAACATACATTTTCGGGAGTATGCATGACCTACATACAAACCCAAGCATCGCTTTAGAAACTGAGGGTGTGTTTGGGATTCCTTATCTAAGTTGAGAAGGCATTTTTGTAATAAGTGAAAAAGGATTTATGACTCTCGAATAAGGAGTTTTTAAAAAAGTATTTGGATTAACATAAGTTGATAAGTTATTTTTTAAAAAGTGTTTTGTTTAACTTATTGATGTAAATGATCAAAAAGGACATTTTGTAGAAGTGATGTTTTTAAAAGTGTTTGGGTGGAATGAGTATTCTAAACTTATAAGGAGATAAGTTACCAAATCCTAACTTATTGAAACCCATTTTTAGCCTTGATGATAAGGAGAAACCTAAAAGTCCTTATATGTTTCCAAACACTTTATAAACATAAAAATGACTTATTCAACCTTAATACGTCAAAAGAAGAGGAAAATAAGGAAATCCAAACACACACTGAATGTGAAGTCTAAAACTTTATGTTATTTAAGTTAACGTAATTTCAAGGGTCAAGTGTAAGTTTGAAATGTTACTCCCTTTAACGTTTTGATTAGTAACCATCCACATCATGGATCTTGTGTTTCTAAGTTTAAAATGTCATTCCTTTTAGAATAACCAAATTTTAATGTTTTTAGATGTCTTTAACTCTAGCTTGAAATACACTGGTCGTTCTTACCATCCAGTCTCACGAAATGTTGTTGGATTTCACCACCCACAACTGGGAGGATTTCTGATTTAGAAAAATATAATTGTTTTAAGCAGGCTCGTAATCGCACTATCCACCTAAGTTAATCATTTGGTTAAATACATCAAAAAGATTTGAAGCCAAAGTGATATCCGTCTGAGATAGATTATCTCTCACCCTTTATTTAAATGTTTAATGAATTTAATTTTATCTATTGTTTTTTTTATTCAAACCTTAACTAAATGATGACAAAAGTTACACTTTCCTACTTTTACCATATCCCTACTTGTCACTAGGATCTTGCTCATTTAACCATCTCTAGAGCTACGACTTTAGAGAATTACTTGTTATCACTGTTAGGATTAAACGCACACACGAAACCGAACACGACACGAAAGCAATAAACGAACACGAGGATTTAACGTGGTTCGGTCTAAACTGACCTACGTCCACGGGTGGCAACTAGGTATATCTTTATTGAGTGACAAATATTACAAGTACATAATGTTGTTTATATAGAGACTGAACTAGGGTTAGTAAATTATTATGCAAGAAATCTAAACCGGGCCGGGCTTGGGCCCGACCGCCCACACCCGTCTCCTCTTTTGACTTCATATAATAAACCGGGCCAACAAGGCCTACGAACCCAACAATCTCCCACTCGGAGGCCTTGAGTACTCTCGTCTGCACTCCTGATTGTACTTCTGTAATCTGAACATTAAACTTCTTCTAGTTGCCATCGCCTTCTCATCAATTAACCTGAAGGCCCGTTGAAGCTCCCCGGAGCTCCAACACGTCAGTCACGGCTGAAACTGCCCCTGACCCATTCTCTGTCCCTACCGGCTCCCACTGTAACGAACTACCGGATCCTGAGATAACCTGAGAACAAACACTCTCCATATTCAGCAAGTAATTCATTGGAGAGATTTTTACAGCTGGAATACTGGTTTTCTTAATCCACTGTCGACCTGGAACTGTAACTGAAACACGACCTGTGCTCCCACTGTCACGATGTCCCCCAACTGATTTAACCTTCCTAGCTCGTTCATCCTGAATCTTCACTTTGGCTCTGGGTTTGTTACTTGCAAAACGAACCTTCTTCTGCCCACGAGATTCTGTGAACCGGACTTTGTCTTTCACCAAAACTGGATCCACTCCTTTCGGTGACATATCGACCATATACAACGAACCCATTTTCTTGCCACGAGCAACCACGAGATTCCCTTTGACTACTTTCCACTGCCCATTCCCGAACTTAACATCGTGCCCTTGGTCATCCAACTGCCCAACTGAAATCAAACGTTTCTTCAAACTTGGAATAACCCTCACGTCTTTCAAAGTCCAAGAAGTACCGGCTGAAGTTATCAAATCAACGTCTCCCATACCCGTAACCTCTAAAATATCATCATTCGCTAGTCGAACCTTTCCAAAATCCCCAAATTTAAGATTCTTCATCGTTTCACTACAGTGAGTGGCATGAAACGATGCACCATAATCCATCACCCAAGCATCAACGCTACTCTCAACACTACAAACCAAAGCCTCATCACTACTGACCCCGTCATCTGTGTCGTCTTCTGTAACGTTCACCTCTTTCTTACCATTCGGACACTGATTCCTGAAGTGTCCTTTCTCTTTACAACCCCAACATTCAATATCCTTACGAGTCTTAGACTGACTCCTCTTCCTGCTCCCACTGCCTCGCTGTTTTCCCCTACCTCTACCTTCTGTGACTAGCATATTGCCTGATGATTCACCTGAACTTCTGCGTCTTGAATCTTCTCCCAGAATCAGATCTCGAATCCCATCGAAAGTAATATTTGTAGACGAACTACAAACTGCAGTCACTGTTTGCGACCAACTGTCGGGCAAAGAGGATAATAACAAGAGGCCTTGAACTTCATCATCAAACTTAATGTCAACTGACACTAAGCGGGACAGGATCGAATTAAGATTATTGATATGAGTTGTAACTGACCCACCCTCTTTCATTCTTGTTGTCACTAGCTCTCGGATAAGATAGACTTTATTCGCTGCCGAAGGCTTCTCATACATGTTGGATAGCGCCTCCATCATACCACGTGCTGTGGTTTCTTTCATGATGTTAAACGCCACATCTTCCGACAACGACAATGTAATACAAGCCCTAGCTTTCTTGTCTAACTTCTTCCAATCTGCTTCTGACAACTTTTCTGGTTTTTCATCCTCAAACACTACATCCAAGTCTTTCTGACAAAGTAGTGCCTCAATCTGCATCTTCCACCAACCGAACTTCTGTCCGTCAAACTTCTGTATCGAAACCTTTCCGTCTTCTGCCATAACAATGACTAAAACGAAAAACTGGATAAAAACAGAGACAGACACAACAATGGCACGAGCCTGAACTTAACGACTGTTCTACTGAACTCTGTTAAAAAATCAACCTATTTAAACCGCAGCGGAAATACGAACTGTAAATCAGAAACCGAAACTTTAAACTGAAACGATAAACCTGACAAACACGGTTGGCACTGGTTCTAAGTTTCTTTAAATTTCTTCTGACTTGAAACTGTTCTTCAACGAAAATAGGATCTTGTTTCGCTGGTTCTCGCCAAATCGAAACTGGTTAAAGCCCACGAGATTTTCGGCCCACACAAAAAATATAATTTGATCTAGACTTAAATTGGCTACTAGGAAAAAAAGATCTGCCAATATCAAGGCCCAATATTCCTTTTTTATTTGACAAAACAAAAAGGTACAAATGCCCAAAGTCTAACAAATTTACTACTGCTCACGTGCTTCTTCTTCTGCTTCTATTTTTTGTGTTTTCAGCAAAACCTAGTTTGCTATCTCTGCCGTATCTACTTCAATGGCACTGCCTCTAGCGGCAGGTATGATAAAATTGCTTTAAAAAAAATAACAGAACCTGAACAAATTCCAACCGTCACGCGGGTTGCGGCTGAGACAAATTAGTGCGGCGGCGGCGGTTGTCTGCCGGCGGAACCCTAAAACGAACTGTCTGCTGCCGTATATCGACCTACTGGTGCGGTGGCGACGGGAGGGTTCTGCGCGTTCTTCGTGTGATCCGAACCTAAACTCTAGATACCACTTGTTAGGATTAAACGCACACACGAAACCGAACACGACACGAAAGCAATAAACGAACACGAGGATTTAACGTGGTTCGGTCTAAACTGACCTACGTCCACGGGTGGCAACTAGGTATATCTTTATTGAGTGACAAATATTACAAGTACATAATGTTGTTTATATAGAGACTGAACTAGGGTTAGTAAATTATTATGCAAGAAATCTAAACCGGGCCGGGCTTGGGCCCGACCGCCCACACCCGTCTCCTCTTTTGACTTCATATAATAAACCGGGCCAACAAGGCCTACGAACCCAACAATCACTAGGCCATAGGGGCAACAAAACATGTTTGTATTTATTCATCCCTCACTAGAGCAAAATAAATTGAGAATGTGGGATACACATTATGGTTAGAATTAAATTTGGGTACCCACATTCCTCATTAAGTACTTCATCATGACCACTTAAATGGTGTAAGACGTGACTCGGCAGTTGCGTGGCCTGGCCTAGGAGTTACACTATAAATTCCAAAATGGTCATGTCACCTAAAGAGATAAGTATAATTTAATACTCATTATCATCAACATAACATGGCTAAATGATCTTACTCTTGCAAACACGCAACTGGCCTAGGAGTTACACTATAAATTCCAAAATGGTCATGTCACCTAAAGAGATAAGTATAATTTAATACTCATTATCATCAACATAACATGGCTAAATGATCTTACCCTTGCAAACATATACTTATTCTTATGTTGGAGCTTGGTCATAAGAAGAAATCCCTTCACATTGTGGTGAGCTAATGGTGTGTTATTTCACAAGTCATTCCTTAATGACTAGGTACTAGGGATGAGCAACATCGGTACCGGTACCGATTGGTACCGGTACCGATCCTGAAATCGGTACCGATTCGGTACCGTCGGTACCGAATCGGTACCATGGTTTCAAGTTTCGGGATCGGTAAGGTACAGTACCGGTATTTTCCGATTTTTTACCCTCAGTACCGGTACTATCCCGGTACCGGTACCAAACCGAATATTTCGGTACCGGTACCAAGAATTTCCAATTTTCAGGATCGGGTAAATCGGGATCGGTACCGGTACCATCCCATGCTCATCCCTACTAGGTACTCAATATTTGTGGATCATCAATATGAAGCCCCCTAATAAAGTTTGTTTGTTTGTTCACCTAGAGTTTTGAATAATCACCACTTAGGAGTGATTTTTTTCAATACCTTGATGCCAGTCTAACAAAGTCCCTTTTATGCATAATATCATGATAGCACTCTAACAAAGTACATTTGATGCATATTGATATATAATATATAAATATAGACAATGACTATTTACTAATCGTTTCTAAATTTCTCTCTTATCTTTGCATAGGGTTCACAAATAAGAGAGAAAATGAAAACCATATTTATTCTTTTGGTATGTTATTAATCTTTGTCAAAATCAAAATGAAATAAAAAAAAGAATATATGTAGCTCACGAAAATACTATGTAATTCTGCAATATATATATATATATATATATGAAAATGGTTAAAATAAAAATACATAGTTTTGTAGGAAGAGTAGGAAGGGCATAAAATTTAGAGTTAGGAAACTATGTAGCCTAAATCCTTGATTCTAAGAAACTATTTGTTATTTTGAAAACTACCAATCTCAACCACTAAATCCTAGATCCAAGGACCTAGATTTATTCTTACTCTTTCTAGAAAACTATTTCTTTTTATTATAACCCATCCCTATATATATATATATATATATATAAGGGAGGGTTATTTTGAGAACCATGGTGAGTTTTACGAACTTTAAGAACTCAATTTTGAACCACACATTTAATTAAATGATATGAAATATGTGGCTGAGATTAAATTTAATTAAAAATGAAGCAGGAGAGAGAATAAGTATTTTTGATAATTACACAAGTTTAAACGTTAGTTACACATGTGTAAAAAGTCGATTCGGTGTGTAAAAAAATACCGTAATTTTTGTACATCACTTACACTTACGTATTACACATGTGTAAAAATAATTCGAAAAAAAGATTGTTACGTTGAGTTCTTTCGAGTTCTTAAAACTCAAATTGGTTCTCAAAAGAAATAAATCCTACATATATATATATATATATATATATATATATCTATGAGATGGTTCATGAGAGAAGTCATATTGGTGCGAGAAATCAATCTGAGTAATTGATTTATCTAGTCAGTGGCATATAAATATGATGACAAACTTGTAATAAATAGGAAAACAAAATATGAAAGGTTTTTAAAAACAAGGGCATCATGGACTTTTTGCTTGGACAATAATCATTTATTAAACGGTCGGTTTCTATAATCTCATTAAATAGAGAAAATGCATAAACTGATTCTTTCTAAAATCCAATTTTGGACATTTGAAAACATAGTCCAAACTATGGGATTATCGTTGTGTCTGCTTTGTGATTATTATTCCAAATTTTACATAAGAATTTTTTTTTTGTAGGCTGTGTAGAGATTATTTCATTATAGTGAGTTATATTAATATTAATATTGGACGATATAGGAATAAATTCAACTCAATGAATAATATTAATATCAGACTATGTAGGGATTATTTCAATATGTAGGAGTGTATGAATAATTTCATTGTGTTAGGATTATCTCACTATGTAGGATGAGTAGATTAAAAATAATCTTGGTGTAGGAATTAGGAAGGAATTATTGCACTGTGTGAGGAGATAAAAAAAACCTTGGTGCAGGGATTATTGAACTGTAATATTCACCTACACAAGTAACATAATTAAATTAAAAATAATGAATGTAGGATGAGCATATTAAAAATAATCTTGGTGTGGAATACAAAGGAACTAGCGCACCGTGTAGGATAGTGAAATACAAAAGAATCTTGGTGTTTTTTAAAATTAATTAAAAGCAAAAAAATGAGTTGCTTAAAATTGATTTACGATTAAAATAAAAGAATTATAAGTGTAATCATAATTAACAAATAAATAAACGTGGAACTAATTACCAAATAAAACAATTTGAAGTTTTACTATTATACCCTTATAATTAACTAAAAAAATCATATTGGTTGCATTGATTTCTCACACTTCGCGCGATAACTTGATTTCTCTCCTGAACTTAACCATACATACATATATATATATATATATATATATATATTATTTCTTTATAGTTTTGAAAAGGTTTATAACAAATATAAAGAATGAAAAATTACAAAAATAGCATTGTTAGGGTCAAAGTTATGTTTTTTTTGTTTAAATGTGTTCTTTGTGTTGTTTATATCTTTATAAGGGACCGAAATTCTATTGATTTCGGTGTGGGCTTGGGTTTGGCTATGAGCTTTGTATACACCCTATATAAACATATGTATAGGATCAGTTTAGGGTGTAGCTTCTCATTAGGATTCGACCTTATGTATCAGACGTTTACAAGTTAATAAACGTGTGCATTGAAGTCATTGTGTGTTGATCTTACTCCTCTTTGTTGTTCATCACATAGTTCTTGAATCAACATAACAATTAGCTTCTGCCTAATTGTTGTTTTTGTTTGATATCATATTGTTTAGATCCGTCTTTAGGACTTACAATTGGTATAAGAGCCTTTAGACCTATTCAAGGCTTGGTTGTGATATCCAAGATTCAAGAATATGACAGTCTTGAAGATCCGGGTAATTTGTTATTCTTGGTCTTGGTGGTTGAAGCTTCATCAGATTTTTAAGAGATAAGAATTGCTGGAGATTTTAAAATAAACTTAAAAATTTTAAAAGATCTCAAAATCCCTAAGTTTTCTTTATTTCAACTTAATCTTTAAGTTATCCGTTGTCGAAGTCCAGTGTTCTCAGAATAGTTATCAGGATCTAGTGTTCTCGGAATAGTATACACACGCACTACAAAATCGTATAGCCTATGTAGACCATTAGATAAAAAAAGAAAAAAAAAAGAAAGAAAAACAAACAACCAAGATTAATACACATTTAAATGTGACCATGCTCATACATGCCACATTCCTTGGCACGTTAGACCGGCTATTTGTTGTAGGCTAACAAGAGGTATAAAGATGAATACTTTTATTTAAATACAATACAATAGTAGGCCACTTAAATCACAATCCACTAGTTAAAGGATAGGTTGGTTAAAACTTCACTATCTACATGACAGTGCATAACTCTTTAACTAACACTTGTTAGTTACCGACAACACATCTTAGTATACACTATACATGTATATATTTGACACTTTATTCCATGTGACTTTTATTTTATTCGGGTATGGTTACTAAGTTTTGTCTGTTTACCTATTATATAGGGTTCACAAGATTCTTAAATCCTGAAATCATCAAAGTCTTATATGTAAAACTTAATTATTTCTAAAGTTATGTCTATATATAACACTGCAGCCAACTAATATGTATAATCATTATTGTTTTGGCGAAAAATTATTGAAGCAATTTCAAGATAAAACTTAGTAAATGAAGTACGTGTTTTCCAGAATATGACAAGTGAGTGTGAAATAAAGCAATATACGACTCGGGATGTCCGGCATAAAACCTCGGGTGATGAAAAATATCACCTGCCTCGAAAATATTAATATTAAGTAATAGATGTTGAGTACAAGTCGCGAACTGACTGTAAGCTAGGGCTAGAGTACAAATGCAAGTGCAGTGATCATGAATCTTGTGTCTTACTTCGTTTACATTAGCCTCCATTTATAATAGAGAAAAAACATCTAATATCATGAAAAATATGCATATTTACTAGGTCTTCAACTTGAGCTGCATTCATGACCATTGCAGACTTATTCTCTTCATTTTCACGTGTCAATTGACTAGAGCTCCGGTTCTTCAGGCTGGCCAAGTCAACTAGTTGTTTGTTCGCTAATCAATAAGCGTAACCTACAAGTATAACGATTAGTAAAAGCTGATAGAGGTTCAGAATTCTGAACTTGTTACGGATCATGAATGACAGGATATTTTTCAAAATCGTGAGCGAAAAATTGATCCACAAGACCACAACAATATAAAGTTATAACCCTTTATTTGATAAGAACCAATCCTCACTTTCAGTTTGACTGTATCAATCAAATGCCTATTTTTACTTGCATTTATGTAAAAATCCGTCTTTTACAATACTTGAAAAATCAAATATCTAAATTGGATGCTTAGACAGAAAAAAAAAATTAGAAACATCAAGATTTAAGAACCGGCATTTTTATATAATTTCACAAACGTGTTTCGTATTCATTTAACATATTAATATACTATGTTAGGTACTCGTATGATACACGAATTGGATAAATTATATTAAAAAAAAGTCAATGAAACTAAAGAAGCATTTAAAACATCTAATAAATTACAATGAAGATAAATAGAATTACATGACAAAGTTCTCATAAATCTTTAAAAATCTCTTTATATACAACGTTCGTAGTCTTATTTGAAACTTAACAATCTTCAAAAAAAAATGAGTACTTTGAGTCCTTCTCTTGTTTTAACTCTAGACAGGTTGGGCAAACCATATTAACAAAAAATCAAAACAATGAGAAATACTTATACTAATTGGGTATTAGACGAATGAATATGATGAGTATCATATATTTGGATAACTCCACATATTTCAACTTGCCATGGTTGTCACCGTGTGTTGGTTTTCTTATTATTAAAGACTCCTTCTTTCTTAAAAATGACCTAAACTTCGGCAACCATTATTTGTGACATATTGCTTGCTTTAAAGTACCCTGCAATAATAAAATTAAAATAAGTATAAAATAAAACACTTATACTTCTATATTATTAATATATCCATCTATAAAAAAATGATATACGTCATTTTTGCATTCATACCTCATCGTCAACAATGATCATTTCAGTAGCATAAACATCATCAGGTTTATACAAATCAGGTTTATTCGGCTTATTCCATAGGCGTACAATCGGAACTCTCATCATGTAATCATCTTCCAACACACTTAGGTCCTTCAACATTGTTGCCTTAGTTGCATCCATCACAGATCTGTAAAAAAGTAAAATTTTCTCAGTAGAATAAATAAAGTGTTTCCCAAAGCTTAGAACAAAATGAAGAAAATGTAATAAAAATACCGTTGCTCTTTGCCTGATGAAAATAAACACTTTGAGTGCAAGTAGGAAGTAATACTACTGTTCATTGTTAGTATTTATAACAATTAAATTACAATAAAGAGATGGAAATATCCTAAATTTAATTTTAGTTGAAGTAAATTTTGAAATTGACTGATCATTAACATAATTAACACAAACATATATAAGAAATAAAAGGAAACCATAACAATTGTAATTAAGAAAATGTCAACTACCTCTATAGTCAGTAGAAATTATTGGACATTAACAATTAATTAATAGAATAAGTTACTAATATTCATTGTACAGAAAAGTAAATTATAACAAAACTGATCACAAATTAACCAACCATAGCATAATTATCTACCAAAAAATAATACTTACTAAATGTATAAGATAAATATTAGTCACAAATTAACACCTAGTAAACGCATAGAAGCAACATTCACTAAATAGCATGCTATTGTTATCAGTTACATATAGTATATCTAACAAATAATGAAATTTCAGTACTTTATTAATCAGTTTGTAGTGGATTCTAAACTATTAAAATTTTATTAAAATCATAACTACATTTACAATTTCAAATCATGTGTCAACCTTCAATCAATACGTAATTAAATAAAATAAATTATCACTCAACATAACAAATACAAATGCTAAAATGAAAATTAAATAACAGCTTACAACGCGAATCTAAGCTTCGAGAGAAGCGAAACGCTCCTTAATGAATAAATATTTGTATACAACTACCGGTAAAGATTAATTTAAAAACAAATTTGATCACAAAATCATGAATGATGAGTTATTATAGTGTTTCTTACCGTACTACTAAATAGTGTTAGTAGTTATAAATTATTAATTATTATTATTCATATAAAATGTAACCGGATATAATAAATGTTAATGTTTTGACATAATTGTGTATGATTGTATTTAGCTGGATATATGTACAATGTATAAACCATAAGAAACACATTACAATTTCTATTAAATATAAATCATATTTGAACTCTAAACATAAGTCACACGAAGAAGACAAAAAATACTTGACAAGTTACATAGAAAAAAGCCGAAAACCAAAAGTAACATGAAAATGCATAACATTACATAAATTAAAAAGAAAAATAAACAACCAATATTTTAATAAGTATGTCACTTAAGTAAAAATTACGAATCAAATATATATATTATTTTACGTCTCTTATACACAGCTGAAAGTAATAATTGATTTTTATATATTTAGTTATAAAATTAGTGAATTCCCTAAAGTTATGTACCAAGAATTAAGAATCATATATATATATATATATATATATATATATATATATATATATATATATATATATATATGTTTTGACTTATTTCTTTAATGGAAATAAAATTTCAACATCAATTAATAATTAATGACTTCCCTTAAGTTATGTATTACTAATTACGTTGAAAACTAATACACACTAAATACTTAAAATTAAATCATGACAAGTTAGATAGAAAAAAGGTCGAAAGCCAAAACTAACTTGAAAATGCATAACATCACATAAATTAAGAAGAAAAATAAACAACCAATAAAAAACTTCATAATTAAGGTAAAAGGAGCTCATTGATTAGCATTACTTTGTCACCTCGGTAATACGCAATAATGGATCGTCTTCTTCGAAAATATTTTCATCAATTATAATGACATCAGCAGCAGGAATCAACACTTCGACACTACACATATAGTCAATTTTTTTGTTGATAGACTTGATATGGTAAAATGTTGCTCCACAAATGAAGATGGAAATATCGGTATAAATGAAAATATGAAAACTTAAACAGATGAATTAAAATCAATAAAATATCTAACACAAAAAGATTAATTAATAATAAACATACAATATAATCTTTGTACGGATGGTAAAGAATTGTGTAGAAGGAATTGCCAATATCGTCTGACCAATGGTCACGATAACAATTCATTAAAAAAGTGAAATCATGAAGATAGCGGAAGACCAAGATATCTTCAAATTTAAAGTTAATACAACCGGCCACTTGTTTCCGTACACCAATAACACGAAAACGCTTCCCTACTAACTTTACAATTAAATTCCACTGCTTATCGTTCAATGTTCGGATTGTTATCGGCCCAATAGGATAGTAACACGTAAATTAAATTTAAATATCAATAATCTACGACTTATCTGAAAAAATAAATCATACTCTGAATAATAATAATAATAATAATAATAATAATAAAAAAGTACAAAACTTTTAACAAAATTCAAAGATTCATAAACATAAATATGATTATTCATTATCATATTTATCATATTCTTATGTTTTTAAATTAATTCAACTTTATCCTTATTATTCTTATGATTAACAACTTTTCTATGACTTATATAATTATTTAACAATATCATTCATCATATTCATTATTCTTATTATTCATAATTTGGGAAAGAATTTAAACATTAGGTCTCCAGTTACTACCATCTACACTATAATTCATAAATATAAATATGATTGATCCAACCTTTTCATTCATATTAAGAGTAGCCTAAAACAAATAATAAGATAAAAAGTAAACATATTTACCAGGTAATTTTTTTATGGATGATGAACAGCTCTAAAGAAATTTGATCCATTGATCGAGCTATGATTGGTTTATATGTATTATAATGCCCCCTTTGTCACATTAAAAGTGCCATGATTTGAAAAACACAAAGTTCAATGTAGATTAAATTATTACTTTTCTTGCTACCCAAATGACAATAATGCCCTTGAAAATTGGGTCCATCAATATTTTCTATTAATGCTAGTTGTGTGTGTTTAAAGGTAAACTTGGAAATTGGCTAATAAATATTGAAATTAGACATTTGTAATGGGACAAACAAAAAAGTAAATATAGACACTTTTAATGTATGGAGGAAGTAGTAAATTAGGGATTTGTATAACGATTTCAAAAATAGGGATTTGTATAACAATTTGGTTATGTTTTTATATGATGATTAACATTGATGATTAACGATTTGGTTATCCAGATTGAAATAGGGATTTGGATTATTAAATTATTAGGGTTTGCATACAATCGAAAATTATAGATTCTAATATGGATTTGTATAACCATTTCAAGAATAGGAAATTAGGGTTGGCAAAACAATATATTCATACCATGGTTTGGAAACATACCGATTTGAAGATCCGGATTTGGTGTGCAAACAAAAGATGAATGGCGATTTGAACCTTCAATAGGTTTTTGGAGATCTGGATTTGTGAAAGCGTCTGATGAAGATCAGGATTTGTGAAAGCGTCTGATGTAATTGTGGATTTGAAATCCAAGAGTCTGGCGAAGATATGTGATAACTGATAAGGCAAATAAGAAATGTTTTAAATGTTACTTAAATTTTAAATTTTTTTTTGAACGACCAACTAAGTAACGCTGGGTACTCCGTACGCGGCCCCATTGGCTAAAGGTAGCCCGAGCCGGCCACTATTCCGGACGGACGAAGCCCCTAGCGGTCCACCCTATTGAGGGATTCACCGGATAAAACCCGACCCCCACACCCGCCTAATGTAACATCCGGCCCCTCGCACCACCAATATTGTCTGCTCTGCCCACGAAGAGCTCACGGATTTGTTTTTTGTTGCCCAAAACGCGTTGGTGATTGAAGAGGAGTGGGACGATGTTGTGTTTGCCAAGGGTGTTACACACAACCCCCCTTTGGACTCATCTTCCTCGATGAGGCGTGTCCCAACATCCCGAACGACACAAGAATGGATCTAATACCAACTGTAACATCCGGCCCCTTGCACCACCAATATTGTCCGCTTTGCCCACGAAGAGCTCACGGATTTGTTTTTGGTTGCCCAAAATGCGTTAGTGATTGAAGAGGCAGGACATTACTTATGAACCAGTGATCTCTCTTGTCCACGGTCGATGTGGGATAGCCTAATAGTAGGAGGATGTTGTGTTTGCCAAGGGTGTTACAGACAACCCCCCTTTGGACTCATCGTCATCGATGAGGCGTGTCCCAACATCCCGAACGGCACAAGAGTGGCTCTGATACCAACTGTAACATCCCGGCCTTTCGCACCACCAATATTGTCCGCTCTGCCTACGAAGAGCTCACGGATTTGTTTTTGGTTGCCCAAAACGCGTTGGCGATTGAAGAGGCAGGACATTACTTATGAACCAGTGATCTCTCTTGTCCACGGCCAATGTGGGATAGCCTAAGAGTGGGACGATGTTGTGTTTGCCAAGGGTGTTACACCTAATGGCACGACAACGAGGAGCCGGTAAAATCGGGTGAGATCAGGACTCGAACCCTGTTAAGCCAAGGTCATCCCTCATATCTCCCATATAAATTGGTGATAGTGAGGTTTGAACCCCCTACCTCTCACTAGTAAAGTGAGTGCTCTACCATTGAGCCACATCCAATTTATAAATTTTAATTTGAAATTATAAATTTTAACTTTATAATTAGAAATTATAAATTAAAACATGAGAGTGCCATTTAGTAAATTATTGGGCCAACTAAGGAGTTTGTGGTTCAATCAATATTTTTTGTTGTTATAATAGTAGATAACGTATAGAGGTTGACCCTTTATTCACACGTGATATATATTATTCATGTACTAGTAAAAGTGCCCACGCGTTGCGGCGGGGAACAATGTAGAAGTTTAATACTTTCTTTTGAGTATCTTAGCCACTATTTGACTTAAACTATGGAGTTAACATGTTGGTAAAGAGAGAGCACCATTGGTTTAATCGCCATAGTGGGCGCATTGTTGTTTATGGTTGCAAGTTGAAACCGGGCCACAAGCCATTGGGGCATCATGTGTTTCCTCTTGTGGGTTTGTTATTATTGACCTCAAGTCTCGCTGCACATTTCATGTTTTCTTACTGAGCAACCGAGACGTGTACTTTTATAATAACTTCTAAAGAAATTAAAGCCAAACAAAATATATTGAGAAAACCATTTTAATACTACTTTAAAATCAATAACACGAATAAAAAGGTACTTTCACTTTAATCTGCTATACAACTCACTATAGTTTTAATGCCTTTCTAGAAACAACATCGTGTACTTCATGAACCATTTTAAATGGTTAACGAACAAACATAGATTAACCCCAATACATATATGCATTTTCTTAACGAATTAACAAGAAAAAATAGCACCATTCGTTTAATAGTCTATGCACGACGTCTGTCCGGTTAAAGTTAAACGAGCACGTGCATGATCCGGTTGATATTATGCAATATCCCAATCCCAAGTACATATCAAACTCCGTGCACCGCTCAAACTAAATTTTGGCTGAATTACATATCAACATGTTTACCATGTGCCACACGACAGCGAAGTTAAGCACATAACCATCTCGGTTGCCACTAAAAAGACTTGTAAAAATATCAAATTTGTTGAAATTCAAACTCATCATCATAGCCGTTTCCAGGGCTGTCTCTGAGAATTTAGATGCCTCGGCCGAGCCAAAATAAAAAGACCCGTAGGCCTTAACGAAAAATTTTTATTTGCTAATGTGCATGGATAAAACTTTTATCGACCGATTTGCTATAAGCAAAAACCATTCTGAGCATGTAATTATCTCATAAACCTTTGCAAATAACCTTAATTTTAACACCACAAAAACATATATATGTAATATGTATAAAAAAGTTTATGCCCCTGAAACTTATGTGCCCCGGCCGATGGTGCTGCTCACACACCATTCGAGCCTCTCCTAGCCGTTTCGCATTTGAGCACGCCAAACAAAACATAGTAACATAAAGCGTGTAATTTGTAGAAAACTAAGTGCCGAAGCATTGACCTCGAATTTGTGTAAGATGTCGGCCCTGTATTGTTGCTGCAACCGAAATATGAAGTAATTTAATAGTTAAAAGCAAAGCTGTAAAATGTGGGCCGAATATCCAAGATTAGATTCACAATTTGTGGTAGTGCATATGCTTTTTAATTATTATTTAACTACATTTCTAATGTAGTCTTCTATGCAATGACACAAGTATGTTAATGTATGTACAAATGTAGCAGAGTAAGCAGTGCTTCGTTTTGACCTGGTTAATGAGTACACAAACGAGAAAGGCTTGAGTTTTGTGTAGAGAAAAGCAAGCATCACTTTAACTCCAAGAACAGGTTAATTCCAGTTCATCTACGCAATTAATAGTAGGGAAATTGGCACAATCATTTTCTTGGCTAACATCAAGAAATTGTGTGGACTATCATCAGTCTCCAATTCGCCCAACATCTCCATGCTATGGTGGTCTACTGTTATGACATATCCTTCAACATCATATATCGTCAATTTAAAAGAATAGATATAGTGGTGTCACAATGGTAGTTTTTTATATGGTTCTGCAGAAGAATTTGTTTAATTTTTTTCAGCATAGTCATTTTTTTTGTCAACAATGATTCTATATTTAGTTGTTATTATAGCCTTACAATCATTCAAGACCACTAATTCTCAAAACAAGTCAGGGATCAAGATGCTAAGCCAGTTTCAAATAACCAATCCATTTAATTTCGACAAGTGTTGCATACAAACAGAATAATTAGTAATTAGCATATTAATACATGTAAATTCAATAATTATGTTCCGAAACTAACCCGCAACACTTTTTTTACATCCACATACAACGTCAAAACTGACCCGAAACACTTTTTGTAAGAACATGAACCAAACTATTTATAATTTCAAAATTGGTCACTGCCTGTTTCAACTCGAACCAATTTGATTTTATTAATAAAAGGGTTTGAACCAAACTCATTCTACCCTGAACCCTGTTTGACCTTACCCATTTTGACCCACTATGTAGCCCGACTTGGTCCGCACGAACTTATCATCTCCAAAGTTTCATCATTTTTTTTTGTTTTAAATTCGGTCACAACCCACTTCGATACATTTAACATACATACGTAATCAAGTTGAACTGTTTAACCAGTTTAATCAAAAGGGGATTTCTTCACATGTGAAATAACGTCATAATTTTGATGGTTCAAGTTTGAGCCAAACTTTGGGCATCATTTCAAGTTAAACTCACCAACTCGCGAACACCACCCCGTTCAACAAAAAAAACAATTATACTTTTTTTTAATAAAATGAGCTAAAGTAATCTTGTTAATACAATGTATCATTTTTAATTTTCTACTTTTCCGCAAAAACTTTGGGCATCGTTTCAAGTTAGACCCACCAACTCGCGGCCACACCGTTTAACAAAAAATATAATATTCCTATATTTGATAAAATAAGCTAAATCAATCTTGTTAATACACTTACACTGTATCATTTTTAATTTTCTAATTCTCTGCAAGTGCTATATAGTTGAGTAAGCGTACCTTGGCAAACATTTGCTGCGTATTCCGCAATATATCTGACATTTTCGCAAGCGCTAATATATTCTGATGCTAGAAATTAAATATAAAAGTTAACCAGAATAATAACTAATTAATAAACATATAATGATAATCATAGCTACAAATAAAAATCCACATACCTGTGTAAGGTATCCAAAGACAGCGATGTTAACGGTTTGGCCAGAGACTCATAGGTGATTGATGACCGTCGTTTGAGTCAATCAAAAACCTAGTTAAACTATATAGATAGGATAAGTAAGGTATCGTATCCACCAGGAGTATGTGGTCAATGTAATCGTGTAAATAATTTCAATATTATGAAGTAACTAGTGTTTAGGGCTGATCACACAACCAGTTAAGTTGAATTTAGAGAATTAAGCAAACAAACAAGTAAACGAGTTTCAATCAATTAACAAAGCAAATCACACCCGGGACTTCAAGTAGGTAACTTACAGTAATCTCATGCAACCTAACAGATTAATCATTAACGGTTAACTACAGACTGATCAACTAGGCAAAGCCTTAGGCAACAATAATTGCTTTACACACGGCACTGGTTATCAAACGGTCCCTGCCAGTGTGACTCAGTTAAGGGCAATTATATGCTTTGTCGTATTCAACCTAATCAAACAACCCTATAATCAATTATTATAGCAACTGGTAACTAATCGTTCAGATCAACGTAAACCTAAACCGATTGAACACACAGAAATACTAAACATCAATAATCATAGATTAACCATAAACAATTATACATAATTGTTCTTAGTCACATGAGGAAACTGAAATTGTTACAAACTTTACATCCCAGGTATGATTCGGAGAAGACTAGCCGAGCATCGTCATCGATAGATCTTCAGTTATGATGAGGAAGGCCATTAGGATTTATCAAGAGATGATTGGTAGCCCTTGAATTCACCGAAAATCGCCTAATAGCTACTGATGGTCGTCAATCTTGATTAGTATTCGGAAAATAGAAGATATAGGCCAAAATCCGTTTTTTCACGTTTTTAAGACCATCGCGTATCGCGATGGCCATAGACCCTATCCGTCGCATACCGCGACCTAAGAAAACCTCATATTTGGATTCCGCTCGTCGAGAAACCCAAAATTCATATATTATGGGTCTCGTAACTCATTTTCTAGCTCAGGATATGCTCGTTTTACTTCATGGTCGCATTTTGACAACCCATCTTGTTCAGTTTTAGCATCGGCTTATGATTTCTCATCCATACTCTTCCCGAATCCTTGTAACACTTCCCAAGACATCAAATCATGATTCGGTCTTCCCGAGATATCATTCCATGCTCGTACAAGTCTCTCATTTAGCATCTAACGATTAATGACCTGAAATACAAAAGCACGTATGAAGTACCAAAGTTCTAGAATAAACGATTAAAACTAAATAATAAACAAAATAAAACATATACAAATTAACCGACCATCACATCCCCACACTTATCTTTTGCTTGCCCTCAAGCAAACTCTAAAGCAAACATCAACCTCCATCATAGGTATGTAGCTTATCGCCATTAATACTAGTAAGGTTTAAGGTCATACCCAGTTTCCCAGACTGACACTTTTTTATAGATTGACATCTCACAAATAAGGTTAAGTGCTATAATAAAAACAATGGAGCCACCCAGACAAGTATACTTTGTTTCCGGTTAAGGCACACATGCTCATACCCCTCGTAATATAACATCTCTCCTCTCGGTTTAATATCTGGACTAGCAAAATGTGCTAGTATCACTCTGCTCTCAGTATCACTCATAAACAGGTATCCATCCATAAAACTGCTTTGACACAAATGCAAATCAAGAGGTCTTAAAAGGGTTGTAACGGGGCCAGGTGTAAGGGTATGGAAGGGAAATATTTAAGTAGCTCAAACGATCCGACCCAGCTTATTACAAAACATCTAAATAAACGAAACTGCTATACAAACTGACTGACTTACTATAAAACCTCTAAATAAGCAAACTAACATACATACTGATTTCATATTTTTTTTCTTTTTTTTCTTTTCTTTTCTTTTTTTTTTTACATAAACGAACTACTGAATACATAACTGAATATAAACAGACATCTTTTTGGCTTTTTCCTCAAGTTTTGTTTTTTTAAGCATAATAACGTGATGCTTAATAATGGAACAAATACAAATACAAAAACAAAAACAAATACAATTACAAATAAACCTAGTAAGCCGGATCGTCTCGTAACATAATGTCGGGGTTAAACAAATGAAAAATAAGTCCAAGAAAGGTTTTCTAAGGGACCCAAACCCCCGCCCCTCACATTAACCATCCTCATATGTATAATGTATGAGGCCCCAACCCCCCAGTACACACACTCACGCTCATCCAGTCGAGGCTTAACCTAATTGCCTCTATCACTTTTGCATTTTGCCAACTACGATCTCGTAATCCATGAACATCAATGAAAGCACTCAAATGACATGCGTGTACTATATATTATATATGTATTATATATATTTGGGTCAACTCACACACGTACAGGAGGAATAGGGTTGACGATATAAACATGTGTACCTGCCCCCATGACTCGTTATCTCCGCCTAAACGACCCAATTTTCAACTTCTCGTTATAAAAACATTTGTGAGTAAGACTAATGAGAAGCTGACAAACCAACCATGACCAGAAACCTATGACTTGGCATTAATGACAATAATTAACAGTTAACAACTTTGGTTTCTGAACACTCTTCGAGGTACTATCGGGCTAAAATTTTTCAAATTTCCCCCATCCCCACACTTGAGGTTTACATTGTCCTCAATGTAAGAATACTTAACATTGTCCTCAAAGTTGGAATAGATAAAACAATTAATGAACATTTGAGGGACGGGGTTGAAATTGACTTTTTAAATATTAAGCAATTTTAAAATTCGGGGCTCAAATGTGGCGGTTCAACTAACAATTATACAATTACACTTTTAGCATTGAAAGTAATAAAAACAAAATAAATTACGAAACTGAAATCACCTGATATCAACGGGATTGGAAGAGGACCAGTCGGCTCGTGAACTCTCTTAAACACTTGTATATCCTCGCCTCAACCAATTACTAAACTGACAATCGAACCTGCAAAATCTGGAGACGTGTAGAAGCAAGCTTCTCACAAGTGTAAGACATAGGTCTTTTAAGAGTTATGAAAATGATTTTTCTAGTTATTTTTATTAAAACAATTACCGAGCCAAATTAAGTCATTTCATAATAAATTCTGTTAAATTAGTTAAAAACGTTAAAAGACCTAACTCACTTTCGTAGGAATCACGATTGCATTTAGCGTATGCAACAAGTCCTAAACCTCCTGGTAGCCCGGGAGGACGAGTGGGGTCTTGTGAGGGTTTATAGTGAACTACACCCACAAAGTTCCAAATACAAAAAAATATACACGTACCTGGATTAACCACAACAAAATGAACATGAAAGCACTCTGGGTAGTTTAACTGTAACCTCATTGTTGGAAAAAAAAAAAACTTTACCGAACGCATCAAAATCCCAACTTTTCTCGTGCGGTATCCCCATACTTAGCTTTTGCTATGATGGTACGCTTAAAATGCAATTAGTAATATAAAAACTAAAACATAATAGAAACTAAAAATATACAAAATGTACAATTACCACCCTTTTGAAATTTGTATGCCATTTAAGGTGAGCGTCTGGCCCGCTCCCATGCAACCTTCTCATTATAAGCACGCTTTTCTTCAGTCATTTGTTGCCAGTCTTCCGATAAGCCAGGATCTGGCCCGAACATCCTCAATCTCTACTCTCGGTCATTTTTGTTGGGTGGATGTTTCACTTTCTTCTTCATTGGTCGGCTACCTTTCTCTTCCACCTTCTCACTATGTTGTTTCTCAAATCTCCTCTTATCTATCCTGTCAATCACAAAACATTCCTCTTTTGTGTGATCCTTGTCCAAGGATACACACTTGTCAACAAGAGGGTTAATAACATTTTCAAACAATAATAACTGTTTATCACGGTCTCCACACGTAATTTCCAATATCCCATTAGCACAATTAATCACCGCATGTGTTGTGGCAAGGAATGGCCTACCCAATATGACTTGTGGTTGTGTATTATTCACACGTTTAGCATAGTCAAGTACAAGAAAGTCAACTGGGTAGAAAAATTCCTCCACCTGAACCATTACATTAGTCATCATGCCCCGGGGAAGTGTATGAGTTTGGTCCGCCAACACCACGGTGGTGTTTACCCTTTCTAATGGGCCAAATTCATACTAATCATATAAACTACCAGGCATGATACTAACACATGCTCCAAGATCTAGAAGTACCCGATCAGTTTTAAATTTCCCAATTTGAATTGATAAAAGCGACACTCCCGGGTCTTGAAGTTTACTTGAGGTGGTATTATTCTCCACCTCTTCATCCCTTTTGTTGGTCAATTTTTCATTAAAGCATTTATCACAAGAACAATTTTCACAAAAAGATGTTTCGTTTGCTTTTAATTTTGAGCCATTTTGGAAAATCGTTTCATTTTTACCAACACAATCACTCTCATCACTAACATCTTCCACCACCCCTTCAACAAACTGTGGTGGTGAATTAACTTCAACACTAAAAATTTCAAAATTAGGTAAAAGATTTACCGCATTGATGTGCACATTGTTTCCCTTCTTAGAGCTTGAGCAGTAATGGTTCGGGTTGATTGTAGTATCGCTCGGGAGTTGACCTGTGCTCTTTTGCAACTTTGCCATATCTGCTGCGAGCTGACCAATCTGCTTTGACATTGCCTCTGCTGACTTATCATGAAACTCAAATTGTTTCTTCGTTTCAGCCTTATGATCTGCCATAATCTTCATCAATGCATCCAACTTTGAGTGCACAGACTCATCCAAATTTCCCGAGGACCCCCTCTGCTGGTCCTGATTACCCGATGAATTTCCACCCCGGTTACCGTCTCTGTTATACCCCCGATTCTGATTACTCGAACCCTGCTGATAACTGCTCTGGCGGTAATTACCCTGCAATCTATTCTAGCTCGATCCCTGAAAGTTCGGGTTCAGCTGAGAAGACGCGTTCCCGTAACGAAAATTCGGGTGATTCCTCATGCCCGGGTGATATGTGTTCGAATTGAACCCTTGGCATTTGGAATCCCCGTAAGCATAATTAACTTCCTCGGTGACATCCTCCTCATCATCATAATACTCGGGGCAATTTTCTGCCTTATGCCCGAGTTCACCACAATCTTACCCTTTTTCAACTCAGTCAGTTCGCGTTCCAACTCAGTAATTCTCGCAGACTCACTCGCAACTAACTTAACTGATTTGGATGAAGTACCCCGTCTTCGTCTCTCAGCTGCTGCTTCTGCCTTGGAATCTTCACACATAAACTCTAGAAACTCCCAATCATCTTACTCAGGCTAATTCAACAACTGACCATTACACGAGGCCTTAAGATGCTTTCGGTCCTCGTATGTCAACCCATCAACAAAGCACTTTACCAGTTCCCACAGTTCGATTTGGTGATGTGGGCATTTCCTGATCATGTCTTTATACCTGGTAAAGGCTTCATGTAATAGCTCACCAGATAACTGTGAAAAATTGCGAATGTCTGAACAGGCCTCAGCAGTCTTCGACTGTGAATAGAACTCGTTTAGGAATACCTGCTGCATCTCGGCCCAATTTCTAATACTATGCATCAGCAGCGAATTAAACCATAATTTTGCTTTGTCTTTTAACGAGAACTGGAATAACCGCAGCCAGACTTCGTCCTGATCAAATGTGTCATCACCAATAGACCCACAAATAGCCGAAAATTCGGTCAAATGCGAATACGGGTCTTCCGAAGCCATCCCGTGGAAATGAGGAACGATGTTGATGTAAGATGGCCGGGACTTGAAAGTTTGCTGTCCCTGCACTCGTTCCTGTGGGACCAACGGGGATGCTCCATCTGAGATAGCCGGTCTGAACCGACTGTTGACACCATGAACCGGGGCCATATAATTTCTCCTCAACCCCACGGGGTTTCCCATACCACCCCGGTTAACCGGAATACCACGAACTCTCTCGGGCCGTTCCTCCCGATTCACCCTGTCTCGACCCCTTCCGTTTCTGTTAACTGGTTCAGCCCGTCTTCGATTAACCGGATCTCTACCTCTTCATCCCATTGTCATCACCCGCATCTTCCTACTCAAAACCCTCGTTCTCGGGCTCAACTGCCCGAATACCTCTAACCCATCTTTCTACCTCATTATCGATCTCCAAACCTTCGTTTCCAATATTATTTTCCCCTTCTTCTTCATCTTCTGTCGGAATACTCGGTTGAACATCATCGATATTTATCCGAACTCGGCGGTTGGGGTTATTATTTAGAGCGGATGGTCCGGCTTGGTCGAAGTTGAGGATTAAGTTTCGGTTAAGGTTTCGGTTTTGATTTCGGGTTCTGGATGCACGAGCTGAGTGGTTTTGGTTATTTTGGTTATTGAAGTTTGGTGGGTCAGGTATGTTGTCTGGGTGAAACATGTTGGTTTGTGGAAGTGGATCTTGGTTTTGGTTATCGTTCTGGTTTTTGTTTTGGTTCTAGTTCTGGTTCTGGTTCTGATCTTCCATCTCTGAATTTCGATTTTGTACTCGTTACTGCCGAGCTAACCTCTCAATTTCGGGCTCGTAAATTAATGGAGACTGTCGGCCCGAATGACGGGTGCGCATAAAATGTAATCTGCACAACTAACACAACCCGCGTAAAATACAGATAAATAAAAATTAAAAATTAAAAACTAAAATTAAAACTACAATAAACACAAAAATCAATTAACATAAAAGACACTAAGCGCACTAACTCCCCGGCAACGGCGCCATTCTTATGACCGTCGTTTGAGTCAATCAAAAACCTAGTTAAACTATATAGATAGGATAAGTAAGGTATCGTATCCACCAGGAGTATGTGGTCAATGTAATCGTGTAAACAATTTCAATATTACGAAGTAACTAGTGTTTAGCGCTGATCACACAAGCAACTAAGTTGAATTTAGAAAATTAAGCAAACAAACAAGTAAACGAGTTTCAATCAATTAGCAAAACAAATCACACCCGGGAATTCAAGTAGGTAACTTACAGTAATCTCATGCAACCTAAAAGATTAATCATTAACGGTTAACTACAGACTGATCAACTAGACAAAACCTTAGACAACAATAATTGCTTTACACATGACACTGGTTATCAAACGGTCCCTGCCAGTGTGACTCAGTTAAGGGAAATTATATGCTTTGTCGTATTCAACCTAATCAAACAACCCTATGATCAGTTATTATAGCAACTGGTAACTAATCGTTCAGATCAACGTAAACCTAAACCGATTGAACACACAGAAATACTAAACATCAATAATAATAGATTAACCATAAACAATTATACATAATTGTTCTTAGTCACATGAGGAAACTGAAATTGTTACAAACTTTACATCCCAAGTATGATTCGGAGAATACTAGCCAAGCATCGTCATCGATAGATCTTCAATTATAAAATCCGTTTTGTCACGTTTTTAAGACCATCGCATATCGCGATGGCCATAGACCCTACCTGTCGCGTACCGCGGCCTAAGAAAACCTCATATTTGGATTCCTCTCGTCGGGAAACCCAAAATTCATATATTATGGGTCTCGTAACTCATTTTCTAGCTCAAGATATGCTCGTTTTACTTTATGGTCGCATTTTGACAACCCATCTTGTTCAGTTTTAGCATCGGTTTATGATTTCTCATCCATGCTCTTCCCGAATCCTTGTAACACTTCCCAAGACATCAAATCATGCTTCGGTCTTCCCGAGATATCATTCCATGCTCGTACAAGTCTCTCATTTAGCATCTTTAACGATCAATGACCTGAAATACAAAAGCACGTATGAAGTACCAAAGTTCTAGAATAAACGATTAAAACTAAATAATAAACAAACTAAAATATATACAAATTAACCGACCATCAGTGATCAGACCTCTTACATTGTTCACCTATTAAGTCAAAATTTGGTTTCAATATTATAAAATTTCTGAGTCAAGGACTTCCGAATCCTCTTATAAGTTTGAGCATGCATCATTGTTATTTTCATTTGTTTGAGCTTTTTGATATGCTGCAGTAAAACTATGTTTTTATTCATATTTGAATGATCTACAGTGTACGCATGAAATTCCAACTTTGGCCATATAAGCATTTCAATGTCAAACAAAAAAAATAGTCAATCTATTATAAAATATCAAAAAAATGCATCACAAATAGTTCAAGATTCTATTAACATTGACAAACAAAAAAATCATCACGGGTACTATAAAATTAGACATATTTATGAAACACAAAACTTTGCAATTTAACAGAACATCATAAAAATAGAAATTGCTACAATTAATTTCCATTGATTCCCCTTGAGATAGAAAAGTTTGTTACCTGATCATTGACTTTCTCATCAAAGAGTTTTGTGAGCTATAGATACTCATTGATGCACCCAAAATAGAGAAACGAAAATAAAAAACAAATCAGAGGAGAAATTGATAAAGGGGTGTGAAAGAGAAATAGAACATGGGGGGCTTCTTTTCCATTACTCTTCTGTAAACCCCTAGATGTTGTAATACAAAGTGACAATTAAAAATCAAACAAACGTAATCTATGGAAAAGGACTTTGAAAGGAATAACTTTTTCAACATTAGCTACCTATTATTTGAAGGGCTATCAATTGAAGGAGCAGGTGATGAACTTGTAGCGCCTAAATAGATAAAAGATCCAAGGGATCAAAATGCGTCTTAATCATTTGGGGATGAACGGACCAAGGGAGAGAGAGCGTCTTCTATAACTGCTTTGATCTTGTAAGGCCCCGTTCCCGGTAGCCATACTTTAGTATCGGATCTACTCATAAACACAGTTCTTGCAATCAGAGTTAATTAAAACTTTCGCGGAAACATTTACTTGAAGCATTCGTTACAAAACATTCAATCTCTTCTTTGATACCATAAAACAAATCATTATATTTAAAACATCTTTTCTTCCATCTTCAGATGCCAACCGTTCAATCCATGCCATGTGTCATCCTCATGCCTTCTCGATAAACATATATATACCTGCGTGCATACTAAAAGTCAGCTACGTTGAGTGAGTTCTAATTAATCAGGCGACATACAATACATACACATATATTACATACATACATATCTTAACCTTGTATAACTATCCATAAGAGGACGTCACATAATATCTATTAAAAGAACTATTACTATTTCCCTACTATTTATATTCTCCATAGAAGGAACATCCTATATACTTCCATAGGAGGAACACTATGCTTTCCATCAAAGGAACACGGGGCTTTCCATTAAAGGAACACTATGCTTTCCATTAAAGGAACACTATGCTTCCCATCAAAGGAACACGAGGCTTTCCATTAAAGGAACACTATGCTTTCCAATAAAGGAACACTCTGTATATTATCCGTATAGGGAACTCTGTATATAAGTTATCACTTAATATCCATATAAGGAGACAATCATAGCTATCCTTGGCAATACATGTAATATCCGAAGATCGTTCACGTATCGACAAGTAATCATCCCTACATTTCATAAAATATCCATATCTTTATTTATAACCTAACGGTACATGCAGTATCCGAAGATCGTTCACGTACCGACAAGCAATCATTCATACATTTCACATCATTCATATAAGGGATACACGTATCACATAGGATAAGTGTATTAACAAACATATCGAGTATGCACACAGCCCCGAAAACATAACAAGGAAATGGGGCTAGAAACTCACCTGAACTCGGTTACTTCTTCTGCTAACGGTTACTCCTTCTTGAGCCGTGCGCGTCTAACTGTTTAATAATTACAGTATTAAGTACCGCTCTAGTAATCTCATTGCTACTTAATTAGTCTTACACGTCTAAGCTATTTTACTTCATTAAATCATTACCTGGTTAGCTAATCGTTACTCATTAACCTTTAAAGGTATCTTTCATAAATTGCCAAACTCCAAGGGCTGTTATGTAATTATATAATTCTTTTCTAAGTCCAGGGACCATTCTGTCTTTATATTAAACTCCTAGTTCGTTACTTTGCCCTTAACGAATTGGGTAAAGAATCATCCTTTGATTCGCTAAGCTCCCATAACGAACTAGCTAACGAATCACCCTCTGATTCCCTAAGCTCCCATAACGAACTAGCTAACGAATCACCCTCTGATTCGCTAAGCTCCCATAATGAACAAGCTAACGAATCACCCTCTGATTCGCTAAGCTCCCATAACGAACTAGCTAAAGAATCACCCTCTGATTCGCTAAGCTCCCATAACGAACTAGCTAAAGAATCACCCATAACGAATCACCCATAGTTCTTATCCAGACTTTGACTCAAGGGTCAAAGTCAAAATCGTCAAGAACAATAAATAGTCAACAGATCTTAGATCTGCAATTAAACCTTCGTTTCTTAACCAAATATCACGATTTTGGTATCAACGGAATCGTCTGACCAGCGCCTACAAATCCGAACCATCTAATCAGCCAAAATTTCGTGTTTTAAGGGTACGATTTAGGCATAAGGGTTACGGGTTCGTTTATCAATCGATTAACCCATCAAATCTTAACCATTTTCAGTAAGTTTAGCTTTGTTGGATTCGTTTTTACCATACAAACACAGATCTATCATTTCTAGACTAATCCAAACCTAAACGAACAAGTTCTCGATATAAACGTACCGTAAACGAGTCGAACTACGAACACGAGCTGGTCTTTAATGTTGCTTTGGTTCGTCACGACGATCTAGCACCAACAAGCTCGGGTTCTCGCCTTTGGATCTTGGTTTGAATTGTAAGACGGTGTTGTGTGTGTTTTCTAAGGTGTAGGCTATGGTGTAGAGATTGATAATAATGGAAAGGATTAGGGTTTAAGGGGTATTTATACTCCCTTAAGCCCATGGACCTAAGGCCCATCTTTCCCTTTTCGTCCATAATTAAGTCCATCTAAAAGCCTACTTATCCTATCATATTTATTATTATTATTATCCGAAAGAAAAATTGGGATGTTACAGATCAGTGGTGTGGGTGATGGTATCTTCAATGATAGGGTGGGTAATTGGTCCTTCAAATAATCAAATTCTGTGATGAAAGAGAGGGGCGACGATTCAGCAGCCAGCTTTAATACTGTAGGTTCCCTGGATGGATCACACGAGATATCCCGATATACACAGGTGCGGAATCCCTGTGTAGATCGTTACGGACGTAGAACACAAACACACGAACACACGAATACGATACGAACAAACACACGTTATATTAATAACTCAACACGTGATATAATCACAGTTAAAGACTCTCGACCTCACGTCACTTGACTCACACGAACAACTTGAACTACTAAAACGATAAGCCGTAACCTATATAAATACACGACAACTTCGCCTAAGGCGAAGTTGTCCATAACTTCGCTTGGTTAACAAGTTCGCCTAAGCGAACTTGTCAACAACTTCGCTTGGTTAACAAGTTCGCCTAAGCGAACTTGTCAACAACTTCGCTTTAAACAAACAAATACATAAACAATATTACAAACTCGATTACAGACACTAGACATATGAACTACTGACATTTATGCACCAACAGACTCCCCCTTGGCAGTAGCTTCATATCTTGATCTTTCAGCTCTTGTCTCGTAATCCTGTAACTTCAAGCGTGCACTCCTTCTCTAACGCACACCGACACAACCCTTTGATATTTCCTTGCTTCATCCTTCCAAGCAGGAATACAAAAGATCTTTTTCTCGTTAAGCATCTTCAGATCAGCTTGCGATAAGTTAACAAGATGCATCGGATCGTAAACTCTAAGGATCTCTTGTTCATCCTCATCTTCCATCACTGCCTCCGCTGTCTCACAATCAACGAACCACCACTTTAGGTCTTTGAGCACATCCTTGGGCATAAGCTTCATCGGTACTTCTTTAAGGCACCGGATTGGTTTATACTTCATAACCATCCAAGGCTTTCCATCAGCTCTCAAAGCTCTATCCTTGTCTTCAACAAGTTTCCCTTTCTGTGGTTTCAACAGCTCAAACTTCTTTTCCTTTATGCTCTCTTTCCATACGATTTTCCCTATGACTCTAGCCATATTATCGTCACTTCGATTGATCAACCCCAATCTGGCTAAGTCTTTAACCTCACACCGTGAATAGTCGAAACGGGACGAATTCTACACCCGCGTGAATATCCCGAACCACACAATCGAGCAAAAGCTCTGATACCAATTGTAGGTTCCCTGGACGGATCACACGAGATATCCCGATATACACAGGTGCGGAATCCCTGTGTAGATCGTTACGGACGTAGAACACAAACACACGAACACACGAATACGATACGAACAAACACACGTTATATTAATAACTCAACACGTGATATAATCACAGTTACAGACTCTCGACCTCACGTCACTTGACTCACACGAACAACTTGAACTACTAAAACGATAAGCCGTAACCTATATAAATACACGACAACTTCGCCTCAGGCGAAGTTGTCCATAACTTCCCTTGGTTAACAAGTTCGCCTAAGCGAACTTGTCAACAACTTCGCTTGGTTAACAAGTTCGCCTAAGCGAACTTGTCAACAACTTCGCTTTAAACAAACAAATACATAAACAATATTACAGACTCGATTACAGACACTAGACATATGAACTACTGACATTTATGCACCAACAAATACCATAATTGATTTCAATTGAAGGCGCCAATGAATATCAATCACCGGAGGAAAATCTTCTTTTCAACTTGAATGACAATTTTTTTATCTGAAGGAGTTACTGTACTACGAGTTAAGTAAGTGAGATGGCCAATGTTTGTACCCGAAATAACCTATACTTCGATAAAAGTATTATTAAACTAATAAAGTAAACCGGTTAATTTTAATTTTATTACATAAAAGTCATTCTCTAATTAAATTTCTATTAAAGTGACTACAATCTAAAGTAAATTATGTTTCAAACTCTTTAACATCATTACATTATTTAAAATCAATTTCATTATATAACTATTCTTTCAATTGTATACATTAATTTGGACATTTATGTGTAATTAAAAATTGTTCAAATATAAAGGATGGAAACTTTGTTGAGATTGGAGACTATTAAAAACTACAAAAGAGTTGTTAAATTCGGTAATTAAAAACAGAAATAAATAAATTTGTAAATGATTGGAATGTATCATTAAAATTAAAGATGATGATTATTTAGCATTAATAAGCAATTGTAGTGAATATCTAAGATTTTTAAAAATAAATTTGAAATAAGTAATTAACAACATATTAAATTGGTCAAATAGATTAATGGTATTTAATACAAAAAATATTAACTTTTTAGTATAATCAAAAGTAAATTATTTAAATTTCCAGTATACATTAAATTTGTCATTTATGTTAATTAAAATTTGGTCAAATATAAAAGATGTAAAGTTTTAATACATTAAATTTGTCATTTAATTCAAAACATATTAAATTTTTTAGTTTAATGACATTGAATACTATTAAAACTACAAAAGATTGTTGCAAAAGTCGTCAATTTCGGTTTTGTAAAAACATAAATAAATAAATGTGAATATTATTATAAAAAAATTTTCATTTTTATTGGAAATCCAGTAACTAAACAATATACTGTTAATTTTTTTAATTATCACGAAATTATTGTCAACACTTTAGCATCATTACCTTATTTAACAATAAATTTCATTAGATATTTCTTTCATTACCTTATTTAACAATAAATTTCATTAGATATTTCTTTTTTTCAATTTTATACATTAATCTTGACATTTATGCCTAATTAAAAATTGATCAACTATACAAGATGGAAAGTTTTATTTTCTGTTTACTTTATTAGTTTAATTTTTAATTTAGCCTGAATAAATTAGACAAATTGTTAATTCTTGACATTTATGTTTAATTAAAAATTGTTCAAATATAAAATATGGAAATGTTATTGAGATTGGAGACTAATAAAAACTACAAAAGAGTGTTCAAAATTCGGTTCTTAAAAACAGAAATAAATAAATATACAAATGATCGGAATGTATCATTAAAATTAAAGATGATGAATATTTATCACAAATAAGCAATCATAGTGAATATCTAAGATTTTTTAAATATAAATTTGAAATAAGTAATATACAACATATTATATTTGTCAAATAAATTAATGTGTATTTAATATAAAACTTATTAACTTTCGAGTATATTCAAAAGTAAAGTATTTAAATTTTTAATATACATTAAATTTGTCATTTATACTAATAAAAAATTTGGTCAAATATAAAAGATGGAAAGTTTTTTGACATTGAAAACTATTAAAAACTTCAAAACATTGTTGCAAGAGTGGTCAATATTGGTTTTTAAAAACAAAAATAAATAAATGTAAATATTATTATCAAAAACTTTCCTTTTTTTAGAAATTTACTAACTAAACAATATACTATTAATTTTTTTAATTATCATGAAATTATTGTCAAGACTTTAGCATCATTAAGTTATTTTACAATAAATTCTTTAGATAATTCTTTTTTCAATTTTATACATTAATCTTGACATTTATGCCTGACGAAAAATTGGTCAAATATAAAATATGGAAAGTTTTTATTTTCTATTTAGTTTATTAGTTTATTTTTTAATTTGAACGAAATAATTTAGACGAATCGGTAATTCTTGGCATTTATGCCTAATCAAAAATTGGTCAAATATAAAAGATTTAAATTTTATTGAGATTGGAGAATATTAAAACTAAAAAAGAGTGGTCAAATTCGGTTCTTAAAAATATAAATAAATAAATGTATAAATGATTAGAATGTACCATTAAAATTAAAGATGATGAATATTTCAAAATAAATAAGCAATTATAGTAAATATTTAAGATTTTTTAAATAAAAATTTGAAATAAGTTCACCATATATTAACTTGGTCAAATAAATTAATGTGTTTTTAATACAAAACTTATTAACTTTCAAGTATATTCAAAAGTAAATTATTTAAATGTAACATCCTAAAATTTAATGTTGAATAAAGAAAGTTACGTTTAGTGAATTCGCGTTATTAATTATTTAATATCGAGTAAGGAGCGGATCATGGACTTGGATTAATTGAGATGGGTTAAATGAGAATGGGCCTTAGGTCCATGGGATTTAAGGGATATAAATATCCCCTAAACCCCAAACTATCATTCATTTCACCTTATTTTCTAACACTCCAAAACACACACACCACACACCAAACCCCGCCAGCCGGCCGAGGAGAGGGGCGACCAGATCCGAGAGAGAGAGAGAGAGAGAGAGAGCGTTGGTTGTGATTAAACAAGTAAACGAGATCCAAACAAGCTCAAAAAGGTATGATTCTTGATATTTGAAGTTTAATGATCCAAGTTTTATAGTGTAGATACGACCGAAAATGGTTGGGAAACGTAGTGGGTGATGTCGAACCATAACAAGGGTGTTAAAATCGCCAAAATGCTTGATAGAAACCAAAACAGCGGCTGATCTGGGCAACTTCGCCGCGAACTGAGCAACTTCGCCTTCAAAGCGATAACTTCGCCTTCAAAGCGATAACTTCGCCTGAGGCCAAGTTCGCCTAATTGATAACTTCGCTTACGACCAAGTTCGCCTAACTGGTAACTTCGCCTAAAGCCAAGTTCGCCTGATGACAACTTCGCCTAGAGCTAAGTTCGCCTGAGGTTTAACTTCGCCTAAAGCCAAGTTCGCCTGATAACTTCGCCTAGAGCTAAGTTCGCCTAAGGTTTAACTTCGCTTAAAGTCAAGTTCGATTAGAAAAGAAATTAAAAATCTAATGAAAAATGTGTTAAGACAGTTAATGGAAATAAAATTTTTCCAAGCTGACTTGGCAGCTCGACCCCAGCCAGGGGCTCTGCCCCTTGGACCCTGCTAGGGGCTGCCGCCCCTAGACCCCGCTGCCAGGGGCGCTGCCCCCGGACCCCCGTTCGTTGTGGGTTATATAAAGATAGAAATACATTATGAGAAGTGATAGTTAATTGATACGTATAGTTGTTATACAGTCAGCCGTGCACAACTGAAGAAAGGGATTACGATTAACGGTGAACGTAACCGTGTTCAGGTGAGTTCTAGCCCCATTCCTTGTTATGTTTTCGGGGCTGTGTGCATACTTGATGTGTTGTTAATACATTTTTCCTAAGTGATAAGTGTATGCCATATGTGATATATGTGATATGCATGAATGATTGCTTGATGGTACGTGAACGATCTTCGGATATTGCACGTACTGTCAGGTTGTAACGTTATAAATAAGGTAAGTATGATATGTATGTTTATGTGTATGAACGTAATAAAGTTAATAAAAGAAGGAAATGACGGTTGTATGGTTGTATGGTTACGAAAAGGGTACCGAGCCCTAATAATACTCGAGGGATGATGTATGGTTGTATGGTAACGAAGAGGGAATCGAACCCTTCTAATATTCGAGAACTAGGGACCAGACCCTTATAATATCTGTAATGTTAGGGAATCGAACCCTTCTAATATTCGAGAACTAGGGACCAGACCCTTATAATATCTGTGATGTTAGGGACCAGACCCTTATAATATCTGTGATGTTAGGGAATCGAACCCTTCTAATATTCGAGAACTAGGGACCAGACCCTTATAATATATGTGATGTTAGGGACCAGACCCTTATAATATCTGTGATGTTAGGGAATCGAACCCTTCTAATATTCGAGAACTAGGGACAAGACCCTTATAATATCTGTGATGTTAGGGACCAGACCCTTATAATATCTGTGAGGTTATAGGGCGAAAGGCTCTTTAAAACGTATGATTATGTATGTAAAGAAAGTATGAAGGTAAAAAAAATTGAAAGTATAAGCACTTAGGTGTGTATGAAGGAAGTTAAGAGGTTAAGTATGAAATGTAAGAATGTATTGTATGATTATGTGATTAACTAGAACTCACTCAGCGTAGCTGACTTTTAGTATGCACGCAGGTGAGTAGGATGAGGCAGCTCGCTTGAGGAGACACGTGGCACTGAACAAGAGTCTGGCATCTGAAGACTTATGATGTTTTAATTTTAATGCTTTAATGTTGAAAGACAAAGGATGTTTTGAGACAAGTTATGAATTATATAATGTTTTATGAAAGTTTTATATTCCGCGTAAATGTTTTAATTAACTCTGATATTTAGAACTGTGTTTATGAGTAAATCCAACACGAAAGTAGGGCTACCGGTAACGGGGCCTTACAAGTTGGTATCAGAGCAAAGTTCGAGAGATTTAAGCATCCTACATGCTTAGACTCGAACAGAGTATGGGATATAAATAAGAAAGGAAAGAAGATGCCAGTTCAAGAATGCCAAGTGTCGCTCAAGCAAGATCAGTGAAGGTAAAGTGTATGATTAAATGATATATGTTAATGAGAAAGAAAATATACGTGAACGACAGGGATAGGAATAATTGATTGTTTGATTTGACAAACTGCTTAAATAGGACCAGCACAAATAGACTCATAAAGGGAAGTGTATGGGACACGGAAAGTAAGGTGATCAGCTAATCACAACTGGCCACTGTTATTACCTGTTAGCCTTGCTATCCTTGTACTAAATAGTTCCTTGAGTGATGATGTTTGTGTTTTCCCTTTTAGAATACGATGGCTGGAGCTGGAGACATTGTTGGAGCTGGAGGTCGCACTGGACGACGAGGGAGGCCTCGTCGTGTCCAGCAACCTTCGGTTGAGACAGCTTCCAACACCGAAGCTGAAGGAAGCACAGCGGGAAGAAACCCGGAAAACAATGAAGGAGTTCAACTGGATCCCGCCATTCAAGCAGCTATTGTTCAAGCTGTGGCCACTGCTGTGAAGAATATTACCTCGGGAAGGTCTGCTGGAAGCCGTGAAAGAACTGTTGAAGGGGCAGGTGGTAATGATAGAAAGGATGACGAGAGGGAAAGGGGTGACTCAAGTGAGGTAAGGTCTGTGAAAGATGATGATGGGAAGAGGGGCCGAGGCGGTTGCAACTATAAGTCCTTCAAAGGTTGTGACCCGCCTAAGCTGACTGGTTTAGGAGACGCAATCGCTACTCTTCAGTGGATAACCGCCATGGATAAGGTTATCCGCATTAGCGAGTGCCGTCCCGATCAAGCGGTAGGGTATGCTACTCAATCATTCGAGGATGAGGCTATGTATTGGTGGGAGAGTGTGGAGCAGAGGAAGACCCGATAAGAGATCAAAGAGATGAAGTGGGACGATCTGAAGGAGTTAGTAATGAAGAAGTTCTGTGCTGACGCCGAGGTTGAAAGGGCGGAGATGAAGTTCCTAAACTTGAAAGCTGGGACGATGACACATCGTGAGTACACTACAGAGTTCAACCGAATGTCTAGGTTGGTACCCGATATGGTCAGCATTGAGGCTAAGAGAATCAAGTGTTATGTGAGGGGATTACCACAGAGAGTCCGCATGTTAGTCAGGACAAGTAAACCTGCTACTTTCGATTCTGCTGTTGAACTCGCAGAGATGGTCTATGCAGACCTGGCTGCGGATGATGTGGTGGTGGGAGACGAGAAGAAAGAGAAGAGATGGGTCGCACCTGCTAAACGACCCGGTACCCAGTTATGGAACCCCAAAGATAAGAAGCAGAGAGTGTGGGAGAAGAGATCGTGTAAGACCTGCGGAAAGATGCATGGTGGTGAGTGCAGGTGGGGTAAAAGTTCTGATGTTTGTCTCAAATGTGGAAAGGCTCATGGTGGAGAATGCAGAATGGGGTCGAATGTCTGTTATAAGTGCGGAAAGGTAGGACATTATGCTAATGAGTGCGGTGCGAAGTCAGCCTGTTACAAATGTGGCAAGACAGGTCATATGGCAAGGGAGTGCACTGAAAGTGAGGCTGGAGGTAGTGGGAAGAAAGATGCTGATCAAGCAAGGCCGAGGACTAGGGCCTACATGTTGACCCAAGAGCAAGCTAGACAGATTCCTGATGTTGTGACCGGTACGTTCTTAGTAAACGGCATTTCTGCTGCCGTATTATTTGATTCTGGTGCGAATAGAAGTTTTGTAGCTACGACATTTAGTAAACTCGCTAAAATGAAAGGCTGCCGAGTGTCTGAAACTTTTGTAGTAGAAACCGCTAGTGACACTTCGGTTAAAATAACAAAGATGGTTAAGAACTGTAAGATAGAATTGGAAGGACATGAGTTCCCGGTTACCTTGTACGTTATGACCTTGGGAGGGTTCGATGTGGTTTTGGGTATGGATTGGTTGTCTGAGTTTGAGGCTCAGATAGTGTGTAAGAGTAGGATGATAAGGTTAAAGTCATTGGATGGTAGTGCGGTGACAGTTTATGGTGATAAGGAAAGTTCTGGGCTTAATGTCATTTCGATGATAAAAGCCGAGGGTTTGCTAAGGCGAGGGTGTTGTGCCTACCTGGCGTATGTCGTCAACGCTACGGCCGAGACGAAAGAAATGAAAGATGTTCCTATTGTGCGCGACTACCCAGAAGTATTCCCTGAGGATCTTCCGGGGTTGCCACCGGGGCGAGAGATAGAATTTCAGATAGATTTAATACCATGAGCCCAGCCTGTCGCAAAGGCGCCTTACCGTCTAGCACCGTCCGAGATGAAAGAATTGATGTCCCAACTGCAAGAACTCCTCGACAAAGGTTTCATAAGACCGAGTGTTTCCCCGTGGGGCGCACCAGTATTGTTCGTGAAAAAGAAGGATGGAAGTATGAGAATGTGCATAGACTATCGTGAGTTGAATAAGCTTAGGGTAAAGAATAGATATCCTTTGCCAAGGATTGATGATCTGTTTGACCAACTGCAAGGTTCAAGTTGGTTCTCACGAATAGATCTCAGATCAGGCTACCATTAGCTGAAGGTGAAAGAGGCAGACATCCCTAAGACAGCGTTCCGAACGCGGTATGGACACTACGAGTTCCTCGTAATGTCATTCGGTCTAACCAATGCTCCTGCAGCATTTATGGACATGATGAATAGGGTGTGTCGACCGATGTTGGATAAGTCGGTTATCGTATTCATCGATCATATATTGATTTATTCAAAGAGCGAGTCTGACCATGCCGAGCATCTGAGAGAGGTATTGGAAGTTCTGGAGAAAGAGAAGTTGTACGCCAAGTTTTCGAAGTGCGCGTTCTGGTTAAGAGAAGTGCAATTTTTAGGTCACGTGGTTAATCCGGAGGGGATTACCGTGGACCCAGCTAAGATTGAAGCGATAACGAATTGGAAGACTCCGCAGAATCCGACTGATATACAAAGCTTCCTAGGGTTAGCTGGCTACTATAGGAGGTTCATCGAAGGTTTCTCCAAGATAGCCGCACCGCTGACTGGTATAACCCGAAAGTCGATAGTATTCAGTTGGGGAAAGTTTCAAGAAGAAGCCTTTGAAGAATTAAAGAAGAGACTCACGCAAGCTCCAATCCTTGCTCTACCCGATGGTGACGAGGATTTCGTTGTTTGTGCCGATGCCTCGCATCAAGGACTAGGTTGCGTGTTGATGCAACGAGGGAAGGTGATAGCTTACGCGTCTAGACAGTTGAAAGTCCACGAAAGTACGTATCCGACGCATGATTTGGAGTTAGCAGCTGTAGTGCATGCTCTTAAGATATGGAGGCATTATCTGTACGGTACTAAGTGTACTATCTATACAGATCATAAGAGTTTAAAGTACTTCTTCGAGCAGAAAGAACTGAACATGAGGCAGAGAAGATGGTTAGAATTGATAAAGGATTACGACTGTGAGATTAAGTATTACCCCGGTAAAGCTAACGTGGTCGCTGATGCGCTAAGTCGTAAGAATGAGGAAGTCCTTGCAACAGTGAAGTCATACAAGTTGATCATGAACTCAAGTCTTTTTGAAGAAATCATCAAAGTGCAGTCAGAAGTGTTAGTAGATGAAGGGTTAGTAAAGAAAGAAAGGATTTATGGCCAGCAAGATGAGTTGATGGAAAACACTCATGGACTTAAAACTAGGTTCGACCGTATGTGGATCCCACGCCATGGTGATCTTAGAAGTCGAATCTTAGATGAAGCTCATAAGTCAAGGTACTCAATCCATCCTTGAGCTACAAAGATGTACCAAGACTTGAAAAGAGATTACTGGTGGCCAGGAATGAAGAATGATGTAGTGGATTATGTTAGTAAGTGCTTAACTTGCTTACAAGTCAAAGCCGAGCACCAAAAGCCTTATGGGAAGATGCAACCGCTAGAGATACCTGAGTGGAAATGGGAACACATCACCATGGATTTCATAACTAAGCTACCTCGTACAGCTAAGCAACATGATACCATCTGGGTGATTGTGGACCGTTTGACCAAGAGTGCTCACTTTCTGCCCATACGAGAGGCCATCTCGTCAGAAACGTTAGCAAGCTTGTTCATCAAAGAAGTTGTAACCAAGCATGGAGTACCGTTATCGATCGTGTCTGATAGAGATACACGGTTTACTTCGAGGTTCTGGAAGAAATTCCATGAAGCTATGGGGACGAGGTTGAACATCGGCACGGCGTATCATCCTCAAACTGATGGACAGTCTGAAAGGACGATCCAAACCCTTGAGGATATGCTACGTGCTTGTGTTTTAGATTTTGGTGGAAGTTGGGATGATCATCTGCACCTGGCAGAGTTCTCCTATAACAACAGTTACCATTCAAGTATTGGTATGCCACCCTTTGAGATGCTTTACGGTAGACGATGTAGAACCCCGGTATGTTGGGGTGAGATGGGTCAGAAAGAAATGGGAAGCCTAGAAGTGGTTCAAGAAACGTCTTCAAAGTTTGATCAGATCAAAGCAAGAATGAAAGCCGCTCAAGACAGACAAAAGTCTTATGCAGATAAGCGGCGACGACCAATTGAGTTTAACGTTGGCGACAATGTGATGCTTAAGGTCTCACCTTGGAAGGGAATTATCCGTTTTAGAAAGAGGGGGAAGTTGAGTCCGAGGTACATTGGACCGTTCAAGATTGTAGATTGTGTGGGTGAAGTAGCTTATAAACTGGATTTACCTGATGAGTTAGAAGGAATTCATTCAACCTTCCATGTTTCTCATCTGAGGAAGTGTCTAGCTGATGACACGTCTCACGTGCCATTGATGGACATTGAGGTTGATGAACAATTGAACTACAACGAGCAACCGATAGAGATCGTTGATCGCAAGGAGAAGCAGCTTCGTCACAAGATTATACCCTTGGTAAAAGTGATATGGAATCACCGCAAGGGATCGGATGCTACTTGGGAAGCCGAGGATGAGATGCGCAAGTTTTACCCTAGTTTCTTTATGTAATAGTTAGGTTTCGGGGACGAAACCTCTTTAAGGAGGGAAGACTTGTAACATCCTAAAATTTTAATGTTGAATAAAGAAAGTTACGTTTAGTGAATTCGCGTTATTAATTATTTAATATCGAGTAAGGAGCGGATCATGGACTTGGATTAATTGAGATGGGTTAAATGAGAATGGGCCTTAGGTCCATGGGATTTAAGGGATATAAATATCCCCTAAACCCCAAACTATCATTCATTTCACCTTATTTTCTAACACTCCAAAACACACACACACCACACACCAAACCTCGCCGGCCGGCCGAGGAGAGGGGCGACCAGATCCGAGAGAGAGAGAGAGAGAGAGAGAGAGAGCGTTGGTTGTGATTAAACAAGTAAACGAGATCCAAACAAGCTCAAAAAGGTATGATTCTTGATCTTTGAAGTATAAAGATCCAAGTTTTATAGTGTAGATACGACCGAAAATGGTTGGGAAATGTAGTGGGTGATGTCGAACCATAACAAGGGTGTTAAAATCGCCAAAATGCTTGATAGAAACCAAAACAGCGGCTGATCTGGGCAACTTCGCCGCGAACTGGGCAACTTCGCCTTCAAAGCGATAACTTCGCCTTCAAAGCGATAACTTCGCCTGAGGCCAAGTTCGCCTAATTAATAACTTCGCTTACGGCCAAGTTCGCCTAACTGGTAACTTCGCCTAAAGCCAAGTTCGCCTGATGACAACTTCGCCTAGAGCTAAGTTCGCCTGAGGTTTAACTTCGCCTAAAGCCAAGTTCGCCTGATAACTTCGCCTAGAGCTAAGTTCGCCTAAGGTTTAACTTCGCTTAAAGTCAAGTTCGATTAGAAAAAAAATTAAAAATCTAATGAAAAATGTGTTAAGACAATTAATGGAAATAAAATTTTTCCAAGCTGACTTGGCAGCTCGACCCCAGCCAGGGGCTCTGCCCCTTGGACCCTGCTAGGGGCTGCCGCCCCTAGACCCCGCTGCCAGGGGCGCTGCCCCCGGACCCCCGTTCGTTGTGGGTCATATAAAGATAGAAATACATTATGAGAAGTGATAGTTAATTGATACGTATACTTGTTATACAGTCAGCCGTGCACAACTGAAGAAAGGGATTACAATTAACGGTGAACGTAACTGTGTTCAGGTGAGTTCTAGCCCCATTCCTTGTTATGTTTTCGAGGCTGTGTGCATACTTGATGTGTTGTTAATACATTTATCCTAAGTGATAAGTGTATGCCATATGTGATATATGTGATATGCATGAATGATTGCTTGATGGTACGTGAACGATCTTCGGATATTGCACGTACTGTCAGGTTGTAACGTTATAAATAAGGTAAGTATGATATGTATGTTTATGTGTATGAACGTAATAAAGTTAATAAAAGAAGGAAATGACGGTTGTATGGTTGTATGGTTACGAAAAGGGTACCGAGCCCTAATAATACTCGAGGTATGATGTATGGTTGTATGGTAACGAAGAGGGAATCGAACCCTTCTAATATTCGAGAACTAGGGACCAGACCCTTATAATATCTGTGATGTTATGGAATCGAACCCTTCTAATATTCGAGAACTAGGGACCAGACCCTTATAATATCTGTGATGTTAGGGACCAGACCCTTATAATATCTGTGATGTTAGGGAATCGAACCCTTCTAATATTCGAGAACTAGGGACCAGACCCTTATAATATCTGTGATGTTAGGGACCAGACCCTTATAATATCTGTGATGTTAGGGAATCGAACCCTTCTAATATTCGAGAACTAGGGACCAGACCCTTATAATATCTGTGATGTTAGGGACCAGACCCTTATAATATCTGTGATGTTAGGGAATCGAACCCTTCTAATATTCGAGAACTAGGGACCAGACCCTTATAATATCTGTGAGGTTATAGGGCGAAAGGCTCTTTAAAACGTATGATTATGTATGTAAAGAAAGTATGAAGGTAAAAAAAAATGAAAGTATAAGCACTTAGGTGTGTATGAAGGAAGTTAAGAGGTTAAGTATGAAATGTAAGAATGTATTGTATGATTATGTGATTAACTAGAACTCACTCAGCGTAGCTAACTTTTAGTATGCACGCAGGTGAGTAGGATGAGGCTGCTCGCTTGAGGAGACACGTGGCACTGAACAAGAGTCTGGCATCTGAAGACTTATGATGTTTTAATTTTAATGCTTTAATGTTGAAAGACAAAGGATGTTTTGAGACAAGTTATGAATTATGTAATGTTTTATGAAAGTTTTATATTCCGCGTAAATGTTTTAATTAACTCTGATATTTAGAACTGTGTTTATGAGTAAATCCAACACGAAAGTAGGGCTACCGGTAACGGGGCCTTACATTAAAATTTCCCATATATTTGAATCTTGGAAGGAGTAGGTGGAACTTTGGTGACCCGGTCCTACCATGGCTAGAGCTAGTCTTCAAATCGTCCTTAAACTGTAAATATGAATAGATGGAGCTCTCAACATATAAAAATAAAACTGTAAATATGAATTTCAAGAAATCTTACATCAGTAAGAACACGCATTTGGTGACCAGGTCCTACCATGGCTCGAGCTATACTCTGAATGGTCCTCAAACTTCATGTTACTTGCCATATATCTCATAAAATTTTAGATCTAATAAAAAAAGACGGTCATAAAATATTAACATTTTAAATCAATTGATGGTTTATAAAAAAATTATTACCGTTGTATATGATACGCAATGGTTGTCTAGACGATGACACTGCACGTTTTGCAAACAAAATTATTATTATTATAACATAGTATTTAGAGAGTAACCTTAAATTATTAAACTTACTAACCATTTGTATTATTCCTCTTATTGGAAGATGATGATTAAGAATTAGTGCGTCTCTTAGATCTTGAAGACATCTAAAATATAAAATAAAAAAAAAATACGATTAACATGTGAAAAATTTAGAAATCTTATATCATGCAGAGAACTATAAGTTACATAGACTGACGTATAATTATATCGATTATACAAAGTAGCGTATTTTACAAACAAATCGTACATACCTTCAAACTTATAATATCATTCAACTTAAATTGTTATCATCACTTCCAAATTATTGAATCTCTGAGTTAATAGCCCACTAAGTATTAGGAGTGACAATTTAAGAGTGACATATTTTATAAACTCAAGTATTCAATATTGTCACACCCCGCCAAAACGGAAGCGCGGGCGAGTGACGTCATGTATACCGTAAGCATATGATTATCGCCAACATTCATGTATTAGGATACCAATAGTATTAAAAATCGTTTACTAATCATAACTTATTTTCAAACAAAGTTCGTTGAAAACAATTAGGAGATTTCTCGTATACGACCCTAAAAACCGATAGGGTTATACAAGCAAAATCTTCCAAAATGGTATCCTAATTATGCATTGAGGTCCCGTTTTCATGATTCCTTATATGCGTTGTTAATTCCCTGAAAAACATACGTTTAAAAAGTCAACACAATGGTTGGTGAGTTCCACAAGTTTTGAGTCTATATGAAATCATGTTATTCATAAATCATTGAATCAGTTCGCAAACTAGTATACGATAACATATTGAAACAGATACGATTATCCTCCGTAGACTAGCTAAATCTACGAATTAATATGACGAACCCTGAGCCTATAACCAAACCACGACTTATATCCTTTTGCCCTGTTCAAATCTCACAGATGGAATATACGCACCCTGTTTCGATGCAATATCGGAGGTTAGCGCGACTAACCTAACAGTAGGGGGAAATGTCAACGTCAATAGTACTATTCGTATATTCCTGTGGCTAACTCCGTTAGCTAATGGTTATAGTATGCAAGCAAGGGACTTATAGTACTACATAGTTCAACTCATGTTCGCATAAGGATTGTGTGTTTTGTTTCTAATTATCGTATATAAAAGCAGTAGTGTATGTTTTCCACCCCCGAATAAATAAAACATTAAAACCGTAAAAAGGGGTAGTGAAACTCACCTCGTGAGATCATTGTTTGGTTCGCTAGCAATTTAAGTTTAGACCCGAGGTCCGCTACCTTCACACGTCCTAAACGCGTAAGGCCAGTTAGTTTCCATTATCGACTCGCAAGTCGGTTTATGCTAGTCGCTTTCACCCAACTAGTAGTTTCGTTGTTTGTTTGTGTCGGTCGCTTTCACCAACCGAACGTTTCGTTTGTTTCTACCGGTTGCTTTCACCAACCAAGCGTTTTGTTTATTAAGTTTGTGTCGGTTGCTTTCACCAACCGAACATTTCGTTAAACTTATGGACGACTCGTTGGTGATAAGTTTTTATATAAATATATATTATTCTTGTATAAGTATTATGAATACAACTCTTATTAGTGTTGGTTTTCCTTATATATAACCGATTCGATTCGTTTGGCCGAGTTATATATATATATATAGGATTGATTTCTTTTGAGAACCACTTTGAGTTTTAAGAACTCGAAAGAACTTAACGTAACAATTTTTTTTCCGATTTTTTTTTACACATGTATAATACGGAAGTGTAAGTGATTTACAAAAAATTACGGTATTTTTTTACACACCGAATCGACTTTTTACACATGTGTAACTAACGTTTAAACTTGTGTAATTATCAAACATGCTTATTCTCTCTCCTGCTTTATTTTTTAATTACATTTAATCTCAGCCACATATTTCATACCATTTAATTAAATGTGTGGTTCAAAATTGAGTTATTAAAGTTCTTAAAACTCACCATGGTTCTCAAAATAACCCTCCCATATATATATATATATATATAATAGATTTAGAGGAGTTTAGCTCACTTAGCACTATAAATATGATAAGAGAAAGGGTTAGGATGCTCTTGAGCTTGAGACTTGAAACACAAAGCTTGGAGCCCTAGGGTTCTCTAGAAAGACTTGAAATGCGTGTGTTTGTGTGTTTGGAAAATGGTCGTTCAAAGAGAGATGAGAATTTGACTTGTGGGGAGAATGGAGGAATGTTACCTGATATAATAAACAAGGAAAATAGAGGGGAAAGATCTTAAAACAACAATTCAATGTATGTAGTGGCATGAGTGATGTGTAAATTTGAAAGAAAATGTCATATTTGTGTGAATTGGTGTTGGTGATGTCTCACTGTTAAACGTTTTGAAAAAGAATTAATGGATGGGTGTGGGGCCTAGGATATCCCACGAAAAATAGAAAGAAAGGAGGTCACAAGATATCTAGTCTAGTACTAAAATAAATTATGGTGGGAAGTTTGGTGAAGAAAGTCAAGGATTTGCTTGGGGTTTTGTACATGAAATTGGATTGGTTATGGGGATGGCCGTGAATGAAAAGAAAGTGGGAATGAGCATTGGTGACATCCTAAAATCATAGAAGTTGGTTTGGCCATTCTTTGATTTATTTAAGGGACATGCTCCTTTCATTAAATTATTATATTATGGTGAGTATTTGTTTTGTTCACAGCAAAAGAAAATACAAACAATTGGATGAACCGTGGGTTTAGTTTAGGACTTTAAATGATGAGAGTAAATGTGTCATTAATAGTATTAAATGTTAGTTATTAGATAATTTCATGTAATGTTTCACATGATCTCGTTTAGATGTGTTTATATATTTAATTAACCTAGTGATGAAGGAAGCAAACTCATGTGTCCTTACCGTAGTGTTACTTTCTCAGGTGTGTGTATATAGATGCATATACATGTATTGGATTACAATAAACTTAAATGATTGAAAAATCATTTCATATTTGATGTTCGGATATTTTATAAGATAATTATAAAACATAATCCTATATCATAGGATTCAACTTATTGGTTTGTTTAAATACATATTCGAATAGTTTTAAATATCACCAACGTTCGTATTCGTCGGGAAAAATCCGAAAGTTCAAGTAATTTAATAAAAATAAATTACTTATATGCAATCTATTGTACATATGCGGGCCTATGCTAGACTCGTTGTGATTAAACTTAGCAAAATTTAATCGCACGTGAATTAACGTTAAGAAATCATGATTAGTGTTTGTAAGGAAACGACTTAATTTACGGAATGTCACATTCTCCCTATGTTATTAGAATTTCGTCCCGAAATTCAGTTGATGATAAGTCCTTTAAACGAGTTATGATGCTAAAAATAAATTACTTATATGCCAACGAATGATAAGTCCCATCATATAATTTAAGTTTTTAATGGCGGACACATAGGCGTGTGTTTTTGCCAATTCTAAGTCCCATCATATAATTTAAGTTTTTAATGGCGGACACATAGGCGTGTGTTTTTGCCAATTCTGGATGAATACTTTTAAGGGAAGGCAATTACTAGGCCATGAAAATGATTGGGATTTTAAAGTTGCACAACATGAATAAAATGAATGCTTTCTTTATCCTTATTATATCAAGGGAGACGTCGTTGGAAGTAGGCTATGCAGAAATAACAAATGTTTTGAGCTGTTATCTATCGTGACCTAGGAGGTAGTGGTTCTAGAAATGCTATTATTTGAAATGGTAGTTCGCTAGAAATGAAAGAAAAAAAAAAGAAAAAAAACTGTGTCGTGTGTTAAAGAAAAAAAAATATGACACCTAGTTCAAACCCCTATCTCACCCTGAATGATAATTTAACATGGTATTAGTAGTGAATTAGCCAGTTAAATGATAAACAGATGAACGGATTTGCATAGGAATATACCAAAACTTCCGTTGCATAGAAAAGAAAGTATATTAAAATCAATTATTGTGACCAATAATTGTTACTCTCAATAGTTGAGACGATTATTTGAGAGTGTGACCCCCAATCGACAGAACGAACGTTTTTCAAATAGTATAGATTAGCTAGATGACATGTAGTTGAGACATATCCATCTTGCTAAGTTATTCAGAGAGTCAACTTTGTCTTTTGAAACTGACCGGCTAATAAAGATTTAGGATATCTTATTACGCAATGTTAGTGCATTTTTCTTGTATCAAGGAATGGCATGTATCCACGAATTGGTTATCACGATTAAATTTATGCTTGCCAAAGAAACTTGATAAAGGCTAAATCACGAATCCTTAATGATGATTACCATTGTTAAGGTAAGGATCGAGCTGAGATGAAAAGCAAGTCTGAGATGTCTACATAATACATCATGTCATAGGGAAATTTAGGGTTTACACACATCGGTGTGTCAGACGTTATTGTAAAGGAGAACCACGACGTAAGTATAGGTAGGGTCTGATCTTTGTTGTTTAACCCACTTATAACACTTACGTCTAGGAATACATTTGTAGGGATTGAAACATGGAAGTGTTTGATTTTAAAATTGAACAGAGATTCGATTTAATTTATTAGACAATCAGTCAAGAAACATGGCATGAGTCCAAAGTCGGGAATCCAATCATGGAGTTGAGTTTTCGAATTTGAAAGCTCTAAAATGCTAAGTTTTCAATGAATAATATAACCCTGAAATCCAATTGAAGTGGTTCTTGGAGGGAAAAAAAATATTGGTTATTGTTCGCATCCTTGCGATCTAGCACGTTATGGAGGTTAAGGGTCATGTCATTTAGGCGTTCCTTATTGCTAGTTATAAGAATTTGCATAAGCAGCATGAGAACATAGGTGCGTTAAGTTCACGGTTTTCATAGGAGGATGTGCTCACTATTTTCTTTATAATCGCAAATCGTAGGAATCATCATGAAGCGACCAAGTATGATTGTAGAAGTCGAAGTTGTTTCTTTTAGACTTGAAGGAAGCACTTTACGAACAATTGCGAATTCTGGGATTATGAATGAAGGATGACGAGGCTCTCGAATGAAACAACCATGACACATGTACATGATGTGGAGAAACATATGACGTTCTGAGTTTTCTACTACTAATAATCATTTCAAAACTTCATCGCCAAGATTTATTTATTGAATTTGATCATGCATGTACCAACACCAGTTATTCCTTGGGCAACCACCAGGGGATTGGCGATTATAGAAAGAATGTCTCATTATTCTGTTTTGTTACTATTAACATGAACAGTGTCATCATGTTGTAGGATCGGTGGTTATAGGGTTGGTCAATATATAAGCCGTTTGACGTAGAATATGAATCTGTTAGATGCGAACCTTTTTGAATTCTAAAGGTTTGTGAACAAGATTTGTGTAAATAAGGAACTAGATATAGGGTGAAGTAATACCCATATTGCCCTAACAGTTGGATAAGAAAATGTAGGCTTGTGCAAGGATAAAGTAGAAAAGTGGGATTTCAGATCAAATTTCTTTTAATATCCATATACTTTATAACGATAATTAAATAGTCATATAAGCTATGTCATATGGAATTCACACATAAAATTTTTATATACGTACTACTAGAACTCTATAAACATCAATAGGATTTTTGATAAACACATTATTATAGAAATTCATAAATTTTTACCAAAAGATTTTAGCAAAACGTATAAGTATTATATCATAGTTTTCTTGTAAAAACTAACATGAAAATTTTGAAAAGTTAGGTTAAAAAGACAATGTATTCACAAAAATGATAGTCTTGATCAAATAGGTTTTTGAATTTCTAACCTAAAAAATATGCAATATGTGAATCCTCTATAAAATAAAATTTTAGAAACTTGGGTTTTATGTAAATATGATGTGAGCGTAAGATTATGAATTTGTTAGCATGTAATTATCCATGGAAGTTACACGTAGGAACTTCTTGGTATTGATCTAGCTCGAACTCTTAAATAAGACTAAGAATTTGTTAAAGTGTTTAGAGCTTAACTGTCACATAAAGATCGTTGTAGGGATTATGAAGACTAGTTTTAAGAGAGACAAAAAAAATCATATTCAAATATTTGCAATAGAAAAACAGGTGAGCTTGGTACATAAGAGGTTAATAAACATCAAAGGATGTAATCAGTTTCAATTTGATCCAAAGGAAATTTGCTCAATGAATAGGGCAATGAAATACGAAGGGCCCCCATCATTACAATAATTGTGACAAATGATCAATGGTTGCCGATAAAAGTATTGTCAGGGTGGCTAACACCTTCTTCCTTTTTTTTTCTTTCATTCGGAAAACCATGTGGTACATACATCTTTATAAAAGAAAGCTATCCGACTTGAGTGTGGATTTGAATGTGACATGAGTGCATGAATAATACCACTTAGTGTGAAATCAAGAGGTTTAACAATGTGGCTTGGTTTTATCTTAGAGGATTTTAGTTTACGTCTTAAATGAGACTAGTAAGTTTTGAGGATGATTGGAATCAAACTGCCACATATAATCAGGGTAAGAATAAGTCAGGAAAATTTTGAGAGAAAATTATACACAAAAGTCATAATAAATGAGCTTGATTCATAAGCACGAGAGAATGTTATCATTTGAAAAAATAATTCTTTCTAAATGAAAGACTACTTAACGATGTTTATAATGATAGATGTGGGGTTCTATCATCATGTAAAACGACGTAGACTTTATAGAAATTCGCAGATTTTGGTGCTTATGTGACGTGAGTGTCGGAATATCAATTTGTTGGCACAAGATCATACAATTTAGTTAGAAAATTTCAATGATAATTTTACATTCTTAAGTCGTCCTGGTTTGAAACCTTTAGCAAGACTAAAAATTTATCTTGGTGATTACAAATTATGGCTTCCACATTAGGCTCAATTTTAAGGTGAATAGGGCTAGATTTTGAGGTAAACTCATGCCTAAAGATCATCATAGGGTAACATTTTAGAATTTGGTTTGAATGTGCTTCATAAATATTGGAGGATGAAATTAGTTCTTGTCTAAATAAGGTACGACCATTTAGAGAGCATCGCGACGATATACAATGGATCCTATTATCATGACTAATGAAGCAATTTATCGATGATTGTAAATCAAAATGTTATACAAGCGATTAACACATTTAAATTTAGTGATTAAAGAACATTGAAGGAATGTCGATATCCGCAAAGAAAATGTTACAAGCAACAGTCGTGAAGAAAGAAAGTGAAAGTTATCAAATATGACGTAACGCATAAGCCGAATGAGACAACTATGTGTATCAGGATAGTTCAACAAATGGTAAAACGCTCTAACGAAAGAGAGATATACAAGAACTTCTTAGGCATATTTGAAGAGTATGTCAGTGACATTGGTAAATATTTCACATGCCTAGAGGGTTCCAGCTATTAAAAAGCTACAAGGAAGTGTATGCAAAAAGTTTTACTTCGAAGGGTGAGATTCCATTTACAAGCGTAATGAGAAAACTTTTGATGTACCATGTCATACAACACATCGGCCACATAGAAATTGAGTTTCTAAATTTTAGAGTAAGATTACTAGAAATCTTTCATAAACGTTGAATGGAGTGAGGTAGTGGAGTCACCAATTGACATGTACCACAATAGGAATCACACATGGAAACTAATGGATGCACAGGTTATGAGAGAAAAATGATTTACAGTTACTTCACAGCATAATAATATGCCACGAATGAATCTCGATATCGGCTTGGTTATAGAGATCCGAAAATCAAGGAATAACCTTAATAGAGTACGTGGCAAGTTATGTTATTGATGGTGTCAAATTTTGGGCGTCCATGATAACAGAGTGAAATAAACTTTCAAGTAAACGACGATAGATCAATCTATTATAGGGCGTCGTCACCATTACCCTAAAGAACATTCGTGTTACTTGGAGAAGAGCGATTCTTGATTAACAAACTTATGAATTTAGACTAATATGAACATCTGCTCAGCCATAGCATTCACCAGGATTCTCATGCATTGCACATTATGATTACGTGTGCACCCGTAATGATAATCTGATTTACATGGTCACCCAAGTGTCTTCCATATTCGAGCTTCTAATTAGAGGGAACTGAAGTGTCCATTTCGTTGCATTATCGAATGCTAAAACATTGTCATTAACAATAAAAGATTTGTTAATAATCATGGACCGAAATTATATAGGACGGAATGATTAGAAAGACTCCATCCATAGGCATGCTCAAGATAAGTGTAAGGCCCCGTTACCGGTAGCCCTACTTTCCTGTTGGATTTACTCATAAACGCAGTTCTAAATATCAGAGTTAATTAAAACATTCGCGGAACATTAAAAACATTCAAACCATTACATTCCATAACCATAATTCTTGTCTTATCGAGCATTCATAGTCATTTAAAAACAAAACATAGTCTTTTAAAATAAAACATCATAGCAAAATCTTCAGATGCCAGCTTCGTCCAACTCTGCCATGTGTCCTCCTCAAGCTACTTGCCTTATTCTACTCACCTGCGTGCATACTAAAAGTCAGCTACGCTGAGTGAGTTCTAGTTAATCACATACTCATACAATACCTTCTTACATTTCATACTTAACCTCTTAACTTTCTTTCATACACACATAAGTGCATACACATTCATTCTTACCTTCATACTTTCTTTACATACATAATCATACGTTTTAAAGAGCCTTTCGCCCTATAACCTCACAGATATTATAAGGGTCTGGTCCCTAACATCACAGATATTATAAGGGTCTGGTCCCTAACATCACAGATATTATTAGGGTCTGGTCCCTAACATCACAGATATTATTAGGGTCTGGTCCCTTTGTTTCGTGTAACTGTACCGTACCTGTTCATACATACTTTCCTTGACAATACGTGCAATCTCCGAAAAGCGTTCACGTACCATCATCATACATACATACATTATGCACACATCATATATTCATACATACATCATATCTTTCATCATACTTATCAATCATATCTTAACTACCACCTGACGGTTCATGCAATATCCGAAGATCGTTCACGCACCGTCAAGCAATCATCATACATAAATCATACAAGGCATACACTTACCACTTAAGATAAGTGTATTAACTATCACATCGAGTATGCACACAGCCCCGAAAACATAACAAGGAAGTGGGGCTAGAAACTCACCTGAATCCTGTTACGCTCTCCGTTAATCGTTATACCCTTCTTGAGCTGTGCACGGCTAACTGTATAATATTTACATGTATCAATTAACTAATACTACTCATGTTGTATTTCTATCTTTATATAACCCACAACGAACGGGGGTCCGGGGGCAGCGCCCCTGGCAGCGGGGTCTAGGGGCGGCAGCCCCTAGCAGGGTCCAAGGGGCAGAGCCCCTGGCTGGGGTCGAGCTGTCTTAACACATTTTTCATTAGGTTTTTAATTTACTTTCTAATTTGCTAACTCCAGCGAACTTATCATTAAGCGAACTTAACATTAAGCGAACTTACTGTAGGCGAACTTAGTGTTAAGCGAACTTAACATTAAGCGAAGTTAAGCATTGAGCGAACTTATCACCATGCGAAGTTAAGGCTCGGCGAACTTAGCTTTAGGCGAAGTTAAGCATTGAGCGAACTTATCACCAGGCGAAGTTACAGTTAGGCGAACTTGGCTTTAGGCGAACTTGCTTGCAAGCGAAGTTAAGCTTGCAGGCGAAGTTAAGCTTTACAGGCGAAGTTACCCAGCTGCCGTCTCTGTTCAAACTTAATCACCAAAATCACCCTTATTTCATTGAGAATTTCTTGGATATTACGTTAACTAACTCCACAATCATTCCCATGGCCTAGTTCGGGTAAAACTTGGCCCGGAAAAACATAAAGTTTGGAGCTTTCGGCTTAAAACGTTTAATAACAAGTCGCCGTACATAGCCATAGGTTTTTCAAGTTCATTTCCAACATCAAATTTGTTACTTTACGTTTCGTTTAGACCCGATTTACTTTATGTTTAAGTTTCAAAGCTAACCGATCCTAAAAACGTAAACTTTAAGGTATAAGGCATACCTTTACGCGTTCGGTGTGGTCGCGGTTTGCTTGGTTATCTCGTATCTAGCTCGTATATCGAAGGTCTAATAATGGTTAGCTTGATTTTGGACTCGAGTCCCGTTCTCTCTCTCTCTCGCGGCCGTGTGAGGTGAAGGATGTGTGTGTTTTTGAGTGTGTAGAGATTAAGATGGAATGAAATGAGGTTTAGGGTTTTATGGTGGTTTAGGGGATATTTATATCCCTTAAAGCCCATGGACCTAAGGCCCATTCCCATTTAACCCACCTTAATTAATCTAAGTCCATGATCCGTTCTTTACTCGGTATTAACTAATTAATAACGCGAAATCACTAAACGTAACTTTCTTTATTTATTATTAGAATATTTAGGATGTTACAATAAGATGTTACATGAATGGTTCAGTATGAACAATAAGTAGTCTTTTATTCACCTGAGTATACTCCGCTTCACGAATGTTTCTACGTCGTCGCGTAAGATTTCAAATAGAAATTGGCAGGTAGCTTCCTAGTGTGATATACGCCTACACATATTCTAGACCCACCATATGGCCGTGTACCCGATTTGCAAGTTCTGAATCGTAGTCTCGTGAGACGTACTTTACGGTAGCAATATATCAATTCGGTACTCCCATTATTGGAGTTACCGGTTCTCATTCCATAATGGTACATTGAGGTTGCCAAGTCATCCCGACTTCTCAATGGTTAAGAATACCGTATAAAGTGACCACTCGGGTGCGGGTACCAATAGTTGTCGCGGTAGGTTGTTAATGTGAAATCAAAGACTAGCGCGTCACAACTCATGAAATGGTGGCGATTAGGAGACCGATGTTTACAGCGTCATGAAACATATTGTGAGTGGTTGAGGATGACGAAATATATGTGACAACATTATCCGTACAATGTAGTATAGATTATGAAAATGTGTATGCATGCAAAGAAAACATTTAAGTGAGTCACTAGTTATAGACTAGACCTTCTAGTTCGCTATAACCAATGGCTCTGATACCAATCTGTCACACCCCGCCAAAACGGAAGCGCGGGCGAGTGACGTCATGTATACCGTAAGCATATGATTATCACCAACATTCATGTATTAGGATACCAATAGTATTAAAAATTGTTTACTAATCATAACTTATTTTCAAACAAAGTTCGTTGAAAACAATTAGGAGATTTCTCGTATACGACCCTAAAAACCGATAGGGTTATACAAGCAAAATCTTCCAAAATGGTATCCTAATTATGCATTGAGGTCCCGTCTTCATGATTCCTTATATGTGTTGTTAATTCCCTGAAAAACATACGTTTAAAAAGTCAACACAATGGTTGGTGAGTTCCACAAGTTTTGAGTCTATATGAAATCATGTTATTCATAAATCATTGAATCAGTTCGCAAACTAGTATACGATAACATATTGAAACAGATACGATTATCCTCCGTAGACTAGCTAAATCTACGAATTAATATGACGAACCCTGAGCCTATAACCAAACCACGACTTATATCCTTTTGCCCTGTTCAAATCTCACAGATGGAATATACGCACCCTGTTTCGATGCAATATCGGAGGTTAGCGCGACTAACCTAACAGTAGGGGGGAAATGTCAACGTCAATAGTACTATTCGTATATTCCTGTGGCTAACTCCGTTAGCTAATGGTTATAGTATGCAAGCAAGGGACTTATAGTACTACATAGTTCAACTCATGTTCGCATAAGGATTGTGTGTTTTGTTTCTAATTATCGTATATAAAAGCAGTTGTGTATGTTTTCCACCCCCGAATAAATAAAACAGTAAAACCGTAAAAAGGGGGTAGTGAAACTCACCTCGTGAGATCATTGTTTGGTTCGCTAGCAATTTAAGTTTAGACCCGAGGTCCGCTACCTTCAGACGTCCTAAACGCGTAAGGTCAGTTAGTTTCCATTATCGACTCGCAAGTCGGTTTATGCTAGTCGCTTTCACCCAACTAGTAGTTTCGTTGTTTGTTTGTGTCGGTCGCTTTCACCAACCGAACGTTTCGTTTGTTTCTACCGGTTGCTTTCACCAACCAAGCGTTTCGTTTATTAAGTTTGTGTCGGTTGCTTTCACCAACCGAACATTTCGTTAAACTTATGGACGACTCATTGGTGATAAGTTTTTATATAAATATATATTATTCTTGTATAAGTATTATGAATACAACTCTTATTAGTGTTGGTTTTCCTTATATATAACCGATTCGATTCGTTTGGCCGAGTTATATATATATATAGGATTGATTTCTTTTGAGAACCACTTTGAGTTTTAAGAACTCGAAAGAACTTAACGTAACAATTTTTTTCCGATTTTTTTACACATGTGTAATACGGAAGTGTAAGTGATGTACAAAAAATTACGGTATTTTTTACACACCGAATCGACTTTTTACACATGTGAAACTAACGTTTAAACTTGTGTAATTATCAAACATACTTATTCTCTCTCCTGCTTTATTTTTTAATTACATTTAATCTCAGCCACATATTTCATACCATTTAATTAAATGTGTGGTTCAAAATTGAGTTATTAAAGTTCTTAAAACTCACTATGGTTCTCAAAATAACCCTCCCCTTATATATATATATAATAGATTTAGAGGAGTTTAGCTCACTTAGCACTGTGAATATGATAAGAGAAAGGGTTAGGATGCTCTTGAGCTTGAGACTTGAAACACAAAGCTTGGAGCCCTTGGGTTCTCTAGAAAGACTTGAAATGCGTGTGTTTGGAAAATGGTCGTTCACAGAGAGATGAGAATTTGACTTGTGGGGAGAATGGAGGAATGTTACCTGATATAATAAACAAGGAAAATAGAGGGGAAAGATCTTAAAACAACAATTCAATGTATGTAGTGGCATGAGTGATGTGTAAATTTGAAAGAAAATGTCATATTTGTGTGAATTGGTGTTGGTGATGTCTCACTGTTAAACGTTTTGAAAAAGAATTAATGGATGGGTGTGGGGCCTAGGATATCCCACCAAAAATAGAAAGAAAGGAGGTCACAAGATATCTAGTCTAGTACTAAAATAAATTATGGTGGGAAGTTTGGTGAAGAAAGTCAAGAATTTGCTTGGGGTTTTGTACATGAAATTGGATTGGTTATGGGGATGGCCGTGAATGAAAAGAAAGTGGGAATGAGCATTGGTGACATCCTAAAATCATAGAAGTAGGTTTGGCCATTCTTTGATTTATTTAAGGGACATGCTCCTTTCATTAAATTATTATATTATGGTGAGTATTTGTTTTGTTCACAGCAAAAGAAAATACAAACAATTGGATGAACCGTGGGTTTAGTTTAGGACTTTAAATGATGAGAGTAAATGTGTCATTAATAGTATTAAATGTTAGTTATTAGATAATTTCATGTAATGTTTCACATGATCTCGTTTAGATGTGTTTATATATTTAATTAACCTAGTGATGAAGGAAGCAAACTCATGTGTCCTTACCGTAGTGTTACTTTCTCAGGTGTGTGTATATAGATGCATATACATGTATTGGATTATAATAAACTTAAATGCTTGAAAAATCATTTCATATTTGATGTTCGGATATTTTATAAGATAATTATAAAACATAATCCTATATCATAGGATTCAACTTATTGGTTTGTTTAAATACATATTCGAATAGTTTTAAATATCACCAACGTTCGTATTCGTCGGGAAAAATCCGAAAGTTCAAGTAATTTAATAAAAATAAATTACTTATATGCAATCTATTGTACATATGCGGGCCTATGCTAGACTCGTTGTGATTAAACTTAGCAAAATTTAATCGCGCGTGAATTAACGTTAAGAAATCATGATTAGTGTTTGTACGGAAACGACTTAATTTACGGAATGTCACAAATATATAGGCTTGAAGTTTAGGTGTGAAAGTTTATGGTAAAAGTATTTTAAGGGAAGACCAAGTTTAATTGGTTATCAAATTATGTTCTTTCTATATAAATAATAATTCAATAAGTTATGAAAAGTTTGTTTGGATTTTATTTTGCATAAATTAAGTTTCCTCTTTTGAAAGAATCATTATGATTGTTTAATTTATTTGACCAAATCAATATATTGTATTATATAGTGTATTTTATATAATATTGAGTAGGTTGAAAAATTAATTTTCAACTATTTTTATTACAAATTAAAAAGAATGACCGAGATTTTTGTTAATAATGACATATGTAAAACAAAATTATTTTTCATAATGAGTAAATAAAATCTAATTACCATAAACTTTGATAATAATTTGAATGAAAAACATAAATGAAATTACATTTATTGATGAATTTGGTCCAATTTTAACTAATTAGATGTGAATATTAAAAAAAAGATAGCAATCTACATTTATTGATGAATTTGTTTCTATTTTAAGTGATTGTTAGTTACAAATTATATGTAACTCTTAAAATAAAAAAGTGGTTAAAATCTAAAATTAGAAACCGTTATATTGCTTTAAATGAATACATTAAGTGTTTTAATTATTAGGAATAGAATTTATTTTTGATTTATCTAATTGGTAAGAAAAATAGAGAAGTGAAAGATAATTTTGAAAGGAAAGGCAGTCATCCAATAGGCAAGGGACATGTGGCACCAAACTAATTTGTTTTAATAGTTTAGTAGAATATAGATCTAGATATAGATGATTACTGAATTGTATCATTAAATTTTAAATTTTAACCTTAGATTTTTCAATGTGGTTCTAAAATCAACCAACCTTTATATATACCACTTACAATTGATAATTTAGCATTATATCTATCTACCACCTTACAGATTTTAAGCCTCAATTACTATAATACGTCTTAATCATTGTATACAACCAATCCCCACTCTTCATTTTATAAAATTAATTACCACAACAAATCAACAATTACTATACTATTTTCAAATTAATAATTGTAAACCTTGCATTTGATACAATCACATGCTTTTTTTTTCTTCTTTGGCCATACGATACATGCATTTTGTTTAACATAGCTTCTAATCTACTCTTATTAAATCACGTATACCTCTTATTAAGGGGGACATCAAAGGGGGACATCTTACCATCGGGATGTCTAATAACTAAGATTTAAGTACCGGCATTAAAATATAAATATAAATATGCACAAGCACATTGCCTTCAAAATATTAACGCACACGTACAGAAGTTGTCACTTTATTCGGTCGGTGTTTGTTGTAGTCTTTTCGGCGGTCTGCCGTGTTTTATAATATAATCACAGTTCATAAAAAAAAGAAGTTGTCACTTTATTCAGATGTGATATATATGTTATTCACGTATGACTAATGAATTTTATCCTTAGATTTCTAAACAAAGATTCATAAGTTTTTATATGATTGCAAAAGGAACCAACCATTACGTGTATCACTTGACTTAATATATTTAGCAGTACAGCTATCTAGGTACCCTATAGATTTTAAGCAACGGTTACTGTAATATTTTTAATATTTTTATTTCACTATCTAATATTTTTAATCATTGTATAAAATGTACAACCAATACTCACTTTTCATTTGATAACATCTCATGCCTATTTTTTTTTCCCACGGTTCTATAAAAGCTTTGTTTTACCTCTATCATCGAGGGCTAGAGAGACTGCATCCACGCCATCTTCATTTTACCGAATAATATATGCGTACAAAAGTTAACATGTTATTCACCTATGATTTCTATTTTTTTCACGCATTATTGTTACTGAAATTTTCATTAGGTTTTTCAATAAATTAGATTCATATTTTTATATGGTTCTAAAATGAACCAACCCTTCTCTATAGGAAAGTTAACATATAAATGAAATTAACGTGTTAATTGTAAGAATCAAATAGAGTAATTATATATACAACTAACAGATAGAGTAATTATGTAATTACATCATTAAGTAATTTATGTATCTACCTATACTAATAAAAGAAAATAATTCTGGACACATGACATTCTGAGGTTAATTCTTACTATCAAATTTCCGTCAAAATCAGTTCTCTTCTATTGATGGAAAAGAAAAAAAAACTTGGTTCTAAATATAGTATTGATTATAAATTCAACATACCATATTAATTGGTCAATCTCCATTAATTGAATTATTAATGTCATAAATTCTATTCTAAACATATTTAATATAAAAAAAATACTAAACTAATAATTACGTGTCATACAAATGTTTTCTTTAAAATTGAAAGGTATATAAAAAAGTTTTTGTTTAAAGAGTATATTAACATTCAATTTTGAGACATCTTAATATTAAAGAAAACTATAATAATTTTTTTTACAAATATTCAATTTTAAAAATAATAAACAAATTTTCCATTTTTTTTTATTTATTATAAGACTATTGTGATAGTTGAACAACAATGTGTTTATAAGAACAACATGAAAGCTGTTTAAAAAGAAAAATCTGGTGTTTTTTTTTTCTATGGTCGGGTATGGAATGTATAACATTTTTGTAAAAGACTTTAGCTACATCTTTCACATAAAAAGACCCAATTGTTTAAATGTTGATTCCAGTGACATTGCCTCATTATTGTATACCGATGGTAGATAACTCATTATCGATTTAAAATTCAAATATATTTGATGATATAAAACGACTATATTTGTAATACATTTTTTACATAATATAAAGAGAGCTAATTATCATTTTTTATTTGGATTAAATTATTCATTGTAATTTATATATTAATTTACATTAGGGCTGTCCAAACTGTTCGCCGCTCGCCGCTCGTTCATCGTTCGCTCGAATTTTGCTCGAAAAATGCTCGTTCGATTTCGGCTCGGTTTGCAAGTGAGCCGTTCAGCTCGGTTCGGTTTAAAAGCAATCCAAGCACGAGCAAAGCCTCGCTCGGTTTGGTTCGGTTCTTTTTGCTCGAATTAATTTTTATATATTAGTTTTAATACACCTACCGAGACGAAAGCCAAAGGTGAGTCTGGTAGGTGGACGTATCGAACCGAAATAAGATCTAAGATTGACATCTTGATACACTAAATTACCATAATATTAGAGTAAATGCGGACTCCGCCGTGGGAAGAGCCGCTTCTTTCTTGCTTGATAGGGGGGCTTCCATTCACCAGCGCAGACTAAAAGTGCTCTACGAACCGTGCTGGATAGTCACCCATCAAACGGCTCTCAAACCCCACTTGTCGGGGTGAACTATCGAAAAAGACCCCCCAAATCGGCCTTGAAGAAAGGAACCTCACGTCAAAAGGGTTTGGCTGATAATATAAACTTTATGTGTATATATAAAAGTATACTATTTTTTAAAGTTTTTAAAATTTTCCTCTTTTGTGTTGAATTCAAAGTTCAAATTTAAACCATAGTCACTCGTTTTATATATATGTTTTATTGTTAACTATGAGTTTTATACATTTTAAAGGTTAAAGTTTAGACGATTTAGAGTTCAAAGTCATGAATTAATGATATTTTGAAGTTTTAGAAATTTAAAATTGGAAACTTTGTACGAAATCAAGCAAAACCAAGCCGCTCGGTTTCAAAACCAAACCAAGTTCAAGCATAAAGATTTCGCTTGTTTCTTTAAATTCAATCCGCTCGATTCGGCTCGCTTTCAAACCAAACCAAGTATGAGCATGCCCGCGTTCGGTTCGGTTCGTGAACAGCCCTAATTTACATCATAGAGTAGTGCAATTACTCTATGATGTAATTACATTATTACCCTACTTGAATATATAAATACTTTACTTGATTCCCATAATTAGCACGTTAATTTCATTTGTATTTGATCCAAACCCCCATTATCTACACAGATAAATTAATATTTTTAACATCATATTTAAGAGACATCTTGAAATGCATAAAACACCGAGGTACACAAATACAAAAAAAGGAGCCATCCATGCAGTGTTATACTAACAACATGCTGGAGTTTATGGAAGGCGAGAAACGAGACAGTTTTCAACAATGCAAGGGTCTCGATCAACTAAATCAAAGAGGAGATTAAAAGGTGTACGTTTCTATGGGTCAAAAAGAAAAGGAAATGGGTAGAACTTGATTGGAAACATGGTGTAAATTTTCTTTTGGAGAAGTTGTAATTGGGTGGTGTTGTACGTTTAACTCAACTAGTCTAGCTTCTTACTATGCTACGTTTTCGTTTTAATAAAATTGGTTGTTCAAAAAACAAAAAAAATCTAATGACAAGTTACCACCAACGAATGGATCTCTAGTAAATAACTCCTAATATAACCAAGGATTTAAGAAATGTATATTCTGATTTTCAATAATTTTGAAAAGATTACTACACTTTTTGGCCTTGTTTCTTTCCATTAAATTCCCAACTTAGCCTCCAAAGAATTCAGAACACAAAAACTAATACCCTTTTCTATAATAATCATAGGTGCAAAAATCTTCTAAATAGATAAAACAACAATCAAAAGCAAGAAAAAAGACTGCATCTTTATAAAGAAGATGCATCAAACAATACATCATTAACCACATCATCATCACCGTTCCCGACCGCATAAAATGAATCTTTATCTTCATCACTCGATAACCCCCGTCTCATGAGCTTCGAATGTGCAGCAACGAAGATCAGCTTTTGCGCCTTCTCAATCGAGTTTCTTGACTGAATCCCTTTTGAGAATGACCAATTCCATTTGAAGCCACAAGAAGTAGCATGAAGAAAGATCAACCTCACCGCCACCTTTCTCAAAAGTTTGAACTCGGTTAAATAAGTTTCCCAAACCAACCTACTACTTTGTGGGTTCGCTATCCTCATTTTCCCCGTGACAGGGTCTCGTTGCTTCAACTGAACCGCCTGTGCATACACCGGGTCAAGCCCTTCGGTCCTCCACTTCATAAGCTCCATTAAAGCAATATGAGCTTCTTCTCTTGACACAAGCCTTGTTATAAGCTTGTCAACATCTTTTTCTTGCTCAAAAGTTAAGTATTTGAAAGGGGGCAAGTACTTCCCACTCGCCTCTCGAATCAAATAAAGCGGATCTAGTATAAACGCAGCAGCCCAAGCCGGATGATAGTTTCTCTTAAACCTTTTATCAAACAACCTGTCTACATGATCTTCATTGACATGAAACTCAACACACCAACTCTTAAGTTTCAATCTTAGCTCCTCCCAAAGCGGTAAACATTGCCCGATTCGCGGTCTCTCTTTCTCAATCTCCTCAGCCATCCCTTTAACCAACTTAACCGCCGAATGAACCGCCTCTAATTCTTTCCAAAACCGAGGATTCCTCATCATTTCATCAATCTCCCTCCCAACTTGATCCTCCAAAGAAACCATCTTGTACCCTTCATCAAGCAAAACCAACTGCAATGCTCGGGCCGAGCTTAACACATCCTCCACCAAATTAAACACGGGTTCAAACGCAAACACAAACTGGTTCCCACCACAAACAGGTACCCGCAACAACCCGACCCGCCCGTATTCTTGCAGCTGGTATTTAACAAAAGACTTCTTCACATAAGACTTATTATTAACAAAGTTTGCAACTTTGAAGCAATTATTAGTCACACTATTGAACAATGGTAATTCTTTACTAAAATCTTTGATCAATCCATAAACCCCTTGAAACTGACATGTAAGATTGATCATCCACCGATGCTCGTTTTCAAGATTCGTTAAAGCCGTTGACTTGAAGCGATCGGACACAATCCCGACACACTGACGCAAATTATTCCCACATATTTCCCTAATTGTTTCCATCAACACATCCTCAGCATTATTAGCAAACACATACCCACTAGTAAAAACCCCTCTTCTATAAACCCTAGTCCCATTAGGCAAATTCACATACAAATTCACCAAATTCTCAAATTCACCTTGATCATGATGATTACCACCACCACCACCACCCGATTTCCACCCGTCCGACGCGATTTGAAAGAACATCGCTTCGCGAATTCGAGCTTCCGACTCCAGTTTCGCCTCTTTGTATTTCGAATCCAACCGTTCTCCGGCGAAGTCCCGACGTGTCACCGGCGGTAACCCGATTAAATTCAAGAAATTGGTGAATTTCGGGTGCTCGAGGCTCGAAAACGGAACCGACCCACCGTGCTCATACATCCAGTCGGATAATAACTCCAGTGATGAATCAATTTGGGGTTTTGTTAGGGTTTGATAAGATAACAATTTGGGGCTTTTAAGCTTTTTAACACTATCCTCAAACATAGCTAAAGCACCCAGATCCTCCTTCCCACCAGATAACATATACGGCAATGCCGGAAGTGTACTCGCCGGTTCGATCATGGTCACCGGAGAAGGCGTGTCGGAATTGTCGCCAGAGTAATTCCGGCGAGGACGTTGCCGGCGGGTGGGTGAGGAGGATGACGTGGGAGAATTGAGAGTGACGATTCCGGTGGGTGAGACTGACGTAAGCGGTCTAGGGGTATTTTCGGAAATAAAGTTCCGGCATGTGCCTCTTTTAAGATGCTCGGACGCCGTTCTAGAAGGATTAGAAGCGGAGAAAACGGCGTCGCATAGGGAGCATCGGAGCTTAACGGCTTTGGGTTGACCCGAATCCGGATTCGGAACGAGAACCGGCTCCAGATGAGCCCAATACCAAGCGCCTTTACCTTTGATAGCTTTAGTTCTTATCATCAACAGCCCTTGATATCTTTTACTAACTTTCTTCACCGTTGACTCGTCCGTTGACTCCTCCGGCGGTGGTTGGACGGTGGATGTGTTGGTCTCCACCGCCATCATGGTGTTCAAATTGTTATAAAGATTTGTTATTTTTTGTGGGGTTGGTGGAAAGGTTGGATCTTTGGGTACCCATGATGAGGGGTATGCCGGAATTTGATGAATTTGTGGTGGCCGGAATTGGGGGTATTGTTGGGTGTGGGGTCTCTTTAGGATTAAATTATGTATATAAAGTGTTACTTTATTGGTTGAAAAAGAAGATTGTTTTATGGAGGGTGGTTTATTGGATAATCATATATTAAAAAATAATAATGAGGAATAACGTAATACATGTCTATTAAAAGGATTTACATAATTTAAGGGTTTTTGATTAGTGAGTTTTAGTAATCTGACTTTAGATTCGGATAGTGAAATCCATTATTCGAAAGAGCCGGATATTCAAAGTTCGAATATTTGACTTTGAACACCCCTAGTATTGGCAAATAATCCGAAAGATCCAGATATCCAAAGTTTGAATGTCCGACTTTGAACACTCCTAGTATTGGCAAATAAGGGTGAGTTGCCAAGAACTTACGTGACCACATGCTACCACCTCACCCTTAGACTATGTGGTGTACTCATCAATTCACCAATTGTATTATAGTGTCATGTCAGCATCAGATCACACCTCACTTAATTCTTTGTCTTTCACAGTATAAAGAAATACCCAATAACTCATCTATTCCCTTCGTTGTCTAATAAAATAATAATATATTTAAAATAAACAATATATTAAATAAATTAATAAACCTTACATTACATTTAAAATATTACATCTTTAATCAACTCATACATATATAAAACTAAAATATTGATACAAAAAGTTACCGACTAAAATTGACTAAAATCATTCATTAATAATTCAAAAAAGTTAAACGTAAAATTTAAAAAACATATATTAAATTTCAAGTACCCGTCGTTGTTGGGTAATCGAAAACGTAAATATATTTTGCCAAACTTACCAGTCAAAACACGTGTAAAAGTCGATTACAAAACAAAAAAAAATATTTTTTTATTTTATAAACAAGTGTATTTTCAATAAAAATTTTACCGGTATATCCATAAAATTATACAAACAGATGTAGTTAGTGTTTGAAAATTAGAAATGGTTAATAGAAATTAATTTATGGTTATAATAATATAAAACTTTTACTTTGGTGAAACTCTTGAGTAAAGTAGTCTAATGACAATTAATAAATTTTTATTATTATATTAAGTTACTAATTAAGTGAGACACTTGATTTTCTCTCAACTCTTGAATATATTAGTAGGCTTTGTGTCTCATTGAAAAAACTAGAATTGTGTTCACTCAAAAAATCCATATGGTTAAAGAGGAATACTCTTTACTTGATTCCTTCACCACCTTGTTCTAATCTATTCCTTTTCAAGAACATCAATATACCTGATGTAATCTCGAGCGTGTGGACATCTCCGGCAGTACAAACTGTTGCGGTTGTTGTACCCTGTGAAACAGACTCGTTTTTTATGTAGAGGCGCGAAATCTGTCTTAAGAGAAGCGTGTTGAACACGTGCCTCATTCACAATGTCAACATTTTTTTGCCTTTTTGTTGTAGTCAAGGCGCTTAGTCGAAGACCAAATGTGATGAAGACACAAGACAAAGATACTACATGAAGACTTGTTAAACTACCCGCTAAAGACTTTGGATCAAATCAATTTTGAATATAAAAGTTTATATTTATTCAGTTTTGTAAAAGGTATCGTACCAGAATATTTCCCATTACTAACGAGAGTATCGTTAGCGTTTATTTTATTTTTTAAATAAAATGTAACCCATGTCCTACAATCTTAAAACAAATTTCGTGAGATTGTTTCTACAATTTTAAAACCTTATTTATAAGAATTTTGGGTTCACAAAATGGTTTAAAATAAAAATATTTTAGATATTATAATCTTATAAATATTTTCTTTTGGGAACTTACGTGCGTAGTACAACTTGTTGTGTTTGGATTTTTGTATATCATGGTGCAATCTTAAATCCTATACCGTGTTACAAAATGTAATATTTTATTCAACTGTTTGGTTTTAGAAAATGATTTTTGTAATTGTTTGTATTCTAACTATAGTTTTAAAACCGGTCTTGAAAAACCGTTGGGATTTTTGTTGGTTTTGTTAACGATTTTTGCAATCGTTTATGTCTAACAATTGTGTTAGAAATGGTTTTAAGTAAACCATTCATTTCTTGTAAACGTTAATAATCTAACGTGCGCTTTAGATCGGGTTTAACGGTTTTTATAAACGTTTTGCTTCCTAACATGTGTGTTAGAAATGGTTTTTTTTTTATAAAATAATATGTTTAAAAAGTGTGTCTAAATATCCAACATGCGTGTAAGATACGATTAATTTATAACCTTTTGTGTAAACGTTAATTTTCTAATGGGCGTGTTAGAAAATATTTTAGTGAGACGTACATGTGTGTTTTGGTGAAATAGTGCACAAAAGATTCCACGTGTATTTGTTCATATTCCTCCGATTAAGTTATTAATAATTCAAGCATTAGCTCAATGTCAATGGAGCGAATTTTTGGCTATACTCTAGAAAAACCAACAATTTAAAAGGTTTTGTCAGAATGTCTAATATTTCATGTATGTATTGTCTTTCCTCTAACGTACTCGTTAAAATAGTTTAAGTTCTAACATGTTTGTTGGAAATTGTTTATTTTATAAACCATACCGATTGAAAATGTTTTATTTGAACATTTAATTTTCTATTGTGTGCTTTAGAAATGGTTTATCTTATAAACTCTATCATTTGAAAACGTTACATGAAAACGATAAGTTTTATAATGTGTGCATTATAACATGTTTTTTTTAAAACATTTGTGCTAGAAACTGTTTAAGTACATAGATATTAAATCTAAACTATATAGAATTGTTTGATGTTTTAGGTTTTGATATTTGAATTTTTAAACCTTTTTTTGATATTAATAATATAATATATTGTAAAATTAAGGAAATGATTTAGAATGATTTTAAACAAAGTTTTGTATATTTCAAATTTTAGAAGATGATTCACTACTCTTGCTTAAAGTAGTATATGTTAAACTAAGATAACGTTTTCAATGATACTTTGTGGTGAAAACAACTCAGTGATGTGTGAACAAGATTGATTGTTCAAGATTTGCTACTTAAGTGTACTAATTGTAACATCATGATGTTATTTTGAACATATTTATTCAAGAGTACGGTTTTAAAATTGAAGCGAGGATATGTGGATAGGTGTGCATGGATTTCTATTTGAGGGAGTACCTGAATACATAATATAAAATGGTATCATTGAGATGATTCATGTCGAATGATGAAAGGGTTGAAAATAATAACACTTTAAGATTTGATGTATAACTGTCGTCTGATTATCCATATGAATTATTATTAAAAAGTACTTTACATTCTATGTTGTAGTTTCGGTTGTATTATTATTTATGTTCAATATCTTCGGATAGCACATACAGTTTTACAACCAAATACAACAATATTATGGTGACATACAAAATTATTTTATAGATTATTTTTTTCATGGAAAATTAGGGGGTGTTTGGTAGAGGGAATTGAGGGGTGAGAAATGGAATTGGAAAGAATTCTCTTGTTTGTTTATGAAAGAAAGAGGTGAGAAATGGAAATAAACCATTTCCATTTCTCTGATTTCGTTTCTCTAAAAAAAGCGGAGAAATGGAAAGAATTCTCCCTGCTGTTCGATCTTTCTATTTGTATTTCTATTTCTATTTGGACTGCATCCCCAATTTTTCGATCACCAAAACCCTAATCGCAATTCAGTTTGCCTTCTTCTGGATCCGTTTCAAATCCGTCGGATCCTATCACATACGCATGAGGTAATCTTCAATTTCTTATTATTTTCCAGATCAAATTGCAATTATGTTCACCTGAATCAAGTTAATTCTCGATCGATTATGCTCACCTGAATGAATTGTGAAATAGGATAGAAAATAATGTTCATCTTGTTTGTATCGATCTGTTATAATATTATTGTTATGTGATTTATTATTATTACAGTGACAATGATTGCACGTGTCACTGATGGCCTTCCGTTAGCCGAAGGACTTGACGACGGTCGCGATTTGCAGGATGCAGAGTTCTACAAACAGCAAGTTAAAGCATTGTTTAAGAATCTTTCGAGGGGACAAAATGATGCATCCAGGATGTCCGTTGAAACCGGCCCTTATGTTTTCCAGTATCCTACTTTTGCCCTAACTTGTTTAATATCATGATTGCGTGTTCATATTCGTTCGTTAAGCTATTATAGGATAAGCGAACGGTTCACGAACACCTAACCCGAACGGAATTTTTTGTTCGTTAAGAAATTGGATTTGTTTGTGAACGGTTCACAAACACAAACGAACAAACACAGACTGGCTACTCACGGTCTGGCTACCAAGTTTTTGCTAGTGTTTTTATACATTCCTTTTCGTACGCTAATTTTCATATAAAATGCTAAATCATATGCATTAGGTTCCTTAACTTATGTAATTAGTTATATTATTGAAGGGCGTGTTTGTTATTTAACAATGTGTGATCGTGCTTATCCGAAGAAACTTGCTTTCCAATATCTTGAAGATCTTAAGAATGAATTCGAGCGTGGTTATGGAAATCAAATTGAAACTGCTGCAAGACCGTATGCTTTCATAAAATTTGGTAAGATATTACTTGTTTTTTGTTTCATTTTTCTTTTTTTGTTATTATGGTATTGTGCTTAATTGCTTCTTTTTAATTTGTTGAATAGATACATTTATACAGAGGACTAAGAAACTGTACCAGGACACAAGAACTCAGAGGAACATTTCTAAGTTGAATGATGAACTTTATGAGGTTCACCAAATTATGACTCGTAACGTACAAGAAGTTCTTGGCGTTGGTGAAAAATTGGACCGTAAGTTCGTTTCTTTATTTTTAATTAGTAGTAAAATAATCGTTAAACTAATATGTGTATAGTCAGATATTGCATGTTTTTGGGTTTGGAAGTAGTATAGCATAGTGAAATTAAGTGTGATGTTTAGTTTCTGATTATCTTATATGTTATAGTATTTTATCATAAAATGCCATTATAAAATTGGTCAAAATGTTGTGCTTTTATAATGTGACACCTTGTTTATAAAATAATTTTGAGGAAGTGGTTAATTAATTGAGATTGTTGAATTGTTAACTTATGCAGAGGTCAGTCAAATGTCAAGCCGCTTATTTGATTGGTAAAGATATTGAGATTGTTGAATTGTTAACTTATGTATCACTACGAAAAAACGGTTCAAAGCAGCTCATTTGATTGGTAAAGATGTGGATCTAGGACGTTCTTTTCTTGCGTTGACAATAGAAGAGAAAATTGAGTTGGTCGAGTTGTATACCGATGGTTCAATGGGATAGCTGTGTATGGTTGAAGTATGTTTTGTATGTGAATTGGTTTTAACTATGGTTGATGTTTTTTGCTTAAAAACTATGTTTTGTATGTGAATTGGTTTGATCAATGCATATTTTGGTTGGAATTTATGTATCTTTTTATATGTTTTTTATTTTTTATTAAATATTTGTTATGAAAAAAATACTTGTGCTAATGATAAAGTTGATATAATTCTCTGTTTATTTTCTATGTACCAAACAAGAGAAATGATTCTCAGCTATATTTCTCTACTGAAATCTCTGTACTACCAAACAGAACAGTCAATTCTCATTCTCCAGACCAATTCCCTTTCTCTGCAATTCCATTTCTCTATTCCATTTCTCTACAATTCCATTCTCTGTACCAAACACCCCCTTAATGTTAAAAAAACTTATAAATGGATAATGTAAAAATAATTTCGTATAAGAAACAACTTGCGAGTTGTTGCGAAGAAGACAAGACAACAAATGTATAATCATATCATGAGAGGGTAATGGAATAACGAAGTGAGTATGGTAATATTAAAAACAAAAGAAAGTGATATGTAACTCCTTGGAAATCAGTAAATACGAATTAATATATGTTAAAAGCATATTTAACTTCTTGGAGATTCACTAAGTGTGAATTGTAACATATGAATTAATATATGTTAATGAGATATTTAAAACCTTGGATATTCATCATTGAAAATTCACCGACTTAATTGAATTTAAGTAAATCTCAAGAGATTTAATATAATATGTTTGCAATAGCGACGGGCATATAGATGTTTCTACCATCATTCACTTTGTTTGAACTATGTGGAAGTTTTATCTTTCATTTTGAGTATCCCAGTAAATAGTTTCAAGAAACAAAAATGAAATGTATAAATTATTATATGCAAATATGAATACCAAGAGTTTGAGTGTTAATTCAATTGACTTTATCTCAACATAATAGTGATTGTAGATGAGTAACATTAATCATGATGAATGTATTCATCAAAATGATTTTGATTAAGATTTCTGTTTAAAGTCCATATAAGTCAATGATGAAGCCTTGGAGATAAAAGAAAAATAAGTTATATTCCTTGAATGAATGATGAAGTTATGTATGCGCTACATACAATAACTTGTGAGATTTTCTTAAATACTAAGTTTTGGATATTGTTAATAAGTCTCATTAGTTTTGTCTAAAACTTTGGGTTGAACGTTTCAAAGTGATATTATAATAGCTGTGAAGAATCATAATGATGCATCTTTTGTTCGCATGCTAAATTATTATAGTCTAAAGTATGCTAAACTAGTACTTGTTAATTATGGTGTTTTGCGAAGACTAATTAACACGAAACATTCACAATGCAAGAATAATTTGTGTCTAGACAAATTTAAAGATGGTTTTCATTCAATCTAAAGAAATGATATAATTTATGAGGATCGTAAGAAGAACACAACTTTCTAGGTATGCCCTAGATGGTGATTTTTAATCCTTCTAGATTTGAGATGGTTTGATAATAATCTTATGACAAGTTTAGCTTAAAAGCTAGCAAGTGGTGAAAGATTACGCCAAGGCATGTGTTGCTTTATGAGTAAACATCGATGAACTCACTGATACAAGGCAAGATTTTGTTCAAATCATGAGTGTCAATTTGTGGCCATAACTAAATTTAAGCAAACTATGTCAAAACGCAAGAAATGTGGGGGAAGTCATTTAGAAAGGGTATATAGAAATGGTCATTGAGACGATTTCTCAGATTGCGTAGAAAAGAAGAACCTTTCTTTACCCTATACGGAAGTTGGATACTGTTATCCAATAACACTTAAATGTGAGGGTGTCTTGCATTTGAACATGGAAGGTTTATCAATAAGGATTATTATCTAACATTGCAAACATGTGACCTAGTTGACTACACAATGGTCATAATGATCTAATCTAGTGATTATATTCAAATACCAAATGGTTAAAATCATAATCTTGCTTGATATATGATGTGGCATACTAGAGGCATAACAGAGACGCATTTGCATTAGAATTAGAATTGTGTTTTTCAAAAAGACAATTATTATAACTAGATCCGGGCGAGTCTCGATATTATAGTCTTAGAAGATAAAAATAGGCAATATTAACTTAAAAGTTCAGAACACGTTATAACAACTCATCTTAATTGCAATTATCTAGTATTGACTTGACAAAGTCATAAATAGTGGTTTTGGATCCAACAACCCAAGGGTTGATGAAAGATGAAGTTGTGGAATGAGACTAAAGCCCATGAAAAAAGATATATGAAGGAAAACCTAACTTAGTTGACTGGAGATCCCAAGATCTAAGTTCAATAGGCCAACCTAATTATATATATCTAACGGTGGTCACTATGGAGGCATAGTCGATGTATAAGTTAAGATATAAGCTAATATATATCTTTATATATATCATCCTAAATTATACAGGAAGTTTAATTAGTTCCTAGTCCATTTCTATAATAACAAGGATATGTTGTGAGGCTAAGCATAACGCATGGTTAATGATTTGTGTAACTCATCATAACCTTAATGCTTTTAATGATTTATGGAAAATCACCTATGCGAAAGAGAAGGGTTGCTTCGAATGAAATTGTGGGGTGTGCAATTTTTAGATCTTTCACAGTCCAGGCTAGTGTTCTAGGACCATAATAGACATGATAATGAGGGGATGTGCTCGGCTAGGGAGAGTATTTTGTGAAGTGTATTGTCGTCTACACAAATGGGGTTTGTTCAAGGACATCGCGTCTACTAACCCGCTAGGAGACTAAGTATAGTTCACAAAGGAAGGTTCAAAGCTAACACCTACCTATCCTGCAATACTCAACTGCCTAGATTCCATTGAATATCTTGTGTGTGTTTTGATCAATCTCCATTCATGTGGGGGATGGTTGGAAAATTAGAAATGGTGAATGGAAATTAATTTATTGTAATAATATAAAACTCTTAGTTTGGTGAAACTCTTTAATAGAGTAGCCTGATTACACTTAATAAGTTTTTATTATTACATTAAGTTACTAATTAAGTGAGACACTTAATTTTCTTTCAACTCTTGAATATATTAGTAGGCTTTATGCCTCATTTGAAAAAAACTAGAATTGCGTTCACTCAAAAAATTCATATAGTTAGAGAGGAGTACTCTTTACTTGATTCCTTCACCACCTTGTTCTAACATATTCGTTTTCAAGAACACCGATATACCTGATGTAATCTCGAGCATGTGGACATCTCAAGCAGTACAAACTGCTTTGGCTGTTGTACCCTGGAAGACAGACGCGTTCTCTTATGTAGAGGCGTGTTGAACACGTGCCTCAGCCACAACGTCAACATTTTGTTTGCCTTTTTGTTGTAGTCAAGGCTCTTAGTCCAAGAACAAAATGTGATGAAGACACAAGACACGGATACTACATGAATACTTGCTAAACTACCCACTAAAGACTTTGAATCATATCAATTTTGAATATAAAAGTTTGTATTTATTCAGTTTTGTAAACGGTATCGTACTAGAATTTTCCCACTACTAACGAGAGTATCGTTAGCGTTTATTTTATTTTTTAAATAAAATGTGACTCATGTCCTATAGTTAGTTATGTTTTAAATTTAATAAAAACAAGTTATTAGCCAAAAACTATTTTACCTACTTTAATAATTTAGAAAAGGGTTGAAAAAACTAGAATAAAAGGATTGGTGGTTTTATCGACGGAATTCCCGATACCAAGTCACCGATGACCAGCACAAACATGGGTGGGTGGTGTAAGCCATTGGCCCTGATGGTCACGTAGGCCTGAGATAGGCAAAGCATGGTCCATACTGTTCGATTTTATCTGCTAATACTGAATAGAATTAAGAGCATGCATACATAATTTAGGAGTGTTCTTCGGGTTCGTTTTTTAGGTTTCGGGTTTTTCGTGTCGGGTTCTTCGGGATTTAAAGTTCTAAATCTTCACCCGAAACTCAACCCAAATCTCTCACGGTTTTTTCGGGTTCGGGTAATTCGGGTTACGAGTATCCTAGAAAACTAAACAAAAAACAAAAAATTAGAAAACCACAATGCTAAAATTAAAACATATTCTTGTTTTCTCTTAACGCAAATAATCAAATAAGTAACCAACATAACTTGATAAAACAATTCAAAATAAGAGTAAAACTAACTCAAACCACAATCAACTTCAGTCGAGCATGATTTGGTTGTTCAATTATGATTGCAATTAGTAATAAACGGAAAACATAAATTAACAATAAACAATCGACTCATAATAGTTGGAATGACAACAATAGTTTAGGGCCAGATTTTGAAAATTTTGTTGGCCAAGACGTAGCTTATTATACCTAAAAAAATATATTTTATTTCAAAACTAAAAGTTTATTCGGGATGACCCGAAACTTATAAATCAAACCCGAAACCAACCAAAATTACTTATGTTCAGGTTAGTCTTTTCTCGGGTTCGGGTACTCGGGTCAGGTTGGTTCAGGTTCGGGTAAGGGTTTTCTCGGGTTGGGTTTCGGGTAAAAGTGACAACCCTAATACACATTCACATTTTCCAACATATAATTTAACTAAAAGTCACACTTTTCAAAATTGTATTTTGCATTTTAAAAAACTTTTCACATCTTATCCACCATTTTTATCTTTATTGTATTCACAAACACTTATTTTATTATATTTCTTATTATTTATACACTTATAATAATTTGATAGAGGATAAATAGTAGTTTTTCATATAACGATTTTTTAAAATACACGGGGGGTAGATAAATGGTGGATGGGATGTAATGAGTTTTTAGTTGTTGTTTTTTCTAATTTAAAGATAGGGGAGGAGTTGATGGATGATATGCAAATTCTTCTTATTCACTAATTACAATTAGGTATCTTTTGGTATGCAGGAATGACTGTGAAAATTAAATGATTCATTGCGTGGGAATGAAAAAAAATAGTGTTTGGTTGCTCAATGAATGGAATCTCATTCCATCAAAACCATTTATTCTCACCTCTTCTTTTTTTCATTCCATTCCTCATTCACCGTACTTTCTCAACACCACCACCTAACAACAACCACCACCACTACCTTAGCCACCACCACCACCTGACCACCACTGTCGCCACCACCACCACCACCACCTCTGCCGCCACCATCGCCACCTTACCACCAGTGCTATCACTGCCACCATTGTTGTCTTAACCACCACAACCTTTGTCACTACCACCGTTTGACCATCAATGCCACCACCACTATCGTTGTCTGACCACCACCACCTGACCGCCACCGCCGTCGTTGTCACCTTACTATCGCCATCACTACCAATGCTACCACCGCTTGACCACTGCCACCACCACCACAACCATCGCCCCTGCGCCTGACCGACACCACCGTCGCCACCGCCACCACCATTTTCATCGCCAGAGCTACCACCACCGTCGCCATTGCAAGTTTTTTTAAATTTCGGTAAAAAAAATAATTATTTTGATATAAGAGTGTTTTTGAATTCCTATTTCATCGCTACAATATTTTTGGATACCAACCAACAAAATGTAATAATTTATTTCATTCTTATATGTTAACCAAAAAAGATAAATGAATTATAATGATCCTCTTTATTATCTTGTCCATTCTATTTATTTTCCCATTCCATTCCCCATTCATTCCATTACCTCAAAACAAACATACCCTTAAACTTTGTGACTGATAAACTTTCTTACATTATCTGAACCATCAATTTACACACACGCACACAAATAAAAAACAATACTTATTCGTCAACACTAATTGCTACTAACCCATTTATGATTAAAAAAGGGAAAATTAGATTAAAATAATTAAAACTATGGACAATTAGCAAATAACAGCCCAACTAGTGAGTTGGCTGCTGATGGTCTCATCTTTAACATATTTGTTCCCAACAAGTCACGAAGCTTAACTCTGTTAGTCTCCGGTCGCCGTAATTTTGGCCGGAAAACTCTTTTTTAGCCAGAAAACTCAACTTTTATTTGTCCTAAACATCTTTGTAACCTAGATCGGACATTTAGGAACCCTTTTTCTAATAAAAAACCCAAATTATTGAGGTTGCCGGAAACCTAGTGTAACACCACGACCAATGGTGAATTATACATCGATTCGGTACGTGGATTGTTCATACTCATAGACACTTTAATGTGACAATACTATTTAATTTATTTCATCAAATCACAAGTACACAATTGTCTTAAAATCAAATAGCAATACATCGAACTAGACAGAAATTATTCATTTATAATAACCTAAAATTCCAACTAATTTTCCTGCGATCCTCATATCAATCTTCCCGCAACATATTTAAAATAATATATTTTGTCAAGAATTAGATTAGTGAATATTCATAAGTTTGTATATATATATAATATGAAAAGAGAAAAAATTTACTTGTCATGATGCACTATTTCAATATAATGCAAATAAAAAACAGATAGATGAAAATTCCATTCTCTTTGAGGCAATGCCATGATGTGCTCAAAATAGTCAATTAAATATTAACTAAATTAACAAGTAATAAAAACTAGATCTAAGGCTCAACTAAACAAAAAACCGGCAAGTGAACCGGTCAGTTGTACTAATCTAAGTAAGTCCGGAATATCGAACCCAAAGGACTCTATAAATTACGTTAATTAACTAATTAGACTAGACTTACGACACGACTATTTATTATTAATGTTTTAAGGGGGATTTTAAACTAATATTAAACTAAGAAAACAAATAAAATAAATAAGCAAGCAAACGAGAAATAAGCAATTAATCACGAAATCGAAACCAAACAGAGAAGGAATCTACCTAGGTAAGAATCCCATGTATCAACAATAATCAAGCAATGTATAAATAACATGATATGGAAACTGATTTCTAAACGTATTCATCTAACAAACCCTAAGGACCTTTGACTGAATCAAATAAAATACCGAAGAACAATTATTAGATTATTAAGCAATCAGTATTATTGATTTCCGCAAAGTCATCAATTAGGGTTAATTAATAGTATTTAAAGCAAGCAATCTTACGAAACACTAAACCCTAGATAACTTGATAAGCTAAACATGACATCATGAACATGGATCTACACAATAAGCAAGAATATTGTCACTAACTATCCTAGCATGAAATTGACCAAGACACATGAACAAATCCTCACCTTACAGCTATTGTAATTTAGCAAAACATTTAAAACCCTAACCAACTATCAACAAGCTTTTATGATCTAATAGGCCTATTCAACCATAATAATCAAAACACCAAGTAAAGATTAAACATGAACTCTAAGATCTAAAGAACACAATCAATAGAAAACAAAATCCATGTGAAACAATAGTTAAATAATCAATCAAGATAATAAACACTTATACGCATCATGAAAGCAAAACCAAGTCTTTTACTATTAATAAAATGAAACCATAATTAAACAATTGTCCAAAGCAAGAATCAAGTCTCAAACATGTTCATCAAACCTAGGTAGACATGAAGTGTAGCCTAGCATAGTCATAATCAAATAACTAAACCAAAGAACAAAGAAAAGCATCATGAAATATAATGAACAAGAACAAAGATAATGAACGAGAGAACCCTTCTTAATTGACCCTTGAACACTTGGATGAAGCTTGATGATCTTCCTTGATTACTAGCTTCAAAACCTTCACAAACCCTTGGAAAACCTCTCAAAATCGGCTGCAATAAGTCTTAGGATCGGCTAGGGAATGAATATGTTTATATAAGCGAGATATCGGGCTTGGACTTGCAAAAATGGCTTGGCCAGAAGACCTAGGCGCCGCGCGGCCGCCATAAGCCTTTCACCTTCACGTGCGGCGGCGCCTTCAAAAAAGGAATTTTGGATTTTTGTTGTTTTTTTCTTGATTATTCTTTATTAAATCTTGATTAATCTCTTCTTATACTCCAAGTAACATTGAGAATATTCTAGAACTTGTTTCCCTTGCTTCTCCAAGCCATCATCTACATGACAACAAATAAAAACTCTAAGTGAAGCAATCACGTAACCAATGATGAACAAAACGAACTTAAAACTTCACATGAAAAGATAGAAAGACTTAGATTTAACGTGCAAGACACCGAATGATATAAAACATAATAACTATAAAACACTTGACTCAAAACCTAAATTAATAAAAGAAAAACCAAAACATGAACTAAAACGAACTCGAAACTTTAAATAAACATAACTTTACAAGGGATTCGAGATGTATAAATACATGTATATCAAATATCCCCACACTTACTCTTTTTTCGTCCATGTAAAAGTCTAATGCAGTTGGATCAGAATCGGAAAATTTAGACTTACAAACATATAGGTTAATTTTTAAAGCTTAGAAAAACGCAAAAACCGCGATCACCGATATTGTTGTCCACTTAAACCCATGCCTTAATCTTTACCGGGACAAATAAGATCCGACAATAATAGTACTCAGTGGTTTACACAACCCGCTTATTTTCAGCTTTTAGCGGACCAGACCACCCCAACTTGACTTAAACCTCAAAATTAGCAGATTTAAAACTTTTGTTGCTCTATTTTTTATGAATAGTTAAGACGATCAAGGGTATTGTTTATCCACCTAAGCTTAAGCATCAAAGTCTACCAAGAAGCCATTAGATATGATTAAGGTTCAATTAATTTATAGCTAGTGTTCCCCACAACATGACATACCCCCGTTATCAAACAATACACCGAACCATTACCATAGGTGAGTATGCAAAATTTCATCTGTAGGGCTTACATGTGTGGTCCGTTTCTTAATGGTAATGAGACGCGAGCAAGGGGACCTCACATGGCTAACAGCGTGGATGATCAAGTATGTAATGCATGTGTACTTTTGTACCTTTTGTGATCATGTTTAAAGACTTATTTGGCAGAAAACTGCGGGTTTGCTCTTTTTTTTAGCTTTTATTTTAAATATTCACAACCCCATTTGGAATTGTGAATACCCAGATGAATAGTCGGCATACAGACCCATGGTCTCCGGACCCGGGCATCCCATCAATACAAGATTTAAGGTTATAAAACCATACGTCAATTATGTGTAAAACACTAAAGCTAGCAGTTTAGGATTTATATCACAGGCTACACGGCATACTCTAACGTTAAACCTACCCAAGCATCAAATGATAACGTATTCAAATTTTTTAAACTTTTCAAACTTTATAATATTTCCACTTTTCATACCAAGAATTGAGGCTTGAGTATGGCTGACATTTCATTACTTATTTTCTACGGACAAAACGCTTTACCCACAAGAGATTTCCGACCCATTTTATCGAATTGCCCTTTCATTTTCAAGGCTGAGCCTACCGACACATCTCGAGTTAAGTGCGCATTCTTTTATTTATCTCATATTATTAGTAGTTTGAAAAACCAATTTTCGATAAATATCATCATCTCCCACTTTAACGCAAAAAACTAGATTCAAGGGACATTTTTAAACATTTTTCAATTTTTTTAAGTTTTTTATTTTTTAATTTAAAGCAAAAAAAAACTACGACTCAAATATCCTATCCCCACACTTAAATTTTGATTGTCCTCAATGCAAGGATAAGGACGACTTGAAATAAAAATAAATTAAAATAAAGTCGGACTACAAAAAACTAAAAACTAAAAAATAAAAACAAAAGCAAATATAAAAAAAAATTTAGCAAGCTAGATAATGAAAAAGACTTAGCTGATAATATGCGCATGAAATATGATGCCAAAGTCTTCTTCCATGAATGCCCTCCAACTACGAACGTGCTCAGCAAATGGTAACTCATTCTTTCACGAACGTAAGCGGCAAAAACAAAACAAGCATATCTAAAAATATATTTTATCATAACGATAGATATTAAGCAATTAAAGTACTTCACATCAACCGACAAATAAATCATGAATAATTAGCAGCAAATAATAAATAAAACTTAAAGTATTCGGCTCAGCTGCTCCATCATCCCCACACTTGTTTAAAACCATATCTCACCAATCATCTCATATGTAACCAGGTTGCCTCCCGGAAAGCGCTAAGTTTACAAAAAGTCTTCAGCCAGACTTAGTCCCGAAACCTCAATCAGGAGGCTTCTCCTTGATTCTCTTCCCATTGGTGCTCCTCAACACTCTCCTCTTAAAATCAGTTGGGAAGAAACTAATTTCCAACCACATGTAGGCCCAAAAATACGCATTCGGCTCGATCCACCCATTATTAAAATTCTGAAAATACGACCAATTCGGCACACTTTGATTCCCGAGCCCGAATATCTTCCTTCTTGGGGCTCTTGATTTATGTGGCGATCCACGAACAACTATTTCTAAAAACATATCCGCTTTACCGTGCAGACGTGGATGTTCTTTCACAACGAGATGCAATTCTTTACTCTTCAATTCTTCAGATATCTCTTGTGATTCCTCTTTGACATTTTGTTTCTTAAATGGCTCCCCGAATAATAATACTTCAAGCTCCTCAAGATCTCTTTCGGGGTTACAATCACTCTCATCCGCATCGGCTGAATCCACCAAATCTTCACCAAATTCATCCCTAAACTCGTCTTCCCAAGAGGGAATACGATCCTCTGTCTTATCTTGCAACCTAACATCCTCAAACTTGATCGTCGGCTCATAAAATTGTATTTGATACTTTAATCCTTGCCGAAAATCATCCATTATATCTGAAAGTGGTGCTTTTGGATTAATGCTATGGGTGACACATAAAACATCGTATAATATCTCTTCTGGATGTGGTATGTGATCCATCATTGCGCCAGATGAGTCTTTACAACCTATAATATTCCCCATCCTATCATACACCACATATAATTTAGGCTGGTAGCTGTTTTGATCTAGGTGGTCCATAATTGCTTGTATTTCTAACTCCCATATAGTTAAACCTGTTTGATCTTTATGAGAATTTTCTTCAACTCTAGTCCCGTGGTAACAATCCATGAAGATCACTGCAAAGATAAACTTAAAGAGAAAAGGATCACTAGCACCAAATAGTAGTAAAATAATAAAAAAAATATATATTAAAGAAAACTAAACTAATTAAAAGAAATTAAACTAAACTATATTAATCTAACTCCTACGACTCAAAACAAACTATATAAAAAAAATAAAAATAAAAAGAAAAACTACTTAGACTCCTACGACTCAAACGAAAATAAAACAAATAGCACGTATGTAGCAAATAAGTCCGAGTAAAGCTAATAACGCAATCGCCAAGAGTCCCCGGCAACGGCGCCAAAAACTTGATGTGCTCAAAACAATCAATTAAATATTAACTAAATTAAACAAGTAATAAAAACTAGACCTAAGACTCAACTAAACAAAACACCGGCAAGTGAACCGGTCAATTGTACTAATCTAAGTAAGTCCGGAATATCGAACCCACAGGACTCTATAAATTACGTTAATTAACTAATTAGACTCGACTTACGACACGACTATTTATTATTAATGTTTTAAGGGGGATTTTAAACTAATATTGAACTAAGAAAACAAATAAAATAAATAAGCAAGCAAACGAGAAATAAGCAATTAATCACGAAATCGAAACCAATCAGAGAAGGAATCTACCTAGGTAAGAATCCCATGTATCAACAATAATCAAGCAATGTATAAATAACATGATATGGAAACTGATTTCTAAACGTATTCATCTAACAAACCCTAAGAACCTTTGACTGAATCAAATAAAATACTGAAGAACAATTATTAGATTATTAAGCAATCAGTATTATTGATATCCGAAAAGTCATCAATTAGGGTTAATTAATAGTATCTAAAGCAAGCAATCTTACGAAACACTAAACCCTAGATAACTTGTTAAGCTAAACATGACATCATGAACATGGATCTACACAATAAGCAAGAATATTGTCACTAACTATCCTAGCATGCAATTGACCAAGACACATGAACAACTCCTCACCTTACACCTATTGGAATTTAGAAAAACATTTAAAACCCTAACCAACTATCAGCAAGCTTCTATGATCTAATAGGCCTATTCAACCATAATAATCAAAACACCAAGTAAAGATTAAACATGAACCCTAAGATCTAAAGAACACAATCAATAGAAAAAAAATCCATGTGAAGCAATAGTTAAATAATCAATCAAGATAATAAACACTTATACGCATCATGAAAGCAAAACCAAGTCTTTTACTATTAATAAACGAAACCATAATCAAATAATTGTCCAAAGCAAGAATCAAGTCTCAAACATGTTCATCAAACCTAGGTAGACATGAAGTCTAGCCTAGCATAGTCATAATCAAATAACTAAACCAAAGAACAAAGAAAAGCATCATGAAATATAATGAACAAGAACAAAGATAATGAACGAGAGAACCCGTCTTAATTGACCCTTGAACACTTGGATGAAAGCTTGATGATATTCATTGATTACTAGCTTCAAAACCTTCACAAACCCTTGGAAAACCTCTCAAAATTGGCTGCAGTAAGTCTTAGGATCGGCTAGGGAATGAATATGTTTATATAAGCGAGATATCGGGCTTGGACTTGCAAAAATGGGCTGGCCAGAAGGCCTAGTCGCCGCGTGGCCGCCATAAGCCTTTCACCTTAGCGTGCGGCGGCGCCCTCAAATAAGGAATTTCGGATTTTTGTTGTTTTTTTTATTATTCTTTATTAAATCTTGATTAATCTCTTCTTATACTCCAAGTAACATTGAGAATCTTCTAGAACTTGTTTCCCTTGCTTCTCCAAGCCATCATCTACATGACAATGATGTGGGGGGCAGAAATATGTGTATTAACTGTGTAAAGTCGTGTGTTTTGATTAGTTATATATTGGGAACACAATTACTTCGAGTGCGTTCGTGGTTACAGGGGTGCGGAGCTTAATGGAGCTTAAATAAGCTAATTTAGACATTCATTATGGAGTGTAAATGAAAGTGATGATCCATGAGAAGATAGATAATTGAAATACAAAGACGTGGCCGCAAACGGGGAGGAAAACCGAGTTAAAATGAAGATTCTATGAAAGAAACAGTGTTTTGGCCTAGCAGATCGTAAAGCAGATTGGCCAGACCGTAGCTTACGGTGGCCAGACCGTAGCTAGCTAGCTACGGTCTGGTCTGACGGAAATTGTGATTTTGGTGATTTTTCTTCCATATTTAAGGCCTAAAAACCCTAATATCGAAATCATTCATTCATTATCAGTTTGGGGACTTCTTGGAGGCCATCTTACACCACCAACACTCATCCTAATCACAGGATTGATCCATGAACATCTTCTCCAACATCATAATCAAGATCATGAAGATCAAGATGCAAGGCTAAAGGCTTCATTACCATCTCCGGGTGTAGGGTTGAGTTGCATGATTAGGTTTTGATATTCTAAACTTTAACTTTGGATTTGGATTTGGTTAATCATTCGGTTGATCAATTCTTTGTGTTTACTTTTGTGCTTAAACGGTTTTAATATATTGACTGCTTAATCTTTTGTCAGTTTTTGATTTGTGGTCATCAACAATTAGGATTAAGTTCTTTCGTCATTGACCCGTTTATCATTAACCGTATTATTGATTTTGTGTTCAATAAGTAAAACCAATTATCAATTAGATTTTCATTAATCCGTGTCAATTGTTTGGATTTAGTTCTGACGATCAACATAGCCAATAGTTAAGTCTTTTGATTTACATATTTTAACAAGAAACTGTCCAAAGAAGTTTATCAATTCCTTAGCTTGTTGCAAAACCCGAACCCTGGAGTTTGGTTATTTTTATATCATTCTTTACAAACCAAAGTAACATTGTGTTTGCTAAACAAATCTTTTAAACCGCTTGACATCTTTTGTCTACTTAGTTTAATATTTTATAAATTATGAACTTGATTAGCACTTTCCACTGATTCCCTGTGGATTCGATACCTTACTTGCCCTTGCTAGTAAAGGTAATTTATAAATGTTTTTGATTGACCTTTCGACATCGATCAAAATGGCGCCGTTGTCGGGAAGTCAACGCGCAAAGTGCTAGTTTAGCTTAGTTTTTAGTATTTGTTTTTAATTTTTCTACGTTGATTTTACGCGGGGTGTTAGTGTTTGTGTCTTTGCAGGTAACTTCACAAGTTGATGCAGACAAGATATTCCCGTGAGAAAGAGCCGCTCCAATTTGATCCCGAAATCGAGAAAACAGCAAGACGAAACCGAGCAGCTCAGAAACCCACACTAAACCAAATACCCGAATTCATAGCACCAAAAGAAGAGACCATGAGTAACCAAAGCAGAAGAGATCCAAATGCTTACCAAGCACATGACCAAGAACAACCAATCCCACAAAACCAGAACGTTAACGATGACAGAAACCGTAATCTGTTCAACCGAAGAGATGTTAACCGTAATCCCAGAAACATGGATGAACAACGGGGTCGATATCAGCAACAAGATCCACGTGATGACCAAGAAATTAGACAGAATCATCCAGAAAATCAGAGAGATCGAGCACCGAGACGGCAACAACACCAAGAACATCCGTATTATGATTTTGATGATGGAGTTCCAAGGGTGTTTGTTCCACCACCAGTCAGAGGCGTTCAAAGCCACTTCATTCCACAAGTGGCTACGAATCCTCTACCAATCATCATTCCCGTCAGACGGGGAAGAACTTTTTTGGTAAGGCAGAACAGTTTAACGGGATTACCGTCATTTCATGTAAAGGCTACAGAAGAACCATATTTGCACTTGAGTGATTTCAACTCGATATGCGCACTCATCTCGAGTCAAGGTTTTACTGCGGAAGAGGTGAAGATGGTAGTTTCCAGTTCAGTTTGAAAGACGCGGCAAAGCAGTAGTTTCTATCGTTGCCATCAGCTAGTATTTTCACTTGGGGAGACTTGGCACAACAGTCTTTAGACGAGTATTATACGCCCCAGAGAACTACAGAGGCCCGCAACAACATTTGAAACTTTTAGCAGATCACTGGTGAAACTTTCTATGAATCATTCCAAAGGTTTAAACGATTGTTAAGGACTTGTCCACATCATGGGATTGCCTTATGGGAATTGATAAAGGCATTCCATGATAGTCTCTCAAATGATGATGTTCGTGACCTCCAAGCCACCACGAATGGATCTTTCATTGCAAATGATGAAAATGAGGATTGGGGACATTTGGAAAGACACGTGAGTAATTCGAAGAGACAAGCACAGTCGAACAGGATGTCAAAAAGATCAGTGGTTAAAGCAGTTGAAAGTCATGGATCAGATGATAGAATAGATAGACTGGAAAAGAAGATGGATAGGTTGTTGGTTGCAGGTGTACAAGGAGCTGGAAAGTCGGGGAAGGCATATCCGATATGTGAAGGTTGTGGTGAATTGGGACATGAGGTTGCGAGTTGTGGGGTTGTGCAAGATGAAGAAACTGAAAAAGAAGAAGAGGTCAACTATGTGCAGGGTGAAAGAAAGTACAATAATATGAGTTCAAATACTTATCATCCAGGCCTCAGGAATCATCCAAACTTCAGTTATGGAAATCCGAACACGCAACAGAACCCGAATTTTCAGGGTAGTTTTCAGAAGACAGGTTATCAGTCAAATCAGAAACAGTATGGTAATAGTTCGGGCAGCGGTCATAGTGGGTACAATCAGAGAGATTTTGGGGGTTACAATAAGGGTTATCAAAAGAGTTATCAACAGGGGTAAGGAAATTCTTCGGGTAACAAAGAGGAGTCACTTAAGGATGTGGTGGAGTTATTGAAACAAATGAAGGCAGATCAAGAGACTCAGAATAAAAATCAGGAGACTCAGAATAAGGCATTGAATCAGAGGTTGGAGCTTCAAGAGAAGGCAAATGCTGCGGGAGATAAATAGGTGAGTCAACTGGCTGAAGAAATGGCGAGCCTAAAGAGAAATCCATCCAAATTACCAAGTGACACCTTGAAGAATCCGATCCGTCAAAGTAGTAGTTTGTCAAACTCCAAAAATGCACACGTCAGTGCCATCACAATCGAAGATAGTGTGGATAATGACACAGTTGGAGAATTTGAAACAGGGGCACCACTCATCTCTATTCAGATTGGTGAGTTCAAGCCCAACAAGGCACTTGTTGATTATGGTGCGAGTGTGAGTATTATACCGGGGAGTGTGTATGACCGGTTTGATTTTGGGCCTTTACAAGAGGTTGACACCACCTTGGTGTTAGTTGATTTCACTCGAAGGTGGTCACGTGGTAAACTGGTTGGTGTTGCGGTAAAGGTTGGTGATTTTTACTATCCAGAAGACTTTCTTGTTCTTGATTATGCACCAGCTGAGAAGGAAGAAGAACCACTTGTGATATTGGGGAGACCGTTTTTGGCTACTTCAAATGCTCAGATTAACTGCCGAGACGGAACAGTTTGCATGACCTTCGGTAACCGTAAGTTAAATTTAAATATATTTTCAAATTCATATGATTATTCTTTTGAAAATAAATATTCTAGGTCATGTGCTACTAATGGGTGTCTTCCTCGTACGTGTGAGGATGACACCAAAAAGGAGAAAAGTGTTGTTTTTGACAGGTCTAAGCGTGAATGAGAGAAGGAAGAGTTAAATGCAGTAGATGTAAAAAGTGGAGCAACAGTAAGTTCAACAAACAACACTAAGACGATGATGGAAGTGGTGGTCGATGAGGAAAAGGATGGACTAAACAAGAAGAAACCACCAAAGAAGGAGAAGGTAAAGAAACCACCCGGATTCGAGAATGAACAAAGGAGGTTGGCATGTTTTGGGCCTAGACGGGAAGCATTAGAGCTACCATTGTGTTGGAGAAGTAAAAAGAATGAGGTGGAGGAAGGTAAGAACTCCATTAGACCACCATAACCGCAAAATGAGGTAACGGTCTGGCTAAAGACCTTAACAAAAACTTAGCGCTGACCGGGAGGCAACCCGACCTTTTTGTTTTGTTTTTTTTTCTTTATCTTTGGTTTTGTTTTTGTGTGTTACTTTTTGTTTGTGTTTTTTGGTCATAGTGAACCATAAGTTTGGGGAAGCTCATGGTGGTTTTGTCAAGATTCGGTGAAGTAGATATTCTCATATCATATTCAAGAGTGTGGGTCAAGGTTGCAAAAGTACTTATCAGCAGGACCCGTTTGACATAAGAGATTTGAATCAGGTCCATGTGTCTCTCCCTTTATTTTATTTGCTGTTGACTGTTTAATAATTGTGTTATGGGTGGTCGGGTGGCGTGATGAACTTTCAGGTCGTGTGGTTGATGCTAGTGTCTATGCTTATGTTTTAACACTTTGTGTGTTTCGTTTAATGGAATGCAACTTTATTTAAATCTGGAGATGGGTAATTGGTTGTTCCTTGAAATGCAATTGGTATGAATATCCCGTGTCTGCATCTGTTTTTGAAAATCTGAGTTACATTGAGGGAAATGTAAATCTCAAGTGTGGGGATGGAGAAATTAAAATTTTTAGCCTTAAGAATAGCTTGATTGTGCGCAAAAGCCGGAATTGTAAATTGTTAATTGTTAGTATTAATGCCAATTAGAGGTCTTTGGTCATGGTCAATTTTTTAGCTTCTCGAAAGTCTTCCCATGCAAATGTTTTTCAAAAATAGAAAATTAAAATGAACCGTTTAGATGGGGATAACAAGTCATGGGGACAGGTACACATGTTTATATCGTCAACCCTATTCCTCCGATATGTGTGTGAGTTGACCCAAATATATATAATACACATATAATATATAGTACACACATGTCATTTGAGTGCTTTCATTGATGTTCATGGATCACGGGACCGTAGTTGGCGAAATGCAAAAGTGATAGAGGCAATTAGGTTAAGCCTCGTCTGGATGAGCGTGAGTGTGGGTACTGGGGGGTTGGGGCCTCATACATTATACATATGAGGATGGTTAATGTGAGGGGCGGGGGGTTGGGTCCCTTAGATAACCTTTCTTGGACTTATTTTTCATTTGGTTAACCCTGACATTATGTTACGAGACGATCCGACTTACTAGGTTTATTTGTAATTGTATTTGTTTTTGATTTTGTATTTGTATTTGTTCCAGTATTAAGCATTACGTTATTATGCTTAAAAAAAGGAAAAAGCCAAAAATATGTATGTGTATATTCAGTTATGTATTCGGTAGTTCGTTTATGTAAAAAAAAAAGAAAAAAAATATAATAAAAAAGTCAAAGAAAAGCTCAATAAAAGAGTCAATGTTCTAGTCAGTATTGGTTGTAAATGAAAGTCAGTAAGTTCGTTTAGTTGTTTAGAAGTTGGAATAAATTAAGTCATTGCTTATTTAGTTGTTTTGTAATAAGCCGGATCGGATCGTCTGAGCTACTTCAAAAATTCCTTTCCATACCCTTACACTTGGCCCCGTTACAACCCTTTTTAAGACCTCTTGATTTGCATTTGTGTCAAAGCAGCTTTATGGATGAATATTTGCATATGAGTGATATTGAGAGCATAGTGATACTAGCACATCTTTTGCTAGTCCAGATATTAAACCGAGAGGAGAGATATTATATTATGAGGGGTATGACCATGTGTGCCTTAACCGGAAACAAAGTACACTCGTTTGGGCAGTTTCAAAAGTTTTAAAATGTATCATTAAATTATTTGGTGGATTATCAACCTTGACAGTGTCAGTTCTTGGGAATCGGGTATGACCTTATACCTCACTAGTATTAATACTGATAATTGATGAACCGTCGATCGAGGTGTATATGTTGCATGAGATTTTGCTTGAGGGCAAGCAAATGATAAGTGTGGGGATGTGATGTGGGGGTAGAAATATGTGTATAAAGTGTGTAAAGTCGTGTGTTTTGATTAGTTATATATTGGGAACACGATTACTTTGAGTGCGTTTATGGTTGCAGGTGTGCGGAGCTTAACGGAGCTTAACAGGGATTAAAGAAGCTAATTTAGAGCATTCATGATGGAGTGGAAATGAAAGTGATGATCCATGAGAAGATAGATAATTGAAATACAAAGACGTGGCCGCAAACGGGGAGGAAAACGGAGTTGAAATGAAGATTCTATGAAGGAAACAGTGTTTTGGCCTAGCAAACCGTAAAGTAGATTGACCAGACCGTAGCTTACTTTCTGACCGTAGCTTACGGTGGCCAGACCGTAGCTTACGGTCTGGTCTGACGGAAATTGTGAGTTTGGTGATTTTTCTTCCATATTTAAGCCCCAAAAACCATAATATCGAAATCATTCATTCATTATCAGTTTGGGGACTTCTTGGAGGCCATATTACCCCACCAACACTCATCCTAATCACAGGATTGATCCATGAACATCTTCTCCAACATCATAATCAAGATCATGAAGATCAAGATGCAAGGCTAAAGGCTTCATAACCATCTCCGGGTGTAGGGTTGAGTTGCATGATTAGGTTTTGATATTCTAAACTTTAACTTTGGATTTGGATTTGGTTAATCATTCGGTTGATCAATTCTTTGTATTTGCTTTTGTGCTTAAACGGTTTTTATATATTGATTGCTTAATCTTTTGTCAGTTATTGATTTGTGGTCATCAACAATTAGGATTAAGTTCTTTCGTCATTGACCCGTTTATCATTAACCATATTATTGATTTTGTGTTTCAATAAGTAAAACCGATTATCAATTAGATTTTCATTAAGCCGTGTCATTGTTCGGATTCAGTTCTGACGATCAACATAGCCAATAGTTAAGTCTTTTGATTTACATATTTTAACAAGAAACCGTCCAAAGAAGTTTATCAATTCCTTAGCTTGTTGCAAAACCCGAACCCTGGAGTTTGGTTATTTTTATATCATTCTTTACAAACCAAAGTAACATTGTGTTTGCTTAACAAATCTTTTAAACCGCTTGACATCGTTTGTCCACTTAGTTTAATATTTTATAAATTATGAACTTGATTAGCACTTTCCACTGATTCCCTGTGGATTCGACACTTTACTTGCCTTTGCTAGTAAAGGTAATTTATAAATGTTTTTATTGACATTTCGACATCGATCAGACAACAAATAAAAACTCTAAGTGAAGCAATCACGTAACCAATGATGAACAAAACGAACTTAAAACTTCGCATGAAAAGATAGAAAGAATTAGATTTAACGTGCAAGACATCGAATGATATAAAACACAATAAATATAAAACACTTGACTCAAAACCTAAATTAATAAAAGAAAAACCAAAACACGAATAAAACGAACTCAAAACTTTAAAAAACATAACTTTACAAGGGATTCGAGATGTATAAATACATGTATATCACGCCAAATTACTAAGGATAGATGAAATGAAAGGATACCGTGGTTCTTTTATACATAAAGTCGTTTACTAGGAGGTGTAGGTACGTCCCGTCGGACCCTCCCACTTAGAGTATGTGTAGTTTCTTCCGCCATAAAGTAATAAACAGATAGCATATAATTCATATAGTTCATAATGAATATGAAGAAAATTAACATGCAAGACAATAGTGTGAATTAGTGTGCAAACATGAGATCATGAAATAACAATGGAAAATGTAACATGATACACCCAAAAACAAGGTAAAGGATGAAAAAGGCAAACACTCATATGGTATTCTAAGCGAGTAAAAGATGAAGAATGCCAGACAAATTTGGTTCAACGAGTGATCCTAGAAAATATGAAATATTCTAAGTTCAAGATCAGACTCACTGGAAGTGTAAAAGTACGCATAGAGGTTGATGATTTGATTTAAAGTTCAAGTGTTTGTGAAGAAAAACAAAGGTTTAGAAAATATATATTTCACTGAAATAGTCTAAATGGTTTTTGCCACAAATATTATAGTTTATGTTTTTAGTGAAGAATTTGGTTATAATAGTTATTAGTCATGTTTAAAAGGTTCGGTTTGTACAGATATAAACGAACCGATAATCATGTAAAATAAAGACGTTAATCGAGTGGTTCTGTTTGGTCGGACACGAACCTAGGGTTGAGTTAGGTTTGTGTCCAACACTTTTAAAAAGTCATGTTTGTGAACAAGAAGTAAAAATGCCATATTTTGATTATCATATTATGAATAAAAAAAAGTCTTGAACTTACAAAAAATTAAAGAACCGGCGTGGAAAACGATGAACGATCACCCATGATCAAAAGGTTGTGACATAGGGATGGTGTTTTTCTTGTGAAACTATACAGAAATAATATATGAATTACCCAGGTGTTAAAATAATAAGAGAAAAACTTAACTCAATTTAACTTTAGGAGTCAAGGTAAGCTAATGCACCAAATTAGAGAACTAGAGTGAAATTGAGTGAATGAGGGGTTGTGGTAAGGAACGAGTAGAAGTAGAGACATCATTTTATAGCTACAAGGTCGTTAATTACAATGAAGGGGAAAGTTAATTTCTAGAGCTAGTCAAGAGACAAGTTTCATGGAGAGAATCATGGAATTGACTCAATTGAATGGTTCAAGTGATGAATTGATGATGGAGACACATCTAGGTTTATGAAATAGCTTCAAAACGAGTTAAATGACAAGAAAGTTTTTGACAAGTTTAATCCCTGGACTTTGATAAAATTTTAGAATAAAATACATGAAATAGAGTTTGTGGTCGCATTTGTAGCATCATAAACATCAAAAATATAAATCATAAACATGAGTTATAAATGATATGAAATTCAATACTTTCGTTAATAAATACAAATCTAAATTATATCAAATTTTAAAAGGGGTTGGGTTTCGGGTTTGAAAATTGATGAATGTCACACCTAGAACCAACGTCGAAGTCATCAATGGCAAAAGAAAAGGGTCGCACAAGCTCTGTAATGGCGGTGGACAACAGTTTTAAGCAAATCCAACGAGCACCCAACCACTTATACAACTAAGTATGGCTCTGACGATGGGGACGAATGACTATTCATTGGTATGATTGATTTAGAAATAGGCAAATCTCTAACTTGTCGAAGGTTTCAGGCGACGGTGGTGGTGGTGGTGGATGTTAGCAGTGTTAGTGGTTAGCAATGGTGGTTGGTTGGTGGTGGTGGTGTTCAAGTGGTGGTAATGGTGTTTAGGTTGAGTTTTTCGACGAAAAAGGTTGAGTATTCCAACCAAAAAGCGTTTTCTTTTCGACCGGAGACTAACGAAGTTAAGCTTCCGTTTCTCAAGGCTCGTTGAGAAAAAATGTTAAAAGATGGAACCATCAACAACTACCTCGTTTGTTATAATTGTTATGTGTCAATAGTTTATAGTTATCAATCAATCAATCAATCATACCCAGTGAAGTCCCACCAACAGCAAAACTATAGGTAGGGTATGGGGAGGGTGGGATGTAGGCACACCGTACCTCTATCCAAAGGGATAAAGAGGTGGCTTCCAGAGAGACCCTCAGCTCTAAAGTCCATATGTATGAAGCAATACAAAGGAAATCAAAGTTCAACAGTAATAATAATAATAATAATATATGGAAAGAATAAACTAATACTATATATATGGGAAGAATAATACTAATAATAAAACTAATACTAATGCTATATATGTGACCAAAATAAGGTAAATAAAAGCCCTAAGGAATTCCTTTCTCCCTAAAAATCCTTAACTTTAATTCTACTAATTTTTAAGATTATTTAAAACTAATTTTTCTTAAAATAAAAAAGCCTGCCATCAAATCTAATTTTTCTTAAAAGATAAAAGCCAGCCATCAAGTGATCATCAACCTTAAAAAAAGAAAGAAAAAAAAGGAACCACTTCTAATAAAAATTCGATCCAAATATGCTATAAGTTGGATTTTGTTATGAACACCGACACTTTTTGTGTATGACACATTTTCATTATTATCACCAATTATTAACTCTTGTCCCCTCCCCCCAATATTATATAGAACAGTTATCTTGGTATTATAAATACCATGTGTGTATGATGAGGAAAGGCATCCAGTAGAAGTTTCAAATCTCATATTTCTTTACTTGCTTATTTCTTAATTATATTCAAGTTCAATTATTGCTTCAGAAATATTGTTATAATTAGGGCTAATATTATAACACGTTATCAGCACGAGCCGCTTATATCCTAATCAAGAAAGGTAATAGACACAAAGGTATCCACATAAGCATCATAAACACTTCTTTAATTATGTACATTAAAAATATATGCATATACATATACTAAGTAACAGCAGTAATGTGTATAAACATTGTTATTAAAATTTGATAACTATTCTAACTTTTATTTATATATGCATAATAATATTTCATTTAGAAGTTAGATTTATGTACACTAACAATTCTATTCTTATTATTATTATGCATGCTAATTATATTTTATAAAATAAACTTTATTTAATATCTTATTTATTATCGTACTTTAAAATAATTACTATACACACACACATACAAACGGTAATGTTACCGTTATAAAACGGTAATATAATCGTTGTAAAACGGTTATAAATTTTCACTATAAATAACCAATTATCAACTCCATTTCATTTGCAACAAACATTCTTCTTCTTAAGTTTATCCAAGATAAAGCTTTCAAGATGATTCATCCAGTTCTAATGTTAACTACCATAATGCTGAAAATCTTATTGTTCTTAATTTGTAATCTTCCACCAAGAGAGTTTAATCTTTTCTTTTTTCTTTATCTATTTATAGCTTTACCTTTGTATTTTCTTTCAATTTTAATAAGTATGTAATCCTAATATTTATCTTATTTGTGTTTAGTAATAAAATGGCAAATATCGCAAAACTTGAATTTCTGGCTCTCAATATCACCGGAAATAATTATATGTTATGGACGGCACATGTCAAACGGCATATCAAATCAATGGGTGTTTTGGATACGATAACAGTGGGAAATAATTGCGGGGATCAAGACAAGGCAAAAGCCGATGTCTTCCTCCACAAACACATTGATGAGATGTTACAATTTGAGTATTCAAATTGTGAGGATCCATGCATTTTGTGGGAGGATTTAAAAAGCAGATTTGACCATCAAAGGGAAGTTCTACTTCCCACTGCTAGAGATGAATGGAACAATCTCAGGTTCCAAGATTTTAAAAAAGTAAATGAGAACACCTCTGCCTTGTTTAGAATATGCTCAACTCTTCGATTTTGTGGGCAAACTGTTACCGAGGGAGATATGTTGGAGAAAGCTTTCTCCACATTTCATGCATCAAATATGACCTTGCAAACGCATTATCGATTGCAGAATTTTAGGAGATACTCCGAACTAAATGCATTCTCCTTGTAGCAGAAAAGAATAATGAATTATTGATGAAAAATCATCAATCTCGTCCCATGGGATCATTAGCAATACCAGAAGCAAATGTTACTCACAAAAATTCACATAAAAACTATGGTAATAAATGGGAACAAGGTCGTGGACGAGGCCGTAGACGTGGCCGTGGTCATTTTGAAAAAAAGGCATTTTAATGATCATAAGCATTCATTCAAATAGAACACAAATTCTTACGGTCGTGGCCGTGGCCGTGGTAGTGGTCGTAACCTGAGAGCCAATAATTATCACGTCCCACACAATACCAATTCCAACCACCACAATAAATGGAATGAAGCTGGTAGGTCCGAGAACAATGGCACACCCTGCTTTAGATGTGGAAGTACAAACCACTGGGCAAAGGCATGTCGCACAGCCCCACATCTGTGTGAGCTGTATCAAGCCTCAAAGGAAAAGAAAAAGAAGTTAACCATGTTTATAACTTTGATGATCTCAATGCTGATCTGAGCATTGCAGATTTTGATGTGGATCTCTGAAATAAATATTGTTTTGACAAGAATAATTATATGTAATAATTAAGTGTGCTTCTCATTATCTTTAGTTATGTAGTTTCCTTCATGTAATGTTTGTTTTTCAATTAAATAAAGTTCTTATTAAAATATCATAATGTCTTTGTTATACACTTATTATTTTTCTTAATACTTTCAAGATTTAAAATGAAAATCACTGGAGCACAAGCAGGGGCGGATCCAGCATACAAACGGGTGGTTCCCCGGAACCACCCGAGTTTCGAAATAATAGTGTACGGATATATAGAAGACGCGTAGGAACCACCTTATAAATTAAGAGGGAACCACCTAAAAAAAATTCCTGGATCCGCCACTGCACAAGATCAAACAAATGAAGAAGATATATGTATAGCGGATAGTGGAGCCACGCATACTATACTTAGATCTAAAAAATATTTTCATAAACTGAAACCGACAAAAGGGATCATCAATACAATATCAGGTGCTACAAACTTGATAGAAGGAGTGGAAAAAGCTAATTTAGCATTACCAAATGGTACAGATCTCAAAATAGAAAATGCTCTATTTTCCCCAAAATCAACAAGAAATTTGTTGATTTTCAAAAACATATATCATAATGGATATGATACTCAGTCAAGGACTGTTAGTAATGAAAAATATTTGCATATCATAATCAAAGATAAGATACTGGAAAAACTGCCAATGCTCCATTCTAGTTTACATTATACATATATAAATGTGCCTCAAGCACATATGGCAGTCAAATAAAATTGTTGTGATTCTGGTATCATAAACTTATGGCATGACAGATTAGGCCATCCAGGATCCACAATGATGAGAAGGGTCATTGAAAATACACATGGGCATTCACTGAAATATCAAAAGATCCATAAAATAGATAAAATGTCTCAATGTACATCTTGTTCTCTTAGCAAATTAATTACAAGGCCTTCGCCATTAAAAGTCGATAAAGAAACACCAATATTTATTGAAAGAATTCAAGGTGATATATGTGGACTAATTCATCCACCATGCGGACCATTTAGATACTTCATGGTTTTAATAGACGCATCAAGAAGATGGTCTAATATCTCTTTATTATCGACTCGTAATGTTGCTTTTGCAAAATTTCTTGCTTAAATTAACAAATTACGTGCACATTTTTCTGATTATACAATTAAGAAAGTAAGGCTTGATAATGCGGGAGAATTTACATCACATGCTTTTGATGATTATTGCATGTCTGTGGGGATTGTTGTAGAACACCTGTTGCTCATGTACACACACAAAATGGCTTAGCCGAGTTGTTGATCAAATGCCTGCAGCTAATAGCTAGACCATTAATAATGAGGACAAAACTCCCTGTTTCGATTTGGGGTCATGCAATTATGCATGCTGGGTCATTAATTCGTGTGAGACCAAGTGCAAATCATAAATACTCTCCCACAAAACTTGTTTCCGGAAATGAGCCAAATATCTCTCACCTTAGAATTTTTGGTTGTGCTGTGTATGTTCCTATTGCACCACCACAACGCACAAAATGGGTCCCCAAAGAAGGTTGGGAATATATGTTGTATATGAAACGTCTTCCATCATAAGATACCTTGAACCTTTAACAGGTGATGTATATTTACAGCACGTTTTGCCGATTGTCATTTTAACGAGACAATGTTCCCGGCATTAAGGGGAGAAATGAAAAAACAAGAAAGAGATATATCATGGTGTGTGCCATCATTGTTACACCTAGACCCAAGTTCAAAACAAAGTGAGACAGAGGTTCAAAAAATAATACATCTACAAGAAATTGCCAATCAGTTACCTGATGCATTTACTGATATAAACAGGGTCACTAAAACTCATATACCAGCTGCTAATGCTCCAGCTCGAGTTGAGTGTAAGTCCCGAATCTGGATCACTACAACTATGATATCAACCCGAACACGATGTTAGTGTGGAATCCTAACACGGTGGTGATTCAAGAACAAGATACGAAGTAATATAAATATGAAGAACACGATGTAATACTCCAAAAGCACACGATTATGTTATTAAACCGCCTGGTACATGAGATTACACAAATCGGTATTGCTCTCTAGATGGTGGCTCTCAAAGTGTTCAACTTCTCTCAATGTGAACAACCAACATAAACCCTATACATGTTATCTATATATAGGGAAACCAAAACACTAGCCCAACCATAGCCCAAGGCCCACCGAGATCCATAAGGATCTCGGTTTACATACATAGCCCAATACGAGAACCCAATAAACATATAACTAAGTACAAACCACCAAATATGGACCCAACAATCTCCCCCTTGGTTTGTAGCTTCGTTCTTGTTTATTTCACTTCAAACTAACCTAACTGAAATCCATAAGGATTTCGGTATTACACCAGTGTAATTCTTCAACTCGTCTTCGTTTATATCACTTTTGTCTTGATCATGTCAAAGTCCTTTGATATGCGTCATTCTAACCAATTTATGACCCAACAATCTCGCCTTTAGACTGATACTTTCAAGATCTTCAGAATCTTTACTTGAACATGATCAGCAACTTCAACATCTGCATCCAATACTCTACCATGACCCCCTTTTTGATAGAATCATCCAATTTGAATCTCAGAAACTTCATATGCTTCCGTTGTAATAAATCAGTCTTGAAAGAACAGTCAACTTTGATAGAAATATCAATCAAAATATTTTGAAAACAATTAAATAAAACAAAATAAAACAGACATATTTTTGTAATGTTTTATTTTTTTTTATATGATTTTCTTGAAAAAACTTGAGATGAGATCATACCAGCTAAACCAAATATAACACATTGTTAACGCAGTTGTTTCGACAAGAGTAATCAAGAATTAAAAAAATAAAATATATGAAATAAGATAAAACAAAAACAACCGATAAAACAACTTTAATCACCCGGTCTTCTTGTAATTTAGCAAAATTTTGGGATCAAATTTCAGTTTTTGATAAAAATGCCGCTTTTATGAAAAGATCCAAACATGGAATCATATTGTTTAAGGTGCTTTCACAAAGATTCATGTTCAGCGTTATTATGACATAAAAAAACAGGTTAATAGCAGGTATAATGAACTTAGCATGATTTTCATCGCATCAGTGATATGAATTAGGTTCAGTTCGGCATAAAGCTTAGATGGACATCACTCATGGACCTGTGATGCCTCCTATCTCTTCTCAAAGTGTATTTGGCTTTACCAAGATCACCCCAATTTGATTCCAACCCCCTGGATTTGGTTTAAAAACTTTTAATGACAGAACTTATTTATTTGATTTTTTTTTTCAAATTTGCAAACATATTTGAGGTTGAACGTTGGACTTATAGTTTAATTAACAGGCCTTTCATTTGGGATGTTAAAGGACTTATATTATTGCCTCCACCCCTGTAGTTCTGTTATTAACCCTCATGTTTGTGTTTTTCTTAAAAGCTTGTGAACATTTATCAACTTTTGGTTGATTATATATTTACAGTAATTTTGTTCACATTTGTTCTTGTCATTCTCAATAAGATACATCATTTTGGGGACCAAATACCAGCGGGCTCCTGCATGACTGGGTAATTGCTTTTCTGCCTATCATTCGGAGAGATGTATACGGAGACATGCACATGTCTTCAAAATGACTCTCCACAGTAAGTTTAGCATATTTAGTTTATATCACCTCAACTTTACGCATCATGGAAAGCTACCATACAAATCAATGACTGTTCTAAAGCCTTTTAAGCTTAATAATTTCACCCGTTAGGCACAGAAAAACAATTTATCTATCATTTTCCAGAGGTTGGATCAATTTTCATTTGAAAATATTTTGAAGCTTCTAAAAAACTGTTAATTGAATAGTAATATCACTTCCCATAAAATTACAGAAGACACACATGTTAAGAACTCAGTCACCCCGGTCACTCTTCAGTTTTCAGGTAAATGGCTATCCCGTATGACCACTAGTGGTTAACAGGACCAAAACCCATATGAAAATACGTGTCCCTCCAACTTGGAATTACCGACATAATTTTAAGTGAAAGAATTCAAAACACAAAAACACATCACAATCGCCCCGGATGCTTTCAGTCTTTAGAAAAATGGCTATCCTGTGAATCTACAAGTAGATCATCGGACCAAACATATACAAGTATATGTTCTTCAAACTTGAGCCACCGACATAATTTTAAGCGAGAGTGAAGTTTGAAAGACATAGACAAAACTTTTATAAATTAAAATTTTTATTTTTTATTATTATTTTTTTAACACACACAAACTCTTTTTGAATTTTTTTAATTTTCTCCCCCTAAATTTGTGCAAAAATTTTGACCGAAGGGAAAACTTTTATGTACAAATTTAACCTCAAAAAGACTCAATCGTCGAAACAAAGTATTTACAAAAAAAATCAAGTGTGATAGTCAGCCAACTGATGTACTATCATTCCTCATGTACGTTCAAGTCATTTTCTCATTTTTGAGAAACAAAAAAAAACACTATACTTGAAAGACTATACGTGAACATATTTTTGTATTTTTATAAATATTTAAAATTTTAAAATCTTTTTGACTGATCAATCTTTCATACCAAAGTGATACATTTACCTTTTATCTTCATGACATCATCTTTCCATTTGTGAGAATCTCCCCTAGGAATAAGCTTGTTTTGAGATTCTACATCCTTGCGAGTTGAATGTCTGGAACAAGCCTTTTAATATGCAATGTATTCCCTGATTTGTTCCTACACACTTAGAGAGCAGATTAAAAACGTTCTATCACCCTAAAATCCCGGCCAGACAACAAATAATCCATTTTATAGTTAAAAGATTTAAAAACAATGGATATTTTCCCTTTCATGTGCCTGGAACAACCCATTTAATAAACAATGAATTTGTGGTTGTTCCTACACGCATAGCGGGATCAGTTGGACATAGGAACCCAAGTCATAAATGTCTTGGGGTTCCCTTGAGCATCAACATATGTGACCTCTTGCCAACTCATATCTTTCCTATCTTTAACAGAATCATTTGTTAAAACAGACTCTCTTTGCTGAGTTTTAAGTTTCCAAATCTGTCTTGGTTTAGTAAAATTTGATAGAACAGACTTTGGAGTGGAGCAATTCGAATTCGAATTCTTAGAACTCTCAACACTCTTTGACTTCTGAAAATTTATTCTTATTTTAACATTTTCTAAATCATTAGAGTACAAACCTGTCATATTAACTTTGAATCCTTGAGTATCTGTGACCCGTTGTACAGATACTCGTGGTTTGGTAAAATAAGCATTTTGTTTAACCACTGGATTCGGTTGAAACCTGTTACCTTTCACCTGAGGAGCTTGTCTATTAACAGCACGGTAGTGACACTCCTTTTCCAAATGCCGGTCGTTCCCGTAGACGAAACACGCTTTCATCCTTCTTCTAATGTCATCGTAAGCACTAGCCTCATGTTGGAATTCCTTCTTATGAAAGGTTTTTCCATTCTTCTTACCCCTTGGCATAGCCTTCTGATTTTGCTTGTAGTATGGAACATATAGACGATGAACACAATTTCTGGCTATATGTCCTGGTGTGCCACAGTGGTAACATGTTTGCCTCTTAATATAGATATCACCCACTGATTTATCAACACATAGAGATCCGTAGGATCTATGAGGACGAGGTTGTCCTTGTTGTGCTGATTTCTTACGTGCCTTTTCTTTGTTGCCACAACTCTGTGTATTATTATTAGTACAATTTTTAGTTGTGTCATATGAGTTTGATGACACGTTAGAAAAGGATTCATTTTCACTAGCCTGAACTCCTTTACTATCAGAAGCAACATCATTTACTCTATCAGAAGCAACATCATTTACTATATCTGCACATGAAGTAGAAGCATCAAAATTGTTCACACATTTAAAAACAGGCTTGATTTCCTCTAGGGATCCTGATCCAACAGTTTCCGATTGAACTTGTTTACCATACTTCATGTCTTTTATCTTTTCCTCATGTTCTTTGGTAAGAGGAAGACTAGTATAGTTGTCATTGTATGGTGGGGGTACTTGACTATATCCTATACCATCACCATAGTTGATTTTCAATCATTGAGTTAACTACTTTGCTTGAACCATCGAATTTTTAAAATCAAGCTCAGCCCTTTCAAACTTACTAGTTAGATTCAAGATCTCTAACTTGGAGGCTTTCAGTTGAGTAGTTAACTCAGCAATTTCTTGTTTGACATCTAGATAATGACAGCCCTTTATACTAAGATCAGACTTAAGTTTTTTAATATCCTTGTTTTGAGCTTCTATTTTGTCTAGAAAACCCTTTTCATTCTTCTTAAGTTTAAAATTCTCTGATTTTATTCTTTCCATATCTCTACTTAGACTGTCATTATGAAGCTTATACATTTCTATTTTCTCACCACAATTTAAAGAACATGGTTGAGAACGTATCTCAGATGAATTTTGATATACTTCTTGTGAGGGAGCAGACTGATCTAAAGTATTTCCAAACAGTGAGATGAGTCCCGAATCTCAATGCTCAGCCCTTTCAAACTTACTAGTTAGATTCAAGATCTCTAACTTGGAGGCTTCCAGTTGAGTAGTTAACTCAACGATTTCTTGTTTGGCATCTAGATAATGACAGCCTTTTATACTAAGATCAGACTTAAGTTTTTTAATATCTTGTTTTGAGCTTCTATTTTGTCTAGAAAACCCTTTTCATTCTTCTTAAGTTTAAAATTCTCTGATTTTATTCTTTCCATATCTCTACTTAGACTGTCATTATGAAGCTTATACATTTCTATTTTCTCACCACAATTTAAAGAACATTGTTGAAAACGTATCTTAGATGAATTTTGATATACTTCTTGTGAGGGAGCAGACTGATTTAAAGTACTTCCAAACATTCCAAGCAAGCAAAACCATAATAATGCACCTCATGAATCCCAAAAACGTTTAAAACGTTGAAGGCCAATCGGTTCAAAGGATAAAAATCCTCGAAAAAGAAAGGGCTCTGAAAAGGATAATGACCCTAAGGAAACCTTCCCTCAGGAAAGAATAAATGATTCCAATAAAGAATTGTCAATCTACTATGGTCAATCACATATAATGTGGGATCGAGATGAAATGGAAAATATTGATGATATAGTTTCTTATTCTGTGGCAAGTGATATCATGGAAGAAAATGATGACCCTGAACCAAAATCTGTAGATGATTCTAAAAATCGACAACATTGGAACAAATGGTAAGATGCCATGCAAGCTGAATTAAATTCCTTAAATAATCGAAATGTTTATGTACCTATTGTCATTACACCAAAGTCAATGAAACCTGTAGTATATAAATGGGTTTTTGTGAGAAAAAGAAATGAGAAAAATGAAGTTACAAGATATAAAGCAAGACTTGTAGCTCAAGGTTTTTCTCAGAGGCCAGGAATTGACTATGAAGAAACGTATTCTCCTGTTATGGATGCTATTATGTTTAGATATTTAATCAGCTTAGCAGTCTCTAAAAATTTAGAGATGCGTCTTATGGATGTTGTCACAGCTTACTTGTATGGATCACTAGACAGTGACATCTATATGAAAATTACCGAAGGATTTAAACTCCCCGAAGCATTAAGCTCAAAGCCTAAGGAAATGTATTCCATCTAGTTACAAAGATCCTTGTATGGACTGAAACAATCTGGAAGGATGTGGTACAATCGTTTGAGTGATTATTTGATAAGCAAAGGATACACAAATAATCTTATTTGTCCATGTGTCTTCATTAAGAAGACAACATCAGGATATGTGATCATAGCTGTGTATGTTGATGATCTAAATTTAATTGGGACACAAAAAAAAATTAATGAAGCAATTGCTCTTTTAAAGAAAGAATTTGAAATGAAAGACCTTAGAAAAACCAAATATTGTCTTGGTTTACAAATTGAGCATATGCATAATGGGATACTTGTGCATCAGTCAACTTATACTGAGAAACTCTTAAAGCATTTCAATATGGACAAAGCAAATCCTTTAAGCACACCAATGGTTGTTAAATCACTCAGTGTTGGCAATGATCCATTTCGTCCTTGCGAAGATAATGAAGAGATTCTTGGTCCCGAAGTACCATACCTCAGTGCAATTGGGGCACTTATGTATCTTACTAACTGTACAAGACCTGATATTTCTTTTGCAGTTAATTTATTGGCAAGATTCAGTTCATCCCCTACTAAAAGACATTGGAATGGCATTAAACATATTTTTCGGTATTGAAAAGGAACTGCTGATTTAGGTTTATTTTATCCTAACGATTCAAAAGAAGGGTTAGTTGGTTATGTAGATGCAGGTTATTTATCTGATCCCCATAAAGCAAAATCTCAAACTGGGTACGTATTTAAGAATGAAAAAACTGCGATTTCATGGCGTTCTCAGAAACAAACACTCATTGCAACATCTTCAAATCATGCTGAAGTCATTGCACTGCATGAAGCTTCAAGAGAATGTGTATGGTTAAGATCTATGTCACGACACATATTGATTTCTTGTGGACTAGAGAAATATCAAATTCCAACTCCTATCTATGAAGATAATGCAGCTTGTGTCTCGCAAATGAAGGAATGGTATTTCAAAGGTGACAGAACAAAGCATATACCACCAAGATACTTTGAGTATACTCGGGACCTTATTAAAGACAATCAGGTTGAGATGAGATATGTCCAGTTCAGCAACAACTCAGCTGATATTTTCACAAAAGCACTTCCCACAGCAACATTCAGGAAATATGTTCATGATATTGGCATGCGCCATGTACGGACAATGTAACGATCTGCAATTTGAGGGGGGACTATATACAGCACTCTTTTTCCCTTAGCTAAAGCTTTTTCCCATTGGGTTTTTCTTTAGCAAGGTTTTAATGAGGCAATACTTCAAGACCCCGGACTTTTGAAATGGTGTCATCCAAGGGGGGTGTTATGAACACCGACACTTTTTGTGTTTGACACATTTTCATTATTATCACCAATTATTAACTCTTGTCCCCTCCCCCCAATAGTATATAGAACAGTTATCTTGGTATTATAAATACCATGTGCGTATGATGAGAAAAGGCATCCAGTAGAAGTTTCAAATCTCATATTTCTTTACTTGCTTATTTCTTAATTATATTCAAGTTCAATTATTACTTTAGAAATATTGTTATAATTAGAGCTAATATTATTAGAGATTTTACTTACTGTGTTTTTTGTTTTATTTAAATTAAAATATGTCAACGATTCCAAAAAATGAAATCATGTCGATTGCACTCAGGTGAGTATTTTTATTAGGTGTTTAACACGTGTGAATTTCTCTTTGGTTAGATTTGAAGTAACTTTAAATTACACTCATAAGTCATAACACCAGTTCATATCTGAATAATTTTTTTTCTTATTTAAGTTTGATAATCACCTGGGTACATTAACTTATATTTTGTCACATGTTTGCGTATATAATAATATTAATCTACATTTGAATTTCCATTAGATTATATATCGTGAAATAACTAGCAAAATTCAGTCATCGCGTCGCGTTACTTCTGACTTCACCACCATGTAAGATAGCTAGTAATCCGTTAATTTAAACTAGGGGTGACAATCTTGACCTAGGGATTGGATTTGTTGTATCAAAATGCATAAGATGGGTCAAAATGTGTCAAACTAAAAAAAGAAAATGAATTAAACGGGTTAAAACGGGTTGACAATTCTCGGGTTTTCTTTTTTTTTTCTTTTTTCTTTTTTTTATGGAACGAGAAAAACGGAGGAAACTTTTTGGTGTTTTATTTATATTTCGAGTTATAATTTTTTAATCATTTTTTTTGAATTTTTTGGTGAGGGGTTTTGAAATGGGTCAAAATGGGTTGAGATTTCAAAACCCATTTCAAAACCTCTTACCAAAAAATTCAAAAAAAAATAATTAAAAAATTATAACTCGAAATATAAATCAAAAACTTAAAAAGTAAAAATACCAAAAAGTTTCCTCCGTATTTCTCGTTAAATAAAAAAAAAACACTCGAGAAATGTCAACCCGTTTTGACCCGTTTCAATCACTTTTTTTTAGTTTGACCCATCTTATACATTTTGATACAACTCATTCAACCAATGGGTCAAGTTTGTCACCCCTAATTTAAACGTTGTGAGATAACTAGCCACTATCCCGTTAAAATAATAATTAAACTATTTAAAAAAGAAAAAAAAAACTTTGTGATTGAGTGTTAGTGGTGTGAACCCACTAAATGTTTGTGATAACGCCGTTATTACCATGGCGGCTAACAAAAGATGCTCGATGTGGTGCTCATGGCAGATGGCACCATCATGCCCATGAGACATGGGCGACGCCTTCACAACATAGTCTTGCAATCAAGTATTGTATTATATTGTAAATTAACATCTAAATTTATATTATCGACTTACAATGTCATAAAATATTGTATTATGGTGTAAATTAATATTATGGACTTACAATGTGAAAAAGAATATTCGAACTAACGTTAATTAAGATTGTTGATTCACATACAGATTTTCATTTCAACAATTTATAGACACCTTCATACCAAACAAAACAAATATAAATAGAAATGCGAAAAGTACCGTGTCTAGTTAAAAACGGAAAAAAAATACACATTCTCATGATTTATTGATTGATAAGTATAGGGAACATGAGACAACACATGTATCCGTACTCGTACCTGTATCCGATTGTACTCGTATCAAAAATCAATAAAAATACGTACCAATACTCGTACCAAGTTTTTCAGTATGGTACAGGTACGTGTATTTCGGTACAGTACCCGTTTTTGTACCACTTTGCTTTTTTATTTCCAAATCTTCGACGAACTTGAACCGGTATGAGTAACAAGCAACCTGAATTAGTCCAGGTATCGGTACGTGCACATGTACGTGACGGGTACAAAATTATTACAGTCTTAAATTGGTCGTCGATTTAATGATAAGATTAGTATTGAAGAACCCAAATTCGGTCGCCGATTTTAAGTTATTTGCTTGTTGGTTCGAGTCTTGGATGTTATATTATTTAATTTTGAGTGAAACGCTTGGTACTTGTTCAATAATAACATGGTTGAAGAGTTTATTTTATATAATAAATATGAAGAATCTCAACTAAACCTTTATATACTCCAAACAAGTACGAAGTACTAAATGTATCATTATCGTACCCGTACTTGTACCCGATTGTACATGTAACAAAATTCAACAAAAATGAGTACCAATACCCGTACCGAATAGGCTAAATTGGTGCGGGTATAGGTACGTGTACGGGTATTTGGGACAAAATGCTCATCCCTAGATAAGTATACTCGTTTACGTTGTCAGAGTATTTTAAGCTCAATCGAAAATCTTATTTCACGTATTTTATACTTAATTTGCATTTAATCAAACTCCAAGGATCAAAACCGTCAGATTCTAAATTTTATGTAAAATTCTACCATTCACGCTATGTGAAGAACCTTGAGCCTAGTACGTCACGATACGCGACGATGTTAGGGTTTGTTCATGTTTCATTTTGGGTCGCGCTATGTGACACATATCCTTTGTGTCCGTCGCAATACACAACATAGCAGCCATACATGAAAATTGTGTACCAAGCCAAATTAATTCACCAAATCTTCTCCAATCTCAATTATAATTTACTATACCAACTTCTAGATGTTTCTTAGGCATATTCTATGGATTTTCCTCAATTTATTCTCCAAGACATGCCATAATTTGACCCAATCTTCTAAACTTTCTCTCCACGATAGAATTTTCATCAAATTAACAAATTAATTTGTTTATACTTCAATCATTATAAATTCCCATGATCCTAGTCTCTGTTCCATTGTTCACAACTCACAAATCTCTCTCTAATTCACGATTTCTTCATCAATTAATGGTGATCTTCAACCGTTGACCAAGAAAAGTTAAACCGAACCTTCTTTTTCATTCCCTAGTCGATTTCTGGGTAATTAAATTTATAGTAACTTCTATTCTTTATTTTTATATCCAAATCCCTCTATAAAATCCATTGATTTGAGGTGTTTGAGTATATAATTTTATTCAATTTCAAAAATAGGGTTTATATTCTCAGATTTGGGGGCCGTTTAAATCTACATAAAATCGTTTTAAAACATAAAGTAAATGGTTTTATAATCGTTATTACATACTAAGTTTGTTGAAATTTTTCACACCCCGACCAACGGCGAAATGATAGGGGCTAACGTATAGATTATTCAAAACACATGTGACACTATTAAAATGTGACAATAGTATAATTATCATTTATTTCAATCTGGTTTCAAATATATAACCAAACAAAAGAAAACAATTGCATTATTTGATTACAATATACTAAGGGCAATCTAATTTTCTTTGATCTTGGTAAATGCATCAAAAGTATATGTAGCATATATAAAAATAAATGTCAACTACGAATAGTTGGTGATTTCTCACAAGTTTGATATATTTATAATATGAGGCAAAATTCATACAATTCCATAAGACAATATGATAATTCAAGCATTGATGAATTATGTAAAAATTAACAAATGAGACCCTTTTCTATTTGACACTAAGTCGATATAGTAAGGGGAGCGTCTGGTCATATTTATTGAGGTTATTACGGCTATGAGGCAACAATAAATAACCTAATTGGTCTTGCATGACTTGGTTAAGTATGGAATGTTAACCAAATGATAACTTTATGTTGCGTACTGAAATAGCTGCACGTACCTTGCTGTTTAGATGAATTTTCATAATTTTTGTGTATATTATACAACTGATGGTTGGTTATTTTGTACATATTTTAGCATGCTAATTTATTAGTTTTAATTGTTTATTGCATGAACTTCGATACTTCATTCGTGTGTATATTGTTTCATGTCACCTGTGATTAATATAACTATTTTGGACCTGTACGAGTATGAAATGAAGACCCGGGATGATGTGTGATAGCGTATGATCAAAATTATAGAATCTGGGCAAAAGTTGGTTTAGAATATCATATGCTAAACACAGAGTATCACATGCTGAGCTAAGAGGAGCGTACATCAGGAGCTTTTAAAGTATGGTTTGCTGAATTAGAGTATTATACTCTAAAGTTAGAGTACCATTTGCTGAAACTAGAGTACCATGTGCTAAACCGAATAAAACTACGGGAGTCGCATTCTGAACCCTATATAAGGCATAAAATTAGGGATTGAGGGAGGACACATCTCTGGAGGCTGGAAACCATTCTTGGAGAGAAAAACAGCCATTACTTCATCAAATCAACTCCAGATTCCATGAAGATTTCATCAACATCATGATCGACTAAATCCTTCGAACCATACACGAGGATGTAAAGTTTGTAACTTTCAATATTTTTCATGTATTTAGAACGAATGATTTGTAATTGTCTTTGATTAATCTATGAGTATTTATGTTTAGTATTGATGTGCATTCAGTCGGTTTAGGTTTATGTCGATCAGAACGATTAGTTTGCCGGGTGCTATAATAATTGCTTATAGGATTGTTTGACTAGTTAGATACAATGAAGCATACAATTGCTTATAGGATAGCGTATGGTACTCTGGCTCAGCAAATGGTACTCTAACTTTAGAGTATGATACTCTAATTCAGCAAACCATACTTTAAAAACTTATGATGTACACTCCTCTTAGCCTAGCATGTGATACTTTGTTTTCAGCATATGATATGCTAAACAAACTTTTACCCAGATTCTCTAATTTTGATCATACGCTATCACACATCATCCCGAGTCTTCATTCCGTGCTCGTACAGGTCCAAAATAGTTATATTAATCACATGTGACATGAAACAATATACACACGTATGAGGTATCAAAGTTCATGCAATAAACAATTAAAACTAATAAATTAGCATGCTAAAATATGTATAAAATAACCGACCATCAACAAAAAAAAAAGTTTGATTAACATAAGCCTTGTAGTTCATTATGGTAAACATTTTAGAATTGAACTCAATGGTTTTATGAGTTAGAAAAATATGTTTTGAAAAGTTAAATTATGCCTTGTAAATTTAGAATCAGTTTGTATTCGATTTGATTAATTGTGTGGATATTTGTTCACTATTTGACTAGATTGATGATTGGAATATGATTTAAAACCTAGGAGTTATTATGACTAAATGGTTAGTCTTGCTTGAGTTGTGGTCTTAGTAGTTTCATGATTAGTGCATAAAAATGATGTGGTGCACATGTTATGCGTTATTGATAAAATATATATATATAGAAATGACACTTAGTGATTATAAGCTATCATACTCTGTCATGAATCACTAACGTGTCGATGGGTCAACTCGTTCAAACTTTGGTGAACGGTCGTCATCAACAATCAAACTCTTGGTCAATGGTTAACAAAATTCGGATCTTTTGGTCAAAGGTCAACAAAAGTTGGATCTGTTGGTCAAAGATCAAACTTTGGTTAAAGTCAACAAAAGTTAAACTTTGGTCAAACACAATAAACAATGGGATTGTTTGGATACTAGCGGTTCTAGGAACCCTCACACAGTTACTTACATACTTTTATACTTTAGGATACTTGTACAAGATCTTTTGCTTTAGCTATTGACTTTGTTTATTAGCTCGCACTCGAGGTGAGTTTCATAGTCCCTCTCTTTTACTTACTCCTTTTTTTAAGGGGGGGGGGGGGCATTCACAAACCTTTTGTATCTTGTAAGATTGTTTTTATCGCATGTATACATAGTGAACTTATCAACTGAAAGTCCTCACACATATTGGACCGTTAACTAAGGTTAACTAGCAATGTAATATTGAGTAGTACTTCTAGACTTGACAAACCCCATCCATCAGTCGATCTAACTCGACTCGAGGCCGAACGGGTATAACATTGACCTATACTTTGCCAACTCAGGGTAAAGATTTGGTGGGAGGTACAAACCACATGGCAGTATTTGTCGCAATGGACACTACGCTATTGTATTATGAATACTAGAGTGATTAACTAGTGATAAAACTATGTTTACATTATCTGCATATTTAATGAACTTGTTTATGAATACAAACTTGTGAACTCACCAACCTTTGTGTTGACCCATTAACTTGTCTTTCTAAGGTCACTAAGGTGCACATAGGATATTAGGTTGATTCATGGATGCACGGATTTTATCAAGCATCGATGTATGGTTAGGGTTTTTCATGAAATGTTATGTCCGAGCGCCTAGTTGCGCAATATGGGTTAAATTGTTATACTTGTTTTACGCTTCCCAAATGCAATTTGTATTGTAACTATATTTTCTCATCAATAATGAGCAGTATCAAATGATAACTATCATTATTAAATGGTTGTTCGGTATGACACGTGACTAGATCCCTTGTTAGTCGAAATGGAATGTCACGCGCCTCACGGTAGAACTCCGCTAGTCGAAAACTGAGGGTGTGACAATTCAGGTTAAACATATTGGTTTAAAAAATGATTTATTTGAAATTACTATATATTTCAGCTTTGTTTCTTGATTTTCTCTGTTGGTTACGCAAATGACATTGTTTACATGTGCGGGGGCGATAAACGTGTGTACAGCGCCACATGACGCGCGTAGACCAACATTGGTAACCGCTAACCCAGCTTACCTCACCAACTTCAGAGAGATTACGCATGCGATATCGGTTATGCATGTTTAATGCTGGTAATGTGCATTCCGACGCTGGTTACGCATGTTCATTCGTCGGTTACATGCATACTAGCTTTGCACAAATTACGCGCCCAATTTCGGGTTGTGTGGCACCATCATCTGGTGACGCATGTACCTATACTTATTTTGTGTTCAATGTCGAGTTGTACACGCACCCTATTGCATCACGCAGATGTAAGAATAAATATATCTTATATATTTATTTATATGGCCATCATTATCATTTATATAATAATAGATCAAAATAATTAATTATACCTTATTATATATTAGCTTGGTAATTGTTGATGGGTCATATTACTCTTAATAGCTAATAAAGGGTTTCCCCTTGGGTGTATATATAGAGAGAATAAATTAACATCATAACCTTCTCACACACATAAGTAAATCATGTGTCTCCTCTATCTTCTAAACCAGGTTCCTCTCAAGAACCTTAACCATCCTTAACTATACATCCTAAAGGGGAACTCGATCAAGATGACAAGCATGTCGAATACATCATACCCTGCTGCGGTTACTACTCTTCATGCTCTAACATGTTCATAGGTTTAATATTTATCATGTTTTATATTACTTACATGAAGAATTGATCATCATGTGGCATCAGAGTGATGTTGATTAATCAGTTCTTCATGTTTTCCGTGAATCTGGAATTGAATCAGAAGACATGGACTAAAACTTGATACACCTTAATTTTTTAGGTTTCTTTTTTTTTCATGTTCTATTACGAAAACAATACGTGAAACTGTTTAAAATCGCTAAAATTCATATTTAGTAAACTCTAATATTTTCGAAATCTGTTAATTTCGTGTTTAAAGATTTCGATTCCAAGTTTTTTTTATGTTTAATTGTTAAAATTTTCGATGATGTTCTTCGTGTTCATCATTATTATCGAAAATTATACATATGTTGGTTCAAAATCTAGATTAAAATTTTTTAATGATTATTTAAGGAAATATTTTTTCAAATCTTGGATAACTTAGAAGTTTTAATATTTTCTTAAAATATTTGAATTCCTTAAAATAGAAAACAAATATAATTGTCAATCATTAAAAAGATTTGAACCAAATCTTATCATTATTAATTTAGTTAATAAAGATCATGGGTTAAGGGCTTAAACCAGTTTACGGGTTCACGGGCTATTTAAAAATCATGTATTATGGGCTTAAAATAGTTTATGTTTTCTAAGAGTTTATGAATTTCTAAAATGGTTTGGGGTCATAACCCATAAACCTGAAAACTCACTAATACCGGAATCAACATTTTCCATAAAACTTCATAAAATCATGTAAACACCCAAATACTGAAAAACCCACTAAAAGCCGGAAACTGGCAATTCTCGGGAACCCAAAATTTCCGAGAACTAATTCGGCAAAATAAGGTCCTACCGGAGAAACTTAAAAATCCTTACTCTAAACATTTTCCGCTATTAACTAATTAAATGTTTTGTAAACCTTAAATATTATAAAATTTTACAAAACATAAAGGCTTAACTTGAATGAACTTTTGTAGGTTCCCTGGACGGATCATACGAGATATCCCGATATACACAGGTGCGGAATCCCTGTGTAGATCGTTACGGACGTAGAATACAATCACACGAAACACACGAATACGATACGAACAAACACACGTTATATTAATAACTCGAACCGTGATACTTACAGACTCTCGACCTCACGTCACTCGACTCACTGAATTACACGTAAATTAACCAACTCGATCAACTTACCAACAACTAAAACAATCAGCCGTACACTATATAAATACACGACAACTTCGCCTCAGGCGAAGTTGTCCTTAACTTCGCTCGTTCAACAAGTTCGCCTAGGCGAACTTGTCAACAACTTCGCTTGGTTAACAAGTTCGCCTAAGCGAACTTGTCAACAACTTCGCTTTAACAAACAAATACACAAACAATATTACAGACTCGATTACAGACATTAGACATATGAACTACTGACATCTATGCACCAACAGACTCCCCCTTGGCAGTAGCTTCATATCTTGATCTTTCAGCTCTTGTCTCGTAATCCTGTATCTTCAAGCGTGCACTCCTTCTCTAACACACACCGTGACTACTCGCTGATATTTCCTTGCTTCATCCTTCCAAGCAGGAATATAGAATATCTTCTTTTCATTCAACACTTGCAGATCAGCTTTCGATAAGTTAACAAGATGCATCGGATCATACACCCTCAGCACTTCTTGTTCATCTTCGTCTTCCATCACGGCTTCTGCAGTCTGGCAATCAACGTACCACCATTTTAGATTCTTCAACACATCTTGAGGCATAGTCTTCATTGGAACCTCCTTGATGCATCGGATCGGTTTGTACTTCATCACCATCCATGGCTTGCCATCTGCTCTCAATCCCCTTTCTGTATCCTCCACGAGCTTTCCCTTCTGTGGCTTTAATAATTCAAACTTCTTTTCTTTTATGCTTTCTTTCCACACGATCTTCTCAATCACTCTTGCCATGTTGTTGTCACTTCTATTTATCAGGCCCAACCTGGCCAAATCCTTCACCTCACATTCCGGCAACGTATTGAGAGATCTCAACATTCTTTTGAAGTATTGAATACCATCATAACGCTTCACCACAAACAACTTCATCTGTTCATCATATATCCAACAGATAATTCCCTTATTCGACTCAGCATAGCCTTTGATGTTATAACTCTTCTTGAACATGGCTGGAACAGCAGGCTTCTTGGTCTTAATAAACCAATGAGCACAGCCTTCCTTCCACCTAGGCTGCTCCTCCCACTCAGTCTCATCCATCTCAGCACCCATGTCGGCTTTCTCAACATCAGGGATCTCGTGTTCAACGTCTTCTTCTACTATCTCCCCCTCTTCTATCCCATCTTCAATCACAATCTGCTCACCGATCTTCTCAATCACATCACTCGGCAGCACATCTTCATCAAACAACACCTCATCGCTGAACATATCATCGTCAAGTTCCTTCAGCGCATCAATCACGTCATCCTCAACCAACACCACATCATCACCACCAGCTGCGTCGGTAGACTCCCCCTCAGCTGTGGAAGTACCAAGAGCTTCAGAAGTTCTTGGCAGCTCACCACCTGCATCTTTCGATGCATTGGGATCATCGTCTCGGTCATTTCTTCTTTTAGTCCTGAGCTCGTCGCCCTTACAGCTCATCTCCCCCTGAGATGCCAAGAACTCCTTCAAGGCATCTATAATTTTCCCATGCTCAACCAGGAGGGATGCCTGTAGTTGATTTGCTTCCACTAGGCTTTGAATAGTCTTCGATTGCTCTGCCACGATCCGCTCTAGTGAAGCTATTCTCTCTGAGTCTGACATAGGCGAAGGCGAGACACCAGAAGCAGGCGTAACCGCAGGTGGTACCATACCTGATAACCCTGCAGCAGTAACGACCGTTGACTCTACAAATCGTGCAGCTACCACCGACTGAGTAAGCGTTGGAGGTGGTGGAGACACGATCTCCGGAGTCGACGTCTGGATGGTAGATGGAATGCCAGCCGTTGATGTAGCCACCACGGAAACATCCGCAGCGCTTGTACGCGTAACCTGTACAGAGGAAGGAACAATGGACATACCAGACAGTGCGGCCGGAGCAAAACGTACTATCCTTGAAGTCTCTCCAGCTCCCATGCCAGCACCTGTCCTTTCCCGTCTTGATCTTCTTATCAGCTTATGTATATCTTCTTCCTCTTCTGACTCTTCATCATCTTCCGTTCTCTTTCTCTTCCCAAAAGTTCTCTCTCGAGACACCATCAACCGTCTCCCCTCATCCATGATCTCATCCAAGTCTGAGTCAGCTATCGAAGTTGCTGCTCTAGTAACACTTACACCCGAACCCTGTGCAGCAGAGACCTGCACCTCTTCAACTTGATCCATATCAAAATAACCTTGACCTCCAAATACAGCGTCAAGATCTATATCCTCTGCAGCCGACACAACAGGCACAGCAGGTGGAGCTTGAGTTGCTCTTGCCTGTCGCGGTTGAGGATCTCTGAACTCGTCCCCACCAGCAGGAACATACTCTGGGTTAATTAAAAACCCAAACAGTGGAGTATGCCTGGGACGACGTTCAGGGTTGCTCCTCGCACTCGAAGTGCGGCATTGAGCAAAGATACGTTTGCTCACAGATTCCACGTATCTTATCAGGCGTCTCTGAGGTAGATTCGGAGCGACATGGTTCAATATCATCTGGATGAACCGTGGGTACATAATGAACCGCTCCCGAGACATCGCCCTTCTTTGCCTGTCAATCTCGTAGAAGACCATTTGACTGAAGCTATAACGTTTGTTATAGGTCAGTGCAGTCATTGCAGACTGCATGGTTGCACCCATATCATCAGTGCCCGCCTTCCTCCCAGACATGCAAACTATCATAACGTGCATGAGGAAGCGCCACTGATCTAGAAGGAAACCCTTCCTCCTCTGGGTATCACCTAATGGACCAGAGTAGCCCATTCGGAGAAACGCTCCATCACGAAAGGGAGCGACAAACTCAGTTGGATCATCTCGAGTCTCCTCTCCAAACCATAGCGCCACCCGGATCTGTTCAGAATTGAACTGAACTTCTTGATTGTTCACAGTCGCTCGCATGACCGGGGGCTCAACACGACAGTCGTATTCGACCGTCTGCCAGAAGTCTTCGATATTTGGTAGAGATATCGGCAGAGTGTTTGTTATGGCATGAAAAATCCTCGAGCGTATGAGGAAAGTAATGATCTCGCGGTAATCCTCAACGCCGCTCGCTTCCGGGTCAAGTGTAATGTACATATTGTGACCCGGGAAGAATTGTCTCTGATTGTCACCATCATCTCCTCCTGCACCTCCAGCACCGGCTACTGCAGCCATATATGCAACAAACTAAACAAGTTAGATAAACGTTAATGAAAAACCCAAGTTCGCTTGTTACCATGAGCGAAGTTGTGATCAACTCTGTATAGGCGAAGTTAAAGTTGAGGAGAAGTTGGGAACAACTTCGCTTAAGCTTTAAGTTCGTCTAATTAATATTAAGTAAAAAAGATCTAGGCGAAGATAATGTTAACTTCGCCTCATCACAACATCGCCTCAGGCGAATTTAAGTTTCAGGCGAAGTTACATATAACTTCGCCTCAGGCGAACTTAAGCTCCAGGCGAAGTTACGGATAACTTCGCCTAAACCCTAACTTCGCCTGAATCTGAAACGGCGACAGTTAGGTTAATGCAAACATCGATAATCCGATGTTTCGGCTAGTTTAGACGAATAAGGACCCTTAAACCAAGCTTTTTAAGGACATGTTAACGATCAGTATGGTTATTAACACGTAACAACAAGTTTTGAAAATCGGTTGAATGTCCGACGATTCGAGGTTAATAACCCGGTTGTCGAAACAACCTTAGATTAATCAAAGAACATATAACATGTGATAAACGAACCCAAACAACCTTTAGATCGGTTTGAAATCGAAGAAGAAGATAACACAAAGGATTAGTATAAGTTCGCTGTGAATAATATAAGTTCGCTGAGTTTGAGATTAATGAACAGGAATGACTGTTGATAATCCTTATATATGGGCGGAGTTACTCAGGCGAAGTTACGGATAACTTCGCCTAGGCGAAGTTAACCACAACTTCGCCTGTTCAACAACATCGCCTATATAATTTTTGTAAATATATAGGCGATGTTGTTGAACAGGCGAAGTTGTGGTTAACTTCGCCTAGGCGAAGTTATCCGTAACTTCGCCTGAGTAACTCCGCCCATATATACAGGCGAAGTTAACCACAACTTCGCCTGTTCAACAACATCGCCTATATATTTACAAAAATTAACCTTATAAGTTTAACATTTTTCCAATTAAGTTATAAAACTTTCCTAGAAGAAATAAATGACAAGATCAATTCTAAGTAACCAGTTAAAAAATCATAAAACTATCTAAGTACAAAAACTTAAAAAATTTAAAGTATAAGGGATCAAATTTCAGTCTCGATAGGGACTACCACGTTTTAGAAAAGATCCGAACAGGAATCATACTAATTTCGTGACTGTCACATAGATCCGTGTTTAGCTGTATTATGACATATAGAGACAGGTTGTAAGCAGGTATAACTTAAAGTGGTTTTCATCGTGTCTGTGATACGAGTTAGGTTCGATTAAGCCTAAAAATTTAAGTGGGCAACAACTCAGAAATATTGATGCCTCCTATCTATTCTCAAAGCGTATTTGGCTTTCCCCAAGTCACCCCGAATTGACTTCGACCCATAGTGTCTGATTAAGTTGTAAGTACTCTTGATCTGCTTCCCGTTCTTCTCTCTTACTCAATGATTGAGAAGTCTTGATATTTTGTCATCTTTAAAATGTTTCAATAACTCCAAATATATATATATATATATATATATATATATATATATATATATATATATATATATATATTCTCTAATAAACATAGACTTCAAAGTAGAAATTTACTGCAAGTCCCGAATCTGGATCACTGCAGTATCTTGAGACGCTATCTTCACGGGAATCAGAACACACATGGGCTCGTGTATGACTGGGTAATCGCTTTTCTGCCTATCATTCAGAAAGATATATATGAAGACATGCAAAACTCTTAAGGAGTTTCCACATAAAATCAAGTAGATTTAGTTTGTATCACGTCTACTTTTACGCACCATAAAAAGTTACCAAGACATACAATGACTGTCCTAAAGCCTTTTAAGCCTAATAACTTCACTAGTTAAGCACACAGAATTAGTATACTATCATTTTCCAAGGTTGGATCAATTTTCTGTTAAACATAGCTAACGAACTTCTTACGAAGTAACAGACTTAAAAAATAATTTCATTTCCCCTTTTCTTTCAAAATTTTAACATTAATCGCCCCGACCAAAACAAAGTCTTCAGGTAAACGGTTATCCCGAAGATCCAATGGATCAGCTGGACCGACCACATACTAGTTTGTGTCCTTCTAACTAAGTATGATCGACTAATTTTAAGCGAAAGAATGAAAAACTTATCATAAACCGCCCCGGTCACTATCAGTAATCTGGTTAATGGCTATCCTCAAAATCTACAAGTAGAAAATGAGGACCAAAACATATCCGAAGACATGTCCTTCAAACTGATGTAACCGACATATTTTTAAGCGATTAGTGAATTTTTTTTTTTTTTTTTTTTAAATATCACAAGAAAAGCATGGTTACTCGGGATTGATCATCCCATTCAGTTCAATAAGGTTTTAAAATCTGGATTTGTCAAACGCTTTAGTGTATAAATCAGCGAAATTATCAAGCCTATCCACCTTTTCAAGCATTATCAGTTTCTTCTCAGCACAATCCCGTATGAAATGATGACGTATGTCAATGTGTTTAGTTTTACTATGTTTCACGGGATTGTTAGTTACTGAGATAGCAGCTGTGTTGTCAATGCAAATAGGAGTAAGTAAGAAATTCAGACCATAGTCGCGCAACTGTTGTTGAATCCAAAGAACCTGAGAGCAGCAGTTGGATGCTGCCATGTATTCTGCCTCACAGGTTGAAATTGCGACTGAAGTCTGCTTCTTGCATTGCCACGACACCAATCTGCCACCAAGAAACTGACATTCTCCAGTTGTTGACTTCCGACTCTGATTGCATCCTCCATAATTAGAATCTGTGTAAGCGACCAGCTCCAAGTCTCCTCCTCTCGGGTACCACAACCCCAGCTTCGGCTTGCCCTTGAGATACCGCAGTATCCTCTTTGCACCTTTCAAATGAGATTCTTTTGGATTTGCCTGAAAACGTGCACAAAGACAAACAGCAAACATTATATCAGGCCTAGATGCAGTTAAGTACATTAAAGAACCTATTATTGCCCGATATTGAGTTGGGTCCACATCTGCATCACTGTCTACTTCAGCACCCAATTTGTGATTGACGCAGATTGGAGTATCATATGGAGAACTGTCCTCCATCTTGAAGCGCTTGAGCACATCATGAACATACTTCGTCTGATGAATGAACATCCCGTCCTTCTTCTGATCAACCTGCAATCCTAGAAAGAAAGTTAGTTCACCCATAGCACTCATTTCAAACCTTTTCTTCATGACGGCTTCAAACTCCTGACACATGGAGACTTTTGATGCAGCAAAGATAATGTCATCCACGTAGACTTGTACCAGCAGGAAGTCGCTTCCATCTCTTTTGAAGAACAACGTGCTATCAATTTTCCCTCTTTCAAAACCATTCTCGAGCAAGTAATCCGATAAAGTTGAATACCAGGCACGAGGTGCCTGATGTAATCCATACAACGCCTTGCTCAACCTGTACACGTGATCTGGATAGTCTGGGTCAGGAAAACCCGGAGGTTGCTCAACATACACAACCTCATCAACTTTCCCATTCAAAAACGCACTCTTCACATCTAGCTGAAACACCTTCATCTTTTCATAAGCAGCAAACGCTAAAAACAATCTTATGGCTTCCAACCTGGCGACAGGAGCGAACACTTCGTTATAATCAATCCCCTCTTGTTGATTAAAACCTTTAACGACTAGCCTCGCCTTGTTTCTTATAATAATACCCTTATCATCTCTCTTGCACATAAACACCCATTTTGTGCCTATTGCATGCACATTCTTTGGTTTCTCAACCAAAGTCCAAACTTCCATCTTCTCGAATTAAGCCAACTCTTCTTGCATGGCTTCGACCCACGAGCTGTCCTTTAAAGCCATTTGATAATTCTTCGGTTCAATCTGGCTTATAAAGTAGGTGTACAGGCATTCATTGATTATTCCTGTCTCCTTAATGCTTGTATAAACATAGGTGTGTTCATTCAAGCTACTTCTTGTTTGTACACCGGAGAACACATCACCAATCACATTATCCAAAGGGTGATCTTTATGAATTCTCGCGGTCGGAACAGAACCGACATGCAAATTATCTTTCAAATTAGAAGAGATCTCATCAATGGTTGTTTCATGCTGAGAGTGAAAAGGATTGATAAATTCTTCTTCAGCAGAGGCAGCAGGGGTACCGATAGTGTTTGATGAGGAAGGTTGACATTTATCAATCAGCTGTCTTTGCAATAGATTTTCTTCCTCATCAAGTATCATCTTCGTCGCAGCTCTTTCTTCTTCTTCAGAAATTTCCAAATTCGGTACGTTAAATGACTTAAAAAGCTTAACATAGTCGAAAAGCTCAGCAGGTCCATTGCTAGGTTTTGGCGGTTGGTAACTTGTGATGTCGGTGTTACACACCACCTCCACCTTGCAGGTCGAAGTATTGAAGACACGTCTGTTGGGTGTACCAACAACATAACCGACTAAGATTCCTTCATCGGCTACTTCGCCAAATTTAGAGTTTGTCTTCATGATCGAACAAGGGGACCCGAATGGTTCAAGACCACTCAAGTTGGGCTTCCTTCCATGCATAAGCTCGTAACATGTTTTACCAAGTCTCTTAACAGTTAACACTCTATTCAGAACATAGCAGGCTGTAGCAACCGCTTCAGCCCAGAACATCACAGGAAGCTTCGAATCTGCCAGCATAGTTCTGGCTCCTTCAATTAAAGTTCGGTTCTTCCTTTCAGCCACTCCATTCTGTTGCGGAGTATACGGAGCGCTGTATTGATGTTCAATTCCTTTCTGAAGACAGAAGATCTCCATCTCAAAATTCTTAAACTCCATCCCGTTGTCACTTCTGATGAACTTAACTGTTTTACTCATGACGTTCTCAACTTTGGTAATCAAATTCTTCACCATTTGAGCCGTCTCATCTTTCGATTTCAGAAAATATACCCACGAATATCGCGAGTAGTCATCAGTGATCACCAAGCAGTAAGAAGTACCTCCTAGACTTTTTACATTCACGGGACCGAAGAGATCCATGTGAAGCAGTTCTAGAGTACTGGCAATAGAGTTGACCTTCTTGGTGAGATGGGATTTCTTGTGTTGCTTTCCCTTCTTGCATGCTATACATTTGTCTTCAAAGTTAAAACTTTTCAAGGGAACGCTCATCACAAGTCCATTCCTGACAATGTGGTTCATCTTCCGAAGATGAATGTGCCCCATCCTCCTGTGCCATAGTTCGGATTCAGATTCGCTTGCTTTCGTCATTAAACATGATTCTTCCGTGGCCATTTCAGTAGACCTCATATCCATCACATAAGTGTTTGTATCACGTGGAGCTTTCATCACTATCCACTCGTCTGGTATCTGAAAACCAGGCTTCAACACGATCGCTTCATTCTTCGTGAAATGAACAGTGTACTCCTTATCACAAATCTGCGACACACTCAGCAGATTGTGCTTCAACTCTTCTACAAAGTTCACATTCTCAAGAGTTATTTTCCCATTGGACACCGTTCCTTTTCCAGTAATTCTTCCTCCACTTTCACCTGCAAAACTAACTCTCGCTCCTTGAACAGGTTTTAGGTCGTGCAACAAGTATTTGTTACCCGTCATGTGCCGGGAACAGCCGCTATCTACAATCCAAAGACTGTGGGCAGCCCTGTTCAACTGTTCCTGCACAATAAAGCAAAGGATTAGAATCTAGGGACCCAAGACCAATTGGTCTTGGATCTATACATCCCGTACTTCTGCTTTCCAAAGTTAGCATTTGGATAATTCCTGTCTGTCCTATTAGGAAATCTCCTTGGAAATTGAGTGTGAGGCCTTCCAAACCTATGTACATTGAAAGTATTATATCTTGTGGTTTGGTTATTAGCATTGTTAAACTGAGGTCTGTTTTTATGAAAACCTGAATTAGTTACATTTCGGAAATTTGAAGGGTTTTCATTTTTAGCAGTATTAAAATTTCCATTAATCTTATGCTCAGTTTTAATAGGCCTCACACCTCTGAATTTCGGCGTCAGAGGACAATCTGCAACAAGATGTCTTATCTTATTACATCTAAAACAACACCTATGTTCCATTTTCTTTTCAAAGGTTGTTTTGGATGTTGAGGCTGTGTTACCGGCCGTTCGTCTCACATAAGGTGGGACGTACGGGTTGAGTGGAGTACTCTTTTTATAAGTTTTATCTTTTTCTCCACCAGTGGGTAACACTACCTTCTCTTTTGTCTTACCCGATTCGGACAACTTATCCGAATCTGATGAGACTGGACTCGTAACAGAAATTTTCTCACTTGAAACAGGCGAACTCGTTTCGCCACTACTAACACTTGGTTCTTTACTCGTAACCTTGATTGGAACTGTCTGAGGAACTTCAAAATCAACAGATTTCTGAACACTAGTGTTAAAAGTGTAATTGTGGTTATAAGGTGGTGGAACCTCGTGATAACCAATTCCTCCTCTCTTTGTAGAGGTACCTTGATCACTAACAAGGTGATCAAGGATATCTGAGGAATTTCTGAACTGTTCAAGTTTTCGGTTCAGTTCCACCACTTTCACCTGGTGGTCAGCAATCTGCTTTTCTCGTTCAACAATCAGTTTAGTCTTTTCTTCTAAAACCTCATAACTTAGATCAATTACTTCAATTTTTTCAGCAAGTTTAGTTTTTAAGCTTTTAACATCTTTTTCACACGCTTTTATTTTAACTTTGTAACTGTTTTCTCTTGCTTTCATAAAGTGATGATCTTCTTTAAGAGTTTTAAATTCAGCATCTAAACGAACATACTGATCAGTTATGGTAGCAAGTTGCTCAGACAAATTCTCACATTTAGTACAAATAGATTTAGAACTTACCTCGGAGAGTTGATCCTTGTTATCTGTCATGAAAGCTTTTTCCTTACCAGTAGCTTTCTCTTCTCCGGCAGTCTTCTCACGTTCTTCATTCTCAACCTTAGCCATATTTGCCTGCTCACTGCTTTCATTCGAATGCAGGTTCCAGTTGTATTCACCTGCTTCTCTAGACATCATGGCATTGATTTCCTTATTATTCCCAGTGTGTTGTGCAGGCCGGCCATGACCACGTTCAACTCGCTCGTTTCTGCACTCTTTGGCAAAGTGCCCGTTTTGTTGACAGTTATAGCACCTTACCTTAGACTTGTCGAACCCTGGCCTGCCACCAACAAACTTTCTCCCCGTCTTTCTCATAAACTTCTTCACTCTCCTCACTATCATGGCCATCTGCCATTGTAAATCCATTTTCTCCAGATCATCAGCATCGATCTGGTCATAGTCTTCATCTAGCATCGCTGGATCAACCACCTTTCCTTGAATATAGTTTTTATATGAAGCAATAAATGAAGCATAGAGGCCAAACTGTTCTTCAGCAGATTTGACGCTCATTGGCATCTTAGAGTAATTATTGCTTGAGAAACTTGAAGATCCACTACTCTTGCTTGCTGTCTGTTGAGTACCACTTGATCCACCCGCAACAAAGCAAACATCCCCATTTGAGTTTACTGACACTTTCCCCTCCTGTGAAGAATTAGCACCCGACTCACCCTTCGAGTAGTAGGCGGCAGAATCAGTCTTTGAACTTGAATTGGAGTTTACTTTAGCACCGTACATGCCTGGATCTTGAACCTGATCCATAGATGTTTCTTTTCTTACCATATTAAGCTCAAAAGTTCTGAGCTTGTTGATAGTGGTTTCAAGATCATAAGTAGGAAAGTCCTTGTCTTCCCTCATCAGTACAGTATACATCTCCCATTTTGGTGGGAGAGCATCGAGAAGTTTTTCCACAATCTCTTCTTCTCGGTATGAAATGGAGTAGTTACTCAATTCAGTCATTAGATGATAATATCGAGTGATAATGTCATCCAGAGATTCGTTCTTTAAGTACTTAAAGACTGAAAATTGAGTTTTGAGCAACTTTATCTTTGAAGCTCGAATACCTACATTTCCTTCAAATCTGCTCTCAAGAGCTTCCCAAAGCTCTCTAGCTGATGTATATTTTCTGAACGTATGGAGGATCTCCTGTGGAAGAGCCATTGTGATTGCAGCATGAGCCTTGCTCTCGGCTTCATACATCTTTTTCTCCTCCTCTTCCATTTTACTGTATTTCTTGATTTGGTCTCGACCCTCATACTCCATGATTGGTGGAATATATCCATCTCGGATGCATACCCACATTTTCGCATCCTGGTACTTAACGTATTGTATGAACCGATCCTTCCACGCGACAAAATCGGTTCCCTTCAGCAACCTTGGGGCCTTTGTAGCTGACCCCGCTTCAACTTCCATCTTTACAAGCTCCGAAATGTTGATCGACGACATCCTTCTTGAAGACTAAGAAACCGAAAAATTCTGAAAAGGCGAAATTAAAAAATTTTCTCTGAACAGTACTGTAGGCGAAGTTAAGGATAACTTCGCTTAAGTAATAACTTCGCTGGATTCTTCTTAAATTCGCGTGACTGGGCGAAGTTAAGAATAACTTCGCTTAGGGTAAGCGAACTTAGAGAGTAGGCGAACTTGATGAGAACTTCGCTGAGTTAGGCGAAGTTGAGGAGGTAGGGGAAGTTGTGAATAACTTCGCTTCTCCTTATATCTTCGCTGAAACCCTACGAATCCTGACGGCAACTTCGCCTGATGAACAGCAACTTCGCCTGACGAACTGAAACTTTCTGTAGATCTGAAAATCGGATTTTAACGACGTTTTTTACGGTTTAAAGGCTTGAACACACTGGTAGGAGGCTAGAATGAGCAAAAACACCACAAACTCGTCCCGTGAATACCCGAAATGGGACGAATTCTACACCCGCGTGAATATCCCGAACAAACACAATCGAGCAAACGCTCTGATACCAATTGTAGGTTCCCAGGACGGATCACACGAGATATCCCGATATACACAGGTGCGGAATCCCTGTGTAGATCGTTACGGACGTAGAATACAATCACACGAAACACACGAATACGATACGAACAAACACACGTTATATTAATAACTCGAACCGTGATACTTACAGACTCTCGACCTCACGTCACTCGACTCACTGAATTACACGTAAATTAACCAACTCGATCAACTTACCAACAACTAAAACAATCAGCCGTACACTATATAAATACACGACAACTTCGCCTCAGGCGAAGTTGTCCTTAACTTCGCTCGTTCAACAAGTTCGCCTAGGCGAACTTGTCAACAACTTCGCTTGGTTAACAAGTTCGCCTAAGCGAACTTGTCAACAACTTCGCTTTAACAAACAAATACACAAACAATATTACAGACTCGATTACAGACATTAGACATATGAACTACTGACATCTATGCACCAACAGACTCCCCCTTGGCAGTAGCTTCATATCTTGATCTTTCAGCTCTTGTCTCGTAATCCTGTATCTTCAAGCGTGCACTCCTTCTCTAACACACACCGTGACTACTCGCTGATATTTCCTTGCTTCATCCTTCCAAGCAGGAATATAGAATATCTTCTTTTCATTCAACACTTGCAGATCAGCTTTCGATAAGTTAACAAGATGCATCGGATCATACACCCTCAGCACTTCTTGTTCATCTTCGTCTTCCATCACGGCTTCTGCAGTCTGGCAATCAACGTACCACCATTTTAGATTCTTCAACACATCTTGAGGCATAGTCTTCATTGGAACCTCCTTGATGCATCGGATCGGTTTGTACTTCATCACCATCCATGGCTTGCCATCTGCTCTCAATCCCCTTTCTGTATCCTCCACGAGCTTTCCCTTCTGTGGCTTTAATAATTCAAACTTCTTTTCTTTTATGCTTTCTTTCCACACGATCTTCTCAATCACTCTTGCCATGTTGTTGTCACTTCTATTTATCAGGCCCAACCTGGCCAAATCCTTCACCTCACATTCCGGCAACGTATTGAGAGATCTCAACATTCTTTTGAAGTATTGAATACCATCATAACGCTTCACCACAAACAACTTCATCTGTTCATCATATATCCAACAGATAATTCCCTTCTTCGACTCAGCATAGCCTTTGATGTTATAACTCTTCTTGAACATGGCTGGAACAGCAGGCTTCTTGGTCTTAATAAACCAATGAGCACAGCCTTCCTTCCACCTAGGCTGCTCCTCCCACTCAGTCTCATCCATCTCAGCACCCATGTCGGCTTTCTCAACATAAGAGATCTCGTGTTCAACGTCTTCTTCTACTATCTCCCCCTCTTCTATCCCATCTTCAATCACAATCTGCTCACCGATCTTCTCAATCACATCACTCGGCAGCACATCTTCATCAAACAACACCTCATCGCTAAACATATCATCGTCAAGTTCCTTCAGCGCATCAATCACGTCATCCTCAACCAACACCACATCATCACCACCAGCTGCGTCGGTAGACTCCCCCTCAGCTGTGGAAGTACCAAGAGCTTCAGAAGTTCTTGGCAGCTCACCACCTGCATCTTTCGATGCATTGGGATCATCGTCTCGGTCATTTCTTCTTTTAGTCCTGAGCTCGTCGCCCTTACAGCTCATTTGTAGGTTCCCTGGACGGATCACACGAGATATCCCGATATACACAGGTGCGGAATCCCTGTGTAGATCGTTACGGACGTAGAATACAATCACACGAAACACACGAATACGATACGAACAAACACACGTTATATTAATAACTCGAACCGTGATACTTACAGACTCTCGACCTCACGTCACTCGACTCACTGAATTTCACGTAAATTAACCAACTCGATCAACTTACCAACAACTAAAACAATCAGCCGTACACTATATAAATACACGACAACTTCGCCTCAGGCGAAGTTGTCCTTAACTTCGCTCGTTCAACAAGTTCGCCTAGGCGAACTTGTCAACAACTTCGCTTGGTTAACAAGTTCGCCTAAGCGAACTTGTCAACAACTTCGCTTTAACAAACAAATACACAAACAATATTACAGACTCGATTACAGACAGTAGACATATGAACTACTGACATCTATGCACCAACAACTTTTGATGTAACACTTCTGCCCAAAGGTGATGTGTTACATTTACCCTATCATTCAAGTATAACTGAAAAGCTTTTGTTAGTTTTGCCTAACATGGTACAAATGTCTCACTTCTGCCCAAATGTGATTTGTTACATTTTTATTTAGAAAAACTAGCCCGTGCATAATTAAAATAATTGTCTCACTTCTGCCCAAAGGTGATGTGTTACAATTGTTTTGCACATATACTTAAATAAATTTTAATTCTGCCCAAAGGTGATTTATTTTTTGTTTAAGTAGAACTATTAATTATAGTCTATTAGTTTGATGTTAATAATAGACATATCACATCTTCAATAAAATATAGTGATCCTCATATTAATGATCCTTCATTAATATAATGATCATAAACTTTAATCTATATTATTTTAATATCCCATAATATTACTCACTATATTTTCTTCCATAAATAACGATCTCATCCAAATCATCCACTTTAATCTCAAAACACAATTGAATTTTGTCTCATAAAGAGTTTTAATAACATTTAGCTCTTTTCAATTTTAATTATCCATTAAGACATGATATGATTATCCTACTGCTCTTTCTAATAACAATTATTCCATTGAAAACTAGAGCCTAACAAATGGAATGAGTCAATCATAATGTCTATTGCGATAATGATAATCAAGAACTTATATAAATAAATGCTATCACTAGAGTTATTATAGATTTAGTTTTTCCTAAGACTAATCAAAATAACTCCCAAGATTCATGCACTTCTTAAAAATTCTAACTATAAGGTTAGATGGTATTATTGAATATATCATAATGTACAATCATTACCCATAAAATTAAGGGCTCACACATGATATTAAGTACAATATTCTAGTACATTGCACACTCATATTTTCAATAGTACAATTTGGTGCCTTAAAAATCAACTATAATACTCAGAAGTACCAAAGGAAAATGAGTGTGTTGATCAGCAACATATGTACAATAAAAGAAGCATCTAGTACTGGAAAATAAGATGTTATTCAACTCACCTACCACTAAAACCTAAAAGGGGATTATTCTAAGGTTCATAGATAAAGTATTACTTCCAGCTTTAAGTTCTCTAAGGAGAAGTCTCATTGCAAAAATATGCCATTAGATTAGACATAGGCATTACAAGATTATCCATAATTCAAAAGAAAAACTGGCTAAAATTGATAGTTATATATTAGTGATATTTAAGTTTGCTAACCTAATATTCTCATTAACACATGATTGGTTGAGTCTAGTTCTAAATGTTTTCCCAAAAATCAACAAATAACTAACATGAGGGTTAGTGACAAATTTAAATGTTAAGGTTATTAGAACCATGATAAACTGTCTTCAAATTACGTTTTATGATACCTTAAATATTTTGGAGATTAATCAGAATTTAGTATCAATACTTAAGCTACATTATGCCAGTTATAAGGTTTGCATAGCCAACATAAAGTCACTATTACCTTAAACTCTCATATGATTTGTTATCAATATTTGGATTGAAACATTTATAAAATACGACTAGATGATACTATATATTTTCACAACTTTTGTTATCATAAAAATGTAACAAAAGACAAATGAGACATATAAAATTCATCCATTAAACCAAATTTCATGAGAAATAATGACATGGTTGATGAGGGTGATTTTTCATCTAATCTCATTCTTAGTGATTTTAATCATGTGTTGGATGCCCTAAACATTACTTGGCTTAAGGAATAAGTATGAGTCCAGCATAAGTTATATTTCACTGATATTCATGGAACTTATTCAAAACGGAATACTTAAAATAATTCTTTTATCATTTAAAAAACTATTTACTTGTATCTAATCCGACTTATATGGTCCATGGTTTTAAAGAGATCCATTCATATATACATAATACGATTTCTTCTAAATATGTCCCTAAGTTTATTATGAAATCTGGACGTTAATGGAATCAAATCAAGTCAAACATATACATGCGAAATTCCTACATCACATACATCATTGAAACTCCTTATGTAGTTTTTCTAGAGATATTAAAGATTAGTGGGAGACTTAAGTGTCTCAATCATAACTTACAAGATTTGCAAGAGGTGGGGGAGTGAAAACTTGATATTATCTCAATTGCACCTCTTGTACAAGACACTGCTCCATCACAACACTATTTTATCAAAACTTATCTCTTTAGAATTTACTACTACTCTTACAAAAGTTTCATTGTTGCTTAAACGTGAACAAATTCAGATTTCTTACTAAATTAATCCTCACCAAGAGAAACCGCGACAACTTATATTATTAACTTGTTTCTCTATTAGAATCTATTGGTCTTTAAATACTGACCCTAAGTATGCTAATTTCCTAAAGGTTTCTAAGGTCAGTGGGAGTAGTAAAAGTCTTTATAATGACTTGTTAAAAGTACAAGAGGCGGGGGGAAGAGAGATTAAATTTTACTCCAATTACACCTCTTGTACACCATACCGCGCCAAATCTTACACACTTAGAATCCTGAAAATGATATCAACCTAACTAAGAGCTAATCCATAAAACTGAGACTTTTAAAATTACCCAATAATCAACTTATGAGGCCATCTAGGTTTTAAAACCTACTAAATTTGATGCTTATGTAACCTCCCTAACTAAAGTTGAATTGGATGTTGGAAAGTTTAATGATCATACCCCTTATAATTAAACCATTAGCATCAATCATAATTGACTCCATAAGTCGCTAATGTTTTGAGATTTGGTTGAATCACCTAAAGGTGTTCATAACTAAACTAAATCCTAACACAAACGTTAGACACTAAGAAGCATAATTTATTATTAAAGGTTAGATTCAAAAGGGAATAAATCATCAAAGAATCTTACAACCTATATTATAAAACATTTCTTTGAGGATCATCACTGTTCAAGTAGCTTATAATAGTTAAAGAGTTACGTTAGAAGAACATTAAAACAACTTTCTCTAATAACTGACTTACATATCTACATGCTCATAAAACAACCTAAATGTTATAAACTAAAGGTTAATGAACATTTAGTCTATAAGTCAATAAAATCCATATATGGGTTAAAGCAAACATCAAAATTTGATGAAATATTTATACAATTATTTTCATCAAAAGCCAAGTGGATTAATATACCTACCTCAAGATGAGTGGGAGCAACTAAAAACAAACTTGTCCTTATATAGATGACATTCTTCTGACAAGTATATGTTACATAAGTCAAAGCATTGTTCACACACTTTGATATGAAATATCTCAAAGATATCCCTTACATAATAGATATCATAACATTCTGAGATAGACCCAAAGGGACATTAGTTTTTTTCTATAAGTTTTATCTTAAATGGGTCCTTACACATGTAACAAACAATATTGCTATGTTTATAGGATAATAGGATCATTGAGATTATTACCTTATGCTTCATTAAGTAGAAGCCTTATGTAGGTTCAAGTCTATACTCGTTCAGATATTACTCAAAATTGTAACACACTAGATATGCCTAGATTAATGTGAAACATCTAAAAGAGTATTAAAATATCTTTAAAAGAAACGAAAGACTATAATTTAAAAGAAGAAATGAGAATTCAAACCGGTATATTACTCTAAACTTTGTCATATTCAGAGATAAGAAAATGTAATTTTCGGGATATATTCGTATGTCAGTGGATAAATCTATCTCATGGAGGAGTCATAATAAATGAACTGATAACAACAACCTAAGTCATAACAACATAGTATGTTGATTAATTACAATGTTGTTGAATATTTATTAGTGGACTCATAAGTTTTATTATACTCCAAATAACTTATATATTGAAGACTAATTATGATAACGTCAGATACCATATTTTCTCAAACAGTAACAGTTTGATAGGTGCTGCATTAAATTTTGATATGAAATTAATTATTCGTTTATGAACGATTTGAGGAATCTAAATTTTCATATCGAATACATTCATGATATGCTTAAGGATCCTATAACTAAAGGTATATTACCCATAACTATTATGAAAGCGCTTATAATCATGAGGGGTTTATTAACGACCACGTACAACTGCATATCGTACTATGAATGATTAACTATTAAATTTTCTCATCAGTTTGATTTTGTACGTCTCTTAATATGTTCTGAATGCATAATGACATATAGACGAATTAAATATACAAATCAAACATTCTGAAGGGCTTACTTGAAAATTTTGATCATAACTACTTAGGTTTTAAATAAGGATTGCAGTATGATTAATGGGGGTCTTGAGCTGATGTTCAATTCAATGACTGTATTTCTCTGCTCCAGTTTAAGTTTAAAATTAAAATGAGTGTTAACTCCTGATCAGGCTTATCTAATACTCATAATAAATGATTACTCGGCCAAGTGGGAGAATGTAAGAATAAATATATTTTATATATTTATTTATATGGCCATCATTATCATTTATATAATAATAGATCAAAATAATTAATTATACCTTATTATATATTAGCATGGTAATTGATGATGGGCCATATTACTCTTAATAGCTAATAAAGGGTTTCCCCTTGGGTGTATATATAGAGAGAATAAATTAACATCATAACCTAATCTCACACACATAAGTAAATCATGTGTCTCCTCTCTCTTCTAAACCGGGTTCCTCTCAAGAACCTTAACCATCCTTAACTATACATTCTAAAGGGGAACTCGATTAAGATGACAAGCATATCGACTACATCATACCCTGCTGCGGTTACTACTCTTCATGCTCTAACAGGTTCACAGGTTTAATATTTATCATGTTTTATATTACTTACATGAAAAACTGATCATCAGCAGAGACCCAACTAGTAGATTGTAATTGATCTTTGTAATACGTATTATATGGAATATCTTACTGTTTTGCTATTGATCTCATATTTCATTTACGCTAGTTAATTTGTTTTGGAAGATGGTTTTTAACTTTTCTTTTAAGCTATTGGGCTCAAAATGTAACAAAAGTTATAAAATAGCATTAGACCGCCCAAGGGAATGGGCTCAAAAGTAGGCTGGGGTGGAAGTAGAATATTTATTATTATGGATATGGGGATAAAACTTCGTAATATATGACTATATGTAGTACTAGTTTGATCCTCCCGTGTTGCGGGGGTTTATTCAAGTTTTTGTTTTAATCGTTTTGCTATTTTATGATGATATTTTTATTTTTTAACGTAGTTTAGTTTTAATTTAATACATATATATTAGTTATTATATTTTTTAGAGTTTGAGTTTTTCAATTGAGATGTGTAGATTTTTTAGATTTTTAACAAACAAACATGTAGTTGACAATGGTATTAAGTCTTGTGTCTTCTTAATTATGACTAATAATGATCAATCAAGTGTTAAGGGACATGTGTGTGATATATAGTAATCAATAATGAACTAAAACTATTTTATGTCACATTGTCTTAATTAAGTCATCATCTAAACATTTAGATTGATTAAAGTTTAAAGTATTGTTTTCCCAACACAATCATATGAGAACATGTAAAGGAGATAAATTAAATTAGGGTTTTAAGATAGTGTTTACCAATAAATGAGATCTTATAACCCATTTGAGGGCTATTAGGGTTTGGTAAAACCCATAACCCGTGTAAATTATTCTTTGATGATTAAGAGGTTATTTCACAAATAAATGAGATGTTATAACCCGTTTAGGAGTTATTTGGGTTTGGTGAGACTCACGATCCACAAAAATTATTGTTAGATTATGAAAGAGTTTCATAAACATATGAGATGTTATAACCCATTTAAAGACTATCTGGGTTTGGTAAGACTCATATCCGTTAATTCGGGTCAAATGCATGAGAAGCCTCCATTTAGAAATCAAGCAATCTGGTGGCTCTAAAGAATGTGGGGAACAACCTGAGAGCGACACATAGGATTTCATGGTAGACAATTATATAGATAGTTAGATTCAATTATTATTTCTATCTAAATGGAAATTTTATAAATTCATAATTTTAAAGTTTTAATTCTTACCCAAAATGGATTTTTAAAAATACATGAATTTAACATGGTCACAGCCTGGTTCTCTTAATTCGATTTCTTAAGCAAGAAAAGTTGTCCATATTATTTGAGCTTTTAGAAAATAAACTGTGTTTTAAAACCTAATTGTGTAACAATTTTTGGTTTATTTTTGTGTCGTGTTCTTTGTGTGCTTGTTCTTGCTTCTTGTGGTTGTCCTTGACTTCAATTGTCTAGTTGTGAGTCAAGACATGTGAGTTTAAATAAGTGTTTTATCACTCCTTTCGGTTATTGGTCTATTGAACACTTGCTTTTTGTTAACATCGAAGTGATTTCGGTTGAAGTTAATGTTATTCTAGAGGACAAACGTGTGTGGATTATAACCATAACTTACAAGTTCGTATTGTAAGGATCATTCACATTTTTGTAAGAAAATGTAATGAAGTATTACCACCGACCCTATTGCAATTTTTTTTTTCCTTTTTGTAAAAGATATTTTGAGATATGAGTATTTTTATTATTTCAATTTTATTTCTACAATTTTTTTGATACCAAACAACATAAAGTAATAATTCATTTCATTCTTATATGTTAACCAAGCAATACAACGAAATGGTAATACTTCATTACATTTTCTTGTCAATTCCATTCACTCTCATTCCATACCTCCAACTAAACATACCCTTAGGCCGTGTTCGTTTCACAAAATTGACAGGAATTAGACGTTATGGGATTTTAATTCTCTTAAAATGTGTGTTCGTTTCAATAAAGAAAGGAATCGGAATGAAAACTAAATCCCATCAAATCTCATACTTCATGGGATTTCAAAATCCCACCATGGAATGTTATGATAAAAATTAAAAAGTGGGAATGTTTTAAAACCGTAACCCACTGTTGCCTATCTTCGCCGATCTGTTACAAGATCTGCCTCCACCGACATCCTCCTCTACCGCCGTGCTCAACCACCATCACTCTCGTCCACCGTTGTGCTCCTCCACACCAAAAAGGTTTGAGTTACGTTTTCCCTTATAACCACTTTGATTGCAGCCAAATTTTCACGTGTACTGTGCAGTGTATATACACCCATTTTGCAGCCAGTTTTGGACTTTATTTAAAGAGTTTTTTTTATTAATTTTTTATTTTTTTTATTGTTTTCACCTAAAATCAAATCTGTTTTATTTAGATTTTTTTATTGGTTTTCGATTTTTAATTAATTTCTGGACTTATTATTATTTTTTATTTTATTTTATATTTTTTGTTATTTTCAAACATTTTTTTTTCTTATTTTAGATAGAGGGAGGATAATAGAGAATTCCAATTCCATCATCAAATTCATGAATCAAACACATAATGGGATTTTCAAAGAATCCATTCCAATTCTAATTCCAAATCCAATTCAAAATCCAATTCAAATTACGAATTCAACGAACCGAACACGCCCTTAACGTTTTTCTACCAACTAAATCCTAATCCGGCCTATTTGTTGTCTCATGATTGACCCATTTGAATTTAACACCTATTTTCTTAGGTTGGCCGACTTAAAAACACGAGCAAGTATTATAGATTACTTGTAAAAATAAATTGGATTATATTTTAAGTAAACATTGGGATAGGTATAATTCAGTTGTCTTACCTGGCTCTTAAACCCTGACAATTTGATAATTAATACTTGGGTCAAATGTTTTCAAAATGAAACTAATAAACTTGCAATAAATTTCAAATAACACCAAAAACTTTGTTCGGTTAGTCAAAATGGACCATACATTTCTAAAAATTATCATAAATCAATTCGACTTGTCAAGTTGCAATAATTTTCATCATGTGCTTGTCAAATCGATTTTAATCAAATTTTGTATATTGTTAAAAATGATCTTATGTTAAAACAATCAATGTGGCTATCTGTGTCTTGTGACATCTGTTATAGATATCAAGTCCGAACAATCACAACCCTTCAAATCGTCAGCTTAAATGTCGATTGTATTAAATAAAAAACATAACTATAACTCGGAATCTTGGATATATAAACATAGTATGATTACATGAGCTACAAAATATAAAAATATAAAATAAACCCAAATGGATTAAAGGATTGTAAAATAGCACAAACTTAATTTTAAAAACCTAAACACAAAATACTGAAGTTGATATGAATAAACAAGGGCATTTTGTATTCATGACTAGTCAGATTTAATACCTTGTGCAGAAGCATGTGATCCATCATTAGCTTTTCCATCACTTTTCAAGCCATCTCTTAGCTGAATCAAACCAAAAGGATATTATTATTATTATTATTATTATTAATTAAAATAAACCAATTTATTTATTCTCTTAAAAATGGAACAATGAATTAAACCACGTATTTACCTGTCGCAGGACTTTCTTTTGGTACGGTAACCCTAATAAGATAAATAAACAAAATATTAGTAAATAACAAAACAAACAAGATAACACTAAAAATGAAGAACAAAGATTGTAATAATCATAATACCTTGTCTGTTCCATATATGTAGTCACAATAAGTGAACACAGATGCAAAATTACTTTGGCTTTGTCCTCCAACATAGTGATGATAATCATGGTAATCAGCTCCACCAAAAAAAAGGGATAAATTTTGTTAATGTCCATGGTAAATCATACCTGAAAAACAAATAACATAACTTATATTTTGCATTTTTGCCATCCACATATATGTTTCATGGAAAAATATCATAAAAGCTTATGATATGTTTGGATATGTGGGGTTGGGCAAAAGTCAATTCTTTACTTAACATGACACTATTTCCAATCAGGCCTAAGTTTAATCCATTATTAGGCTGAGGGGTGTGGGGGGCTCTAACGGGGGCTTTAGTGGGGCTCCAGCCAATAATATTATGATGTGTGGCAGAGAGAGAAACTTGATAAGGGGGTTGTTGGAGCCCTGGCCCCTGGTGTGGAGGGGCTCCAACAGGGGCTCCAGCGAAAATTTTTTTTTTTATGTTTTTATAAATATATTCAAACAACGTATTATTAAAAAAACTTATAAATTATTAAAAAAACACACATTAATATCTAAAATTCAAATTACAAAAAAAAACATACTAAAAATTAAACAAACAATAATACTTAATAATAACACTAATCTAATACAAGATCATCGGGTCGCCTCGCCCACAAATGTTCAACCAACTCATGTCGAAGATCCCCGTGTATCTCACGGCTCTTGATATTTGCTATGTTATGAAGTCTTTGTTGATCACTGATTGTGGACGGTTGTGGCGGAATGTCACCTTGGTAGTTTTGGCAGATAGCTTTGCCCTCGTCTTCTAACGTCATGTTGTGTAGGATCAGACACGTGTAGACGACGTCCGTTATCCTCTCCCGAGTCCAATAACGTATCGGGTTCGCCAGTACATAATATTGTTTTTTCAGAGCTCCAAAAGCTCTTTCAATATCTTTTCTAGCAGACTCTTGCTTCTTCGTAAAATACTTCCGTTTGTCGGCGATTGGATCTGTAAAAGCTTGAACTAACAAAGCCCATTCGTTGTAAATACCATCGACCAGATAGTACCCGTACTTGAAGAGTTCTCCATTTGCAACAAAAGATTGAGGTGGTTCAACCCCGTCGATAAGGTCGTTGATCAAATGTGACTGATCGATAACATTAAGGTCGTTATTTGACCCAGCAACACCAAAAAAAGCATGCCAAAACCAAAGATCCTGTGACACCGCCGCCTCGAGTTTAAGGGTCGGCCCTTCATGATCACCACGGTGGAACTGACCTCGCCAGGCCGTTGGACACATAGCCCATCCAACATGCGTACAATCGATGCTACCTAGCATCCCAGGAAAACCATGTTTTTCTGCGTGCACCTCATATATGCGTTGGATGTCATACATTGTAGGTTTACGCAGATATCTCCGAGCGTAAATCGATATGACTCCTACGTATATAAAAATAATCTATAAACATATAATATATATTACAAAATGTAATAAATATTTAATAAAAACTAAAATTAGTTTTTTACCTTGGCAGAAAAAATGAAGGGATTCACGTGCAACCCTTTTCGACATCTGTAAATACTCATCCAAAGCGTCCGACGAGATGCCGTACGCTAATTGACGGATAGCGGCCGTGCATTTTTGAAGAGGGGTAAAACCGGGGAGACCCCTAGCATCCTCCCTTTGTTGAAAAAAGGGATACCGTGCCTCTAAATCACTTGCTATACGCATGAACAATTGTCTGCTCATTTGGAAACGAGTTCGAAAATCCGACTCCTCGTATACCGGTTGAGGGCTAAAATAATGCCTAATCAAAGTATCGTTAGCACCCGATCGATCACGATCACGAGGTGGTGCTCTAACCCTCGGGACTCGAGGTTGATGGGCTTGATTTTGCAAGAGATCGACCACGGTTGCGGTCAAAACTCCCCCTACATGAAGAAGCAAATCATCCTCTTCGGAAGAGTCGGAATCAGACGAGTACCACGACATTTTTTTTAAAAAAAGTTGAGAAGATGAATTGATTTTGGGTGAAGGTTTGAAGTTGTGGTATAAAAATGGGATGAAATGGGGTATTATATAGGGAAAAAACGTTTTTATTTTTTAATTAAATAAGAGCCAACGGCTCTTTGAAACACTACCAACGGCTCTTTGTCCCTTCCCAAGGCCACTTTATGCCCTCCTCTGCCGCTAACCCCATCACGCCTGCTTTGTTTTTCGTGCTCGCGCCCCGCTAGCGCCCCCGCTAGCGCCTGGTGGTGTGGTGGTCGCGCCTGGGGGCGCGAGCGGAGGGGCTCTAGCGCCCCCGTTGAAGCCCCACACCCCTCAGCCTTAATCATCATTTCATTAAATAATCAAAACATCACATCAGAAAGTAAGCTAAAAAGCTGAGATTATTACAAAAGCATGCTTGCTTATGTTTAATTGTTTATGCTTACTTACCCACTGTGAGTCTCAATGGCTTCCATCTGCCTCAAAGCAATCCACAGCCAGAATGTAATCATATGACCCAGAACCATGGCGGGCCCCAGAAAAGACGGGATCCCGAGAATCAAAACCTCGGCCCAGTGAGCATACGGTGCTGCAAATCCTATAGGTGTTGTGTATTCATGGTGAACTTTGTGTATTTTTTCATATCCCCATTTTCCATGCAGAAATCTATGGATCCAATAATTCGTGTAGTCCTCAACGAGAAAGTAAACAAACAATTGTAAACCGATCTCCGTTAATGATGGTAAGGGCAAGCTTGTTCTGATACCAATCATCTGCAATGTTTAAAGTCAAAAGTAATATATTCTCAATCATCAGCAATGTGAGAAAAGTAAAACAGTAGTGCATACTTCACTTTTTCTTTGCCTTTAATCTTATAGTAATATAACAGTATTATTTGATGTTCAGATTCACTCTCATGAAATTCACAAATCAATTCCATCAAAACACAGGATTTAACTAACAGTCTACACAAGCATAACAAACCCTAGTTTTTATATATTGAAATTTACTTAATAACATTCACAAATCAATTGCATCAAACTACGCATGAGCAAAACCGAACCCAAGTTAACCGAAACCATACCAAACCATTCATATTTTCATATATTTCTAGCCTTTATACCTCCATTAATGTATTTATATCTTCATTTCATGTATTTCTAAGCAAAATTTAATCCCGAGTTTTATTTTGGTTATTAACCGAAACTAACCGAACCAAACCAAAAACCGACATACTAGCCGAATAAACCGAACCGATTAACCAGAAACTGATTGGTTAATAAAATAGATTAACCGATGACTTTCGTTTCAGTTTAAGCTAATAATTAAACCGAACTATGCACATCCCCACATCAAACACACAGGATACAACATTTTAAACTAAATAAACCCACAAACTAACCAAATAAACCGAACCCATTAAATAGATTGACCGATGACTTCGGTTTCAGTTTAGCCTAATAACCAAACTGAATAGTGCACAGAGCGGATACAACATTTTAAATTAAATAAACCCACAAACTAACCAAATAAACCGAACCCGATCGGCCAATTAAACATATTAACTGATGACTTGGGATTCAATTTAAGCTATAATAACAAACGACTTACTTGAATCGACGGATACGATACGAGTTGCAGAGGTCCGACAACAAGAAGAAACGTGCGCATTACATCCAAGTAGCAATTAATATTATCAGCAACAGAGAATCTGACTTTGGGTTGGATTTTGTAAGCAAGAACATGTTTAGAGAACAGGAGTTCGATGAATACGTAGAAGAGAGGAGTGAGAGTGAACACGAGGAACAGGAAGAGAATGTTGTGGCAGTAGAGGAAGTAATCGGATTTGGTGGCGGTGTAATTCAACCACAGGGTTTCCGCCGCGGTGAGTGGACGGCCGATGGCGGTCTCGGCGGCGGCTATGGAGGTGTAAGGAAGCATATTCCGGTGCCGGAGTTTTATTTCCGGTGGAGAATGAATGAATGATACAAATAGACGAGTCAGATGTATTTTTTTCCCTATTTAATGAAATTGTTGTGTGTGTTTTATTTATTTAAGTAATTGTTTAGAATTACACTTTTTGGTTTTTCTTTGGAATGTACCAGTTTGGGACGTCTTCTTTTCATTAACTAACTATAGTTATTGTTTGTTTATTTTGAAGAATTTGTTGTGTGTTTGAAGTTTTATGGTTTATTTGGTATGCAATAATAGAATGAATAAAGAAACAGAGAATTGATGTGGTAATAGAATAGATAAAAAATAAAATAAATTTTTTTTATTGTTAGCAGTGTTAGTAATAATAGGGTGGATCTTATACAAATAAAATTAATATATTAAACATATAAATAACTATAGTTCTTATAATTTTGAATAAGAGTAGTTATGTTATAGAAAATAAAAAAGTGTATTAATAATTAATCTAATTCAAAAGTTACAGTGTAATAATAATTACTTTAATATTAACATAATTAGTATAGTTATTTGTACGTTTCTCACGGTATTTGTCACACCCCGATCAAAGACGGCAGAACATGTCGGGGTGCAACGGATTGCTCATGAACACAAGACACTATTAAAATGACAATATTTAATCAACACATTAATTTCATTCAATCACAAAAGTAGCACATCTCGTTCATACAAATAAATACCAAATACAATAAATAAATATTGTTCATTCTTCTAATAACCTAGCGGTATCAAATAGAATGACGTCTTCAAACTCCAAGTCAAGTAATAATCAAACCTGTAACAATGCATAAAATAATATTTGTCAACACATATGTTGGTGAGCAATTTCATAGTTTTAAGTATATATAATATGAGCGAAATCCACAAACATATATGAGACTATAAATAAAAGCATCGATCGTGGTATATAAAATATATGTAAATGAGGATCCTTTTGAATCGGTAACAACCGGCATACTTAGATAATGATGCCCTATGCTACTTGCACAAGACTAAGTAGTTATGGGTGCGTATAATCATACTTATTGCGTTCCACAACAACATAAAATAAACACTCGTGCACGTAAAGCATATGAAACATATAACACACAATAGAGCAAGTATTATAAGTATCATACACCCTAAAGTTTGTGGTTTGAAGATATATTATAAATCCTTCTTGTTTTGGATAAGTATGCATCTTATCCCCAAAGTATAAAAGTGAAAACGGGGAGGGGGGGGAGATGAAATGTACTCACGTGAAATAAGTAACTTGAAGGATAGTTTGCGATAAAACGGGGAAATAGTAGGTTCAACGGGCAAGACCTAGATTAAAAAGGGTCTTGAGTTAGTAGATGAGTTTGGAAGCTTTTAAAGTAAAATAACTTGACAGATAACATAAATAATTAAAGTTTGAAGGATAAAATGTAAACACACAAGGAATTAAAGTAATGATATTTGAAAAGTAAATTTACTCGAAGTCGGGTCTCGGTATTCTATTTATTAGTTTTTACAACCTTTGTTAAGTAAATATTTGGGTGTAATTGCAATATTGCAAAGTTAAATAGATACCAAAACAAGATTTACGAGTGTTCGGATTTGTCGGTTCGAGTCTTGATAATTTGTCAAGCTCGAAGCAGATGTTCCAAAATGATATATGTAACACCCCGGCTAAAGCGGAATACGCCGGAGTGTGACGTACAGATTGCTCAAAACACATGTGACACTATTAAGTGACAATATTATCATTAATTAATTTAAACATCAAGTACACAAATTTAACATCAAGTACACAAGTAATAATACAAGGAAAATAAAAGAACAATTAGCAACATGTCCATTTATTAATATAACCTTAGTTCAAGTGTCTTCTCATTTCATCATCTAATAATTATACCTGTAACATATATATAAAATAAAGTCAATTAAATGAATAGTTGGTGAGTTCACACAAGTTTTGATAGAAGTACATAAAAATCATACAATTCCATGAACAAGTGTAAATGAGCAAGTAAGGTCCTTTCCGGTTGGGATTGTGCACCAACGTACTTAGATAAGCGCAAGTAATGTCTTTTCCAATTGGTAACAACCAATGTACTCGGATCGGGGGTTCCTATTCCACTCATAACATCGAGGTCCTGAGTGCATAGAGGGACGTATGATCATACTTTTTGAGGAAACCATGAGCAAGTAATCTTTGAGCAAGTAAGCAAATGACACAAGTCCATGTAACGAATTGTAGTTTGTAAATAATAAATAAACGAAATTGTAATGTTGATAGGATATATAGGCTACCCTCAAAAGTAAATAAACGAAAGCGCGTTTATGGAAATTGAAATTATCGAGCCTCACAAACATAATTAAAAAGGAAATACAAAATTTAAAGACTAACTATCGGGATTATAAAAGTTTAAATAATATTAGTTAGGGATTATGCATTATTTTAATATCTATTTCATTAACTTATGGCAAATGGGGACTTGGGAATTTTTAATGAGTTTAACAAAAATGAATAAAGTTATAAAAATAATTTGATGTTTATTAGTTGAAGAATGATTTGTACATACATAATTATAACTTATTAAGATAATATATATCATTTCAAATAAAAGGATTCAATTACAATAAAGAGGCAGGTAAGCGGGCAACAAGCTACGCCGCCACCCCCTTTTGAATGGCAAAACCGATCCTACTGAAAATAAAATTATCGCTCTTTAGCGTCGTTGAGTAAAATATATGATTAAACGTTATTTAATAAAATATAATATCAAATAACAACATTAATAATAATTTAAGATTAAACGTTTTTTTCCAAGTAACATAATAATTAATTTACTAATTAATTAACTATAATTTATGTTTTGTATGAATTCTTTTAAAGAAATTATATATATTAGTTTATGTTGAAATAAAATAAACAATAATTAATTTACTCAATTATTAATTTAAAGATATGAAGTATGTTATATCTATTGTGAAATATTTTAAATAAAAGAAAATTTTTAAATCATCTTATTTAAAAGAAAGTTTATAAGTTTATGATGATCAACAAATCATAAGATTTAGATAAATATATATATTCATGCTTGTTCTTGCAAAATAACTAGGTTTGATCCAAGATTTAGAAAAATCATTGTGTTTATCGTGGATATCCATGATCTCATAATGATTCTTAAAACCAAAATATAAGATTTTTATAATAAAAGTAACATGATCATGAAGAACAAATTATGAACAAGTATGAACATTCAAGATAAATATCAAAACAATAATGGTAAAAACTTACTTGTTAGTGCTCTTAAGCTTAAGAAAATAATGTATTGAGGTGTGAAAATAGTGGAGGATTTGTCTTCCTTTTATAGTGAAAATATAGAGTTGTTATGTCTTATGGAATTAAAGAAATTAAATCATGTTTAATATAATTAAAACACAAATTAAAAATAGTTTAATGGACATTCAAAAGGTTTAACAATTTTAATAAACTTTATGTAATTAAAACATTCATTAGTTTTTTTTATTAGTAAAGTAACATAATATGAAAAGATAATAATAATAATAATAATAATAATAATAATAATAATAATAATAGTAACAGTAGTAGTGGTAGTTAAATATTAATTCTAGTAAATTGCATGGGACATGTACATAAATATTTTATCTTGATTATGAATGTTTTAAATGAGTATGTAATACTACAAGGGTGGTGAAAAGTATACTTGCATAAAATGATCACATAAAATACATTAACGAAAATTGAGATTAATTAATAATATTATAAAAATATATAAATTTAAATAGAAACAAAACCGAAAATTTAAAACGGGTCGGGTTTTCGATTTTGAAAATTAACGAATGTTACATTATGAGATAACTCAATGAAATCAAAAGAAGCTTAGCCAAGTGTGTAGTTCTATTAAGAAGAACCTCGACGTCCGTTAAGCGAGTGTTTGGTTTTGTCGGTCCAAACTTGTTATAAGATCAAGTTAGATTCAACATACCAAGTGTTTTGAGAAAACAATTTAAAATTAGCTTATAAAATAGTTTTAGAGAAAATATGAGATTCGGTGACTTAGAACACACTAGTGTGTCTTAAGCGAGTGAATTTGGTTTAGTTCGGTCTTGATTCGGTCCTTGACTCAGAATAAAACCGAGGATGGTTGCCACATACCCAATACCACAGAACATATTAAAATGAACTTAGAAATTATAATACACAATTCATACTTGTAACATGTTAATAAATCATTTTAAATATTAAGTATTTAAACAAGAGTTCGGTTTTGGTTCGGCTCTTGACTCGGAATGAAACCGAAAATGGTGGCTACATATCCAATACCATAGAACTCATTAAAATAAACTTAAAAATAATATTACTCAAATCTTTCATACAATATGTTAACAATAAAGTATTTAAACAAAAGTTCGGTTTTGGTTTCGGCTCTTAACTCAGGATGAAACTGAAAATGGTAGCCACATACCCAATACCATTAAACCATTAAAAATGATTTAGAAACTAAAAGTAAGTAAGGACTAAACAATATTGATGAGCATAAACAAATTTAAAGCATAAACTAACGCATAAGTTAAGTATATATCAAGGACTATAATAGTCCTTTATGTAGCCTTGCCTTGTAGCACAACACTTCAACCGACCGTGACCGGAGAAGTGAAATTCGAAGGAAACAAGGGGTGCATATTATATGTGTGTGTGTGTGTGTGTTGCAACATCAAGCTTTGAGTAACAAAAATTAGTTAGAACAAGGTTTGCATTAGTCTGACCTTAAGTAATCAAACTAACAAGAGGTTGAAGATGAACACTTGGGTTGAGAGAAAGTTTTGAGAGAATACTTAGATCTAGATTGGGGAGAGTTTGAGGTGAAAGAGAAAACCCAAATGGGATGTATTGGCCTTGTTTATATAGGGAAAGGGTAAATGGTTGGTTACAGAGTTTCTTTTTAAGGTTTGCATGTAAATGGGCAATTTAAGTTGTCAAACAAGGTGTAAACAAAAAAATATAAGTTAAACCCAATATTTCATTAATAACGACGGATCCGAAAAATCAAAACGGGTCGGGTTTTTGATAAAAATATAAATATAAGTTAAACCGAAAATGGCGAATGTTACAGTCTTCCCTACTTTAGGAAATTTCGTCCCGAAATTAAGAAAAATCCGTAATAAACAAATGCGGGTACTTTTACTTCATAGCGTCTTCTCGTTCCCAAATAAATTCAGCGCCACCCCGTGATTCCCAACGGACGTTAACTAAACGGATGCGGCTACGTTTGGTTCATTTCTCATTGAGGTCCACGATTTCAACGGGTTTTTCGATCATTTGCAAGGTTTCATCGATAAGTACTTCGTCGAGAGGTATGTGAAGATTACCTTCGGCTAAGCACTTTTTGAGGTTAGAGACATGAAAGGTTGGATGAACACCGGTAAGTTCTTGCGGTAATTCGAGTTTATAAGCCACTTTTCCAATCCTTTCAAGGATTTTGAATGGGCCTAAGAAACGAGGCGCTAGTTTCCCTTTCTTTCCAAAACGGACTACCCCCTTCTAAGGGGATACTTTGAGAAGGACAAGGTCGCCAACATTGAACTCGAGGGGTTTTCTCCGTTTGTCGGCATAGCTCTTTTGGCGACTTCTAGCAGCGAGTAGATTTTTGCGGATTAAATCGATACGATCGGTAGTGTCTTGGACCATCTCGGGACAGTGATTTGGGTTTCACCAATCTCGTTCCAACAAATCAGAGAACGACACTTACGACAATAAAGAGCCTGGAAAGGAGCTATATCAATGCTAGAATGATAGATATTATTGTAAGAGAATTCAATAAGCGGGAGATGAGAATCCCAATTTCCACCAAAATCAAGAACATAAGATCGAAGCATATCTTCAAGGGTTTGGATTGTACGCTCGGATTGGCCATCGGTTTGAGGATGATAAGCGGTACTAAGATCAAGGCGAGTGCCCAAAGCTTCTTGAAGCGATTTCCAAAAACGAAAGGTGAAACGAGCATCACGATCGGAAACAATGGTCAACGGAATACCATGGCGGCATACAATTTCACGAACATAGATTGAGCGAGTTGCTCGACAGAGTACTTCTCTCGAATCGAGATGAAGTGAGCCAATTTGGTTAATCGATCAATGATCACCAAAATACTATCATTTTGCTTTTGAGTGGGGGGTAATTTGGTGATAAAGTTTATAGTAATGTCTTCCTATTTTCAAACAGGAATATGAGGTTGTTCGAGTAAGCCAAAAAGTTTTTGATGTTCGGCTTTAACCTTTAAGCAAGTAAGGCATTTTGAGACATAAAGTGCTACGTCTTTTTTCTTATTCGGCCACCAATAAACAGATCGAAGATCAAAATACATCTTATCCGCACCGGAATGCACAGAATATCGCGACATATGAGCTTCGTCGAGAATGAAAGTACGGAGTTCATCACGATCGGGAACCCGCAAACGATTGAAAAAATAAAGCAAGCCATCGGGGTTGGTTTCGAGTTGAAGTTTGGCTCCACATGACATTTCATAATACATATTTCCTTCATCAATGGAGGTGCATTGGGCTCGATAAATGCGGTCTTAGAGATCGGTTTAGATGATGATGCTATGAAGCAGAACAGATTTTACAATATTTGATCAAAACCCTAGTAGTAATGCTAAATAATGCTAATATTAATATTATAAATATTAATAATAACTAGTTTTAGGACTCACATATTATTGAAGATCGTTAAATTGAATAAAATAATTGTAAAAACATTGAATCATGTAAGAGCACTGTGAAACGTTATCTTGGCCGACTTTAAATAGTAATAAATTTTGATAATATAACAATAGTTATATTATAATAATAAAATAATTATAATATTATTAATAATAATATTATAATAATCTTAAAAATATAGTAATAATCATATTATATTAAAAATTTATATAATAATAATAACAATAATAATAATAACTGACATTTTTTTATTCTTTTTTTTTAAAGAACGAAAAACACGTATTAATTAAAACAAGCATTAATTAATGATCCTAATTTGTGACACAATGATACTCCAGTGGTCCGTGAGTGATCCTAATTTGCCGTTTAAAAAAAACAATCATTAATTAATGAAAATCCTAGATATGGAATGTGGTACATTCCTTATTAAATGAATCATTCCATTAATGCACGTCAACTAAACACGTTATATTTTAGGATCATGTTAGGGACATCCCACACACCCTTATGCGCTCTGTGTTGGGCTATATGGGGCACATAGCCTATTGGCCCCCATGTTGTCCCGTATAGGCCTATACGAGACATATTGATGGGTGTTTTAGCAAAAGGGACGGTGTCCCTAGAATACCCCATATTTTATTCATTTTAAACCAAGTTAGTTGCCCGTGTTATACATGGATGAAAATAAAAAAAAACGTAATGCATATGTATATGTTATATATTTTAATGAATTATAAATGTCATATTTATAAGAATGAATAACTTTACATAATTAACTTTAATTAAAACCTAATAATTATTTGATTTTGGTAAGTAAGAATAAGAAAAGAAAAAGATATAAATCGTTTGTATATTGTTAATTTTGGTTTTATGCTTGAAAAGAAGACATATTTATATATGCTAAGTTGAAAAATCTAACATAATTACCACCTAAGTGGAGTTGGTAATCATTTTTTTGGGTTCAAGACCCGTATCACACAATAATTCTTTTTCAATATTTTATAAAACCTTACTGCCATGGGAACATGTCATGGGTTAGGGTTATAATAATAAAACGGATCATTAGTTGTCATCCAATGTAAAAAGCCTAATTGAATGTCATATAAACCATAGGTATTCTCTTTTCCATTCATTATACCAAATGCTACATTAGTTAGCTTTTTATGAGAGACCCTGTTTTGACCTTACTATGAAATACATATATTGTATTTTTTTTTTGTTTTGAGAAAAAACAGGACATTTTAAGGGTGTATTCAGTTGAGTCAAGTCCAAGCTTCGCAAATTTGATCTTGGCTAACTTAGTTTTAAGAGATGTTAAGCTTGACTCACGGGTAGATAAAACGATTAACTTGAGTGTAAACGGTAAAGTGATGCATGGGGGTGTATAATTAACTTATATATTTTTCATATACGTGAAAACCGATATCTCAAGCAATATCGTGGTTAGTAGTTGTTTGTACCGTCCCCGTGGACTCATTGGATCTAAGACCCGTCAAGGGGATTAGATCCGTATTTCTTCAATTATTTACACTAGTGAGTCGTTCTCAAGTAACTCACAAATAGTTTGACTCATTATAATGAAGATTTCATAATAAAATAATATTTATATAAATAAATAAATTAGCTAATTATCTAATTATCTAAATATATATAAATAACAAGTTTGGTGCTGCTAAGCCGCCATTGGGCCACTTGGCGGCACCTTACTTGTTCATAAAATTTTGTTTTTGTTCTGATTCGGTATCGTAACGAAAATAACGGAAGCTGACCGAATGACTATTTTTTTTATTGTTTTAATCCTGACAAGTGACAACGTAACAGACGTGACAGAAACAAACCGAATTCATATAAACATACTGTCTCAATGCCCGGGACCGACAACGATTGGGTTTTACCAACGCCTGAGCGACACCATTCCTATTGTCCACTCAATTTGTATATTTATCCCTTTTGTAGCTCCAGTACTGTAACAAACGTACCCAAAAGAATTTGTGTCCAGTTGCTGTCTCAATGCCCGAAAATGACAATGCTTGGATTTTACACTGCCCGGGATTACCGACTAAACAAATGTCGTTTTAAATAATTTATTTTTTATATGTTACTTTGACAAATATATTTTTTGGGTTTAACGCTAAGGTTTTACCAATGATGTCTATTCCATAACAAACATAAACGATCATAACAAACATAAACGATACTAACTGAATTTGCATCGATTCACCGACGTAACGCTCGGGCTTTACCAGTACTCAGGTTTTACTAATACCCGGCTTCAACATTGAGGCTTTATCAATTGCCGCGGGAAAACATGCCGGGAACCACCCTAGTTAACTAATAACATAGAAGTGGTGAAAACAATCAAAGAAAAGAAGGTATAAAAAAAAAGTCAATAGTTTGGGTTCAAATAGATAGATTAAAACAACACAAAACGGATTGGCTTCAAACAAGTTAAAACATGTTAAAGCTAGTCGTTTAAAGTACAATCATTAAGAAGTCATATTGTGATTTTAAGCTGAAAATCACAAAAATTATATATATATTTTTAATAAATTTAATATACCAAAGCCGGCAGTGGCCACACTGAAGTAGTCGACTGAAAAAGTGATTTTATGGGGAGATGAAATGCATCGATTCACATGAAGAAAGAAACACTTTAATATCCAATGAGTTCATCCATTTATGTTGGTTGAAGTTTCACACAATCAAATGATTTATTTTTCAGATCACTCGGGCTGTGTCGGAGCACAATTATGGCTCCGACACAATTATGGCGTCGTAATAAAACGTTATCATGAAATTTCTCTAACCAATTGTGAAATTCCTCAAACCATTCGAGAGCAAAACGTCGTTTATTAGTAACAATTGTTTTGGAAAATCATGAGTTTTTGGTAGACATGGATCGACTTTTGTTCATGTACCCTCGTCTAATTTCATTTCTTTGATTAGGGTGATACAATGAAAGGTTTTGGTTCATAGGGGTCCAATGGAAGGTCTTTCAATTAAATTTATAAGGAGTATAATTTGAAGAAGTTGATGACTCAAACTTTCTTATCAAAGATTCCGTTAGTCCTAAATATCAAGTTTCAACAAAACTAAGTGCAGTAATCACCACAACTAAACAAGTATTGAAACATGAGATTTAATCATTTAACACAAATACACAACCAATATAAAACTTAATCTAGTACCTCTTTCGGGAATTCAGAGGGAAATCGTGTAAGGTAGCCGGAAGGAGGGCAGGAGGGGTCGTCTGGCAAGGGGGGAGATCAATGTGTTGTGGGTTGTGATGGCGGGAATTAGTGAATGTGTGATGTAACCTTCTATTGTTTTTACCCCTTTAAAACCCTAATGGGAGACACATGGCGACGAGAGATGGTTTTGCATAAAAGAATTAAAAAGAAACAAAATTCGACATCAAAAGTAATCAAACTTGGAATCTTACAACATTAGAAGGGTTTGAGGAGAAGTTTACCACTACACCACCTTGAACTCTTTGTAATAGGTTAACTTATAAAAATCTTATGCGTTCACTAGAAATTATATATTACTTTCACCAAAAAAAAAAATAATAAATCAACGGGTGTGCATGAACTCGATGGGTTCTATGTGCCCCCCTACACACACTCAAGAGAAGGCATAAAATTTATAAACTTACTTAGTATAGATTATACCATGTCTCTACTCACATTTAGTTGGTGCATACACCCAAAGTTCTTTTTATTGGTACTACTATTTGAAAAATGTTTGGTGTGTAGGTCCCTCTTGACTGGTAAACACGTAAGTAACATGCATATGTAGACACATTAAAAAGAAGAATAGCCTACTATGTAATTCACAAACTATTCTAGTATCACATGACAACTGGCTTTACTATAATCTATTCTAGTATCCCCGATCTGCTTGGGTCCACACTAGTGTCTTATGGAGTTGAAGCGCTTTGCGCAATGTGGAGTTGATGGCCAAGTATAGAGGCTAGCTAAAGGAAGGGGTTTATCTTCATGGTGTTCTCGATTAGATTGGGGCGCGGGTGGACCTCTATACTATTTTGGTTGGTGGGACGTCAAGCTCTTAGCAATAGTGTCGGCTTTTGATATATCTTTTTCAAAGTAATGATGTTTGTCTTTTGTTTTCGCGGCGGTGTTGTCTAGTTGTGTTTACTTTGTTCCTTGTTTTGGTGGGGTGTTTTTGGGTGTAGTTTGTTGTATGTGGCCTTAAGGGTTGATCACTTTCTATATTCTGTAACCTTTAACAAATGTTTTATATAATTTTGTGTTCTCTTAGAAACAAATCAATACACATAATTGATAATAATTAGAGAAATGGATTGAAGCCCCGTAGCCCACCTTCAAACATGCCATGTGCCCCTCTTATCTCCTTTCATTTTATTTTAATGATTAGGTATGATATTTTTATAATAAGAGGTGACTAGTGAGTGTAAATAGAAACCTACAACGGTTCGGAACCGTAAGAACGAAACCGGAACCGGAATCGAAAATGACTGAAAAATAGAACCAAAACCTAATCGGTTCTCGCCAATCGGTCCTATGCCAGAACCAGTTTAGTTATTTATTTATCAAATGGATTGTGCAAAATTTGCATTTTGCAAAATAAGTTTATATAATTGTATGTCTTCTTTCAAGGTAAAATTATTTTAGATTAAAACAACGCCCGTTATTATTTGATAAAAAGTTAAATAACCTTTTTATGTTTATTCTCATTATTAACTGATTTTATTAAAATCAGTTTAGGTTGTAAATCATAAACGGGTATGAAGGTGATATGTGGACGTTTTAAGTTTTTCCGGTAAGTATTTTCGGTAAGATTTTCCGTTAAGTTTTTTCCGGCTATGTTTTATACCTGTAACAATGGTTGCTTTACACTGTTTCAGGTTATTTACCCGTTTAATTTTCTAAAGATTTCATTTTAGTTTGTTAATCAAAATCTTATATTCCATTGTTACAAATTTCCGGTAGGTTTTTCTGGTAAGATTTTCCGTTAAATTTTTTCCAGCTATGTTTTATACCTATAACAATTGTTGCTTTACATTATTTCAGGTTATTTACCCGTTTAATTTGCTGAAAATTTCATTTTAGTTTGTTAATCAAATTCTTATATTCCATTATTACGTTTTTCCGGTAAGAATTTCCTGTAAGTTTTTTCTGTAACATTTTCCGTATATCAATATTAATATTCTTTTTTTATTATTTCAGGTAACATTTTCTGGTAACATTTTCCTGTGAGTGTCACAGCTTATACAATCTTTTTTCCGGTAACATCTTTAAATTTCGTTTTTTCGTTAACACCTTTAAAATTTTCCGGTTATTAGTTATAATTAAAATAATCCATAATATCAATATTAATATTCTTTTTTATTATTTCAGGTATCTGCCGACTCATATAATTTAATTTAACGGAACGATTATCAGTTTATAGCATGTATAGATTTTAATTTTAATCTTCATGTATAGTTTATTTTGTTAATTGTTAATAGTCATGTCTATTCTTCTTCTTGTGTTTATAAAAAATAAAATACGATTGTATATCGGAGATCCGAGATAAGTTTAATGAATATTTTTTTTCCAGCGTGAATTATTTCATTAATACCATTTATTTTGTTTGACTTTCCTTATTGTTTTAAATAACTTCATTAACATAAATATCGTAATTTAATTATCCCATTAAAACATTTTATATTTTTTTACTTTCCTTAATTTATAACGAAACCGATTTTAAAGTTAATTTGAATTATTTGAAATTAAATATTTTATAGTGATTTTATAGTCAACGTTAATATTAAAGTAATAAGTAAATTTTGAAATATGTAAATCATTAGACGATTTTAGGTAATTCGTTTGAATATTAAAGTTAATTACAAAAATAAGTATCCATTTTATTTCTACACTTTCATAATTTATAAATAGGTAATAATAAATAGGTAATAATTATAAATTTACATCTTCATCCATTTTCCATATTATAATTTATATTAATTTCAAATCATTTCTATTTATATTATCATTACATAAATATGTAAATAATTAGACGAAATAAGGTAAGTCATTTTAAAATATTAAATTTAATTGAAAAAATAAGTATCCATATGTAAGTATCCATATATTTTTTGTATATGTTGACTAAAATAATTTAAAAACAATTATTCTTATATTTATTTTTGGTATAAGTTAATTTATAAATTTTAAATTTAGATAGTAATAATATGGGTTGAGTTATAATAAGAAAATTAGTTTTCCTAAAAAGGATAGGAAATAATCTTGTCCATTCATTTTCAAATTGAATGGTTGAGATTAGATTAGAAAGATCATAAAGTGTAAAACAAGGGTAAGGGCATAATAGGGATAATACATTTGTTGACTTTCTCTCTCCACATGCAAGACACATGTCAAATATCCCCATCACTTTAAAACGGCCATAACTTTTTTATACGACATTTTTTTTTTCAAAACAATTTCACCATAATAACGAGTGCTTTTTTATCTTTTATATGAGTACCATATTGCTATATAAAAATAAAAAAAAATTGTGGGCTTTTTACAAAGTGTGTTTTATCAAAATTGTGTTTTACAAAATTGTGTTATTGTAACGATTCCGGCAAATTCAGGTATACCCTAGCCGGTATATACTATTTACGTGTTATTTAATACCGAATATATGAATTATAATGTGTTTATACGAGTATATAAGATTCACAGTACGAATTATACTCGAATGTATAGCTAGTCGTATTGGAATTACGATTAACCGATGAACGGTTATTGAAACCCGAACGAATCGGGGATTACATTATAGACGAAATATATGATGTTTAGTAAGGTTTACGAAGAATTAAAGCTTCGGGATGAGTGAATTATAGCACAGAAAAAGAATTTCGATTTAATAGTACGTCGGTACGTTAAACAAAACCTTTAATATCAAACCAAGCAAGAGACGATCGATCAAGCCGAAAAAGATGCACGATTACCGACAATATGATATGTTAAGTCAATAAATGTCATGGTTTAAGTTTTTAAAGTTTTTAAATCGATTTTATATAAATCTTATTTTTAAGCCGAAAAACGACCGTTTTTGCCTCGTTTTAAGCCGAATTAAGCGTTTAACCGAAAAACGAACTGAACCAGATTATCCACAACATTATCCGGATTACACAATCCGAATGTGTGGCCAAGGTTTGAGATGTGGGCCCCACCCCACACCATAACAAGGACCGATCGGTCCATTGCTTATGGTTTTAACACTTCATTTTCTTTTTTCTAAAATCCCAACTCCACATTTCTCTCCATCCTCCACACATTCAACCAAAAACCTTTGATTTTTAAGAAGATCCACAAGGTATAAACATGTTATTATGGTTTAATCTTGGTTTTTAATTCCAAAATCTTGAGAAAATGAGGTTTCAAGTGAAAAATGGGTGAAAACCCGAGATGAAACCGATTCTTGCATGATCAAGTGATGTATACAAGTTATACAAAGGATCTTGGTCCAAGAAAGGAGTTAAAAGAGTCAAAAACGAATTTTTACGATTAAAATCTTTGTTTTGATGTCTTAACCGAAACCATGAAAGAAATTGCTTGATTGTGGCTATAACTTGCTTGGTGTGGTGTTATTGTGCTTGTAGGTGTTGTATCTAGTTGCTAGCAAAGGCTAGAAAGCAAGATCTTTGCGATCTAAAGCTAGAAACACAAGGTAGTTCGGTTTTTCGTATGATTTGTATGATTTGGACAGATTGTGGTAGACTTAGAGTTGGGTCATGAAATTTCAAAGAGATAATCTACACATGAAAATATGAGATCTGTGAAAATTTGGTAATTTTTGGATAAAGGATGAATATTTGGTGAATTTAATGCTCGGTTTTGGCTAAAAATGGTGAAAAATAGCTAAACATCATGAAAAATTCTGGAAAAATTCAGATAAGTTTCTTATAACATATAAAAGTCACACACAAAATTTCAGGTCCTTGGAGGAGTTTAAGTAGACTTTTCGGTAAAACGAGTTCTAGGGTTTTCTAGCTCGGTTTTGTGAAAATTGCATGAAAAATGAGATTTTGGTTCTGGAAACATTACAGGGAACTATGTGGATGGCAGGGGTCATCTCAGAAAAATTTGGGATTTTTCTAAGGTCGTTTGGTATTTTCGACATATTTGGTGTTTAAATGACGTTTAAAAATAGATAAATAAATGTTAAATATAAAACTTAATTCTGGAAATATTTTATAAAATTCCTTACTGTCAAAAAGTGATTTGTTCAAAGTTTCAAGATCCGAGACTAAACGGATAATTATTTGTGCTAAAAAGAACATAAAAACAAACTTTTAAAGCTTAAAACGCGTAAACCGGCAAAGTTCGCCTAAGCGAGCTGACTGGTGTATAAAAACCTTAAAAATGGACTATTTTCATGAAACTAAGTTAATCAAGTAAAAATAAATCATCCGAAAATAATTCGGATGATTTGGGTAATTTTACCCGATTTAGCAGTTTCCGGTGTATTAAAGACGGAAACGGGCCCCGCGGCCAAACGGGGTGTCTAAACCGAGCTCTAATTTCACCACTTTAATTAAAATATCAGTAACAACTATTTTCGGGTCGTATGTGACCAAACTCATTTTTGAAAACATAAAAACGGATAACCGTGCTAGGCACGCAAAACGAGGAAAACAAAATAATAATAATTTTGACGGTCGAACTCTAACGATATCACAATCTAAGTCCTGAAAAGTGTTTCGGGGTTAACATTGTCCCCGGATCGTGTACGGTACTGGGTTAACAGTGTCCCCAGACGTACCGGTTAACACGAATTTAAGTTATATTAATAGAAATTGTGTAGTAACGACTTAGGGATCGTATTACAGATCCGGACCGGTAGCCGTGCACAGTATTACATCTTTACTCACGAAAAGGTGAGTTTCACGAGCCTCTTTTTACTGAACTGTTTTAAATATTTTCCCGGGGCGGAAAGCATGTTTTTATCAAAGTGTTTAAGTACATGCCGATCGCATGGAAATGAATGTATTTATATAATGTTTATTGTACGGGAATCGTACGGTAATGTATTAAGATGGTAATTGTCTGAGTTGCTAATATTGTAAGGCCCGAAACAGTGTTCTGGGTTAACAGTGTCCCCAGAGGTTATTAAATGTATTTCTAGGTTAACAGTGTCCCCAGAGGTTATTAAATGTGTTTCTGGGTTAACAGTGTCCCCAGAGGTTATTAAATGTGTTTCTGGGTTAACAGTGTCCCCAGAGGTTATTAAATGTGTTTCTGGGTTAACAGTGTCCCCAGAGGTTATTAGATGTGTTTCTGGGTTAACAGAGGTTTCACTTGTAGGCTCAGCATAATTACATCGCTAATTTATGATTATTATAATGATTTGTCATGGTTTATTTAAATTAGTGAAACTCACAAACTATTCGTAGTTGACCCGTTTTCTTTACATGCTTTCTAGGTACACCCAAATTGGAATGAGTGATACGTGCTTGATGATGTGTGCTATTTTGTGGAAGCTTAAGGGTCTATATTTTGTATTAAACATGTTAACGTACTATCGGTAAAACTTATGTGATAACGCCTAGACGGTAACGAAACTCGGAACAATGTAATACGTTTAAATTAATGTAGTGGTGTTTTCTTTATAAGCAATGCTGTTGATATCAGATGTGTCTGTTGCATCCCGTTTACGTTTCCGTTGCGGTTACGGGGTGTTACAGAACTTGGTATCAGAGCCATTGGTTATAAAGAATTAGGATGTCTTTAAAAGATACCTAAAATATAACCAGTAGCTCAAGTGTTATAGGATCTGAATATCAACTAATAATTTATTGTGACAAGGTCTGGATGAACTTGGATGGACAAGTGAGTTATTATGGTCCGGAACATAATAACAGACTTGTCCGCACGAGGGAATTCAGGGGAAGTCACGGGGGACTTTAATAGGTAAAATTGGCAACATATGTGCAAATATATGATAATATTGTTATGTGGTCAAGTTGTATAAGTAAGTGCATATTAATTTGATTATGATTTACACTATGGAAAGAACTATATGTTTGTTAACTTGTGAGCAGGTAAGAATGTCGAGAACTCCTAGTTTGTCGGTGGAGGAGGACCCGGAGGAAGTCAGCTCCGGGAACTCTGGGAGCCTACCCGTATCATCCAACTCTGAGCCTAGCGAGGCTAGTCGTAGGAGCTCTGGCCAGTCCTCCCCAGTCAGGATTGTCAGATCCCCTACCCCACCCGCACCACAGGCCATCCCTGTCCCTCCCGGATTCGGACCCCGCCTCACGGCGCGGATCAGTGTCCCTCATGTCCCACCTACCTCGCCTCCACCCAGACCTGCTACCCGCAGGGGCGAGTCCTCCCGCTCCCAGCCCGAGCTTGTGACTCCACCTGTGTGGGGTCTCCCTGGGCAGGAAAGGGATGCGGTGGCATGGCTTCGAGTGCTCACCGAGCAGGTGAATGAGCACTCCGCCGCCTTGACAGTGGGAGTGCAGAGGCGGATGTATCTGGGGGACTGCATACAGGACCACCAGTATGCGATTGCGCAGCTGAAGAGGGAGTGCTCATACTCCCAGTGGATGATCGGCCGGATGGAGACGCGGATCCGGGTTATGCTGGCTGTGATGGTGGTGTTGGTGGCTGTGTTGGTGGGGTTGGTATACCACCGTGTTTAGTGATGTTAGGATGGTAGAAGTCATGGACCGCTTTTTGATACTCTGTGTAAGCAGTTAAGTGGTGATGCTAACATAGAGTGAATCTTGTGTATTTATAATACAACCACTGGCCCTTAGGGGGTCTCTTTTGGGGTATATCATTATAGATACTTTTGGGTATCATTCAAGCACTGACCCATTGCGGGTTATGTCGAGATGATGCCGACATAGGCCCTATGTATGAAAACTTAACTTATGTAATGATGACAGGAAAGTATGTGAACTGACATGGATGTAATATGTACTAATGTTTGTTAATGAATTGAATGTTTGTTGTGTTTTATGATTGGAACTTGTATTAATTATATGTTTTTTCTTGATGTTGTGTAGAATGGCACCAAAACGATCAGCTCAAATGTCGGAAGTAGATGTGAGCCGTTTGATTGCTCAACAGTTAGAGGCGGCGATACCGGATATAGTATCGCGCATCGCCGCCAATATTAACAATTCGACCAATCCAACCCCTCCGAGCAATCAAACGACCACCAATAATGACGGGGAACAAAATGTTAATCCTCCACATAATGATAACACGATTCCGAGTAATGACGCACCGCCTAGGGTGGTCGTTACGGACAGTAATGGCCCTATACCAACTGTAGAGACGAACCGTACTGAACCGATTCCTGCATCCAGGGGATGTTCGATCAAAGACTTTATGTTGTGCAAACCTCTAGAGTTTAGCGGGTCTGAAGGACCAAATGGGTTGGTTAAGTGGATCGAGAAAATAGAATCCGTTGTGAATATCAGCAACTGCCCCGAGGATTGTGTTGTTAAGTATGCTACCTGCACATTCACGGACCATGCCTTGACATGGTGGAACACGATAGTGCAGACCCGGGGTCAGGCGGCGACAAACCGCATGACTTGGACAGAGCTCAAGGCTCTTGTACTGGAACATTTCTGCCCGAAAAACGAATTGCAGAAATTAGAAAATGAATTGTGGAACCTGGAGATGCAGGGGGCAGACCATTTGGGTTATACGAACCGGTTTAATGAGTTGTCGCGATTGGTACCATGGTTGGTCACCCCAGAGTCGAAGAGGGTTGAGCGTTATATTTGGGGGCTAACTCCAGTTGTAAGGAGTATAGTAAATTCTGGGGGACTCCAGACGTATGAGGGTGCGGTGACGCAAGCTGGTATCGTTACGTATGATTTCGTAAGGAGCGGGTCACTGAAGGTGGCGGGAGAATCCGCTGGGGGAAAGCGGGGTACACATGACCATAGGATCCAGGAAAAGCAGCAAGGTAAACGTGCTAGGCCCGCTGCCCAGAACTACGCTATGACTAGTACGGGCGGAAGGCAGGAACCGCAGACAAGGACGTTTCCCAGGTGTGGGAAATGCGGTTACCAACATGGAGGCGAGTGCAGGGTGGTAGTGTGCCATCGGTGTGGCAGGGAAGGGCACTCCGCACCGAGATGTAGGACAAACCTGAACAACCTGAACCGACAACCGCAACCTATCCGTGCGCAGCCATTTAGGACCCAACCAGCCCGACAACAAAACCCACAAGGAAATCAAGTGATGACCACCAGCCGTGCTTGCTTTGAATGCGGCAGCACAGAGCACTTCAAGAGAAACTGTCCGAAACTGAACTAGGGAGGAAATGGGCGGCAAACCGCGGGTCCGGCATCGTCGTCCAACCCGGCGCGAGGCCGAGCATTCGTGATGGGGGCGAACGAAGCACGCCAGGACCCCAGCGTAGTGACAGGTACATTCCTCGTCTCTGATCATTACGCTTCTGTATTATTTGATACAGGCGCCGATAGAAGTTTTGTTTCTGTTAAATTCCTATCGATTGCAAACCTTCCAATTAGTGAAACCATAGAACCTTACACCGTAGAAGTCGCTAACGGTAAAACCATGATAGTTAATCAGATAGTTCGGAATTGCCCTTTTATTCTGAACGAACAATCCTTTCTGATTGACTTGTTACCGGTAGAATTGGGTAGTTTTGACGTGATAGTGGGAATGAATTGGTTAGCACGTAACAAGGTAGAAATAAACTGTGAAAAGAAAATCGTCAAGATCCGGGTGTCGGATGACGAAGAGGTATTAGTGCAGGGTGAGAAGTCGGGCAATATGATACCGTTTATATCCCACCTCAAGGTGTTAAAATATATACGCCAGGGATGCGTGGCGTATCTAGCGAGCTTGACGGCCACGGATCCTGAGGAAAAACGGGTGGACGATATCCCAGTGGTACGCGAATTTCCACAAGTTTTCCCCAGAGGAACTTCCGGATTACCGCCAACCCGACAGGTCGAATTCAGAATCGATCTATTACCTCAAGCTGGCCCTGTTGCTAAGGCACCCTACCGACTTGCACCATCAGAGATGCAAGAATTATCCAACCAGTTGCAAGAATTGTTGGATAAAGGATTTATACGTCCTAGTTATTCCCCGTGGGGTGCACCTGTACTATTCGTGAAAAAGAAGGACGGGAGCCTTAGAATGTGCATTGATTACAGGGAGTTGAACAAGTTAACAATCAAAAATAGGTATCCTCTTCCCCGAATTGATGACCTGTTCGACCAACTGTAAGGTGCGAGCTACTTCTCAAAAATTGATCTTAGATCGGGATACCATCAGGTTAGAATTCAGGAGGAGGATATCCCAAAAACCGCATTCCGGACTCGCTACGGCCATTACGAGTTCTTAGTTATGCCTTTTGGGCTAACAAATGCGCCAGCAGTGTTCATGGATCTCATGAATCGAGTCTGTAAACCCTACCTCGATAAATTCGTCATCGTGTTTATTGACGATATTTTGATATACTCGAAGAGTAAAGAAGAGCACGAGCAACACTTAAGATTAATTTTAGAGCTTCTAAATCAGGAGAAGTTGTATGCAAAATTCTCCAAGTGTAACTTCTGGTTACAAGAAGTGCAATTCCTTGGTCACATTATAAACCATCAAGGAATACACGTTGATCCAAGTAAGGTTGAAGCAGTTAAGAATTGGCAAGCGCCTAAATCGCCAAAGGAAATCCGCCAATTCTTAGGCTTAACTGGATATTATCGTCGATTTATAGAGAACTTTTCCAGCATCGCCCAACCTTTAACCCTTCTAACCCAAAAGGATCGAAAGTATGAATGGGGTGAAGAGCAGGAAACGGCGTTTCAAACGCTAAAACAAAGATTGTGCCAAGCACCGATCTTAAGTCTCCCCGACGGAGACGATGGTTTTGTCGTGTATTATGACGCATCCCGGAGAGGGTTAGGATGCGTGTTGATGCAAAATAATAAGGTTATAGCCTATGCTTCTCGACAGTTAAAAATACACGAGAAAAATTACACTACTCATGACTTAGAACTGGGAGCAGTTATCTTCGCACTTAAAATCTGGAGACATTATCTCTACGGTACAAAGTGCACCATCTTCACCGATCATAAAATTTTGCAACACATATTCGATCAGAAAGAACTGAATATGAGGCAACGAAGATGGGTCGAGTTGTTAAGCGACTATGACTGTGACATCCGTTATCACCCCGGCAAGGCTAACGTCGTAGCCGATGCCTTGAGTAGGAAGGATCGGGTTAAGCCATTGCGAGTGCGAGCACTGGAAATGATAGTCCAGTCGAACCTTTCGGACCTGGTTCGAGTCGCTCAACGCGAGGCGTTGAAAGAGGAACAATTGAAAAAAGAGGGACTTTACGGTAACGAGAAGAATTTCGAACAGCGCGTGGACGAAATTCTCTATTTCAAAAATCGGATTTAGATCCCGACCCTCCATGACCTTCGAGAATTAATCATGGACGAAGCGCATAAATCGAAATATTCCATACATCCGGGATCGGATAGATGTACAAGGATGTGAAGGAGTTCTACTGGTGGCCGGGTATGAAAAAGGATATAGCCACATACGTCGGCAAGTGTACGACGTGTGCGAGGGTTAAGGTGGAGCACCAGAAACCTTCGGGGATGTTACAACAACCGGAAATTCCCGAATGGAAATGGGAGCAAATCACGATGGATTTTGTGACACATCTCCCTAAGACGTCCCGTGGACACGATGCAATTTGGGTAATCGTGGATTGACTAACCAAGTCGGCACATTTTATTTCGATTAGAAATAATTATAACACCGAAAGACTTGCGCAGATTTATATAAATGAAATTGTGTCTCGTCATGGGATACCCATCTCAATCATCTCCGATCGAGATAGCCATTTCACCTCCAATCTTTGGCAAGCTGTTCAAGAAGCGCTGGGAACACGTATTGATCTAAGCACAGCTTACCACCCTCAGACCGACGGTCAGTTTGAGAGGACCATCCAAACACTGGAGGATTTGCTTCGTGCGTGCGTACTGGATTTTAAGGGAAATTGGGATCAACATCTCCCACTTGTTGAATTTTCCTATAATAACAGTTACCATAGCAGTATAAAGGCAGCACCTTACGAAGCATTGTATGGACGGAAGTGCCGATCACCACTCTGCTGGACTGAAGTGGGCGACACACAGGTTATTAGATCAGATCTGGTCCGGAAACGACCAGCAAAATCCTTGAAATTAAGAACAATCTGAAGGCCGCACGGGATCGGCAGAAGAGTTATGCCGATACCCGTAGAAAACCGTTATCATTTGAGAAAGGTGATAAAGTGTATTTGAAAGTATCACCTTGGAAAGGAGTAGTCAGATTTGGAAAGGCGGGGAAGTTGGCCCCTAGATACATTGGACCATTAGACATTACTGCAAAAATCGGTCCTATAGCATACCGATTAGAACTGCCTGATGAATTAAGTGCAGTTCACAACGTGTTTCACGTGTCGAACTTGAAAAGGTGTCTGTCGGATGAGACATCGGTGTTACCACTAGAGGGTGTCCAATTAAACGATAAGCTTAATTTCGTAGAGGAACCCATAGAAATAGTGGACGGGAAAATCAAGCAACTTAGACACAATAAGATCTCGTTGGTCAAAGTTAGATGGAACTCGCAACGAGGCCCAGAATATACATGGGAACGAAAGGACGAATTTCGGAAGAAATACCCCCACCAATTTCCGCAAAAGGAAGTAGTTGACGCGTAAAATTTCGAGGATGAAATTTTTGTAACGGGGGGAGAATGTAACGATTCCGGCAAATTCAGGTATACCCTAGCCGGTATATACTATTTACGTGTTATTTAATACCAAATATATGAATTATAATTTGTTTATACGAGTATATAAGATTCACAGTACGAATTATACTCGAATGTATAGCTAGTCGTATTGGAATTACGATTAACCGATGAACGGTTATTGAAACCCGAACGAATCGGGGATTACATTATAGACGAAATATATGATGTTTAGTAAGGTTTACGAAGTATTAAAGCTTCGGGATGAGTGAATTATAGCACAGAAAAAGGATTTCGATTTAATGGTACGTCGGTACGTTAAACGAAACCTTTAATATCAAACCAAGCAAGAGACGATCGATCAAGCCGAAAAAGATGCCCGATTACCGACAATATGATATGTTAAGTCAATAAATGTCATGGTTTAAGTTTTTAAAGTTTTTAAATCGATTTTATATAAATCTTATTTTTAAGCCGAAAAACGACCGTTTTAGCCTCGTTTTAAGCCGAATTAAGCGTTTAACCGAAAAACGAACTGAACCAGATTATCCACAACATTATCCGGATTACACAATCCGAATGTGTGGCCAAGGTTTGAGATGTGGGCCCCACCCCACACCATAACAAGGACCGATCGGTCCATTGCTTATGGTTTTAACACTTCATTTTCTTTTTTCTAAAATCCCAACTCCACATTTCTCTCCATCCTCCACACATTCAACCAAAAACCTTTGATTTTTAAGAAGATCCACAAGGTATAAACATGTTATTATGGTTTAATCTTGGTTTTTAATTCCAAAATCTTGAGAAAATGAGGTTTCAAGTGAAAAATGGGTGAAAACCCGAGATGAAACCGATTCTTGCATGATCAAGTGATGTATACAAGTTATACAAGGGATCTTGGTCCAAGAAAGGAGTTAAAAGAGTCAAAAACGAATTTTTACGGTTAAAATCTTTGTTTCGATGTCTTAACCGAAACCATGAAAGAAATGGCTTGATTGTGGGTATAACTTGCTTGGTGTGGTGCTATTGTGCTTGTAGGTGTTGTATCTAGTTGCTAGCAAAGGCTAGAAAGCAAGATCTTTGCGATCTAAAGCTAGAAACACAAGTTAGTTCGGTTTTTCGTATGATTTGTATGATTTGGACAGATTGTGGTAGACTTAGAGTTGGGTCATGAAATTTCAGAGAGTTGATCTACACATGAAAATATGAGATCTGTGAAAATTTGGTAATTTTTGGATAAAGGATGAATATTTGGTGAATTTAATGCTCGGTTTTGGCTAAAAATGGTGAAAAATAGCTAAACATCATGAACAATTCTGGAAAAATTCAGATAAGTTTCTTATAACATATAAAAGTCACACAAAAATTTCAGGTCCATTGGAGGAGTCTAAGTAGACTTTTCGGTAAAACGAGTTCTAGGGTTTTCTAGCTCGGTTTTGGTGAAAATTGCATGAAAAATGAGATTTTGGTTCAGGAAAAATTACAGGGAACTATGTAGATGGCAGGGGTCATCTCAGAAAAATTTGGGATTTTTCTAAGGTCGTTTGGTATTTTCGACATATTTGGTGTTTAAATGACGTTTAAAAATAGATAAATAAATGTTAAATATAAAAATTAATTCTGGAAATATTTTTATAAAATTCCTTACTGTCAAAAAGTGATTTGTTCAAAATTTCAAGATCCGAGACTAAACGGATAATTATTTGTGCTAAAAAGAACATAAAAACAAACTTTTAAAGCTTAAAACGCGTAAACCGGCAAAGTTCGCCTAAGCGAGCTGACTGGTGTATAAAAACCTTAAAAATGGACTATTTTTATGAAACTAAGTTAATCAAGTAAAAGTAAATCATCCGAAAATAAATCGGATGATTTGGGTAATTTTACCCGATTTAGCAGTTTCCGGTGTATTAAAGACGGAAACGGGCCCCGCGGCCAAACGGGGTGTCTAAACCGAGCTCTAATTTCACCACTTTAATTAAAATATCAGTAACAACTATTTTCGGGTCGTATGTGACCAAACTCATTTTTGAAAACATAAAAACGGATATTCGTGCTAGGCACGCAAAACGAGGAAAACAAAATAATAATAATTTTGACGGTCGAACTCTAACGATATCACAATCTAAGTCCTGAAAAGTGTTTCGGGGTTAACATTGTCCCCGGATCGTGTACGGTACTGGGTTAACAGTGTCCCCAGACGTACCGGTTAACACGAATTTAAGTTATATTAATAGAAATTGTGTAGTAACGACTTAGGGATCGTATTACAGATCCGGACCGGTAGCCGTGCACAGTATTACATCTTTACTCACGAAAAGGTGAGTTTCACGAGCCTCTTTTTACTGAACTGTTTTAAATATTTTCCCGGGGCGGAAAGCATGTTTTTATCAAAGTGTTTAAGTACATGCCGATCGCATGGAAATGAATGTATTTATATAATGTTTATTGTACGGGAATCGTACGGTAATGTATTAAGATGGTAATTGTCTGAGTTGCTAATATTGTAAGGCCCGAAACAGTGTTCTGGGTTAACAGTGTCCCCAGAGGTTATTAAATGTATTTCTAGGTTAACAGTGTCCCCAGAGGTTATTAAATGTGTTTCTGGGTTAACAGTGTCCCCAGAGGTTATTAAATGTGTTTCTGGGTTAACAGTGTCCCCAGAGGTTATTAAATGTGTTTCTGGGTTAACAGTGTCCCCAGAGGTTATTAGATGTGTTTCTGGGTTAACAGAGGTTTCACTTGTAGGCTCAGCATAATTACATCGCTAAATTATGATTATTATAATGATTTGTCATGGTTTATTTAAATTAGTGAAACTCACCAACTATTCGTAGTTGACCCGTTTTCTTTACATGCTTTCTAGGTACACCCAAATTGGAATGAGTGATACGTGCTTGATGATGTGTGCTATTTTGTGGAAGCTTAAGGGTCTATATTTTGTATTAAACATGTTAACGTACTATCGGTAAAACTTATGTGATAACGCCTAGACGGTAACGAAACTCGGAACAATGTAATACGTTTAAATTAATGTAGTGGTGTTTTCTTTATAAGCAATGCTGTTGATATCAGATGTGTCTGTTGCATCCCGTTTACGTTTCCGCTGCGGTTACGGGGTGTTACTGTTATACAAGTGTGTTTTATTTTTTCATAGTGTTTTTTGCATTGTGTTTTTTATATTGTGTAATTTAATTGTGTTTTTCATTATGTTTTTGTCATTGTGTTTTTATTTTCATAGTGTTTATTTCATTGTGTTTTTTACATTGTGTCTTTTTCATTGTGTTTTTCATAGTGTTTTATTTTTTGACGAAATTTCCGAAGACTTTTCCGGCAAGGTGGTGGAGGTGGGTGGCGGTGGGCGGTGGTGGTTGTAGGAGATAAGTGAAAAATTAAGTGGGTTTTAATTAAGTGGGTTTTTGAAATTAAATTAAGTGGGTTTTCAATATTAAGGTATTAGACAAAAATACACTCCTTCCTAGCCTTCTTAGGATAATCAAACTTCTTATTTGATATTTTCTCGTAATAATATATCAAAAATTACTTAAAATCTTAGACCCGATTAATTTGTTGAAGATTTCATTTTAGTTTGTTAATTAAAATCTTATATTCCGACTCATATAATTTAATTTAATTTCACGGTAATTGCCGACTCATATATTTCATTTTATATTATTTCAGGTAATTGCCGACTCATATAATTTAATTCACGGAATGATTATGAGTTTATAATATGTATTTATTTTAATTTTAATGTTGATGTATATTTTATTTTGTTAATATACATGTATATTCATCTTCTTGTGTTTATGAAAAATAAAATATGATTGTATATCGGAGATCCGAGATAAGTTTGATCTATATTTTTTTCCGGCGTGTTTTAACTTATTCGATATGAATTATCCCATTAATACCATTTATTTAGTTTGACTTTCCTTATTGTTTTAAATAACTTAATTAACATGAATATTGTAATTTAATTATCCCATTAACACATTTTATATACTTTGACTTTCCTTAATTTATAAATAAACCGATTTTAAAGTTAATTTGAATTATTTGAAATTAATTACTTTATAGTTAACGTGAATATCTTAATTTGGTATTCGAAAATTTAAAATTAAACGAGATTGAAGAGTGTTAATTTGGTATTTGAAAATTTTCATATTAAACTTAATTTGAATGTTTTTTGACCGTCAATTAAATAAGTTAATTTTGTATATTTTTTGTTCAAGTTAATTTGAAAATAAGTATCCATATATTACATAATAGGAAACTATATGATTTGTATTTATATTACAATTTTGCAATTTCTATTTATATTATAAACAAACCGATTTTAAAATTAATTTGAATTATTTAAAAATAATTACTTGATAGTAAAAGTGAATAAGTTAATTTGGTATTCGAAAATATTTAAGTTAATATTAAAGTTAACTTGAGTATTTTTTGACCATCGTTCTTTCCTTGACCTTTCCAAGAGTTTCTTCTATTTCGCGAAGGTTATCTAGAAGGCGGATTTGGTATTTGAATATTGTTTGTATCAATGATTTGGCCAATCATGCGTTATGAAACGTTGTAAATCAAAATTTGATCACTAAATATTCTAATACTAATAAAGGAAATATTCAAGATAAAGACTAGAAGAAGGGTTTTAGCGAGCAGGGAAAACTACTGAATACGATAATGATACATTCACAGCGGAACAAGAAGAATCACTGTCAAGTAAATAAGTTAATCTTCTATATTTTTGGTACAAGTTAATATTCTCTTACAGTCCATTATTATGTTATTAAGAGTTACTAATAATGTTGAAAATAGTAACCGTAAATTTTTAATGGTCTTTAAGTGAAGCATAATGTGACATTCGTGACAAAACGAGGTATACCTAATTTATTACGTAGCGAGTAAACGATAAATCGGTTAATTCGTAGCGATTAAACGAGTAACCGACTGATACCGATTATGATCCGTATATATACTGAGGGGTAATATACGAGAGAGATATATATATTATAGAGGCTAACATATTAATATTTAGGCCCCAGTACGTTTAAAACCATTTAAACGAAAAAGGTTTCGTTTATTGATACGCTATAAGTTTAAACGAAATCGTTAACATCAAAACGAGCATTGTAGCATCCGTTAAGCTGAAAAAGATTTATAAACACTTATATGACATGTTCTAAACAATCCATGAAAATATTTTGGATTTTTACAACGAGTCAGTACGTTTTTCTTATTTTACAAAAATAGGCTGAAAAACACTCGTTTTCGCGCTATTTTTCGCACTCGAACTAGTTTTCTTGCGAAAAACCGAAGCCAAATTAAATTTTGGACCGAAATTTACGCGTGTCACGAATACCGAGGCACCATTGGGCCAAAAAGGAGGCCCAATGGGCCTTTAATCTTTGCGGCCGCAAGTTGGGGGCATTTCCCCCTTTAATATATATTGTATTATATATTACATATTACGAACCTTCAAGACCCAATTTATACCAATTCTAAAACTACTTTCTGGCCAGATCTTTCAACCTCAAAACCCTGCAAAAGAAACCAATGTAAAACCTAATTTCTTATGAAATTTTGATCGAGTTTTAATCATGTTACAATCTTATAAACATGTCTTGATTAGTTTTAAACATGTTTACCCATCCAAAAACCATAAAAATAAACAAAAACCATGTTTTGATGTTAAACATGTTTACAAAACAGAAACAACCAGATTTTTGGTCAAAAACGCGGATTAGAACATAAATATAACGTTTTTACGGTTTGAAAGTTTGGTATGAAATCAAAACCGAAACCCTAGTTAACAAGGCTGTTCAATGGATGATTTATGCTTGGTTTGATGTTATATGATATGTAGATACACTGAGTTTGCAACCCAGGACCCGGAAATTCATTTAAACTATCGAAAATCACCGAAAACCGACAAGGTAATACCGTATTACTCGTTTAGTGGCTGTTTGTTCTTCGATTGTTATGTTCTTGTTTTTAGATTAGGAAACTTTTCAGGATCATTAGGGATCACATAAGTGAATCCCTGTTCAAATTTGGTAATTTTTCGCTAAACGGAGAATATTTGGCGAATTTATTACCGTTTATTGGCGTATATTTGGGAAAAATAGTTAAAACTCTTGAAAAATTATTAAATTTGGTTTGAAACCCATAAATGTTATGGTAAGTTCACTGGAAAAGTTTGAGAATATTTGGAGATGTCTAAGTAATTTTTGTGCAATTGTATTTTAATCGAGTTTTAATAGCCGAAAAACGCTCAAAAAGGCATTTTGCCAAAGAGTTAGATTCTGGAGATTTTTTAGGAACTAGGTGATGATATTGAGACAACTTGGAAAAATTATCGGATTTTTTGGATGTCTTTTGGTATAAACGGGCTATTTATTACTTAATTATAACACCTTTAATGAATTTTAATAAATAGATAATTAATCTTAAAATTTCTGAAAATATTTTTATAAAATTTTCCATATTTTAATTTATTTTTACAAAAATTTTCAATCAAAGATTTAAACTATAATTGTTTTAACGAAACCGGCAGTTTTGTGTTTAATGGACTGACTGGTATGTCAAAATGTCAAAAGTTTTCAAATAACATAGTTTTAGATGAATTTGATAAAAACGAACTTTTTACGAGAATTCCGGACAATTCGGGTGGATTGTACGTGTTTTGTATAATCAAACCCGTGTGAAAACGGAAACGAACCCTGCGATCAATCCAGATACCGAAACTTCCAAATTCTTTTATAAATCAAGTAATTTTATCAATCAATATGTTTACTTAAGTTTATGTGATCTTACTTATTTCCGAAACGCGTAAACGATCAACTTGGCAAGGCTCGGAAAACGGTGAAACTGAGCCAAGTCTGATTTTGAATATTTCATAGTATATAACGTCACAATCTAAGACTACGGTCATGTTCTGGGCTTATCAGTTATACCCAGACTAGTTATACAGCCCGATTTAGATTAAACACTGTACTAGTATTAATAGGACGATATCGGTTATAGGAGTCAAGCTATAATCGAGGCACGTTACTTACTGATACATATTATCTGCTCAAACTACGATAAGGTGAGTTTCACGACCCCACTTTCTAAACTATTTTACGAACTTTTGGGGTGGAAAGCATGTTTACATATACTTATATACTTGAAAACGTGTGATGATGTGAATTATCTAAGTACTAACACTTGAAAGTCCCCACAAACACAAGTGATTAACTTCGTACCGGTGACGTGTGGATAGTACTATTGGTTTGACAAACCCAACTGACAGGGCCGGAGGGGTATGCCGGAACATGTTAACCCAGTTGCACATTGTCATTAAACTTGTTACATTCTGCTATGTGGTGTTACCCCAGTTGCACATTGTCATTAAAACTTGTTACTTTTGTGTTGGATTTACTCATAAACGCAGTTCTAAATATCATAGTTAATTAAAACATTCGCGGAATATAAAAGCTTTCATAAAACATTTCATAACAAAACACCTCTTGTCTTAAAACAACTACTTGTGTTTCAAAATAAACAAAACATTAAACTTAAACGTCTTGAGTCTTCCGATGCCAGCCCCTTATTCAGTTCCACGTGTCTCCTCAAGCGAGCTGCCTCATCCTACTCACCTGCGTGCATACTAAAAGTCAGCTACGCTGAGTGAGTTCTAGTTAATCACATAATCATACAATACCTTCTTACATTTCATACTTAACCTCTTAACTTTCTTACATACACACGTAAGTGCATATACTTTCATTCTTACCTTCGTACTTCCTTTACATACATAATCATACGTTTTAAAGAGCATTTCGCCCTATAACCTCACAGATATTATAAGGGTCTGGTCCCTAACATCACAGATATTATTAGGGTCTGGTCCCTAACATCACAGATATTATTAGGGTCTGGTCCCTAACATCACAGATATTATTAGGGTCTGGTCCCTTTGTTTCGTGTAACTGTACCGTACCTGTTCATACATACTTTCCTTGACAATACGTGCAATCTCCGAAGAGCGTTCACGTACGATCATCATAACATACATACATTATGCATACATCATATATTCATACATATATCCTATCTTTCATCATACTTATCAATCATATCTTAACTACCACTTGACGGTACATGCAATATCTGAAGATCGTTCACGCACCGTCAAACAATCATCATACATAAATCATATACAAGGCATACACTTACCACTTAAGATAAGTGTATTAACTATCACATCGAGTATGCACACAGCCCCGAAAACATAAAAAGGAAGTGGGGCTAGAAACTCACCTCAATGCGGTTGCGTTCACCGTTTACGGTTATTCCCTTCTTGAGCTGTGCACGACTAACTGTATAATAATTATACGTTTCAGTAAACTATCACTACACTTATCGCCTTTCTAGTTTAATCGTTACCCTCAATGAACGGGGGTCCGGGGGCAGCGCCCCTGGCAGCGGGGTTCTAGGGGCGGCAGCCCCTAGCGGGGTCCAAGGGGCAGAGCCCCTGGCTGGGGTTAAGTTGTCTTATCACATTTTCCATTAGCATTTTGAATTATTGAATAATATGCTACTTAAAAATTCAAGGGTTTATTTGTAATTAAATCATTCTTTTCTAAGTCCAGGGACTGTTCTGTCATTCTTTAAAAGTTCTAATTCGTCAATCAGTTCTTAACGAATGGGAATTCATAACGAATTAGCCATTTTTGCGAATCTGCCTTTGTAACGAATCAGACATCTTAACGAACTGGTCCTTATAGCGAATTGGACCTTAACGAACTGATCTGGTCAACGAATGAACCCTATAACGAAGGGGGTTCATTCGTCCCTCTCTTAGCGAATGGCCTTAGCGAATGGCCTAGTTCGCCCTTATTTCCCTAAAGAATGACCAGCTAGTTCGCTAATCTTTCCTTAGCGAATCGGCTGGCGAATCACACCTACTTCGCTAGTTACCCTTAGCGAATTAGGGTTAGGTCAGGGAATGTCAGAACATTCCCTGACATCGCTAACCTCGTACCAACCTTTTCCGGCGCCGTCATTGCCGGAAAGCCGCCGGAAAAACGCGATTTCGCCGGAAAAACGGGTTTTAGCTCGTTTTTCACCGTTTTTCGTCCCGTTCAATCCAGATCTGAGCTAGGGTGACTCCTAAGCTCATCATAGGTTCGGTTTATACCCGAATCCACCCGGATCTCGTGACTTAAACGGTTTAACGGTGTCGGCTCGTCGTTTCATGATTATATCTAACGGATTTAAGCTCAAACAATAAAATACTATCATTACCTCGGGTCGGTTCTCGGTTTCCTTCTTGATATCGGTTTAGAGAGTGAACTAGAGAGAGAATCTTAAGTGTGTGTATTGGATGGTGTAAGGGATATGTGTAAATGTATTAAATGGAGGATTAAGGGTATATATATTTTTGATCATGGGCTTAAGCCCATGGTCTTTCCTTCATTCCTCCATAACCCAAGTCCATAACCCATATCCATTTACCCAACACAAGTCCATCTCGTATTCTATTCAACTAAACCGATAACGACCCGCTATAAAATAAACGAACTTTATTTTATTAATATAACCGAAAGTAGGATGTTACATACGTGCTTGGTGTTTGAAGCAAAATTGAATAGCTGTGAATAGATGCAAATACATAGTAATGAATAAGAAGCCGTAAACCGGTTATGTGATTTTCATCTAGTTTGTAAACATAGTACCAACCCATGTAATATGATGTAAATTAGTTGTTGAATTTCTTTATAAACAATGTGGTTGATACCAGAACTATCTGTTACATTCCCGTATTACGCTTCCACAATTACCTAGTCGGGGTGTGACAGAAGTTGGTATCAGAGCCATTGGTTATAAAGAATTAGGATTTACCTTGGGATACCCTTATATAACCTTAGGCTCGATTAGCTCTGGGAATAAAATACTATTAAATAATATATACCGATGATTCTCGGGATGAACTCGAATGGACAAGTGGGTTATTATGGTCCGGAACGTAATAACGGACTTGCTCGTACGAAGGAATTCAGGATGAAATTGTTGAACATTCAAATAAGTAAAAACAACAACATATGTGTATAAAATATAATATTAACTATATCTACATAAAATATTATATGTGCTAATGTGTACGTATATGTGTAGGTACTAAATGATAATAATATTATATATTATTATTACAATTAATATTATCAAGAATTATCATTATACTAACCTTTGTAAAGAGGGATGTCAAGAACCAGAGATGATGCAATTTATCAAGTACCAATACTATCTCTTGAGAAGGAAGAACCAGAAACAAACCTGGGGGAGAATGAATATGTAGAAATATATGAAAATGAGAGAAATGACGTGATTCCATATGAGGCACCAATTGATAAGCCTGACTTATCAGACTATAGATGTGATAGTTATTTCCTTAGGACATCACTTAGATATGAAGTAGAAGCTTCCAATACTTACCACTCTCTTTATAGAGCTCCTAGATCTACCACACCATTATCACACCATACCCCGGTGACTACACCCACTCATAGAGCTAGTCAGACTGACCGTACGAGTGTACCATCACCTAATACTATGCCTTCCCCACCCATATTGACTTATCATAGGGGAAGAACCTTCAGTATCTATGTTACCGAGATACCTTTCTTTACATGGAGTATAGTTGTACTTAATCCAGAACCTCTCTATTTAGCCGACCCAGCCTGGTTAGTTGTATTGACTAATCAGATACTAAAGCACTTAATAGCTATAATTACCAACATATAGAGAAGATGTGAGCTATATGATTACATGCCGAATAAACAACAGGTAGTGATGAACTTACATTGATCTGATACTCATTATTGACGGCTCTTGGACAGAGTGACAACCAAGTTATGCGGATGCCAAGCAATTATTGCAGCCTAAATTGGTTGTTTGTGTGTGGTTATTGTATTATATACATATGGATAAATATAAATAAAAGTAGTATGGTTTGTTGTACGTAGTCATTTGATATGATACCCCATGCAGCACTAGTAGTAGCATATTGCGCTGACATGGAGGATGTTTTTAATCTACTATTGTTACAAGCACTGACCCTTACCGGGTTAAACCTCTATATAGTGACAAATTTTAGTATATCTATTTAAGACTGGCCTATACCAGGTTAAGTCCATGCGCTGGGTTTGGATTACATACGTACAGTAACAGTTACATGTAATACAAATGTGTTCTTTGGCATAGTTGTGTGTTTATGATTATTGTTATAGAATGGCCTCGGAGAAAACTAATACTATATTTGAGGCGGAGGTGGGCGAAATGATTGCTCACCACCTACAAGCAGTGATACTGACTATTGTAGCGCAAGTCACTGCTGGCATACGTGCAAATACAACATTAACCAACCGTCAAGCACTGATACAACCGCTAATACTACACCTCCGCCGAACACTAATGCAGCTACGGATTCTACTTCCCCGTTGAATACTAATAATGTCACGAATATAACTCCTCCACTGTATACTAATATTTCTGGTAACACGAATTCCCCGCGTCGAGAATGTTCGTATGAAAAGTTTATGTCGTGCAGACCTATAAATTTCAGTGGTACTGATGACTTAGCGGATTAGTGAAATGGATTGAAAGACCGAGTCCGTAATTAACATTAGTGAATGTCCACCAGACCATATAGTCAAATTTGTTACCAGCATGTTTTTGGATCATGCTTTGATGTGGTGGAATTCGATTGTACAAAATCAGGGACGAGAAACGATTTAACAATATGACATGGCCTGAACTTAAACCCTCGTATTAGAACATTTTTTCCCAAGAAATGAGATCCAAAAATTAGAATACGAACTTTGGAATTTGGAAATGAGAGGCGCTGATCAATTAAGTTATACAAATCGTTTCAATGAATTGATTCGTTTAATACCATGATCAATTATTATGGAACCCAAGCGTATTGAGCGCTATATTTGGGGATTGACCCCTACCGTGAGAAGTGTAGTCAATTCCACAGCCCACCCAACTTTAGAGAGTGTCGTGCCACAAACCAGCGTCGTTACTTTTGACTTTACAAGAAACGGTGTATTAAAAGTACCAGGAGAATTGTCCGATTTGAAAAGAACTAGTTATACCTCTAGAATACAAGTGAAATCTCAGAATAAACGAATCTGCCCTACTACTCCAAACTATTCTATGACCAATTCCGACATGAAACAATATACGTATAAAGAGTCATTGCCGAAGTGTGGAAAGTGTAATTTGCATCATACTGGAGAATGGCGAACGACCATATGTCAAAGAGGCAGAAATATTGGGCATTGTGCCCCAAGTGGTAGAACAATAATGAATACTTCAAACCGACAGTTTCAAGTCCCCAACCAATCCGACAACTATCTAATCAGCAAACTCCATCTACAAGGAACCCCCATACATGTTATAAATGTGGTAGTATGGAACACCTTCGAAGATACTATTCCAAGTTGAATCAGAATGCAGTAAGAAGACAGAACCAAGAACATGCATCAACTTCCAATGCAGCTAGGGACACGCTTTTGTAATAGGATCGGGTGAAGCGCGTCATGATCCGAACGTAGTAACGGGTACATTCTTAGTTTCCGGTCAGTATGCTTCATTTTTGTTTGATACGGGCGCGATAGAAGTTTCGTATCTGTTAACTTTTTACCCTTAGAAAATATTCCGGTTAGTGAGCTAACGAAACCATACACAATAGAACTCGTTAACGGTAACTCTATACTTGTTAACCGAATAGTCTGAAACTGTTCCCTTGTCCTAAACGACCACCCATTTCTTATTGATTTACTTGCAGTGGAATTAGGAAGTTTTGATGTTATATTCGGTATGGACTGGCTATCTAGTATAATGCTGCAATTGTTTTTAAGGATAAGACTGTTAGGATACCTCTTTCGAATAATGAGGCAATGGTTGTTCAAGGTGAGAAATCTGGTACTATACTGCCTATTGTATCCCAACTTAAGGCATTAAAGTATTTGCGCCAAGGTTGTACATTATACTTGGCGAGCGTAACAGTTAGGGAACCCAATGAAAAGAGAATAGAAGACATCCCAGTGGTACACGAGTATTCATATGTATTTCTCGATGAGTTGCCTAGTTTACAACCAACTCGACAAGTCGAATTCCGTATTGACCAAATACCAGGAGCAACTCCCATTGCTAAAACACCTTACCGATTTGCACCTTCTGAAATGCAAGAACTGTTCAACCAATTGAAAGAATTACTAGATAGGGGCTTTGTACGACCTCGTTATTCACTATGGGGAGCACAGGTTTATTTATGAAAAAGAAATACGAAAGTTTTGGGATGTGTATTGATTACCGGGAATTGAATAAAGTGACTACAAAGAATAGATGCCCACTACCTCGAATTGATGACTTGTTTGATTAGCTCCAGGGTGAGAAGTATTTTTTCGAAAATTGATCTCAGATCGGGTTATCATCAAGTAAGAATTCAGGAAGAAGATATCCCAAAAACAGCCTTCTGAACTCGGTATGGTCACTATGAATTTTTGGTTATGCCGTTTGGATCGACCAATGCGCATGCAGTAGTTATGAATCTCATGAACCGAGTTTACAAACCCTACCTTGACAAATTCGTAATAGTGTTTATCGATGACATCTTGATATATTCGAGAAATAAGGAGGAACACGAACAACATCTGCGGGTAATCTTGGAATTATGGAGGCAAGAAAAGTTATACGCTAAGTTGTCCAAATGTGAAGTCTAGTTACAAGAAGTACAGTTTTTAGGACACATTGTGAATCATCAAGGAATACAAGTAGACCCCAGTAAAATTGAGGCTATTAAAAATTGGCAAGTACCTAAATCACCAAAAGAAATTCGCCAATTTTTGGGACTAGCCGGGTATTATCGACAATTTATTGAAAACTTTTCACGTATTACCCAACCTTTACCCCCTCCTAACCCATAAAGATCGAACGTATGACTGGGGAGAAGAACAATAAATGACCTTCCAAACGTTAAAACAAAAGTTATATGAAGTTCCAATATTAAGTCATCCAGATGGAACTGATGACTTGGTAGTTTATTGTGACGCATCTCGTAAAGGTTTAGGATGCGTACAGATGCAAAGAAGATGGATAGAACTAAGGATTAGGATTATGAAATTAAATACCATCCAGGCAAGGCCAATAGAATAGCCTTACCGAGTAAATTCATGAAATTTCTATTCGTTTAGGTGTTAACAAGATACATAAAGACTTGAAACAATTTTATAGACGACCTAGTACGAAGAAAGATATAACCACTTATGTTAGTAAAGGGGTCACTTGTACTCGTGTTAAGGCGAAACATCATAAACCTTCGAGAATGTTACAACAACTTGAAATATCCCAATGGAAATGGGAACAAATTACAATGGGTTTCGTTATACACCTTCCCAAAATCTCCCGAGGACACAATGCAATTTGGGTAATTGTAGACCGATTAATCAAATCCGTACACTTCATTCCGATCCGTAACAACTACACTACCGAAAAAGTCGCCTAAATTTACATTGACGAAATTATATCCCGACACAGAGTACCACTTTCGATTATCTCAGACCGATATAGTCACTTTAATTCACATTATTGGCAAACAGTTCAAGAAGCTTTGGGAACCTGAATAGACCTGAATACTGCTTATCATCCCCAAACAGATAGCCAATCCGAACGAACCATCCAAACCTTAGAAGATTTACTTCGTACTTGTGTACTAGATTTCAAAGGGAATTGGGATCAACACCTCCAACTCATTGAATTCCCTTACAATAACAGTTACCACAGTAATATACAAGCAACGTCTTATGAAGCATTATATAGGCGAAAATTTAGGTTGCCACTTTGTTGGAAAGAAGTGGGCGACACTCAAATTTCAAGATCCGATTTATTTCAAGAATCAATCCATAAAATTTATAAGATTAAACGGAAACTGAAGCCGCCCGTTACCGAAAAAAGAGCTATGCCGATATTCATAGAAAACCGTTATCTTTTGAAATAGGCGACAAGGTATTTCTTAAAGTATCCCATGAAAATGTGTTATATGGTTTGGAAAGACCGGTAAGTTAGCCCCGAAATACATTGGACCATTCGAGATTGTTGCTAAAATTGATCCCGTAGCCTACCGACTAAAACTACCCTTAGAATTGAGCATTATTCAAGATGTGTTTCATGTGTCGGATCTGAAAAAGTGTCTTACTAATGAAACGACGATTGTACCACTGGAAGATGTTCAGATCAATGAAAAGCTCAACTTCATAGAGGAACCGGTGGAAACTGTGGACGGAAAAACCAAGCAGTTATGACACAACAAAATCTCATTGGTAAAAGTTCGGTGGAACTGGAAACAAGGACCCGTATTTACCTGGGAACGAAAGGATGAATTCTGAAAGAAATACCCACACCTGTTTCCAAAAAAAGAAAACCGATGAAATATTAAATTTCGGGGACGAAATTTCTTAACGGGGGGAGAATGTGACATTCGTGACAAAACGAGGTATACCTTATTTATTACGTAGCGAGTAAACGATAAATCGGTAAATTGGTAGCGATTAAACGAGTAAGCGACTGATACCGATTATGACCCGTATATATACTGAGGGGTCATATACGAGATATACACATATATATATTATAGAGGCTAACATATTGATATATAGGCCCCAGTACGTTTAAAACCATTTAAACGAAAATGGTTTCGTTTATTGATACGCTATAAGTTTAAACGAAATCGTTAACATCAAAACGAGCATTGTAGCATCCGTTAAGCCGAAAAAGATTTATAAAACACTTACATGACATGTTCTAAGCAATCCATGAAAATATTTTGGATTTTTACAACGAGTCAGTACGTTTTTCTTATTTTACAAAAATAGACTGAAAAACACTCGTTTTTGCGCTATTTTTCGCACTCGAACTAGTTTTCTTGCGAAAAACCGAACCCGAATTAAATTTTGGACCAAAATTTACGTGTCTCACGAATACCAAGGCACCATTGGGCCAAAAAGGAGGCCCAATGGGCCTTTAATCTTTGCGGCCGCAAGTTGGGGGCATTTCCCCATTTAATATATATTATATTATATATTACATATTACGAACCTTCAAGACCCAATTTATACCAATTCTAAAAACACTTTCTAGCTAGATCTTTCAACCTCAAAACCCTGCAAAAGAAACCAATGTAAAACCTAATTTCTTATGAACTTTTGATCGAGTTTTAATCATGTTACAATCTTATAAACATGTCGTGATTAGTTTTAAACATGTTTAACCATCCAAAAATCATAAAAATCAACAAAAATCATGTTTTGATGTTAAACATGTTTACAAAACAGAAAAATATAGATTTGTTGTCAAAAACGCGGATTAGAACATAAATATAACGTTTTTACGGTTTAAAGTTCGGTATGAAACCAAAACCGAAACCGTAGTTAGCAAGGCTGTTCAATGGATGATTTATGCTTGGTTTGATGTTATATGATATGTAGATATACTGATTTTGCAACCCAGGACCCGGAAATTCGTTTAAACTATCGAAAATCACCGAAAACCGACAAGGTAATACCGTATTACTCGTTTAGGGGCTGTTTGTTCTTAGATTGTGATGTTATTGTTTTTAGGTTATGAAACTTTTCAGGATCATTAGGGATCACATAAGTGAATCCCTGTTCAAATTTGGTAATTTTTCGGTAAACGAAGAATATTTGGCGAATTTATTACCGTTTATTGGCGTTTATTTGGGAAAAATAGTTAAAACTCTTGAAAAATTATTAAATTTGGTTTGGAACCCATAAATGTTATGGTAAGATCACTGGAAAAATTTGAGAACATTTGGAGATGTCTAAGTAATTTTTGTGCAATTGTGTTTTAATCGAGTTTTAATAGCCAAAAAACGCGCAAAAAGGCATTTTGGCCAAAGAAATAGATTCTGGAGATTTTTTAGGAACTATGTGATGATATTGAGACCACTTGGAAAGATTATCGGATTTTTTGGATGTCTTTTGTTATAAACGGGCTATTTATTACTTAATTATAACACATTTAATGAATTTTAATAAATAGATAATTAATCTTAAAATTTCTAAAATTATTTTTATTCAATTCTACATATTTTAATTTATTTTTACAAAAATTTCCATAATTTATATATAAGTACATAGTTAGTTATGATTAATCTAAGATTTAAACTATAATTGTTTTAAAGAAACCGACAGTTTTGTGTTTAACGGACTGACTGGTATGTCAAAATGTCAAAAGTTGTCAAATATCATAGTTTTAGATGAATTTGATAGAAACAAACTTTTTACGAGAATTCCGGACAATTCGGGTGGATTGTACGTGTTTTGTATAATCAAACCCGTGTGAAAACGGAAACGAACCCTGCGATCAATCCAAATACCGAAATTTCCAAATTCTTTTATAAATCAAATCATTTTATCAATTAATATGTTTATTTAAGTTTATGTGATCTTACCTATTTCCGAAACGCGTAAACGATCAACTTGGCTAGGCTCGGAAAACGGTGAAACTGAGCCAAGTCTGATTTTGAATAGTTCATAGTATACAACGTCACAATCTAAGACTACGGTCATGTTCTGGGCTTATCAGTTATACCCAGACTAGTTATACAGCCTGATTTAGATTAAACACTGTACTAGTATTAATAGGACGATATCGGTTATAGGAGTCAAGCTATAATCGAGGCACCTTACTTACTGATACATATTATCTGCTCAAACTACGATAAGGTGAGTTTCACGACCCCACTTTCTAAACTGTTTTACGAACTTTTGGGGTGGAAAGCATGTTTACATATACTTATATACTTGAAAACGTGTGATGATGTGAATTATCTAAGTACTAACACTTGAAAGTCCCCACAAACACAAGTGATTAACTTCGTGCCGGTGACGTGTAGATAGTACTATCGGTTTGACAAACCCAACTGACAGGGCCGGAGGGGTATGCCGGAACATGTTAACCCAGTTGCACATTGTCATTAAACTTGTTACATTCTGCTATGTGGTGTTAGACATAGTACATACTTGGGGCAAAGTGGCTGTTAAATGTCAACGGGACTGCATGGGCAGGGGGTGGCCATGTGTTATAGCTCGTTTCGGTTTCACTTGTGGCTTAGTATAAAAACATCATACACATACATACGTACATACTTACTTACTATAAACTTTACGAACTCGTATACTGATTTTGTTCGTACTCGTGAAACTTGAAACTCACCAACTAGACGTAGTTGACCCGTTTTAACATGCTTTTCAGGTAAACCGAAGTTGGAAAGAATTGCTTACGTGCTTGGTGTTAGAAGCAAAATTGAATAGCTGTGAATAGATGCAAATACATAGTAATGAATAAGAAGCCATGAACCGGTTATGTGATTTTCATCTAGTTTGTAAACATAGTACCAACCCATGTAATATGTTGTAAATTAGTTGTTGAATTTCTTTATAAACAATGTGGTTGATACTAGAATTATCTGTTACATTCCCGTATTACGCTTCCGCAATTACATAGTCGGGGTGTGACACATAATTTATGCATGTTTATACAGATAATTGTGTATTAATCAATAATAATAAATTGGAATTTAATTATGTTTAACCAAATAATTAATTTGTATTAATTGTATTAACTTTGCTTCAAGGAAAAGACAGTGGACACATTTTGGATTTTAAAAAAAATGCATATATATTAGTTGACATTTTGAAGTCAAAATATGACATTTTAAAATTAAAAGTTAGACATTTTAATTCAAACATGGTTTGTTAATTTTTTTTCAAGATGTTAGATTACTAACTATAAATTTTTCAAAAATGTAATATTTAATTCAAACATGGTTTGTAATAAATGTTTTAAATTGATGTGCAAATAAACACGGGTACTATCTTAAAATAATAAATATTACAGTTATTGATGTGTAATAAATGTCTTAGATAGTCTTTGTTAGTTTTTGTATGTTTTTGTATTTGATTCAAATACGTTATAATATGCCCTGCTTGCGGTGCACACATATAATGTATATATGTGTGAACCCTCGGGTGGGCAAAAGTGAAGTTGCACTACTAATTTTGACGTTATTTTACTAATCTCGTGAAAGTAACGTTAAAAGTAACGGAAGGTAAATCGGGCATCATGTGGTGGCGTTGATAGCCGAAAGACAAGGGTACATGCACCAATCGGTCGGTGTCCCGATGGTTGTGTGTTATGTGTCTTATGTCCAAGGCTTGATGCAAAACTACTATCGAGCCGGGGGTCTCACCGGAAGCAGCCTCTCTATCCTTATGGGGTAGGGGTAAGGCTGTCTACATCTTACCCTCCTGTAACATCCTAAAATTTCAAGCAATAATATTTTTAAAGTATTTCTTATGATAAACGAGTTTACTTGACTTGACAAAGGAATAATAAAATATTAAGAGGGAATTAAGTAGGCTAATTAAGAAGGGATGAAACATGGACCAAAGAGGAAAGATGGGCTTAGGGTCCATGGGCTTAAGGGAGTATAAATACACCCTTAAACCCTAACCATTCCATTTTTCATCCATCTTATCCATTTTTACACATTAAAACACACACTTAAGCCAACCCTTCCCTCCCTAGCCGCCGGCCACCCTCCGATTACGCAACCGAGCATCGTAGCTTAGGATCCTCAATCATACAAACAAGATAACAAGTCCAAGATCGTATACCAAGCAAACCGTAACCTAGAAACATCAAAAAGGTATGTTTCGATCTTAAAGTTTACGCTTTTATTAACATTTAGCCTTGAAACTTAGAACGAGATTAGATTGGGCGTAAATAAAACGTAAAGTTGTGAACTTGATGTTAGAAACATACTTAACGAACTCGCGGCTGCGTATTACACGTTTAAAATGAACCCTAAACTTATTATTAAACGTTTTGAGCTTAAAGGTTCAAACTTTATACGTTTGCGGGCCGAATCTTATTCAAAAACGGCCATGGGAATGTTCGCGAGATTGATTAGCATCATCTCTAAGGGTTACGGGTTGAACATGGATGTTAATGAAGTTAAAATCGAACCCCGCCGCTGCTGTTAATAACTTCTCCTATCCATATGTTCGCCTGAGGATAAGTTTTCACGTATGCAAGTTCTCCTGGGGTTAACTTCGTTACATGTAAGTTCGCCTATGGCTAACTTCGCTAGACACAAGTTCGTCTAAGGCTAACTTCGCTAGTTATAAGTTCGCCAAGATGTGAACTTCGCCAATTATAAGTTCGCCATGCTGTGAACTTCGCCTAATGATAAGTTCGCCAAGTTAACTTCGCTGAATGATAAATTCGCTTAATATTAAGTTCACCAAAAGTTAAGTTCGCTGAGAAATAAATTAAAATCCTAGTGAAAAATGTGTTAAGACAGTTAATGTAAATAAAATTTTTCCAAGCTGACCTAGCAGCTCGACCCCAGCTAGGGGCTCTGCCCCTTAGACCCTGCTAGGGGCTGCCGCCCCTAGACCCCGCTGCCAGAGGTCCCCGTTCGTTGTGGGTTATATAAAGATAGAAAATATGATATGAGTAGTCGTAGTAATTGATACATGTAAATATTATACAGTTAGCCGTGCACAGCTCAAGAAAGGAATAACGATTAACGGAGAGCGTAACAGGATCCAGGTGAGTTTCTAGCCCCATTTTCCTTGTTATGTTTTCGGGGCTGTGTGCATACTCGATGTGATAGTTAATACACTTACCTTAACTGGTAAGTCTATGCCTTATATGGTTTATATGTTATGTATGTATATCTTAAATGTGAATCAAAACTTGTCGGTACGTGAACAATCTTCGGATATTGCACGTGCCAACAAGGGAGGTATGTTTATGATAGATGAATGTGTATGATAGATGTACGTACAATATATGAATATGTATGAATGATTAAAGAAAGTATGTATGTTATGGGTATGTAAAGACAGTATGTACGAAGATGAAGAAAGAGGGACCAGACCCTAATAATATCTGAGATAGAGAATGAGGGACCAGACCCTTTATAATATCTGAGATAGAGAGGTGAAAAAGGGACCAGACCCTTTCTTGTCTATCTGAGATAGACAAGAATGGGACCAGACCATAAAATATCTGAGATAGACAAAGGAAAGAGGGACCAGACCCTAATAATATCTGAGATAGAATGGACAGTATCTATATAGTATGAAAGTAATAAAGTATGAATATACGTATGAAATTATGTAATGAAAGTAAGTTAGCAAAGTAATTATTATGTATCTTTGGATGCATGTTTGAAGGTAAGTGTAGGTATTGTATTATGTTTGATTAACTAGAACTCACTCAGCGTAGCTGACTTTTAGTATGCACGCAGGTGAGTAGGATGAGACAGCTCACTTGATGAGGGCACGTGGCAGAAGAATAAAGTCTGGCATCTGAAGACTTAAAGACGTTTTAGTATTTATAATTGAATTAAAAGACAATATGTTTTATTAAGACAAAGTTATGGATTTTTATGTAATGTTTTATGAATGTTTTAATGTTCCGCGAATGTTTTAATTAACTCTGATATTTAGAACTGCGTTTATGAGTAAATTCAACACCAAAGTAAGGCTACCGGTAACAGGGCCTTACACCTCCTCAGACCCTACCATAGCTTTGCTATTGGTGGGATATACTGAGTACGATGATGATGATAATGATGATTCAAATACGTTATAATGTCTTATAATTCATGTAAAAGTATCATTCATTTATAAGTACAACATTTGCATTTTATTAAATTTATATTATGTTATATATATATATATATATATATTATGTTTTTAAATATGTTCCACCGTGTGTAACACGGGTACTATTCTAAATCAATATTGAAATCCAATTAACTGTTTCTTTTAATAGATTTAGATCACTTGAAGCTTGCTAATGCTATAAAATAAAGGACACATTTGGATTTGGAAAATGAAGTTAGTGATAAATGTTTTTCAAGGTAGTAATATATTTTATTCAAACATGTTTTGTAATAAATGTTTTAAATTGATGTGCAAATAAACACGGGTACTATCTTAGAGTATTAAATATTACAGTATGCGTAATAGATGTCTTAGATAAAGTTCATCTTTTGAATCAACATTGAGATAAAAGTTTTGTTGAATCGACATTGTAGTATTGTTTTATTGATTTGGAGACTAATTTTCTTTGTTTGTTTATCATTGTACTAATGATATAAGTTATAAAATATTTTAATTTTTCATTTATCTTTGTTAGTCTTTGAATGTTTTTGTATTTGATTCAAATAAGTTATGACGTCTTGTAATTCATGTAAAAGTATCATTTATTTATATATACAACATTTGTATTTCATTAAATTTATATTATGTTACATATATATTATGTTTTTAAATATGTTCCACCGTGTACTATCCTAAATCAATATTGGAATCCAAAGATCTGTTTCTTTTAAGAGATTTGGATCAATTGAAGCTTGCTAATGTTATAAAATAAAGGGCACATTTGGATTTGGAAAATGAAGTTAGTGATAAATGTTTTTCAAATTGGTAATATTTAATTCAAACATGGTTTGTAATAAATGTTTTAAATTAGTTTTGTTGAATCGACATTGTAGTATTGTTTTATTGATTTGGAGACTAATTTTCTTTGTTTGTTTATCATTGTACTAATGATATAAGTTATAAAATATTTTAATTTTTCATTTATCTTTGTTAGTCTTTGAATGTTTTTGTATTTGATTCAAATAAGTTATGACGTCTTGTAATTCATGTAAAAGTATCATTTATTTATATATACAACATTTGTATTTCATTAAATTTATATTATGTTACATATATATTATGTTTTTAAATATGTTCCACCGTGTACTATCCTAAATCAATATTGGAATCCAAAGATCTGTTTCTTTTAAGAGATTTGGATCAATTGAAGCTTGCTAATGTTATAAAATAAAGGGCACATTTGGATTTGGAAAATGAAGTTAGTGATAAATGTTTTTCAAATTGGTAATATTTAATTCAAACATGGTTTGTAATAAATGTTTTAAATTGATGTGCAAATAAACACGGGTACTATCTTAGAGTAATAAACATTATAGTTATTGATGTGCAATTAATGTCTTAGATATAGTTCATCTTTTGAATCAACATTGAGATAAAAGTTTTGTTGAATGGACATTGTAGAATTGTTTTATTGATTTGAAAACTAATTTTCTTTGTTTGTTTATTATTTTACTAATGATATAAGTTATAAAATATTTTAACTTTTCATTTATCTTTGTTAGTATTTGAATGTTTTTGTATATGATTCAAATAAGTTATGATGTCTTGTAATTCATGTAAAAGTATCATTTATTTATAAATACAACATTTGCATTTCATTAAAATTATATGATGTTACATATATATTATGTTTTTAAATATGTTCCACCGTGTGTAACACGAGTATTATCCTAGATCAATATTGGAATCCAAAGATCTGTTTCTTTTAAGAGATTTGGATCACTTGAAGCTTACTAATTTTATAAAAGAAATGACACATTTAGATTTGGAAAATGATGTTAGTGAGAAGGTAAAATGGTTGTTAGAGCGTGAGACTTATGAGTCAAATTTTGATGATTTTCCAAACTGTTTGGAATCTGAAGATAAAATTTAAGGTAACACCAATAACTTAGTTATGTAGTTGATTACTTTACTTTCATTGTTTACTTTGTGTTTTCTATTTAAGTTATTAGTTTAGTTCATAACTAAAAACATACAATAAACTTCTATAATCGTTTATTTTGTTTGTTAAGTTGTGAAGGTAATTTGCTTTTTTTGGTGAAATTTTGAAGAAGTTGATGGTTGGTAAATTTGTCTATATTGATTTTGTTATTTATATATTTTCAACCCGTGTTCACATAAAGTCATTATGATATACGTTAACATTTTTGTTTAATTGTTAATTGAGTTCCATTATTTGTTTGTTTTTTTCAGACTTTAAGACCGGATGATTTTGTTTGAGGACGGGAATTTTGAAGATCATGTTGGTATAAAACTGTTAATATCTAATATTTTCATGACTTTTGTTATAAAATTAAGTTTGTGAAATTAGTAACTGCTTATGTAAACAATGTTATTCTCTATATCACCAATATAGAGATATATGATATCTTTTTGGTTGTAAATTTTATAATATCTTATTGTTATTTATATACACTTTCTTACTTATCTAATGTCAACCCGTGTGTAACACGGGTACTATCCTAGTTTTTATAATAAGAGGTGACTAGTGAGTGTAAATAGAGCCGTAGAACGGTTCGGAACCGTAAGAACGAAACCGGAACAGGAACCGAAAATGACTGAAAAATAGAACCAAAACCTAATCGGTTCTCGCTAATCGGTCCTATGCCAGAACTAGTTTAGTTATTTATTTATCAAATGGATTGTACAAAATTTGCATTTTGCAAAATAAGTTTACATAATTGTATGTCTTCTTTCAAAGTAAAATTATTTTAGGTTAAAACAACGCCCGTTATTATTTGATTAAAATCTAATTGTTGAAGTTAAATAAATCATTAGTGGCGATATATTAAAGAAGATCATATCATTTTATACTACACATATATATGGAAATTGAGAACTTTGAGAACCATTTTGAGCAAAAAAAAAATATTTAAAAAATATTTAAAAAAATCATAAAACAAAAAAAAACAAAAATTTTAAAAAGTAAAAAAACCAGAATTCTTATAATTCATTCCGGTTTCATAACAAAAAAAACTTCGTATTATACACATATGTATAATTTCATTTAATCTCTAGTTACGTAATGTACACATATGTACATTATCATTTACCTTAAATTGTACATATGTGTACAAAAAACGTGCATAAAATTTAAAAAAATAAGTATTATACATATGTGTATAATTTTGTTAAACCGATATTTTTTTCCAGTTTTTTATATTTTTTTATAAAATCGGGATGGAAAATAAAAATTTTTGGTTTTTTTACTTTTTTTATTTTTGAGTTTTTTTTGTTTTATGATTTTTTTATTTTTTATTAAGAGGAGTGTTTTTTGTGGTTTAAAATGGTTCTTAAAGTTCTCAATTTCAAAATAGTTCTCACATGATCGTAATCAAATATATATATGTATATATATATATATAGGGTTAAGTTTAGAAGAGAAATGTGATTATTGCGAGAAGTGTGAGAAGTTATTTCAACCAATCAATTTTTTTTTCCTTTTATTCTTTCTTTTAATTAACTAGAAGGGCGTAATGGTAAAACATCAAATTGTTTTATTTTGGTAACAATTTAAGTTTGGAAGTTTCAAATACTACTTTACTTTTTATTCCTTTTTAATTGATTAATCTTCAAAACTCTTATACATTCGATTTCCTTCCTATATTCATATACAGATTGAAACAAATATGAAGATTTGATTTTAATATTCAACTAAATTGATTACCTATACCTAAATCGATTACCAAAGTTGCACAAAATTTTGTAATTTCTTTATTGTCTTGTAATTGTAAGTTATTAATCACTCTATAATTTTACAATTTCCAAGTTATTACTATGGGGATAAAGAAGTTCGATCACCATAAACACTAAACCAAAAACACAACCCTACACAAATACGTAACGTTTGGTATGGGGCTGACACATATATGTATGTTTTACATAGTAATATTGGTTATGTGTATGCTTCCAACATTAGTGTAGGATTTGACAAGTTTGTGTAGGCATAATCCATTTGTGTAAGATTTCTACATCATTACAATTTATAATAAACTTTTATAGCTATCACAGAACTAATGTTTTGTTTTTGTAGGGCTAAATATGTGTAGATAAAATGTTGTGTAGGATTAAAACAAGATGTGTAGCTATTTATTTCCTTATAATTTATATAACATCCGTGTGGTTTTATTTTTGAAGTTGTATAATTTCTCCGATGTTTAAAGTTGAATTATGGCTTAGGCATTATAGTGGGATGTGATTAAGGGATGCTCATAAATGCATTAAAATGCCATCTTATATGCATGAACAAATGCATTAAAATGAAGCATCATAATAATACAAAATTGGCATCTTGTATGTAGGCCATAGATCAATGACAATCAAGGGTTGTAATTAATTTCTCGCACTTCTCGCACTAATTTCATTTCTCTCTTGAACCATCCCCTATATATATATAAACCAAATATCTACCCTCTCACAAATTCTACTATTCATGATTTGTACAAATAAACTTAACTTACAACTTTTCTATGCACATATATGATCTTGAAGTTTAATCTTGTTCAATATAAGTCAAATCAAAAGATGTTGGGCGATATCATGTTCCATTATCGGTCAAAGAACTTGAAGTTTGTTTTTGTGGTTGTCTGTATTTCTTGCAATTCCACACACTACGATTACTTTGATTTGTTACTTCATAATGTTAATCAACGACTGATTTCGTGGTAACGTTAAATGTTGTTAGTTTCTTCAGTTAAGGTTTCACACCCCGTCATAAAACGAGGGTCAAAATACTAGTTACCTTAAAAACTTGAATCAAAGTTGATCTTGGCTGCTAGGTATTGAACACAAAGAAATCTATTATCAAACAAATATGTAACATCCTGAGTTTTGTTTGGTATTTAAATGAATTGGGTTTAGTTGAAATCTAGAAGATAAATGCAATTATCTAAAGTATGAGGGGGCTAAGTGTCATTAGATTAAAAGTTAAACATAAAACCTATAATTGTAGCCACCATATCATTTTATAATCATATTGGCCTCAACATAAAGTTTTTAAAGAGAGAAACCCCATTCTAACCCCAAATCCCGTTTTTAAGTGAGTAACCCGCACATATCCGACGATTCCCGGAGATCTAACCAACGGATCTGTCTCAAGTTTTAACAAAGTGTTCATAGAAAATAAACGAAGATTTCCAGCGGCCAGTCTTCGACCAGAGGTCGAGAAGTCTGGTTTGTATCAAGAAAACCGTAACAGTGAGGAAATGAATTTCCCGGCGACTATGAGCATCAGGGTTCGTAAACTTGGAGAGACGGTTCCGTGTCCGCTTGAATTGCCTAAATCGGAGCTCGTTTGATATGATTTTTGGCTATTCGTGTGTTTTCAAACATAAACCTCAAATGTATGTTTTTATTAAAAAAGGTTACTTTTCGTGTACGAATTTGCATGAAACTTGGTAGGATGATAGACCGGGTCTTGATAAATGATGAAGTCACGAACTTGATAATAAATAGGTTAGTTGGCCTAGTTCGGATAAAAATGAATCGTGTTCAGTTCATAGAAAAAGAGGACTAAACGAGGTAGCGGTTGCAAGATAAAGGTCATTTGCAAGATAAGAGTCAGTTGCAAGATAAAGGTCATTTGCAAAATAACGGTCATTTGCAAGATAAGGGTCATTCGCAAGATGCAAGAAGGAAATGCTAAATAGGAATGCAATATGGAGACGTATCTTGCATTCTCACCTGCGAGATGTATCTTGCATTCACACCTGCAAGACGTACCTAGGAATGCAAGATGAGAATGCGGGATGCAAATTGGGCTTAACACACAAATACGAAAAACTAGCTGACCCCGTTAGCTTAGTTAGTGAGAAATTAGCTAAGTCTGTTAAATGGGTTAAAGTAACTATGTAAAATTTGTTAAATCTAATGCACCAAGTTAGTAGCAATAACCCCGTTAGGTCCTTTAGACTTAACTAACAAGTTTACTTTGTTAACCAAGTTAGTTTAGTTCACTAACTTGATTAGTTCGGTTAGTCAGTTATAAGGGTAATTAACGAATGTATACGTTAAACAGCTAGCCGTGCTCGGTTAAAGAAAGGGATTACAATTAATTCAGAACGCTTAAGGATCCGGGTGAGTTTCTAGCCCCATCCTTTCAAACATTTTGGGTTGTGTGCATGCTCGTAATTGATAAGTTAATACACTTGCTTTAAATAGTAAAGTGTATGGAATGCAAATGTTATATTTATATTCACGTATATGTGTATATATTAAATGCATGTATGTTTACAATAGGGTGGCATACCCTTATAATACATGTGAAGGTTACAGAGTGACTGACCCTTATAATATATGTGAAGGTTACAGGGTGTTAGACCCATATAATACCTTTGAAGTTTATAGGGTGACAAACCCATATAATATCTGTGAATGTTACAGGGTAGTAGATGCGACATTTGTCATTTTTGAATTGTTTTGTATTCGTATTTGTGTTGTAAACCTGATCCATTTTATTTTCGGATCCTTTGATATTAGTAAAATAATGAATTTTATGTTGTAATCATGTTTCATACTTGTTATTTCGTATTAAAGTTTTTATAGGTTTTTAAAAACGCTTATTTTATGCTCAAAACGACTTAAAAGGAACTACAAGGACTAAAACTGCCAAAAATCAAAGTTTTGGTCAAAGACCACCATTTCGCGTGGAGCGTAGGGCAGGCCTCAGCCCTACGCGTGGTGTGACCCACTTGTCTGAAGTGCATGTTTTAACCATCCAAACCGACTAAGAATCAGCCCATAATTAGTCTAGAACCCTCCAAACATAATATTATCTCTGAATATAATATTTTTATGAGTAAACTGCGGTTTTCGTCCTTGTAGTTTGTCCAAATATGAGGTTTTAGTACAATAGTTTCAAATTTGCGATATTCATCCTTGTGCTTTCATTTCACTTATAATTAAACCTGAATTCATTAACCCGTTAAGTCTGGTCGTTAAACCTATCAACGTGCCCCAAGTTTTGTCCTTTTTCTCCCCAAATAAACCCCAATACTAATTCACAAGCCCCCTCACGTGAGACATTGGGGTGTATTTGGGAAAAATAAAGGACAAAACTACCCCTCACGTGAGGGGCATATTGATGAGTTTAACGACAAGACTTAACATGGTTAATGAATTCGGGTTTAATTGCAAGTGAAATGAAACCACAGGGATAAAAATCACAACTTTGAAACTATTGGACTAAAACAACATATTTGGACATATCACATGGACAAAAACCACATGTCACTCTATTTTTAAATCAAAAATCATTTAAACAAAAGAATCAAAGTGTATCGGTTTATCCATCAGACAAAGGTTTTATTTAATCCTTCAAACCCTAATCATCCCCATAAATACCCCACTATCTCAACCATTTTTCCTGCTCATCCTCATTTATTTCTCCCAAATTGTTTGAACTTGCAAGTTGTTCTAGCTAGTTTTGTTTAAGTTTGAATTTAAAAGTCAACGGAACCGAATATTGCTTTTCATTCCGTTTCGGGCATATGTTTTTGATATTTTTAGTTGTTTTAAGTTATTTATGTTGAGAAAACCCATTTTCATCTTTATTTAAGGCTTGTGGGCATTCAAAAAATATTTATGCATTTTAGGCCCGTTTGGGTTGTTTTCGGGAAGTTTACTCGCTTAACTTTCTTGTTTGAGTTGAGATCTAGAAATTTCATTTTATTTTAGTTCTATGGATTTGGACATCTGGTAACCATTCTCGGTCTTATAGCAAGTCAAGGCCCGAACCAAAACCGAACACTCATTTAAACACTTTAATTAACTTTTAAAGAAACCATGTTACATGAAACGTTCTAGATCTGAGTTGTCCTTTATATTTTAGTTCTATGGTGTAGGACATGTGTAACCATTCTGGGTTTCATACAGAGTCAAGGACCGAACCAAACCAAACACTCGTTTAAGCGCTTTAATTAACTTTTAAGCAACCATGTTGCATCAAACACTTTAGATATGAGTTTTTCTTTATATTTTAGTTATTATTTGGTTGATATGGAAATGTAGAACAAATCTGGGCTTGAGCCCAAGTTTCGTGTAAAACTGTTTAAAACCGAACACTTGTTTTAACAAGTTAGTCATTGTTCAAACCACCAAAAGTTACACCAATCTTTTTTGTTATGTTTTACTATGTATTTCTCATACTGTATAATATTTTGAAGGTGATGCAACAAATCTTGACTTAAACCAAGTTTTGGATAAAAACGAGTAAAAGTTGAACATTTTGGAAGTGTTGGAACAAATCTTGACTTAAACCAAATTTCGGGGAAAAACGAGTAAAACTTGAATTACTCGTCTTAACCACCAAAAATATTTCATAACTTTTTAACTCATGTTTCACTTTATATTATTTATATTTATAAGATTTTGGTATGTCGGAACCAAACTTGGTATTATACTAAGACTAGGCCGACTTACACTCGCTTAAACCCGAGCTTGGGACTTTAATTAATTAAATTCTCAAACTTGTTTAAGCTACTAATTTTATTGAGTAATTAATATATTTAAATAGTTTGGTAAGTTGTATTAGGATTTGGTACTTTATCAAGTCCCAAAACGACTAAACCGAACAAACCATTAATAGTCGGATCTGCTTACATTAGTAGAATCGTGCACACTAGCATTAATCCATCTCCCTTATGTAAAACTTAACAAAGGTTGAGTAAAACTAAACATTAAAGACCCGGTATCATGTAAAACTCATATTATTTTTATGCATAATTTAGTAACCGCAGTTTGTAAATATAACTCAAAATCCCGAAAACCCAAGCCTTGTTTGTAACATCCTACTTTTCAAATAATAGATAAAAGAGTTTTATTTATTTGGTTAAGTGTCATTGTTCAAATTTTGTTATGTATTAATAAGATGAGTTGTGGGCTTGGAAAGTAAAAGATGGATCAGAGGATGGTTATGGGCCTTAAGTGTCACACCCCAACCTACGGCGAAAATGCCGGGGCGTAAACTGATTGGCACAGCTCTCAAGGTTACTATCATGCACAATATTTAAATGACAATATCTATTAATTGAATTCAATTATCAAATAAATCAAAATACATATTTAAGGATTTTCATTATATAAAACAAATATTTTAATTATGAAAAACATAACTCAATAAATATTAGTTGTATTTTTATTAGTTTACTTGATTAAAACATAAGTCTTTAAATTTTAATATATAAAGGTATTATGTAAGTAAAACACATCTTTAACAATATTATTAGTTTATTAATCTGCTTAAAAATATATTATAAAAATATTAAGTAAAATAAATTCGTATAAGTAAAAAAATTTATGTTTTTATTAAACCCATAAATCTAAGATATATTAAATACGCGGTATCATTTATAAATATATACATACATGTATATATATACACATCTATAATATATATAAAAGAAAACATAAAAATCTTACGTGTCGCGATGTGGTCGCTCCCCCTTTTTTTGGAGTCACAAGATTTGCTTGATTTTTAAATGGAGGTTTCTCATGCATTGACCCGAATTCATGGGTATGGGTCTTAACAAACCCAGATATTCCTTAAACGGGTTATAACATCTCATTAAATTAGAAATTATTCTCACCAAATTATTGATGTGAATATCCTATAAATTAGGATATACTAAAAATTATTATATGATTTTTTTAGAAGATATTATTTATAATTAAGAAACAATTTTATAGTAAAAAAACAAGCGGGTCTTGGGTCTCACCAAACCCAAATAACTTTTAAACCAGGTTATAGCATCTTAGTTATTTGTGAAACCATTTTATCATCAAACTGTAAGTATATTTGAATTTCATTACAATAAATAAAATTAAACTCAAAAAAGTATATAAACATTAAAAACGAGTAATGTAATAAATATATATATACACATATACATATACACATGAACATAATTTATATAAAGGTGCGGGAAAACACAAGTATGATAATCGGTTTTTATATAAAGATAATTTATTTAGTTACTTTTACCTTTATTATTTGCTAAAATATGATTTAAAAACAAAGATACCAAAAATATATGTATATACGGTGTGGCAGGGGCTCGAACCCGCGACCTGCCACTCCGTTTCCAACATATTAACCAGCTGGGCTACCAGCTACCTTAGCAAACAGATAGGAATTAAAGTTTATAACGCTGCGGCCTGTTCATAAATCACAAACAAACCCTAACAAGATTAATCGATCGATTCCGTTTATTATAGATCAATTAACCATAGGGTAAACGATCTACGATTAGGGGCGACCAAGATGGTATAACCAATTACCTTATACTATGATGTAAGGATAGTGAATGCGACGGAAACGGCCGGCAGGAGACAAGACGGAAATTGAGTACTATCAAGTCGTGATAACAAAATAGATTATAAGGGTTTGATTCGTGATGGAACATGTTTAATTAGATCATAATGGTTGATTTGCTGTGTAATGATTTACGAGTTGAGTCCGGTTCATAATATAAGCAATACGTATCTGCATTCATCTCGTTTCCTAATTCGATAAGTCGGCAAGCTCGTTATGGTAAGGTTAATCAAACGCGTGATTCAGTTTCCATGTTTGTTGCGAGAATTAAGGCACACGAAACTTCAACGGGTCGGGTTTGAGAACTGGATACGGGTTGGCTTAATTGGGTTACGGGTATAAGGGTTTAGATTAAAATAACATACTAATTTTGCTTTTTAGTCCCTGTAGTTTGAAGTTGAAAACATATAGAGTTGAAACTATTGTTTAGGGTCATTCTTGTATATACTTGAAAGCGAGTATAGTTGAATATATATAAGAGTAAATAATAAGAATACAATAATACTAACTCGATAAAATTGGTGTTTTGTCGGTTAAAATTACCCGAAAATGAAAACGGGTCGGGTATTTGTGTTTAATGAAAACCCAAGTTGTTACAATCTCCCCTACTTTAGGGAATTTCGTCCCGAAATTAAAGGATATTATAACAAAACTATTAAAGTTTGAGGAAAAGAAAATTTTAAAATAAAATTTAAAAAAAATAAAATTATCATAGCAACAGAACTTTGAATAGTTGAAACAACGCTTCAAAAGCAAATCCGATAAGAGCACTTATATATAGGATGTACCAGCGGCGTATCCACCATGTCCTTATCATTTTTACATTTGTATCGTTATCACAATTACTTTCAATTCTATATTATGACACACAATCTTACTTATCGTGATTTCCATGCGAGGACTTCGATAATTATGTTCCGGACCATAATTATTTAAATCGTCGGATGGTCCACATGACTTGTCCCATTGTGTGGGTTACAAAACATTTGAGTAAAACGTGATTTTGAGAAAACATAAATTTTAAGGGGTTTTAATTAGAAAAACAATTTCAAAAAGTGTAGTGAATTTTTAAGATGACTTTTTAACGTAAAGATATAACTATTTAAAATTTAAGAAGGGTAGCTTATAAATAGTGAAGGTAAAGAAATGAGATAGACGTAGGCTTAAATAAACAATCTATTTAAAAGGAACTTTATTCATAAGATACATTATAAAAGATAAATAGTTCAAATGGCTATAAGAGGCGTTTCAATAATTAAGAAAAAGACAAGATAAGATAAGATAGATAAAGGGAACGACAAAGGTCTTCAATATCGTTGAGTGGCTTGATTGACGTGACATGGAGCACTATGAGGAGTTGCATTCATAGGGGTTGGAGCAGTCGAGGTAGATTGATTCGGCATTGCTTGGATAACGTGAGGTTGACGGGTTTGAGCGTAGGTCAAATAGTAGGGCGTAGTTGTAGATTGGGCTTGATGAGCTTGGGCAAGTTGAGGGCACGTATTACGAAGATGACTTGGGTCCTTACAATGGTAGCAAGCACGGGTATTAGGAACACCAGGTTGAGCATGAGGGGTAGGTTGTTAAGGAACATCTTGTGCAGTAGGCTGGACACGACGGGAACTAGCAAGATGGCCATAACGGTTACATCGGATGCAATGATGGCATAGGGATTTAAACCGAGTGATGATGATTATAAATGGAGCATGACGTGAAAGGGCCGAGGTAAGGTTTCTTGTTTGAGGAGACTTGCGGTTAGGTAGGATTTGTTGTAGCAATGTTCTTATGTTTCTTGTTGTGAGAATGAGTGGAGGTAGATGGTTTGTAGTCACTAGCACGGGAATTAGTGGGAAAAGTTGAATCGGTTGCATTGATGTTTTGAATTTGTGTCATTATCCTAGGGATCGCAGATATCTCTTTGGCTATACAAACAGCTATGCGGTGGTTGTGAGAGTCAAACGATTGATGTCGAGGATAACGTTGGTTTGTTGAATGAGACATTCTATAGGGACCAAAAATGAGGATTTATAAAATGAAGGATAGACTGAGGAATCATAAGAATAGTAAAATGTTTAATCATGTGAAAATACTAATGTTGTCTTAAGAAGTGAGGAATTGCGTCACGAGGATTAAAAGTAAAAGTTTATAAGATGAGGGGGTACATTGCGTAAATAGTTGTTAAATGATGTAGTCAATAAGTTTAATGTGTGATGACTACATGAGGAGTTAAGTCAGTTTAAAATTTTGATTATTAAGTTTACAATAAACTAACGAAATATAAATTGTGGGTGTTGGCCTCCCATGAGCTTTCCATGACAATTTGAATGGCCCAATGAATTAACGGAAAACAACTGAGTTGGACAACCCATAAGCGTTACATGGCAATTTGATTGTCTCAACTAATTAACGAATTAACAATGCAATGAAGTTTGTCGGCCCAATGAGCGTTACATGGCATTTTAACCGACCAAACTAAATAACGAACTATCGAAATAAATATGGGTAGTCAGAGAATCTTGTGAATCAACACGTTGATTACTCCAACAAAAATACGAAATCAAGTTAAGAAATGAATAGTAGGAGTGCCCATGGGTTCCATGGATTTTTCACCCAACTAACCATTTAAATAACATAACACAATAATCGGGAAAACCAAGTTTAGCCACGAAATCACCATGAATTCGGTTAAAATTAACCTAAGGTGTCGGTCATATGGCATTTATGGGTCTCGCTCGGGTCCATAGGGTTGAGTACTGTGGTCAGGTTATCACCCAGGTAAGGAATAGCGTCTTAACTTTGGTTCTTGGAACCGTTTTGTCAGTGCCCAACTCATAGTTTCTCTTCCCCTTTCATTTATCGTAGGGACATGCCACATAACCTAGCCTTAAGGTTTACGAGTGGAAACAACATGTGGGAATTCTTAAGGAATTTCCCCAAAATAAAAAGAAATCTAATTTTGAAAAGTTTTCTTTGAATGTGGAGGCATAGCCTCGGAGTTTGTGTGTGTGTGCATAACAATACAATAATTAATAAATAATTATCTAGGAAAGCTGTAAACAATTTAAAAATGAACACATAAAGGTAAACAGATAGGCACGTATAGGGCTCCTAAACATGTGTCTAAGGCAATTTCTAACGACCTATCTTAAACCTTCGGCTCTGATACCAATCTGTCACACCCCAACCTACGGCGGAAATGCCGGGGCGCAAACTGATTGTCACAGCTCTCAAGGTTACTATCATGCACAATATTTAAATGACAATATCTATTAATTGAATTCAATTATCAAATAAATCAAAATACATATTTAAGGATTTTCATTATATAAACAAATATTTTAATTATGAAAAACATAACTCAATAAATATTAGTTGTATTTTATTAGTTTACTTGATTAAAACATAAGTCTTTAAATTTTAATATATAAAGGTATTATATAAGTAAAACACATCTTTAACAATATTATTAGTTTATTAATCTGCTTAAAAATATATTATAAAAATATTAAGTAAAATAAATTCGTATAAGTATAAAAATTTATGTTTTTATTAAACCCATAAATCTAAGACATATTAAATACGCGGTATCATTTTTAAATATATATACATACATGTATATATATATACACATATACATATACACATGAACATAATTTATATAAAGGTGCGGGAAAACACAAGTATGATAATCGGTTTTTATATAAAGATAATTTATTTAGTTACTTTTACCTTTATTATTTGCTAAAATATGATTTAAAAACAAAGATACCAAAAATATATGTATATACGGTGTGGCAGGGGCTCGAACCCGCGACCTGCCACTCCGTTTCCAACATATTAACCAGCTACCTTAGCAAAAAGATAGGAATTAAAGTTTATAACTCGGCGGCCTGTTCATAAATCACAAACAAACCCTAACAAGATTAATCGATCGATTCCGTTTATTATAGATCAATTAACCATAGGGTAAACGATCTACGATTAGGAGCGACCAAGATGGTATAACCAATTACCTTATACTATGATGTAAGGATAGTGAACGCGACGGAAACGGCCGGCAGGAGACAAGACGGAAATTGAGTACTATCAAGTCGTGATAACGAAATAGATTATAAGGGTTTGATTCGTGATGGAACAAGGAAGATGTGGACATGTTTAATTAGATCATAATGGTTGATTTGCTGTGTAATGATTTACGAGTTGATTCCGGTTCATAATATAAGCAATACGTATCTGCATTCATCTCGTTTCCTAATTCGATAAGTCGGCAAGCTCGTTATGGTAAGGTTAATCAAACGCGTGATTCAATTTCCATGTTTGTTGCGAGAATTAAGGCACACGAAACTTCAACGGGTCGGGTTTGAGAACTGGATACGGGTCGGCTTAATAGGGTTACGGGTATAAGGGTTTAGATTAAAATAACATACTAATTTTGCTATTTAGTCCCTGTAGTTTGAAGTTGGAAACATATAGAGTTGAAACTATTGTTTAAGGTCATTCTTGTATATACTTGAAAGTGATTATAGTTGAATATATATAAGAGTAAATAATAAGAATACAATAAAACTAACTCGATAAAATTGGTGTTTTGTCGGTTAAAATTACCCGAAAATGAAAACGGGTCGGGTATTTGTGTTTAATGAAAACCCAAGTTATTACATTAAGGTCCATAATCTTGGGGTATATAAAAACCTAAAACCCTCCATAAAACCTTAAAACCCTCATTTCCATTTTCCTTGCCTCCCTACACATTAAATACGCACACAAACACACTACTTCATCCCGGATTCAGAGCCGGGCTGAAGAAGGATAGATTTCATGACCCAACATCACGAATTAGCTAGTAAAGCACCTAGATTCATGTGATAAATCAGGTCCGAAGAAAAAACCGAACCAAAAAGGTACGTTTTAGTTAAAAGGTTAAGTTTTTTAGGCCAGTTTGCCATAGGATTTGATGCGAAGGCAAATCGGGCCGTATCACGTAAGAACAATGTAAACTTGATCATAAACGAGCTGTTTGGAATGAATCGAGATGAACGAGTGATGTTCAGACCGTATTTAAGCAAGAAAATGAAGTTTTTATGGTCCATAAGTCGTTTTATCAGTATAACAAGCACAAGAGGGATGAAAGGAAACGTTTATAACGGAAAGACACGATAACCGGTTTTCAATCGAATTCTTGATAATTCGATTCGACTTGTTTAATAAATTTTGTTCGATTTATTCCAGATTCGATTCGATTCGTTTCAATACTCGATTCGATTCATTTTCAAAATTCGATTTGATTTGTTTCAGAATTCAATTCGATTCATTTGAAAACTAGACTCTATTTGTTTAATAAGTCAATTCGATTTGTTTCTGATGAATTTTTTATGAAGACTTATTAATGAAAATAATTTTTTTCCAAGCTGATCCTAGCCAGGGGCTCTGCCCCTTGAACCCAGCCAAGGGTTGCCGCCCTTATCACCTCGCTACCAGGGGCGCTGCCCTCGGACCCTCGTTCGTTAGGAGTTTTCACTTACTTATAATATGATCTGGTTAGGAGTAGTAAATTGATACTAATAATTGTTACACAGTTAGCCGTGTACAAATAAGGAAGGGTGTTACAGTTAACTTAGAGAGAAATATGATCCATGTGAGTTTATAGCCCCGTTTCTCTGCTATGTTTTCGGGGTTTTGTGCATACTCCTATATGGTTAGTTAATACACTTACCTTAAGTGGTAAGTGTATGTTCTATGAATGTTTAATGAATGATATAGAAAAGGTTAAAAGTACGTATGGAATTATATGGATGATAATATGAAGAAATATATGTATAGTTGTATGGATGTATGGATGGTAGGGATCACACCCTAATAATATATGAGATAGTAAGGACCAGACCCTAATAATATATGAGATAGTGTTGGTGCACAGTTTTACGTCTCTATCTTTGTGTAATGTATTTTGGGATTAGAATAATGTATATAAGGGTATTTTGGTAATTGTATGTGCACATTCACTATATGTAAGGCACATTTGTTAGAGCAGATAATAACGAATGTGTCTCCGTCTTATTAGTGTTCATTCGTTAGGGAATGTTAACGAATGAGACTAATGTATATGCTTATTCGTTATGTTAGCGAATAGGGTTAATGTAATGATAGTGAACGAGAATCCTTCGTTAGGGCATGTCTAATGAATGAGCTCATCATCTATATATAACGTGTAAGATTGTTTCTAATTAACGATTATCATTTATTCCAATCTCATACTATTACGCTGTCCAAAATATCTCTCAATACACACTTTCACACAGTTAGTAAACCTAACACTAATTGTAATATCATATCAAATACTAGATCCGTAATGTATAACATGTTTGTGTTTGATTCAGATCAGTATTTTCATTGTTGAAAAACACAATTGATGGAGATTGTGACCGTTTTTCCGGTTACCTTTCTAGTGACTTTTTCTGACGAACTTAACCAGCGAGGTGTGGCGATGGAGTGGTGGTGATGGATGGTGGAATGGTGGTGGTTATAGGAGGTGAAAGAAAATTAAGCATGTTTTAAATGAATGTGGTGGACGAAAATATCTTCGTTTTTAGTAACCTAGGAAAAACCCAAACTTCTTATTTGAAGTTTTGAACCATACCCTACATATATAATTGTTGATGAAATTTTTAGGAGTTTTTCTAACTACCCCCAATCTATTTTTCACCCTCGTCGAGGATACTAAGGGTGTGTTGGGATTCCTTATTTTCTTCTCCTTATAACTTATGGTGATAGAATAAGTTATTTTGATGTTAAAAAAGTGTTAGTGAATACAAAAGTCATTTTCAATATATCCTTATCTACAAGCTTAAAATATAAGTTTTTATAAGTTAGACTTTCCTAACTTATCTTCTTATCAATATTTATCAATATCAGATTTCCCATTGCATCCTCCTTCCACCATTCCACCCAGCCATCAATTACCATCGCCTACCCCCTGCATCAATCATAATTATCAACCCTAACCTGCTTTGACCATTGAATTCACACACCCAACTCATCAATTCGAATTATTCTCAATCCTAACGCTTCTTCGATCATTGAATTCACACACCCAACTCATCAATTTGAGTAACTGCCACTCTCAACTACCTCTGCTAACATTGAATTTGCTCTTACAATATATGAATCTCCTCATCTCCTTCTATCAAAAAAATATACGGTGGTGTCCAATTCGAAAAAAACACAGGTCATCAGGTTTGTACAATTCGGTTTTAAGTATGTTTGATTCTCATGTAATATGTGTTTAAATCTGTTTGCGAGTTGTTTGATTGAAACATGTTTGGTGTTTTGGTGCTTTAATAGATTATGTGATGTTTATATTATGTGAATGACTATAAAATTGAATGAAAATTTCTTTGTGAATGACACGGTTCTTTGGTGTTTTAATAGATTATGTTATGTTTATATTATGTGAATGACTATAAAATTGAATGAAAATTTCTTTGTGAATGACATAGTTCTTTGGTGCTTTAATGGTATTTTGGTGCTTTTAATAGAAGACAAAAACCACAGTTCTTTGTCAATGACTATAAAATTTCATTATAAGAAAGGAATTAGTAGGAGTTTTGAGTGAAAGAATGAAAAACATCATTTTCAAGCAACAAATGGTAGTTGAAAACAAACCTAGTTAAGATTAATATTATATGCTCAATTCTTTGTTTCGCCTCTAGTTGTTGTCTTATATTCACTAATATGTTTTACCTTGGTATATTCGATGTGTTTGTTTTATGAATCATGGAAATAGTATGCTTAGGAAAAAATTCTTATGGAACAATGATACGTTCAAGGAGTTTATCAATGCGTGCTTGCTTGAACTTAGAAAAGGGAATAGACCCGGTACTCACTTTAGTAAGATTGGGTGGAAGAATACAGTTCAAATTATGCATGAAAAAACGGGCATAACCTTTGATGAAAAACAAATGGGACGTCATGAAAAAAGAATGGAAGCTTTATGACCGGTTGATGAGGCATGAAACGGGGATTGGTGGGACGAGAAGCTTAATCGATGCATCGCCTGAGTGGTGGGATGAGAAAATAAAGGTAAGTTCTACACTCCTACTGTTTTTTTAATCATTTTTAGTTAGTGGTGTTAATCGGGTCAACTTTCTCGGGTTTTCAGGTTAATCGGTTCGGGTTAAAGAGACTGTTAGATGTAATTTAAAAAACTATATTAGATATCAATGGTTTATTGTTGAACCTTTTATGGGACAATAGGTGGTATATATTAGAGGTTATTAAAAACCGGTTATTAAAACTGATTTTTAAAAACTGGTTAAAAAACTAGTTTTAAACGAACGTGAACCACTGCAAAACATAAACGAACATCTTTTGTTTAACGAACATGAACACTAATGCAACATGTATATCTTTTGTTTAATGAACATGAACATAAACGAACGTGAACCGCTGCAGCTGCTGCATAAAAACAGTTTTAACCGGTTTTTTTAACAATTTTTTTTGTTCGTTAGTGGTTAACCGGTTAGCTGACTTTTTTGGTTTTTTCCAATCCAACGATCATATTATGACCTGCTGAAGCTGCTGCCTAAAAACAGTTTTAACCGTTAGTGATTCTTTTCCGATCAAGATTGTCACACCCCGGCTTAGGGCTTAGGCGAATGTCCAATAGTTGGTACCTGTTTTGTAAATACATCAGAGTTGCGGTTTATTTTAGCGGAAGACTTGGTTATATTAAAATATTAATTTATTTAAAAACTTATCGGATAATAAATATCCAAGGATTTGATTTATAAATCATGTTTAAATCTTGCTTATAATATTTTTAATAATTTAAAACTGAGCCATCTTTAACTTGCGATCATCTATCTTCATAAATGTCTATAATTCCTTGCTAACTGTACTAACATGTTTCCCTGCAATGTGGGGAGATACGTCAGCTATATGCTGGTGAACACGTATGACTCAATAAAACATTTTGAATGACGATTACAATACAAATATAGTTTTCTCGACAAACTCAGCGGAAGCATTTCTACTTCCGGTATAGCTGGTGAACACGTATGACTCAATAAAACATTTTGAATGACGATTACAATACAAATATAGTTTTCTCGACAAACTCAGCGGAAGCATTTCTACTTCCGGTATATGTACCACTGCCCTACACACATAAAGGTATTCTCCGAGCCATACGGCCCTGAACAGAGAACTGGTCATGACCGTTTAAGCTCGTGGCTACCTCGCCTTTGATTGATTGAGCTTTAACAGTTATGTTTGGATCCAGACACATGCGTATTCGGTCTGAGTTGATTTTATTCTCTACTTTGTATTATAACGTTTTAGAGATCACATGATCTCATGTAGACATTTGATTGACTCGTTAAGACAAACACCCATTCGTCTTATTGAGTATAAATATGTTTTGACTGATTGAAAAGGTTAACGTATCCACCTGCACTGTCGGTGTGCGTTTGAAACCTTGACTGTGAATGATTGATGATTAACCTATCATAAAACATGTTTATATAAATACCCGGATCGTCTCTTGATCCGGCTACAGGCCTTTAGTCTGATTTTAATAGTTTTAAACCTTGATTGATCATTTGTTTGAATAAAATATTTAGACCCGTAGTCTTTATGTTTATTTACCAATCATATACTGAGTTTCTTTTTCATGAAGAAACATCTATAATCGGTTTCTTCTTCAAGAAGAAACATTCATTGACGGTTATCTTTGTATGTTGAATATTATGTTTCTTAATCATGAAGAAACAATATTTCAACTATATTCTATGTATATAAAATGCTATGTTTTTTTAATTGTGAAGAAACTATATTTTGACTATATCCTCATAAATGAAAAATTCTATGTTTCTTAATTGTAAAGAAACATTACTATAATCCTTTGTATGTTTAAAGCTTATGTAAATATAATTATGATCAAGGTTTGGGCTATACCCCTGACTATGGTCCAAGCCACATAGTAATAATAAAATAATGACTTAGGCAGAATCTCTACCTTACACGGGTATTTCGGAGCTTATGTACCAAAGCTTGTACGAGCAGCAATTCTACTCTATATCGCGTACTAGTGTTTAAATCGTCAGAACTTCGGGGCTTAACACGAACTTCAAGGAACCGATATAATGGTTTGGAATGTCGGAACACTTTACGAGAGCATGGCACTACAAGGCCCGGAGACTCGTTGGCTTGTCGGGACACCGGGGCATGCAAACCAAGGTAGAGTATAAAGTAGTGATTTTTCATGGCGATATATTTGTAGTTGAGCATTGCACCCTGGCGGGCCGTTAGAATTACTGGTGGACGGTCTGCGACCACCTTTGCGATCCACGTTGTCAGGCACGTGTTGAGTTGTTCGAAGTTATGATTGCCTAGACGGCCGTAACGCCGCCATGGACCATTCGAAATCACCGTTGCGACTCCGTTGAAGACTATTGTCCGTCACTCACTGTCCCGTGCCCTCTTGTTTAATTTTGTTACACCTCCTAATTTTGTTAGCTTTTCTTTTCTCTATTTGATTTATGCATTAATACTCTTATATACTTATTGAAACAAGTTGGCAGCGAGTAATTGTGTGACCAACCCCACTTATATATCTCTAGTAACTGAATTATATAAATAATAACAATATGAGTTATCCACAATGAAACGTGGCTATATTAACATGAATGATTCACCATTAAATTCCTTCATCATGAAGGTATGATCCATTAAATTTTATTATGGTAAATAGTTATTAACTTTTATTATATTTGATGCTCTCACATTTTTTTTTCTATTTTTAGTTTATATGAGTTAACCATTTTATTGAATGAAAACTGATGATGTTGAACGTTCGTTTACGTGTCTCACATCTTAAATGATTGTTTCTTCTCCTAAACTAGTTTCTTCAATACTAAAAATCTACATATAATAAGTATAAAATATGTTGAATTATTATTCTTTAAAATGAAAAGAAATGTGGCGTAGAATTGGCCAGATTATTAACATGATTCACAAATTTTAAACTTCACATTTTTTGCATGAAAGTTTGGCAGTTGTTACATCCTTCTCACTTTTTAGAAAATTCGTCCTCAAGATTTACCGAATGAGATGTGGGTATTTCTTTTTTTTATTATTATTTCTTATAAAATAATTTTATTTTCTGTATTTAAATTTTCTCATTACTTATTTTTCAGAATAATTTTGATCATTCAACTTTACTAAGTTATCAAATTTGGACCAAAATTTTAGGAATGTTACAAAAATGTTCATTTGAGTTTAAAAATATGATTTTTAAAAAGTTTAGGGGTAGACATTTTATGAAACCACAGGTTGAATGCAAAATATTGAGGTTATCTAAGCCAAGTCTTACAAGTTTTCTTCCCTAACAACACACAAATTACGAATTTATCATGCATGATACAAAGGAGAACCCGTATGTTACTATTAGATACAACATTTGGGATGTGGCAATTGTTGTTTGAAAACAATGGCTACTAGACTTTTTGGTTTTTTTGCAAATGAAATTACCTTTTGAAGAACCTTTATTATTAGTTACATGTATTGTGCACGTTTGGCTTAGTTCTTGTTTCTAATTTATCTTGTAGGAAGATAAAGACTTTGCTAAATTTAGGGACGCAAATTTGAAAATATTTGAGATGCACTATTCTCCTTTGTTTCGGGATTCGGTTTCCGTAGGAGATCAAGCTATGACTCCATTACAATTTCAAAAGGATAGCAATATAGAGGGCAAGGGAGACAGTGATGAAATAAGTTTCGGTGTTGATGTGCATTTGTTTCCTAGTTTGGCTGGAAGTAGTTCGGGTAAAAGGAAGAAGTCTAACGATGTTGCCAACAAGCGTTCAACCAAGAGCAAAGCTTCATCTTTAAAAGAAAAGTTAGATGGCGTAATAAATTTGTTATCAACAGAAAGCACACAAACGTTTCCACCAGATAACTCCTACCCAACAATTGAAGATTGCAAGAGCATTGTCATCACTTTTCCTGGTTTCGAAGAAGGTTCCGATGAGTATTTACGTGCATTGCGTGTTTTAATCGAAAAGCAAAATCGTGATGCTTTTATGTATCCAAAGACTCATGAATCCAAGAAGGGGCTCCTTAAGTTACTTCTGAAGACTGATTAGTTGATTTACATTCCATCTTATCATTTGACATTATGTGTTGTTGTTCTAAGTTTTATGTTTGTATTATCTTTGGCATTATGTGTTATTTCTACTTCTTATATGTGTGTTATCGTTTGACATTATGTTATTCTACTTATATTTATGTTATCGTTTGACAATATGCGTTATCTATACTTCTTATATCTGTGTTATCATTTGACAATATGCATCTTTTATATTTATATAGGATGGATAGTGGTGACTCTCATTTGCATGATGACGGTGAAAAATATTGGGTGGACGAGGAGATAGAACTCAAAAGGGCATGTGCATTAGTTGTCAAAGGGATAATATTAGCTCGTTACTTGCGTAACAAACGAACGCCATGTCATACGTCGGACCGCACAGGGCACATGTTTATTAATGAAATATTAAATGGCCATCCAAGAAGGTGCCATGAAATATTTAGACTGGACGTACCAGTTTTTAGACAGTTATGTGTAGATCTTGTCACTAGATACGGACTGACACAAACCCGCGATATATCTATTGAGGAGTCGGCCGGAATCTTCTTGATGACTTTGGCTCATGGGTGTACGAATAGGTTTGTCCAAGAATCTTTTAATCATTCCGGGGAAACCATTCATAGACACTTCTATAAAGTCTTATCGTTTGTGCTTAAGATGAGTGCTGAAATAATCGAGCTAGCCGCAAACTATAATGATGATGTACCCGCACATATATTAAATAATCCTCGATATTATCTAATGTTCAAAGTATAATTTAATGTTCTAGGTTTTAAATGTTCCGGTTACTTTTAACAAATGCTTTAATTATGATATCTTTTGTATTTATAGAATTGCTTTGGCGCTATTGACGGGACACCTGTTAGGGCATCGGTTTGACTGAACAACAACCGAAGTACATTGGTTGAAAGGGATATGCCACGCAAAATATAATGGCGGCATGTGATTTTAACATGTGCTTCACATTTGTATGGGCCAGATAGGAGGGGAGTGCCCATGACACGAGAATCTTCAATGAAGCCTTACAAAGACCGGACCTTAAGTTTCCACATCCAACGGGTGGTTAGTAATTTTAGTAGTGCTATATTTGTGTTTTTAATACTTGTTTGAATTACTCACGACTTTTTTTTTATTTGTAGAAAAATATTACGTTGTTGATGCCGGATACCCAAATACTAAAGGGTATCTTGCTCCATACAAAGGTGCGAACATTCGTTATCATATACCGGATTTTTGACGGGGACAGACTAGTGTTATGCGTGCTCCTCGCGGATCAAAAGAAACATTTAACTATTACCACTTATCACTGCGAAATATCATTGAACGGACATTTGGAGTGTGGAAAGCTAGGTGGGCTTTATTGAGAGATATGCATGTTAATTACACATACGATTACCAAGTGAAAATTGTGATAGCATCGATGGCTATCCATAACTTTATTAGAAAGGTCGGTAGGTTTGATGAAACATTTCAAACGGCCCAACAAGAATCTTTCAATCCCACAGAAGATGGTTCTAGTGATGAAGATCATGAAGAAGCTCCGGCTACAAACCGTACGGGTAACGATGTTATGCTTATGGCAGCGATAAGAGATGTTATTGCGTAAGAAATAATGGAATCGCAGAGAAAAATGTAGTATGACATTAGTTTGTTATTATTGTGCATTTTGGTGTTTTTTTTAACATTCTAAATGTAATATTATTATGGTCTAATCAAGAAATTATAGTATATGTAAACGAATTTTATGATGTATATTTTGTAATTTCTTTTTCAATATGCTAGAGATGAAAAAGTATAAAATGGTATAAACAAGCAATCCCAAACACTTTTTAAAAACAACTTATTCACTTATACAAAAATGTCCTTTTTAATCATTTTACATCAATAAGTTAAACCAAACACTTTTTAAAAAATAACTTATTGCCTTATGTTAATCCAAACACTTTTTTGAAAACTCTTTATTAAAAAACCATAATACCTTTTTACCGTATCACAAAAAGACCTTTTCCCTTAAATAAGGAATCCCAAACACACCCTAATTACTAATTGCGTTTCTCCTTAAACATTAGACAAATTAAAAAAACGTTGGATTAAAAAAAGATACAACTTAAACGCTTAACACTTTGTTCTCACGAGTTTAATTAAATAAGAGAAAAAAAAGAAAAAAAAATTTCTTTTATTTTCTCCTCTTTTACCTTTCTTTCTTTTCATTTATTTCCAAATTAGAAACAAAAAAATTCCTTCCAATTTACTTTTTACTTCTTATTTTTCTTCCATCTATTTTCTTTTCTTTTATTTAGACTATCCTTTATGGAGGGGGCATCGAAGCCTCTCCACAGTGCTGTTGTTTTAAAGCCCATTGACGCCCCTTATACACACACACACACATACATATATATGTATGTGTGTGTGAAGCCCCAACCCATCGCGCCCCGCCTTCTGCGCCCCCTCTCGGCGGTATTTCGCGCCCTCCGCGCCCCAAGGCTGCCCTCCACCGTGCCCATAGCATAAGGTCTTAATGAAACTCAGGAACACAATTTTCTCTCATCTCATTTCTTTTTCTTATTTAAAAAAATCTCTGAAACACAATAATTTTTTTCTTTTCTCTCATTTTATTTTTTTTATCCATCAATAAATTAACTTGGGAACACGTTCTAATTAATGTTTTTTTTTTCGAATGAAATTAATGTATGTGTTATTTTTTTGAATTGATATTTTACTTTAAGTTTAACAGATAGTTTTCAAGGCAACAGTAATATTCTAAATTTATTTTTATAATTAGCGCATTACATGAGATAATTTTAAAAGTTGATACATTTATTTATTTTTTCTATTTCTTTTTTACTAAAATTCAGTTTCTATTCTCGGAAGTTTCTAGAAAAATAAAGATAATTTACTGTATATTTATACTCGTTAATTTGCGGATACTATCTTCTAAACAAAAAAAAAAAGCAAAACAAAAACTAAGTTTTGACAAAGAAAAAGGAGAATTAAGTCAAAACTAAAAATTATCACACGTTTGAAATTTCACCACGTTCCACCGACAATTTCTCCCCAAAACAAAATTTAAATTTACATTTGAATTCAATAAAGAAACATACAGTTAATTCATTCAACATAAAAGAATAATACAAAACCTATTTTCGAAATAAAAAGATGCAACAATCAAATAATAGTTATATTTATAGACTAGGATGAGTGTTGTAGGCTAGGATGTGAAAAGTAACACCCATTTTTTTTAAACGGCAAACAAAAAATTTATTAATATACTAGTAAGAAGCTAGCAATAGCAACACCAATAACTATTACAAGAAAAACCGGGCTTGACATCACCAAGGCTCGCCACCAAACAACAAAAGCATGAACAACGACTAATTACAATCGAAACTTGGTCCAGTCCTCCCACGTCAAACCTTTTCTTTTAAACCTACGCTTGTTCCAGAGGTAACCAAGAGATTTAATCTCTTCAATCAAACAATGAAGGTTAATCGACTTCCCATTGTGGACTAAGGTGTTCCGTTTTTTCCAAAGACACCACATCGTGATTAAATAAACCGCATGTAACACTTTTGCTTTTGCTTTAGAAAATATAGAAAATTTATAAAGCTTAACCAAATCCCGAACACAATACCTTACACCATTTTTTAGACAGGATATTTTACAACGTATAGATAATAGGTATAGTTTTAGTTGGTTTTAAAACGATTTAATGGATTTTGAATAAACAATAGTATTCTTTTTCAAGATAAAATTAATTTAAGATACGTAGCGGAGACATAATATAAAAATCTATTAGAATCTAATAAAGAGAATAACCGTGGCATTAATGTTTTAACGACTGAACAGTAGTACATTAAAGTATCGAACGTCTTATTATGATAGTGGTTGCAAGTCAAAGCGGATGGCGTCATAAATTAAATAGCATGTACAAGAAAACTTATACGATCGAGGTTGAGTAGTAACAAATTATTCTGGATAAAAGAGAGCAAACTTAAAAAAAAAAAAAAAAGAGAAAAATGTATGTATGAATTAGTATTATTTTGAAAGAAAGAATGCGATATTTTAGGCAGATGAAGATCAAATTCATTCAAATGGAAACAGTCTTGTATTCGTTCCCCTTAATATCCTCCTCATTCACCTCACCTCACCTCACCTCACCTCACCTCACCTCACTTCACTTCTTCCTTCCAATACACAGAGTCATCATCTTCACATTATTATTATTATTATTATTATTATTGTAAGTTTATTATAATTATTATTATTATTCGATTCATTTATGTTTGCATTTCACATCATAATTCTGTTTCGGCATAAATCATTTGATTTTTATATTATACAATTCAACATATAGAAGTACAGATTCAGAAGGAAGAAGATGTCGAGATATTCGTTTTCAAAGGATGTTCAAGTCATTGTAGGCGGGACGCCTTTCAACTTGCACAGGGTAACTCATTTCTCATTTTTATAACAAACAACACTAGCTACGGCTGAAACCACCCGGAACTTCCTTCAGTTTTGTTTCGGAACGTTCCATAATGTGTCCGTTTAGGTTTGTTCGTTAATGTTAGTTTACGTTCGTCCGGTTACGCACTTTTACGTCTTACGTCCGTTTATTAGAAGTTTACTATTACTATTTTTATTTAATACTATTCCTATTTTGATAGCATTATGTTTATGATTACTATGTGAAGAGGTGGGTCCCAGCAAAGTCCAGTTGGACCCGCAAGATACACCTTGAAAAGGTACGTCTGCGCAAAGACCAACTGGTTCCGCAGGACCCACCATGCTCAGAGATGAAGACCTTACACGCAGTAAGCCAGCTGTTCCCGCAGGAAAGCCTCCCTTGGTACAGTACCCTACCTGTTCCCGCAGCTGCGGGTACATACCAGGAAGAAAGGCTACCCGCACTAACGGTAAGGCTACACGCATAAGGCACTAACTCTTACACTTCAGCAATGTCAGCTGAGGAAGGAATGAGCAAGGCGGGAATACTCCCGCCCAAATGAGCCAGTCCGTACGCTTCTGGAAGATCTTTTGTACTATACCTGCCAAGGTATGGACAAAATAGACAAGATCTGACCAAAGCAGCCCATGAACCAATCACAGGGTGACAGCTCACCGACAACAGTACGAGGAGGAGCACGCTCTAGTACAAAATGTCACTATCAGCCGCTGCCTACCCACCAACTCCCATCGTGGCACGTACACAGCCCATGGTTGGTGAAAAAGGAATATTATACAGCTGGCCATGTCACTATCAGCCGCTGCCTACTCACCAACTCCCATCGTGGCACGTGCGTAGCCTGTAGTTGGTGGAAAAGAATATTATACAGCTGGCCGTACCTGCTTGGAAACCTACCTTCGGCTATAAATACTCCAACACCTTGGAACGGTATCATTATCATATATCATTTGATATTATCTTACCTTATCTAGCTATTTCTCTTAATATACACTTATATTCAGAGCCATCTAGTCTGATTCTCACGCCGGAGGGTGGTCACAAGGAGGACCCCCCCTTCTCATTGACGAGCTCACGGTGTCTGTTTTGCAGGTCAAGAAGAATAATCATCTTTGCCGGACCTAACCCTCGTGGGAAACATCTACCTAACCCTAAGATTATCCATAATCTGCCGGGGTCACTTAGTGTTTCTTCACTATGTTAGACTTTTTTATCAGGATTTGTGTTGATCTAATGGTTATTATTTTCAATTTAATATATGCTCGTTAATGTTCATTTGTGTCTATTAGTGTCATTTAGTGTATGGTTACGTTTGTTTGTGTATGTTACTATGTTAGTGTTTATTAGTGTTCCTTTGCAGTTGTTTACAAATTTAATGAACGGACACTGATGACACAAACAACCTTAACTCCTTAACGAACGAACACGGAAACAAAATTTCGTTCGGTAAGGTAAGGTGTTCATGAACCGTCCGTGGTCTCGTCTGGTTCTATTCAGTTCGTTTACAGCCCTAACAAGAACATTGTAATAAACCATCTTATTATGAAAACAGTTGTAAAGTTAAGATTTTTTACATATGTTGCGCAAATTGGCATTAATCTCTTCATAAGGTATTTCTTTTGACCTTAATAAAGACAAACTGTGCAATTCAGTTCTGAAAACCAGTGAAATGATCTTTTTTACAACTAATCCAAAACCATTCTATTAAAAAAGTTTTTGAAAGTTCAAATTTTTACATAAACTTTCCAAAATTTTGGGCGAACTGGCTTTAATTTTAATATCATAAAATATTTCGTTTGACCTTAATAAAGTCAAAACTATACATTTTTCATGACCTGCAGGATCTTCTTGCTGCAAGATCATAAAATCTTATACATAATTTTATAAAAGTTTGGGCAAATTGACATTAATTTAAGGGCAACAATGTATGTTTTTAACCATTATCAAATCAAAGTATGCATATCATTTCTGATGTTCATATATAAAATCAGTGATCTTTTTTATTATTTTTTTTAAAACAACCAAAACCAATGTAATAAAAAAAACCTGTCGTAAAGTTGAGAATGTTTACAAAATCTTGAAGTCAAAAAGTGTTTGTTTTGACCTTAACAAAGTCAAACTATATATGCAGGATCTTCTTGCTGCAAGGTCATCAAAACTTTGCAAGATGTTTAAAGAAAACCCTGATGAAGATCTTTCACATCTCCTTTCCAATATCCCAACCACCCCTCAAATCTTTGAAATCGTGGCTAGATTCTGCTACGGTTTCCAAGTCAACTTTACACCCGAAAACGTCATCCCGATTTCATGTTTAGCCTGTTACTGAAGAGGTATGTACCCGCCTTAACATCGAGCGGGGCGGGTCAACCCACAAGATATGAACAAGAGGCCTGAAATCAAGATATCATGAAGGCACAAAGCCAAAACCTATGCGCATGGCGCATATCACATATGCTCACGCATATCACATATGCTTACGCATCACATATGCTCACGCATATCACATATGCTCACGCATCACATATGCCCACGCGTATCACATGCTCACGCACCATAGATGCTCACGCATATCACATCTGCGCGTGGCGCATATCACATGCTCACGCATCATACATGCTCACGCATATCACATCTGCGCGTGGCGCATCTGCGCGTGCTTGCGCATATCACATCTGCGCATGAAACATCTGCGCGTGAGAATAAAGAGAAGACCTCGCGCATCCTCAGGATAGGCGCATATCACACATGCACATAATCAACCTCGTCCTTATCCAAATCAGGATAAGGACAACCTTGATTGTGCTCGTCAGACAACCTTCCAGAAGGTATCCTTTAAGGAATAAGAATATGCTGATGTTGACAGCTGCCAATGAAAGGTGGACAACTCAGCAAAACCCACGTGCTACCACGTGATTGCACATGGGTCAGGTGAAATACCTGGGTCAGAGAATAATCAATAAAAAAGCACCAGGTGTCCTAAGGACACGTGGCGCAAAGCAATAGGAGGAGGCCATAAAGGCCCTAATGGGATCTGAGCCCAATCATTGGAAACCCTAGCACTATAAATACCACACCACCTCCACAAGGGGAGGTAAGCAAGAAAATACATTCCAATTCCTTACTCACTCTCAGATTATTATTATCTTCTCCTACAATCTCTTATTCTCACACCGGAGGGTTACCCCAAAGAGGACTCCTCTGTCCCTTTTTGAGGGGTAAGTTCACGGTGCTGCTCGTTTTGTAGGTGGAAGAATTCGTACTCCGGAGAACCATCGGTGAAATAACATACTCATACCCCGAGGAAAGTTGATCGTCTACCAGTGAGTCGATCCACGTTTCTTCATTGGCGCCATCACCTGTTACGACGGCAACAAAATCTCATCAGTTCTCTCTGAAAAACTTCACCATGGTTTCTGGTGTTCGAAACAGCGATCAAGTTCTGGAGGATATTGAGCGTGAGGATGCTAATGAGGGACAGCAGTTTCTGAGGGTGCCGCGTGATTCTGCGCGCACCACCAGTAACCATCCCTTCATCACAACTTCTCATAGCCAGACTGAAACTCCTCCAGACGATCTCACGTTCCAAAATCTTACTGGCGCGAAACAAAAAGGACCAATGGGTCCAGAAGATGAAACCAATGACCCTAAAGAATGGCTCATAAACGAACAACGACATTTAATGGACAAATACAATGAGCTGGTCAAACACAAAAAGTTAGCCGACTTAACACAAAGGCTCGCGTTTGATAAGCAAACCATTCAAGGAACAACAAAAAGGGCGCGCGCGCCGGAAGATGGTCACTCTGTTCACACTGAACACGCTGATTTTAGTGATGAAGGAGTGCACAGCATGAGGAAGACGCGAGATACTCATGCAGGAGGCTCACAGCTCCGCACGCACATGAACATGGCGCCTGGAGCCAAAGCCGATCTGGATCTGTACACACCGTACAACCCACCAGCGAGAGGGCAAGTGGATGTAACCACACCGTACAGGCCAGCCATCTTGGTGAAGCATTCAAAATTCACTGAGCGCATCGCGAAGGCTCCCATTCAACACAAAACCAAGATGCCAAGTGGGTTGGGCAAGTACGATGGCACGACAGATCCAGACGATTTCTTACAAGGTTTTTATAACACTGGAAACCTAGAAAGCTGGACGATGCCAACATGGTGTCACATGTTTGCTCGCTGCCTCACGGGCGCGGCGCGTGTCTGGTTCGAAAGCTTGCCGACTGGGCAAATCGATGGGTTCGAAGAGCTATTGGAAAAGTTCCAAGCTCACTTCGTACAGCAGCGCAGACACACGCGCGACCCTGATGACATCATGCACTGCGTGCGCAGGAATGATGAAACGATTGAAGACTACATAACTCGTTTCAATAAGGAATCTCTTGCAATTGGAGGTATCACTGAGCAACTCTTGCGCGTGGCCTTTATACAAGGTGCGCGCAGTGATCAACTCCGCAGAGCTCTCGTGAGCAGAGATGGCATGCCAACCACTTGGGCTAAGCTAATGGAAGCATCGCGAGTCTTCGCGCGAAATGAAAAACAAATTGCCCAAGATAGAGCAAGAGAAAGAGGGCATCAAGCAGAAGCACCGCGCAACAACGAAAGGAGGGGCAAACAAAACTCTGTATGGTCCAGGTTGCAACAAACCAGTTTTTCTCCCGCAGAAAAGCAGGCGTAACCAAGCTCACCCCAGCCCCAAAAAGACATTCGTAATCGCGGAGAGGGTGACAAGAGGGAAGGCAGCAGAGAGCCTAACAGACCTCTACCAAGAATATGGACTCCCCTCACTAAAACGCCTTCACAAGTGTTAAGCACAGAGAATGTCCAGTTCAAAAGCCCCAAGCCACTACACTATAAGGGACCACCAAACAGTGGCAAGTATTGTGAGTTTCACAAGTCCACAGGGCACAACACCAATGCATGCCACCATTTGAAGGATGCGATTGAAAGAGATGTGAAATCAGGCAAGTTGGCTCACCTGGTGAAAAACCCAAGACCAGAAAATGAACAACCAGATGGAGCCTCAGCCAGCAAAAAGTTCAAAAGAATCTGTGTAGCCGAGGGAGGAAGGCAAGGGCAAAGATCGAGAAAGAGAAGCGCGTAAGTCCAAGGAGATTGGCGCGAGCAACAAGTAATCTTCCCAAGAATCAGGGGAGGCCCTTCTATCAGCAGTCCTCTAGTCATCACTACACACATTGCTCATTATGAAGTGTCAAAAGTCCTGGTAGACACTGGCAGTGAATCAGACATCATGTATGAGCAATGTTTTAGGAAGTTGGATCCAGCAGACCAAGCAATACTCGAAATTGTGAATGCACCAATCTCTGGTGTTTCAAATGAAATCATTCACCCCCTAGGTCAGATACAATTTGAACTAACTATGGGGGATGAGAAACACAAGCGAGCCGAAATTGTCAACTTCTTGGTCTTGCCCACCACTTCATGCCACAATATGATCTTGGGTAGAGGAACGATTGCCCAATTCAACGCCTTACCGTCGCCAGCGCACGGCGCGTTGGGGTTCCCAACACCAACAGGTGTAACATTTGTATACCGAGATCATTTGTGCGCAGTGACAAGTATACCGCGGGAAGGGAGAATGAAACTTCCAATGGCAGACAACGCGCCAGAGGAATGGATTCTCAACCCAAAATTCCCAGAGCAAACAATCACAATTGGAGCTACGATATCAGACGACACGGGGTTGAGAATGAAAAGATTGCTCACAACATATATGTTGGTCTTCGCGTGGCAACATTCTGATATGACTGGGGTTCCGCGAGACCTGGCGCAACATTCTCTCAACACGTTCAAGTCTGTAGAGCCAATTGCTCAAAAGAAGAGAGTCATGGGGGATGAGAAGGCGAAGGCCATGAATGAGCAAGTAGAGGATCTACTGCGCGCAAACATCATCCGCCCAATACGATACCAGACATGGGTAGCCAATCCTGTGATGGTAAAGAAGAGCAACGGGTCATGGAGGATGTGCATTGACTTCAAGGACCTCAACAAAGCATGTTCAAAAGATTGTTACCCCCTCCCAAACATCGACGCGAAGGTGGACTCTGTGGCGCCATTCAAGCTCAAATGTTTCCTGAATGCCTACAAGGGCTATCACCAAATTCAAATGGCACCACAAGACGAGGACAAGACTGCCTTCAGAACCGACAAGGGTGTTTTTTGTTACACAAAAATGCCCTTTGGTTTGAAGAATGCGGGAGCCACCTACCAAAGACTTATGGATGCGGTTTTCAACGAGCAAATTGGAAGAAACCTAGAAGTCTACGTGGATGATTTGGTGATTAAAAGCAGGGAGGAAAAACAAATGCTCAAAGACATCGAAGAAACCCTTTGGCGCCTAAAGGAAGTAAACATGAAGCTCAACCCGAGCAAATGCACATTTGGCGTAGAAGAAGGGAAATTTCTCGGTGTAATGGTCACCAAGGATGGTTTTAAGGTGAACCCAGAGAAGGTGGAGGCTATCCTTGACATGCCCTCACCATCCACCATGAAAGAAGTTCAAAAGTTGAATGGCAGATTGGTATCAATTAACAGGTTCCTAGCGAACCATGCAAGCAAATCTACCCCATTTGTTAACACATTGAGAAATTGCCTAAAGAAAAGCCAATTCAAGTGGACGCCTGAGGCTGAGCAAGCTTTCAGTGAGATAAAAGAATGTCTGATAAATCTGCCTGCGCTCACAGCTCCACTTCCTGGCGAAACTCTAACATTGTACCGGTCAGCAGGAGAGCGCGCCATCGGCGCAGTGTTGTTGGTGGATCGCAAGGGAATCCAAACACCAATCTATTATGTGAGTCGGGTGCTGATAGATCCTGAGACGCGCTACTCCATCATGGAAAAGTTAGTTTTGTCACTAACACACGCGTCGCGCAAGCTTCATAGATATTTCAATGGTCATCCTATTGAAGTTCTAACTGGTTACAACATCCTGCAAGTCTTGCGGCGTCCCGCGCTCTCAGGAAGACTGACAAAATGGGCGCTGGAATTAGGAGAGCACACGATCGCCTACAAGCCCCGTTCAGCAATAAAGGGACAAGTTTTAGCTGATTTCATCGCAGAAATCCCCGAAGGAAAAATTGAAGAGGCTCAGCGCGAAGTAGACCCTCCGCAGGCCAATAACGAAGAAAATGTTTGGAGATTATTCACTGATGGAGCTTCAAACAACGAGGGGTCCGGCGCAGGCCTCAAAACTGGTGGATCCAGAAAATCATGAATATACTTACGCAATCAGGTTGGATTTCAAGAGCACCAACAATGAAGCTGAGTATGAAGCCCTGCTGGCTGGCCTGCGCATCGCGCACAAGTTCGGAATTAAAAAGCTAGAGGCCCATGTTGATTCATACTTGGTAGCAGCACAGGTCAATGGCCTTTATGATGCCAAGGAGAACACTATGCCTCTGTATTTAGAGCAGGCAAAGAAGCTCACCGAGCAATTCGACTTCTTCAGAATCATACATATTCCGCGCAGTGAAAACAAGTCCGCCGACGCACTGAGCAAGATGGCATCAACCAGCTTCGATCACTTTGGCAAAGATGTCAGGGTGGAGGTAATGAGCAACCCGTCGGTGGGAGCGAAGTCTGTCCTTGTAATTCATACAACACCTTTATCATGGATAACTCCAATAATGGAATTCTTGAAGGAGGGAAAGGTACCGGACGATCGCGCACAGGCGAGGAAGATAAGACACAAGTCGCAGAACTATGAACTGCTTGATGGTACATTATATCGACGCTCTTATCTTGGACCACTCATGAAATGCCTAGATGCTGAGGAAGCAAGCTATGTGATCAGAGAGATACACGAAGGAATCTGTGGAATACATGCTGGCCCGCGCATGGTGGTTGCCAAGGCAATGAGCGCAGGTTACTATTGGCCAGGCATGTACTTGGACGCGTTAAAAGAGATCCAAAAATGCAAAGCGTGTCAGAGCTATGCGCCAAACACCATGCGGCCAAAGAACAACTTGATTCCGGTGACCTCCGCATGGCCTTTCCACAAATGGGCAATCGATATTGTGGGTCCCCTACCGCAAGCGCAAGGGCGAGTAAAATTTTTGGTAGTGGCAGTAGACTATTTCACAAAAAGGGTTGAAGCCAAACCACTAGCAAAAATCACAGCCGAGGCGATGAAGCAATTTATTTGGAGCCACATCATATGCCGTTTTGGCCTTCCCATGGAAATTGTGAGCGACAATGGCAAACAATTCACCGACAGGAAGATATCCAGTTGGCTCAAGGAATTGCGCATCAACCAAATCTTCACTTCAGTATACCACCCTCAGGGGAATGGCCAAGTGGAGCGCGCGAACCAAAGCTTGCTAAATGGGCTGAAGAAAAGGTTGGAGAGAGAATCCCATTCTTGGGTCGAAGAGCTACCTAATGTCCTGTGGGCGCACAGGAAATTAAGCAAAACCAGCAATGGCGAATCCCCGTTCAGCCTAACCTATGGAACGGAGGCTATGATTACAGCAGAAATTGGATGCCCATCCCATAGAGTGCTCATGATGAGTAAGATTGATAACGAGCGCGAAAGGAGGTTAGATCTCAACTTACTTGAAGGGCGCAGAGAGGCGGCTATCATCAGTGAAGCCAAATACAAGAAAAAACTGGAAAAATATTACAATCAGCGCGTGAAAGAATGCCACTTCAAGAAGAATGATTTTGTCCTTCGAAACAATGAAGCTAGCCGCGCGATACCCCCGGGAAAGATGTCCCCCAATTGGGAGGGACCTTATCAAGTCTCGGAAGAATTGGGAAAAGGCGCATATGCTTTAAAAGATTTGAATGGAAAGAAGATCCCTCGCGCATGGAACGCAGCACAGCTTAGAAAATGTTTCATGTAAAAATTGTCAAGTTTGTAATCAAGGCTTTTTAAGCCATTATGAATAATGATACGCGCTATCTTCTCTTAATGTGTGTTCTATTACCTTTTGCATACATGTTTCACACTTCCCTTTATTAATTTTGAGCAATATGACAACATTGTATTGACATCAAAACAAAAAATAAAACGAAGTAAAACATACATGCGCGAGCTTCAAGCTCAAACGCGTTAACGAGTTTTAACTCTAAAACGTCAGGGCCTTAGCCCAATAATATGAGCCTTAGCTCAGGGCCTTAGCCCAATAATATGAGCCTTAGCTCAAATCACTCACAACATCCATCCTACATGCTGCGCAGCCTGACCATAAAAATACCTAAGCACAACTAAGGCAAAGCACATGCCAAAACATAGTTGTTAAGGTCTCAGGTCGAGGTCGCGCATGGAATTGTAATGGATATCAGAGTAACACATACTGACACGTAAAGGCTAAAAAACTCATAATTCCCTATAATAAATGCGCGATAACGTCGCGCAAAAGAGGAATAATGAAACGCCAAGGCACGTGTCAACATAGTCAGGATATTGCAAAATCACTTAAAATATGACAAGGATTAAGTAAAATAATTTCCTTACAACCTTGTTCTTATTTCAACGTGCAAGCATATCTTATATTCAACAAGCAAACATGCAATATAAAGAGATGAATGGGGAATGCGCAAGATGCGAATAAAGGAAAAACAAAATTTCATTCCAAAACATAGAAGTTTACAAATTTACAATATGATGAGATACAAACTACAAATAAAAAAAAACATGAAGGGCATCTCAAGTTTCTATATCAACGTCAGCCTCTTCATCGCCCTCATCATTACCACCCTCAGCATCTGGCGCAGCCCGCTCCTCGTCATCTCCAAACTTCCCATAGTCAAGCTGTTCGGAGTCGTCTTCTATCACAATAGTGTCAGGAGCGGGTCCTTTGGCCACGCCAGAGCCGTTAGCAGAGGCAGCATTGCCCGCGCCATCATCGCCTCCACCAGCCCCTTCACACTCGTCAAGTAATTTCTTTAGAGCGCCGAGATCGGGCTGATCAGCAAGCGAGGCTATCTGCAAAGCATAAGGAAAAGTGTGAGTACAAAAAGACTAGGAAAATAAGTCAAGGTAAACTCATTAAGGTTAAAATACCTGCTCAAGGATGGGAATGGGAGTATTCAAATACTTCTCCCTCTCCTCGGCCATGTCCGCGCAGACAACGTCGAGCTGATAAGGGTAGTCGGATGGGTTCTTCTTCAGCATGCTATATTCACAGCCATCCTTAAACCCTTCAGCTCGACCCACCAAGCGCGAGGCAGCGTTGCAATCCATCACAAGGGTCTGAAACTCGTCTGAGTATTTCATCGCATAAGCGCAACGAGTCATACCCTGTGAGACTAGCCATTGGCGATCCTGCGCGAGGGAAGAAACAGACGTCTCAAGAGCAGGAATCTGAGAGTTTAACAACTCAACAGTTTCCTTGGTCTGTTTCAGCTCCTCTCTGTCGGACGCTGCTGCCGCCAATGCCTCTTTCCTTTCCGCTCACGCAGCATCGAGCGCTTCTTGGCTAGACGCTGCCGTCGCCAGGGCTTCATCCTTCTCTGCCCGCGCGGCCTCAAGCTCTTTCTTCAGGCGCGCAACCTCACTCTCTAATGAAGATTTGTCAGTGATAGACTGCACAAGAGCTTGGTCACGCGCCTCTGCATCCAGCTCCAAGTCGCGCACTCGCCGCGCGTACTTGGCCGCGTCCGCCTCTGCTGCCTGCAGCTTCTCCCGCGCAGCCTGCAGCTCATGCCCGCGCTTCACGAAGGCAGCGTTGGCACTTGCTCGGTTCTCGCTGAGTTCTGCTTGGAGTTTCTCAGCTCTCTCTCGAGCGTCAGAAAGATTCAAAGCAGATACCTTAGCCTCTTGCTTGGTCTCCGCAAGAGCATCACGCATCTTTACGTAATCATAGCGAAGCTCTTGGGAGGCAGCAAAGAACGCTGACCCAGCGAAAAGATGGTCATTGAGCAAGTCCACGCGAGCGCGGTCCTCCTGAAACCTCCTTTCAGCTGGAGGCACAGAATGAGCCCAGAAGTCTTCACACACACCCATGGACTGAAATGAGCTATCCTCAGTAATATTCCATCTCGGGCGGTAAATGTGATCGGCTTCCTGCAAACACAAAGCAATGTTTTAGTCATCTAAACACTAATATGGAAGTCCGCGCAGCTGAGCAAAACGAACTTATACCTGCGGGGAGCAAGCAGAAAAGTCAGCGCCAGCCCCACGAGAAGGCTGCGCCACGAAATCTCGTGGCGCTACAGGGCTTGCGCGGCCGCCATCGGAGTCTTCAAAATGCACCTCCTCATCTTCCTCTGTAACAGGTCTTTTCTCATGCGACCTGGAAAAATCAAAACCAGTCTCGCGAGGAGGGCTGCGCGCAGGTGGAGGTGAGGGAGGTCTCGACGCCGCTAGATCAGCGCGTAAAACAGCCTCCTGCTCCTTAGTAATCCCGATGAGGGGAGATTCAGCGCTTGCAGGAGCAGGAACAGAACCAACGGCGCTGGCACCGGCGCCAGCAGTGCCGCCAGCAGCTTGTGCGCCAGCTATAATTCCTATGAAAAAATCAACAAAGAGAAATGGTTCATGACTTGATCTAAAAGAAAAAAGTCAGAAAATAAAAGCGCAATATATACCTTGGCGCACCGCCGTTCGCGAGTTAAACATTGCCATGAAGTCCATTTTCCCCCTTTTCGAGGGTAAAACAGGGGACTTCGAAGCAACCTCCGGCGCAGCCTCGGTACCTTGTTGCGCCTGAGGTTGATCCACCAAGGTCGCCGGCTCTACAAACATTTGAGTGAGCAAAGATTCATTAATAATTCTATCAGAATCGCGCTCATAAAACCATAAAGTATAAACAAAGTATACCTGTTGGAGAAGAGGAAACAGCAGGCGCAGCGCCGCTTCCCTTTTCCGCCGCGCGAATGAAGGAGGTGGCGGCACCATACCTCGTGTGGACAGGAGGACTGCCCACACCTTGAGGCAAGGATGACAAGGAAAACTTGGAGGTAAACCCCCGGGTTTTCTCAAGTCCCTTCGCTTGAATAGGAGGATCCTGAGCAACAGGGGCATCATTTTTCTTCTGTTTTTTACTGGCCCCTGCGCCAGTTTTACCTTTAGCTTTACGCTTGAGTTGTGGCACCTCAGCTTCCTCCTCCACCTCCTCTTCCGCGAGCTCCAGCTCATAGTTCTCGAGCGCATCTACAATACGTGCAACAGAAATGTTAACCAAATTTGGTATTATAAAGGCATAAGCATAAGTACAAAGGCTTACCAGGCGCGTCGCTGTCAAAGCAAAATCCCAAATCAACAGGGATGAACATATCGTCAAAGCGATCGGGGAAAGCAACTTCCCTAGCGCCCAGCGCGACAGAGCCACCCTCCATATGCTCGTCATAGGCGGCGTGGACGTATTCCTTGCTTACTGCATAAAACAAGACAAATGATATCAGCAAAACGAATTATATTCGCGCAGAAATAATGCAATGAGCTAATAACTCACATAAGCCATCAACTTGGATAACAGGCTCAGTCGCGCTGTCGGTCCACCTCCTGCTCATACCAACCCCCACCAGCGCCTCCTCGCAAATATTCTTGGCGGGGGATGGTTCAGCAGTCAACTTATTAACCCATGCGCCAATTGGGTTTTTAAGAACATTCTCATCCGCGGGCGCAGAAGTGATCGCGCGCATGGGCATGCGGATGGGAATCACACCAGCCTTAATATAAAAAAATTTCTCAGACCAGTCATGAAGGCTCTTGAAGGAAACAGTGCAGCACTTGACCTTCTGACTGCGAGGAACGAATGAGAACCAAGAATCTTGGATTTTGGCTTATAGAAATATTGAAAGCGCCGAGGGGTGGGCTCCTCGCGCTGTGCTTTACCTATGAACTCAAAATGAGTCATGCGCACAAGTCTAAAAGGATGAACTTGGGATATGTGAATCCCATGAAATTGAAGCAGCGCACCCACAAACCTTGTCATCGGGAGACGAAGGTTGCAGTGAGTGAAAAAATGGCAATATAAGGAGATATAGCCGGTGGGCGGATCCGCCGCCGTTTGCCCGGCCGCCGGGAGCATACAGCCGTACTCAGGGAGAAAACCCTGAGAGGCGATGAGACTGTCAAAATCAGACTGTCTCAATTTACAGGGAATCTCATCCCACCTCTTCACTGTCTTGACCTTCCCCACCTCCTCCGACGAGGCCTCGGCAGCCCGTTTCCCCTTGCCGGTCTTCTTCAAAGTAGACATGACTAATGACTTTACACGGCGTTTGCTGGGGGAGATTGTTGTGTCTGGGTTATCAGACATACAACTGTAAATCAAACAGAGGTTACTTCAAGAACGGAAGTCTGGAAGCAAAAGACAGGCCCTTAATCGGAGTAAAATGGAAGGAAAGAAAAATAACTCAAAAGGCTTGCTTTTATAGGCCCAGGAGAGAGAGAAACATGTACTGATAAAAGTTCACGCGCCCCCACTCGCAGGTGCAGGCCAACGCGAGCGCGACACGTGTTCCTGACACTGTATGAGGGGACATGAAAGGGAACGAAACAGGTACTGATCAGAGTTCACGCGCCCCCACTCGCAGGAGCAGGCCAACACGAGCGTGACACGTGTTCCTGACACTATGTGAGGGGACATGAAAGGCAACTGTAGCACCTCGAGCACACGAAAAGTCTGACACATGTCTCCATCTCTGACGCATGTCAGCACCAACCAACCACGTACATGGACGATTCATTTCAACCAAAGGATAGAATTTCGCGCAACGATGAGAAATAAAAAAAGGAAAAGACAAACCCTATTAAAAGAGAACTATTAAGTTTAATATCTATCTTACCTCGCTCGCGCGAGACAAGACACACATTAGACTGGGGGGGCTTGAAGAGGTATGTACACGCCTTAACATCGAGCGGGGCGGGTCAACCCACAAGATATGGACAAGAGGCTTGAAATGAAGATATCATGAAGGCACAAAGCCAAAACCTATGCGCATGGCGCATATCACATATGCTCACGCATATCACATATGCTCACGCATCACATATGCCCACGCGTATCACATGCTCACGCACCATATATGCTCACGCATATCACATCTGCGCGTGGCGCATCTGCGCGTGGCGCATATCACATGCTCACGCATCATACATGCACACGCATATCACATCTGCGCGTGGCGCATCTGCGCGTGGCGCATATTACATATACTTGCGCATATCACATCTGCGCATGAAACATCTGCGCGTGAGAATAAAGAGAAGACCTCGCGCATCCTCAGGATAGGCGCATATCACACATGCACATAATCAACCTCGTCCTTATCCAAATCAGGATAAGGACTGTGACATCTGCCCCGATCCGACCCGACCCAGGTACCCGTTTCCCTTATCCGATCTCTTTCTTTTATGATTTAAAATTTATTTATACTTATATTTTACTTTTAATAATAATAATATATTTTCCTTCCCGCCTCTTTCTCTCTCTTTCTTTCCGCCGTCCCGTCCCTCTTCTTCTCTCTTTCCGCCTTCTTTTCCCTCTTGTCGCCGTCCCGCCCTTAAGCCTTGTTTCCCTCTTTTCTTCCAACTCTTTCCTTGTCCTTTGTTTCTTCCCGCCTAAGGTTGTCTGCGCAGCTCCACGCGCCAGACTCCTTACAAGGAAGCCTGCGTGAAGACCATCTGTTCCAGCGATACGCGAGACGAACTCTTCTCGCAGCGCGCTAAGAATTGTAATTCTTCTCGCAGCGCGCGAAGAACGGTAGTTCTTCCCGCGACGCGCTAAGGATTTGTAGTTCTTCTCGCAGCGCGCTAAGAATCGTAGTTCATCCCTCGACGCGCGAAGAATTATAGTTCTTCCCGCGGCGCGCTAGGAATTTTAGTTCCTCCCGCGGCGCGCTAAGAAATGTGATTCTTCCCGCGGCGCGCCTTAGCTTTCTCGCGCTAACCCTTTGAGTTTTCTTCTGTCTAATCTAGCCGTTTGCTTTTATGATGTCTTATCTTTTGTGCTGTTGACCTAATCTGCTTTATGTCTAAAAAGCCACTTTTGGCGCAGCATGCGCACCAACCCCATTGGTTGACAGAAAAAGTGACTGACATTATCTTTGGAGATCTGCTTTTTCCATGCCTGACCAGTACCTTTATCTGACCGCCCATGCCTTTTTACTGTTCCCTGTCAGCTTTATCTTGCCCCCTGCAGCTGCCATATCTTTTGATATCTTTTGCTTTTGGAATCTTTTGCTTTTTGAGATCTTTTCCCCTTTTTCTAGGAATTGTGTTCCCTAGGGTTTCTCTATAAATAATAATGTTATTTTCCTAACACTACACACACAAAACACTTAATCTCTCCTGTCCTCCTCCTTGCTCTCTCTGCCGCCTCCCTCTCTGCCTCCGTCTTCCTCCCTGTTCTGTCCTGCTTTTTCGGTAACATATTATATATAATAATTTACTTATTAATTATGCTAACTTATATCAAGACTTAAAACAAATCATTAAAACAATAATCTTATTTATAGGTTAACTTGTGTTTGTTTAAAGTTGGTTCTTGCTTTATCTTACACCGCATCGTTTATCAAGTGAGTAATCTCGTACCTAATCCCTTTTTATTTTTAATGTTTTGGGATGTTCATGTGTTCGTACAAACTTGAGTCTTAAACTTGTTTATGAACTTTAGTCGCGCAGTATCCCATGTGTTGAGGACGTTTACTTGGCTGTTTATTTGTATGTGTGTATCATTAACCGCTTTGTTCGGCCTATTCCGCAGTTTTCATGGATCCATTAGATGAACACGGGAGACCTATCGTTTACGGTTTTCTTTGTTTACACTTGCACAGATGTTTTCTCGTTTTTGTGCTCAATTGGGAGCACGGATTGAACTATGAGCTATGATCTATTTAGGCTTGATCACAATCTGATTGCACCCTTGTTAAACACCAGACATACACGTGTTGCGCGCAGATTTATTGTTATCTATGTATTGTATTAAACTTGATTTCTCACCAACACGCAAGTGTTTGACGTTTATTTTAACACATGTTCAGGTTTGCAGTAGCTGTTTTGGAGCTTGTGGACACGTAGGAAGTTTTCTTTATTTTGGACCTAGATTAAAATGTATCAAGACAAGTTTTTGCTGTTCGAATATTATGATTTATAATATATTGATTTATGATGATTTATGTTATCTCTTGTTTACTTTGCGCGTGCGCGAATGAATGTATTTATTAAATATTGACACCCAATAGTGTCACGAGTAATGAAACAATATGTGGCGCCCCGATGTATAATCCGCCTTTGGTCGGGGTGTTACAGATTGGTATCAGAGCTCGTTGACTTTAGGATAGGTGGTTAGACGTAACGGCCTAGAATACCTAAGAGTCCCTTCTCGCGCATGAGAGAAATCTCATGTTTGCGCGCTTATTGTTAATTACTCGTTATTTATGAATATGCTCGCGCTCGCGCAGTATATGATTTTATGTTTTATTTCGCGATATTTCGATTTTTGTTGAATTTCGATTTTTATTGATTTTACTTACATATTCGTTTGATGGATTTGAAAATCCGAAAAGTCATGGTGATACATGAATAGTTGATTTTCAATTTCCATTTACGATTATGTTATGAGGTTGGAGACTTGAAAAGTCATGGTGATACATGAATTGTCAACCTCCAATACTCATTTTCTTGTATGTTTTGTATTGAAGATTGAAAAGTCATGGTGATACATGAATCGTCAATCCCCAATACTCGTTTGCTCGTATATTTTGAATTGGGAATTCGGAAAGTCATGGTGATACATGAATTGTCGATTCTTGACTCGAATTTGTTACCTTTATTAAGTCTGCATTTAGGGTCATTTATTTTACTTTAACTTTTGACAGTATCTGACTCCGTGAAACCAAGCTTTTCGAAGTAATACTTTGCGCTAAAACCAAGATATTAACTAAAATTAAAACTTTTATAGAATGCCTCCGCTATCAGCTCGCCATCTCAAGAAGAAAGAAGCCGCGCGCAGACGTTCGCTGTAACGTTCCCAGGAAATGGCCACCGCAATAGCCCAAGCTTTGAGCCAAAACAATACCAACACCACTGGTTACAACATTAAGTCCTTTAATGCGGGTAACCCTCCGAAATTCACAGGGCTTGAAGGAGCCACCGTGATGCTCCAATGGCTCGAGAAGATAGAAAACACTTTCCTCCACACCCAATGCCCCTCAGACAGACGAACCCTGTATGCTTCCAGTGTCCTGGAATCTAGAGCGCTTACATGGTGGAATGGAGTAGCTAATGCGCGGGGCGCAGAAGCTGCTTCCAGCATGACATGGGAGGAATTCAAAGAAATTCTGAAGCGAGAATTCTGCCCTCCCAACGAAGTTAAGCGCCTGGAGGAAGAATTTTGGAATCTTAAGCAATACAGCGGTGAAGCGCACGAGTACGCGACGCGTTTCCACGAGCTAAGCTTACTGGTCCCTCACCTTGTTACCCCTTCACGCCGAGCAATCGAGAAATTCCTTGGGGGTCTCCCCATGGAAATTCAAGATTCTGTTTGGGCCAGAAACCCAGTAACCCTCTCTGACGCCATCGAGTTGGCCGCTGTGCTCAGCGACAACCATGTCAGAGCAGGAACCCTGTTCCTGCGGGGAGCTGAGAAGACCAAATCCACCAAAACTGTCCCTGAACCCGCAGAAACCAAACCAGAACCCTCAAACCATAACCAGAAACGTAGGCGCAGACAAGCCTATGCGCTTACCAACCCGCCCATTGCCCAGCAACCCATCTACCAACCTCCAGTCTACGCGCCTAACCCACTGTCCACCTACCCAACACCTCCTGTAGTCCATAACTATGCCTTAACCAATCCCGCACTCCCTGCCCCGCCACCTAAGAAACCTTATACAGGAAATCAACCCTTTTGCCCAACCTGTAGACTTCATCACCCAACCCAAACCCCGTGTCGACAATGTAACCGATGTGGCCGTGTTGGTCACTCTGCCGAATACTGTAGAGTCCCTCCCGCCAACCCAATTGCGCAAACACCACCAGTCTACCCGCAGAACCCACAACCAACCTACCAAAACCCACGACCCAGGTCGTGCTATAACTGCGGTGATCCCAGTCATTTCCGGAACGCATGCCCGAGGCTACAAGTTCAGATTACGCAAGCGAATCCGGTGAACCAGATTTCGAACCAAGTGACACGCGGACGAGCTTTTAACATAACCGCGCACCAAGCGCAAGCGAATAATGACGTAGTTAATGGTACAATTTTGCTTAACGGATTTTATGCTTCTGTACTTTTTGATACTGGCGCCGATCGAAGTTTTATCTCTCGCGCTTTTGAGCAGAAGCTTGCGCGACCGCGCGATAACTTAAAAGAGAATTTTTCAGTTGAATTGGCTAATGGCGAAACTGTTTTAATTAACTCAGTGATTAAAGATTGCACGCTTAACCTTAACGAAAACGATTTTCTGATCGACCTCATCCCCATGCCTCTTGGAAGCTTTGATGTTATCATTGGTATGGACTGGCTTACGCATAATCGCGCCGAAGTTATTTGCGCCGAGAAGATGATTCGCATACCTCGAGAAAATGGTGATCTTCATATCTACGGCGAAAAACCCTCCCGCGGTCTTAAACTTATGTCTTGCGCCGAAGCCCGAAGGCTCATGCGGAAAAGGTGTATTGCATTCTTAGCACATGTGGTTAAACCTGCTGAAGAGAAGAAGCTTCGCGACATCCCTGTTGTGCGTGATTTCCCTGAAGTTTTTCCTGATGATCTTCCTGGTATCCCTCCCGCTCGTGAAGTCGAGTTCCGTATTGATCTTGTCCCTGGTGCTTCCCCCGTAGCCAAATCTCCTTACCGTCTTGCGCCCGCTGAGATGCAAGAATTGGCTAGCCAACTTCAAGAGTTGACTGCTAAAGGATTCATTCGCCCTAGCTCTTCGCCCTGGGGTGCTCCGGTGTTGTTCGTTAAAAAGAAAGATGGATCGTTTCGCATGTGTATTGATTACCGCGAGTTGAACAAACTCACCATTAAGAACCGGTATCCCTTACCGGGTATTGACGACCTCTTTGATCAACTCCAAGGTGCCTCTTGTTTTTCCAAGATTGATCTCCGCTCTGGCTATCACCAGTTGCGCATCCGCGATGAAGATGTTCCGAAGACTGCTTTTCGAACTCGTTATGGCCATTTTGAATTCTTGGTCATGTCCTTCGGTTTAACCAACGCACCCGCCGTTTTCATGGATCTAATGAACCGGGTGTGTAGGCCTTTCTTGGATAAATTCGTGATTGTGTTTATCGATGATGTTCTGGTGTATTCTAAGACCAAGGCCGAGCATGAGCAACATCTTCGGTTGGTGTTGCGAAAGCTTAGAACTGAGCAACTCTATGCTAAGCTTTCCAAGTGTGAATTTTGGTCTGATGAAGTACAGTTTCTTGGCCATGTTGTGAACAATATGGGTATTCATGTCGACCCATCCAAGATTGAAGCAATCAAGAACTGGTTTACGCCATCCACTCCTTCTAAGATCCGTTCCTTTCTGGGCTTAGCTGGTTATTACTGGCGATTTATTTCGAACTTCTCGAAGATCGCTTTGCCTTTAACAGCTCTAACGCACAAAGGTAAACCGTATATTTGGGGCTCGAAGCAAGAAGAAGCCTTTCTGACGCTCAAGCGATTGTTGTGTGAAGCTCATGTTCTTACGCTACCTGAGGGTAATGATGATTTTTTCGTGTACTGCGATGCCTCCAACCAAGGTCTCGGTTGTGTTCTTATGCAACGAGGCAAGGTTATCGCTTACGCATCAAGGCAACTCAAGGTTCATGAAAAGAATTATACAACTCACGACCTCGAACTTGGTGCAGTTGTTTTTGCCTTGAAGATCTGGAGACACTACCTTTATGGTACTAAGTGTATCCTCTACACTGACCATAAAAGCCTTCAGCATATCTTTGATCAGAAGGAACTTAACATGAGGCAACGCCGATGGAACGAACTCATCAGCGATTACGATTGTGAGATCCGGTATCATCCTGGTAAGGCTAATGTGGTAGCCGATGCGCTCAGCCGAAAACCCTGCCAGCTTAACTGTATCTTGCCGCGCACGCAGCTTCACTTTGCGCCGATCCAAAGCAACCTTGAATCGCGCATTCGTGACGCGCAGCGCGCATCCATCAGTAACGGTAACCTTCGCGCCGAGTTAGCGTGTGGCGCGGAAGCGCACTTTGTCCCTAATCTGAGTGGAATTCTCTGCTATCTTAATCGCATCTGGATTCCCTTTGATGAGAATCTTCGCGCTGATATCCTGAGTGAAGCGCATAAATCTCGATATTCCGTTCATCCTGGCGCTGATAAGATGTACAAGGATTTGCGCATTACTTATTGGTGGCCCGGTATGAAAAAGGATATTGCTATGTTCGTAGCTAAATGCCTGACTTGTTCTAAGGTAAAAGCTGAACATCAACGCCCATCTGGTTTGCTCGAACAACCAGAAATTCCTATGTGGAAATGGGAAGGTATAGCGATGGACTTCATTACCAAGTTACCTTTGACAGCAAGCAAACATGATAGCATTTGGGTAATAGTGGATCGTTTGACTAAGTCTGCTCACTTCCTGCCCATTCGTGAAAACTACCGTGTTGAGCATCTCGCGCAGCTTTATGTCAAGGAAATTGTCTGCCGCCATGGTACTCCTTTGAGGATCATATCCGATCGCGATGGCCGTTTTATATCTCGCTTTTGGAAATCTCTCCAATCTGCGCTAGGAACTCGCTTGGACATGAGTACGGCATATCATCCTCAGACTGACGGTCAGTCTGAGCGAACTATTCAAACTCTTGAGGATATGCTCCGATCTAGTATTCTTGATTTTGGAGGTAATTGGGATTCGCACCTGCCTTTGATCGAGTTCTCTTATAATAACAGCTATCATTCCAGTATCGGTATGGCCCCATTTGAAGCACTTTACGGTCGTAAGTGCCGCTCCCCGATTTGTTGGAGCGAAGTGGGAGAAGCTCAAATCACAGGACCCGAACTTGTTCAAGAGACAACCGATAAAATCGCCAAGATCCGTGATCATCTGCTGACTGCCAGAAGCCGACAGAAGAGTTACGCAGATTGTAGGCGGAAGCCTCTCGAATTTCAAGTTGGTGATCTTGTTCTCCTCAAAGTGTCGCCCTGGAAAGGTGTTGTCCGCTTTGGGAAGAAAGGTAAGCTTGCTCCTCGATATGTTGGACCATTTAAGATTCTCGCGCGTGTGGGAAAAGTTGCCTACAGACTAGACCTGCCGCCCGCGCTCAGTAATGTGCATCCAACGTTCCATGTATCCAATCTCAAGAAGTGTTTAGCCGACGAGAACCTTCACATTCCACTTGATGAAGTTCAAGTTGATGAATCCATGCATTTCGTTGAGAAGCCTGTTGAGATTATGGATCGCGAGGTTAAGCAAACCAAGCGCAGTCGGATCCCTATCGTGAAAGTTCGCTGGGAGTCCAAGCGCGGAGCCGAGTTTACATGGGAAAGGGAAGATCAAATGAAGATCAAGTACCCGCACCTGTTCTCTGCGCAACCTACTTCGAGATAAATTTCGGGACGAAATTTCTTAAAGTAGGGGAGACTGTGACATCTGCCCCGATCCGACCCGACCCAGGTACCCGTTTCCCTTATCCGATCTCTTTCTTTTATGATTTAAAATTTATTTATACTTATATTTTACTTTTAATAATAATAATATATTTTCCTTCCCGCCTCTTTCTCTCTCTTTCTTTCCGCTGTCCCGTCCCTCTTCTTCTCTCTTTCCGCCTTCTTTTCCCCTTTGTCGCCGTGCCGCCCTTAAGCCTTGTTTCCCTGTTTTCTTCCGACTCTTTCCTTGTCCTTTGTTTCTTCCCGCCTAAGGTTGTCTGCGCAGCTCCACGCACCAGACTCCTTACAAGGAAGCCTGCGTGAAGACCATCTGTTCCAGCGATACGCGAGACGAACTCTTCTCGCAGCGCGCTAAGAATTGTAATTCTTCTCGCAGCGCGCGAAGAACGGTAGTTCTTCCCGCGACGCGCTAAGGATTTGTAGTTCTTCTCGCAGCGCGCTAAGAATCGTAGTTCATCCCTCGACGCGCGAAGAATTATAGTTCTTCCCGCGGCGCGCTAGGAATTTTAGTTCCTCCCGCGGCGCGCTAAGAAATGTGATTCTTCCCGCGGCGCGCCTTAGCTTTCTCGCGCTAACCCTTTGAGTTTTCTTCTGTCTAATCTAGCCGTTTGCTTTTATGATGTCTTATCTTTTGTGCTGTTGACCTAATCTGCTTTATGTCTGAAAAGCCACTTTTGGCGCAGCATGCGCACCAACCCCATTGGTTGACAGAAAAAGTGACTGACATTATCTTTGGAGATCTGCTTTTTCCATGCCTGACCAGTACCTTTATCTGACCGCCCATGCCTTTTTACTGTTCCCTGTCAGCTTTATCTTGCCCCCTGCAGCTGCCATATCTTTTGATATCTTTTGCTTTTGGAATCTTTTGCTTTTTGAGATCTTTTCCCCTTTTTCTAGGAATTGTGTTCCCTAGGGTTTCTCTATAAATAATAATGTTATTTTCCTAACACTACACACACAAAACACTTAATCTCTCCTGTCCTCCTCCTTGCTCTCTATGCCGCCTCCCTCTCTGCCTCCGTCTTCCTCCCTGTTCTGTCCTGCTTTTCCGGTAACATATTATATATAATAATTTACTTATTAATTATGCTAACTTATATCAAGACTTAAAACAAATCATTAAAACAATAATCTTATTTATAGGTTAACTTGTGTTTGTTTAAAGTTGGTTCTTGCTTTATCTTACACCGCATCGTTTATCAAGTGAGTAATCTCGTACCTAATCCCTTTTTATTTTTAATGTTTTGGGATGTTCATGTGTTCGTACAAACTTGAGTCTTAAACTTGTTTATTAACTTTAGTCGCGCAGTATCCCATGTGTTGAGGACGTTTACTTGGCTGTTTATTTGTATGTGTGTATCATTAACCGCTTTGTTCGGCCTATTCCGCAGTTTTCATGGATCCATTAGATGAACACGGGAGACCTATCGTTTACGGTTTTCTTTGTTTACACTTGCACAGATGTTTTCTCGTTTTTGTGCTCAATTGGGAGCACGGATTGAACTATGAGCTATGATCTATTTAGGCTTGATCACAATCTGATTGCACCCTTGTTAAACACCAGACATACACGTGTTGCGCGCAGATTTATTGTTATCTATGTATTGTATTAAACTTGATTTCTCACCAACACGCAAGTGTTTGACGTTTATTTTAACACATGTTCAGGTTTGCAGTAGCTGTTTTGGAGCTTGTGGACACGTAGGAAGTTTTCTTTATTTTGGACCTAGATTAAAATGTATCAAGACAAGTTTTTGCTGTTCGAATATTATGATTTATAATATATTGATTTATGATGATTTATGTTATCTCTTGTTTACTTTGCGCGTGCGCGAATGAATGTATTTATTAAATATTGACACCCAATAGTGTCACGAGTAATGAAACAATATGTGGCGCCCCGATGTATAATCCGCCTTTGGTCGGGGTGTTACAAGGACAACCTTGATTGTGCTCGTCAGACAACCTTCCAGAAGGTATCCTTTAAGAAATAAGAATATGCTGATGTTGACAGCTGCCAATGAAAGGTGGACAACTCAGCAAAACCCATGTGCTACCACGTGATTGCACATGGGTCAGGTGAAATACCTGGGTCAGAGAATAATCAATGAAAAAGCACCAGGTGTCCTAAGGACACGTGGCGCAAAGCAATAGGAGGAGGCCAAAAAGGCCCTAATGGGATCTGAGCCCAATCATTGGAAACCCTAGCACTATAAATACCACACCACCTCCACAAGGGGAGGTAAGCAAGAAAATACATTCCAATTCCTTACTCACTCTCAGATTATTATTATCTTCTCCTACAATCTCTTATTCTCACACCGGAGGGTTACCCTAAAGAGGACCCCTCTGTCCCTTTTTGAGGGGTAAGTTCACGGTGCTGCTCGTTTTGTAGGTGGAAGAACATGGGTCAGGTGAAATACCTGGGTCAGAGAATAATCAATGAAAAAGCACCAGGTGTCCTAAGGACACGTGGCGCAAAGCAATAGGAGGAGGCCAAAAAGGCCCTAATGGGATCTGAGCCCAATCATTGGAAACCCTAGCACTATAAATACCACACCACCTCCACAAGGGGAGGTAAGCAAGAAAATACATTCCAATTCCTTACTCACTCTCAGATTATTATTATCTTCTCCTACAATCTCTTATTCTCACACCGGAGGGTTACCCCAAAGAGGACCCCTCTGTCCCTTTTTGAGGGGTAAGTTCACGGTGCTGCTCGTTTTGTAGGTGGAAGAATTCGTACTCCGGAGAACCATCGGTGAAATAACATACTCATACCCCGAGGAAAGTTGATCGTCTACCAGTGAGTCGATCCACGTTTCTTCAGTTACTTAGGCATGACTGACACCCACAGCCCACACAATCTCTTGAATCAAGCCTTATCTTTCTTTGAACACAAGATAATAACCGGTTGGAACGAACCCATTAGAGCATTAAAGGCCATAAGTAATCCAACTGTTGTCCAACAAGCAATACAACTTGGATTAATAGATGGCTGCACGGATTCAATCATCACCAAAGCTCTTGATAATCCACTTCTTTTAGGCGAACCGATTCTTGATGATGATGAAGAAGAAGAAGATAATACTAATAATGAGAATGTTTACAAGCCAAATGCTAAAAGACAGCTCTTTGTTCTTGATTGGAAGTCAGAAGATTTGAGTTTAACCGCCCTTCATCTTCAGTTTTATGAGCCGATCATAAGAGGAATGATTCAATGCAAAATGGGTTCAAGCTACATTGCATCAAATCTTTATCAGTATGCTAAAAGACGGGTGTTTCTTGATCCACAAGGATCCACATCTTCTTCTTCTGAAGGTGATTGTTCAAACTCCAAAAGACTTGTGATTGAAGCAATCGAGAGACTGCTACCTCATGACCGTGGGGTCCTCCCGTGCGCAAAACTGTCTGAAATGCTGCAATACGCGACGGCTCTAGACGCGAATGCCAGCTGCCGAGAGGGGTTTGAAGTGAGAATTGGAAGACAGTTGGATTTGGCCACCGTAAGCGACTTGTTAATGCCGTCACAAGGGTATTATTCTAAAGACGAGAAGTATGATACCGATTGTGTTAGAAGAATCTTGAAACACTTTTACCATAATTTCACTGGGAAAGATCAATCAGGGCTTAATGTTGTGGCAGAACTCGTGGAGGACTTTTTAAGCGAGGTAGCGAACGATATTGATTTAGGAAAAGACTCGTTTATCTCGCTTGCTGAAATGTCGATCGCTGCATCGGATGGAACGCAAAGACCCTCGGATGGAATATACCGCGCAGTCGATATCTACCTTAACAAACAGAAATACTTAACAGAATCCGAGCGAGAGGAAATATGCGCGGTTTTGGAATGCAACAAGCTGTCACCCGAGGCGTGTGAGCACGCATCTCAAAACGAGCGGCTTCCTGTCCGTGTGATGGTTCAGGTATTGTTTGTAAGGCAGTTGCATCTCAGGGAAACAATCACAAAGGAGGTGGTGGGGCCGGAGGAGCGGTCAAAGTCAACCGAGGACGACGAAGAAGTGATGGGAGAGTTGGAGAAAATGAGTAGTAAAGTGATAGAACTGGAGAAAGAGTGCCTTGTTATGAGGAATGAGATTCAAAAAGAGGTTATTTGAGGAAAAGTAGTATGAAGATTGAGAAAGGAAAAACAAACGTTTGGCGCGAAATGAAGAGGAAGCTTGGATGCATAACCAGCCTTAATAACAGTAACTGTCATGTCAAGAAGAAGAAGGTTCATCCAAGGTAGAACAAGTGAAGATTTAGATGAGAAGAGAATGGTTTTTGTTACTTTGTTTTGAGGAATAATGGTTTGGTTTTATGTTATTTGTTTTGGTTTGGTTTTCAGGTTGTTTGTTCTTGTTTTGTATACATTTCATTAGACAACTAGTTTATTTATTTCTTTGTTTTAGGTGATTACACTTTTTTTTTTAAATATTTAGACATTATGGACCCATTTCTAGTTGATTTTATTGATTGACATTGCAACAGAAGTATAAATTAAATGTAAAATAATAGGCATGATTTCTTCTAACATCTTTTAAGTAAAATAAAGAGTCATGAAAGTAATTAAGGATGTTCAAGAGTCAGGTCATGGTTAGCTTGGGATCGGTTCAGTTTGAAATGTGACCCGTTAATTCATTAGTAGGCTGCTCGTTAGTTTCTGTGTTTTATGTTTTTCGTTTCGTTACTTGTTGGGTCGTTTGGTACATTACAACAATGGTTATGTTTATGTTTTAAAACTTGGTTGCATGTTTGTTCGGGCCGTAGGCCAACAAACATAACCGAGTTATTTGTTCGATGATGATGAGGCCGTGTTCCATGAATTGTGGAGCTGAAAACTTTAGCTCAAACTCGAATAATATACAAAACGACCCAACTCGTTTTTAATAGATGTGGATGGTAGTGTTTCCACATTTGCTGGTAGTAAATGAGGTTAAAAATGATTCAGTTGCTTATTACCTGATCTTAAACCCACCTAAAAAATTGATTTCATGATGCAAAAAGATCAAATTACACTTCTAAAAATTCTATAATCTGTACTTTCACATTTATTATAGTTAAAAGTAAAACATATTTTTTTTATTATTTCTTTAATTATGTAATATATTAATATATTCAGTCTTGACAGAACTTTTAAAATTAATCACATATATGGTCATATGCTTGGCAGATTACTCAACTCAAATGTTTAGGGTTCTTGTTAACTTTCCTTTTTGTACATATATTGTAGTGACACTGAACATGCATTAAAATTGAAATGTGTGGTAATACCAGTTCAAAATAATAGGAACTAGCAGTTTTCAAATGTGTTGTAACAGGAGTCAGAAATAATAGGAACTAGCGATTTTCGATTTCAGACTATATATCAGCCAATTTAGATAAGTCAGGGTCCGCTCAACCATTATTTAGGGGGGGGGGGCGTGAAGTAAAAAAATCGAGACATTTTTCATATTGTTTGGTTCGTGCTTGATCGGTTCAATGATAATACACTTTAGTTTAGTTTAGTTTAGTTTAATTGCTTGAAAATGCATTCGTTATATCCTATCGTCTATAAAGGCTATATTAGTATGTTTTATTTTATATTGTGAATTCAGAACTTTAAGTCAAAATGATGCAACTAAGTTATAAACAATGATGACATAAAGAATAAAAAAAGGTAATAACGATAAAAGTTAATAAATTGTGTTATATATCTTAATATAAATGAAATTGGCTTAATTTAAATCTCCATCGTGTCTATATATTCATTTTGTTAACAAATTTATTACTTTCAGTTGCACATGTGGGTTGTCAAATGTCAAATGTCAAATGTCAATTGTCATATATGGGCTAGTGCTTGGCCATTCTCTAAAAAAATGTGTGACTATCAACGAAGTCCAATTTTGTTAAAAATTCGTTGGTGAAAGTGGTTACTGATGAGAATCCATCGGTGAAAGTGTAGCGATAATGTGGGTGCGTGTAATTTGGTTTCCGGCGTATTACCGAGGAATTATCGATGACTAGTTTATGAATGCCCTCGGATCCGGTTCAATTTGCCACGTGACAGATTAAATAACAAAACAAGACAACCTAAAATAAATTACCAATTTATCTATACTATATATAATGTAGCAAAGAGGGGCAAATTAAGACACTACTTTTTAAGGGATTTACAAGTAAATGTTGCATATGATACAACCTTATAGTGGGGCAAAATAGTCATTCTCATCTTAAAACAAAACTCACGTTTAATTTAATATAGTTATAATATTCACCCCTTAATTTTAATTTAATTAAAGAATAATTACAACAATAACCCTTAATCTTTTACCTAAATCTTATTTTAATTTTCACTTTTAACCCAAATACCCCCATGATGTTTAAACGTTAATAACATTTTCATACGTTAATATTTTTTTAAAAAAAATATACCATAAAAACGAACATATTTTTATCTTTAATTAGAGTATGATATTGTCATAGTTTTTTCAGTTAAAAAAATACATTTTAAATGTGTGTTTCTGCTATGTTATGATAGTTTTAAATTAAATCGTGAGCCAAACCTTTTGTAACAGTTGTTTTTGTCGTCGAAAACCAAGACAGAACCTTTGACAGTTGAAAACAACTGGCCAAAAGTTAAAGAAAAAAAAATCAACCGTCAAATAAAATGATGAACGATTTTACGGTTTTAAACCGAACAATAAACACCCATAAACTTATTACGTAGTATGCGTTTCCCGCTGCATGGCGCGGGCACCTGTCTAGTATTATTTATTTGTCAAAGGCCTAAACGGCCAAAGATAAATAACCAATAAATTGTCTAATGACACTGACCTAGTTTGAGGTTCACTAACTTAAGTAAGTGAACCGTCTAAAGCCATTAACTAAACGAAAACATTTCTTTAGACATCAAGCACAATAACTACGTCTGTCTTTGGGAATCGATCATCGACTCTATGGAAGATAATCCATAAACTTCCTATGTGTGTAATCTGATATATGCTAAAAAAGAAGGTAAACATTAGATAAATGATGGCTGGCAAGTCCGTAAGGTAAGACATAAGACAAAAATGTAAGTTAACAAGTCAACAAGTACACAATCCATGAATTAAAATGTATGAAAATTGCATTTAATCTTTCACAACCAGGTGAAAGTCCATCCTTGAAACAGTTGCCCTGTATCAAGACTAGAAACTAACCTAAAAACAACGTTAGTCCGAAAAAACAACCTATAAACAACACATTCAAACAAGTCATATTGGTTTATTTAAGACTAAAACTCGAATCATGAATGTAAGATTTGAGCTAATTAAAAATATCAAAGGGATTGTTGTGACAATTTAGTATCCAACATCTAGGCATTGTCATCATGAATGCAAACATTTGACCTAAAATCATAAAATCACGATGAATACTCAAAATTACATTTGACCTTTAGTGGTGTGTAATTTGTGGATACGGGTGCAATGATGGGGTGTACGGTGTTGTTTGGTGGTGCAATTCGTGATAGGTGGATTGACGAGGGCACGCACAATTGGTTACAGTGGCGCCTATATATTGGTGGTGTGTGGCAGTCAGCGGCGAAACTTGGACTAAGACACCCGGGAGGGCTCAAAATGCATACAAAATTTCACAAAGGGGCCGAGCACAAATTTTCGGCCGAAAACGGCTAAATTTACAGTACCTATAAAAAAATTCGCCCGAATATGGCTAAAATTTAAACTACGCATACAAATTTCGGCATAAAACGGCTAAATTTACACTGCGTGTAAAAAATTTCGGACAAAAATAGGTAAATCTACAATACTGCGTAATAAAACAGGAAAAGGGGGGGGGGGTGAGGGGGAGGCGGCAGTGGTAATGGTCTTAATAAGTAGTCTCCTCTTCTAGTGCAATGCTTTGATTTTTGTCGATTGCTATTTGTCTGCTTTTTTTTTCATTCATGTTGTACATTATATTTGGCTGTCCTCAAGAAGCTGGAGGTAACATGTCCTTTTTAATCTATTATTTGCTTTGCCAAAAAAAAAATAATAAGTAGTGATGTAATGTAATCAACGATAGTTAGAGTATGCGTAGTTGGTGGCGTTCCTTTAAAGATGATTTAAATTTTGTTACACACTTACACATGTTTTTGTTCATATCTTATTTGTTAGTAGTGCATACGTATTTTGTTCCTATATTGTTGCACATGTTTTGTTATCTTTTCTATCAATTCAAAATCATTAACTGAACCTTTAAAACCGGTTGGTATCATAACCTCTAAAATCAACAAATTTGACACCATCAAGTAGCTAGTATATACTTTCATTTGGAATAAAAATTATAAACAAAGATTATAAACTCTACAAAAATGATAAGAACACTAGTGTAATCTCCAAGGACTACATTGGAGATTAGAACACGATCCATTCCATGTTCGTGTACAGCCTCCTCCATGAGAATCACAGCATTCGCATATCATTCCGAGTGTTTCAAAAGCCCTCGCATATCCTACAAATCATGTCCACCAAAGTTAGCATATAGACTACAAACTATTTCATTTTTAGCTAAGTTTCAAACTTATCTATTCAACAAAACTGATATTAGGAAAGATAGACTAAAAGCTAGTATATATGTATGTAACTACATAGAACAAGGTTTGGAGTTGGGTGCTTACTTCCTGGAGAAACGACCGAAAGTGGTCTCGCATGTGCAAATATCATGGTCTGATGATGAGGCTCGAACCTAAAACCCGTCAACAAAACAAATATCAACAAGATTGAGACTGGCTTAACGAACAATCTCATGTTATTGCAATCTTTTGAAACAAATTGAACTTGAAATCTACTAGTGTATTGGCTCCTGTGATTTGTTTCTAGGTGATATATAAACACCAAAGCTAATGATTGAATATATCTGTCCGTTAGTTAAGTTGACCTACAAAAGGTAGACTTAGTCTTTCAAAAATATTAAAATAATAATTGAAAACGGTATAAAAAATGAAAATCTAGAAGGGTTTGGTGGCTTATTTGGGTATTATGATGTATAGTTGTGAGATGTGACTATTGGGCTTCTAGATACACACGACAGTGAAGCCATGTTTGTTACGTTTCTTTTTGTTTGTTTTCAAAGGATACTTCGTATTTTTGTTTTTGTGGGACCATAAACATTATGGATGAGAAATTTTCCAATATAAAAGTGCTTACTACTTGTTTCTATTTTGTACTGTATTTTACAAAAAAAAACTATGTGCATCTAGAAGTATGTTATTTATAATTTTGTTCTTTTTTTAATAACTCTTTTTGTAATAACATACATGGCAACTGGCAAAACGCGTTTTTGTACCTAGGATATCTTATTTGATGCTCAAGTAGAGTCTGGTTCCCAGTTCTTTAATTAAACATTTTAACTGATCACTATTGAAGTATATTTTATTATATATTAACTAGTAGAACTCAATAGGCAATCCTACAAAGCAACCAAACAGTCTCAAAATCAGAGCCGACCCGGCTCTTTTGGAGGCCCTAAGTGAATAAAGGGGAATAAAGATATCAGGGCCCTTTTCTACATCACCATCTGTATGTTCGTTTAGGTTTTGTATGTTGGTCAATTTAAGCTTTTCGAATAATAAGATTCGTGCGTTTGGCTGCAAATTGGCATTGACTTCTGTATGTAACAAAATGTGATAAGAGCTTATTACCATAAATGCAGAAAGCCTAGACATCTCAAATTGCAAAGCTTATTACATTATCTTAAACTGCAAAAGTTTGTATACCGTTATACCCCCATGCGTGCGGCACATGACAAATGTTAACTGAAAACTTGGATGGTTGTTAGTTAAATGGACTAAAAACGAGGTACTTCGCCGTTTAAAGGACAATAGTAAAAGTGAACATTAAATTGCAAAAGTTTGTATACCATAATATCATGTTTTATATTACTTCATGTAAGTAATATAAAACATGATAAATATTAAACCTATGAATCTGTTATAGCATGAAGAGTAGTAATCATAGCAGGGTATGATGTAGTTGACATGCTTGTCATCTTGATCGAGTTCCCCTTTAGGATGTATAGTTAAGGATGGTTAGGGTTCTTCGGAGGAACCCGGTTTAGAAGAGAGAGGAGACACATGATTTACTTATGTGTGTGAGATTAGGTTATGATGTTAATTTATTCTCTCTATATATACACCCAATGGGGAAACCCTTTATTAGCTACTAAGAGTAATATGGCCCATCAACAATTACCAAGCTAATATATAATAGGTATAATTAATTATTTTTATCTATTATTATATAAATGATAATGATGGCCATATAAATAAATATATAAAATATATTTATTCTTACATTCTCCCACTTGGCCGAGTAATCATTTATTATGAGTATTAGATAAGTCTGATCAGGACTTAACACTCATTTTAGTTTTAAACTCAAACTGGAGCAGAGAAATACAGTCATTGAATTGAACATCAGCTCAAGGCCCCCTAAAATCATACTGCAGTCCTTATTTAAAACCTAAGTAGTTATGATCAAAATTTTCAAGTAAGCCCTTCAGAACGTTTGATTTGTATATTTAATTCGTCTATATGTCATTATGCATGCAGAATATATTAAGAGACGCACAAAATCAAAACCGATGAGGAAATTTAATAGTTAATCATTCATAGTACGATATGCAGTTGTACGTGGTCATTAATAAACCCCTCATGTTTATAAGTGCTTTCATAATACTTATGGATAATAGACCTTTAGTTATAGGATCCTTAAGCATATCATGAATGTATTCGATATGAAAATTTAGATTCCTCAATTCGTTCATAAACGAATAATTAATTTCATATCAAAATTTAATGCAGCACCTATCAAACTGTTACTGTTTGAGAAAACATGGTAGCTGACGTTATCACAATTAGTCTTCAATATATAAGTTATTTGGAGTTTAATAAAACTTATGAGTCCACTAATAAATATTAAACAACATTTATTGACAACAACGTTGTAATTAATCAATATATTATGTTGTTATGACTTAGGTTGTTGTTATCAGTTCATTATGACTCCTCCATGAGATAGATTTATCTACTGACATAAGAATATATCCCGAAAATTACATTTTTTATCTCTGAATATGACAAAGTTTAGAGTAATATACCGGTTTGAATTCTCACTTCTTCTTTTAAATTATAGTCTTTCGTTTCTTTTAATGATATTTTAATACTCTTTTAGATGTTTCACATTAATCTATGCATATCTAGTGTGTTACAATTTTGAGTAATATCTGAACGAGTATAGACTTGAACCTACATAAGGCTTCTACTTAATGAAGCATAAGGTACTAATCTCAATGATCCTATTACCCTCTAAATAGAGCAATATTGTTTGTTACATGTGTAAGGACCCATTTAAGATAAAACTTATAGAACAAAACTAATGTCCCTTTGGTTCTATCTCAGAATGTTATGATATCTATTATGTAAGGGATATCTTTGAGATATTTCATATCAAAGTGTGTGAACAATGCTTTGACTTATGTAACATATACTTGTCAGAAGAATGTCATCTATATAAGGACAAGTTTGTTTTTAGTTGCTCCCACTCATCTTGAAGTAGGTACATTAATCCACTTAGTTTTTGATGGAAATAATTGTATGAATATTTAATCAAATTTTGATGTTTGCATTAACCCATATATGGATTTTATTGACTTATAGACTAAATGTTCATTAACCTTCAGTTTATAACATTTAGGTTGTTTTATGAGCATGTAGATATGTAAGTCAGTTATTAAGTGTAACATCCTAAATATTCTAATAATAAATAAAGAAAGTTGCTTTAAATTGTCGTGCGTTTAATAATATTAACTAACGTCTAATATGGAAAAGATCATGGACTTGGATTTAATTAAGATGGGTTAAGGATAATGGGCCTTAGGTCCATGGGCCTTGGGGAATATAAATATCCCCCTAAACCACCATAAAACCCTAAACCTCATTTCATTCCATCTTAATCTCTACACACTCAAAAACACACACATATACTTACACCTATATACGGCCGAGAGCGAGAGTGGGATCCAAGACAAAGTAAACGAGATTCTTGATAGATCCTTCAATACGCAAGATAAATACAAGATCTAGGGTCCGTGACTAAGCCAAACAAACACGAAAAGGTACGTTTTGATCTTAAAGATTACGTTTTTATTAACGTTTAGCCTTGAAACTTAGAACGAGAGTAGATCGGATGTAAACGAAACATAAAGTTGTAAACTTGATGATAAATACGAGTGTAATGAACCCGAAAATGGAGAAGGCTCGATTAAATAAACTAGTATTGAACGTTTTTGAACTTAAAGGTCCAAACTTTACGTGTTTTCGGGTCGAACCATATCCAAAAACGACCATAGGATTGATCGCGAGTTGGTTAAATATCGTATCCAAGAGTTTCACGTTAAAACGATGATGATTTTAGGGATTAAGGATGAACAGCGGGGCTGCTGCATAACTTCGCCTGCAAAGCTTAACTTTGCTTGCAAGCAAGTTCGCCTATGGTTAACTTCGCTGGACCCCAAGTTCGCCCCTAACAACTTCGCCTAATTGATAACTTCGCCTAAGGCTAAGTTCGCCTAATTGATAACTTCGCCTAAGGCTAAGTTCGCCTAATTGATAACTTCGCCTGGCATAAGTTCGCTTAAGGTTAACTTCGCCAAACTTAACTTCGCTTGATGTTAAGTTCGCTTATTGTTAAGTTCGCTTATTGTTAAGTTCGTTGGAGTTAGCAAATTAGAAAATAATTTAAAAACCTAATGAAAAATGTGTTAAGACAGCCAGGGGCTCTGCTCCTTGGACCCTGCTAGGGGCTGCCGCCCCTAGACCCCGCTGCTAGGGGCGCTGCCCCCGGACCCCCGTTCGTTGTGGGTCTTATAAAGATAGAAATACAACATGAGTAGTAGTAGTTAATTGATACGTGTAAATATTATACAGTTAGCCGTGCACAGCTCAAAAAGGGAATAGCTATTAACGGAGAGCGTAACAGGATTCAGGTGAGTTTCTAGCCCCATTTATGTGTTATGTTTTCGGGGCTGTGTGCATACTCAATATGTTTGTTAATACGCTTATCCTAAGAGATAAGTGTATGCCTTATGTGAATAATGTGAAATGTATGAATGATTGCTTGATGGTACGTGAACGATCTTCGGATATTGCACGTACTGTTAGGTTGTAACGCTATGTATAAGGTAAGTATGATACATATGCTTATGTGTATGAACGTGATAAAGTTAATAAAAGAAGGAAAGGATGGTTGTATGGTTGTATGGTTACGAAGAGGGTACCGGGCCCTAATAATACTCGAGGTATGATGTATGGTTGTATGGTAACGAAGAGGGAATCGAACCCTACTAATATTCGAGGAAAGAGGGTACCGAGCCCTAATAATACTCGAGGAAAGAGGGTACCGAGCCCTAATAATACTCAAGGAAGGAGGGTACCGAGCCCTAATAATACTCGAGGAAGGAGGGTACCGAGCCCTAATAATACTCGAGGAATGTAGGGCGTAATGCTCTTTATAACGTAAGATATGAAAGCAAGTTAATACAACAGAAAGTATGAAAGTATGAAAGTATGAATGAAAGAATATAAGTTTGTGTGTATTGTATAATGTATGATTAACTAGAACTCACTCAGCGTAGCTGACTTTTAGTATGCACGCAGGTGAGTAGGATGAGGCAACTCGCTTGAGGAGACACGTGGCACTGAATAAGAGGCTGGCATCGGAAGACTCAAGACGTTTAAGTTTAACGTTTTGTTTATTTTGAAAGACAAGATGTTGTTTTAAGACAAGATGTGTTTTGTTATGAAATGTTTTATGAAAGCTTTTATATTCCGCGAATGTTTTAATTAACTCTGATATTAGAACTGCGTTTATGAGTAAATCCAACACGAAAGTAGGGCTACCGGTAACGGGGCCTTACATTAAGGAAAGTTGGTTTAATGTTCTTCTGATGTAGCTCTTTAACTATTATAAGCTACTTGAACAATGATGATCCTCAAAGAAATGTTTTATAATATAGGTTATAAGATTCTTTGATGATTTATTCCATTTTGAATCTAACCTTTAATAATCAGTTATGCTTCGTAGTGTCTTAACGTTCGTGTTAGGATTTAGTTTAGTTATGAACACCTTTAGGTGATTCAACCAAATCTCAAAACGTTAGTGACTTATGGAGTCAATTATGATTGATGATAATGGTTTAATTATAAGGGGTATGATCATTAAACTTTGCAACATCCAATTCAACTTTAGTTAGGGAGGTTACATGAGCATCAAATTTAGTAGGTTTTAAAACCTAGATGGTCTCCTAAGTTGATTATTGGGTAATTTTAAAAGTCTCAGTTTTATAGATTAGCTCTTAGTTAGGTTGCTATCATTTTCAGGATTCTAAGTGTGTAAGATTTGGCGCAGTATGGTGTACAAGAGGTGTAATTGGAGTAAAATTTAATATCTCTCTCCCCCCCGCCTCTTGTACTTCTAACAAGTCATTATAAAGACTTTTACTGCTCCCACTGACCATAGAAACCTTTAGGAAATTAGCATACTTAGGGTCAGTATTTAAAGACCAACAGATTCTAACAGAGAAACAAGTTAATAATATAAGTTGTTGCAGTTTCTCTTGGTGAGGATTAATTTAGTAAGAAATCTGAATTTGTCCACGTTTAAGCAACAATGAAACTTTTGTAAGAGTAGTAGTAAATTCTAAAGAGATAAGTTTTGATGGAATAGTGTTATGATGGAGCAGTGTCTTGTACAAGAGGTGTATTGGAGATAATATCAAGTTTTCACTCCCCCACCTCTTGCAAATCTTGTAAGTTATGATTGAGACACTTAAGGCTCCCACTGATCTTTAATATCTCTAGGAAAAATACAAGAGAAGTTTAAATAATGTACATGACGTGGGAAACTATCATATATATGTTAGACTTGATTTGATTCCATTAACGTCCAGATGTCATAATAAACTTAAAGGACATATTTAGAAGAAATCGTATTAAGTATATATGAACGGATCTCTTTAAGACCGCGGGCCATAGAATACTGATTAGATACAAGTAAATAGCATTTTAAATGATAAAAGAATTATGTCTGAATATTCCGTTTGAATAAGTTTCACGAATGTAAGTGAAATATAACTTATGGTGGACCCATACTTATTCCTTAAGCCAAGTAATATTTAGGGCATTTAACACATGATTTAAAATCACTAAGAATGAGATTATATGAAAAATCACCCTTATTAACCATGTCATGATTTCTCATGAAATTTGGTTTTAATAGATGAATATTATAGGTCTCATTTGTCTTTCGTTAAATTTTAATTTGCATTATAACAAAAGTTGTGAAAGTATACATTATCATCTAGTTCTATTTTACAAATGTTTCAATCTAGATATTGATAACAAATAATATAAGAGTTTAAGGTAAGAGTGACTTTATGTTGGCTATGCAAACCTTATAACTGTCATAATGTAACTTAAGGATTGATACTAAATTCTGATGAATCTTCAGAATATTTAAGGTATCATAAAGCGTAATTAAAAGACAGTTTTTCATGGTTCTAATAACCTTAACATTTAAATTTCTCACTAACACTCATGTTAGTTGTTTGTTGATTTCGGGTAAACATATAGAACTAGACTCAACAAATCATGTGTTAATGGGAATATTAGGATTAGCAGACTTATATATCATTATTATACAACTATCAATTTTAGCCAGTTGTTCTTTTGAATTATGGATAGTCTTGTAATATCTATGCCTAATCAAATGGCATATTTTTGCAATGTGACTTATCCTTAAGAAACCTAAAGCTGGAAATAATACTTGTATTTTGTCTATGAACCTTAGAATTATCTTCTTTTAGGTTTTAATGGTAGTGAGTTGAATAACATCTTATTTCTAGCACCAGACATTTCTTTTTGTACACATATGTTGCTGATCAACACACTCATTTTCCTTTGGTACTTCTGAGTGTTATAGTTGATTCGTAAGGCACCAAATTGTAATGCTGAAAATTTTAGTATGTAATGTACTAAAAAATGTGTTTAATTCCATGTGTAAGCCCTTAATATTATGGGTCATGGTATTTTACATTATGATGTATTCGGTAATGCCATTTAACCTTATAGTTAGAATTTTCAAGAAAGAATGCATGCATCTTATGAGTTATTTTGATTAGTCTTAGGAAAAACTAAATCAAGAATAACTCTAGTGATAGCATTTATTTAAATAAATTATTGATTATCATTATTATAAGAGACATCATGATTGACGCATCCCATTTTTTATGCTCTAGTTTTTAATATAATGATTGCTATTAGAAAGAGCAGTAGGATAGCCATATCATGTCTTAATGAATAATTAAAATTGAGAAGAGCTAAATGTTATTAAAACTCTTTATGAGACAAAATACAATTGTATTTTAAGATTAGAGTGGATGATTTGGATGAGATCGTTATTTTGGAAGAAAATATAGTGAGTAATATTATGGGATATTAAAATAATATAGATTAAAGTTTATGATCATTAGATTAATGAAGGATCATTAATATAAGGATCACTATATTTTATTGAAGATGTGATATGTCTATTATTAACATCAAACTAATAGACTATGAATAATAGTTCTACTTAAACAAAAAATAAATCACCTTTGGGCAGAAGTAAAATGTATTTAAGTATATGTGCAAAACAATTGTAACACATTACCTTTGAGCAGAAGTGATACAATTATTTTAATTGTGCACGGGCTAGTTTTGCTAAATGAAAATGTAACAAATCACCTTTGGGCAGAAGTGAGACATTTGTATCATGTTAGGCAAAACTAACAAAAGCTTTTCAGTTATACTTGAATGATATGGTAAATGTAACTCATCACCTTTGGGCAGAAGTGTTACATCAAAAGTTCATTCAAGTTAAGCCTTTATGTTTTGTAAAATTTTATAATATTTAAGGTTTACAAAATATTTAATTAGTTAATAGCGGAAAATGTTTAGAGTAAGGATTTTTAAGTTTCCGGTAGGACCTTATTTTGCGGAATTAGTTCTCGGAAATTTTGGTTTCCCGAGAGTTGCCAGTTTCCGGCTTTTAGTGGGTTTTTCAGTATTTGGGTGTTTACATGATTTTATGGAGTTTTATGGAAAATGTTGATTCCGGTATTAGTGAGTTTTCGGGTTTATGGGTTATTACCCCAAACCATTTTAGAAACTCATAAACTCTTAGAACACATAAGCTATTTTAAGCCCATAATACATGAATTTTAAATAGCCCGTGAACCCGTAAACTGGTTTAAGCCCTTAACCCATGATCTTTATTAACTAAATTAATAATGATAAGATTTGGTTCAAATCTTTTTAATGATTAACAATTATATTTGTTTCCTATTTTAAGGGGATTCAAATCTTTTAAGAAAAATATTAAAACTTCTAAGTTATCCAAGATTTGAAAAAATATTTCCCTAATAATCATTAACAAATTTTCATCTAGATTTTGAACCAACATATGTATAATTTTCGATAATAATGATGAACACGAAGAACATCATCGAAAATTTTAACAATTAAACATAAAAAAAACTTGGAATCGAAATCTTTAAACATGAAGTTAACAGATTTCGAAAATATTAGAGTTTACTAAATATGAATTTTAGCGATTTTAAACATTTTCATTTATTGTTTCCGTAATAGCACATGAAAAAAAAGAAACCTAAAAAATTAGGGTTTATCAAGTTTTTGTCCATGTCTTCTGAATCAATTCCAGATTTACGGAAAACATGAAGAACTGATTAATCAACATCACTCTAATGCCACATGTTGATCAGTTTTTCATGTAAGTAATATAAAACATGATAAATATTAAACCTATGAACCTGTTACAGCATGAAGAGTAGTAACCGCAGCAGGGTATGAAGTAGTCGACATGCTTGTAATCTTGATCGAGTTCCCCTTTAGGATGTATAGTTAAGGATGGTTAGGGTTCTTGAGAGGAACCCGATTTAGAAGAGAGAGGAGACACATGATTTACTTATGTATGTGAGATTAGGTTATGATGTTAATTTATTCTCTCTATATATACACCCAAGGGGAAACCCTTTATTAGCTATTAAGAGTAATATGACCCATCAACAATTACCAAGCTAATATATAATAAGGTATAATTAATTATTTTGATCTATTATTATATAAATGATAATGATGGACATATAAATAAATATATAAAATATATTTATTCTTACACGACTATTTTTAATGGATAATAATTGTCACAAATAAATATGGTCATACATTATTTCAATTTTTCTCTTTTTCCATTCACCTAATATATAAATATTTACATAACCAGCCTGTAATTGATTATGCCTTCTTGTCGTTTCATTGGTCAAACTACTTAATAGAGATTTTTTTAGCATATATGACGCTTTTGTGGAGTAGAGCACCATATGGCTTTTCTATGGGAAGGGAAAAAGAGAAAAAAATAAATTTGAAAGGAAAGAAAGGATGAGTTATGTATTGGCTACTATTAATTACTGGGAATGCTCTAAAAGCAAGTAGGTCTGTAAATGAATTGAACGTTCGGTGAACTGTTCGTAAACCGTTCGATGGAAAGTTCGTTTATATTCGTTTATTTATTAAACGAACGAACACAAACAAAAAATTTGTGTTCGTTTAATTAAGCAAAAGCATGAACACGTGTTCCGTTCGTTCATCTATGCTCATGAACGTTCGTTTATGTTCGTTTATTTATGTTTGTTTATGCCTATTTATTTATGTTCTATTATGTATTAATAGAAATAATTAACTATAATCTGGATGAGTAATCTAATTACAGGTTTTATATATTTTTTTAATTTGTGTCCATTTAAGTGTTTTCATTTATGTTATTTTATATTTGTTGTGTTTGCTTACATTTGTTTATCTATATTCATTTATGTTCGTTTATCTTTGTTCAGTTATGTTTCTGATTATAAACAAATGAATATAATAGAACGCAAATGTTCTTTTTTCTTAAATAAACGAAAATGAACATAAATATTTGTTTGATTAAGTGTTCGTATTCGTTTAAAGTTAAATGTACGAACATGAATATGCCCTTGTTTGTGTGTGTTCGATTCGTTTACAAACTTTCATTACGCACATTGATATATACGTCGTTTTCAATTTCTAGGCTCTGTTGATTTTATTTGTGTTCGCTTTTGTTCGTGAGCCGTTCTGAACACACTCATTTCCTTAATGAACGAATACGAACATAAAATCTCGTTTGGTAAGTGTCTGTGAACCGTTCGTGAACACATTATTTCCTTACGAACGAACACGTACAAGGCCTTGTTCGTGTTCGTTCGGTAAGGAAATAATGTGTTCACGAACAAACGAACACGTATTGTTCGTGTTCGTTCGGTTCGTTTACAGCCCTAAAAGCAAGCGTGGTGGAAAGGCATTCACTGTTGTCACGGTCAATTGTAAAAATGTGGGATTATTGAAATCCCATCTGCATTAGTATTTAAACTATCTCCAACTAATTTTTTATAAGATTAATTAATAAATTAAATTATATACAAAAATAACAACATATATAAGAAATTAGAAAAAGAACACATATATTTACTAAAGGGATATTGGTTTTTAATCTCCCAATTTTCACTCATTGGTCGATAACACTCTCAATTAACGATTTACCTCCCACCCCTCCTAACTTTCACCCTATTTGTTTCTAGCACTCTCGAACTTAACGGAGCTTATATCCGTTAATTTTCTGCAGGCATGGTATTTATTTAATGATTTTTTATGTTAAGGTGGCAATTCTTTTATGAAATGGCTAATTTTGTTTTTTCTAATCTTCACTTTACTCTCTCTCACAGCTCACCCCTGCCATATCGATTTAAATTTATATATTTACTCCACAATCCACATGCTGCTAGCAACACCGATTTCATGAAATTGATACAAATTAAAAAACTTTCAACAGTTGTTAGGGCATAGAACTTATGGATCATTTATCCTTGAGATATATTCCAGATTACGAAGGATCAAGGATCCTCGGTATTATTTATTTACTAATAATTGTGTTTGAATGGTTTTGTGATTGATTGAAATAACTGCTATAGGACCTGGTCAGCCTTATATTTCGCTACAAGACTCTTTCACCACGTGGTCAAAGAGTGGGAGTGGCTTGTGGAAGAATGGCGAGAAAATAGGACTAGTTGTTATTTGTCTATTTTGCTTATAACCGAGTTTATGATCAGTTAGGTCACATTCTTATCACTTCGCACATACCAGATACATTGAGAACTCTCTCTAAGCAACACACACACACATAGCTTTCGTTGTAATACTGATCATATTCTCCAAACCTTGTATCCTCAGTTTTTATATTAATAAAGTGGTGATAGACAATTCTCATCACCTGGGGTTTTTGTGCCGGCGATCCGAACAAGATCAAGGGCTTTTCCTCGTAACAAATCCTAGTGTTTGTTTTTGCAATCCTTATATAATCGTTATTATCATCATAGAACTAAACCTCACCTTACAAATTTGGTTACTTGATCCTTAAACGATTTTTTACCAAAACAATTTGGCACCCACCGTGGGGCAATTGGTGCTATAATCCATATTACTTCCTATCGATTTTCAACCTAATTACCTACACTACTACCAATGGCCTCTCAACAATCTTCTGATTCATCCACCATGCCTTCATCAGTTTCTCACCCACCAAGAACCTTACCACCGATGTCTCCTCCGCTAGCAGTAGCTCCAAGGACCACTGCGGCTGGAAACAAGACACAAGTTCCAGTGTTCCAGAGCTCAAAAACCACTGCTGCCACTTCGGTGGTTAACTCTAACAATGATGTTTCTACTATGTTTTCACAGGTTAAAGCATATATTGAGCAGCAAAACAGGACTAATCAGAAGATCCTTCGTGAGATAGAAGACCTCAAGAATAGCAAGAGGCCGTTGGAGGATCAGACTCCTTTGGTGCCTAGGATGCTGGATTTCACCACTCCAGGGTCCTTGGCTCAAATTGCTCAAGGATCATCTATCCTTCAACAGGGGTCCATGGGTCAGCAAACTCAAGGATCCTCGTTCCTTTAGTCAGGATCATCTATCCTTCAACAGGGGTCCATGGGTCAGCAAACTCAAGGATCCTCATTCCTTCAACAAGGATCGCCCATCCTTCAACCAGGAACCTATGGGTTGTATCCTCAATGATCCTTCAACTCCCAACCTCAAGGATCCTTCTGGCAGAATCAAGGACCCTCAGGGATTCAGCATCAAAGGTCTTCAGAGGTCCATGAAGGAGACATCATCCCCATGCAGACCATTGCCTCTAGTGGACCGACTACCATAGCAGATGCTTCTTATTTTGGCTACTCTTCTGGGATGCCAACGTTCAATCAATCGAGAGTTAACACACATAATCACATATCCTTAAACACTAACCTTGGCTCTATGTAGGATACATGTATCAACCAGGTTATGGTTAAGGAACTTCAAAAGCTTAAGGATATGATATCCAGCGTGCCAGGAGTGGTCCGTCCAATCCCTGAAATACCAGAAGGGAGCCATAAGCTATCTAGATTTGCTCCACCAATCTGTGATGCGGAGATCCTAAAACGCTTTCAATCCCCCAACATGAAGGTGTATGATGGGACCTCTGATCCGGAAGAGCATGTGGCTCAATATAGAGAAAGGATAATGATCAATCTAATTCTTGAAAGACTCAAGGAAGCTTTTCTATGCAAGGGTTTCGGATCCACACTAACATGATCTGCACTTAAATGGCTGCTAAGTCTTCCTCCCTATTCTGTTACTTCTTTTTCACATTTAGTTAACTTCTTCAACAACCAGTTTTCTTGTAGTAGCAGAAATTTGAAAAGTTAACTAGTGATTTGTATAGAGTTGTCCAGCCTTATGATGAATCCCTTAGGGATTTTGTTACAAGGTTTGTCAGGGAGGCCCTAGAGATCCCTAATCTTGATGTGGCTACGGCTATTAAAGCATTCAAGATGGGACTTCAAAGGGGATCCCCATTTTATGAAGATCTTGTGATGATTCCATGTAGGACTTTAGATGAAGTCAAAAACAGGGCACTCAGATTTATAAGTCTAGAGGATGACAAGAAGATCCAAGAACGGTTAGGAGCTCCAACAAAACAAGAGTCACCTAACTCAAAGCCATACTCCAAGTTCAACAACCAAAACGTCCGGGCAGTTGAAGAAGGAGATGATGATAAGGACTACCCAAGTATTTTCGAGTATTGCTTCTGTGTTGATACTCATGGATTAATTTGTGCTACGAAGGATCTTGAAGAGAACAACAAGAAGTCAATGACCTTTAAAGACAAATCCAAGTAGTGTGCATTCCATGAGGATTTTGGCCATATATCTGATGACTGCATTGGTTTAAGGAGGGAAATTGGATACCTCCTAAGCATGGGCCATTTCAAAGAACTCTTGGGAAGAAAAAATTCAAGGATCCAGGATCCTGAAGATGTCCCGCAGAAAGCAACTCCGCCCCCATCAAACGCACAAGTCATCAACTTCATCTACAGTGGCTAGGATATATGTGGAACTTCCTTCTCCGCGGCTAAGAGGCCTAATAAAGAAACAAAATTGGAGAATAGGGAGCGACCAATCATCTCCACTACCTTGAAAATTGATAAGAGAATCTTATTTGATGGAGAGGACAAAACAGACATCCTGGATCCTCATCTTGATCGTTTGATTATAACTCTTTTTATTGCTAACCATTATGAGCGCAGGATCCTAGGTGACGGAGAAAGTTCAGTTAACATCATTCAGTATGATGTACTCCAGAAGATGAATATCCCAGATGTTGGGAGCAGATTTTTTATCCTCTGGATTGATCATGATTTAAGGATTTCGACCTATCCTGCCGATGCAAATATTCTGAGGGTTATGTTTGACTAATTCATTTGTCCTTTATTATTTGTGTTTGTTTAGCAGATAAGACCACATGTTTAATGTGATTATAAGAACGTGGGTTTATAACGGCTATTCATAAGGCTTCGTCAACTCGAACGTGGGAAGCAACGGATAGTGTAGGACTCAGTCTATGGTTTATTCCGGATTTCTTAGAATTTCAGTTGTACTCTTTTGTTTATTTAAACGAGCTGATATAATCGATTAGAACACACACTTCACTTGCTTAGCTATCGACACTCATTGTAACACTTAGTATACGATCTACTATCAGCTCCACCACTTGTAATCACCCTTTTTGTTATTAATAAAATAGATGGTGATAGTTTTAACCGTCCGGGGTTTTTTGTGCTGGAGATCTCAAGATCAAGGGCTTTTTCCCTCGAAATCAAATCATTGTGTTCACCATATTTTTGATCAAGCACTCTACCTCACATACGAATTTGATCACAAAATTACTTTGTTAATTTTTTACCTAAAAAATTTGGCGCCCACCGTGGGGCAAACGGTGCTTTGATCATTATTAACCCTCAAACTAAACCCTAATTTCAATATCCACAACGTGTCTTCTCAACCGAAGAATGTTTCCTCTTCTACCGCAGCTTCAGATTCCTCTATGAGGCCGCCTATGCCTCCTCCTCCTACTGGTGGTATTCCGAAGAAACCTGACAACATTCAGAAGAAACCAGCTACTCCCGTGTTCTCAGAATCGAGGTCGTCTCCCCAGGATCCCATCATGGTGTCCAACAACGACCTTCTGTCTATGTATAGACGGTTACAAGAACAGATGGAACGCCAGAACAAGACCAACCAGATGTTCGTGAAGGAACTGGAGGATATCAGGAAAGCCAAGAAGCCGACGAAAGAATTCACACTGCTAGTCCCGAGATCTCTGGATTTCACTCCTCCAGGATCTTTAGGATTGGTGCGTCCAGAGTCGACCATGGCATACAACTCTGGATCCTCATCTTTCCAGCACTCAGGGTCTGCGGGATTGTATGCATCCTCATCTTTCCAGCACCCAAGGATACTTGTATGCATCCTCTGCTGGAACGTTTCAACATGCAGTATCCTCAGGATTGTCTCAACAGTCCGGATCCTCAGGATTGTTCCATCAGACTGGATCCTCAGGTCCTTATCAGCAGGCGGTATCCTCAGGATTTCAGCAACAGCCAGGATCCTCAGGAGTACCCTCACCAGGGTTCCCTAATCCTCAGCAACCATTTGCTCAGACTCTGCAGTTCACAGGATCCTTTGAGGTGCACCATGGTGACTTTATCCTGATGTAGGCTAACACTTCGACCGCTCCATTTGCAACTCCTGGAAATACTATGTTTGGGAATGCAAGCTACAACACCCAGACTGTTCCTCAGAATATTAATCAGGGTAAGACTTTCAATACAATTACATTTAATGCTAATCAAGGATTTTTGCAGGATGCATGCATAAGTTCAAGTTTAGCCCGGGAATTACAGAAAAAGACATGATATCAAATGTTCCTGGTGTAATCCATCCCATAGCTGAAGTTCCCACCGATAGTCATAGAATATCCCGATTTGTGCCATCAATTGGTGACGTACAGATCCCAAAACGGTTTCAAACCCCAAATTTGAAGCTATATGATGGTTCGACGGATCCTGAGGAACACGTTGCACAGTATAGAGAGCGTATGAAGATCAACCCAATCCCTATGGAAATCAAGGAAGCATCTCTTTGCAAGGGGTTTGGGTCTACCTTAACCAGAGCAGCCATGAAATGGCTACTGAGTATTCCTCCTAACACGATCACTTTCTTTTCTCATTTAGTTAACTTGTTCAATAACCAGTTTTTTGCAGTAGAACATTTGAGAAGATGACAGGTGATCTTTACAGGGTTACCCAGAATCCTGGGGAATCCTTGAGAGATTTTATTACCAAGTTTAGTAAGGAGTCACTGGATATTCCAAATCTAAACCCGGCTTCGGCAGTGGAAGCTCTTAAGTTGGGGTAGAGAAAAACTCCTCTTTCTATGATGATCTTGTTATGACTCCATGCAGGTCGTTAGATGAATCAAGAAGCAGAGCTCTGAGGTTTATCAGGCTAGAAGACGATAAGAAAAACTTTAAAAAGATTGATACCCCAAATTATGATCAGACGAACAGGAAAACCGAATCCCCTTGAAAATCATATCGATCAAAACCTTACTATAAGCCTGATAACCCCAGGATTAATGCAGTAGATGATGGAGATGATGAAGAATATCCTAAGATCTCTGAATATTGTTTTTCTGTTGATATTAGTGGATTAATGTGTGCCATGCAGGATTTAGGTGAGAAAGCTAGATGGCCAAAGAAGACGGATAAACAAGGAACCTAGAAAGACAAATCAAAATGTTGTGCCTTCCACGAAGATTTTAGGTACTTGACTGAGGATTGCATTGCACTCAGAAGGGAGATTAGCTATCTTCTCAGCAAGGGCCACTTGAAAGAGCTACTTGGCCAGAAGAAGGGAAAATAGCAAAATCCTGAAAAAGAGACTCCTCCACCAACAGATGCAAGAACAATCCTGTTCATATCCAAAGGATCTGACATTTGTGGAACCTCTTATTCTGCTGCAAAAAGAAATGCTGATCAAAGAAAGTTAGAAGTGGTTGACAGACCAACAATGACATCCATTCTCACTCAAGCAAAGACCATATCCTTTGATGAAAGCGATAGAGTCAATATTCAAGATCCTCACCATGATAGTTTGGTAATAACATTATATGTGGCTAACCATTATGTGCGCAGGATCCTCATAGATGGTGGAAGCTCTGTCAACATTATTCAACTTGATGTGCTGAAAAAGATGAATATTCATGAGGATGAGATTATCCCCAGTTCCTTAGTATTGGTTGGATTCAGTGGAGAGAATAAGAACACTATTGTGGATATCAAGCTCCCAGTATATGTTGAAGAGGATAATAAAATGCAAAAATTTTATGTTATTGACTGTTTATCTTGTTGCAATATTATATTAGGCAGGCCCTGGATATACGACATGGAAGCAGTCCCTTCCACTTATCAAAATCATCAGTGATCAACAAGATGCAAAGAATTGCTACACCTCTTCTATGAAGTGTACTGCCAAATCCCAGTAGGCGTAGAAATTACAGAAGCCGGCACAAGACATAATGGAGGCCAGGGAACAAGAAATTAAAGAAGTACTTCCTTATCCCGAGGATCCTGAAGTCAAAGTGCTGATAGAAACGAGCATTCCTGAGGATATTGAGTCAAAATTGCTCGATTTCCTCATGTCAAGGCTGTCAATATTTGCATGGAAACATGAAGATATGACAGGTATTTGCAAAGATATTATAACACATAAACTTGGAATTGATAATTCTTTCAGGCCAATCCATCAAAAGAGAAGAAAGTTTGCACCTGAGAGAAACATAATCATTCAAGAAGAAGTAGAAAGACTCTTGAAGGCAAATATGATTAGGGAAGTGCAATATCCCCGATGGTTAGCAAATGTGGTGGTTGTACAGAAAAAGAATGGCAAATGGAGAGTTTGTGTAGATTTCACTGACTTGAATAAGGCCTGCCCTAAAGATCCATTCCCTCTACCACACATAGATTCAATGGTAGACGCTACAGCCGGCCACGAAATGCTGACATTTATGGACGCATCGTCAGGATTTCAGCAAATCCAAATGGAGCCCTCAGACCAAGAAGACACGACCTTTATCACTCTCACAGGTATTTATTGTTATATTGCTATGCCCTTTGGACTTAGAAATGCATGTGTGACCTATCAGAGGTTAGTTAACGTGATGTTCAAAGAGAAACTGGGGAGACGATGGAGGTCTATATTGATGATATGGTGATGCAGTCCAAGAAAGCTGAGGATCACCTCCAAGATCTCAAGACCGCATTTGATATCCTCAACAAATATAACATGAAGCTGAATCCTTCAAAGTGCCATTTCGGAGTAAAGGTTGGCAAATTCTTGGGATACATGGTCACCAAAAGGGGGATAGAGGCGAGTCCAGAGAAGATACAAGCTATCCTCAACCTGAAATCCCCAGCATGAGTCAAGGATGTTCAAAGGCTAACTGGCAGGATAGCATCGCTCAACAGATTCATATCTAGATCCTCAGAAAAGTGTACAGAATTTTATGATTTCCTGAGGAAAACCAAGAAGTTCGAATTGACCAGCAGGCATGAGGAATCTGTAATGTCCTTAAAAGCTTATCTTTCTTCTACTCATCTGCTGGTAAAACCCGAGGAAGGTGAACCTCTATCTCTATATCTAGCTGTATCAAATAATGCTGTAAGTGCAGTTTTGGCCAAGGATCTCGAAGGTCAACAACATCCCATCTATTATGTAAGTAAAAGTCTCTTGGATGCTGAAACCAAGTATTCTTATCTTGAGAAATTAATTTTGGCACTTATTATGGCATCTACTCAACTTATACACTATTTTGAAACTCACCCTATATGTGTTAAAACTAATTACCCTAGTAAGTCTGTTTTGAGAAAACCAGAAATGTCAGGTAGGATGGAAAAATGGGCTGTGAAGCTAAGTGCATATGATATAACATATGAACCTAAGACTGCCATCAAATCCCAGGCATTAGCAGACTTTGTGGCTGATTTCACCAGTGAACTTAAAGAAGAGGCAGACTTGGAAGTCCAACAACTTGAAGAAACCAAAGATAAGTGGACTCTATACACTGATGGTGCTTCAAATGTTAGAGGAACAGGTCTCGGGATCCTGCTGAAATCGCCACAGGGGGACATTATACCTCAATCCATATCCTGTGGATTTCAAGCCACAAATAATGAGGCGGAATATGAAGCTTTGATAGCAGGATTACAACTAGCAATCAACATGAAAATCAGGTTTATTCAAGTATATGTTGATCCATTATTATTAACTAATCATTTTAATAGTTCATATACTTTTAGAGGAGAAAAACTAATGAAATATCTAGAGCTAGTCAAAAAACTAGCAAAGTGTTTCGAAATGTTTGATATTTCACAGGTACCTAGAGAAGAGAATGTTGAAGTAGACGCCCTAGCATATTTAGCTTCATCCTTCAAGATGCCGGAAGATATCAAGATTCCTATCATACATATCCTGAGCCCAGCAATAGGAGAAAAGGTGTCAATGAAATATCAGACGATGATAAAGATATGGGAGTCAAGAATCCTGAGGATAATGAAATTTCTTGGATTTTCCCAATCAGGAGATATATTCAAGATGGATTTATCCCCAAGGATGAAAACCCTAGAGCTTTTCGCAAGAAGGTAGTCCCGTATACTATAATGAGTGATATATTATACAGAAAATCTCTTGCAGGACCATATCTTATATGTTTGTAGAAGGCAGAAGCTCAAGAAGTTCTTCAGGATATCCATGAAGGAGAATGTGGGAATCACACTGGGGGCAGAGCACTATTCTCTAAAATCCTGAGGACAGGATACTTTTGGCCAACGATGAAGAGAGATGCTATGAATTATTCTTATAAATGTGATGCATGCCAGAGACATAGCAATATTTTGCACCAGGAGCAGAACCCTTGTATCCTATTATATCCCCTTGGCCTTTCATGAAGTGGGGAATGAATATTGTGGGAAAACTACCAAGAGCTCCAGGACGAAAAATCTTAATGCTGGCTATGACAAATTATTTCTCGAAGTGGATTGAAGCGGAAGCTTTTGTTCAAGTCAGAGAGAAAGAAGTTATCTCATTCATCAAGCGCAATATCCTGACAAGATTTGGAATCCCGGTAGAGATAATGTGTGACAATGGCTCACAATTCATCTGTAACACCTCGTAACCGCAGCGGAAACGTAAACGGGATGCAACAGACACGTCTGATATCAACAGCATTGCTTATAAAGAAAACACCACTACATTAAGTTACATCATATTACATTGTTCCGAGTTTAGTTACCGTCTAGGCGTTAGCACATAAGTTATACCAACAATACATTAACATATTTAATACAAAAAGATCATTAAGCTTCCACAAAAAGCACGCATCGTCAAGCATGTAGCAATTATTCCAGTTTGGGGGTACCTAGAAAGCATGTAAAGAAAACGGGTCAACTACGAATAGTTGGTGAGTTTCACTAATTTAAATAAACAGTAGCAAATCATTATAATAATCATATATTAGCGATGTAATTATGCTGAGCCCACAAGTGAAACCTCTGACTATCCTCATACAACCCCGTGGCATACTCCGCCCACGGACCTGCCCCAAACCGCTATGCCTAACATTACATAGCAAAAATATATAACAACAAAATAGACATGTGCAACTGGCTGGGAAACATCAGCAAATCCATGCCGGACCAGTTGGGTTTGTCAGACCAATAGTACTATTCACACTCTACCGGCTTTTAGCTAATCACTCGTGTTACGGGGCCTTACAATGTTAGCAACTCAGACAATTACCATCTTAGTACATTTCCGTACGATTCTCGTACAATAAAATATATATAAATACACGCAAATCCATGCGTTCAGTATGTACTTAAACATTTCAATAGTAACATGCTTTCCGCCCCGGGAAAATATTTAAAAACAATTCAGAAAAAAGGGGCTCGTGAAACTCACCTTATCGTAAACAAGAAGGTAACACAGTACGCAGCTACTAATCCGGATCTGTAATACGATCCCTAAGTTCGTTACTATACAATCACTATTAATATAACTTTAACCGTGCTAACCGGTACCTCTGGGGACACTGTTAACCCAGTACTGTACCCGTTCCGGGGGCAACCCAGAAACACTTCTCCGGACTCAGATTGTGATATCGTTTAGAGTTCAATAGTTAAAATTACTATTAGTTCGTTTTCCCCGTTTTGCGTGCCTAGCACGGTTATCCGTTTTTACGTTTCAAAAATGAGTTTGGTCACACACGACCCGAAAATAGTTGTTGACTGATAATTTAATTAAAGTTGTGAAATTAGAGCTCGGTTTAGACGCCCCGATTGGCCGCGGGACCCGTTTCCGTCTTTAGTGCACCGGAAACTGTTAAATCGGATAAAATTACTCAAATCATCCGAATTATTTTCGGATGATTTATTTTTACTTGTTTAACTCAATTATATGAAAATAGTTCATTTTTAGGGTTTTTATACACCAGTCAGCTCGTTTAGGCGAACTTTACCGGTTTACGCGTTTTAAACTTTAAAGGTTTGTTTTTACACAAATAATTATCCGTTTAATCTCGGATCTTGAAATTTTGCACAAATCACTTTTTGACAGTGGGTAATTTAATAAAAATATTTCCAGAATTAATTTTTATATTTAAAATTTATTTATCTATTTTTATACACCATTTAAACACTAAATATGTCGTAAATACCAAACGACCTTAGAAAAATCCCAAATTTTTGCTGGATGACCCCTGCCACCCACATAGTCCCCTGTAATTTTTCCAGAACCAAAATCTCTTTTTACATGCCATTTTCACTAAAACCGAGCTAGAAAACCCTAGAACTCGTTTAACCGAAAAGCCTACTTAGACTTCTCCAACTGACCTAAAATTTTGTGTGTGACTTATACATGCTATAAGAAGCTCTTCTGGAATTATCCAGAATTTTTCATGATATTTAACTATTTTTCACCATTTTTAGCCAAAACCGAGCATTAAATTCACCAAATATTCATCCTTTGTCCAAAACTTACCAAATTTTCACATATCTCATATTTTCATGTGTAGATCATCTCTGTGAAATTTCGTAGCCTAATCTCTAAACGTACCACAATCTGTCCAAAACACTCATAACCGAACATAAACCGAATATACCTTTTGTTTTCTGCCACTACAAGCTACAAACTCGTCTTTCCGCCTTATCTACCACTAAATACAGTACCTACAACCAACATACCACAATACCAAGCAAGTTACACTCACCATCAAGCCTCTTACACTATAGTTTCGGTTATTGTTTCAAAACTAAAGTTTAAACCGTAAAAATTCGTTTTTGGTTCGTTTAACTCCATTCTTGGACCAAGATCCCTTGTAGAACCCGTATACATCACTTGATCATGCAAGAATCGGTTTCATCTCGGGTCTTCACCCTTTTTCACTTGAAACCTCATTTTCTTGCAAATAAACTCAAGAAAAGAAGATGAACACGTACATAACTCGATTTTTACCTCGGTTTTCTTGCTAAAATTTTGGATCTTTAGATCATAGAATGGATAGGAGATGAAGAATCTTGAATGTTTTATTAAAAAAAAAAACAACAAGACAAGGGGTTATACCCCCTTATCCAATCAGACCAAAGAGGGGGGTGGGGTGGGACCCACCTTTCCATTCCTAGCCACACATTTGGATTTTGACAATCCGGATAATGTTTTGGATAATCTGGTTCAGTTCGTTTTTAGGTTAAATGTATAATTTAGCTTAAAACGAGGCTAAAACGGTCGTTTTCGGCTTAAAAAAATGAAATTTATATAAAACCGATTTAAAAACTTTAAAAACTTAAACCATGACATTTATTAACTTAAAACATCATATTATTAATAATTGCGCATCTTTTTCGGCCTGATCGATCGTCTCTTGCTTGGTTTGGTATTGAATGTTTCATTTAATGTACCGACGTACCATTAAATCGAAAATTCTTTTTCTGTGCTTTAATTCACTTATCCCGAAGCTTTAATACTTCGTAAACATCACTAAATATCATATATCTCGTCTATAATGTAATCCTCGATTCGTTCGGGTTTCAACAACCGTTAATCGGTTGATAGTATTTCAAATACGATTAACTGTATAATCGAGTATAATCCGTACTGTGAATCATACATACTCGTATCAACGCATTATAATTCATACATTCCTTATTAAATAACACATAAATAGTATATACCGGCTAGGGTATACCTGATTTTGCCGGAATCGTTACATTCTCCCCCCGTAACAGAAATTTCGTCCTCGAAATTTTACGCGTCGACTACTTCCTTTTGAGGAAATAGATAGGGGTATTTCTTCCGGAATTCGTCCTTTCGTTCCCATGTATATTCTAGGCCTCGTTGCGAATTCCATCTAACTTTAACCAATAAAATCTTATTGTGTCTAAGTTGCTTGATTTTCCCGTCTACTATCTCTATGGGTTCCTCTACGAAATTGAGCTTATCACTTACTTGGACACCCTCTAAGGGTATCACCGATGTCTCATCCGCCAGACATCTTTTCAAGTTCGATACGTGAAACACGTTGTGAACTGCACTCAGTTCATCGGGTAGTTCCAATCGGTATGCTACGGGACCAATTTTTGCAGTAATATTGAATGGTCCAATATATCTCGGGGCTAACTTCCCCGCCTTTCCAAATCTGACTACACCCTTCCAAGGTGATACTTTCAAATACACTTTATCACCTTACTCAAACGACAACGGTTTTATACGGGTATCGGCATAACTCTTCTGCCGATCCCGCGCGGCCTTCAGATTGTTCCTAATTTCAAGAATTTTGCTGGTCGTTTCCTGGACCAGGTCTGATCTAATAACCTGAGTGTCGCCCACTTCAGTCCAACAGAGTGGTGATCGGCACTTCCGACCATACAATGCTTCGTAAGGCGCTGCCTTTATACTGCTATGGTAACTGTTATTATAGGAAAATTCAACGAGTGGGAGATGTTGATCCCAATCTCCCTTAAAATCCAGTACGCATGCACGAAGCAAATCCTCCAGGGTTTGGATGGTCCTCTCAGACTGACCATCGGTCTGAGGGTGGTAAGCTGTGCTTAGGTCAATGCGCGTTCCCAGCGCTTCTTGCACAGCTTGCCAAATATTGGAGGTGAAATGGCTATCCCGATCGGAGATGATTGAGATGGGTATCCCATGACGAGACACAATTTCATTTATATAAATCTGCGCAAGTCTCAAAGTGTTATAATTATTCCTAATCGGGATAAAATGTGCCGATTTGGTTAATCGATCCACGATTACCCAAATTGCATCATGTCCTCGGGACGTCTTAGGGAGATGTGTCACAAAATCCATCGTGATTTGCTCCCACTTCCATTCGGGAATTTCCAGTTGTTGTAACATCCCCGAGGGTTTCTGGTGCTCCGCCTTAACTCTCGCACAAGTCGCACACTTACCGACATACGTTGCTATATCCTTTTTCATACCCGGCCACCAGTAGAACTCCTTCACATCCTTGTACGTCTTATCCGATCCCGGATGTATGGAATATTTCGATCTATGCGCTTCGTCCATGATTAATTCACGAAGGTCATGGAGGGTCGGGATCCAAACCCGATTTTTGAAATAGAGAATTTTGTCCACGCGCTGTTCAAAATTCTTCTCATTGCCGTAAAGTCCCTCCTCTTCCAATTGTTCCTCTTTCAACGCCTCACGTTGAGCGACTCGAATCAGGTCCAAAAGGTTCGACTGGACTATCATCCCCAGTGCTCGCACTCGCAATGGCTTAACCCGATCTTTCCTACTCAGGGCATCGGCTACGACGTTAGCCTTGCCGGGGTGATAACGGATGTCACAGTCATAATCGCTTAACAACTCGACCCATCTTCGTTGCCTCATATTCAGTTCTTTCTGATCGAATATGTGCTGCAAACTTTTATGATCGGTGAAGATGGTGCACTTCGTACCGTAGAGATAATGTCTCCAGATTTTAAGTGGGAAGATAACCGCTCCCAGTTCTAAGTCGTGAGTAGTGTAATTTTTCTCGTGTACTTTTAACTGTCTGGAAGCATAGGCTATAACCTTATTATTCTGCATCAACACACATCCTAACCCTCTACGCGATGCGTCACAATACGCGACAAAACCATCGTCTCCATCGGGGAGACTTAAAACCGGCGCTTGGCACAATTTTTGCTTTAACGTTTGAAACGCCGTCTCCTGCTCTTCTCCCCATTCATACTTCCGATCCTTTTGAGTCAGGAGAGTTAAAGGTTGGGCGATGCTGGAAAAGTTCTCTATAAATAGACGATAATATCCAGCTAAGCCTAAGAATTGGCGGATTTCCTTTGGCGATTTAGGCGCTTGCCAATTCTTAATTGCTTCAACCTTACTCGGATCAACGTGTATTCCTCGATGGTTTACAACGTGACCGAGGAATTGCACTTCTTGTAACCAGAAGTTACACTTGGAGAATTTTGCATACAACTTCTCCTGATTCAGAAGCTTTAAAATTATTCTTAAGTGTTGCTCGTGTTCTTCTTTACTTTTCGAGTAGATCAAAATATCGTCAATAAACACGATGACGAATTTGTCGAGGTAGGGTTTACAGACTCGATTCATGAGGTCCATGAACACTTCCGGCGCATTTGTTAGCCCGAAAGGCATAACTAAGAACTCGTAATGGCCGTAGCGAGTCCGGAATGCGGTTTTTGGGATATCTTCTTCCTGAATTCTAACCTGATGGTATCCCGATCTAAGATCGATTTTTGAGAAATAGCTCGCACCTTGCAGCTGGTCAAACAGATCATCAATTCGAGGAAGAGGGTACCTATTTTTGATTGTTAACTTGTTCAACTCCCTGTAATCAATGAACATTCTAAGGCTCCCGTCCTTCTTTTTCACGAATAATACAGGTGCACCCCACGAGGAATGACTAGGACGTATAAATCCTTTATCCAACAATTCTTGCAACTGATTGGATAATTCTTGCATCTTGGACGGTGCAAGTCGGTAGGGTGCTTTAGCAACAGGGCCAGCTTGAGGTATTAAATCGATTCTGAATTCGACCTGTCGGGTTGGCGGTAATCCAGGAAGTTCTTCTGGGAAAACTTGTGGAAATTCGCGTACCACCGGGATATCTTCTACCCGTTTCTCCTCAGAATTTGTGGCCGTCAAGCTCGTTAGATACGCCACGCATCCCTGGCGTATATATTTTAACACCTTGAGGTGGGATATAAATGGTATCATTGTGCCCGACTTCTCTCCTTGCACTAACACCTCTTCGTCATCCGACACCCGGATCTTGACGATTTTCTTTTCACAGTTTATTTCCACTTTGTTACGTGCTAACCAATCCATTCCCACTATTACGTCAAAACTACCTAATTCTACCGGTAATAAGTCAATCAGAAAGGTTTGATCGTTCATAATAAAAGGGCAATTCCGAACTATCTGATTAACTATCATGGTTTTACCGTTAGCGACTTCTACGGTATAAGGTTCTATAGTTTCACTAATCGGAAGGTTTGCTATCGATAGGAACTGAACGGAGACAAAACTTCTATCGGCGCCCGTATCAAATAATACAGAAGCGTAATGATCAGAGACGAGGAATGTACCTGTCACTACGCTGGGGTCCTACATGATCGAGTCAGAAGCTGGAAAGGGGGCATATCACCTGCTGACTATGGAAGGCAACAGGTTACCAAGAGCATGGAATGCATGTTATCCATCTCAAGAAGTACTTTTTCTAGCCAGGATCCAATATCCTTCGAAAATCAAGCATCCATCAAGGGTCAAGGATCCTAATATTGGTAATATTTATCTGATCACTTATTTATTTTGATTTATTATTATTAATTTAATGATAATTTATTCTTAACATTTCCCTTTTCCAAGTTTTAAATGACAATGCAGGATCCTAGTAAGAGGTTCAGTGACCAAGAGGTTGGCCACCCCTCCATCACGCATAAGGCACATTGCTATTTTCCTTAGCCTAGCCCACGATTAAGGTATGACCCCCGATGGTCATATCTTCCAAGCTTTAAAGGTTTTCACCTTTCTTATAAATTAGAGTTTCTACACTCTCGACCGGAGCGCACGTTATCCAACGTATAGTCTATGGCAGCGGGACCAGTACACGCTTAGTGGCTGACAATTTCGTTGTCTTCGGCTATATGGAGGATCCTAGGATATATGGTAGACGTACCATACCATCGGTTTATAACGTTTTCATGTTATCTCAAGACAAAGGTTTCTAACATTTTCATGTTAGCTACGGTTTTGGCATTTTCATGTCACTCTCATTTGGGCTAAATCCCGGTTTGGGCGAGTGCCCATTTTGGGCTTGTCCCCGGTTAGGGCTTGTCCCCAGTTACACGGGATTGTCCCCAGTTGCACGGGCTCGTCCCAGCTTATTTGGGCTTGTCCCTAGTTTGTTGGGTTTAATCTCAATTAATATCATATGTTATTTGCATCAGGTATCCTAAGTTCAACTATAAGGATCACAGAAGGATCAACATTTATGGATTCAAGATCCAAAATTTATTTTTACAAGGATCATGGAAGGATCAATACTTATGGTAACTAAGGTATAATTAGACCTTATGGTATGATTTCTATTTATCAATTTACATTTACTCGGCTAAAATCTTTTATTAATTCTTTTTGTAAGGATTCGATATCCTTAGTATATTTTTTATAAGGATATTCTATCCTTAAAAATTTTTACTCAAAGGTATTTCTTAGGACTTTCAACAAGACTAAAACCATATCAAACTTACTTTAAGAATAACAAACAACACGCAAATAGACAAAACTTAAGTTGTTATTATTATAGTCACCCGGACTTACCAAAATCCTTAACCCGGACTTCACCATTCGAAAAGATGGACCATTCACCCGAGTTAAGCAAGTGTTACTAGCTGTTCATAAAGTGCAGGAAAATAAAAACAAGGGCATCAAAGGCTTCATCCCCACAAACAGAGGATCCCTCCACCTTTTCTACCCCTGGAAATTGTGTTAAGGATCATGGATCCTTTATCCTAATTACTATTGTTCAATACAGACCATTATCAAACATCCTTAAAAAAATCATCAAAATAAAAAAAACGGGCTCAGGCCTTGTTTATATTTTCCTTCATGCCCGCTTAAGAAGCTTCTTCACCATCTGCTGCTGCTTTCTTTCCTTCATCAGTCTCGCCCGCATATTTCACTCCACTCGTCCCAGCTCCGCTTCCATCAGCCATCTCAACCTCCTCTTCGTCATCACCTCCACCAAGTTTAGCCAAATCCTGCTTCCATTTTTCCACCTCCCAAGCTGACCTATCGAAAGCATGATCACTGGCTTCTGCAACCAATTTGATCCGAGCTTGCAACACCTGACCTTGCCGCCTACAATTTGGCCTCCTCGGTAGCTTGCTTCACCTCCTGTTGACGCTGGGCTTCTGTGGTGGATAGCAGATCCTCCAAACGCTTCTTATCCCTGGTGAGCTGGGCTAGAGCCTTGTCCTTCACCACTGCTGCACTCCTCTTTTCATAATGATCTCTGGAAGCATTCACAGCCTGTACCAAACAATTGTGCAAAGTTGGAAGGATACTTGATTCATAAATTAGGGATATCAAGATAAATGATACTTACAGCAATAATCATGTCAAAATGATTCTCTGGCTCTGAATATCTTTTCCTCTTTGAAGGTGCCGATTTAGCGCGGGTGGTTGCAGTTCTTGGCTCGGAGACTATCAATATCCTTCAAAGAGAATTTGCTAAGAGACTTGTGGGATTTATGAACTCCTGTAAAGCACAAGAAACATATAAGTTTACTATTTTATTTAATTTATTGTACAAGTTTAAGTCTTACTTGACATGTTGTTGTTGGAGTCCGAAGAGACTTCACAAAAAGCCTCAACGAATTTGGCCTGGAAAGTTCGAACTTCAGAATCCAGGGCAAGAAACATTTTTGCTTTTTCTCTTGTTCCAGGTAAATTAGCCAAGGAAGCGAAGCTATCCACTACAAAGAAGAATAAACATGGAAAATCAATTAAAAGAAGGATCAATTATCCTAAACCGTTTCTTTTTCAAGGATCGAGGATCCTACCCTTTTTAACACATGTTAAAGGTAAATCAGCCTCACCAGGAATGGAGCTTCGATTCACAAAAAAGAACTGATTCCTCCAGAGGGAACCATTTTGAGTTACTTTGGAAATCGGAATGGGCTGTCTGGGTTTGGATTTCAAGACAAATCGGTCTGAGCCGTGAGTAGTTAAGCTATAGAGGTATGATAACTCTTGGACACAAAAATCGATACTTTCCTCTTCTATTATATTCTCAACGGTACGCAAAACCCTCCAAATCATCGGCATGGCTTGGATATAAGACATTCTGGTGGTGTCAAAGAAACTCTGGGTGAAAGGGGGGAATGGATACGTGTAACCGATAAGAAAAGGACAAGCGGGGAAGCGGACCCAAGTCTTTGAATAGGTATCGCATCGGATCAAAGAATCGAATGGCCGGAAAACAGTTTCTGATGGGAACAGTGGTCGGATTTCATCAATCTCAGGATCAGTAAACTTACAGATCTCCATGGATGGGTTGGTGATGAGGTTCTGTGATTGCATCTCCGATAACTCGGAATGGTCGGAACAGTCAGAATGGTCGGAAGGAGAAGAAGAAGCGATAGCCATTTTTTTTTAATATTATTCAAAGAAAAGGAAAGGTCAAGGAAGAAGGATACCTGAACATTCTGCCGGATTGTGTGATTATAAAATGGATTGAGATGATCGCATATATAGGCAGCTAGAATTGATAATAAGGGTTAATGATAATAATGATGTCTGACACCAGTCTAATCGTTCTATCTTTTGCAGGCATTTCAAAATTCAAAATGACAGTTGTATTGTATAAACACCCGCCATTTTGGGGCAATTGTTAAGGCAAATAATTTATGCTGAGGATCCTCTTTCCTTGTGTGACTTATGGATCATTTATTCTTGAGATATATTCCAGGTTACGAAGGATCAAGGATCCTCAGTATTATTTATTTACTAATAATTGTGTTTGAATGGTGTTGTGATTGATGGATATAACGGCTATATGACCTGGTCTGCCTAATATTTCGCTACATGACTCTTTCAGCACGTGGTCAAAGAGTGGGAGTGGCTAGTGGAAGAATGTCGAGAAAATAGGATTAGTTGTTATTTATCTATTTTGTTTAAAACCGAGTTTATGATCAGTTAGGTCACATTCTTATCACTTCGCACATACCAGATACATTGAGAACTCTCTCTAAGCAACACACACACATAGCTTTTGTTGTAATACTGATCATATTCTCCAAACCTTGTATCCTCATTTTTTATATTATTAAAGTGGTGATAGACAATTGTCATCACCCAGGTTTTTTGTGCAGACGATCCGAACAAGATCAATGGCTTTTCCTCGTAACAAATCCTAGCGTTCGTGTTTGCAATCCATACATAATCGTTATTATCATCATAGCACTAAACATCACCTTCCAAATTTGGTTACTTGATCCTTAAACGATTTTTTACCAAAACAACAATATCGATTTGAAAACTATGTTGCAGCGATTGTTGTGTCATCGTCTTCGTTGTAGATTGAAGATAATGATTGTGCATTTGCTAAGAAGAAGAGGTCGGAAAAAGAAACAAACCCTAAACCTTCGGTTTCCGTTGGTCGGATTAGATTTCAGGCCGCCAGACGTTGTGTAGCTCCGATGACCATGATTTCTGTTGTCGTTTCCCAAAACCTAGCTACAATGTTTAGCTAAAAAAAATAATGTAAAGCATCTCCAGAACAAAGATATGTACATCAAAGCTTTTTTGGCAACGTGCCACTCGGGTTCGTCCATAAACATTACAAATTATTATGACGGCAAGTGGTGCCGGAATTTACAGGGCGGACATGGACAGTATATGTGGAAGAACAACAACAAGTATGTTGGACATATGGAGAATAATAATCAGTACGATGGGGAATTGGGAAACTGGTATGTGGGTGGTGGTGGTTTTGTACGGGGTTAGGTTTAATGGAGAAGAAAATGCCAAGTCATCTCAGAAATACCATATAAGTAAAAACATGGCATGTCATCAATAAAACTAACGAAGTTAAGGTCCATTAAGTTTGGGAGTGACGGAAGAAAATAAATTATAAGTTAGGAGTGGTGGAAGACAAATCGTTAATTGCGAGTGTTATCGACCAATGAGTGAAAATTTGGATTATTAAAAAACAGTATCCCTTTACTGAAAGAAACTTTACTAAAAAAAAAAAAGAATGTCACATATAATTACTCTCTTCGCTATATTTTTACGGCTCCGTGAATAGACGAAAAAAGGTAATTCTTTTAACTACATTAATGATCTTTTAAATTGGACAAAACTCTTTAGGATCATAATGTATAGTAGTGTACATGTGTTAAACATAAAACACAAGTGCAATATTTGTTTTATTCATTTTCTTTGTTTACATTTATCCATTATCCAACCCTTTCTTTTGTTTTTGTTTTAACTAGGTTTCAGAATTACCCTAAACCTTTTTTTTTCATTTAACGTTTTGTTCTTTTCTTTATTCTTTATCTTTTTTTAATGGCGTGTATTCACATAAACAGGGCCTTGTTGGGTTGTCTTCGTGTGAAGCAAAATACATTACGACGTCTGCAATCATGATTTAGGCCGTTTGGTTTCAATAGTTGTTGAGAGAGGTACTTAAAGAGCCGTTGCAGAAGATGGTATTATAGATTGATAATCGATATTAGGTCTGCTATAATGCTTGTCAAAAGTCCCATTTTTCATAGTCGAACCAAACATGTCAAATATTGTTTCCATTTCTACCAAGACTATGTTAAAGATAGTAAATTGGAATTGAAGTAGAACATAATCAATGACAAGGAAAACGAGCTGACATATTAACCCTTGCAAGAATTGAGTTCAAAGAGATGTGGGATTTTCTTGGAGTCATGGACCTTTCTAATCTGGTTCGAAAACCAGAGGTTGATTGTTGGACAGATTAACCGAATCTTGGGCCATAAGTTACTTGGGCTTCAAGTAAGAGATAGATGGTTCGGACTTCAGTGTAAAAGAAAAGATGGTTTAAGGGTGTTATAGATAAATCAAGTTTTGTTATGTTTATCGAATGCAATTAAATTAATTTATTTTTTTCTTACGTTTTTTTCTTATCTACTTTTTTTTCTCAACAAATTGAAAACTTTAGAAAGTGTGTAAACAAAAAATGTTGATATCCTATTGCCCTAGGACCGGTGACCCGGTAAAACAGACAATATATTAAACATCCAAAGATCCAAGGCTCGAGTCAAAAAAAATACAAGAAATTTGTCCTAAAAAAAGAAAGACAAAAAAGTAAAATCTTATCAATAGGTTTGTAAACGAACACGAACAAGGACATGTTCGTGTTAATTCATTTAAATTTAAACGAGCACGAACATGAACACTTAATCGAACACATATTTTGTGATCATGTTCGTTAATTTAACAAATAAACATGTTCGTGTTTGTTTTTGTTCGTTTATTTAACTTGTAAACGAACAATTCACGAACATAAAATGAGCATAACTGAACCAAGATAAACAAACAAAAATGACCGTATATAACCAAATGTAATTAAACATTAACAAACATAAGCATACATAAATGAACACATTTAAATAAATACAAATTAACAAGTATAACCTAATTAACTGAATTTTTTTTTTTTTTATTTTTGGAACGACCAACTAAGTAACGCCGGGTACTCCGTACGCGGCCCCCATTGGCTAAAGGTAGCCCGAGCAGGCCACTAGTCCCCCTAGCGGTCCACCTGTTGAGGGATTCCCGGATAAAACCCGACCCCCACGCCCGCCAAACGGCACGACAACGAGGAGCCGGTAAAACCGGGTGAGATCAGGACTCGAACCGTGGCAAGCTAGGGTCATCCCTCATATCTCCCATATAAATTGGTGATGGTAAGATTTAAACTCCCTACCTCTTACTGGTAAAGTGAGTGCTCTACCATTGAGCCACATCCAATTTATATGCAAACGAACAGAAATGAATATAAATAAATAAACATAAACGAATATTCACGAAAATAAATGAACGGACGAAACATGTGTTTATTTTCGTTCATTTAATTAAACAAACACAAATTATTTGATCATGTTTATTTATTTATTAAATAAACGAACTTTTGTTAAATGATTCACAAACTGTTACTGGTAAAGTGAGTGCTCTACCATTGAGCCACATCCAATTTATATGCAAACGAACAGAAATGAATATAAATAAATAAACATAAACGAATATTCACGAAAATAAATGAACGGACGAAACATGTGTTTATTTTCGTTCATTTAATTAAACAAACACAAATTATTTGATCATGTTTATTTATTTATTAAATAAACGAACTTTTGTTAAATGATTCACAAACTGTTCAACAAACGTTAGTTCATTTATATGCCTACCTATCAACGTATTCCCAAATGTCAATCATGGAAAACATCATATATGGACCCCTTCTAGCCGGATTTAGGCTCTAGGTTGGAAGGCATTCATTTAAAGCCCACTAAGAGCAGTTCTTCTAGTCCTAGCCCAAATCATAAACCTGATGGACTATTAATGTCGAAAGGCCGATAACACAAGTCTTAAACCTGCATGGCTACTACATGCCTACCTCATTCAATCATAGTTTATTTTTTTAATAAACGTGTTAATTTTAGATATTTTATCAGTTAAACAAATTAATTTGTTAAGTAAATTAATTGGCAATGTTTAAAATGGGCAACATTACCACCCACCACCGATGTTTGTCAACACAATATACTGGCTGTCGCAACATCACCGTTGCAACACCTGACCACCACCACCACCGTAACCAAAACAACCACTGCTACCACAGTCACCTTCGCTGCCGTTACCACTGCCATCACCATTATCAGTCATCCCCAATAAACCGGTAACCCTACATCAATAAGCGAAACGAAATGGATAGCCCTCAAGTAACCGAAGGTGTCAAATGAACTCTAAGGACGACCGCGTGACAACATGCAACCTATATGTTATTTTGTATAAATTTTCAGCTAGATTTACCATATAAATTAATTGAGAAACTTTGAATACCTTACGAGAAATGTGTATTTTCCTTTTTTATTATTGTTGTCAAATAGGAAAATATTACTCGATTTGCAGTATAGTTTATCCTATATACATTCTCAATAACGTCACAATTAAAAGAGAATTTATGAAAGCCAGTCTTGACAAAAGAATGAAGGAACGCGGAAGTTTCTTTGGGTGTCCAAATCCAGATACGTTGGCATATGGCAATCCAAAGTTGGAAGGCATGGTCGGTCTTTTAATATTGCAAAATATTTTATACTAGTTTGAGCACTCGGGAGTTTATTTAGGTTTTTGTTTTTAATCGTTTTGTTATTTTAAATTTTGTAATGATTTGTTTTATTTTTAACATAGTTTTTTTAAATTTAATACGTATATATTAGTTTGTTAAGTTTATTATATTTTTTTAACGTTTGGGCTATTTCAATTGAGATGTGTAGGTTTTTTATATGTTTAACGAATGAACATAAACGAAGACAAACATGCTGATATTTTTTGAACAACCAAACATGAACACAAATATTTGTTTAGTGAAAAATGGACAGTTGATGTAGGTGACGATGGTGGTTAATGCATGAGTGGGGGCGGGTGGTAATAGAAAGTTTACCGGTAATGGAAAGGATAGACCGGCGGCAGATGACAGAAATTAAATTAGGGTTTGATGATAAAAGAGTTTTGCCAATAAATGAGTATAACCAATTTAAGGGTTATCTGAGTTTGGTGAGAGCCATGACCCGCGAAAATTATTGTTCGATGATTAAGGAGTTATTTCACAAATAAATTAATGAGATGCTATAACCACTTTAAGGGTTATTTGGGTTTGATGAAATCCATGACCCACGAAAATAATTTTTTGATGATTATGTGGTTATTCCACAAATAAATTGATGAGATGTTATAACTTGTTTGAGTGCTAGTCAGGTCTGGTAAGACTCATGACCCGTGAAAATTATTGTTTGATTATGAAACGGTTTTCCAAATAAATGAGATGTTATACCCGCAAATTTGGTGAGACCCATACCCGCAAATTTAGATCAAATGTATGAGAAACTTCTAATAACAAATGAAACAATCTGGTGGTTTGAAAGGAAATAATGAACAACCAGAGTAACACATATGATTTTTTGATAGACCATATATAGATAGACAAATTTTTATTATTAAAGGCATAAATTATCTATAATATATATAAACGAAAACATAAAAATCCTATGTGTCGGGATTTGGTCGCTCCCACTTTTTTTGGAGTCACCAGATTTGCTTGATTTTTAAATAGAGACTTCTCATGCATTTTACCCGAATTCACAGGTATGGGTCTTACCAAACCCAGATAGTTCTTAAACGGGTTATAGCATCTCACTGAATTAAAAATTAATCTCACCAAATATTTGATATAAAAATCATATAAAATAGAGATATACTAATATATATATATATATATATATATATATATATATATATATATATATATATATATATATAAAGTGGTTTACATATAAACTTTAAAATTTGTTTGATTTCCATATTCAGTTAAAAGATTATGTTAATGCATCAAATAAAATAAGATTATAAATCAATTTCAAATAAAACTTGTAACATGTCATAACAAGTCATATTATTTAGGTTAAGGGGGTGTGTAATATATATAAACGAAAACATAAAAACCTTACGTGTCATGATGTGGTCGCTTCCCCTTTTTTGGAGTCTCCAGATTTGCTTGATTTTTAAATAGAGGTGTATCATGCATTTAACCCGAATTCACGGGTATGGGTCTTACCAAACCCAGATAGTCCTTAAACGGGTTATAACATCGCATTGAATTAAAAATTAATCTCAACAAATATTTGACATAAACCTATAAATAGGTATATACTAAAAATTAATATCTAAATTCTTTATATATATATATATATATATATATATATATATATATATATATATATATATATAACGTGGTATACATATAAACTTTAAATTTTGTTCGATTTCCATATTCAGTTAAGATTACATTAATGCATCAAATAAAATAAGATTATTAATTAATTTCAAATAAAACTTGTAACATGTCATAACAATTATTATTATTCAGGTTAAGGGTTTGTGTGGTGCGGTTCAGTGCGATTTTGGGCTATCATCAAACCATAAGTATATTATTAACTTTTATACAATAAAAAAATAATATAAAACAACCCCGTAAGATTTCCTTGATTTTTAAATGGAGGCTTCTTATGCATTTGACCCGAATTCACAGGTATGGGTCTCATCAAACTCATATATTTCTTAAACGGGTTATAACATTTCATTAAATTAAAAACTAATCTCACCAAATATTCGATATAAAAATCCTATAAAGTAGGGATATACTAAAATTTAATATTTGATTTATTTAAAAAATATATATATTATTTATAATTAAAAAACCAATTTTATATTAAAAAAAATAAACAGGTCTTGGGTTTCATCAAACCCATATAGCTTTTAAACTTTGTTATAACATCTCATTTATTTGTAAAACAATTTATCATCAAACCATAAGTATATTATTAACTTTCATATAATAAAAAAAATAAAAATTCAAAAAATAAATAAATATTAGAAACAAATAATATAAAACAACCCTCGTAACACAGGGGATAAAAACTAGTTATTAATAAATTAAGATAAATAAACAATAAAGTTATATATATATGAGAAAATTCATAGAATGTTCTTAAGTTTGAGAGAATCACTTTTGTTCTCTTTTACTCGAAATCCAGACGTGTTCCCATTCCCCAAGTAAGCTACTCATGGCGTATAGATTTTGAAAGGGGCGTTCGTTTTGTGAAATTTTTTTAAGAAAATTTGAATTGGAAGTGAAATGAATTCTCTGAAAATCTCATCAAGTGTTTGATTGGTAAACATCTATCTATTTTAATAAAAGACTACCTATTTTTATCACTTGTCATCCTTATAGCCATCCTCACATTTTTTTCACTTATTTCAATATATGGTCCTTATATTTTAAGCCATGTCAATATATGAATTCAAGTTTGTTTTTATTATATGTAAATCCTAATCAATTCATTCATTAACATTAATGGTGAAATAAGGAAATATTAAAATTGACGTTACAGGTTTGTTAGAATATAATTTTAAAGTTACAGGTAATTGCAAATTAAAGCAAATAAAGGTTCATTATTGTCAAACAATTTGGATTTGTATAGTAAACTACAAATTGTTTTTTAAATTGGGATTCGAGCAACAGTGCATAATTTTTTATATAAGATTGGTTTCAAATTTGGATTTAAAATCTTCTCATATGCATTAAACTCGGGAAAATGTGTATTTTCTTAATTTTCTCCAAACGTTATGTATCAATAATGCAAACATAGAGAATACCTATTATATATCTTGGTGTTTAGCATTAAATTATTGAAGTTGAATTATATATTTATAATCTATATGTATACCGATTTACTATATGAAGTATATGTCATTTATTTATATGATTTTTTTGTGTAGTACAAAGAGTTTTAGCAGTAAAAAATCAATATTTAATTTTCAATATTTTTTTATAATTCAGACCCAAATGTTTCAGAACATATATTTTCACATTAATTTACAAATAAATAGTTAATCCGGTTAAAAGTCATTTACCATGCTTCCAACAAGTCATTTATCATCATAGCACTAAACCTCACCTTACAAATTTGGTTACTTGATCCTTAAACAATTTTTGACCAAAACATCAGTATCGATTTGAAAACTATGTCGGAGCGATTGTTGTGTCATCGTCTTCGTTGTCGATTGAAGATAAAGATTGTTCATTTGCAAAGAATAAGAGGTCAGAAAAAGAAACAAATCCTAAACCTTCGGTTTCTGTTAGTCAGATTAGATTTCAGGCCGCCAGGCATTGTGTATCTCCGATGACCATGAGTTCTGTTGTCGTTTCCCCAAACCTAGCTACAATTTTTAGCTAAAAAAATAGTGTAAAGCATCTCTAGAACGAAGATCTGTACATCGAAGCTTTTCCGGCAACGTGCCACTCGGGTTTGTCCATAAACATTACAAATTATTATTAAGGCAAGTGGCACCGGAATTTACAAGGCGGACTTGGACAATATGTGTGGAAGAACAGCAACAAGTATGTTGGACATATGGAGAATAATAATCAGTATGATGGGGATTTGGGAAACTAGTATGGAGGTGGGTGGTGGTGGTTTTGTATGGGGTTAGGGTTTAATGGAGAAGAAAATGCCGTTATAAGTTGGGAGTGGTGGAGACAAATCGTTAATTGCGAGTGTTATCGACCAATGAGTGAAAATTTAGATTATTAATTCTCTAACTCACTCAATTCTTAACCAAATCCTTTGATTTTGGGTTCTAATCTAATTATTTTTGCGTGAGGAATTCACATGTGTCGGTTTCCATCAATTCTATCTCGATTTTTGTCAGATTCGTGTTGAGTGTGAAGAACCCTAAGAACCAAGTTTGGGGATTTTCAATTTTAAGTGTTATTTCTTGTAATTGAAGCTTAGTACATCTTCTTTCATCACTAAAAAGGTATGTATTTCACTTGTTTGATGAGAACAGTTTGCTGACAGATTCGTTTTTGTTTATTTATTGGTATGTAACTTGATATTAAAAAATGATTACTGAACGATTTTTGATTCTAGGATATAGCACTATGAGTCTAGTTTCCAGAAAGGTAAAGTTTGTAATTTTTGGACACGTTTTGAATAGTTTTTATGATTTTACAAAAACACTGGTCAAAGCTGATTCGGGGAGTTATATTTTGGCCTGTCTTTCCGACACCATAACTCCCTAATGACAAAACCAAACGGGTTGTTTCCAGTTCTGAAAGTTAGTATTATTTGTTTTGAAGACAACCCAATTGGTCTTGAACAATTTAGATTAATGAGTTGATAGAACCATTAAACAAGTGTTTATTGTGCAATCTGTTGAACTGTTGGTACATATCTGTAATAGTTGAATTATTGTGAGTTTTGTATGTATGAGAAAAATATAATAAAATTTTTTTGAGAAACCTAATTCATATATTCTACTGTGGTAAATTTTGTAGAATTTATACTTAATCTTTTCTTAGTGAATAAAATCAGTTTGAACACGCTATAATCTGTCTCGTGAACTAAGTGATCATAAGTTAAGTTGTATGATGAATGTTTGGTTGATCTGTCATGATACGATGTGTGAGTACATGTTAGGACTTTTTAGTACAACTGATATTGATTATTATCACCAACGAGTCGTCGATTCAAGTTTTTGTTTGTGTATACATTATGTCCAATGTGATTGTGCGTGATAGTCATCGTGCTTTGAGGTTTCGCTTCACATTAACCCTTTACTAGTTATGATGCTAATATTTTAACAATTTTAGGTTCAAAAAATTATAGCCGAAATGGAAAAAAGATGAAAGGAAGTCAAGAAACGAGTTGGAAGAATGAGTGCAACGAATGGAATAAATGAAAAAAGAACTTAAGGATAATGAAGAAAGGAGGCAAAAACAATTTGATGAGTTTATGAGAAAGTTTGAGGTCGGTAGTAATTAGTAATAGTTTCAAATATTTTGAATTCATAACTTATTAGTGAATGTTTGTTAATGTAAACTTGTTTTGAATTTATGTTATTGTGTTTGTTAAACTTATGAAATAGCCACATTTATCTATGTGCGACCAAAAGTATGATAATAGCCACACTTTATATTATAAAAACATTATGTGTGACAAACGCTAAGACAATGGCCACACCACAAACTACAAAACAGTGTTTGACTGGCAAGTTCACATTTTTAGCCACATTGACAATAACCTCCAGTGTCTATATGATATGATTAGCCACACAATACCTCACTATGTGTGACGAAAAGTTTGACAATAGCCGCACTTTAATTTACGGAAAGCATTATGCGTGACAAACGGTAAGACAATAGCCACTCTATAATCTACAAAGGAGTGTTTGAGTGACAAGTAAACATTTTTAGCCACTTTTAATGTAATATCCAGTGTCTTTATAATATAATTAGCCACACTATTATTAAATTTAAGTGGTCATTGCTTTGCCATATCCACACGGTATAGGTCACAATACACGCTTAACACAACCCTATTGGCCACATTATTATAAAATTCATGTGGCTGAAACATTAATTCATGTGGCTCTATATATGCAATGGTCACTCATAGTAAATAGTCATGTGACCATTTTCTACCGTTTAGCCACACTTATTGGAGAGGCTTCTTGATGGCCAGCAACTAATGCCTGCACCATTTAGCCACACTTATTACCACATGAGGCCACTAAAAAATGTGTGTGGCCATATCATACCCACGGTGTCACGACCTTTGGCCACATATGACATGAACCAAATGTGTGTGGCTAAAGGCCTACGGCCACATTTTTTTCGTGTGACCGAAGGTCAATATTCACGTAGTGGAAGGATGTAGACGACATGTTTTTCAGCTCGACTGAGTTCCCCTTTAGGGTGTATACTTAATTATGTGGATGTGTTCTTTGTGAGAACCGTGTATGGGGAGATAGAGAGAGGGGGGGGGGGGGATGTTACGTGTGACTATTAATCTCTCTTATTATCTCCTTATATATCTCTAAGGGGAAACCCTTAGTTAATAAGGGTAATATAATCCATCAACAATTATTAACTAATATATAATAAAGTATAATTTATTATTTGATCTAATATACTATAAAACTTTATTAAATAAAATTAATATATTTAATCTAACAACACGAGTAAACAAACAAATAATAGACAACAAATTATGAAAGCAAATATTAACGTGAAAGAAAAATACATAATTAAACATATACATAATCAAACATAATTGAAAAACCAATGCCGGACGAGATCGCGTTAGCAATTTGGTGTGCAAAAGATTTTACATGGAAAATTTTTCCACGTTCGTCTAGAGATACCTTAAGTGCCTCGAGGGCACCAGCAGCTACAAGGTGTCGTGGTTGGGGTGGTGCCCAGTACGATCCGTTGTTCCTAACCCCTTTCCTCCTCGAGTGCTTATAGCCCTATTCTGAGCCTACCGGTTTTAACAACATTTGAAATGGTAATAGGAAAGTAAGGTGGTTTTTTGGTTGGATGTGGTGTAGTGTTGACAATTTTCAATTTTGGAAGGCATGGAGCTACTTTGTGGGTATGTTATGTGATTGTGGTATTTTGGTTTGGTGGATTTGGTAATGTTTGTCACAACCGCCACCCACAATCGAATTATATGTCTCGATTGAATCCTGCCGCTCTTGATCCCCCAACTGCACAAGCCTCGATCACTCTCCTATCACAAGTCTCTATTTATTCTTTGGGTCGATCGCGAGACACACTATTGTTTCTTTCTTTCTTGGTCTTAACATATAAATTGGGAGAGGGGAACTGGTTTTCAACTTGTCTAGGTTTAAATTTAAAACACTCTCCACGCCATTGTATTAACGGCCTTTCCATCCTAACCCAATTCTATAATGCCACAAGCCGCGATTACCTACTAACGGATAGATATTTTAAATCCGGTATATCACCCAAATAATAACTTCCCAAAAAACCAAGTGTTACTATAAATCTTCCTTAACAATTACAACAAAACGTTAGCAAGCAATAGTAGAGAAGGATCCTTGTGTAAAACTCCAAGATTTTTAGAGAATTTTTTAAGACATTGTTCACCACACACTTAATTTCACGTTTTGTCCTTTCCACTAACAAACGTTAGACCTGTCACTTCAGTCACATAATGTGCACTGCACATAAGGGTATTTTAGTCTTTTTACTCCTACTGATAAATACAACCTCTCTCTATTCACTCTATCTTTCCACTCTGGTTCTCTCTTTCTCTCTCGTTTGATTCCCGTCAGCCCATAATCACCGTCGCTAGTGATGATATTCTTGTCACCGAAGAAAATAACCACCGTCCACAACATCCACTACCAATCAGTCACCACAATTAAAATAGTGTTAGTTAGCGATCGATCGATTCCCCGGACGCTGCCAGATCTTATGTTTGTGATCAATTTCTCCATGGTCGTCATCTTTAATCGGCATTTAAGAACCTAAATATCATGATTAAAATCAATTGGATCTAAGGTAATGAACTCTTGATCTTGAAATTTGATAAAACTCTGGTATAGTTTGATTTCGTGGATGAAACTTCAATTAAACATGTACAAACACTTGTAATCTTACCTAGACTAAGATGATGGGCTAAGATTTGAATATTAAACAAGTCTCATACAACAACACAATGAAGCACAGTTCAATACGGGAGATTAGCCCTGATTGATTGGATGACTTTTTAAGATATGAGATTAGCCCTAATTGATTGGATTTGGCTTTAAGTGGTGGTTTGTGCCAGTGGTTCGGTGGTGGTGTGGTGCAGGTGCGGTGGTGTGTAGAGAGAGAGAGAGAGAGAGAGAAAGAGATTGACATGGATGCTGCTGTATATGGTGACGTTGCGGTGTTTGGTGGTCGTCGGTTTGAGCTACTGGTCGGAACTTGTGTAGTTACTGTTAGGAATAGGGTGAGAAGTGTGTGTGTGTGAGAGAGAGAGAGAGAGAGAGATGTATTCTTTTAAATGTTTTTACTTTTTTAATTCTAAATTTCCAATTATTAAATTAATTGTAAATTTACAACACTACCCTCATTACCTTGCACATGATCGAATTTAACGAGAAAAATTAACTGGGTTATGGTCAAAAGACATAACGTGACAGCGTTTTTAAACGTAAATGATGTTATTTGTCATTGAATATTCCAAAGGACAAACAATGAAAAAACTTTCAAATATAAAAGACTAGTTTTGCCATTTTATCTAAATTTTATAATCTAAAATAAGAAAAATACAATTAATTCAAAGCCTGTTCAACCTCCTCTCGTCGTAGTTTTAACAACACATGCATCTTTACTTCCCCATTTATTAGTTATTATCCATTTTTAAACATTGTATATTCAGGTAAAAAGAAATATATCGGTTAAATGGTTATAAAAAGCATTGTATATCTCAACAGTTAGTTGTTCTATCTCTATTTTAATGATTATACTAAAAAACATGACATTTTATCTCCTATATATAACTAAATAATATTCTTTTTACATATTTATCATTATATTTTCTTTCTTTTTCACTTACAACTACTTTCAAACATATTTCAAATATATTAAAATAAATAGGGATTACTCTATAGAATAGTAACCAAGTTTTGAAATTGTTCCAATCAGGTCACTTATAAAATCTTTTGTTTCAGTTAGGTCACTAAAGTTTCTTTTTTGTTCTAATCCTATATATTTTACCTGTATAGCAAGTTTATAGGTTTTTTATTTTTTTATTTTTGGCAAGATGAAAAACTGGTCCTTTATATTTGCACGCTTTTCAATGGTCGTCATTTGGCAAACTTAATGACAAAAAACATCCTTTATTCTTAAAAACTCTATCACGGTATGTCCTTTGGCCCTAACCCAGTTATCTTTTCTCGTTAAATCCGGTCATGTGCAATGCACATGAGGGTAGTATTATAATTTTACATATTTATTTAATAATTGAAAATAAAGAAGAAGTAAACATATATAAAAGTAAATACTCTCTCTCTCTCTCTCTCTCTCTCTCTCTCTCTCCTTCTTCAAGGACGATGGTGGTTCTCTAAACCTAACCGTTTTGCCGGGGATGAAGCCGTCATGTATTTTCGGGCGATGTGAAGGTTTCGGCAAACACACCCGAAACCCATATATGAGAACAACAATGGTGGCCAATAATTTTGAAGACCACAACCCTATTGAAGATTTGTAATTTTGCTTCAAAAAGAGTGTTATTAAACTCCGGCTCATTCTCCGGATCTGATCCATTCCTCCGATTGATTCCCCATAGTAGCGGCGGCTGCCGAAACCCCAGATCTATGTACGTCATGGAAAAGGAAAGAGATACATAAAGAAAATTTAAGGAGAGAGAGATTGGGTGGTGATGTTGCTATGTTGCCGGAAAAAAATGGCATAACGTTTGTGTTATAAGGTTCAAAATCCTAACTTGTTGCTTAGATTGGGGATTTATGATGGAGCAAAACCCTAATTAGTTGCTCAATTTGGGGATTTAGGTTTGTGTTATAAGGTTCAAAATCAGGGGTTCATAACATGTGGTCAGATTATATCTTGAAGATGGATTGAAGAAGGAGAGAGAGAGAGGGGGGGAGAGGGAGAAAAAGAGAGAGAGAGAGAGAGAGGGGGGGGGGGGGAGAGGGAGAAAGAGAGAGATAGTATTTACTTTTAAATATATTTCTTTTTTATTTTCAATTATTAAATAAATATATAAAATTACAATACTAGCCTCATATGCAATGCACATGACCGGATGGGTTAGGGCCAAAGGACATACCGTGATAGAGTTTTTAAGGATAAATGATGTTTTTTTGTCAATAAGTTTGCCGAAGAACGACCATTGAAAAAGCGTGCAAACATAAAGGACTAGTTTTGCCATTTTGTCTTTATTTTTTATATTGTTTAACATTGTAATTTTTTTTAAAGTGATAAAATTAGTAAAAATTAAGAAAAAAATTTAATTGTGAAAAAATTTAAATTTTCTAGCTTTTTTGTTGCTATTTTCCAGATGATTATTAATTTTTGCAATTTTTAGGATTATTATTACTATTATAATAATAATAACTTTATTTTTTGCAATTTTTCACAATTTAAATTTATTTTTCTCAATTTTAAAAAAAGTTTTACAATGTCAAACTATTTAAAAATAAAAAAATCTCAATTACCTGCTATCCGGATAAAATATCTAGGATTAGAACAAAAAGAAAACTTTAGTGACTTGATTGAAACAAAAGATTTTATGAGTGACCTAATTGTAAAAAAAGATTTTATAAGTGACCTGATTAGAAGAATTTCAAAACTTAGTTATTATTCTATAGAGTTGTCCCTAAATAAATAGAGGATGAACAATATTTCTTCAAATTTACTCATCTATTTAAAATTTTCTCTCTCTTTCACTCACAACCACTTACCATCATCTAAATAAATTTTGAGATTTCTCTCACAATTTTATTAGAGGAGCTGCTAAAAATACTCTTACTATAATTACAAAAAGTTATTTGGTCAATAAACTTTAGCTCAACTAGTATAGTTGGAAAATAAAGATATGGGCTAGAGTAGACCTTTGGATGACGAGTTTTTCTTGGACTAAGCATTTGAGGGAAAGTGAATTAGATCTCAACCGGATTTTTATAACTAGTGGACCTTTGAGTGATGAGGTTTTCCCCAGAATTGGAGACATGGGCTTCTCTATCCAGCTCTGTCTGCGATTGTGAACTTATTTGGTCACATTTTACCACTAGTTAACCGAGTAGCCGGACTTTATTCATTATCTACTCATATAAAATAAAAACTTACTCCCACCGTCCCATTAAAAGTGTCAACATTTCCTTTTTATTTGTCTCATTACAAATGTTCATTTTCAAAATTTATTAGTCAATTTTCAAGTTACCCTTAAACACACATAACTAAAATTAATAAACAATATTATTGACCCAATTTTCAAAGGCATTATTGTTATTTGATAAGCAAAAAAGAAAACAATAATTTAATCTATCTTAAATATTGTGTTTTTCAAATCAAGAAACCGGGATGAAGGGAGTATTTATAATGCCATTCACATGAAATTTGAGTTGAAAAATACATCCGCAAGCAAGCAAGCAAGTGTCTCATCAATCCCAAAGTTATACGTACATAAAATTAAATTGTATATATATAAAATTAATTCATCTGCATCCAACACTCAAAACGGACCGCTTAAGTTAACATCTGATGTGACACAAGTCTCCCCGGGGAAGAAAAAGAATCGATCACACCTTCATCGTCTACTTACAAACTTGGGCGGCGATCGCTAGAGAAGAGGTGCAAGTCGGAGCCTCCTTTGTCGACTCTCTGGCTGCTTCTATGGACACCTTGTCTCAACTGAGGTACTGATTACTTTACTTGATATTATTATGCACAATTATTAATGGGATTTTTAATCTTGTTATAGATTTATTTGTTGAAATTATCCATCGTGTGATTTTGGAAATTGATTTGGAAGTGAATATTCCGATGTGTTTTTTGTAAATTTCTTAAAGAACAGAGTGGGCCCGATTTTTATGTTTGATTTTTTTATTAAAAGAAGCAAAGGGAAAAATTTTCTATGTTTCTCTTAACATATACTCGTAATATTTGCCCATAACGAATCGTCTAATAGAACATGCTATCATTTAAATTTGATATTTTAATTGTAACAAATTCTGAAAATCAAACAATTAAAAAATAAATTCTGAATTAAATCAAACTAAATACATGATTCTTTATGTAGCATAAAAAGTTTGCCTCTTAAAGCATTTGTGATAGGGTGGATTTGTGCGGTTTTAAAACTAATAAGTTGTAAAGGTGTGTGAGAGAGATAAGAATGACGTTCTTGTATACAAGAACGTGTACAAGAACGTCAAAAAAATGGGTTTCTGTTAGAGAAGAGAGAATGTGTCTTTAAAGTTAGTTTTAGCCATGAGAGTCACAAAGCTTAAAATCTTAAATAGTTACTTACATGGCCATATTGCTACAAAATTTATTTTTTAAATAATCTAGAAAATATGTAAGTCAAATATTTTCATTCAAATGGTTATTAATAATATGATTTAGGTTTACAGTTATTATCTTGGGGCAAACTTTTTTATGGTAAAAAATTTTCAATTTTAAGCTTAAACGTCAATAACTGAAACCGAACCAAACCGAAAACCAATCTCAAACGGTTTTCAAAAATTCAAAAACCAAAGTTTCGGCTTTTTATACGGTTTAGTACAAAACCGCCCCAAAGCGAACCATACGCACACCCATATTTTTTAAGGGTTATACTTAGTATCGTAGTATTATCTCCATCGATTTTAAAGGATTAGGCATTCAAATGTTGAACAAAAGTAAGCAAAAGATACGAAAAGTATAATTTAAAAAGGGAGAAACGGAACAAGTTTGCCATGCACATTATTTTCTTCACACTTTTAAGAAAAAAATGAAAGTTAAAAGTCAAGGGTTGTTTTACCTTTATGACTTTGTCAGCTTCAAATATAAAATTAGAACTGAATCTTATTAATCCCATATATTTTTAGGTTAGTCGATAGTAATCCGATTTTAAAAAATTGATGTTACCGGTCTCATCTTTCACACTATTTGTTTTCATTGGACTCTCATTAAACGAAGAGGATATAAACACATAAACATTCCCAAAATGATTCGAAAACAATTTAAAAACATGTAACACGAGCGTTGTAACACGCAAATGAAATTCATATCTGTTCATTAAATGTTCATATTAACTTTAGGCTTTTAAGCTCATCATTTGAATGATGTAGGGGTACGATAATGATGGAAAGTTGGTGGTGAATGTAACAGTTGAGGGAAGCCCTGGACCCATCCGTACAATGGTAAAACTGGGTTCAAGTGTGCAGGAAACAATGGAGTTAATCAAGAAACAGTACAATTCAGAAGGCAGAAGTCCTCAACTCGATCATCATTCACTCTCAAACTTTGAGTTGCACCAATCTTACTTTAGCCTTCACCGTACCTTTTTTGCTTATTTATATTTTTATATGCTGAACATATATTAAACAACCTAGGGGTGAGCAAAAACCGAACTATAATCGATTATTAACAGATGGTTATGGCTAAGTGAATCTGAATAAACGACTATTCGCTTATGGTTTCGGTTAATGTCTCTTCGTTAACCGACATGAGCCAACCAAACCTTGTATGTTTGCGGTTTTTTTTTTTATTTTTTACATATTTTATACAACCAAGTCTAGCTTCGAACATTCAAAGTTATGCTGCAATTGTCTAAAACATAGCTTGGAACACCATAACCAAGCTTGGAGCCGGCATATTTCAGCTTTAAAGCTTCATAATTTAGCTTGGAACACCAACCATTTTCATATGGAACAGATGAAAATAATAAAACAAAAATGCATGGATAATTAACTGAAACCGGCGATACAATTATGGTTATGGTTAAGCCCCCATAACCAAACTGAACCGATTTTGCACACCTCTAAAACAAACCATGTAAACGAATGTACAACACATAGTCTAGGTTATTTATCTTGTTATGTTGTTTATAGGTTTGGATAAGTCAGACATGATCGGAGACATAGGTAGCAGGAGTTTTTACATGCGTAAATGCAACAACGACAACCCCGGCTTCATGGGATCCGAGATTATTTCAACGATGGAAATTAACGATTCTCCGCCTCAAAACCCAGTCGTTGTCTTCCCCAATTTTATTACTTATTGGTTCAAGAAAATTTGAAGTTGTCCAGCAAGCTTTCAAAAATATTGGGTTGTATTTGTATTGATAGGTGACACCCCAACAACGTACCCGCGCGTTGAATTGTATGTAGGCAATAGGACTTGCATATATGTATATAACTAGTTTTTAGCCCCCGTATTACGGGGGTTTATTTAAGTTTTTGTTTTTAATCATTTTAATATTATATTTTTAATAATGATTTGTTTTATTTTCAACGATGTTTTGTTTTGATTTAATATGTATATATTAGTTTGTTACGTTCATTATATTTTTTAACGCTTGAGCATTTTCAATTGAGATGGGTATGTTTATAGTTGGGTTGGATGAGTCCTAGTCAAATAATAAACACCGTTAATGGTATACCAATTAACTATTGGTATCGTGATATTTCATTTTGTTTTAATTAAAATGTTTAAACCATATATAAAACTTATTGTTTGACGGGCGTGTTTGTGTGTTAAGTGGTGGTGGACGATTGGTTTTGTAGGTCGTGACATAGTATTCTAATCGATAATCAAATTACATAATTAGAATCCCTTTAATCCAAAGAACTCGAACGTTTGATAACGTTACATTTACAATTTTCAAATGTATAGGCACAAAATGCAAATATCAAAACACATGTTTATATATAACATTGGATGTCCTGTTCACTTCTGCTTTTAATTAACATGTAAAACATTAAAAGAACTTTATTAAAAAATATATAAAAAACATTAAAAAACCATTTAAAAAAATAAATAAAAAGAACTCAAGAAACTTACATATATGATATATAAGCTGGTTTTTGTTTGTAATGCCAAATACAAATACTATAAATTGCCCTCTTTGTTTAGCTTTATGATATGCAGAGCTATGATATGCACTACACATAATTATTAGAAACCATAGTAAAAATGAAACCCAAACTACTACTACTACTACTACTACAGATCAGGTAAAGTGTAAATGACAAATCACATTCCAAACTGAATTAACTAATACTTCTACCTTCAAATGGTTACCAAAAAAGGCATTAATAATGTAACATAAAAAGTGCAATGATGATATATTTTAATAAACACTAAAAATGCAATTGTAGGAAAAACAGTACATGTGAAATGTACAATATCTAACTTCTTTGTACAATAACCTTTAAAGTCGTGGCACTGATCACTTCCTGCTTTTAGTTAACATGTATATGAAAATAAAAATTACATTTATTAAGCGCATTTTGTAATTGTTTTATTCAATTTATGTGATTAAATCTGGATAACAATAGTAGCTAGAGCTACATACAATGCCAATTGTTATACCGATCCATGAACAAAACCAAAAGTTAAATTAAACCTTTAGCATGCATTTTCTAATGAAAATACAACCAAATGTATACATTTGCAGTTCTTTATGCTCAGTTCCTTAACTTGGATTGTTCTCAACTAAAAGAATATCTCTTGTGAAAATGAATACCAACCCCGATATACAGTGACTTGTGTTTGACACAACCCGTTTAACACTAACCCATTTTAAGAGGTTATCCAGCCCAACCTGAACAGTTCGTTTTGCCACATGTAGGTCAAATCTATGACAACAACATATATAAAGCTGAAAAGAATTATATCTTTCAATTGTATACCTGCAATAACTCTTCAACAATGTCTTTGGCATTCTAGACATGACACATGACATAAAGGAGATCCAAGGAACATTTTCGAATGCTACTATATCTATTAAAAGATTATTAACAAATAACATAATGTAAAACACTCAAAAAATTTATTTAAAAATAAGTAAATAGAAAGAACTCAAGAAACTTACATATATGATATATCAGTTGGTTTTGTTTGTAATGCCAAAAAAAACAAACTGCCATCTTTGATGAACTTTACGATGACGTGGAGCTGTAAACATGACCTGCACACACATAATAATATGGAACCCAAAATAATAAAGAAACCCAAACTACCACTACAAATTAGGCAAACCACAAATGACAATCACATTCCAAAACTGAATTAACTAATACTTTAGTAGCTTGAGATGATTACCAAAAAAATGCATAAATATTGTAAGGTAGACTTTTGAATAATGTATGATGCATGCCATACAAGATCTCTAGAGTTTTAATTTCTTTGGGTATGAGAGAAACAACAAAAATTATCCTGTTTCATAACCCTAAAAACTACACAAAAATTAGTCTTTTAATCAGTTTTAAAATTTCAACACTCTAGTGCCAATACTGGACTAAATATATTCAAAAAGATCAAAATTATAACAAATAACACAGAACCACATTTTGATAATTCAAATCAACATGAAAACACTTAACTTTAATCCCATTAAAATTAGACAAATTTCACCAATTACATGTATGAAAAAAAAAATCAAATGAAAAGGAGGAGTACAAAAGTGGAACATGAGAAAGCAGGAATCTGGTTGCAGACAGCCCTGGTTGACAATCGCAGCCGTGTGTGATGATTGACAATTAACAAACTTAGAATGTTTAACAGAGTGGGGGGTCTATCTAGAAAAAAGAAACACCAAGTGAAGAAACACTAATCGACCCCGGGCAGATTACGGATAATCTGGGGGTTAAATAGATGTTCCCCACGAGGGTTAGTTCCGGCAAAGATGGTTGTTCTTCTGATGACCTGCAAAACAGACACCGTGAGCTCGTCACTGAGAAGGGGGGGTACCTCCTTGTGACCACCCTCCGGCGTGAGAATCAGACTAGATTGCTCTTGAATATAAGTGTATATTAAGAGAAATGACTAGAGCAGATATCAGATAATATATGAAGATATAAGATGATGATACCGTTCCAAGGTGTTGGAGTATTTATAGCCGAAGGTAGGTTTCCAAGCAGGTACAGCCAGCTGTATAATATTCCTGTTCTGCCAACTGTGGGCTACGCACATGCCATGCTGGTGGTTGGTGGGTAGGCAGCGGCTGATAGTGACCAGGCCGGCTGTGTACTATTCCTGTTCCACCAACTGCAGGCTATGCACGTCCTCCGACAGGTTGGTGAGTAGGCAGCGGCTGATAGTGATACAGTACAAGAGCGTGCTGCTCGTCATACTGTTGTCAGTGAGCTGTCGTATATTTGGTCAGATCTTTTGTCCATACCTCGTCAGGTACAGTACAAAAGATCCTCCAGTATCGTACGGACTGGCTCATTTGGGCGGGAGTTTTCCCGGCTTTGTGCGGGAGTGTTCCCGGCTTGCTCATCTCCTCTTCAGGTGACATTACTGAATTATTTGAGTTAAGTGCCTTGTGCGTGTAGCCTTGCTGCGCGGGTAGCCTTCCCTGATGGCTAGTATCCGTTGCTGCAGGAACAGGCGGAGTACGCCGACCATTGGGAGGCTTTTCCTGCGGGAACAGCTTGCGTACTGCGCGTAAGGACGTCACGTCTCTGAGCATGGTGGGTCCTGCGGATCCAGTTGGTTTCTGCGCAGACGTCTCTCTTCAAGGTGAGTCTTTGCGAGTTTAGCCTTCGCGCAGACGTCCCTGTTGCAGGTGAGTCTTGCGGGTTCAACTGCACAAACGTCTCTTTGAGGTGAGTCTTGCGGGTCCAACTGGGCTCTGCTGGGACCTACCTCTTCAAGTCCCCCCAGTCCAATGTTCTTCTCATGAATTGCTAATAAGTGAGGTGAACTTTTGGACTTAAGCAAAGGGTTTAGTTTTAAGGTTTTCCATGGGGATTCTTCCCGCAGAAGTCCTAATGTCACGCAGAAATTCCTGACTTTTCTGCCTGATCTTTGGGTATGATGCGGGTAGGTCTGTAACCTCCTCGCAAGTCAGGAGCGTTGAGTTCCACTTGTATAGATTCTCCATGAGGTTTTGGTAGTTTTGAACATAGTGATCAATTATGTTAAACAACCAATTCCATCTTGGAGCTTCACACAATCTAGTTCTCGACGTTCCCGCTATGCGGGGATGTTATTCCCGTTTTCGCAAGCATGGCCCAGAAGATCTGTAACGATTCCGGCAAATCCAGGTATACCCTAGCCGGTATATACTATTTACGTGTCATTTAAATATTGATTATATGAGTTATAGTACGTATATACGAGTATATATGATTCATAGTATGAATCATACTCAATTATATAGTGAATCGCATTGGAATTACGATCAACCAATGATCGGTTATTGAAACCCGAACGGATCGGGAATTACATTATAGACGAAGTATATGATGTTTAGTGATATTTACGAAGTATTAATGCTTCGGGATAAGTAAATTATAGCACAGAAAGAGAATTTCGATTTATTAGTACGTCGGTACGATAAACGAAACCTTTAACACCAAACCAAGCAAGAGACGATCGATCAAGCGGAAAAAGATGCGTAATTATTAATAATATGATGTTTTAATGTCATGGGTTAAGTTTTTAAAGTTTTTAAATCAGTTTTATGTAAATTTTATTTTGACCCGAAAAACGACCATTTTAGGCTCGTTTTAAGCCGAATTACGAGTTTAAACGAGAAACGAACTGAACCAGACTATCCACAACATTATCCGGATTGTGTAATCCAAATGTGTGGCCATGGTTTGAGATGTGGGCCCCCCACACACCACCATATGGCCGGCCTTGTTTATACACACACACATTCCATTTTTTCTTTTCTTTCACACCAATTTTCTCAAAAGCTCTCAACTCTTTCAACATTCATCCAATATTCTTGAGTTCTAACCAAGATTTGAAGGTATAACATATGTTTTTAAGCTTGAATTTTGTTTTCTAACTTCATGATCTTGAGAAAAGGAGGTTTCAAATGTAAAAATGGGTGAAAACCCGAGTTGAAACCGATTCTCGCATGATCAAGTGATGTATACAAGTTATACAAAGGATCTTGATCCAAGTGATGAGTTAAAAGAGTTTATAATGAATTTTTACGGTTAAAATCTTGTTAAAATGAGTTTCCAAGTGAAAGATGGGTGAAAACCCGAGATGAAACCGACTCTTGCATGATCAAGAGATGTATACATGTTATACAAGGGATCTTGGTCCAAGAAATGAGTAAAAAGAGTCGAGAACGGATTTTTACGGTTAAAACCTTTGTTTTTACTTAAAAACCGACACTTTGAAAGAAATGGTTTGATTGTTGGTATAGTTTGCTTGGTATAGTGTTATTGTGCTTGTAAGTGTTGTATCTAGCGGCTAGCAAAGGCTAGAAACCAAGATCTTTGCGATCTAAAGCTAGAAAACACGAGATAGTTCGGTTTTCGTGTGTATATGAAATTTGGATAGATTGTAGCACGCTTAGAGTCGGGTCACAAAATTTAACAGAGATGATCTACACATGAAAATATGAGATCTGTGAATATTTGGTAATTTTTGGATAAAAGATGAATATTTGGTGAATTTAATGCTCGGTTTTGGCCAAAAATAGTGAAAAATAGCTAAACATGATGAAAAATTCTGGAAAATTTAAGATAAGCTTTATATAACATATAAAAGTCACCCACAAAATTTGAGCTCAGTTGGAAAAGTCTAAGTAGGCTTTTTGGTGAAACGAGTTCTAGGGCTTTCTAGCTCGGTTTTGGGTGAAAATGGCTTGAAAAATGAGTTTTAAGTTCTGGAAAAATTCCAGGGAGTTATGAGGATGGCAAGGATCATCCCAGAAAAATTTGGGATTTTTATAAAGTCTTTTGGTATTTTTGACATATTTAGCATTTTAAAAAGGTTTAAAAATAGATAAATAAATGTAAATATAAGAAAATAAATCTGGAAAATTTTTATAAAATGTCTTACTGTCAAAATAAGTTTTGTGCAAAATTTCATGACCCGAGACTAAACGGGTAATTATTTGTGCTAAAATGAACATAAAAACAAATATTTAAAGCTTAAAACGTGTAAACCGGCAAATCTCGCATAAGCGAGCTGACTGGTATATAAAAACCTAAAAATGGACCATTTTCATAAAACTAAGTAAAATAAGTAAAAATAAATCATCCGAAAATAATTCGGATGATTTGGTTAATTTTACCCGATTTTACTGTTTCCGGCACCTAAATGACGGAAACGGGCCCCGCGGCCAAACGGGGTGTCAAACCGAGCTCTAATTTCATCACTTTAACTAAAATAACAGTCAAACACCATTTTTGGGTTAAGTGTGAGTAAACTCATTTTTGAAACTAAAAACGGATGACCGTGCTAGGCACGCAAATCAAGGAAAACATAAAAATGATAATTTTGACCGTCCGACTCTAAGTAATGGCACAATCTGAGTCCTTAGGAGTGTCACGGGGTTAACATTGTCCCCGGATCGAGTACAGTACTGGGTTAACAATGTCCCCAGATGTACCGATTAATACGGATTTAGTTTATGGGAATTATATAGTAACGACTATATATTATATTACAGATCCAGGCACGTAGCTGTCCATTGTATTACCCACAGACTCACAAAAAGGTGAGTTTTCACGAGCCCCTTTTAATGAACTGTTTTAAATATTTTCCCGGGGCGGAAAGCATGATTGTGTTAAATTTCTAAGTACATACCGATCGTATGGAAACACTTGTATATTTATATATATATATATATATGGTATGATGCATAGAATAGAAAATTTGTTTATCGGGTGGAATTGTTCTGGGGTAACTTAGTTCCCAGAGGGTTATTGGATATATTTCTGGGTTAACAGTGTTCCCAGAGGGTATTGGATATGTTTCTGGGTTAACAGTGTCCCCAGAGGTTATTGGATATGGTTCTGGGTTAACAGTGTCCCCAGAGGGTATTTGATATGCGCTGGGTTAACAGTGTCCCCAGGGGTTATTGATATGTACTGGGTTAACAGTGTCCCCAGGGGTTATTGATATGTACTAGGTTAACAGTGTCCCCAGGGGTTATTTGATATGTACTGGGTTAACAGTGTCCCCAGGGGTTATTGGATATGTTCTGGGTTAACAGTGTCCCCAGGGGTCGTTTAATGTGTTTTTGGGTTAATAGAGTTTTCATTAACGGGCTTAGCATAATTTCATCATTAACATATGATTTTTATACTGATCTATGGTTTATTTAAATTAGTGAAACTCACCAACTATTCGTAGTTGACCCGTTTTCTTTACATGCTTTCTAGGTATGCCCAGGTTGGAATGATTGATATGTGCTTAACTATCTGTGCTACCTGTTGGAAGCTTGCTGCTCTGTATTTTGTAATGAATATATATTAATGTCTTATTGGTAATATATGTGTGTAACACCTAGACAGTAACGCAACTCGCAACAATGTAATATGTTATAAATTAATGTAGTGGTATTTTCTTTATAAGCAATGCTGTTGATATCAGATGTGTCTGTTGCATCCCGTGTACGTTTCCGCTGCGGTTACGGGGTGTTACAGAACTTGGTATCAGAGCCATTGGTTATAAAGAATTAGGATGTCTGAAAGAGATACCTAAAATATAACCAGTAGCTCAAGTATTATAGGATCTGAATATCAACTAATAATTTATTGTGACGAGATCGGGATGAACTTGGATGGACAAGTGGGTTATTATGGTCCGGAACATAATAACAGACTTGTCTGCACGAGGGAATTCAGGGGAAGTCACGGGGGACTTAAATAGGTAAAATTGGCAACATATGTGTAAATATATGATAATATATTATGTGGTAAAGTTGTATAAATAAGTATGTATTAATTTGATTATGAATTACACTATGAAAAGAACTATATGCTTGTTAACTTGTGTGCAGGTAAAAAAAATGTCAAGCCCGCATAGCTTATCTGTAGAGGAGGATCCGGAGGAGGTTAGCCCCGGAAACTCCGGGAGCTTACACGTGTCATCCGACTCCGAGCCTAGCGAGGCGAGTCACAGGAGCTCGAGTCAGTCCTCCCCGGCCCGGATCGTCAGATCCCCTACTCCCCTCGCACCGCAGGCCACCTCTGTCCCTCCGGGATTTGGTCCCCGCCTTACGGCGCTGATCAGCATTCCGCGTGTCCCACCGACCTCTCCCCCACCCCGACCTGCTACTCGTCGGGGAGAGTCCTCATCCCAGCCCGAGCCGATGGCTCTACCTGTCTGGGGCCTTCCCAGACAGGAACGGGAGGCGGTGGCCTGGCTACGAGTGCTCACAGAGCAAGTAAATGAGCACTCAGCCACCCTGACCGTGGGGGTACAGAGACGAGTGTACCTTGGTGACCGCATACTGGATTGCCAGTATGCAATCGACCGGTTGACCAGGGAGAGCTCGTACTCCCTAATGATGGTTCAGCGGTTAGAGGCGTGGCTCCGGGGGGTGGTGGCAGTAGTGGTGGCGTTGGTGGCAGTGATGATGTGGTGGGCATACCACCGTGTTTAGTAGTTATGTTTGGATGGGGTTAGTCAGGGACCATTTTCTTTTTGATACTCTGTGTAAGTAGTTAGTGGTGATACTAACACGGAGTGAATCTTGGTTAGTTATGATACAACCACTGGCCCCTAGGGTGGGTCTCTTGTAGGGCATATCACTATAGATACTTTTGGGTATCATTCAAGCACTGACCCCTTTACGGGTTATGTCGAGATGATACCGACATAGGGCCCTTGTAATAAAACTAGTTATGTAATGTTGACTGAAAGTATGTAAACTGATGTTTGTGTAATATGAATCAATGTTTACTAATGAATGAAATATGTATTGTGTTTTATGTTTTGAGATGGTATTGATTATATATATTTCTTTGATGATTGTGTAGAATGGCACCGAAACGATCCACAAAAATATCGGAAGTAGATGTGAGCCGTTTGATTGCTCAACAGTTGGAGGCGGCGATACCGGATATAGTATCGCTCATCGCCGCCAGTATTAATAACTCAACCAATCCAACCCCTCCGAGCAATCAAATGCCCATAAATAATGGCGGGGAACATAATGCTAATCCTCCACCTACTGATAACACGATTCCGAGTAATGACGCACCGCCTACGGTGGTCGCTACAGACAGTAATGGCCCTATACCTACCGTAGAGACCAACCGCACTGGACCATCCAGGGGTTGTTCAATCAAGGACTTTATGTTATGCAAGCCTTTAGAGTTTAACGGGTCGGAAGGACCGAATGGGTTAGTGAAATGGATAGAGAAAATAGAATCAGTGGTGAATATCAGCAACTGTCCCGAGGATTGTGTCGTTAAGTACGCCACCTGTACGTTCACAGACCATGCTTTGACATGGTGGAACACCATAGTACAGACTCGAGGTCAGGCGGCGACAAACCGCATGACCTGGGCAGAGCTTAAGGATCTTGTTTTGAAACATTTCTGCCCAAAGAATGAATTGCAGAAACTGGAACATGAGTTGTGGAACCTAGAGATGCATGGGGCGGACCACTTGGGATATATCAACCGGTTTAATGAACTGTCACGATTAGTGCCGTGGTTGGTCACCCCAGAGTCAAAGAGGGTGGAACGTTATATTTGGGGACTTACTCCAGTAGTGAGGAGTATAGTTAACGCGGGAGGACACCAGACGTATGAGGGTGCAGTGACACAGGCTGGTATTGTCACGTATGATTTCTTAAGGAGTGGATCGCTAAAGGCGACAGGAGAGTCGGCTGGAGGAAAGCGAGGTACGTATGACAATAGGATCCGGGAGAAGCAACAAGGTAAACGTGCTAGACCCACTGCCCAGAACTACGCCATGACTAGTTCGGGCGGAAGGCAAGAACCGCAGAGGGGAACGTTTCCTAAATGTGGGAAATGTGGTTACCACCATGGTGGCGTGTGCAAAGAGGTGGTGTGCCACCGGTGTGGCAGGATTGGGCACTACGCACCCAGTTGTAGGACAAACTTGAACAACCTGAACCGTCAACCGCAACCTATCCGTGCGCAATCATTTAGGAACCAACCAACCCAACAGCAAAACCCCCAAGGAAACCAATTGGTGACCACCAGCCGTGCTTGCTACGAATGCGGTAGCACAGATCACTTCAAGAAAAACTGTCCGAAGCTGAATCAAGGAAGAAATGGGCGGCAACCCGCGGGTCAGGCATCGTCGTCCAACCCGGCGAGAAGCCGAGCTTTCGTGATAGGGGCGAGCGAAGCACGTCAGGACCCCAGCGTAGTGACAGGTACATTCCTTGTTTCTGACCATTACGCTTCTGTATTATTTGATACGGGTGCTGATAGAAGTTTCGTCTCCGTTAAATTCCTGTCATTAGCAAACATGCCGGTTAGTGAATCCATAGAACCCTATACCGTAGAAGTTGCTAACGGTAAGACCATGATAGTCAATCAAATTGTTCGGAATTGTCCTTTTATTCTAAACGAACAATCCTTCCTGATTGACTTGTTACCAGTAGAACTGGGTAGTTTTGATGTGATAGTGGGAATGGATTGGTTAGCACGCAACAAGGTAGAAATAAATTGTGAAAAGAAACTCGTCAAAATCCGGGTGTCGAATGACGAAGAAGTATTAGTGCAGGGTGATAAGTCGGGCAATATGATGCCATTTATATCTCACCTCAAGGCGCTAAAATATATGCGTCAGGGATGTGTGGCGTATCTAGCGAGCCTGACGGCCACTGATTCTGAGGAAAAACGAGTGGACGATATTCCCGTGGTACGCGAATTTCCACAAGTTTTCCCAGAAGAACTTCCTGGATTACCGCCAACCCGACAAGTCGAATTCAGAATCGATTTATTACCTCAAGCCGGCCCTGTTGCTAAGGCCCCTTACAGACTTGCACCGTCTGAGATGCAAGAATTATCCAACCAGTTGCAGGAATTGTTGGATAAGGGATTTATTCGTCCCAGCTATTCCCCGTGGGGTGCACCCGTACTATTTGTGAAAAAGAAGGACGGAAGCCTTCGAATGTGCATTGACTACCGGGAATTGAACAAGTTAACCATCAAAAATAGGTATCCTCTTCCCCGAATCGATGATTTGTTCGACCAACTACAAGGTGCGAGCTATTTCTCAAAAATTGATCTTAGATCGGGATACCACCAAGTTAGAATTCAAGAGGAGGATATCCCGAAAACCGCGTTTCGGACTCGCTACGGCCACTACGAATTTCTAGTTATGCCTTTTGGGCTAACAAATGCGCCAGCGGTGTTCATGGATCTCATGAACCGAGTCTGTAAACCCTACCTCGACAAATTCGTCATTGTATTTATTGACGATATTTTGATATATTCAAAAAGTAAAGAAGAACATGAGCGACATTTGAGGTTAATTTTGGAGCTTTTGGATCAGGAGAAGTTGTATGCAAAATTCTCCAAGTGTAACTTCTGGTTACAAGAGGTGCAATTCCTCGGTCACGTTATAAACCACCAAGGAATACACGTTGATCCGAGTAAAGTTGAAGCAATTAAGAATTGGCAAGCACCTAAATCTCCAAAGGAAATCAGCCAATTCTTAGGCTTAGCTGGATACTATCGTCGATTTATAGAGAACTTTTCCAGCATCGCCCAACCTTTAACCCTCTTGACTCAAAAGGATCGGAAATATGAATGGGGTGAAGAGCAGGAAACGGCGTTTCAAACGCTAAAGCAAAGGTTGTGCCAAGCGCCAATCTTAAGTCTCCCCGACGGAGACGATGGATTTGTTGTATATTGTGACGCATCCCGTAAAGGGTTAGGATGCGTGTTGATGCAAAATAAAAAGGTCATAGCCTATGCGTCTCGACAGTTAAAAGTTCATGAGAAAAACTACACTACTCATGACTTGGAACTGGGAGCAGTCATCTTTGCACTTAAAATCTGGAGACACTATCTCTACGGTACAAAGTGCACCATATTCACTGATCATAAAAGTTTGCAACACATATTCGATCAGAAAGAACTGAATATGAGGCAACGAAGATGGGTCGAGTTGCTGAGTGACTATGACTGTGACATTCGATATCACCCCGGCAAGGCTAACGTCGTAGCCGATGCCTTGAGTAGGAAGGATCGGGTTAAACCATTGCGAGTGCGGGCGTTGGGAATGATAGTCCAGTCAAACCTTTCGGATTTGATTCGAGTCGCTCAACGCGAGGCGTTGAAAGAGGACCAATTGGATAAAGAAGGACTTTACGGGAATGAGAAGAATTTCGAACAGCGTGTGGACGAAATTCTCTATTTCAAAAATCGGATTTGGATCCCGACCCTCCATGACCTTCGTGAATTAATCATGGACGAAGCGCATAAGTCGAAATATTCCATACATCCGGGATCTGATAAAATGTACCAGGAGGTGAAAGAATTTTACTGGTGGCCAGGCATGAAAAAGGATATAGCCACATACGTCGGCAAGTGTACGACGTGTGCGAGGGTTAAGGCGGAGCATCAGAAACCTTCGGGAATGTTACAACAACCGGAAATTCCGGAGTGGAAGTGGGAACAGATCACAATGGATTTTGTGACGCATCTCCCCATGACACCCCGAGGTCATGATGCAATTTGGGTAATCGTGGATAGATTAACCAAATCGGCACATTTTATTCCGATTAGAAACAATTATAACACCGAGAGACTTGCGCAAATTTATATAAATGAAATAGTGTCTCGTCATGGCATCCCCATCTCGATCATCTCCGATAGGGATAGCCATTTCACCTCCAAACTTTGGCAAGCTGTCCAAGAAGCGTTGGGAACACGTATTGACCTAAGCACAGCTTACCACCCTCAGACCGATGGTCAGTCTGAGAGGACCATTCAAACTTTGGAGGATTTGCTTCGTGCCTGCGTACTGGACTTTAAGGGAAATTGGGATCAACATCTTCCACTCGTTGAATTTTCCTATAATAACAGTTACCATAGCAGTATAAAGGCAGCACCTTATGAAGCATTGTATGGGCGGAAGTGCCGATCACCACTTTGCTGGTCTGAAGTGGGAGACTCGCAGGTCATTAGATCAGATCTGGTCCAGGAGACGACCAGCAAGATTCTTGAAATTAAGAACAACCTAAAAGCCGCGCGGGACCGGCAGAAGAGTTATGCCGATACCCGTCGAAAACCGTTGTCATTTGAGAAGGGTGAAAAAGTATATCTGAAAGTATCACCCTGGAAAGGAGTGGTCAGATTTGGAAAGGCGGGGAAGTTGGCCCCTAGATATATTGGACCATTCATTATTACTGCAAAGATCGGTCCGGTAGCTTACCGACTAGAACTGCCTGAGGAACTAAGTGCAGTTCATAACGTGTTTCATGTGTCAAATTTGAAAAGATGTCTGGCGGATGAGACATCGGTGTTACCCTTAGAGGGTGTTCAAATAAGTGATAGGCTCAACTTCGTAGAGGAGCCCATCGAAATAGTGGACGGTAAAATCAAGCAACTTAGACACAATAAGATCTCGTTGGTCAAAGTTAGATGGAATTCGCAACGAGGCCCAGAATTTACTTGAGAACGAAAGGATGAATTTCGGAAAAAATACCCCCACCTATTTCCTCAAAAGGAAGTAGTTGACGCGTAAAATTTCGAGGACGAAATTTTTATAACGGGGGGAGAATGTAACGATTCCGGCAAATCCAGGTATACCCTAGCCGGTATATACTATTTACGTGTCATTTAAATATTGATTATATGAGTTATAGTACGTATATACGAGTATATATGATTCATAGTATGAATCATACTCAATTATATAGTGAATCGCATTGGAATTACGATCAACCAATGATCGGTTATTGAAACCCGAACGGATCGGGAATTACATTATAGACGAAGTATATGATGTTTAGTGATATTTACGAAGTATTAATGCTTCGGGATAAGTAAATTATAGCACAGAAAGAGAATTTCGATTTATTAGTACGTCGGTACGATAAACGAAACCTTTAACACCAAACCAAGCAAGAGACGATCGATCAAGCGGAAAAAGATGCGTAATTATTAATAATATGATGTTTTAATGTCATGGGTTAAGTTTTTAAAGTTTTTAAATCAGTTTTATGTAAATTTTATTTTGACCCGAAAAACGACCATTTTAGGCTCGTTTTAAGCCGAATTACGAGTTTAAACGAGAAACGAACTGAACCAGACTATCCACAACATTATCCGGATTGTGTAATCCAAATGTGTGGCCATGGTTTGAGATGTGGGCCCCCCACACACCACCATATGGCCGGCCTTGTTTATACACACACACATTCCATTTTTTCTTTTCTTTCACACCAATTTTCTCAAAAGCTCTCAACTCTTTCAACATTCATCCAATATTCTTGAGTTCTAACCAAGATTTGAAGGTATAACATATGTTTTTAAGCTTGAATTTTGTTTTCTAACTTCATGATCTTGAGAAAAGGAGGTTTCAAATGTAAAAATGGGTGAAAACCCGAGTTGAAACCGATTCTCGCATGATCAAGTGATGTATACAAGTTATACAAAGGATCTTGATCCAAGTGATGAGTTAAAAGAGTTTATAATGAATTTTTACGGTTAAAATCTTGTTAAAATGAGTTTCCAAGTGAAAGATGGGTGAAAACCCGAGATGAAACCGACTCTTGCATGATCAAGAGATGTATACATGTTATACAAGGGATCTTGGTCCAAGAAATGAGTAAAAAGAGTCGAGAACGGATTTTTACGGTTAAAACCTTTGTTTTTACTTAAAAATCGACACTTTGAAAGAAATGGTTTGATTGTTGGTATAGTTTGCTTGGTATAGTGTTATTGTGCTTGTAAGTGTTGCATCTAGCGGCTAGCAAAGGCTAGAAACCAAGATCTTTGCGATCTAAAGCTAGAAAACACGAGATAGTTCGGTTTTCGTGTGTATATGAAATTTGGACAGATTGTAGCACGCTTAGAGTCGGGTCACGAAATTTCACAGAGATGATCTACACATGAAAATATGAGATCTATGAATTTTTGGTAATTTTTGGATAAAATATGAATATTTGGTGAATTTAATGCTCGGTTTTGGCCAAAAATAGTGAAAAATAGCTAAACATGATGAAAAATTCTGGAAAATTTAAGATAAGCTTTTTATAACATATAAAAGTCACCCACAAAATTTGAGCTCAGTTGGAAAAGTCTAAGTAGGCTTTTCGGTGAAACGAGTTCTAGGGCTTTCTAGCTCGGTTTTGGGTGAAAATGGCTTGAAAAATGAGTTTTAAGTTCTGGAAAAATTCCAGGGAGTTATGAGGATGGCAAGGATCATCCCAGAAAAATTTGGGATTTTTATAAAGTCTTTTGGTATTTTTGACATATTTAGCATTTTAAAAAGGTTTAAAAATAGATAAATAAATGTAAATATAAGAAAATAAATCTGGAAAATTTTTATTAAATGTCTTACTGTCAAAATAAGTTTTGTGCAAAATTTCATGACCCGAGACTAAACGGGTAATTATTTGTGCTAAAATGAACATAAAAACAAATATTTAAAGCTTAAAACGTGTAAACCGGCAAATCTCGCATAAGTGAGCTGACTGGTATATAAAAACCTAAAAATGGACCATTTTCATAAAACTAAGTAAAATAAGTAAAAATAAATCATCCGAAAATAATTCGGATGATTTGGGTAATTTTACCCGATTTTACTGTTTCCGGCACCTAAATGACGGAAACGGGCCCCGCGGCCAAACGGGGTGTCAAACCGAGCTCTAATTTCATCACTTTAACTAAAATAACAGTCAAACACCATTTTTGGGTTAAGTGTGAATAAACTCATTTTTGAAACTAAAAACGGATGACCGTGCTAGGCACGCAAATCAAGGAAAACATAAAAATGATAATTTTGACCGTCCGACTCTAAGTAATGGCACAATCTGAGTCCTTAGGAGTGTCACGGGGTTAACATTGTCCCCGGATCGAGTACAGTACTGGGTTAACAATGTCCCCAGATGTACCGATTAATACGGATTTAGTTTATGGGAATTATATAGTAACGACTATATATTATATTACAGATCCAGGCACGTAGCTGTCCATTGTATTACCCACAGACTCACAAAAAGGTGAGTTTTCACGAGCCCCTTTTAATGAACTGTTTTAAATATTTTCCCGGGGCGGAAAGCATGATTGTGTTAAATTTCTAAGTACATACCGATCGTATGGAAACACTTGTATATTTATATATATATATATATATGGTATGATGCATAGAATAGAAAATTTGTTTATCGGGTGGAATTGTTCTGGGGTAACTTAGTTCCCAGAGGGTTATTGGATATATTTCTGGGTTAACAGTGTTCCCAGAGGGTATTGGATATGTTTCTGGGTTAACAGTGTCCCCAGAGGTTATTGGATATGGTTCTGGGTTAACAGTGTCCCCAGAGGGTATTTGATATGCGCTGGGTTAACAGTGTCCCCAGGGGTTATTGATATGTACTGGGTTAACAGTGTCCCCAGGGGTTATTGATATGTACTAGGTTAACAGTGTCCCCAGGGGTTATTTGATATGTACTGGGTTAACAGTGTCCCCAGGGGTTATTGGATATGTTCTGGGTTAACAGTGTCCCCAGGGGTCGTTTAATGTGTTTTTGGGTTAATAGAGTTTTCATTAACGGGCTTAGCATAATTTCATCATTAACATATGATTTTTATACTGATCTATGGTTTATTTAAATTAGTGAAACTCACCAACTATTCGTAGTTGACCCGTTTTCTTTACATGCTTTCTAGGTATGCCCAGGTTGGAATGATTGATATGTGCTTAACTATCTGTGCTACCTGTTGGAAGCTTGCTGCTCTGTATTTTGTAATGAATATATATTAATGTCTTATTGGTAATATATGTGTGTAACACCTAGACAGTAACGCAACTCGCAACAATGTAATATGTTATAAATTAATGTAGTGGTATTTTCTTTATAAGCAATGCTGTTGATATCAGATGTGTCTGTTGCATCCCGTGTACGTTTCCGCTGCGGTTACGGGGTGTTACAAGATCCTTCTTGGTTTCAATTCCCTGCGTAGTGCTAGGTATGTGAAGGGTTTTGCCTTGACACTGTACCCGCACTCGTCTTATAGTTACTTTACTTCCAAGGTATTCCTGGCTTCAATTCCCTGCGGGTGCTAAGTATGTGAAGGGTTTTGCCTTAGACACTGTACCCGCACCCGTCTTATAGTTACTTGGTTGCCAAGGTAAGGGGTATAGTCCCGCTTACTTTTGAATCTTTTTCAAATTTGAAGAGTTGGTGAAAGGATAAGAACAGTCCAAACTGTTGAAACGTCGTCCGACGGTTTCTTCTGACAGTGTCAGGACGTGCAGGAAGTTATGGCGACGTGAAAGTATATGGTCATTCCAGACGCTTTTTCAGGCGCGTGGGCGCGAGTTTTCGGGCGCGTGGCCGCGAAGTTTACGGCACGCGTCCTGTCAACAGCTGTTGCCAGCTTGCTTTTTCCACGTGTCATAGTTTCATTGGACCTGCGTTTTCCTCTCTCCTCCGCATTAAATTCATCGCATTCATTGCGATGAGTATATAAAGGGGGAGAGGGTGCAGCTTAATCCACACTTTCACTTCTCTCTTCTTCTTCTAAACGATTTCCGGCGAATACTCTAACGTTTCCGTCGAGCATTCTCCTGAAATCGTTCTTCTTTACATCCCAAACATGTCTTCTCATGATCCTGAGGTTACTTTCGAGGAGTCCGATGTATACCTCGAGAATCCGTCGTCCACGTCGGACAAGGATGACAAGAGTACTGCTGGCGAGTGCCAGTGTGCTCTTCCGGTCGACCTCTATCAGTACGTCGTCAGGAAGTTCATGCTCGAGCCTTTCGAGCCTGAGTTTCCTGCATCTCATCAGACGGTGTACGATGCCCCCAAGGGCAAGATAGGGGTGTACACTGCATTCTTCGTCTATGGGAATCTCAGGTTCCCGTTGACGAAGTTTGTATACCGTGTTCTGGAGAGACATGGTGTGCATCTGACTGAGGTACACCCAATGGCGATCGCCAAGATCCGCCATTTCGAGTGGGTGTGTCTCATTCTGGGTGTGGAGCCCCATGTTGACCGCCTGATGACCTTCTATTCCTGGAGGTGCATCCAGGGGTGGTATACCTTGGTCAATCGGATCAAGGGTTTGAAGATCTGCGCTACCGAGCGCAGTCTTCGATCTTGGAAGCGGGAGTTCTTCTATATCTCCGCTCGCGTCGTCCCCATAGCGATGACGTTCAAGAACGGGAGAGCTCTCCCGAACCTTCACGCCTCCAATTACCAGGAGGCGGAATGGTTCTCCAAGGTTTCCCGGATCCAGTCTCCGGTTTACCGCTTTGCGGAGTCCGGGATGGTGATGCTCGGGATGAGCCGGGTGTGGAAGGAGGCGTCACAGATTCCCATCGTCCTCAAATACGGTTTGAACTCTGTCCCTTACGTTATGCTTCATATTATCCGTTAATTTAGGGTTTTTGTTCTAACCGTTTTTTCTTTTTGTTTTCAGAGGGAAACGACTTGCAGTCTCTCCTGCAGCCGCGGGAGAGTGATGGTCTCGCTCGGATGGGTACTCGTGCTCTTGACGAGAACGAGTTGCCCATCCTTCCGCAGACTGCGGATTGGTTTGTGGAGGCCTACCCGCCAGGCGACGAAATACTGAGCGCCACGCGGCCAGGTAAAAGACTATTTAACCCTCGCCCTCTGAATGCTGAAACCTCTGCTGGAATTCCTCTAATCTTGTCATCTTCTGATGAGGAATCCGCAGATGGTCCTTTTCTTGCGTGGAAGAAGGCTGCTAGCGGGAAGGGCAAGGCGAAGGTAGCCTCCACTGCCGACCAGGTGAACCGGTCTGAGTCGGAGACCGAGAGTGAAGAGGCGGCGGGGAACCCGGATGGTGTTGCGACCACTGCTCTGGAGGTTGAAACGGCTGTCACCTCCGAGCAGCCCAGGACAACGACGGTGACCGGCTCCATCGGGTTCGTCCCCGCCCGTTCGCACCTTCAAGCTCAAAAGGACCCGTAAGTATACTTCCTTTATCTTAACTGCATAACTTTCCGCCATTATACTTATATATCTTCTTAGTGCAGGCGTGGATGCTACCGCATTCCAGGGTGGAGCGGGGAGGAGCACCTCCGGACCCATGACGGTAGGTTTGATCAACCTACCTGAGGCGATGACCCAGGCGACTGCGCCTGCTTCAGTTGTTGGTTCAGTTGCTCACCCGGTTGAGCCAACTGTTCCAACTGTGACGATGTCTCCGCCGGCTGTCAGTGCCATATTCACTGATTCCTTCACTGAGCCGGCGGTGAGTGTTTATGTGGATTCTTCCATAGCCGCGGCCGCGGTTGTGAGTTCACCTCCGGTGAGTTCACCTCCGTTGGTTTCTACCATGGCGACCTCCGCTATGCCTCCTCCGGCGCCGGCGACTACGGCCAGTCCTTCAGGTATGTCCAGGGTTGGGGCGTCAAGCCAATCTCTGCCTCCTTCCCATCTGCCTGACCTCTTGGATGGATATCCGTTAGGTTTGGGTGATGGGTTTGGCGGCTACAGGCCTGTCGTCGACCCTACAGGTGCGTAGGGTTACTTTGGCCTTTTATTATTTTATTTTATATATCATCTTTTCCTAACTGCTTTTTTCTTTTGCAGTGTCGGATTCCAATGAAGTGTATGTTCCACGATGGAACATCCGCCGAGGAACAACCCTTCGGACGCCTGTTGAATGCGTCGAGTGGGCGCGCCACGCCGCCCCAAGTGGGGCGCTGGGGGAAGCAATGTCAAGCTACCAGGAGGGTAGGCTGACAAATGAGCTCCGGATTCTCCTAGCCCGGATGCAGCCGCGCGTCGAGCTGCTTTGTCGTGAAAACGACAAGTTAAAGTCAGCTCGGATCCAAGAAGTAGCTCAGGCGCGGGCTGTCCGAGAGGAGAACAGGAGGCTCTCCGCTGTTGCTGCGGAGAAGGATAAGGCCTTCAAGGCCCTCGAGGTTGAAGTTCAGGCCCGTCTCGAGGCCCGTTCCAAGGCTGCCCAAGCTGTTAACGAACAGCTTCGGCTGGCTAAGGAAACTGCACGGAATGCAACTGAGAGGGCCACCAAGGCTGAAGCTGTTGCTGAGCCTCTACGCCTCGAGAATGAGGAACATAAAGCCAAACTAGAGAGGCTCCAACAGGCTCATGATGCCTTGGCCATGGAAGACGCCAAGAAGCTCCAAGAGATCTTGGACCAGAGGGGCGTGCTTGACCATACTGAGCGTAAGCTAAAGAGCGTCGAAGAGGCTGCGGCTAAAGAAGTGTTGCTTGCCAACCTTAACAAAAGCGAAGCCGAACGCGCCCGTAACCAAGCTCAAGCTGCCCTCCAGGAGGCTCTGGTTACCAAGGAATGGCTTCTACGAGAAGCGTTGTCGCAGGTAAGCTTAGCTTCATAATATCTTCACGCTTTTCTTTATACTTAGAAAAGGTTTTGATACTTGTATTTTTGTTTTGTAGGTTGTGCATCGGGTCTTCACGGACACATCATATGACGATGCCATGAGCGCAGCCCTCAACGCTTCTCATGAGGATGGGGAAAAGGCTGGCTTCCTGCTTGGTCTAGGGTTCGTTGAGAAGGGCATCCCGCCTTCCAACTTCCCTTTATATGATGTGGATACTGAAGCTGCTTATGACCAAGCAGTGAACCAGTATGCTGCCTTCCCGCATCCAGTGGTGGAGAAGGTGAACGAAGTTGCTGCTGCTGATGATGGGTTAACCATTCTCAAGACCTTCCTTGAACCGCCACAGCCAAGTGATGGTGCGGGTACAAGTGGGTTTGGAGGGAGTGGTCCTGAAGCTTGAACCTTTAGATCCCTTTCCACTGTTAGGATAGGTTTATGTTTTTGTATAGATTTACACTCTTGTAGGCGGGTAGATACCCGGCCATTCTTGTAATACTTGAATTTTTATGGAATGTAAATCCTTTGTGCGGGTAGGACCATCACTCTTGCTTTATAAACGTTATACGACTTGCTCATGCATATTATAGTTTAATTTGACACTTGTTTTGCCGCATAAACAATATATGATTCGCTTGTGCATACTTTAGTTTAACTTAGCAATTTCTTAAGTACTTTGAATAAGTTAACCTATCAACCTGGCAAATAATAGGTTAAAGTTTTGCTTCCTCTTTCCTGATTGTGCGGGTAAGACCGTCACTTGCACTTAGTAGGATGGCTAAACTTTACCTATATCTGACCTGCGTGGAGGTTTTCCTCATTTTTTCCTTGAAGATATTTTCTAAGTGTTCTGAATAAGTTAACCGTTCGACGCGCGGTTGTCAATAGGTTAAAGTTCAGTTTCCTCTATCATGATTTGTGCGGTTAGGCCCGGCACTTTCATTTAGTGGGATGACCGAACTTCACCTATGACTGACCTGCGTGAAGGTTTGCCGTTTTTTGTGTTTATGCGGGTTTTGCCGCTTTCCACACGCAACGATTTCTTCACACTTATTTATGCGGTGAAAACCGGCATCAGTGTTTTGAATAAATTAATCGTTCGACGCGCGGTTGTCAATAGGTTAGTTCGGTGTCCTCTATCATGATTTGTGCGGTTAGGACCGGCACTTTCATTTAGTAGGATGATCAAACTTTACCTATGACTGACCTGCGTGAAGGCTTTCCTTATATTTTCTTTAGAAATTTGTCGTTTTGTGTTTATGCGGGTTTTGCCGCCTTCCACATGCAACGACTTGTTTTCCCACTTATGTATGCGGTGAAGACCGGCATATCAGTGTGGAAAGTTCATTAAGTATAAATGTAAGACCATTAGCGTCAATGTGATAAGGAGAATCATTTCCATTAGAAGTGGCTCTGGGCCTTTTCTTTTACAAGTTTGGAATTGATCTACATGCAGACTGTGTAATTGAGCTCCCTTCCATGTTCTTGGGAGTGTCATCGAGCCTTTCGAGCCGATATGCACTTGGTTCGGAATCTCGTTGTTTACGCAGTATGTAGTCTCCGACATTGAAGCTGCAGTTTTTTTCGTGTTTTCCCCAACTGGGGTTCTACACGCATTAGCCTGCTCAGCGTTCATAACGCCACGAGGTGCGTGAGTGTCCCATCTCTGACAAATGCTTCGACGATGTCCTTCAAGTCTACGCATTCCTCGGTGTTGTGGCCTCTTGTCCTGTGGAAGTCACAGAATTTGCTCTGATCAGCGTTGTGACGCTCTCGGATTATTGGAGCCTTTGGCCATGGGAGTCTCTCGGTGTCGAATACCTCGGTGACGCTTTTGGTGAGTGGCGTCCATCTGGAGTTCCGGTTTGACGACGGCATGTTATCCTTTCCGCCTAACCGAGGGTGCGAGCCGGATGAGGTGTCACAGTTTACCATTGACTGCCAAATGCCTAGCTTCCTCTTTTTGTTTAGTCGGGCGGTAAGGACATTGTTTTCTCTTGTTTTCTGGGTGTAGAGGTTTGTGCTCTGGGGAAGATCTCTTCCCAGTTGCTTTTCCATTTCCGCGAAGCGTTTAGCTGCTGTCATGATGGCATCCCATGTGGATGGCATGCCATCTTTACCCGTTAAGGTGCGGATGAGCTCTGGGTCTTTTGTGCCCTGGATGAAAGCAGCGCGAACAAGATCTTCGCTAATACTACCCAGACTTAGCTTCTTTGAGTTGAAGCGAGTGATGAAGTCTAGCAAAGATTCATCTTCCTCTCGAATGCAATTGAGGATTGTCCATTGCTCTTCGGTATACTTTCTTTGTTGGCTGAAGTGTTGGCTAAACTTCTGTTGGAAGTCTGCCCAATCGTAGATGTGGTGGACCGGTAGACGGTTGAACCACGCTCTGGCTGCTCCAACCAGCGTCATCTGGAACATATAACACCACGTGGGTTCCGTCCAGTTGCTGACGGTTGCCCCCGCTATGAATCTGTTCAAATGATCGTCTGGGTCGGATATACCATCATAAGTGCCGATGTTGGACATCTGTTTGGCACTTCTTGGGGCGATTGCTTCCGCAATGTCCCTTGCAAACTTGGAGGTTCCCGCATTTGCAGCGGTTGGTCTGAAGGTTTTAGAGAAGTCACGTGGGTTTCCACCCGCGTTTTTTGGTTTGAAGGTTTCTCCAAAATTCCTTCTCGGTTGGAAGTCCGTTTCCTTACGCTTCCCTTTCGCCCTATGGCGAGGGTTTGCGTCGGTGTCGAATTCCTCCGAATCATCGTCCAAGTACTCGCACTCATTGCTCATGTTGAGCTGTTGAGTGCTTCCGAATTCGTCAACCTGTTGGAGTGAACGCAAGCGTTCATCCAACTCAGCTTGGAATTCCTTCTGACGTGCTTCGGCCCACGCTTTAACTTGATCGAGTGTTTGGCGAGGGAGCCTCGTCTGTTGTCTCTCCAACTGGGTATTGGTGAATCCCAGTGAAGGATTGTTTACTGCACTTGCCCCGGCTCGGGTAACCGGGGTAGTGTTTGTAAAATTTACTGCACTTGCCCCGGCTTGAGTAACCGGGGTAGTGTTCGTAAAATTTGTGTGCTCGCCGGTGTTCCTCCCACTAGCTGGGGTTGTGATTACCGGGATTTCTTGGTCACTCGCTGGCTTTGGCAACGGAGTAACCTTAACCATCTTTCCAGAAGTTTAAAAAACTGAATGAATTAGTTCTAGCTTTTATGCACGGATGGCGCCAATGAAGAAACACTAATCGACCCCGGGCAGATTACGGATAATCTGGGGGTTAAATAGATGTTCCCCACGAGGGTTAGTTCCGGCAAAGATGGTTGTTCTTCTGATGACCTGCAAAACAGACACCGTGAGCTCGTCACTGAGAAGGGGGGGTACCTCCTAGTGACCACCCTCCGGCGTGAGAATCAGACTAGATTGCTCTTGAATATAAGTGTATATTAAGAGAAATGACTAGAGCAGATATCAGATAATATATGAAGATATAAGATGATGATACCGTTCCAAGGTGTTGGAGTATTTATAGCCGAAGGTAGGTTTCCAAGCAGGTACAGCCAGCTGTATAATATTCCTGTTCTGCCAACTGTGGGCTACGCACATGCCATGCTGGTGGTTGGTGGGTAGGCAGCGGCTGATAGTGACCAGGCCGGCTGTGTACTATTCCTGTTCCACCAACTGCAGGCTATGCACGTCCTCCGACAGGTTGGTGAGTAGGCAGCGGCTGATAGTGATACAGTACAAGAGCGTGCTGCTCGTCATACTGTTGTCAGTGAGCTGTCGTATCTTTGGTCAGATCTTTTGTCCATACCTCGTCAGGTACAGTACAAAAGATCCTCCAGTATCGTACGAACTGGCTCATTTGGGCGGGAGTTTTCCCGGCTTTGTGCAGGAGTGTTCCCGGCTTGCTCATCTCCTCTTCAGGTGACATTACTGAATTATTTGAGTTAAGTGCCTTGTGCGTGTAGCCTTGCTGCGCGGGTAGCCTTCCCTGATGGCTAGTATCCGTTGCTGCGGGAACAGGCGGAGTACGTCGACCATTGGGAGGCTTTTCCTGCGGGAACAGCTTGCGTACTGCACGTAAGGACGTCACGTCTCTGAGCATGGTGGGTCCTGCGGATCCAGTTGGTTTCTGCGCAGACGTCTCTCTTCAAGGTGAGTCTTTGCGAGTTTAGCCTTCGCGCAGACGTCCCTGTTGCAGGTGAGTCTTGCGGGTTCAACTGCACAAACGTCTCTTTGAGGTGAGTCTTGCGGGTCCAACTGGGCTCTGCTGGGACCTACCTCTTCACCAAGCATATAGAAAAATTAATATGTTAAATTTAGGCCAAAAGCAACAATATAAATTCAGATTTGTGTATGCTACCCAAAGAACAACAAATAAGTTTCCAAAATCTCAAATACATATAAACTTTGACGTATTTGTGAAACATGCAGTTTTACGTTTCTAAACTGCGTCAATCAAGAACTTAAAAACACAACAAATAAAAGCTTGACTAACACCACGCATCAAAACTAACCTTCTATTGAATCCATTAAAAAAATTCTGATATGTAATTTGAAAATCAAACATGTGATGATATATTTGAAAATCATCAAATATAGAAATTAAAAATTTATTATTCATCCCATAAAAACTCTACACAATCAAACACTAAAAAGTGGTTGACCGGTATACCTTCAAACCCGCAACTCTCTATTTTCGATGGGTGGTGGCTGCCTGGAAATCGACTTCCAGACCCAGCATCATGCTTTAGCGCTATGGTCACAAAAGGATTAGACGATATTGAATGGAATGGAGTTAGGGTTTGAGAGGATATAAGATGGATTGTTCAATAGTATTGTTGAGAATGGAATGGAGAAACATGAGCTACATAATGAATGGAGAAATAAGAATGGATTTATTAGGGTTTGAGAGAATATCATCTCCACCAGAAGACTCATACCTGTGAAAGGAATATCAGATGAGTAAATGAGAGTTTTTGAGATGTTATGATCCGTGTGAGGTATATGGGTCAAAGCGGGTTAAATCAATGAGAGATCTTCATTTATAAATCAAGCAATTTTGTGGTTTCAGAGGAGGTGAGGAGCGACGTAAAAGCGACACGTAGGATTTTATGGTAATCAATTATATAGATAGTTAGATTCATGGGTTACAAGTATATATATGTACGAAGGCATGAAGCTACTAAACTTGGGGTAGGTTCAGAATAAAATTAATAATGGCTTATTCAAAACATGTATAGCTAAATGTGTAATGTTTATATTAGGGTGGCAAAACAAACCCAAATGGTTGTTTTGGATCAATATGGATAACTTTTAAAATTTGAATGAGTCAGAATGGATCAAAAGAATTTTTCAATGAGGTCAATATGAGTTGGGGAAATATTAGTGGCATAGCTATCCTGAAATTTTTTCCTATGGGTTCAGAAAATTTCGAGGGAAAGACGACCGATTGTTTATCACTTTGATTTGGGTTTTCTATGGGTTCGATGTTGAAATTTTTACGTGTGCGATGTAAAAAAAAACTAATATATAACACTAAAACAAAAATTTGTACGGGTTCGGCCGAACCCGTTACCCTTAAGCTACCTACACCCTTGGAAATATAGTGACTTTTGGTTATGAGTTAGAATGAGTTTGTTTATGGGTTAGAATGAACTAAAACAAGCTCAATCCAATTTTATTGCAAACGAAACCCAAGAAACCAAATAGAAACCTAGAAATCAAAACCGAACAGATACCGAAACGACCCAAATGGGTCAAAGCGTGTTAAATAAATGAGAGATCTTCATTTATAAATCAAGCAATTTTGTGGCTCTAGAGGGGGTGAGGAGCGACGTAAAAGCGACACGTAAGATTTTATGGTAAACAATTATATAGATAGTTAGATTCATGGGTTAAAAGTATATATATGTACGAAGGCATGAAGCTATTAAACTTGGGGTAGGTTCGGAATAAATTTAATAATGGCTTATTCAAAACATGTATACCTAAATGTGTAATGTTTATATTAGGGTGGCAAAACAAACCCAAATGGTTGTTTTGGATCAATGTGAATAACTTTTAAAATTTGAATGAGTCAAAATGGATCAAAAGAATTTTTCAATGAGGTCAAGATGAGTTGGAGAAATATTAGTGGCATAGCTATCCAGAAATATTTTCCTACGGGTTCAGAAAATTTCGAGGGAAAGACGACCGATTGTTTATCACTTAGATTTGGGTTTTCTACGGGTTCGATGTAAAACAAAAATTTGTACGGGTTCGGCCGAACCCGTTACCCTTAAGCTACCTACACCCTTGGAAATATAGTGACTTTTGGTTATGGGTTAGAATGAGTTTGTTTATGGGTTAGAATGAACTAAAACAAGCTCATTCCAATTTTATTGCAAACAAAACCCAAGAAACCAAATAGAAACCGAGAAATCGAAACCGAACAGATACCAAGACGACCCAAATGAAAATAAGAAAAACCAAATCGAAAAAAACCCCCGACAAAATCGAACCTGAACCGATACAAAACCGAGTTATTTTTTTTAATGAACGAGGACGACGGGTGAAACATTTTAGTTATTTTACAGTTTGATTTTTTATTTATATTTTGAGTTATTATTTTTTATTATATTTTTTTGAATTTTGTTTGAGGGGATTTTGAAACCCTTTGTATTTCAACCTTCACTTGGGTCAAGACAGGTTAACTTGACCCATCTTGATCCATACCCTTTATAACCCTCTATTTTAAAAATTAATCATGACCCTTATTCATCCTAACACATACCCATTCTAACCATCACCCAAATCCAGTCCATTCACATTGCCAATGCCACCTCTAGTTTATATAGACAAGAATCGAAGTTGAATTGTCTATTACACCAGAAAGAAATACTCACTCATCCTTTCAAACTTGGCGTATTAAACTTGTTAGAATTAAGTTAAATCTCATCAAATGCCACCGAGGTTATTAAATGTCAAAAGAACAACACTTAGAAGGGGTGTTGGTGAGTGTGTATATGCGATGGATAATGTCTACAACGCGTTCAAAATTTTGATAAGATTTCAGATGAGATTTTTATCAAGCTTTTTATTCATTATCGGTTGAAAACAATTGCAACAACCAGCATCGGTCTTGTATACGAACTTGGAAAATGATTAGACCCCATTCCCGGAGGGACCCATCTAGGCCTGACCATGACGGAGGGGCCAGGTCCCTGGCCCACTCCCCCTCTAGGCACATGAATTTTTTTTAATTTTTATTTACATGTATATAGTTCTTGACCCATTTATTTTAAAAATGCTTAACCTAAACTCAACACTATCAGATCCTACACTTCGCTGAGGTCTCCAACAATCCAACGAGTGAGAGTGACGAACCACTTTATAATGGAACAACTCATCAGAGTTACATGTTATTTGTTTGATTGTTTTAAGTTTCAAACTTTAGTTTCCTACTTTTGTTTTAATGCATTGTTGAGATGGAAAATTGGATTTTAATAATCCTTATTAAAGGGTATTGGCCGATAATAATCCCTATTCAGTTTATCTTCGGTGGCGGTCCCAAATTTAATAAGTTTGTTCCTTAATGGTTCGTCGTTAAAAAAAACTTAACGGGTTAGTTTTACGCTGACGTGTTACCTGACTTGGACGTGATGTGTATTTTAATTTCTTTTTTACATTTCTTTTAACATCTTTAATTGATTACCTGAATATTACCACAATAAAACCCCCCCTTTTTTACTTCATATTTCAACACCGATTACAATTAAAAAAAACCCTAAGTTTTCATCAATAAAGTTCTTCAACTCAAAATTCTTCGGCCATCATCATCCATCAGGTACGATAGTATATGAACTTCGATTTTAACACCCTTTAATCCTAATAAGTTACATATTAGTGAATCAGTTGTACTTGTAATAATACAGGGAGATGGGTGATACGACTAGTGTAAAAGTTTGGCATGGTGGGAATCTTAACCCCAAACCCAAATTACACTATGAGGGGGGTGATACTTACATGTTTGAGGTTGATGTAGAAAAAATGTCTTACTTTGAGCTAGTGGGTTTTGTGATGGATAGTAAGTCATACAAAACTAAAGATTTTGATATGTTTTACTTAATTCATGGGATGAACTTTGAAGAAGGAATTATTCAGTTGAAGAATGATGAAGATGTGAACAAGATGGTGTCGGCATTGGGTGATGATGTAAAGCATTCTTCATCTATATGTACAAGGTAAGTCTTCTGTTGTTGAAGCCCAAGTGAACCAAAACAAATCCCAACCCGGTAACATTCAAGCCCAAGTAGCAGAAGCCCCTTTGAACCCTAAACAATCACCTCAACAGAAAACTAAATTCACCAGAACTACAGCTAGGAGACTTTCTACACCTACTAAAGTAATATCCTCATCCACCAAAGAACTACCGGTACAGAGATTTACTAAGTTTACTTCCAGGAGACTTCCTATACCAACCAAATTAATATCTTTACCCCACAAAGAACTACCCATAATAGAAGTTGCTAATAAGGGTTCTACATCTGAGTTGTCTGATGAAGGAGCTGATGGATCTGATTAAGCAGATAGTGATGATAAAGAGTGGAAAGTATCTTATTTGAATGGTTCTAGTTCAGACAGTGATGATGAAGAGTGGAGAGCATCTGTTGCTGCCATAAAGGAAAAAGAGTTATCACAGAAACAATTGGTAGAATTGTTATTAAAAGGAACAAAAATCGTTTCACTAGGAGACAAATTTGTTGAAGATCAATCAAGTGATTATGAAGACACTGAGGCAAATGTTAATTCACCAGGAGAGAGTCAGGAAGATGACATTAAAGGGAATAAGCGTAAGGAAAATGATCCAGTGGTAAATGATTATATAGATTGGAGTAAGTGGGTATGGGTTGTTGGTACAAGGTTTCCTACAAGAGATGCTTTCAATGATGCTGTAAGGAATTATGCAGTCACTAATGGTAGGAATGTGGCCAATTCTGTAAGTAAAAATAACAGACATGGAATATTAGGTGTTTCTTGTGTTGAAGATTGTCCATTCAGGGTTTATATGTCATTTCATGCTAGAAAGAGTTGTTATTTGGTTAAAAGTGCAACCAATGAACACACTTGTCAAAGAAACACGATGAAGAACAAACAACTAAATGCTAACTTTATAGCTGACCAGTTCTTGCCAATATTGAGAGTCAAGCCAAATTGGAAGGCAAAAGGGATCCAAGATGCAATTAAAGAGAAATACAAGGTTCTTATTACTCTGTGGCTGGATTATAAGGCAAAAAATAGTGCTCAAAAGAAACTTTATGGATAAATGAAGAAGCATTATGATAAGTTGGGTTCATACTTGGAGACTTTGAAACAAACAAATCCAGGTTTAACTTTTGAAATAGTAACTGTCCCACCACAATACTATAACTTAAATTCAGATGATGAGGTGTTCTCTAGGCTTTTTGTCTGTTTTGATCCAGTGAAGAAGGGTTTCTTAAGTGGTTGTAGAAGACTTTTATGTCTTGATGGTTGTTTTCTAAAAACCTTTCTTGGGGGTATGCTATTGGCTGCAATAGGAAGGGATGTCAATGATCAGATGTGCCCAGTAGCATGGGCAGTTGTAGAAGGGGAGACTAATGACAGTTGGCAATGGTTTATGGCTGAATTGAAGAAGTGTTTAGAAGTCATAGAAGATGGGATGGGTTGGACACTTGTATCAGACCAACAAAAGGTATGTTACACCATGTTTGACTTGGTTTTAGTTAAATATATTTGACTTGATTTTAGTTAAATTTGTTTTCAGGGATTGCTTAATGCAGCTGCTTTGATTTGGTCTAATGCGGAGCATAGAAATTGTTCTAGGCACATATATGCAAATTGGCATAAGACCTACAAAGGAGATGACTTAAAGGAATTGTTTTGGATAGCTGCTAGATCATACTCCATGCCTGATTTCAAAAAGGCCATTAGGGAAATGAGGCAAGTGAATGCTGATGCAACGGAAGCCCTACTTAAGCAAAACCCAAAATGCTTTTGTAGGTGCTATCTAAAAACAGAAAACAAGACTGATGCCATAGTCAACAATATAGCAGAGGCATTTAATGAGTATATCCTTCAGTCAATATCAAAGCACATAATAACCATATTAGAGAACATCATACTATCAATAATGACAAGGTTAGTCAACAAACAAAATGAAATGTCTTCTAAAAATGTGATTGTGTGCCCAAGGATTCGCTTGATAGAGAAAAGGATAAGGCTTTTAAATCACTGTATACCCTTCAAGTAACACTTTGTTTCAAGTGAAGTATTATTATGATGTGTCTGTTGATTTGAAGAACAAGACATGCACATGTAGAAAATGAGATCTTACTGGTATCCCATGTGTGCATGTATGTGCCGTAGCAGGTTTTAGAAAGGTGAATGTTGAGGAGTATGTTCATGCTTATTACACAAAGCAAATGTATACCAAGTCCTATGAATTCACAAATCCCCCATTTCTTTCAGAAAAATATTGGCCAACATTTCATTTACCTTTGGACCCTCCACCAGTAAAGGTTTGTCCTGGAAGATCTAATAAAAACAGGAAAAAAGATCCTCATGCACTCCCAAAAAACCTGGAAAGCTTAGTGGGCATGGTGTGTTTAAAAAAAGGGTTCAACTACTGAAAGATCAATTGCAAGTTGTAGTCAAGAACCAAGGAAGAGGGGAAGGCCAAGAAAGGCACCCGCTGAAGCCAGCAATCTAGTCAAGGACAAAAGTCACAAGGAAATCTTAAAAGGCCAGCTAAAACACAACAATATTCTCAACCCACCCAACAATCTACACAAGGAAAGAAGCCAAGGGGAAGACCAAAGAAGACCTACCAGTCTGGCATAGCACCTTAAAATTGTCTTTTATCTGTCTTTTGTTTGTCTTTTATTTGAACTAGAAAATGGTCTTTTGATATGAATGATGTTTGGTATGAATGATGTTTATGTTTGAACATTGAATATGGATGTTTATTTATGTTTGTGTTTGCTTGAATGGTAATGTTTAAGATTATATGTTTATGTTTGGATTGATATTCATGTTAATATGAAGAATTTGCTGGTGATTTTTGGTGTTATTGGATGCAAATGTTGGGAGCAGCCTATGAAATTCGGGCCTATTTTGATCAGTACAAAGATGTGTATTGCTGTTTGTTTGGCTAGTTTAGGCTTGGTGTGGTCACAAATAGTTTTGTTGGGGTGCACTTGGATTATGGTGATTTTTGGTACGTTCTTTGTTTGGCTAAGGTTTGGTGGTTTGTTTTCTTTTTTTTTTTGGTTATGTAGGTTTGTTTTTTAGGGTTAGGGTATGTCCAGGGTCCCTTTTTTCTTATCTAGTATTGTTTCAATTGGGTGGTTAGATACTTCAAATCTGAACTCCTGGATGACATTGCTAATGGTAATGTGTTAGGATATGTGATGGTAATCTGCTTTAAATTTTGGAACCATTACAATGAGCATAAACCATTATATTTCATTAAACAACTTTTGGATAAAATACAACTGAGAACCATTGCATCTAATAATCCTAATCAAAACCATGGAAAACCATTACAACTATTACAACAAATACATTTCAACTTAAGTTGCTAAAATACAAAAATATTGCACCTAATAAGCCTACAACTTTAAAAAACATATACTTTCTTTGGCATTAAATTCCAAAAAGTCATCTTATTTTTCAAACTTGTGTTCTCTTCTTCAGCTTCATATTCTCTAACTCCAGCTGCAAATTCTTCATCTTTAGTGCCTTGTTTTTCATTTCAAATAGGTTACAATTGCATCCGGTAGAAATCATAGCATCAACTTCTTGTTTCCAAATGAAAAACTTGCAATCCGACCTCTAACACATTTACACATCAAGAGATTAATTTTCAGTACTAGAATATAACTTTCCAAATTCCAAATATTACATACACATGAACAAATTCACTTACAGGCCAAAGAGGGGAACCATAAAACTCTTGTCCTTTTCGTGTACTTCGATTTCCAGCAACTCTCGTGACTGCAACCATGTCATGATTGCAATAAACATTACCATCGGTCCCAAGTCTAAAGATTTTGGGTGTATGGGGGTAGATGATGATGAAGAACTCATGTGGGCTCTCAACCTATAGAGTTAGGGTTCCAATTGGTAAAAGTGAAGTAAAAAGGGGATTTTTTTGTCGGCTCTCAATCTAAAGTGTTAGGGTTTCAATTGGTGTTGAAAGATGAAGTAAAAAAGGGGGCTTTTATTGTGGCAATATCCATGTAGTCAATTAAATATGTTAAAAGAAATTTAAAAAAGAAATTAAAATCCACATCATGTCCTAGTAAGGTGACACGTCAGCATAAAACTAACCCCGTTAAGTTTTATTGACGACGGACCATTGAGGACCAAACTTATTAAATTTGGGACCGCCACCGGGATTATTATCGGCCAATACCCTTTAATAGGGATTATTAAAATCCAATTTTCCATATCAACACTATCAGATCCTACCCTTCACCGAGGTCTCCAACAATCCAACGAGTGAGATTGACGAACCACTTTATAATGGAACAACTCATCAGAGTTACATGTTATTTGGTTGATTGTTTTAGACTTTAGTTTCCTACTTTTGTTTTAATGAATTGTTGAGTTTTGATATCAACTTTATTTTCAACATGGCGAAATACACTTTGAGAGTTTCAGTATTAAATTTTGTATTTCATATTTGATTAACGATTGAATAATTTATGATGAGGGCTTTGTTTCTAAAATTGTCAAAGGAGTATCACAATTTGTTTTAATGTTTTAGTTAGACATTTTGTTAAAAAAAATGCTTTCATTTTGTTTTATAATTGTCATATTTGAGTAATTTATAAAGAGTTGTTAAGTTTGTATTTATGGCCCTTTTTTTTACGTCTCAGGCCTGGTTTTTTATTGTATTCTTGGAGATAGCCTTAGACACACGGGTCCCTATATAAGGTTAACCCATGGGCTGGTGGGAGTGGATCAACGATGACATGACATTTTGAACCCCATAGCAGCCCAATATTATGCTTTCCCCTAATGCTTCTCACCCCTGGTAAATTATTCTCAAGAAACATTCAACATAGCTCTAAAATAAATGTAATTTAAAATATATATCTTATCATATATAAAACTAGGGTTGAGTTAACGTACAATAATCACTTAACGTAAATCACGTGCGTGAACTACATTCAATGTCAAAAAAACAAAAACGTTCAAGCCAAATTCCAAAATCTAAAACGTTCAGGCTTAATACCTAAATCGTTCAGGCTTAAATTCTGATACATTCAAGATTAAAACCCATAACTTAAAACTCAAAATTGATCGATTGAAGCTTCAAATTGATGATTAATTGGATCAGTTTCAAGGTAATTGATCAATTATGTTCAACAATTTCAATTGGAGATTGATCAGCTGACTTGTGAACAACAATCGATGGTCGTGACGGAAGAGGATGGTGCTCACGATGGTAAACGATGGTCGTGACGATGGACAGTGGAATTTGACACGACGACATAGGCGGTGGACGACGAACAGATCGCGTAGTTGTTATTTTAAGGTTAGCATGTTTTTTAGATCAAGGGTTAAGGGTGTCACATACGTAATGTATAGGGGCAGATCTATATTGCTTGTACGGGGATCGGCCGAACCCTATGAAAAAAGTATATTTAGTGGTATATAATTGTTAAAATCCAAACCGACCCTTGTGAAATTTTTGACGCTGACCCCTGTGAAATTTTGAACTTGAGATGAAAAAAAGAGTTAAACAAACAAGAATTTTCCGGCAGAGGCATGAAGGTTTGCCCAACTTACAGTTATAAGAAAAATGAAGAAGATGACCTAATTAAAGTTATAAAATCTATTGGGCCTTAAATTCCTCTTTAGGTACCTAACTAGACATTCATCTTTCATGGCTCATTGTTAGCCTAAGATTAAAATAAAGATAAAGTCCACAAAATATTATTTGTATACATTTTTTTCCGGTTACTTTACTTCTACTTAACTAATATAAAATAAAGTAAGTATTGTTTGCGTAGCATACTAGTAATACTATTCCATTATTTAGTATATTATTTATTACTCTTTTTAATAAACTTTTGGTTTTTGTTAATATATGAATAACATTCTTATTGTGTATATATTCTTCAGTAAACTATTTATCAAACCCTCTAAAAACATTAAACTAATGCATATAGTACATCGATTTTCATTGGGAAAGACTCGTTTATGAATGTCAAACGAGATTATGTTATAGCTAGATTTCAAAAATGTAAACTCGTAGATAAGAACTTTACATATATTTTATTCTAAATAGACAGAATTACAAAAATTGTCCATTATGTTTACACCAAGTTTCAGGGGTTGTCCTTTATCTTTAAAATTAACATAAATTGTACTTTACATTTCCAAATATTACACCTTTCCCCTAACCCAGGTATTATTTCTCGTTAACTCAGATCACATGCCTTGCACATAGGCCTGTTCAAGAGCCGAGCCGAGCCCGAGCCAGGGCCAGCTCGAGCTTGATAACTATTCGAGCTGGCTCGGCTCGAGCTCGAATCTTAATCGAGCTAAAAATGTGAGCTCATGCTCGGCTCGGTTTTGAATCGAGCCGGCTCGGCTCGGCTTGATTTGGCTCGAATTTGGTCCTTCTGGTATAGCCGTTGCAGCTTGTCTTCAAGAAAATAATATCCCTTCTCTTGTTCTTGAAAGAAGTGACTGCATTGGTTCTTTATGGCAACACATAACTTATGACAGGTTAAAACTTCATCTCCCTAAACAATTTTGTGAGCTTCCATTATATGGGTACCCAAAGAATTTCCCAAAATACCCTTCAAAAAACAGTTTATTTCCTGCATGGAAGCTTATGCTGACCACTTTAACATCAAGCCAAAGTTCAACCAAACAGTGGAAAGTGGAAAGTGCTGAGTATGATGGTGTTTGGAAAGTGGTTACACAAATTGTGTGTATGAGTCAAGGTGGTTGGTGGTGGCTACCGAAGAGAATGCCGAGGCGGTGGTGCCGGAGATACAGGGGATTGAGAGGTTTGAAGGGGTGGTTAAGCACACAAGTGAGTATAAAAGTGGTTGTGAGTTTGAAGGGATGGCGACGGGACGAGATGGCCAGAGAAGATGGCCGACGACGGGACGAGATGGCCAGACGGGATCTTGTTTTAGTGAGAGAGAGGGAGCGGCGCAGATTATAGTGAGAGAGAGAGAGACGCGATGTATTGTGTATATGATATAAGATATTAGGGTTTGTGTTATATATAAATATATAATAAATTAAAATAAAATAGTTCGAGCCAATCGAGCGAGCCTATCGAGCGAGCTCGAGTCGAGCCGGGGCTAGCTCAAGCTCGGTTCGTTTAGAAATAGAGTCGACCTAGGCTCGGCTCGTTTAGAATCGAGCCGATTTCGAGCGAGCTTTCTCCGAGCTTTTTTCGAGCGAGTTTCGAGCGAGCTTCGAGCCGTGAGCTTTTTGAACAGCCCTACTTGCAAATGAGAGCAAATTGGTCAATTAACCTATTTACTTAACAAAATTAACAAATAAACAAAAACTATATAAATATAATATATATAAACATAAAACATACAAAGACCTCTCTGAACCCCCTCTCTCTCTCTTCTGCCACAAACCAACCACCACAACCACACCAAAACACCATCGTCACCACCGTACCACCATCACCATCGACATTCACCATCACCGTTAACATCAACCCTCACCACCAGTGTCACCATCAACACTTGTGACTTAGCTCCAGTGAGTAATTGGCGAGATATCGATTCATTAAAGTATGGACGAGAAATATTATGTTGACGCAAAAGGTTCACATGAAAGAAAGAAAGTCTCGACGCGAAATTTAGCGGATCTTAGACCGCTGCCGGTGCAGTTAGTTCTGCCACACTCCGCCATCGTTTATATATGAGTCGTAATCGTTATGGCTTCCACCACCACCGCCGACTCTCCGTCCCTAACCACTACACGACGTGTAACATCCCCAAAATTTTCGATCCAAATTTGACAACTTAGTAAAGTTGAAGGATCAAAAATAATCTATAAAGATAGTAGTATGGAAAAATTAATACAAGAAATAAAATCATTTCTTTATATGAGAAAAATAAAAATATTTTATAAGGAAGATAATCCCACATTAAGGAAATGGAAAAGGAAAAATCCATCCTACATGGAAGGATGGAAGAAAGTGAAGCATTCCACTTGGGTATAAATAAGGAAGTTAAAATCCACACCTCATGGAAACTCTTTATAAAGATTTGGCAAATAAAGAGAAGGATTTTATATCTAAATATTTTATTCAAACAAATGATCAGTCAAGGTTTAAAGCTATCAAAACCAGACTATAGGTCTGTAGCTGGATCAAGAGACGATCCGAGTATTTATATAAGCCTATTTTATTATAGGTTAATCATAATTCATTCACAAAGGTTTTCGAACGAGATCACCACATCATTCAGAACAGACAATCACATGTGAATACGTTAAAACTTTTTAAATCAGTCAAGATAAACAAGTTGTTTATCTTAACAAAGTCAGTCAAAATTTTTTAAGAGATTTCGTGATATCTAACATAAAGATTTATGGGATTACGTGATCCCTATTAAATTACAAGATAGAAAATAAAAGAAACTCAGACTGAATACACATTTGTCTGTATCCGGATATAATTTGTCTAGTCCATCATCAATCAAGGCTACGTGGCCACAAACTAGAAATTATAATAAAAGTTCTCCAATGGGCATCAGTTATCGGAGAACCGTAATTGTGTGTGTATGACAGTGACACAAATCTCAGAAATAAGAGACGTTTCTGCTGAGATTGTTCAGGAAAACTATATTGTTAGTCAAAGAAAGATTTACTAAATACTTTTAGAGTCAACGATTTACCATCATATCGCTGACTTATTTTCTCCCATATATCAGGGAATCATATTAGTACAGGTAGCATGAATTATAGTCATTCATGAAGATAGACTCTCGTAAGGTAGAGAAGACTCAAATTTAAATTATTAAAATATTGTAAACAATATGATTTGTAAAAATCAAACAAGTTTCATAAAATCAAATACTTGGGTATTTATTATCCGAGTAGCCTTTCAAATAAATTATAATTTTATTATAAATAAATGTTTCAAAATTTATTAATAATTTATTTCAAAATAAAGACTTCCGCTAAAGAACCCTCAAACTCTGATATATTTACAAAACATGTACCAACTATCGGTTACAAGCCTAGGCCCTAAGTCGGGGTGTGACAGGTTGGTATCAGGGCCATCGATCTTCGAGAATTAGGTATTAAATCATACCTAGGCTTTGATCAAAAATAAGTTTATAATAATCATTAGTAGTCAATTGAAGATATCAAAGAAACAATCATTGAATGATTAAAATTGTTACGGATAAGATAAGAAAACACACTCCTATCCCTAATATAACCTCGTACAGATGTCTGATCGTTAATCTAGCCAAGGACCATTTCAACCTCAAACTGGTAAAGGAAAAAATATACGGGAACCTTTTTACTCCCAACTCCTATATCTAGTGATGAAAATTCATACCAAACAGCAATAGAGGAAGATTCAGATTCGTTTGATTCTGACATTCCACTAGCTCAGATTATTCCAAGTCAGAACACGTATGGATCCTGATCAAGTAGATCCAAGAAACCGATGATGTTGAAAGGAAAGGAAGTAATGACTTATCTAGAAGAAAATCCTCAGGGACAGGAATATTTTAATTATTAAAAAATTCAACATCCTTACTTTGCTCGCGCTGAAAGTGAACGACATAACATGGATTACAAAGAAATTTATGACATTGAAGATGATTCAACTCATTATGAAATTTAATATAACTAAACTAGCTAAAGCCATGCTCAAGAAAGAAATGGATACTGAGGAGAAGCAAAAGGAAAAGGAAAAGAAGAAAGGAGAAAATACCAAGAAAGACAACTAGATCAAGAAATTGATTGTTCGATGGAAGAAATAAGAATCTTAGTAGTTGAAAACAACGCAGTTGTAATAAATGTTGTGCAATCTTGTAAACAACATAAATAAAAGATATATTTAAATTTCCTTGAAATTATTAATGTATCTTTTTAAGAAATTATGCCAAGAAAATATCGCACAAACTCTCAGAATAGTTCTTTCAGTATATCTGGAAGTGAGAGAATACTAGCTAAGAGATTAAGGAAAGATTCAGGTGGACAAAATCCAAAAGATGATTAACTCTAATAGCTAGCAAGGATTAAATGAAATAGAATTGGAGAGAGAATTATAGAAATTCTCGTGGTCTATTTGTAAACAAGGTATGTACTAACCATTTCAAGAAAATACAACAAGAAATTATTGATGCCTCTCAAGAACCTCATCGACTATCATCATTAAGATACTTGGAAAGTGATATAGTTGAATTATCATTTCATACGATTATCCCAATCTCATTTCTCAAACAAAGAATAAACAATGAAATTGTGCACTGTACGAAACAAATGACCACAAGAAAGAAAAGAAAACGTTAGTTAAGTTTATGTGAAAAAGAAGAATAAAAGACAAAATAAGTTCCTCTAGGAAGACGAAAAAATCGTTAAATATTTCATAGACAAGTAAAAATCTTTTGTACTTATATAAATTGTTCAATGTCACACAATCGTTGCACAAATTTCATTTAAATAAGAAATTCTTTCCGTACTAAATCAAATTTTGTTTACAGAATGTCGAACCAAAACAATCAAGAGAATAATGACGAAGATTCAATTCAAAGAAGCAACAAGGATATGACAAAACTTGCATAGGAGATTCCTGAGTAGTATCTTGTCAAAATTCAAGAAATGATTCATAATGTCAAAATCTCAACATTTAAACAATACCGTTAAAAACCACCCATATTGAAATCCTCCTCATCATGAAGAAAGTGTTCATAGCTCCAACGCTGAGAGCAAATTCAATCATAAATTCAAGAAACAATTAGTAATCCAAGGCTGTAGTTTCAAGAATTTCAATGCCCATGGACCGAAAGAGTTTTTTGGCGATAAAGGTGCCATATAAGCTTTACGATGGCTTGAAGAAATCGAGTCCATTGTTTTCATTGGCCAATGTACTGAGATTCAAAAGATTCAGTACCCCTCTCAACACATTAAAGGTGAAGCTTTGGAATGGTGGAATAACCTAATCATGTCAAAGGGTAGAGAAAGTATGTACCAAGTAAAATGGGAAGCGTTTAAAGAACTTGTGTTACAAAAGTTTTGTCCCATGCATGAAACCGATTTAATTCAAACCAAGTTTTTGAACCACAAGGTTATTGGCACAAATCTCAAGGAATACAATACAAAGTTTCATGAGTATTGTAGATTGGTAACACATTTGGTAACACCGGAATTCAACGAAGTAACCTGCTACATTTGGGGTTTACCTCGGGAAATTAGAGACATGGTGAGATCTCATTTGCCTTAAACCGCTGATTCATCCATGGAATTAGCCGATTATCTTATGAATGGTCTTATCAGAAATTAAGAAGAAGACAAGAATGACAAAGGAAAGAAAGAAGTAATCGAGGAAAAAATCAATCAAAAACATAGAAAAAGAGGAAGAATCGTTTAAGTTCACGAGACCAATCTGTTAGAGCTGTGGCAGCAGATATCACGGAAAGTGTTTAAGATAAACTAAAAATATTCCATTGGTAACATGTACCTTTTGCAAGAAGCTCGCTCATTCAGAAGACAATTATAAAAGGAAAACCGTTGTATGTTTCAGTTGTGGAGAAACGGACACTTCAGCTCGAAATGTCCGACTAAGACAAATAACGCAAGTGGAAGCGGTGCTAAGAAAGGAAATGCAAAGATAAATCTGTTAAACATACAAGATGCATCCGACAATCAAGAATAGAAGTAGACAAGAGTATGCCATATGAATGTCAAGATCCGAAGGCACTAGAAATAACTAATAGTATTGGTTAACTCTTGTAAACTCCTTGTAAACTCGTTTTAAACGAGAAATTTTGTAACACAAAAAAGGTATTTTAAATCCCTAATGTATATAAAGAAAGATATTAGCATACATATCATGTCTTTACGTAAGAATGCTGATACCCACGAGAAAAGAGATAGTTAAATTTCGAAAATTTTCAAAATACAAGAGACTATATATTTAATATAGTTCATCATCTATAGAAAGATGTCATAAAGAGAATGATGAACTAAACTAGACATAAGACCATGTCTTTTCAGAGAAAATCAGTTATCCGAACTTTGAAAGTTCAAAGAAATAATTGATAGACATAGAACGGAAAGAATCTGTCAAGATCATGAATCAAAGGATATCATTATTCAAGTATGAATATCTTGAATTTTATCAAGATGAATAAATCAAAAGGATTCGATAGACTGAATTCAAGAAGCAATTTAGTTAACAACAGTAAATATTAAGAATACAACTGGCCACTGTGCTTAGAAAGGTAGGTTAAATAGTTAAACACAACTGGCCACTGTGCTTAGAAATTTACAATTACTTATGATATTCGGAACTATTAACTGAATACGTCATCCAAAGATGTGAGTTAACAACAAATCAGGAATTACAACCATTCAAATAGTTCGAGTTAAACTCAAGAATCAGATTAAAGTTAGAATCTGATCATAAGTCAATAAGCAAATAAATCACTCACCACGAATCTCGAGGACTAGATTCATTCCAAGGTGGTAAGGATGTAACATCCCCAAAATTTTCGATCCAAATTTGACAACTTAGTAAAGTTGAAAGAGCGAAAATAATCTCAAAAGAAAGTAATGGGGAAAAATTAAAATAAGAAATAAAATCATTTCCATATATGAGAAAGATAAAAATATTCTATAAGGAAGAAAATCCCATATTAAGGAAATGAAAAAGGAAAAATCCATCCCACATGAAAGGATGAAAGAAAGTGGAAGCATTCCACTTGGATATAAACAAGGAAGTTAAAATCCATCCCACATGGAAACTGAGAAAGATTTAGAAACTCTTTATAAAGAGATAAATTTCCATAGTATTATTCGTTTATGCCTAGCATGCACCCAGTGGTCCTAGCGGTGTGTGCGAAGCACCCAACGCACACGCGCACCGGCTCAGGCGATGGCGAAGGCAAAGGGCGGTGGGCACTTTGATGGCGCACTTTGCACATCGCACGCTCGCATCGCCGCGAGTCGTTTGAGAGCCGCCTTATTGTTTTTGGAAAGTGGAAGCAAGACCAAGACATAACAAGCAATTAAAGTAAAGGGATCCAAAATGAAAATTTTGATATCTTAACCCATCGCAATAAGCGACGACAAGCCAAGGAACCATCGCGATACGCGACGGGAATCTCACCAAACCACAGAAAGGGCGGTGTCGCGATACACGATGGCCCGAGAATTTTGGCCATCGCGATACGCGATGACCATGCTAATCGACTGAAGACATGTGTCCACCACATGACAGACGTAGCAGGCCACGTGGTGACATGTGGCAGTCACTGACTATAATGAGTCATCACGATACGCGATGACCCTTTTAAGAGGGCCATCTCGATACGCGATGAGGATTTCAGCTATAAATATTAGGGGTCACGACATGTCTCCAACCACACACCAAAACCTCTCTCTCTCTCTCTCTAAAATACTCTATCTACCAAACCCAGAAATGGCAGTGTCGCGATACGTGACGACCCACGACTTTAGGCTTCCACCACCACCACCACCGTCGGTGCAGTTAGATCTGCCACACTCCGCCATCGTTTATATCTGAGTCGTAATTGTTATGGGTTCCACTAACACACGACATGTAACATCCCCAAAATTTTCAATCCAGATTTGACAACTTAGTAAAGTTAAAGGGTCGAAAATAATCTCAAAAGCACGTGATGGGGAAAAAATAAAATAAGATATAAAATCATTTCCATATATGAGAAAAATAAAAATATTTTATAAGGAATATAATCCCACATGGAAAGACATAAGAAAGTGGAAGCATTTCACTTGGGTATAAATAAGAAAGTTAAAATTCATACCACATGAAAAGTGGGTTTGGAAACTCTTTATAAGGAGATAAATTTCCATAGTAATATTATTTTATGCCTCGCATGCACCTAGTGGTCTTAGCGGAGGTTGCAAAGCACCTGACGCGCATGAGCATGGGCACGGGCTATGGCAAGGACGATGAAGATGGCGAAGGGCGATGGGCGCAATGTGGCGCTTTGATGGTGCACTTCTCACGCTCGCATCTCCGCGAGTCGTTTGAGAGGCGCCTTATTGTTTTTGAAAAGTGGAAGCAAGAACAAGACGTGACAAGCTATTAAAGTAAAGGGATCAAAAATGAAAATTCTGATATCTTAACCCATCGCGATAAGCGACGGGCATAGCCAAGGAGCCATCGCGATACGTGATGGACATCTCACCAAACCAAAGAAAGGGAGGTATCGTGTTACGCGACGACCCTGTGCTGCTAGGGGAATAAATGTTTCTGAGTCAGAGAATTGTACGGATTCAACGCATATCATGTTGAAGATTCTAGGGAGGTATCGTGCTTTTTGTCACTGAGATTTTTCTTTTATTTTTTAGCCAAACGCGAGAGCCGGAATTTTTAGAATGATGTTTAGCATGTTATTTTAAGATTTTTTTCATCCTAAAAAATACTTTTCATTAAAATTAAAGTTCCTAAAACAAATATGGGATAAGCCCGATTTTCCTAGAGACATGAAAATATTCGGATTAAACCCGAAATTACTAACTCAATGTGCGCAATGCACTTTTTTACACATGAGAACTAAACAATTAAGGTTCCTAAATTTCCCCAAAAGGTTCTCCTCCGCCGAATGGCCCTAGTGGTGGAAAGTACGTGAAACCGAGAACTTGAAACTAGGTTGTTCGTTAATTACTCGAAGTTCCATTTTCATGTTTTCCACTGATTCGGTGAGTTGAACGAGACGCATCTTAGCAAGGAGATTCATTTCGGTGAGTTCCTTGACGAGTTCTTGAAGTTTCAAGAGAAGTTCGGTTTTGGAAACATGGCGAGCATCGTTTCTCGGTTATCGAGGAACGGGAATTGCTTCGCTTATTTCAGTAGGCATGTCGAATTTTCAGAGAGGAGTGTTTTGGTACTGGTTGGTGCAAGGAATGCATTAGCAAGAGGTGCCTTTTATAGCCAACCAGATTCAAGGCACGGCCCCGTGCTTTTGGAAGCACGGCCCGCAGTTTTGCTCTGACAATTCTGTTACAAACCAGTCTGACTGAGATTTTTGCAGCGAAGATTCTGGTCCGCACATTATGGCATGACACCGTTCTTTCATAAGCACGCCCCCGTGTTTTTGTTGATATTTTTTAAAACAAATATTTACAAGGCCTAGTTTGTGCAGGTCTTGGCCAGACCTTGTTTCCTTATATTTCTATTTAGGGAGTTGGAGGACTACCACCTCTGAGACTTCTTCAAATGGTCCATCGATATATGGTTTTAATCGATGTCCATTGACTTTGAACTTGTGGCCGTTAGAATTTGAAATCTCAACAGTCCCATAGTCGAAGACTGATTCAACTATGTATGGACCTGTCCATCGTGATTTTAATTTCCATGGGAAAAGACGTAAACGTGTATTGTATAACAGTACTCGATCGCCAACTTGAAACCTTTTGTTTTCTTTCAAATGGGCGTCGTGCAGACTTTTAGTACTTTCTTTGTAAGACCAGGAATTTTCATAGGCCAATGTTCTTTGTTCTTCGAGTTCGTGAATTTGATCTTCCCGGTTTATGCCGGCGGTCATTAGATCGAAGTTCACTGCTCTGAGAGCCCAGTAGGCTTTGTGTTTTAATTCCACTGGTAGATGACATGCTTTCCCATAAACAAGTTTGAAGGGTGTTGTTCTTATGGGGTTTTGTAGGCTGTCCTAAGGGCCCACAAAGCGTCATCTAGTTTTTCTGCCCAATTTTTGCGATTCATTCCTATAGTTCTTTCTAAAATCCTTTTAATTCCTCGATTTGAGACCTCTGCTTGCGCACTGGTCTGAGAGTGATATGGTGTTGCCAGTCGGTGGTGAACTCCATATCGTGCTAAGACTTTATCCATTAGAGCGTTACAGAAGTGAGTACCTCTGTCGCTAATTAGGGCTTTTGGAGTATCGAATCGTGAAAATGACTTTTTCAGAAATCGTACAACTACTCGAGCATCGTTAGTGGGTAGAGCTTGTGTAACTACCCATTTATACACGTAGTCGACTGCTACAAGGATGTACTTGTTTCCGAATGAGTTAGGAAATGGGCCCATGAAATCTATTCCCCATACATCCAAGACTTCACAAATTTAAATGCCTTTTTGAGCAATCTCATTCTTGGCTGAGATGCTTCCGGCTCTTTGACAAGCATCGCATGCTTAGATCAAAGCATGTGTGTCTTTGTATATGGTGGGCTAGATAAATCTTGCTGCTGGGTCCATATTAGGTGGTTTGTACTTAGTTCTATCTTTATTGGGTTTTGTATTTGGGCTATGTATGTAAACCGAGATCCATATGGATCTCGGTGGGCTTTGGCTATAGTTGGGCTTGTGTATTGAGTACCCTATATATAGAATGCATTGTATAGGGTTCTAGGTGGCTAGTTCAGTGGCTGGTTGAGCAGTAGTTGAACACTTTGATAGCCACCATCTAGAGAGCATAAGATTCTGTGTGAATCGGTTTATGTATTAGACGAATTATTGATAATAGAATCGTATGCATTGAAACCATATTACATCGTGTTCATCTTGTTCTTCATTTATATTGTTCTTGAATCACCACGTTAACTAGATTCCGCATATTTGACGTGTGTTGGTTGATATCATATTGTAGTGATCAAGATTCGGGACTTACAATTGGTATCAAAGCCTCTTGAACCTTTCAAGGCTCGTTTTGATATTAACATATTCAATATTTTGGGTGGTTTGTGGTTTGTGGTCTGTTTTTGTGTTATTCCGGCGAGATTCAGTTTTGAGAAGGAAGAAGAAGGCTGGTTTGGTCAAAGATTACGTTATCTTTGGAAACAATTTAAATCCCACCAAAATAGGGATTTAGTTGTTACCAAAATAAGCTGGTCAACAATCAGATATGGGTGTTCTCGGCTGTGTTTAAGAGTTTTCGGCCCTTCAAAAAAGAGATTTCTGCCAAAGATCAGAGCTTTCTGCCAAAAATCAGGGATTTCGGCCAAAACTCAAGAAGCTGATTAAATAATCATAGTTTTCGGTCAATTTCAAAAGTTCTCGGTCAACCTTAGTGGATTTCTGTCAACATTTGTGGTTCTCGGTCAAATTTTGAGGTTCTCGGTCAGCGCTCTCGGTCAAAGGAGTTCTCGGTTGACTTTTGAGGTTCTCGGTCAACGTTCTCGGTCAAAGGAGTTTTCGGTCAAAAGGAAGGGTTCTCGGTCAATATCTGTTCTCGGTCAAGGAGTATTGAATGCAAAAAAAAAAAAAATCTCTTGAATGAAATTTTTCCAGAATACTCCTTATAAGTAAAAATTCATTTTTGAAAATTTTGGCGAAAACAATTTTTTTTCGGGAGATTTTCCGTGAATTTTGGGCGGGAAAATCGGAAAAATTAGTCTTGAACAAAATTTTTCCTAGACGCTTCTTCTGAGTGGGACATCTTTCTTGAAAATTTTGGCGATAATACTTTTTCGAAAAAATTGGCGGGAAAATAATAGTAATTCCTTTAATTACTAAATGGATTCTCATTTTTTGGAAGGATCTTAATCAGTCCGCTACAGAGGTAAGTTTTCAACCATGTTCTCTAGATTGTGTTGATAAGATAAAATTATATCAGCTACATTATGATAACTTAAATATAGACATGGAAAGAATAAAACCTGAAAATTTTAAACTTAAGAAAAATGAAAAGGGTTTTCTATACAAAATAGAAGCACAGAAAAAGGACATCTCTAAACTTAAATCTGATTTCAGTATAAAATTTTGTGGGTAATAACTAAGACTAGAAAGATGATATGAGTAGTGATAGTTAATTGATACGTGTAATTATTATACAATCAGCCGTGCACAACTGAAGAAAGGGATTACCATTAACGGTGAATGTAACCACATCCAGGTGAGTTTCTAGCCCCATTTCCTTGTTACGTTTTCGGGGCTGTGTGCATACTCGATGTGATAGTTAATACACTTACCTTGAATGGTAAGTGTATGCCACGTATGATTTATATGTTATTTATGTATGTATATTTTGGATGTGAATGAAAGCTTGTCGGTACGTGAACGATCTTCGGATATTGCACGTATCGACAAGAAAGGTAATATGTAGTATGCCGAGTATGAAATATGTATATGTGAAAGTACGTGATGATTATATAATATGAAGGGTAAGTATGGTTAGAAAGGGAACCGACCCTAATAATGTCGGCGAATGTAGGAAACCGACCCTAATAATGTCGGCGAATGTAGGGAACCGACCCTAATAATGTCGGCGAATGTAGGGAACCGACCCTACTAATATCGGCGAATGTAGGGAACCGACCCTAATAATATCGGCGAAGGTTATAGGGCAGAAGGCTCTCTAAAAAGTATGTGTATGTATGAAAGTACGTATGTTAAAGTGAAAGAAAGAATGAAAGTACTTAAGTATGTAAGTATGTAAGATGATAGGAAGGTATGTACCTTCGGGTGCATCGGTAAATATGTGAATGTATTGTATGTTGCCTGATTAACTAGAACTCACTCAGCGTAGCTGACTTTTAGTATGCACGCAGGCTAATCGACTGAGACAGCTGGCTTGAGGGAGACACATGGCAATGCTGAAGAGGCTGGCATCTGAAGATTTGTCGTGATGTTTTGATACTATGTTTTATGTTATGTTTTTAAAAGACGAGTTTCAGATGTTTGTAATAGATGGTTGACAGTTTATATTATTCCGCGAAAGTTTTAATTAACTCTGATATTTAGAACTGCGTTTATGAGTAAATCCAACACCAAATGTAGGGCACCGGTAACGGGGCCTTACAAGTTGGTATCAGAGAAAAGTTTGAGAGATTTAAGCGTCCTACATGCTTAGACTCGAACAGAGAATGGGATTTAAGTAAGAAAAGAAAGAGGATGCCAGTTCAAGATAGCCATGTGTCACTCAAGCAAGCTCAGTAAAGGTAAAGTGTATGGTTAAATAATTTATGTTAATGTTAGCTTAATTGCTAAAGAAAGGATATGTGAATGTTAGGGATATGATTAATTGATTGTTTGGATTGATTGACTGTTTAGAAGTAGAACCAACACAAATAGACTCACAAGGGGAAATGTATAGGACACGGAAAGTAACGTGATAAGCTAATCACAACTGGCTACTGTTATTACCTGTTAGCCTTACTATCCTTGTACTAAATAGTTCCTTGAGTGATGACGTTTGTGTTTTCCTTTCCAGAATACGATGGCTGGATCTAGGGCAGTTGTTGGAGCAGGAGGCCGCACTGGATGTCGTGGTAGGCCTCGTCGTGTCCAACGACCTTCGGTAGAAACAGCTTCCAACACCGAAGCTGAAGGAAGTGCAGCTGGAAGAAACCCTGAAAACAATGAAGGGGTTCAACTCGATCCCTTAATCCAAGCAGCTATTGTCCAAGCAGTAGCCACGGCTGTGAAGAACATGAACCCGAAGGGGTCTGCTGGACACCGTGAAAGAACTGCCGAAAGGGAGGAAGGGGATGGTAGGAGAGACGATGAAGGAGAGGGTGAGCCTTCGAGTGTGGTCAAGTCTGTGAAGGCCGATGACAGGAAAAGGGGCCGAGGTGGGTGCAACTATAAGTCCATTAAAGGTTGTGACCCGCCGAAGCTAACTGGTTTGGGAGACGCCATCGCTACTCTACAATGGATAACTGCCATGGATAAAATCATCCGAATCAGCGAGTGTCGTCCTGACCAGGCTGTCGGTTACGCCACTCAATCATTTGAAGAGGAGGCGATGTACCGGTGGGAAAGTGTGGAGCAGAGAAAGACCCGGGATGAGATTAAGGCCTTGAAGTGGGATGATCTGAAAGAGTTAGTGATGAAGAAGTTCTGTGCTGACGCAAAAGTTGAGAGGGCGGAGATGAAGTTCCTGAACTTGAAAGCTGGGACGATGACACATCGTGAGTATACCACCGAGTTCAACCAAATGTCTAGGTTGGTACCCGATATGGTTAACACTGAGGCTAAGAGGATGAAGTGTTATGTGAGGGATTGCCACAGAAAATCCGCACGCTAGTCAGGACAAGTAAACCTGCTACCTTTGACTCTGCCGTCGAGCTTGCAGAGATGGTTTATGCGGACCTGGCTGCGGATGATATTGTGGTGGAGGAAGAGAAGAAAGATAAGAAGTGGGTCAACGTCAAACGACCCGGTACTCAGTTGTGGAACTCCAAGAAAAAGAAGCAGAGAGTGTGGGAGAAGAGGTCATGTAGGACGTGCGGGAAGATGCACGCTGGAGAATGCAAGTGGGGCACTGGGTCTGATGTGTGCCATAAGTGTAGAAAGTCCCATGGTGGGAGTGCAGATCAGGGTCGAATGCTTGCTACAAATGCGGAAAGGTGGGGTATTTTGCTCAGGATTACCATGCAAAGCCCGCATGCTATAAGTGTGGACAGACAGGTCATTTGGTGAGGGCTTGTACGAGCGGTGAAGCTGGTGGAAGTGAGAAGAAAGATACTGAACAAGGGAGGCCAAGGACTAGGGCTTATATGCTGACTCAGGAACAAGCCAAGCAGATTCCGGATGTCGTCACTGGTACGTTTATAGTGAACGGTATTTCTGCTTCCGTATTATTTGATTCAGGTGCAAATAAAAGTTTTGTAGCTACGACCTTTAGTAAACTAGCTAAAATGAAATGTTGCCGAGTGTCTGAAACTTTTATAGTAGAAACTACTAGTGACACCTCGGTTAAAATAATGAGAATGGTTAAAAACTGTAAGATAGAGTTAGAGGGACATGAGTTCCCTGTTACTTTGTATGTTATGACCTTAGGAGGGTTCGATGTAGTTTTGGGAATGGATTGGTTATCTGAGTTTGAAGCTCAGATGGTATGTAAGAGTAGGATAATAAGCTTAAAGTCTTTGGATGGTAGTGAGGTGACGGTTTATGGTGATAAGGAAAGTTCTGGGCTTAATGTCATTTCGATGATAAAAGCCGAGGGTTTGTTAAGGCGAGGGTGTGGTGCCAACCTGGCGTATGTTGTCAACGCTACGGCTGAGACAAAAGAAATGAAAGATGTTCCTATTGTGCGCGACTACCCAGAAATATTCCCAGAGGATCTTCCGGGGTTGCCACCGGAGCGAGAGATAGAATTCTAGATAGATTTAGTACCGGGAGCCCAGCCCGTCGCGAAAGCGCCTTACCGTCTAGCTCCATCCGAGATGAAAGAATTGATGTCCCAACTGCAAGAACTCCTCGACAAAGGTTTTATTAGACCAAGTGTTTCCCCGTGGGGCGCGCCGGTGTTGGTCGTGAAGAAGAAGGATGGAAGCATGAGAATGTGCATAGACTATCGCGAGTTGAATAAGCTTACGGTAAAGAATAGGTATCCTTTGCCAAGGATTGATGATCTGTTTGACCAACTGCAAGGTTCAAGTTGGTTCTCACGAATAGACCTTAGATCAGGCTATCATCAATTGAAAGTGAAGGAGGCAGACATCCCTAAGACAGCGTTTCGGACGCGGTATGGACACGACGAGTTCCTCATAATGTCATTCGGTCTAACGAATGCTCCTGCAACATTTATGGACATGATGAATAGGGTGTGTCGGCCGATGTTGGATAAGTCAGTTATCGTTTTCATCGACGATATATTGATTTATTCAAAGAGCGAGTCTGACCATGCTGAGCATCTGAGAAAGGTATTGGAGACTTTGAAGAAAGAAAAGTTGTATGCTAATTTTTTGAAATGCGCGTTCTGGTTACGAGAAGTGCAATTTCTAGGTCACGTGATCAATCCTGAAGGGATTACCGTGGACCCAGCTAAGATTGAAGCAATAACGAATTGGAAGACTCCGCAGAATCCGACTGACATACGAAGCTTCCTAGGGTTAGCTGGCTACTATAGAAGATTCATCGAAGGTTTCTCCAAGATAGCCGCACCGTTGACCGGTATGACCCGAAAGTAAGTAGTATTCAGTTGGGGAAAGTTTCAAGAAGAAGCCTTTGAGAAATTAAAGAAGAGACTCACGCAAGCTCCAATCCTTGCTCTACCAGATGGTGACGAGGATTTAGTTGTTTGTGCTGATGCCTCGCATTAAGGACTAGGTTGCGTGTTGATGCAACGAGGGAATGTGATAGCTTACGCGTCTAGACAGCTGAAATTCCATGAGAGTACTTATCCAACGCATGATCTAGAGCTTGCGGCAGTGGTGCACGCTCTCAAGATATGGAGACATTATCTGTATGGTACTAAGTGTACTATTTACACAGATCATAAGAGTTTAAAGTATTTCTTTGAGCAGAAGGAATTGAACATGAGGCAGAGAAGATGGTTAGAATTGATAAAGGATTACGACTGTGAGATTAAGTACTACCCTAGTAAAGCTAATGTGGTCGCCGACGCGCTAAGTCGTAAGAATGAGGAAGTCCTTGTAACAGTAAAGTCATACCAGTTGATCATGAACTCAAGTCTTTTTGAAGAAATCATCAAGGTGCAGTCAGAGGTGTTAGTAGATGAAGGGTTAGTAAAGAAAGAAAGGATTTATGGCCAGCAAGATGAGTTGATGGAAAACACTCATGGAGTTAAGACTAGGTTCGACCGTATGTGGATCCCACGCCATGGTGATCTTAGAAGTCGAATCTTAGATGAAGCTCATAAGTCAAGGTACTCAATCCACCCTGGAGCTACAAAGATGTACCAAGACTTGAAAAGAGATTACTGGTGGCCAGAAATGAAGAATGATGTAGTAGATTATGTTAGTAAGTGCTTAACTTGTTTACAAGTCAAAGCCGAACATCAAAAGCCTTATGGAAAGATGCAACCGCTAGAGATTCCTGAGTGGAAATGGGAACACATCACCATGGATTTCATAACTAAGCTACCTCATACAGCTAAGAACCATGACACTATCTGGGTGATTGTGGACCGTTTGACCAAGAGTGCTCGCTTTTTGCCTATACGAGAGGCTATCTCGTCAGTAACGTTAGCGAGCTTGTTCATAAAAGAGGTTGTATCTAAACATGGAGTACCGTTATCCGTCGTGTCTGATAGAGATACACGGTTTACTTCGAGGTTTTGGAAGAAGTTCCATGAAGCTATGGGAACGAGATTGAACATCAGTACGGCGTACCATCCTCAAACTGATGGACAGTCCGAGAGGACGATCCAGACCCTTGAGGATATGCTATGTGCTTGTGTTTTAGATTTTGGTGGGGGTTGGGATGATCATCTGCATCTGGCAAAGTTCTCCTATAGCAACAGTTACCATTCGAGTATTGGTATGGCACCGTTCGAGATGCTTTACGGTAGATGATGTAGAACCCTGATATGTTGGGGAGAGATTGGTCAGAAAGAAATGGGAACCCTAGAAGTGGTTCAAGAAACCTCATCAAAGTTCGATCAGATCAAAGCAAGAATGAAAGCCGCTCAAGACAGACAGAAGTCGTATGCTGACAAGCGGCGACGACCGATTGAGTTTAACGTCGGTGACAATGTGATGCTCAAGGTCTCGCCTTGGAAATGAATTATTCGCTTTAGAAAGAGGTGGAAGTTGAGTCCAAGGTACATTGGACCATTTAAGATTGTAGATCGTGTGGGTGAAGTAGCTTATAAGCTGGATCTACCCGATAAGTTAGAAGGAATTCATTCAACCTTCCATGTTTCTCATCTGAGGAAGTGTCTAGCTTATGACACGTCTCACGTGCCATTAATGGACATCGAGGTTGATGAACAGCTGAACTACATCGAGCAACCGATAGAGATTGTTGATCGCAATGAGAAGCAGCTTCGTCACAAAGTTATACCTTTGGTAAAAGTGATATGGAAACATCGCAAAGGATCAGATGCTACTTGGGAAGCTGAGGATGAGATGCGCAAGTTCTATCCTAATCTGTTTAAGTAGATAGTTAGGTTTCGGGGACGAAACCTCTTTAAGGAGGGAAGACTTGTAACGTCCTAAATATTATGATATTAAATAAAGAACGATTTCGTTAAGTGGTCGAGCGTTATATAATATTAGCTAATGTTTAATAAAAGATCATGGACTTGGACTAATTAAGATGGATTAAATGGAATGAGCCTTAGGTCCATGGGCTTTAATGGATATAAATATCCTCTTAAACCACCCTAAAACCCTAAATCCTCATTTCTTTCCATCCTAATCTCTACACGCTCAAAAACACACACATACACTACACCACATAGTAAAACAAATGCTAATTCATTAGAATATCCAACGAATGAGGCCATTCGTTAAACATATTAATGAATTTAATCATTCGTTATCAAACAATAAACGGATGAGAACTCATTCATGACTTGATAAACGAATGTAGATTTACGAATGCAATCTGTTAACAATTAAAGTCAAGGTGAAAATTGATGTGAACTCAGAAAGTCAAACATGCAATTTGAAATCCTAATTCACTCAATACTTGGTCATTAACTCTAACATTTGTTTCAAAAGCATCGATGACATATCGATAACAATTCCAAAACATCTAATTAGTTTCACACATAAGTTTTAGGTTCTAATTTATTGGTTTTATGTCGGATAACAAGTTTATCGTCGAAATCACTCATTTATGAACCAAAACTAAAACTAAGACTATCATTAAGATCACAAATACCTTATAATTTCTTGTAGATGATAAAACAATCGAAAATCAACACTTAATAATCAGGAAAAAATTTGGCAAGATTCTGTTTAGTTTGGGGCTTTTGAGAGTATCAGTAGTCTGACGAATGGAGCTCCATTCGTCTCATAGGGATTATATACTTCACTAATATTTGCACATTCCCAAAGACACACAAATGTCTTATTCGTTTAAATTAAATTAACGAATGAACCTTAATTCGTTTAAAATTTAACAAATAACATTTCATTCGTTAAAACTGAACGAATGAGCCTCCATTCATTCTTCATTCGTTAACAATTTAACGAATAAGCCTTAATTCGTTAGTAGTGAGAGGAAGCGAATGTGAATGTATAACGAACGTAACACATTCGTTATATGAATTTAATGAATGAACGCTCATTTGTTACACTTTATTAACGAATGAACTAGTTACTTTAATGAATGAGGTTATACCATGTAAAACTCTTTAATTTAACTATCAAAACCAAATATTTGATGCCATTTTCATAAGTAATACCTTAAAAGTCACCATAAGGTAATTATTTTAAAAACAATTACTTTATTTGTACTTATAACTCAAGTTCAGAAATTATAAATATCTTTAAAATATATTAAAGATATTAATATTTTTTTCAGTGGTCTTTAACCACCCCTTTCGTCTCGTTTAAAATTGATTTCGATTTTGTATTTGGATCGTGAGACAATTGAAATGGCGTTTCTTTGTTTTGGGATCCTTTATCTTGGTTTTAAATAATTGGGTTTAGAAATTACTTTGGTGCTTCATAATCCTTTCAAAATGGTAGGAACATACCCCCTTTTGTGATTTCTGTTTATCAGAGAATCATACCAATGGTTTATTCGTGCGCGATACACCCTCGAAAAATTTTATCCTTTCCAACAATTTTTTTGGTATTGAAAATTTGTTTAACATTTGCTCGAATCGGATCCTTTCGATTTCTGTAACATCGCGAAATTTCAAATAATAATATTTTATATTGATCTGTTATGACGGGAAAGTTTACTTGAGTTATTATAAAAATAATAAAATATTAAAGATGGAAAGGTAGTAGGCTAATTAGATGGAATTAATCATGGACTAAAAAGGAAAGATGAGCCTTAGGTCCATGGGCTTAAGAGAGTATAAATACCTCCTTAAACCCTAATTCTTTCCATTTACATCCATCTTATCCATAATATTCCCTACACACCTAAAAGCACACACTTAACCCAAATACACCTCCCTAGCCGTCGGCCATCATCCAAACCCGAAACCAAGCATAATAATATAAGATCTTAGATCATACAAGCAAACTAACAAGTCCAAGATCACGTATCAAGCTAGCCGTGACCTAACAAACGTCTAAAGGTATGCTCTTTACGTTTAAAGGTTACGTTTTTATGAACGGTTTGTTATGAAACTTAACCCTAGAGTAGATCGGGTCTAGATGTTTCATAAAAATACAAACTTGGTGATTAAAATGAACTTAATGAACTCATGGCTATATACGGTTCATAAAGGAAACCCTAGATCAAGCTAGAACGTTTTAAATCTATAAAGGTTTAAGCTTTATGACCAAAACGGGTTAGACCTTGAGGCCGTGGTGATATTGGGTGTAAGACGATTAAACATGGTGGAGAAAAGTGGTTAAAAATTTATGATATGAACCGATAACAACTAACTAGGCTAGGAAGGAATATTAAGATGGAAAAATGAGCAGAAAGGATCTGACAAGGAGTTTTCGGTGACCAAAGTTCTCGGTCACATAGAGTTCTCGGCCAAGACTGAGGGTTCTCGGCTACTCTATGGAGTTCTCGGTCATCCCAAGATCTCGGTCAACCTGAGCTCTCGGTCAAACAGGAGAGTTCTCGGTCAAACATGAAAGTTCTCGGTCAAACATGAGAGTTCTCGGTCATCTTGGTTCTCTGCCTTGAGTTCTCGGCCATACAGTTTCTGTTGGGCCAGATACTTAGTGGACAGTTGGGCCTGACTTAACTAAGTCCACAAGAATGCTAAGCCCATATCCTTAGTCAAAACAAAATAGCCCATTATCTTAAGTTAAATAACAAGCCCAACTTAGAAAATACAATGGTTAGCTAAAATACCGACTAGATTATTTATACGGTTAATTAATGAATATATATATATATATATATATATATATTTAACAGTTAGCCGAGCTCACTTAAAGAAGGGAATAACGATTAACGGCGAGCTTAACAGTATCTAGGTGAGTTTCTAGCCCCATTCCTTGTTATGTTTTTCGGGGCTTTGTGCATACTCGATGTGTTTGTTAATACATTTATCCTAAGTGATAAATGTTTGCCTTACGTGATTATGTGAAAAGTATGAATGATTTATTGTCAGTACGTGAACGATCTTTGGATATTGCACGTATTGTCAAGTTATAATGTTATGTTTAATGATGATATGATATGTATGATATATGAATGAATGTAAAATGAGGTATGGTTGTATGGTAACGAAGAGGGAATCTAACCCTACTAATATTCGAGAAAAGGGACCGAGCCCTAATAATACTCGAGGAAGGAGGGACCGAGCCCTAATAGTACTCGAGGAAAGAGGGACTGAGCCCTAATAATACTCGAGGAAAGTAGGGCGTAATGCTCTTTATAACGTAAGAAATGAAGGCAAGTAAGAATAAGATGAAAGTATGAATGAAAGTATGTAAGTATGTATGTATTGTATGTTATGTGATTAACTAGAACTCACTCAGCGTAGCTGACTTTTAGTATGCACGCAGGTGAGTAGGATGAGGCAGCTCACTTGAGGGGAAACGTGGCATTGAATAAGAGGATGGCATTGGAAGACTCATGACGTTTATCAAGTTTATGTTTAATTACTTAGTTTTTGAAAGACAAAGATGTTGTTTAAGACAAGTTATGTAATGTTTTATGAAAGTTTTTTATATTCCACGAATGTTTTATTAACTTTGATAATTAGAACTATGTTAATGAGTTAATCCAACGTCCAAATGTGAGGCACCGGTAACGGGGCCTTATAATTTCTATATTGAAGATATTCTTATGAAGTTGTTCTAAATTATTGATTGACATTAACCCTAGATCTTTGCCTCTGAGAAATTAGTCAATACTTTGTACTCAAGCTCCATCGCAAACTATTTACATAACGATTACAACGTAATAAAAAAAGAACGGTTCTAGTAAAATAGAAAAACGACGTCGAGCCAAGAGCACCTTCATTCCTATATAAAATGGTGGGTGTAAGAATAACAATCCACAATGGACCGTGTCCTTCAAGTCGCACGTTGCTTTCTACCAAATCGTTTTAAACGAAGTTTTAACATAATTCCTCTAATTTCGAACCAGTATGGAATTGATTCAATTATGGAATCATGAATAGTCATTGGTTCAGTTAGTACAGAGACATAGTTATTTCTCTTTTTTTCTTAGCTACAACTACATAGATAATCAATATTTTTATAAATTATTAACAATCTTTTATCAACCATATTAACTTAATTTTTTGAACTTAAATCGTGTTTAAAAATTTTCTTTTTGAAATTTTAAATTCACATAGATCGGTAATCGAACATAAAGCATAATAGAAAATCTTTTTGGATATTTTTTAAATTTTTATCATAACAAAATCAAAAATCTTTTTGAAAATTTTCGTATAATCAAATCTAACCTAAACGGAAACTAAATTTTAAACTACAAAAACAGTACATATTATTGTGAGTTCGAGCAGGGAATAATATTAACCAAGAATTCCGTCCATCACATTTGTTTGTTTCAACTTTATTTTGACTGGCGTTAAGTCAGTCGTTGGTATAGTTGTCCACCTAAGCCTTACAACAATTTTTTCAGAAATTTCTGTGATATGTTTAAGTTTCAATTTGGGCACAAAATATCAGAAACTATCAGTCTTTAATCTCGATTCAGGCTTATTTTGATTTTTACCTGTCACCCCAACTTGACTTAAACCTTAGAATCAACAGATTAAAATATCTTGAATTAAGTTTTTACAACAGCAAACTAGCAAATAATCCCCACTACAAGATATATATCAGTTATCAAGAAATACACCAAGTTTTTTTCCTATGGATGAGTATGCACAATTTCATCTGCATGGATTACATACATTGTGTCCCTTGTGGTCTGTTTCTTAATGGTAATAAGACGCGATCAAGGGGACAATATATGACTCACAACACGGGACAATATACTTGAATCCCGACAATTCCTTACAGTGGAGGGCATGCTCACTAAATCTATCCAAACATGCTTTATTACAAATGGGGCATGATTAATATGGAGGGAAAAGAGGAATCATAAGCCAATATTTATGGATGGATCTGTATTCAACTGCCGACAGCCGTTGCCCAAGACCTTCATTGGGCACAACAGTAAAAAAATCCTGGGCATGGGCTCCTTTGAGACAAGCAAAAACTGTCTTTTGTCTTGAGGTCATATCGAATCGTTCCTCCAAATTATGTATGTGTTTACCATAAAAAGCACTCGCCAATGTCTGTTGAGGTTTCTTGGGGGCGGTCTCCTTTTCAGTAAAACCGCCTAAATCAAGATCCAGGAGAGTTGTTCCAATATTACCAAGTGCAAAGGAGTAGTCAGGATCTACATCCATAACATCAGCGCTTCGCAAGATGTGGTCCTGCAATTTCCACGACTGGGCCTGGAAGTCACAAAGGCATATGCAGAGACATCCTCCGCCGAGAAAATTCCAAAGCCTCCGCAACGCATAGGGAAGGAAGCCAACCTCCACTGGAGGTCCCCTAAATGTGGACCTCCACACACAACAATATCTTCAATTTCCCCCCGCAGGCCCACATCAAAGATGGACACAACCTCTTTGACATGTTCAGGTTGACAGGTCCGGAGCTCAAACACTAACTTAGCAACCCCCATGCACGAGCGCAACAAAAGGAGCTCACTTTGGGGGTCCCTCAGGTCTAGCAGGAGTTTCATAAGTTCAATCACCCTCAAAGCTCTTTTAGTTTCCAAAGACCGAATAAACCCTGCATCCCGACTAACCGCTCCCCTAGGAGTATAACTCCCCTCACAGTCCTGCTAATCTCGCTAGGGAATAAACCCGACACTTTCTACGAACCATCGCATGACGGCCAGAAAATCTCCTTTTTCCGAATATTAAGCCTAAGCCCCAAAGGCCCCCCCTCTGAGCGAATAATGCCCAACGCTCTAGCAACCTCTTCAGCCTTACCAATGATTGTGCCATTATCTAATACCAAGCATGGAAGGGCAAGGAACAGGTCCCTGCACCCTAAGGATGAGCGGATGGAGGACCAATGCAAAAAGAAGAGGGCCAAGGGGGTCCCCTTGCTGCACTCCGGTAAAAGCCCCAATATGAGTATCCCCCACATATAATCGGGCGAGGCGGGCATATAAAAACTGGAACCTTGGGAAGATGGATGGACATCTGCAGCTAACTTCCCTGAGAAGGGTCGTCCGGTCCACCTCATTGAAGGCGCTAGGAAAATCAATAATGAGCATAGTCAGCGACCCGTCAGAATGGAACGCGCTCAGAAACCTGTTAGCACTATGCAGTACCGCTTCTGCCCCATTAGGGATCGCAAGCCTGAATTGGAAATCCCTTAGATAGGCAACCACCTTTTTCCCTACTTTACACATAGAGACTTTCGAAACCAATCTTTTCTAAATAGCCCCCACCGCGATGGGTCTAATTCCATTGTCAGGCTTCAACAAGGGGGGTCAACGGAGCCGAAGCAATGAACTCCGCTAGAACTTTAGGACAAAGCCCCCAAGCCACAAGTTCAAGGGTTAAAAATGTCAGATTAACAAACTGAGAGAATTGATGAGAAACTTTGATTAACGAATGAGAGGATCTTGTAACGAAAGAACACCACAAATGAGATATCAAATGGTACCGTTCAAATAAATAAGCAATAACGAATGAAAGAGTAACAAATGTGATGTATTAGATAATGAATCAGCTAACTAATGAGAAACAGTAATCACGAATGTGAGAAGGATGAGTGTGAGTAATATGAACGAGTGAACAGTGTAACGAAGGGTTACAGTGTAACGAATAGGTTGTTAGAAAGGGCAACAACAACTTAATAATCGTCTAACCAATGAAGCTTGAAAAGAACGAATGTGCTCAAGAAAGTAACGAATGAACATTCATTGTGTTAATCATTTCCAGATTCAAAACATATCTAAACCAATTCCAAACCAATCCAAACACGTTCAAATCACTATCAAATCACATAATCAACCACTCAAACGACTCATAATCCATTTCCGAACCTCAATAAACCAATCCAAACATCATAAACATCTCAGATTCAGTCCAATTTGACCAAAATTCCTTTAGCACGATGAACAGTTTCTCGCGAAAACTGATTTAATCAAATTTGAACAAGTCATAACAATTAAACGGACATATATGATCAGTGAATCATACTGAACAATTTTATGTTCAATTCAACATCAATTATTAAGACATTAATGAATCAAGTTATGTATCGAACAATTCGTATATCAATTACGAAACAATTAATCACAATTAACAGTCCAATTACACATCAATTGAATCGAAATTCAATCCTAAATGCACACAATCAGACATCAGGCTTTGATACCACTCACAAGACACACCACAACTCGAGACACAAAAGACCAATTAATCAAATAAGTTCAATCAAAGCTAGTTTCGCTATCGCCTAAGTATCCCCGGCAACAGCGCCTAAAACTTGATGTGCTGAACGGTCTATTAAAAACCTAACCTAACTTAGACACTCTAGTTTTAAATTTATAAATCTAGACTCTCCTAATGCTAGACCACTAGACAAGCAAGTGTACCTATCGACTATAGTAAAACCTAATAAAGTCCGGATATTGAACCCACAGGACACTAGCGACACCTAAACTAGACTCTAACTTAACTAAACTTAATTAATTGATTTTTATTGATTTTTGTGTTTTTTATTAACTATAAATTAAATAATACTTAACTAAAACTGACACGAAAACTAGACATGGACAAATCGGTTTAGAACTCAGCTAGGGTGAAACAACTACCTAGGTAAGGAATCCTACTAGTCAACTCGTAAACTCTCGGAATTGGATTTATGATTGGTACCGTATTCTAAAAATATGAAATTTAAGGAATAACTAAAGTACGCTAGATCACCTCTCGGTCTCACCAACAATACATAAGAACCCTAAAAATCATGTAAAACTCAACGGTTTAATGGTTCGGATCACCTCCTGGTCTCAGCTTACCTAACTATGCTAAGGTACCCAAAGACTAAATCACCTCCCGGTCTTTCAAATCACAAATCACCCTAAGGCGTAAAGGAGTATTTTATTTAATTCGGTTATAACTCGAATCTGTAAGAATCTAAAGGAATGTAGGGTAACTCACTCCCGTGCAATCACTACCCAAACCCGCAAAATACCAAAACAGATGACACTTAATTACCTCTCGGTCTCTCAAGTGGCAGAATATAAGGTATCTCTAAACTCTCAATTATCGTTCCTATGGAATACGTCAACTATATATCATAAACTAGTTGTAAACACACAGTAAACAACCTAATATGCATCCATACATGAAAGACATTCACAAAGACGCACATGGAACAAAAATTGATTATAAATTAATACCAAATACGCATATGAATCACAACCAAATAAAATAAAAACTTTACCAAAGCATCACCAATCAATAAGAAATCCAAAACCAAAAATAAAACGAGTCTAACAAGTATTCTTCCAAACCCAGTCAGTATAACAGTTTAGCCAATCATAATAATCAACGAAACAAAACTAGTAGGTCTAAAATTTGAATTCATAATGAACACAAGAAAATCAAACCAAAAATTATGCCTTGGTAAAAATAATCTTGAATTGCAAGCCTCCTCCAAAATCTGCTGGTCGAACCAGGGCTGCCTCCTGACTTCGTCTGACCTCCAACTTACTGCCCTTAGGGTTCTTTTTTTCCCTTTTCGTATCTTTTTATATATATTCCTTTCTCTTCTTTTATTTCTTTCTTGTGGGCCCCAATAATTGAGAAGCCTACTTTCCACCGTCATATTGAAGATACTATCAATCTTTTTACATAAACATAAATTTAATATCTTATATTAAAATGGCAAATGTTAATATTTTTCTTTTGAGTCTCCATCAACGTAAGCCCCCATTATTATTATTATTATTATTATTATTATTATTATTATTATAAAAGTTTTTGTAGTTAATTTTTTTATGAACATAACATGATTAATGTTTCTTTCAACGGTCTCAAGTATGGTAGAATACTTCGTTTTAACTCGTGGTTTCAAGTTTACTAAAAATATTTCATTTCTCTTTTGAAACTTTAAAACCCCACGTATGAACCAACTAATAATAATATTCAATAAAAACATGACTCAAAAGTACCTTAAAGTATAGGAAATACTTTTAATAATTAGTTATAATTAAGCCCATATCAAATCCTATGTTCAATTCAACATCAATTATTAAGACATTAATGAATCAAGTTATGTATTGAACAATTCGTATATCAATTACGAAACAATTAATCACAATTAACAGTCCAATTACACATCAATTGAATCGAAATTCAATCCTAAATGCACACAATTACACATCAGGCTTTGATACCACTTGAGAAGCCTTGATCTGATCAATTACTAGCATATTACGTTACGGATCTAGTCTATTGATATGAAAAAAATTTAGGTTTAGGATTGATTACGTTAACTGTGTGTAAGTGTGTGTATTGAGAAAATAGTTGAGTTGAGTAACAAGAGAAAATTGAAATAATTCAGAACTGTTAGTTAGAAATAAACGTACAGGGGTATATATAGACGATGAGCTCATTAGTTAGACATGCCCTAACGAATGAGCCTCATTCGCTATCAATACATTACACTCATTCGTTAACTAAACGAATGAACACATAGCCTAACGAATGATGATGAATAAACACGCGTAGATCATTCGTTATTAGCTATTCTAACGAGTGAGCCTTAAATTAGCAAATGTAATACATTTACCAAAATACCCCTATACATTAGTCTAATTACAAAATACTTTAAAACAAAGATCGAGACGCAAAATCATGTATTAACACTATTCATATGGTGAATTGAATACAAAACTCTAAAGTGGAGTAAATTGAGTCTCATAATTAGAGTATTTAAGTCACTTTATTAGAGGTTTACAATGAACATAATACTATGTTTCTCATGTTAGGTGAATGTTGAGCACAATGGCTAAAACACAATGATCTGTAGAAAGACAAATTTTGAGCATAAAGACACAGTGGTGAATAAAAAGATACAATGAAATAATCTTTATTTTAATTTTTATCTTTAATATGAGTACCAATTGAAAAAGACAATGAAAAAATCCATAAACAATGCATAGAAAAACTTAATTAAAAAACACAATGGACAATTAAATAACACAATATAAAAAAACCCACTAACTTTTTTTTATTTTTATACAACAATATGATATTCACATTAAAGATAAAAAAATGCTTGTTATTACGGTAAAAAAAATGTCGTATGAAAAGGTTATTGACGTTTTAAAATGATGAAGGAATTGACATGTGTCTTGCATGTGGAGAAAGAAATTCATCATAAGTGGATTATTACCTTCATGCCATTTTCATCAAATTTTTTTTAAATTAATTTCCACTATCCAAATTTAAGATTAGTGGATTAGATTCCTTCTCACCCTTCTCATTTTTGTTGTACTTGGTATTTTAAATTTACCATATATCAAAGAATAAAATCAATTATATATATATATATATATATCAAAGTATAAAATCAAATTTACGGAATAGACGCTTATGACCTCCCCCTCTATGCCTTGCGGTAATGATTCCTCTTGCATTACGACCTTTACCACAATGATGTTGTCCATAGATCAATTAATTTCATGGATTGGATTTCACTTGACTGTCTACGGTTCCATTGTGTGTGCTTGGGGTAGAAGTATTGTATAAATGTATCGCCATGCTATTAAGTATTTTGATTTAAGTTCTTTTCTTTCTAAGAGGTGGAACATAATAGCCTAGTTATAGCGTAATGATCATACGTCTGTAATGCATTGTCTGTCCCATAATGGATCCCATTCTTCTAGCCTTTCCCTGAAGTCGATGACTATTCATCGCGATTACATTGACACCAAAGAAGAGTTCGATCCAATGCTTTATTTCTGTCATAGTTGGTCCTTATTTGACATTAGAAGTATATTGATTTTACCTCAATAACCGAATACTTTTGTCTGTAAATACTGCAAAACTGATTCCATCCATAAATAGATTTGATTCCCCATGACTTCTAGTCTCAATAAGACTACTAATTCTTACTATTCATACAACATGATATGAATATACCACATCAATTCGTTATGTATGGATGATAAGATTTCATTGATACAGAGCTAATTCCAATATACTTATTGGAAGGTCCCATTGGCATGCGTTTAGTAGGAATTGAACCTACGAAATCACCAATTATGAATTGGATGCTTTAACCATTCAGCCATAGATGCTTAGTGGGTCATAGTGAATGACTAGATTCCAATTTAAATGGAATCTTTCAACTAAATAAATGAGTTGCTTAAATGGAATTCTTTTAGTTCTAACAAATCAGGAGGAATTCAATAACAGGACATGAATTCAAGTCCCGGATTTTAAAATTTAGAGAGATATTGAGAGAGATCAAGAATTCTCACTATTTCTTAGATTCTTGGACCCAATTCGATTTAGTGGGATCTTTCATTCACATTTTTTTCCACCAAGAACGTTTTATAAAACTGACTCCCGAATTTGGAGTATCCTACTTTCACACAAGTCACACAGTTCAACAAGCAATAGATATTTCATGATCAAGGGTGTAATACTCTTTAGAGTGCCAGTTCTTATATATCGTATTAACTATCGAAATATGGTAAAAAGAAAAAATCTCTATTTGATAGGAAGATTCCGTCGGGTCTTCCAATATCAATAGGTTGATTGTTTCGCTCATGTATCTTCCAAAAGGAAAAAAAGATCTATGAGAGTTCTTTCCTTAATCCGAAAGAGAGTACTTAGGTTCTCCCAATAACTAAACAGTGTAGCATGCCTAAATCTAACTGGGGTTCACGGTGGTGGAGGGATTGGATAGGAAAAAGAGTGATTCTAGTTGTAAGATATCTAATGAAACCGTCGCTGGAATTGAGAAATTATTCAAAGAGAAAGATCTCAAATATCTGGAGTTTGTATTTGTGTATTATAGGGATGATTCAAAGGTATGGAATGTATCGTCAAATAGTAATTGTTTTTCCACCAGATCTGGTTTCATTCAAGTAAGGGATTCTAGCCAATTGAAAGGATTTTTTTGATCATTTCAGAGATCATTATCACACATTGCTCAATCAAAAAGAGATTCAACAACTAAAAGAAAGATCGCCTCTTTGAGATCCTTCCTTTCCTCAAAAGGAAGGAACATAAATAGAATCAAACTGATTCCCGAAATGCCTTTCTGGATATTCCTCAATGTCCCGACTATTCACGGAACGTGAGAAGCAGAAGAATTTATTGGGAATCCTACAAGATTGGGAATCCTACAAGATCCGTTCGTTCTTTTTTCTCTGACAGATGGTTAGAACTTCATCTGGGTTCGAATCCTACTACAAGGTCCACTAGAGATCAGAAATTGTTGAAGAAACAACAAGATCTTTCTTTTCTCAAGCGACCGGAAAATATGATCATCTCATGGCTATTGAGAAGGAATCAAATCAAATGGTTCTACTTTCTAACTTGCTCCTACGGAACCAAGATCGAAAAGATTGAAAAAATCAGTCATTCACAACCACTGATGAAGGATTCCTCGAAAAGTTAAGGATTAGTAATCTTTCTTTAGAAATCGGATGGATTCGGTCTTATACATATGCGAGGAAGATAATCATAATATAAAGAATGTGATTTATTCTTTCTTTTATCACTTAGGAGCCGTGTGAGACGAGAGTCTCATACACGGTTTTGAATGAAAGAAAGAAATGAGGAATCCTCTTTTCAACTCTAACTCTCCCACTCCAGACGTTACTCTTTTTTCTGTTACTTCGAAAGTAGCTGCTTCAGCTTCAGGAACTCGTATTTTCGATATTCCTTTTTTTTCTCATCAAACGAATGACATCTTATTCTTGAAATCCTAGCTATTGTTAGCATGATAATGGGGAATCTCATTGCTATTACTCAAACAAGCATGAAACGTATGCTTGCATATTCGTCAATAGGGTAAATCAGATATGTTATTATTGGAATAATTGTTGGAGACTTTTGGGCTAGGCTTTTTAATTGGTTTACCCTTGAACTTATTGGGTTTAATATATATATATATATATTTATAAAACACCGAAAACACCATGTTTTCGGTGGGCTTATGTTTGGGCTTGGGCCGTAGTGTGATATGCTATATATACACTTTGTATTAGGTCATTAGGAGGTGTCGATCATTAACAGAGTTGTGGGTGGTCAGTAGGTTACAAGGGTTTGCATTCCAATCATATTGTAATAGTTTATTTGAGGGATTAGGCACTCGACGTTAATATAACATGTGTTTTGAAGCATATCGTGTGTTGTTTGGTGTTTTTTATTTATTATTCTTGAATCACTTTGTTGTTAGTTTCCACCTAACAACGAGTTTCTTGATATCACATTGAAAGATCTTGATTTAGGACTTACAATTGGTATTAGAGCCTATAGACCTATTCTAGGCTTGATTTTGGTGATATCAAAGATTCAAGATCATGTTTTGGTTGATATTCAGTGGATATTTTTCAGGAAATCAAGATAACGGGTATTCCAAGGTTCTTCATGTTCATCGAGGTTTGTTTGAGATATTTTTTGAAGATAACTGATTTGATCTCTGGAAGTTAATTCAAATCCCTGAATTCTCGGGATTTGATTTGTTTACCAAAACTCAGCTGATCAACATTGGTTCTCGGAAACAATTGATCATTCTCGGGTCTCAAACCAGGTTCTCGGCAACAATTAATCGTTCTCGGGCAACAATCATGGTTATCGGCAACAATTGGTCATTCTAGGGAAGCAATTTGGGGTTCTTAGCAATGATTAAAGGTTCTCGGGTTAAGTTTGATGATCTCTACTCAGATCAAGGGTTATCGGGATCAATTGGGTGTTCTCGGCTAGTGTATTCTCAGCTATTGTGTTCTCTGCTCTTAGGTTCTCGGGTTTTGGGCCTTGATATAATGAGCCATTGTTGATGGGATCCTCATTTTGGTCAACCAGCTGTAGAAGCTTTTACTCGAGGGGGTGCTCCTGGGCCAGTGAAGGAGCTCTAGGATTTACAAATGTTCTGAGAAATCTTTATCATCCAAAAAGAGGAAAAAACGGAGTCTTTGTCTAAAGAAATGTGTTGAGAAAGGGCATATGTAAAGAACATTTCAACGAGATAATGCTTATTCAACTCTCTCAAAATGGAATCTATTCCAAATATATATGCCATGGTTCCTTATTTTGACAGGGTACAGATATCTAAAGTTTTTATTTTTAGATACTTTTTTAGACCTATTGCCGATACTAAGTAGCACCCAAAAATTTGTAACCATTTTTCATGATATTATACATGGATCAGTTACATCATGGAGAATTCTTCAGAAAAAATGATTTCTTCCACAATGGAATCTAATCAATGAGATTTCGAGTAAGTGTTACCATAATCTTCTTATGTCCGAAGAAATGATTCATCGAAATAATGAGTCACCACTGATATCGACACATCTGACAAATGTTCGAGAATTACTCTATGCAATCATTTTCCTTCTTCTTGTTGCTGCATATCTCGTATGTACACATTTTCTATTTGTTTTCAGGCCTCCAGTGAGTTACAGGAGATGTTTAAGCTGCATAGATTATTAGTATCGTGCCTACTATCATCAACCAAGGAGAAAATATAGAATGAGCGTGTGGTAATAATTCCATATTAATCTGAATCAATCCATACGCTCCCATTTTAATAAAATTCCGGCTAGAAGCATACAAGTACTGTAATGTGCCTCTCTGTGGGTATCTGGTAACCATGTATGTATTGGTCAAGTAACAAAAATGTTGTATTTTCAGGTACATCATTATGGATTAGATTAGTCTTTCTGGTGGGTATCCTTAATTCTCTCATCTCTTGAACCTATTCTCCTAGATCCAAAACCAAAATGACCCTCTTAATTATTCTTGGTTGTGAGACACATTCACATTCAATAAAAGTCCCCAAAATCAATATAAATATAGAAAAGAAATGAAAAAAATAGATTTTTAGATTAGAAGGGGGGGCCACTTCTTGTTCTTGAAAAAAATGAATATTTCATTCAAACTAATAAAATATTTGGGCACAATCTGAAGAGGGTCTCTGGCCCAGCACTGCACAAATATGCTCTAACAGATATATCATACACGTGTGGACATATTGTGTATTATAAACATATTGTGTATCAAGAACGAAACAAAAAGCGGATATAGTCGAATGGTAAAATTTCTCTTTTCCAAGGAGAAGACGCGGGTTCGATTCCCGCTATGTGCCCAAAATGAAGTCATTTATTTCATATTCATATCTAAAATTAGAAATGAAAACCATAAAAGATTTGGTATAGTTAGTCGTCATAGTGTATTGATTATATGCTTCCTCTATTTGCCTTCTACCCCAAAAGAAAAGGTGTTGAAGTTACCAGAGTAAAAAAATACCATTTTTTTGATAAAAAGTATTGCGGAGACATTCTGAGTAGCTTTATCGAGATCAGAAGAAAATTGTGCAAAAGCTTCTAATTTTGCGAATTGTGCCAGTTTCGGTTTCAATTTACCGGCTACTTTTTTCATAGCTTTAGTTTGAGCTGCAGACCCCAATCTGGAAACATAGATACCCACATTAATAGCGGGTCAGATTCCAGCATTGAATAGGGGGTAGGATTGGCATAACATCTACGATTGGATTCAGAAAAGCATAGACTTCGGACAATTTGTCGAAGAAAAGACTACTCGGATAAAGGGAAGAATTAAGACAGATCAACCTAAAAATATTAAGAATAACAGACATTTTTTTGGTCGAGATAATTGCATTTTGATTGAGTTATTTATATAAGGAAAAATGTAGAAAGTAAGGTAGACAAAAAAATCATTCTTTTTCCACTCAATCAAAAATCCTTCAATTCTCAAAGGAGACTAGAAGAAATCATAATTTCATACAATATCTTAATTGTATTATATGTAATGATCAATAAATTAAGTTGAAATCTAGGTATACACATGTCAAAATCCTAGCAACGAATATATAATAAATTCTATATTCTATAAAGAAGAAAGATTTTCTATATATAGTTGGACTGGAATTGACGAACACTTAATACAAATATTATTCTTTATTGGTATTAGTGTCCAATAAAACTTCGACTCTAACGCTTAAATTTTCATGCTCTTGCTACGGTTAAACGATCTTCTTCGGATAATTCGTCTAATCCAAGAATAGCTATAATACCTTGAAGTTCTTTGTAACGTTGTAAAGTTTGCTTAACCTGTTGTGCAGTTTCATAATGTTCTTTACCGACGATCCGGGGTTGTAGCATAGTTGACATTAAATCTAAAGGATCTACTGCTAGATAGATACCTTTGGCGGCTAATCCTCTTGATAGTACGGTAGTAGAATCTAAATGTGCAAACGTCGTAGCAGGAGCAGGGTCGGTCAAATCATTTGCACGTACATAAATAGCTTGAATAGAAGTTATGGACCATTCTTTGGTAGAAGTAATTATTTCTTGTAAAGAACCCATTTCGGTACCAAGGGTAGGTTGATAACCCACGGCGGAAGGCATTCTACCCAATAAGGCGGATACTTCAAATCCTGCTTGGACAAAACGCAAGATATTGTCAACAAATAAAAGAAAGTCTTGTTCATTAACATCTCGGAAATATTCCGCCATGGTTAGGGCAGTCAAACCAGCTCTCATACGAGCTCCCGGTGGTTCATTCATTTTATCGTAAACTAGAGCTACTTTTGATTCTGCAATATTTGTTCATTATTTACTCCATATTCTTTCATTTCCATTTAAAGATCATTTCCTTCACGAGTCCATTCACCGACTGCCAAATACAGATACGCCTTCGTGAGCTTTGGCAATATTTTTAACCAATTCCATAATGAGTACTGTTTTACCCACGGTTCTTTCTTCGACAGAATCCTGAAAAAAATAAGGGAAACCACTTCGGAATTCAATTATGCTCTATGTCCCTTCTTTCACAGAAAATCGAGAGGCGAACTAATGTACTTATTGGATCGTTGTCTGATTTGAGGGAGAAGGTCCCGTTGAGTTCTTAATAATTAAAGATTTTTTTATAAGTTCATTGAATAAGTTCTATTTACTTAATAAATTTTCCCCTCCTCTTTTGTTTGTCTACCACATTTATATTTATAGTATAGGTAATAATTCATTATTATAAGATAATATAATAATAAGAAAAAAAAATATGTAATAACTCTAAAAACGTTATGATACGTCTCTAAAAAATCAAAAATAAAACTAGGAATGTTTGACGAACAGTATAAAGATAAAGAATTATTATTATTTTGACAAAAGAAAAGGGTGAAAAAATCTTTTTCTTGTGTCGAAGACTAGGAAGACGAATAACCCCTCTCAGAAATATTTGTTCCATTCATTTATCCGTTCTATTTGTTCCTTTCTAATTTTAGACACAAGAAAAGGGTGTAAAAAATCCTTTTCTTGTGTCGAAGACTAGGAAGACGAATAACCCCTCCCAGAAACAGCCGACCGCTCTACCACTGAGCTATTGAGGAACAAAGGGAGATTCGATCTCATAGAGTTCCATTCCCGTTCTCAACTCATGACCAATATGAGCTCGAAGTTTCCTTCGTAACTCCCCGAACTTCTTCGTAGTGGCTCCCCTCCATGCCTCATTTCATAGGGAACCTAAAAGTGGCTCTATTTCATTGTATTACATCCATATCCCAATTCCATTCATTTAATATACTTTTGTTCATTTAACATACTTTTGGTGTCATTCACATAACATATGGCATTTCTTGTCTTCTTTCTATTTCTTTTCTATATAAGGAAGCAATTTGGGGTTCTCGGCTCAGATCACGAGTTCTCGGAAATGATTAAACGTTCTCGGGTTATGTTTGGTGATCTCTACTCAGATCAAGGGTTATTGGAATCAACTGGGTGTTCTCGGCTAGTGTATTCTCAACTATTGTGTTCTCTGCTCTTAGGTTCTCGGGTTTTCATTTAGGTTTTGGGCCTTGATATATTGGTCCATTGTTGATTGGACTTACAATTGGCCTATTGGACTGTTATATGAATTCTTAATTGAGATGGACCAGTTAAGTAACACTTCATCCAATGCTGCATTGCATCAAGAGTTGGATTCCATTATGGGAACGGCCACTCGTGTACCCCGTACACTGTCTCATGAGGGGTTTGCTGAGTGGAAGTTCAGGTTCAAAAAGTACGTGAAGATGAGGGATGCAAAGATTTGGAGAAGCATTTTCAGCGGTCCCCAACCTATCACTTATGAGACTAAAAATGGTGAAGTAGCTGTAAAGTCCGTGGAAATGTACTACGACGAGGATTTTGAAAAGATTAAGGAGGATGAGAAGGCTCTTTCCACTCTAAAAATGGCACTTTCACCTAAAATCGCTCAAGGATTCAGAGAGTTACAGTCTGCAAAAGGGTTATGGTAAGCCCTTATTGAGGTGTATGAGAGAAATGAGGATATGAGAAGGAGTCGACAGGATCTGGTGCGATAAAAGTTTAATATGTTCAATCATGTTCTGGGAGAGTCTTTGGAGAAACTACTTCAAAGATTTGTTACTTTGGTCACTGAGATGCTAACTACAAATATTAATCTGACTCTTATTGAGACAAATAACAAGCTGGTCAACTCTCTACTTTAAAGCTGGGACATGAATGTTGCAGTGATCAAAAAGATAAAGAACCTAGCCAGATTAACGTTGTCAGAGGTGATGGAAATCATTAAGTTCTGTGACATGGATGACAAGAAACGTACCATTAATCATGCTAACTCCTACAATGTGGTTGGCTACAGTACTGCTTCTAATAATGCCCTCGTATCACAAGATATTTTTTCAATGTTTAAAGCATCTCAAGGTCAGTATGCTCAACCACCGCAAGATCATAACAACTTCTCAATGTTTAGATCTTCTTAAGGCAATTTGCACAGCCACCACCACAACCTACTCATGTGTTCTTTCAACAAACTGCTCAACCAACTAAGCCTCAATCGGCTGTTGGGTTTCCTAGTCAATTTGGGTTTCCCACTCAAGTTCCTACTATTCCAAAGGAGACTCAAGTAAACATTGCATTAATGGCAGGATTCATGAAGCTACTATGCTTTTCTTGTTAGAGATTTGGTTCATCCAGTCGTTGTTGCTGAATTGGATCAAATCCATCCTGATGATGTGGAGGAAATGGATATTTCTTGGCAAAGAGCCATGGTAGTGTTTAGAGCAAAGAAGTTAACCAAGAGAACAGGCAGAAACAACTGGAATTTGACAGCTAACAAGAAGGTGGGATTCAATAAAGACACTCTGAGGTGTTATAACTGTCACGAGCCGGGCCACTTCGCTCGTTAATGCACGAATTCAGCCAAGGAGGGAAATAGGGAAAGGGCACTGGTTCCAGTGGGTGGTGCTAGGGAAGAAAATGCAGCTAGTGCTAGAGAGATTGAGTGGGGATTGGTGGCTCAGCCGTTTGATTGGAGTGACCGAATGGAAGCACTTAACATAAACAATCAGACTGCGAACCTTGCTCAGATTGATGTTCTTGAAGAAGAGAACGATGCAGAAGAGCTAGTAAATGATGTTCAGTTTGCCTTCAAGGCCTCCACTTCTTCCAGCTCATCTGAGGTAAGTTATGATATGTTCTCAATCCTGCATTAAAAAGGTAGAATTGTATAAAGTACACAATAGTAACCTGATTAGAGAAATGGAAGCCATAAAATATGAAAATCTCACCCTTAAGAAACTTGAAAAATCTTTAAAAGAAAAACTAGAAGCACAACAAAAGGATTTCTCTAAACTGCAAAAGGATTTTAGCGTAAAGTGTTGTCACCACTTAGATGAAAAACAACAAATTGCCGAACTAACCGCCAAGTTAGATGCTTTATAAGTTAGAGATTGTAAAATTAACTAATAAATTTGAAAACGCCGAATTCAACTTTAAGAAAATTGATGTCTCTAGTGTCGTTGTTGAATCTATGATTTAAAAACAGCTAAAATGGAAAGAAAAAAGGGTGAGGGTATTGGGTATACTGAGGTTCCACCTCCACAAAAAAATAACTACACTGAGCTTTCTCTTACTAAAGAAGAGGAAGAGATTGCACAATTATGCAATATGGTAAGCAGTGTACAAATGAGAGTGTTGGTCATGATTCATTCAAACCTATGAACCTATCTTGAGAGTGAACGATACTAATGTGTCTACTTCGCGTGCGGATGAAGTAATTATAGAGGATTGGACTGATGAGCAGGAAGAATCATTTATTTTAACTAATAAAAACTTTAATTCTACTGTTTCTTTAAATTTACCTGCTTTAGATTATATTGCTACTAATGCTTGTGTGGGCTCTATTTTTAAGAGCAAAGACAATTGTTTGGTTAATTCTTCTAAGACATTTAAAACTCGTGATGTGGTTTCCAATAAAATTGATAAAAATATGATTTTGGATAAATATTTGTCACCTAAGTTTGTTAAAGAAGAGAGCTCATGTGTGCATGATTGTAATAAATCAAATGTTCAGGCTAAAACGCGGCAAACTGGCTCTCACAAAAGGTCAAAACCAGGGGTTAACCACAACGAATTTTTTATTAACAGCCAAACGTGTTTTAATTGAGGCATTCATGGACAAATTGCTAGAAATTGTCCACATAGTCCTTATGTCCCATACTACGTACATAAACAGAGGAATATGCCTCGAAATACCTTTAATAAACTTAATTCTAAAAAATCAAGATATTACAGGGAAAATCCCTATGATGGTGATTGGAAATGAAACAAGGCTGACAGGTTGAAATCCCATCAGACTAAGTCTGCCATGTTTCAAAGGCGTGATGGAAAAATGGAAAATCGATTTCGGTCCTGAAACCAAAGCCGCCCTCTAGATCAAAATCGACCTGGAAACCAAAATCCAACGTGACTTCCGTCCACAAACCGGAGACAAAGACAACTCTTTGCGTTAGTCAAAAAAACCCGACTACAAAAGGTTGCCTAAATCTTCAGTTTCCAAATCACTAAAAGCTTCCTCTTCGATCTTAGATAACCATGAAGACATGTCATGGAAACCTGTATCTTGCATAGATGAATAAGGAGTACCCATCATTACTATGGACTGGGTACCAAATACTAATTAATCTCGCACATCGTGCAGGAACAGCTATGGAGGAATATTATCATACCTTGGTATGTTGATAGTGGTTGTTCCTGGCACATAACATGAGACATATCTCAACTGCACAACATTCAACAAATTAATGGAGAGTATGTTTCACACACAAGGGTACTTCATGACTGATCAAGCACCTCTCAAGTATGTTGACTCGCACAATATTGTTGGATGCCTGTTTGATCCTCCTCCAGCTCATAAGAAATTTAAATCTATGATCGTTTGGCTGAACACATACAGGATTTCTCACACATTACGAAAAAATCTTGTAATCTGCAAGAAGATGGTGACATACTTCTGGAACCATGCCTCAATTAATCAGCAAGGTGTCGAGAGAGTGGTTACTATTGATTCAACTATACAGAAGAGACCGGTGGTTATCTCTGAAGCCATTATACATGAAGTGCGGTTGTTTGGTGATCAACCTGATTATCCTACAGAATATTCAAGCGAGGTTGTGGTAGACATTGTGCAGCGTATGGGTTATGAAAGAGTTTATTCTTCGGCTATCAAGAAGTTATTTCATCCATATTGGAGGTTTTTGATTCACACATTCTTCACATGTGTCTCGGGAATAAAGGGAGGCTCTGATGAGATTAGCCACACTCAAATGTCGGCTGTTGTTGCTTTGATCATGGACTGGAATTACAACTACTCAAAGTTCGTGTTCAATGAGATGATAAGCAACTTATCTTATCTTATCTCACACAAACGTAGAAAGAAAGATCCAAGACCTGGTGTGTTGGCAAGTGATTCTGTGCAAACCGTTCAACCTACACCAACTGAGCATATCATTGAGACTCAGTCAGATCCGAGCCCGTCTACTGAGGCTCCACAAACACAAGATCAAGATAACGATGAGATATTACATGAATTTGATTATGAAGCTCACGTCCAGTCAACTACTGAACCCTCGGGATCATTTGATCCAATTGGTCAAGGAAGCTCGAGTGCCACTAAAAAGATTCCCCACATTCTCTCTATGCAAGACAAGTTATTACAAGACAAGGGTAAAGGTATTGCCATAGAACTCGAACATGTTGATGTCCATGCTTTAAAACACAGGGTCTTTGAGCTCGAACAAGATTATGTGGTTAAAGATGTTCATATCCAAGAGTTTGAAACTAGCAACACAAACAAGGACTCCAAGATTCAAGAGCTTCAAGTTAGCATGGGTGGTCTCACTACTCTGTACTTTGATTTGCAACATAAACTCATTAAACGATTCGGTAATGAGTTCAAGGGAGCAGATTATAGCAGTGATGAAGTTGATGGTGGTAAGCAAGATGCTTCTGATGTGCCTGATATTAGTGGATCCAGTTTGTGTCCTGCTTCAACATTGTTACCTTTGAGCAACTGGAGAAATAGTTAACCGCCCCCCTTAAGACCGCTGAACAAATAGAGAGAATAAGAAAGAAGACTCTGATTATGAAAAACTCCAATCAGAACGTTGTGTATTCTGTTCATCCAGACAAATTCGTGATGGAACTCCAAAAGGGGTTCTCTGATAAATATGGTGATCGCTCAGGAGTTGTTTCGTGGGGATATGATATTGAGAAAGAAATGTGGTAGGTCAAGTTTAAGTCTAGGAATATGGGGTACTATAAGAAGATGAAAGATATTGGTTCGTGGACGAGAGTTTATCTAAGTGATTTGATACAAGCTTCTTTCCACAACCCAAATCATGATCCAAAGGCTACCACGTTCTAGAACTTCTTAAACAAACAGGTAGAGAGAGGGTTTCCCGACATGCCCACTTCTGATTCATTTGTTAAGAAAGCAAAAGGGGTTTGTGATCCCTACACAAACAACCCGATGTTGAATGCTATGTGGCCTCCAACTGCCTAAGTAAAGTCAATTCCGATTACCAAGAGATTTCCTGAAGGTGCTCTTGATGAAATGAAGTTTTGGGCTTATGATGGTGAGACTGCTACATTGGTTATAAGGCTAAGGAAGGGTTAGTATCGTATTGTTAATCCACGAGACCTTCTGAAGTTTGGAGAGAAAGATATCAAGACTCTTAACGGCTTTCAAATTGAAGTTGAACCACTTTATGAGCCACCTGCTAAAGAGTATACAGGTATGGTGGGATCAATAATCCGTACTGGTTTATGGGCAGGTCCTTACCGTGAAGCTGATGCTGAAGTTATGGAACATGAATGAAGATAATGCTATAAACCAAAGGGTAGATTGTTGGGCTAGGCTTATTAGTTGGTTTACACTTGATCTTATTGGGCGTAATATATATATGTAACACCAAAAACACCATGTTTTTGGTGGGCTTTTGGGCTTGGGCCGTAGTGTGATATGCTATATTTACACTTTGTATTAGGTCATTAGAAGGCGTCGATCATTAACAAAGTTGTGGGTGGTCAGTAGGTTACAAGGGTTTGCATTCCAATCATATTATAATCGTTTATTTGAGGGCTTAAGCACCCGATGTTAATATAACGTGTGTTTTGAAGCATATCGTGTTTTGTTTGGTGTTTGTTATTTATTATTCTTGAATCACTTTGTTGTTAGTTTCGCCTAACAACGAGTTTGTTGATATCACATTGAAAGATCTTGATTTGGGACTTACAGAGACTTAAATGATGGATATGCAAGCATGATAACTTATATGATGTTTTGTATCTCCATGAATCTAGGAAGTTTTGCTTGCATTGTCTTATTATGTCTACGTACCGGACCTGAGAACATTAGAGATTATGAAGGATTATACACTAAAGATCCTATTTTGGCTCTATCTTTAGCCCTATGCCTCTTATACTTAGGAGGTCTTCCTCCACTAGCAGGTTTATTTTGGAAAACTCTATTTATTCTAGTGTGGATGGTAGGTCAGCCTATATTAGACGGTTTTAATATGACTCCTTACAAGCGTTGTTTCTATCTACTATTATCTAAAAATAATCAAGTTATTAATGACTTGACGAAACCAAAAAAATAACCCCTCACGTGCGAAATTATAGAAGATCCCTTTTAAGATCAAACAATTCCATCTAATTGAGTATGATTGTATGTGTGATAGCATCTACTATACTAGGAATATCAATAAATCTGATTATTGCAATTACTCAGGATACCCATTTTTAGTTTCTATGGTCTATTTCTTAGTTCAAGATCCCTCTTACTAACTGGAATCAAAGAATTAGTAGATCTGTTCCGCCCAAAATGGCAATGGTATGAACTTTTAATCTATAATATGATGATCAAGTCGATTCTATGATTATAAGTTCATTTCATATCGGACAGACCGGAATAGGGTTATATACATTCTCATTGTGGGAAGGGGTCATTTGAGCGTATCTAAATAGATACTATGTTTACATATAGATCCCTACGTCGTTGGCCTGCTTTTTACATATCTCTCGTTATTTGGACCCTATTAACCTCTTTGGGCTTCTATTTAATCAATAAATAGGTTTGATTGTCCATCTTTTTTATATATTTGGATATCTATATAAGGCATTCTTGGGATAATTCAAATTGAGGAAATTGGATGTCCAATTCGGGCATATATAGCATGGCCGATCAATAGAAAGACTCCAAAACTCCAATATTTCATACATCACACTAAATAGATATCATATTCATGTACGATTCACTTTCAAGATGCCTTGGTGGTGAAATGATGGATACGCGAGACTCAAATCTCGTGCTAAAGAGCGTGGAGGTGCGAGTCCTCTTCAAGGCATAATATTGAGAATACTCATTTAATGAGCAATTCAATAAGAGAGCTCGAATAGCAATACCGATTTGATGCGAGCTCTCTTGGAATAAGTTCAACAGCAGATCACTCTTGGTCATCTTTTCTATCTAATGAATGTGGAGTCTACTTTAAAATTTCTAATCGTCCGCCCTCCACCAACCCCTCGAGTATATGCTTCAACGGGAATCACACAAGGGTAGAATATAAACCTCTTGTAAAATGACCGCCCATAACCCAATAGTCCGATTTAGGGATTGGTGACTTATCCATTTAGTGACTTTGGCACTGGATGATCCCTAAACAGGTACTGTCGGGTTTGGTGAATTCAATAATAGAAGCCTATTAGCATTCCAGCCTTCCTTCGCCTTTCATGGCCACATATCATTCCGGTTAAGGAATGGGAAATCCTTTTCGTAATCCATGCATCTAATTTCATTTCATCCGGGGAAAGCCATCTTTTTCTCAAGAATGCATTTGTCATTTGATCCTATAGTGTTCCGTTAGATAGGAATAGATTTGATAAATATTGATAACTCTCGGATAGAGTATTAGAACGGAAAGATCCGTTAGATAATGAATTATTGGTTCTAAGCCATCTCTAGCGATTAATCAACAATTTGAAGTACTTTTCTTGTGTCTTCTTGATAAACCAGCGTTTATATAGATGTAGGAGAATTTTTTTTGGGGACTAAGAAGCCCCTTTGGCATCTCTTCATCTGCAAATAATTCTCGATGTGAAAACACTAAGACATAGGGCTGAGCTTTGAGTAGGAAAAAGAGTGGATCTGCAGGGTCCCCAAATGAATTGGCTTATTCGAAAAAGGCCTTGTTCTTTGGAAGATCTATCTCGTTTCTAGTACTCCACGGTTCCACTTTGAAATAACTCAGAATCATTCTCTAGAAGCTCGTTCTGCAAGAACTCCGAATCAATTCTCTTGAAGTTCATCCTCTTCATCATAACGCTTGCCCCGAAATGACCTGGACCAATAACGAAATCCCAATTCATTGGGCCCTTCGATACAATCAAATAAGGGGCCATATTCTAGGATCCAAACTATGTGATTAAATAAATCCTATCTGTTTTCGGTCGAGGGATCCTTCTCCCTCCCCCTCTTCAAACTCTAATTCGTCTTTTTCATAGAGAAATATCTGATCAAGGACCCTTTTTGTCAATGGATGCTCCTATTACACTCGTAGTCTCTGAAGGATGAGAACCAACTATGCAAAATCTACACCGAGAATTCAAGTATTGTATACGTCATTAGTTTGATCCTTTGTAGGAAGTACCCGTAATAACGAACTTGCAAAATGGATTTGTTCATCATAAAGAGATTCGTCGTTCATGACCCTGTTTCACCTTAATTGTTATTTGAACAAGTAAAAGTTATGTCTTGGTCCGAGTGGGGATAGCATTTCTCTCCTGTATGTCCATGGAGTTTTGAAAATTCCAAATATCTCAAAGATAGATAGAGAGGTAGGAATTTAACGAACGAACCGCACTCATTCGTATACGTTAGGAGTCCATTGATGAGAAGGGGCTGTACAGTGATGAATATAAGTGCTATTGAAATTCCTGGGGAGTTATACATTTGTGTATTGATAAGACCATTCACTATTTTTTGAAGCTCGATTTCTCCCCCGGATGAACCATGTAGCCAAGAGAAACCATGAACCATAATAGAGAGCTTGCCCCACCCATGAATAAATATCTCATAGTAGCCTCATTAGACCGTACATCTTTCTTGGTATATCCACCTAATAGGTAGGAGCATAAACTGAAACATTCTGGAGCTACAAAGATAGTTATTAAATCGTTAGCACTGCATAAAAACATTCCATCTATAGTAGATGCTAATAAGGATAAGAGAAACTCTTTTATAGCCATTTCTATACATTCAATGTACTCTACGGATAGAGGAATACATAGAGATGAACATAGTAAAATGAGAAATTGAAAGATTTCGTTGAAATTGTTTGTTTGAAAATTTCTCGAAAAGCTAATCTTAGGTTTCTCTCTCCATCGGAACAATAGGTCTGTTATGCTCATTACTAAACTTGTTGAAGAGATGAAATATAACCAAGGTATATCTTTTTGATCAAAGGTTGAATCGATCATCAGAAGAAGAATTGGGACAAAAATTAGGATACATTCTGGGAAAATCAAACTTCCATCGAAGGGAAGAAAATGAAAGGCTTACATAAAAATTCTCGTAGAATCGAGAATGAAGTTTTCATTCTGTACATGCCAGAACATGAATTAGCAACTGCATCCAATTTCTAAAAAAATCTCAATTGTTTCCATTTTTGGAATGGAATATTTATGGAATCTTCATGAATAGGATCAAACATTATTCAATGGTATTTACATGAGGTTCTTCTTTCTTATTCTTAACTAAGATAGTACCCGTGTTACACACGGGTTGAAAATAGATAAATAACAAAATCAATATAGATAACCATAAAATTTTATAAATAGACAACCATATTAACATTAGGATGACCTAAACAAAATATTAGAGAGTAACATTGTCTACATTGAAAGTTAATAGTTACATAAACTTGTCTATATTAGTAAAGTCATAAAAAATATTTAGACTGTCTTATCCCATTAGAAACTTCAAAATTTTCTGTCCAAAAACAAAAGCACTTTGCTATAGAACCTGAATGAAAGGGAATATCTCATAGAATAGTAACCAAGTTTCAAAAGTGTTCCAATTAGGTCACTCATGCATATTTTTCCCAAATCAGGTCACTAAAGATTCAAATAAAGTCTCACCTATTTTTTTGTGCATCAAGAAAGAAATGGAGGATAAGATGTGGGGGTTGAAATTTGCAATATATGTAGTTAAATATAGAATATTTAAAAAAAACGTTAAATTCACTTCACCACTCAACGTCAACATAAAAAAAAGATAAAAAGATTTCCTATATGAAACAAAAAAGAGAAAGGCTAAAAAAACATGTTAAAACCTTTAATTTAATAAAATATAAAAGTTGAGTGACTTAATTGGAACACTTTTTAAAGTTGAGTGACCTAATTGGAACAATTTTGAAACTTGGTTTACTATTCTATAAAATTGCCTCTGCCTGAAAAACAAAACAAACCATCAACCTGATTAAGTGTTAAACCAAAATGTTAATGTATGTCATAAACTTGAAAAACAAAACAAACCATGAAACCTGATTAAGTATTAAACTAAAATAAAATGTTAATGTATGTCATAATGAGTTTATGTTAACATTAATATCTAGAAGATTGTGTAAACTAAAAACAAAAGGTGTGAATGTAATAATTACCATATAAATATAGACAATCATAAAATTTCACATTAGAAAATTATAAAATTTAACATAACTTTATAACCACAATCTTAGAATTCATATACTTTTTAAAAAAATGTAACAAGTTGGTCATCAAAATCATAATATTTTTTCACTGTCATAGTTAACAAATACACATAATAAACATAACTTAGTAACCAAACTATTGATCATTCAGATTGTCTTAATACAAGCTTAATACTAAGACAAACTAAATATACACATAAAAAGGAGAGACCAAAAGAAGATCTAAAAATGTCGGAGTCAAATTTACCAACCATCAACTTCTTCAAAATTTCACCAAAAAAAGCAAATTACCTTCACAACCTGACAAACAAAATAAACAATTATGGAAGTTTATTGTATGTTTTTGGAAGTTTCTAGTTATGAACTAAACTAATAACTTAAATAGAAAACACAAAGTAAACAATGAATTAAAAAATTTAGAGTAATCAACTAAATAACTAAGTTATTGAATAAGTGTTGCCTTAAATTTAATCTTCAGATTTCAAAGAGTTTAGAAGATTATCAAAATTTGACTCATAGTTCTCACACTCTAACAACCATTTTACCTTCTCACTAACTTCATTTTTTAAATCCAAATGTGCCTTTTCTTTTCTAACATTAGCAAGCTTCAAGTAATCCAAATCTCTTAAAAGAAACAGATAATTAGATTCCAATATTGATTTAGGATAGTACCCGTGTTACACACTGTGGAACATATTTAAAAATATAATATATATGTAACATCAGATAAATTTAATGAAATGCAAATGTTGTACTTATAAATAAATGATAATTTTACATGAATTATAAGACATCATAACTTATTTGAATCAAATACAAAAACATATAAGACTAAGAAAAGTTAAAATATTTTATAACTTATACCATTAGTACAATAATAAACAAACAAAGAAAATTAGTCTCCAAATCAATAAAACAATTCTACAATGTCGATTCAACAAAACTTCTATCTCAATGTTGATTCAAAAGATAAACTTTATCTAAGACATTTATTACACATCAATAACTGTAATGTTTATTACTCTAAGATAATACCAGTGTTTATTTACACGTCAATTTTAAATATTTATTACACATAAATGTTAAAAGATGAACAATATATAAGACATTTCTTTTTATAAGTATATTATAAAATAATGTTACAAAACAAACTGTTATGACAATCAAAAACCTAAATTTAGTCTTTTATAATATTATAATTAATTAATCTTTAAATTAAAGTCTTAATCAATATTCAATAACTGTTAATTTTCATTTAAGTGTGTTTGACATGTAGTTGATTCCTAATATATATCATTTAGGAATTAGTCAAAGCTTTCTCATTCATTTTTTTATAACTTTTTGTGGATAAATTATGTTAAATAATTATTGAATACATATAATAATAATCTAATATTGTTTTGATAGACTATGCTCTTTAGCTTTTATGTTTCTTTCAATATGTATCCATTTAACCTGTTTCCTTTGTAGTTATACTTTTTTTTACCCATTTAGGCAATTGCATCTACTTAGGATATAAAACGTTTCGTCATATTTTGTACATGCTAATTTAGTAGTGATGAAACTAGAAATTTACTTTTATTAAACTTTAAACATAGAAATATTTAGAAATTTTTTTTTTCTTTTGGGAATAATATGAATAAATTAAGAAAACATTCCATGTTCACTAATAGTTATTTTGCAAAAAAAAAATGTATAAATTGAGGAGAAAACGTGTTTAATTTTTTGCAACCACTATTTGTTTGACAATTACGTTAAAATCATTTTATGCCTCATTTTTAGATGTTTAAAAATATAAGATTTAATATAAATTAATGGTTGTCAACTTAAGAATTGATTTGAAGTAAAAACTTATATTGGGTCAAGAAAAGTATTATCCTTTTGTACATTAAACATAGTAATTAAAATACAATTTAAAACATAAATTAGTAGATAATGTATATGAATATGGTTGATGACTAGTAAAAAAACTTTATAATTAATCTTATTTAAACGAATGTAAGTTAAAAGTTACAAACAATTTTTATTTCTAGTTAGGAATAATGTATTGATATAATTTTGATAACATAATTAAAACTGTAAGAGTTACTAAATAAAGAATTAATTAATACCTGCCAAATTTTTAAGTAATTGTATTTAATATAACAATAATTTTGGTAATACGATTATTATTGATATAAAATGAACAAATGAAAGTTTAATATATTTAAGGGAACGATTATTATTGATATAATCGTTATTATTGATATCTAGATTAGAGTCCGTGTTACACACGGTTGAAAATATAAAAACAATAACATAAGAACTTGTAAAAAATATACTTAATTTTTTCAAACCCGGGTCATAGTTCAATATGGTTCCAAATGCTAGTATTTGAACTAACAATATATTTCAAACTCAGGTCATATTTGAAACGAAAGCACGAATTAATTCGTATTAGTTGTAGAGATTATGATATTCGATTTAAAATTTAAATAGATTGGAAGATAATTTTGAATTTTGGTTTGTTAATATTAACAAAGTTGTAACTTAGAACTGACTGGTCAATGTTACTAAACTAAGAAAACTGTAATTATGCTAATTTTTGTTTTTTAAAAATATAGTCAAAGTCCAACTGTATAATATAGAATTGTAAATTTCATATAAATGTTGAGAATTTGAATTTGAAAATTATTTAACCTTTTTTTTTTGTAAAAATTCATATAAATAGAAATTAGAATAAATTATTATTATTAAAATTATAATAATGTCCAAATTTACCAAACTTAAAGTCAAATCACATTAATAAAAATAGTCAAATTTAGTCAAATGGTTCTAATTAAAATTCGGTTTTTGAAAACAAGGTTAAAGTCCGACTGTATAACCTACTATTGTAAACTTCATATAAGTTGTCAGAATTCGAATTTCATAATGGTTTACATACATATATTTTATTATTCACATTTAGGAATTGTAATAATAGGATTTTTATATTCAGTTAGATATATATATATATTCTAACATTTAAATGTGTAAACTTCATATAAATGTTTAAAATTAGAGTCAAATCATTATTCATTATCATTAATTATAAAATAAAGTCTAAATCATATACCAAAGATGTATACCATTACCGGAAACTTAATCTTTTTGTAAATTTAATATAAATGGTCAAGATTTGGAATTTGAAATGGGGGAAATAAATATATATTAAAGGATTTATTTTATAATTCAAATTTAGGAATAAATATATTTTAAGGGATTTATTTGAAATTGATATTAAATTCTTAATAAACTGAAATATTTAGAAATCGTTATTCTAATTAAATTTATTTTATTTAACACATGAAGAGTGAAAAATTAAGGGATGAGTTTATAATTATGGAAATAATTAAAAATATTAAAAAGGGTTGAAAGAAATTACTCTAAATATGTAAATGTTATTTAAAACTATTTAATATAAATGGTCAAATTCAGTTGGATAATTAATTCAGTCGGAAAGTTATTTAAGTTATTCATTCGGTTTTTTTTTTTTGACAAATAAGGAAAGCCAAACTATATAAATTGTAATAATGAGATTCTTTTACTAAGATAAATGTATATTTTTTAATTTGTACATATTTAGACTAAGATATAATAATAAATTTTTGTAAACTAAGTATAAATGAGTAATAATAGGTTTCTATAATACCATATTAAACTAAGTATAAAGTTTTTGTGATATCACATTCATTTTGAGCTTCAAGTTTTATGAGGTTGTTTGGATTTATGTTTCTGAATTTATATTCTTTCATGAAGATATAATATATTTAGAACTTTTTTTCGCTATGATGTGTTATTGTTTTGTTTATAGTTATTGTTGTAGGGAACATAATATTTTAAAAAAATTCTAAATAAACATGCGTAGCACGCGGGCTAAAAGCTAGTGTATATATATATATATATATATATATATATATATATATATATAGGGAGAGGATCATGAGAGAACTCTTTATTAGGGAGAGAACTAGAGAACTCCTAATTAAGGGGTTATTTTTGTAAAAATGCTATTTTATATGTTTGGATGTACGCTTTCCCTGTACCCCGATTCAGCCTCTGCAACGATTTTGGAACCCTAACTGTGGTGTCTCGATTTCAATTGAAGATCGATTCAGATGAATTTCAATCGTTTAACATGGCAATTAAAGGTATTTCAGTTCCGAAATTATCTTCCTGACTCATTCATTCATGTTTTGGAACCCTAATTAGTGAAGATCAGTTCCCTGTGGTGTCTCGATTTCAATTGAAGATTGATTCAGATGAAGTTCAATCATTTAACATGACAATTAAAAGTATTTCAGTTCCGAAAATATCTTCCTGACTCATTCATTCATGTTTTTTTTTACCGATTTACAATCGATTGTTTCACCGTTAATCAATTAGGCTTTGTTTCATCTCAAAGTTTTATAAACAATTTTGACATTGTAGTTTTAGAATTAGGCGTTTTTTGGTTAGAAACAGAATCGATTCATTCGTTGTTATTAATTCAAATTCTGTCAATTATAATGGTATCCCATTGCGATCTGATGATGATAATTAACAAGGTAACATCTTGTTCTTATAGTACATATATGCACTATAATGTTACGTATTACATATATGTAGTGTAAAAATAACATATGATTTATTTTATCAGAATGCCTAATCGAACTCCTTTCTACTAATTGGTGTGCCTCAAAAAGGTAACATCTTGTTTATATACTACATATATGCAATATAGTTTATGTATTACATTTATGCAGTATAAAATTAAATTTGATTTATTTGATCAAATATCTAGTTCAGCTCTTATTCTCTTATGCTGACATTGCCTCAAGTTTTATCAACTGCACTGGCAACATCTTGAAAGCTTATGGTATTGAACAACAAGGTAACATCTCATTTAACATTTCATTTTATATACTATATATATGCAATATAATGAAACACATGATTAATGCATATTAAATTGAACTGTCTTTGTTCAAAAACAGTTAATTCTAAAGAAAAAGTCCATAATTTGTTTGAAATAACTTCCCAAACGAGTTCAACATATGCTACATATACGCAGTATAACTATGACTGCCTAATGGTAACTATTTTCATATTTATTTTCTTCACGGTACAATAGTTTATGCTAATATGTTTTAATGTGTTTATACGTGACTCATGTGCATGTCAACGTTGATGTATGTGATAAATTAGATTCATATTCATGCACAGATTCATGTAAGGCCCCGTTACCGGTAGTCCTACTTTCGTGTTGGATTTACTCATAAACACAGTTCTAAATATCAGAGTTAATTAAAACTTTACGCGGAATATAAAACTTTCATAAAACATTACATAATTCATAACTTGTCTCAAAACATCCTTTGTCTTTCAACATTAAAGCATTAAAATTAAAACATCATAAGTCTTCAGATGCCAGACTCTTATTCTTCTGCCATGTGTCCCCACTCAAGCCAGCTGTCTCATCCTACTCACCTGCGTGCATACTAAAAGTCAGCTACGCTGAGTGAGTTCTAGTTAATCATACATTATACAATACACAATAACTTATATTCTTTCATTCATACTTTCATACTTTCTTACTTTCATACTTTCTTACTTTCACATCTTACGTTATAAAGAGCATTACGCCCTACATTCCTCGAGTATTATTAGGGCTCGGTACCCTCCTTCCTCGAGTATTATTAGGGCTCGGTACCCTCTTTCCTCGAGTATTATTAGGGCTCGGTACCCTCTTTCCTCGAATATTAGTAGGGTTCGGTTCCCTAGTTCTCGAATATTAGTAGGGTTCGATTCCCTCTTCGTTACCATACAGCCATACATCATACCTCGAGTATTATTAGGGCTCGGTACCCTTTTCGTAACCATACAACCATACAACCATCATTTCCTTCTTTTATTAACTTTATCACGTTCATACATATAAGCATACATATCATACTTACCTTATACATAGCGTTACAACCTGACAGTACGTGCAATATCCGAAGATCGTTCACGTACTAACAAGCAATCATTCATACATTTCACATCATTCATATAAGGCATACACTTATCACTTAGGATAAGTGTATTAACAAACATATAGAGTATGTACACAGCCCCGAAAACATAACACAAAAGTGGGGCTAGAAACTCACCTGAACACGGTTACGTTCACCGTTAATCGTAATCCCTTTCTTCAGTTGTGCACGGCTGACTGTATAACAAGTGTACGTATCAATTAACTATCACTACTCATATAATTTTTCTAGTCTTAACTACTACCCACAACTAACGGGGGTCCGGGGGCAGCGCCCCTGGCAGCGGGGTCTAGGGGCGGCAGCCCCTAGCAGGGTCCAAGGGGCAGAGCCCCTGGCTGGGGTCGAGCTGCCAGGTCAGCTTGGAAAAATTTTATTTACATTAACTGTCTTAACACATTTTCCATTAGGTTTTTTTTTAATTTATTTTCTAAGCGAACTTAACTTTAGGCAAAGTTAAACCTTAAGCGAACTTAGCTTTAGGCGAAGTTATCAGTTAGGCGAACTTGGCCTTAGGCGAAGTTATCAGTTAGGCGAACTTGGCCGTAGGCGAAGTTATCAGTTAGGCGAACTTGGCCGTAGGAGAAGTTATCAATTAGGCGAACTTGGCCTTAGGCGAAGTTACCAGTTAGGCGAACTTGGCCGTAGGCGAAGTTAAGCTTTGAAGGCGAAGTTATGCTTTGAAGGCGAAGTTAAGCTTTGAAGGCGAAGTTAAGCTTTTGCAGGCGAAGTTGTTCAGGTCAGCTACGGGTTTGGTTTTTATCAAGCATTTTGGCGATTTTAATACCCTTGTTATGGTTCGACATCACCCCCTACGTTCCCTAACCGTTTTCTTTCGTATATATATCCTGTATATACTATAAATCTTGGACTTTTAAGGTAAAAACGTTCAATACTACGTAAACTTTAAAGGTCAAGAACATACCTTTTATACGTTCGGTGTGGTCGCGGTTTGCTTGGTTATCTCGTATATTGAAGATCTAATAATGGTCGGCTTGATTCTTGGTCTCGGATGTCTCTCTCTCTCTCTCTCTCGGCCGAATATGGTGTAGTGTATGTGTGTGTTTTTGAGTGTGTAGATTATGATGGAAATGAAATGAGGGTTTAGGGTTTTAGGTTGGTTTAGGGGATATTTATATCCCTTAAAGCCCATGGACCTAAGGCTCATTCTCATTTAACCCATCTTAATTAATCTAAGTCCATGATCCGTTCTTTACTCAACATTAATTAATTAATAACGCGAAATCACAAAACGTAACTTTCTTTATTTAACATTATAAATTTTAGGATGTTACAATTCATGTGTACCGCCTACCTGTGCAGACATATTTTTTTGTGTATTTATATAAGTATTTCCATCTTTTAAAATCAGCGATGTAAGTTAATTTGTGTCGAAAATGTTTGTGAGATTTTCAGTATTTAACCATGTATTCATGTTGCAGGCGCACGTGTAGCACTTTCTTGTTGTATCCGATTAATTATTGATGTGCCACATTCATTGAAATGCAAAAACAGGGAGAGAGAGTTCTACAACTCTATAGATACCTTGAGTTGTATGGTGTATATGTTTTGGTATGTAGAGTAATTATTGTTAACTTGGCTCACATATTTGCACCGTATGCACGTATTGGAAAGAAATCAGCAGCAAGTGAGGGTTTCTTTAGTGGTTTAAAGAACTCGGTTGTAGTTCTTGACATTATCATCATGCTTTTTATTTAATGAAATGTAACATTAATATCAACTTGATGATGTTTCTTATGTATTGTATGTTTGTATTACATACATGTATGGTTGTTTACGTGCATTTTTAAACATTGTATTCGTTCAGTCTATAATATACAACATTATTTCAACATTATATATTTATATTTACATATATGTAACGTATGTTTGTATTGCATACATGTATTGCAAGCATTCATGCACATATGAATATGAGTTTTAACCGTAACAGTTAACTACAAACTTCATACATCAATTAAAACCACCATATAAATATATCATAACATTCATATTCAAATTCCATCGCATGTTCTAACAACCGATACGTAAATTCCATCAAATAAAATAACGATATAATACATCCTTAACTAGTGCATTGTTGAACTTCCATTTATGTGTTTTCTTGCATATCATATCACTCGTTGCTTGCGTATGTTGACATCATAAAGCATAACTCTTGTGGCATATAGTTATCTCATAAGCCTTGACTGTTCAATATTCCTAATATCATCATCATTGAAATCCAAACCAAAATCTTCTTTTTTACCCTTGAAATGATCCATGTGCCTTATAGCAAACACATCGCAACCCGTGAATTTGTCATTTGCCTGCTAAAACAAAAGTAAATCATATTTGTTATTAATCAGACAATGTCATTGCATATGTAACACAACATAGTTCATATGCATTTAATATCAAATAACTACATATATGTAACTGAACACTTTGAAATGTTCCATATGCTTCATAGGAAACACGCCACAACTCGTGAAGTTTTCATTTCCTATAAAAACAAAATTAATGCATACATATAGTACATCAGAAAATAACACCGCATATATGTAATATTACACAGTTCATATGCATTTAATAGCTGATGATTGCATATAGGTAATACAACTAAATAGCAATGCACAAGTAATAAAACATATTTCATATGCATGTAACATTTAAGCATTGCATATATGTAATATATATTATAATTGTGTATATGTAATGCAACATATAATAGTAATGCATATATGTAAACAACATAAATCATATGCATGTAATAGTTAATCAATGCATAAACATAAAACATGCATATAATATGTACTGAAATATATATTATTCTATTAAACAGAAAAATAAAAAAATATAGAGATAGTTGAACGCGATTTCAGTGCGATACACCTAATTGATATTGATAATGTGTGAAATTGCTTAATATGATCGCTTACTTGATAGTGCTCTTCATTTTATTTTTTTGAATTCTAATCTTACGCTTCAATTTGGTCTGCACTATTCATTAGAGGGTTGAAAGTCTGATATGGTGGTTGATGAAGTGAAGCTCAATTAATGATCAACAAGCGTAAACGTTTAATACGCCGGATATGGTAATGCATATGTACAATGCATCCTATAATACATATGCATTACATATATGTACTACACCAGATTTGTTAAACGTTTAATACACCTGGTATGCGTAAACATTTAATACACCCGTAGTGCGTACGTGCGATACAGCAACTCCACAAAAACGTGTAATACAACAGTAATGCATAAGTGTAGTGCGTCCTATAATGCATATACGTATCACATATGCAATACATATATCAAACACATGAATTATCTTTATTTATAGGGGTCATACCGTTTATGATGTTGTCCTTTTCGCCTTTTTCCCCGTCATTCATATCCTCTATGTCCTCACCTTCATTATCACTTTTTCCTCATTTTCATTGTTGGAGACGTCATCGGACAATGCTGCATTTTTCGACATGTGTGTGCTTTTTGATGCCCTCGCTGTTTTTTTTTTTGCTGTAAAATATATGTAATGTTATATATACATACTTACGTTACGTATTAACAAAACTGTCAGTTTTTGTTATATTTACCTGAATTCGCCTCTTCGACACCTGACAATCTTTTTTGTTCAAACTACTACTCCTTTCCATCATATTGTTTGGATCACCCTTGTTTTGTTTGCTTTTGTAAAAAAAATACTATATAATTGAACACATACACTTTTAAATAATGAAAAACAAATAAACAATATAACTTACCGAACTTCTTATCATCTGAAAACTCTTTTTTACTTTTTTCTTTGTTATATACGTTATATACAGTGGTTATCCACGCATTCTGGCTGCACATAATTATCCATTATCGGTAGTTTAATAGGGTTTATTGGGTCGCTTGTTGATTTTTTTTACCTTTTCCTGAAAATTTGAGCATTGTTGTCTTGTTACGATAAATAAGTGCATATACAAGAATTATTTATGTAAGCGAGCTTTTAACAAACCATATTTTCAAGATTTCATCTTCTTTTTGTTATTACGTATATGCATTATTACTAAATGTTAATAATCATACTAAATGTTACATATATTGCGTGTATGTGTACCTAAATAAACGCCATGCCATTCTTGTCGACTATAAGAAACATGCATACAATAAGCGCAGCTACACATGTTGCCTCGACCTAACTATATTCTAACGTGATTTGCATGTCCATTATTAACGGATATGCTCGGTAACATAAACAAATATATGTTTGACAAACATAAATGGGATTTATATGTAATCGAACATGTGATACATACTACGCACGTGCGATGTTTAACATGACATTCAAAATACGATCTGATATCAATATACTATTATTCAATTAAAAACAAACAAGAATTACATATGTGCAATAAACACAAATGAATGTTGTTGCATCAAGATAACCCGACTTATAATGTGATGCACCTATGCATCATACATGGATATGCTCGTATAAGGTTAATATTACTATGCTTTGACAAACATATAAAAAAAATCAATATAGCACACATGAATCATGCACTATGTATATGCAATCAAACAAATATTAACTTATATCAACATATTATTGTTCGATTAAAAAACACACAAAAACAGAGTATATTGCATATGTGAACTGATATAAACGCATTGATGTTCGATTTACAAAAAAAATCCAATAACACCATATATTTAGCCGATTCTATGTAATACACCTATGATTCTTGTACTACATATGTGCAATCAAACAGATACGAGCTGGTATCAACATATTGTTACTCGATTTACAAAAATAAAACATAAAAAACAGAGATTTGGCTACTATTTTCGCTGATTCACAATAACATGAACGATCTTAACATGAAATTCATGATAATAACCTATATGAACGATTACCTGATGGTGTTCTTCGGTGTAATCGACTGATTTCGTGATGAATCTGCGATTTTTGCAAGCATATAGGATGAAACCCTAGGTTGGGAGCGATGATGTATAAGCCAGAGAGGGAGATCGATATGGTGAGCCAGAATACAGATATTTCGGTGTAATCGACTGATTTCGTGATGAATCTGACGATTTTTGAAAGCATATAGGATGAAACCCTAGGTTGGGAGCGATGATGTTTAAGCCAGAGAGGAGATCGATATGGTGAGCCAAAATACAGATATTTCGTATGCCTAATGTACCTTTTTCTTTAATACCCGTGTTTTTCCTTCTTCTTTTCCCTTTTCTTTATTTTTCACCCTTGATTAATAGAGTTCTCTGGTTCTCTCATTTATAAGAGTTCTCTCTAGATCCCACCCCTATATATATATACTAGACAGGTGCCCGCGCGATGCAGCGGGTGTTTGAACCTGCTAATCACGTACAAATATAAGTATTTATGGTTCGGTTAAAACTTTGAAATCGTTTAAATCGGTCATTGGTTTGACTTCTTTTTTTTCTTTTTTACTTTCGGTTTGTTGGTCGGTTTCAAAATTTTCAAAACGTAGTGAACGGCTGGTTCACGGTTTATATCGGCAACCGGCCATATGAAACCAGAAAATATTATAAATTAACCTAATTGCAATATGATTCCTTTTATAATCTTTGTTGTTATTATTTTACGTCCTAGATCTTCCATTAATATTTACCATGTATGTGGCTAAAATTATCATTTTTTATTTATGATCATCTCAAGTATCATATTATGTTGGTTTTTTAGTTAAAATTGATGGTACATTTAAATTATTAATTATTTTAAACTAAATTTATTATTAAAGTTTAAACTGTAAAACCAAACTGGAACCAGGCCGTTAGTAACGATTCAGTTTCAACTTTCAATGGTTGAGTTTGGTTTTGGACGACAAAAAATCATTATTAACGGTTGGACTCACAAGTTTAACTTAAAAACCATCAAAACCGACACTGAACACCCCTACCTAACATATTAATTTATTTAAAATGAAAAAAAAATTACAACAATATCATATCCAAATTAAAGAGAATAAAATGCTCGTTTTTATGGTGCAATTTGTTTATAAAAATATTAACGTATGAAAAGGCTATAGTCGTTTAAAAATCATGGGTGGGAAGTTAGTTTACAAGTTAAATTAAAAACATTATATGGTTAAAGATGAGGGACCAAACTTGTAAGTTGAATGAATTGTGTTTAAAAGACATGTTTACCATTACTAACACATGTACCTCATGCTTTAAGTGTTGTAAATTACTTAAAAATGGGTGTCTTAATTTGCCCTTGTTTGATGTATTATATATACTATAGATATATATATAGGTACCGTGTTCGTAACGAAAATCAATAAATCTGGGTACATGTACCCGTACCCGAATTTTATGGTGCGGGTACTTTAGGTACGGTACTCGCTTTGATACCACTTTTTTTCTTTTTTTTTAAAAAAAACATCCACTTACGGTACTGACAATCAATTATCTATAATAACAAAACCAAAACCATAATACCACAACCAAAACTAAAAATAAAACAAATCAACCATAATATAAAATTCATTCATGGTGGCTTTTACAGTTTACTAGTTATTGATTGGAAGAAGAGAAGTGACATAAGATTTGATTTGTTTGATTAGAATTGTTAGTACTTAATATGATTATCCATGTTTCTTTCCTGAATGTCTGCCCGGCAATGCCATGAGAGAGTTTTGCGTATCTAAAGTTTAAAAGGTGGGAACCGTTGGGGGAGGAGACCAGTTGGATTTATTAAAAAGATATAATGATAATAATAAAAACAACTTAATCTCTACATATTTACCAAAAATTTGTTTCAATTTTACCCACACTTCTCGTGTTACTCTAACTCGTGAATTTATTTTGCAATCAAGCCATAAATCCAAACAAAAACCAACTGGGCTTACGCAAGGAAGCCCGAGCTATGGACATGCGAGGAAGAAGTTGTCGAAGGTTTGGCTCGATAACATCAATGGTCAACTAATCGGTCACAATTTTCAGTTTTGGTTACACGTTTGTGGCAACTTTCACACTCATCTGGGATGGGAAAACTATCATTCCGTTGATCATTTAATGTTGAAATGGAGGTTTATTCACTATAATGTCGGAAGGTTTAACACGATCTACCTACGCGCCATTATGAACCGACCATTGAATGGACAGATGAATTTATGAACTTGCACTCAGCTATTATCATTTTGTGTACAGTTTGGAGTTCAAGTAACTTAGTTGTTGGAATATTTAAGAAAATTTGTTTAATCATATTGTACTTTGATTGTTTTTAACAAAGTAATTTTTCTTTGGTGTTTAAATTGTTAATATTACTTATTAAAATTAAATTATCTCTTTAATTATGCTACATGTTATTTATAAATATATAGATTAATAATGCTACAACAAATTGAGTAATAATTATAATGAGATGATAAGAAAACTGGGCGTTTTTGAGCCCTCCACTACGGGGCCCTAAGGAGTCTAATGGTGTAGTTCATGAGAAGCAAGAAAGAAGTGGGACATGGTTTCATTTGTTCCATGTAAAGTAATTTGTTTCTTAATTGATGTTTTTTAAAACTCTACTTCTTAAGAAGATATCGTGTATTCTTAAAGAAAATGATTTGATAAAAATTACACATATATTGAGATCGTATATTAGGCTTCTTGGGACTATGTGTTTTTCTTTATTATTATTATTATGGTTTTTCAATAAAAAGCCCAATTTCATGTTTTATAATTTATTTTAAATACGATATATTAGAATATTTAATAGAGACAAATAATGGGTTTTAATCAAGATGGGATCAAAAAACAATTGTTTGGATCTAAGGTGTGGTAAATAGGGTTTTGGGTTCTCAAACCGGTTCCATGAGATCAGTTTTACAAGTAACAAATGGAATAACAAAATAAAAACTTTTACTTGTATTGTTTTCTTATATTTGTTTTAAGGTTGAATGGCAATGAAGCTTACTTTTCTAGTCACATCGATAAGCCTCGCTTCTCATGATTCACAACTTCGATTGTGTCTAAGGTCATCCTTAATCAGCCCCGGCTCTAATACCACTTGTTATGGGCTTAGCCTTCCAACCTTCTATTTATATACATTTAAATAGGATAATTTAATAGGATTAGTAAGTTAACCCGCATTACACGCGCTTTCTAAACCTAAATGACTAACTAAATGCATATAAATAGAAGTATTGCAATTAATTAGATACGAGAGTCGAGCCTATATAAAAGATCCTATTCAGCTCTGCTATAAGTGGAGAGTAACATACATGGTGCTGCTAAACGTACCCCCCTCTCATTCGTTTTTACTAAACATACCCCCTCCCTCAAGTTTTACATTAACACAATTTAGATCTTTTGTTTGTTTCTTTTGTCATTTTATTATCATTATTATTTTATAAAAACATTTTTTTTTCTATTTTTATTTAACAATTTTTTTTTCAATTTATCTTTTTATGTATATTTAAAAGCCTTTAATAAAAATATATTTCTTCTTACTTAGAAAAATGTTTTTTTTTCTTATCTAAAAAACGTTGTTTTTTTTGTTTTAAAAAAATACTTTTTTTCTATACTTGTTTTAATCTTTTTGGAGAGCATTTTTTTTTTTAAAATTAAGAGATATTTTACATTCTTTTATATAAAATTGTATTATTTTTTATAAATAAAAAGGTTAAATAACATACAACTTGATAAAAAAATTGACTATTTTCTTATGTAACATTAATCTCATGTATCCAAACCTAACAAAATTGTTTGGAATACATTTTATAAAAAAAATAAAATAAACTAGTTAGAGAAAACGTACAAAACTTTTTACACATGTAAAAAAATAAAGAAATTTTTAATAAAATCTTAAAGAAATAAAATAATAAAATCAATAACAAAAATATATAAAAAAACTGTACAATAAAAACTTAATAGTTTTTTGGTTGATATTTTGAGAGAAATATAAAATAAAATAAGAGGGACTAAAATGTCAATTATAAATATTAAAGGGAAAGGAAAGTTCAGGGGGGTGTATGGATAGCAAGGGAGGAGGGTACGTTTAGCCTGACCCTAACATAATAGGTTCTCAAAATATTGCATAAAAAGACAATCATATGGCAACAGAAGCATAGATTTGTATAATAAGGTGACCCTCAAAAATAACATAAAACATCCCAAAATCAGACGTTTTCATAAGTCATAACAGCCCAAAAGATAGTGTTTATCCACAAAAACCATGACAAATGAATTCTATTGAGAATATGCATAACACCAATTGCTATGCATTTTATCAAACCAAAATAAATGATCATAATAATGATACAACAAATATAAATAATTTTATAACAGAAAATTTATAGTCACAATCTAAAGTCAAAACTATAATAAAACCTACATCTCATCATCTTCCAATGCATTATAGATCATCCTGCAATCACAACAATATGTTTAAATTGAGACCCAAGTATAACAATTAGGGAAAAATAAAACCTTGCGACTCGTGCATTACCAAAATAAGGTGACACAGAGAAGAAATATTAGATATCCGAGTTTAAAAAGCCGCTGCTTCTTTTCCCATTCAAGCTGGTTAAAGATCTCTGTCACATCCACAAGGTGTTGCTTCCGAGTGTACCTAATAGCATAAGTTTATATATTAATGATATTAACAGTTTATTGCTATACAAATTGACTATAAACTGAGTGGTAAATAAGAGACTTACAGTCTCACGTTGTAGTAAAGGTATGGCAATGCAAGTAGAAGCATCACCCAATGCCCGGTTAGAAGATAAATCAAGCATAAAACGCCATGTGTTATGAATTCTGGTAATATCACAAAGTTTATTCGTGATGCAGAATCGTACGGGTTAATGTAATCAAATTCTAGATCCGCTAAGCACATAAGCTGCAAGATAAAGGTTTTAATGTTACAATTGTTTGTTACCATTGTTTTGAATACTAAAAATTAGCAAAATATGGATGCAAAACACAAACTAGAGGTTGATTATAGGTGGCAATCTTGTATATTTGTATATGGATTACTTTGGGTCGCCTCAATTAGCCAACGGGTCAATTTAGGTCAACTCAAATTCGTCAATGAGTCAAAACGGGCAAGTATTATAAAAAGGTCCAAATGGGTTAGCACCACCCATGACCATGTTTGTCTCTACCACCTACTCGTGGCCACCACCTCGACCGTCGCTGCCACTCCACCAACAGCGCAACCACAGACTTCCACGCCGTTGGCACCATCGCTGAAGCATTTACGGTCGTTGCCACTCTACCAACGTCGCCACCACCCCACTAGCGAAGTAGCGATGTCATCACCGCCCCGGCACCACAACCACTCTCCACCATCGCCACTAGCCACCATAATAAAAAACCTAGCAAGTGATCCTATTTTGGTACTTTTTCTAAAACAACTCATCAACCCACGTCCATTTCGTCCACAACCCATTTTGACCCATGACCCAAACCTGCCCTAACGTGCAGTGTGCCAGACCTAATATTGACCCATGACTCGAACCACGCAGTTTCACAGGCTTACCGCTGATTGATAGATCACTTACAGTTTATGCTCAACCTAATGATTTTATATTAGAAATACTGCAACTTTATTCACACAGTCCCTGTAAATCTATATCTTTATTAAGTAATTTTGACTTTCCAAACAACTACTTGTTGCAAAATGTCAAACTTTTTACAAGAAAACAAAAGAGTATTTTTAAAACTTTTAGTCTCCACAATTACAATCACTTAAAAGAGTCATTCAACACAAAACCAAATGTAAACATATAACTGCGTAAACAATTGTACACGCGTTTGGTGTGTTACAAAATGCGGTTACGAAACGAATAAAGCGCCTCTCGCTTGCCCTAACAATATCTGATCAGCACTAAGAAAAAGTCCTAATGTGAGAATCAGTATTCAAATTCAATTACCCAAATCCTAACCAAATAAGCACATTTATAAATTTATTTGTTTAAACCCAAAAATTAAAATAAAAAAAAAACTATTTTTTTACTTAAAACCAAAATTTTTTAACGATTATCGGGTTCATAAATAAATAAAATCTATACCCAAAAGAACCCTAATTTGGCGAATTGCAAAATTGAAGGGATGAATTGATGAATAATTAGTTAAAACAACAAAAGAATGATGATTTTGCAACAATTAAAGGAGTTACAGATGAGAAGGGTAAAGTGTTGACCTGATAAACGACGATAACGACGAGAGCTATGAGGATGAAGAAGAAGAGTAGCCATTTAAGTATCTCACCCATTATTATTATTATTATTATTATTATTATTATTATCTCGTCTGTCTTCTTCGTTTATGTGTTGGTAATGGTGATCGTGGTTCTTCTTTTATGAGAATCAGACCAAAACCCCTAAGTTGACAACTTACACCCTGTACTTCGTAAGTTGCTACTTGATCGTGCGTTACAACTTACAAGTACTATTCTTTTATAAATTATTAAATACAAAAACGTTACGAGAATAACTTAAAGCCCAAGTCAAACTCCTCTACTTTCGGATTTTATGTTTATATACTTTGAGATCAGTCGTTTAATAATTTTATAAAATTCTCGATTGGCTTGATAAAAAGTAGCTTTCAAGCTTGAATTCAAACTCGATTTGTTTTTATTTTTGGCTAAATATTTGCTTATCTTATCAGCTTACATGTAAATTTTTATATATCTATCTATAATATATATAAAACGAAAACATAAAAATACTATGTGTCGTGATGTGATCGCCCCCCTTTTTTTGGAGTCATCAGATTTGATAGATTTGTAAATGAAGGTTTCTCATGTATTTAACCCGAATTCACGGGTATGGGTCTTACCAAACCCAGATATCTCTTAAACGGGTTATAACATCTCATTAAATTAAAAATTATTCTCACCAAATTATTGATCCTATTTTTATAGGATATACTAAAATTAATATCTTATTAATTTTAAAAAAGATATATATTATTTAAATTAAAAAAACCAATTTATATAGTAAAACAAATAATCGGGTTTTGGGTCTCATCAAACCATAATTATATTATTAACTTTTATAAATATTATTTATAATTAAAAAATTAATTTTATAGTAAAAGAAATAAACGGGTCTTGGGTCTCATCAAAACCATATAGCTGTTAAATCGGGTTATAACATCTCATTTATTAGTGAAACAATTTATCACCAAACCATAAGTATATTATTGACTTTTATACAATAAAAAAAATATAAATCAAAAATAAATTAATATTAGAACAAATAATATAAAACAACCCTCGTAATACAGGGGATAAAAACTAGTAATATATATAAACGAAAACATAAAAATCATACGTGTCACGATATGGTCGATCCCATTTTTTTGGAGCCATCAGATTTGCTTGATTTTTAAATGGAAGTTTCTCAAGCATTTGACCCGAATTTACGGGTATGGGTCTTACCAAACCCATATTTTCCTTAAACGGATTATAATATCTTATTAAATTAAAAATTATTCTCACAAAATTATTGATGTGAAAATCCTATAAAATATGATATACTAAAAATTATTATATGATTTTTTTTTAAAATATTATTTATAATTAAGAAACAATTTTATAGTAAAAAAAATAAGCGGGTCTTGGGTCTTACCAAACCCAGATAACTTTTAAATCAGGTTATAACATCTTAGTTATTTGTGAAACTTTTTTATCACCAAACTCAATGTATATTATAAATTTCATTACAATAAATAAAATTAAACCCAAAAATGTATATAAATATTAAAAACAAGTGATGTAAACCAGATTTGCTTAATTTTTAAATGGAGGCTTCTCATGCATTTGACCCGAATTTATGGGTATGAGTCTCATCAAACCCATATATTTCTTAAACGAGTTATAACATCTCATTAAATTAAAAACCAATCTCACCATATATTCGATTTAAAAATCATATAAAGTATGGATATACTAAAAATTAATATATGATTTATTTAAAAAAAGATATATATTATTTATAATTAAAAAACCAATTTTATAGTAAAAATAAATAAATAAACGGGTCTTGGGTCTCATCAAACCTATATAGCTTTTAAACCGGGTTATAACATCTCATTTATTTGTTAAACAATTTATCATCATACCATAAGTATATTATTAACTTTCATACAATAAAAAAATAAAAATTCAAAAAATAAATAAATATTAGAAACAAATAATATAAAACAACCTCCGTAATACGGGGGATAAAAACTAGTATTTGTATAAATGTTCAGTTTCATAGTTTGGGAGATAAAGTACCCATTACAATAATCCATTGTCGTACATTACCAGTGGTGAATTCAAAAAATTTATTACAGAGGTCGGAAATTTTTTAGATCGTATGAATATATAATTTTTTTGTCTACTTCGATAGTTCGGGTTAGGTCAAAGCGATATATAAATCCTTTTATTTTAATCATCTTCGGCCGTTTTGACCGGGTTAGATAATAAAAGAAAAGGATAACTGAAGAAAATATCATATAATCAAAAAGGTACGTGAAGCATACTTAAAAAATGCATATTAAGAAGACAAAATCACAGAAATTGTCTTTTATGCTTACACTAAATTTCACTGGCTGTTATTTATCTTCAAAATTAACATAAATTATACTTAATGTTTACAGTATTACACCATTTGTCCTTTGGCCCTAACCCAGTTAGTACTTCTTGTTAACTCAGGTCACATGTCTTGCACATGAGGACAAATTGGTCAATCAACCTACTTACCAAAATTAATAAATAAACTAAAAAAATATATAAATATATATATATATATATATAAGATTAAAACCACTTTTATTTCTCTCTCTTCCCATCTTCTCCAAACCAAAAACCCTACCATCACCACCTATCACCACACTAGCACTGACCACCATTTAACCTCCGACAAACCACCGTGTGACCACAACCATCACCATCTATCATTGACGCCACTTCTATCACCATTAAATACGACCAACAAAAAGATTCCCATTATCACCACTAAGTCCATCATTTCTCTCTCTACTTTGCCTCTTTCATACACACCACATCCACATCAACGACCATTATACCACCGCCACTTACCGAGAGAAGAAAAATTGGGCCACCAACCACCACCACCTCAACAAATCTAGCTGACGGCGGTGTCGTCGTGTCACACCCCAACTTAGGGCCTAGGCGTGTGACCAATAACTTGTACATGTTTTGTAAATATATCAGAGTTTGCGGGTTATTTAGTGAAAGTCTTTATTTTGAAATAAAATATTAATAAATTTTGAAACCTTTATTTATAATAAAATGATAATTTATTTGAAAGGCTTCTCGGATAATAAATACCCGAGTATTTGATTTTATGAACCTTGTTTGATTTTACAAATCATATTGTTTACAATATTTTAATAATCTAAAATTAAGGCATCTCTACCTTGCGATAGTCTATCTTCATGAATGGATTTAATTCCTTGCTACCTCTACTAATAGGATTCCCTGAAATATGGAAGGAAATACGTCAACGATATGCTGGTGAATCGTTGACTCTAAAAATATGTAGTAAATCTTTCTTTGAATGGCAAGATAGTTTTCTTGAACAATTGCAGCAGAATCGTCTCTTATTTCTGGGATTTGTGTCACTGCCATACACGCACAATTACGGTTCTCCGGGAACTGATGCCCATTGGAGAACTTTTATTATGATTTCTAGTCTGCGGCCACGTAGCCTTGATTGATAGACTAGAAAAATTATGTCTGGATAAAGACACATGTGTACTCAGTCTGAGTTGCGTTTATATTTTCTATCTTGCAATTTAATATGGATCACATAATCCCATAAATCTATATGTTAGAGATCACGTAATCTCACAAAAATATTTGACTGACTTTGTTAAGCTAAACAACCTGTTTATCTTGACCGATTTAAAAAGGTTTAACGTATTCACCTATGATTGTCTGTTCTGAATGAAGTGGTGATCTCGTTTGAAAACGTTTGTGAATGAATTATTATTAACCTATAATAAAATAAGTTTATATTAATACTCAGATCGTCTCTTGATCCGGCTACGGACCTTTAGTCCGGTTTTGATAGTTTTAAACCTTGATTAATTATTTGTTTGAAAAAAAAAATATTTAGATCTGAAATCTTTCTCTTTATTTGTCAATCATGTGTTATGTTTCTTCTTCAAGGAGAAATGTCTATAATAGGTTTCTTCTTCGAGAAGAAACGTCTATATCCTTTGTATATTATCTTATGTGTCTTAGTTATGAAGAAACTTTATTTGGACTATACCCCTTGTAAGTAAAAGCCTATCTTTTAATCATGAAGAAATAATACTATATCCTCATGTATATAAAATTCTATATTTCTTAATTTTTATAGAAACATTATTCTAACTTAACCTTTGTATTTATAAATCTTGACCAAGGTCTACGTTATACCTCTAACTACGGTCTAAGACATGATATAATAACCCCAACCTTACGCGTGTATTCGGAGCTATTTACCTAAGCTTATATGAGCAACATTTCTAGTCTATGTCGCGTACTAGGGCTTAAATCGTCGGAACTTCAAGGCTTGGCACACACTTCAAGGTTGGCACGCAAAATGAGGTACGCCGATCGTCAAGGCTTGTCGGCATGCACTACGATGCGAGTTGATTTTGGCATGATTTACGAGGATATAAATATCGGGTTGAGGTCACGAAAACCGAGGTAGAAAGAGTATTTTAAAGAGAGGGAGGTTTTGGTGTGTGGTTGGAAAAATGTCGTGACCTGATGTACATAAAATTATACATCTTTTTAGCATCAAATAATCTCTAAAAACAGCAATTTCTATCAAATAACATAGCAAAGAAGGCTACTTATCATAATAAAATACAATGTCAAGAGAAACCAAGACCTAAACAAAGAAACAAGTGAAAAGACGAAGAAAAATGGAAGAAAACACAAGAAAAGCAAGAAATAAGACCCCATGCCTCAAGAAACAAGCCCCCATGCTTCTGAACACCAGAAGAGACAAAAATCTACAAGAAAAGACAAAAATTGGGAACAAAAGCACGGGGTCGTGCCCCTTGACCACGGGGTCGTGACCCTTGACCACGGGGCCGTGGTCACCTTCAATAAAAAGACAAAACGAATTTAACACGTGTCATAAAAAGCACGGGGGCGTGCCCACCAAGGCACGGGGTCGTGCTTCTCACTCCAGACTGCCTATAAATAATGGCTCATGTTGCACTCATTTGGTGTGCCTTGAAGAGAATTCTATACGGTTTTCACTTATAAAAACACCCACTAACACTCATATTGAAGATCTAGTGAAGAGTTTGAAGGCTTGGAGGTCATCATCATCAACCATCATCATCATCATCATTAAGAAGGAAGATTTATCTACATTTGGTTAGATTGTTCTAGTTTAATCATGTGTTTGTTATTATAAACTATTCTAATGTTCACAACTATGCTCATTATGAGCTAAACTCCATTTACCATCTAAATTCTATGAAGAAGCTTTGTTTTACTTGATAATTATATAAAACATGTGGTTTAGTATAGTAAATTACATGGTTATCTTGCAATTATATTTAGATGAGAAATGTTTCACCAACTTAATTCAACAATTCAAAGTTGGTGATTGTCAATTATATTGGCAATCATTCATGATCGATTCATGTTCTTGAAAGATAGAAATACTTTGATAACTTATCGAAACATGGATCCTTATACTGTACTTAGAAATGATGAGATATAAGTTATGATCTATTTCTCTATGTTTTGGTAATCCTAAAATGGCATCGCTAACGCAATTGCTTAGGATATCATGCTAGTTAAAGAAATCATATGTTAACGAATGTGTAATTATAACCTACTTAAATCAACTATAACTACCCGAAGTTGTTAGAATTGGTATTTGAGAAATCGAAGTCAATCCTAATCTTTCAACTTTATTAAACTACTTGCCAACTTAAATTGACATTCTCGTGGTAGCATGACATCAAGAAATGGTCGACTTTAAAATGCGCATGCTACTTTCTTTTATGTCATAGATGCTCGCTTAAAAATGAGGGGCTATTCTATCATATTTATTATGGCAAGTTTACCACATGTTTACATATTAATCATCAATGATAAAATGGAGTAGATTCTTGATCTTAGATGGTAACCTTCATATAATTGAACTACTTGTTTATAATTTCTCGTCTTGGTCACCTATATATTATATATAAGTATTTATATTTTATAAAAAGCTCAAAATTTAACCCCAATATAATTAAAACCTCCAATTAAAGTAAAACAACGATTTATTATTAGAAACATTTGTGTCCCCGGATTGATACTTGGTTCTTACCAATACTATTCTACATATACGATAGGTACACTTGCCTATTTTTTGTGTGTTTAGTCTTTGTAAAATCTCTTTTATAAATTTTTAAAACACGATCTTGTGCAAAAGCTAACTATCCAATCCATCATATTTTACAAGCTACGCGCACACCGCATCAAGTTTTTGGCGCCGTTGCCGGGGACACGGTACGTTTCTAAGAACAATCCAAGTTTTAATTTAATCATTGTCTATAATTGTACAAATTTTTTTATTTTAAATTTATTTCATTTTTTTACTAATTGTTAAATTATATAATTTTACGGCTAGCCTAATTTTAACCTTTATTTACCTAACATTTACTTTAGCTTAATTAACTTAGACTTTAGTTTAGTTTTAAAATAGCTTAGCCTAACTTGTAGTTTAACTTCAACTAACCTTTAGCTTAACTTTAACTAAATTACTTTAGTTTTAACTTTGATTTAGTCCAATGTATGTCCTCTAGTTTTGAGCCTGAGCTTGTTTCTCCAATTTCTGAACCGAAACGACTCTTTCGTCTACGAGCACGTAAACGGACTGTAGAAACCGCCGAAGTAATCAAAAACGAATCAGTAGACGCAACCACATCAGGATAAAATCAAATAGAAGAAATGATGGCGGCCCAGAACAATGAGCCGAACATGAGCCAATATGCCAGGCCAACTCTCGAAGGCTACGGCAATGGAGTGTCTCCATCAGAAATCACCGAAAATTTCGAAATCAAATCAAGCACCATTCATATGTTGGAAAGTTCAGTTCAATTTCATGGTCTCCTCGACGAAGACCCTCTTTCTCATATATCTCGATTCTTACGAATCTGCGGAACCTTTAAAATACAAAACTGTTCAAACGATCAAATCAAACTCAAACTCTTTCCTTTCTCTCTAAGGGTTCAAGCCCTGGAATGGATAGAATCTCTTTCCTCTGGTTCCATCACCACTTGGGACCAGATGGTTGAACAGTTTCTCCTCAAATATTTTTCGCCTGATAAAACTGCCAAATACCGAGCCAGCATCACCGGATTCCGGACCGATGATGACGAGTCTTACACGCAGCATGGGAAAGATACAAAAGTCTTCTGAGAAGATGCCCACATCATGGACTGAGTGTATGGTTACAAGTACAAACTTTCTTTGGCGCACAATCCAATCAAAACAACAGGCCATCGACCAAATCGCTGGCGGAGACCTGGGATCCAAATCACCTAACGAAGCATTTGAAGTCCTGGAAAAGGCAGCAAAGAAGAGTTTCTCTTACACCCCACCAAGATCTACACCAACTCATAAAATATTACACCACGTTGATTCCAACACTCTTGTCACAACACAACTTGAAGCCCTTTCTAAAAAATTCGAACAACTTCAAGCCAAGCTATTAAAACCCAGACTCACCTGTGACCCTTGTGGAGGAAGTCATAAGACAAGTGACTGTAAACAAGTCATCATGACTATGGAAGAAGTCGATTTCATCGCTCGACAGAACAACGCTTTCAGCAATAACTATAATCCAGGATGGAGAAACCACCCGAATTTCAGTTGGAAAGGCGGAGGTAATGCTCAACCCTTACCCGGATTCAAAAAAGACCGATAAATCAACCCTTCCAACCAAAACCCCAATTTCAAGATCAAAGTTCCAGTAGCCATCAAAACCCAAGCTACTCAAAAATCGAAGAAATGTTGATCCAAATCATGACCAAAACAAATGAAGCAGAGAAGAAGGCCGACTCAAGAGCTGTTGATATCAGCGGAGTATTGTTAAAACATTAAGCCGACCTAAAAAGTCAACAAGCATCATTATAGAATCTAGAAACTCAGATCGGACAAATTGCCCGACAATTATCCGAAAGACCACCCGACACTCTCCCAAGAAACACAATCACCAACCCGAATGCGACAGCTAACGCAGTTACACTCAGAAGCAGTACAACCACTGTTGCCTCACCAACTTCAGAACCAGTTACGAAAAAGGAATCCCCTGATAAAACGCAGGAAAGACTGATCCCAACGGGCACCGTACAACCTAAGGAGCCAGTCCGAACTTTTATTCCACCTATTCCATACCCTGGACGGCTGAAGCAAGAACGATTGGAAGCTCAGTACGGGAAGTTTTTAGAACTCTTCAAACAACTCCACATCAACATCCCTTTTATCGAAGTCATCGCTCAAATGCCAAAATATGCCAAGTTTCTCAAAGAAGTGTTGACAAACAAGAGGAATCTGGAGGAGCTCTCGCATGTCACCCTGAGTGAAGAATGTTCAGCAGTCCTCCAAAGCAAGCTGCCAACAAAAATGATCGATCCAGGGAGTTTTACTATCCCTTGTCTCATAGAAAATTTGTCTGTTAGCAATGCCCTAGCTGACCTAGGAGCTAGTATTAATTTAATGCCTTATGCGGTTTTTGCAAAACTAAGGATAGGAGAACCAAAGCCCACCCGCATGAGCATTCAGTTAGCTGACCGATCTGTTAAATATCCTCGGGGCATTTTTGAAAATATGCTTGTCACTCTCAGGGTCAATGACGAGGCAATCACTTTTGACATAGGAAAATCTATGCAATATCCGCAACATCACGATGACACGTTATACTGTGTTGACATCATAGATTCCATCGTGAGTTGCTATATGCGATATTCCTCCATCACTAACCCACTAGAAACGCAAGTCTTAGACAAAACCATCACCATACCCATTTTAGAAAATGAAAATCTCAATGATGACTACCTTGAAGCATCAGAAGTAGTATGCGAGATCACCGAATGTAATGAAAAATCAAAACCATCAATCGAAGAACCACCAGCCTTAGAGTTAAAATAACTTCCAATCCATCTCAAATACGCGTTTCTAGAAAAAGACTCTCAACTCCCAGTAATTATTTCATCTCACCTTTCTAAAGAAGAGAAAGGCGAACTTCTTCAGGTTCTTAAAAACCATAAGAAGGCTATCGCATGGAAGATCATGGATATCAAGGGCATAAATCCTTCCTTTTGTACTCACAAAATCCTCATGGAAGAAGAATACAAACCCGTGGTCCAACATCAAAGACGTCTCAATCCCAACATGCAAGATGTGGTGAAGAAAGAAGTAATCAAACTCCTTGATGCCGGATTAATCTACCCAATCTCAGATTCACCTTGGGTTAGTCCCTTTCAAGTACTACCCAAGAAGGGAGGAATGACAGTTGTAATGAACGAAAAGGATGAGCTAATACCAATGAGAACCATCACAGGCTGGCGAGTTTGCATTGACTTCCGGAAACTTAATAATGCCACAAGAAAAGATCATTTTCCACTTCCTTTCATCGATCAAATGCTTAAAGTTTATCTGGAAAAATATTCTACTGTTTTCTTGACGGCTTTTCCGGGTACTTCCAAATTCCCATTGCTCCTGAAGATCAGGAGAAAACCACTTTTACATGCCCGTATGGAACCTTCGCCTACCGAAGAATGCCATTCGAACTATGTAATGCTCCAGCCACCTTCTAGCGATGCATGGTGGCTATCTTTCACTAAATGATCGAACACTCTATGGAAGTATTCATGGACGACTTCTCAGTCTTTGGAGACTCTTTTGATCATTGTTTAAAAAAACCTTGACAAAATGTTAGCCAGGTGTGAGGAAGTAAATCTAGTGCTCAACTAGGAGAAATGTCACTTTATGGTTAAATAAGGAATCGTTCTCGGCCTTATTATTAATATTATTATAATTAGTAGTAGTTTTTATATAACTGTTAAACTTTGATTTCCTTTATTTTGCTTCATACACATGTACTTAGAGCCGAGGGTCTCTCTGGAAGCCACCTCTTTATTCCTTTGGATAGAGGTACGGTGTGCCTACATCCCACCCTCCCCAGACCCTACCTATAGCTTTGCTGTCGGTGGGATTTTACTGGGTATGATTGATTGATTGATTGATAAGGAATCGTTCTCGGCCACAAGATTTCTCAAAAAGGATTAGAAGTTGATAAAAAAAAATAGAAACTATCTCTAAACTCCCGCACCCAACTTCAGTCAAGGCCATTAGAAGTTTTCTAGGTCACGTAGGATTTTACCGTCATTTCCTAAAAGAGTTCTCCAAGATTGCTAGGCATATGACCAAACTTCTGGAGAAAGACGCACCCTTCATCTTCTCTGAAGAATGTGTTGAATCATTCAACATATTGAAAGACAAACTTGTCAACGCACCAATCATGACCACACCCGATTGGACCCTTCCATTCAAGATCATGTATGATGCAAGTGACTTTGCAGTTGGAGCCGTACTCGGATAGCGCAAAGAAAAACATTTTCACCAAATTTACTATGCTAGTAAAACTCTTAACGATGCACAAGAAAATTACACCACAACATAAAAAGAGTTACTAGCAGTAGTCTTTGCCTTTTAAAAATTTAGATCCTACCTAGTTCTTTCCAAAAGCATAGTTTACACCGACCATGCCGCCATACGTTACCTCTTCAACAAGCAAGATGCCAAACCCAGACTTATCCGATGGATCCTACTACTCCAAGAATTTGACATTGAAGTTAAAGATAAGAAAGGAGCAGAAAATATAGCCGCAGACCATCTCTCGCGCTTAGAATGCCCAGCTTCAGAAGAACATCACAAGGAAATTATCAATGATAATTTTCCACATGAAGTTCTCATGCATATCCAAGCAGTCATACATGAGAAAGACGAAAGTCCTTGGTTTGCCGCCTTCGCAAACTATCTAGCTTGTAGAATCCTAAGAAAATGGCTAACTCATCAACAACGGAAGAAATTCTTTTCCGACCTTAAGTTCTACTTCTGGAAGATCCCTATTTAATTAGGATAGGTGCCGATCAGGTTGTTCGTAGGTGTGTAGCAGGAAAGGAAGCCTTAGATATTCTCTAACATTGTCATGAAGGACCTACTGGTGGACACCACGGTACCGCCACTACGGTCAGAAAAGTGTTTGATAACGTAATCTTTGACCAAACCAGCCTTCTTCTTCCATTTCAGAACTGAATCTCACCGGAATAACACAAAAACAGACCACAAACCACCCGAAATCTTGAATCTGTTAATATCAAAACGAGCCTTGAAAGGTTCAAGAGGCTTTGATACCAATTGTAAGTCCCGAATCTTGATCACTACAATATGATATCAACCAACACACGTCAAATATGCGGAATCTAGTTAACGTGGTGATTCAAGAACAATATAAATGAAGAACAATATGAACATGATGTAATATGGTTTCAATGCATACGATTCTATTATCAATAAATCGTCTAATACATAAACCGATTCACACAGAATCTTATGCTCTCTAGATGGTGGCTATCAAAGTGTTCAACTACTGCTCAACCAGCCACTGAACTAGCCACCTAGAACCCTATACAATGCATTCTATATCTAGGGTACTCAATACACAAGCCCAACTATAGCCCAAAGCCCACCGAGATCCATAAGGATCTCGGTTTACATACATAGCCCAATACAAAACCCAATAAAGATAGAACTAAGTACAAACCACCAAATATGGACCCAACAATATCCCCCTTGGTTTGTAGCTTCGTTCTTGTTTATTTAACTTCAAAATAGCCTAACATAAATCCATAGGGATTTCGTGTTACACCAATGTAATTCTTCAACTCGTCTTCGTTTACATCAATTTAGTCTTGATCATGTCGTGGCCTTTTGATATGCGCCAGTCTAACCAATTTATGACCCAACAATCTCGCCCTTAGACTGTTGCTTTCAAGATCTTCAGAATCTTTACTAGAACATAATCAGCAACTTCAGTGATCAACAACTTCAGCATTTGCATCCAATAATCTATCATCTCCCCCATTTTGACAGCATCATCCAATTTGAATCTCAGATACTTCATATGTTTCCGTTGCAAGAAATCAGTCTTGAAAGAACAATCAACTTTGATAGAACGATCAACCAAAATATTTTTGAAAACAATTAAATAAAACAAAATAAGACAGACATATTTTTGTAATTTCTATGTTTTTCTGTTTTTTTTTTAATTTTCTTGAAAAGACTTGAGATGAGATCATATCAGATTTCATGAGCTGAAGACAAATTTTAAAATGATTTCTTCACACATTTGTTTCGACAAGAGTAATCAAGAAGTATAAATAAAATAAATGAAATAAAATAAACCAAAAACAACAAATAAAATAAATTTAATCACCCGGTCTTCTTGTAATTTAGAAAAATTTTGGGATCAAATTTCAGTTTTGATAAGAACGCCGCCTTTATGAGAAGATCCGAACATGGAATTATATTGTTTAAGGTGTTGTCACAAGGATTCATGTTCAACGTTATTATGACATAAAGAAACAGTTTGATAGCAGGTATAACGAACTTAGCATAATTTTCATTGCATCAGTGATATGAATTAGGTTCAGTTCGGCATAAAGCTTAGATGGACATCACTCATGGACCTGTGATGCCTCCTATCTCTTCTCAAAGCGTATTTGGCTTTCCCCAGATCACCCCAATTTGACTCCAACCCGCTAGTGCTTGATCAAAAGGTTTTTTTATAAATAATTAAACAAAATTTTAAGCTTTAAGGTTGAACGTTGGACTTACAAGCCATCCGGACTTACAGACCTTTCATTCGAGACATGACAGAACTTACTTTTGTGCCCCCATCTCTGTATTTCTAGTTTGACCCTTTAAGCTTTTGAGATACAAGAGGTTTTTTTTTTTGCTTCACAATAACCCTTTTTATATTTTTTTATTATTATATATTTTTCTCTCCTTTTTTTTATTCTATTATAACTTGAGCAAAAGCTTAGAAACATAATATTTTTGGTGATCAAGACACTAACGGGCTTGTGTATGACTATGTAATTGCTTTCTGCCTATCATTCGGAGAGATGTATATGGAGACATGCAAATTTCTTCAAAATGATTCTCCACAGTAAGTTTAGCGTATTTAGTTTATATCACTTCAACTTTTACGCATCATGGAAAGCTACCATACAAATCAATGACTGGTCTAGAGCCTTTTAAGCTTAATAACTTCACCCATTAGGCACACAAAAACAATTTATCTATCACTTTCCAAAGGTTGGATCAATTTTCATTTGAAAATATTTTGAAGCCTCTAAAAAGCTGTAAACTGAAAATTAATATCATTTCCCAAGGAGTTGCATAAAATACACGTGTTAGGAGTTCAGTCACCCCGGTCACTTTAAACTTTCAGGTAAATGGCTATCCAGTATGACCACAAGTGGTTAACCGGACCAAACATGCATGAAAACGCATGTCCTTCCAGCTCAGGGTTACCGACATAATTTTAAGTGAAAGAATACGAAACACAAAACACATCATAATCGCCACGGTTGCTTTCAGTCGTTAGATAAATGGCTATCATGTGAAACTACAAGTAGAACACCGGACCAACCATATACAAGTATATGTCCTTCAAACTTGAGCAACCGACATAATTTTAAGCGAGAATGAATCTTCAAAAGACAACACACACACACACACACTATTTTTGTCTTTTTGATTTTTTCTTTTTCTACGCCTAAATTTGTGGAAAAATAAACAAATATGTACAAATTTATACCCAAAAAGACTCAATCGTCGAATCATAGTATTCAGTAATAACATATGAAGAAGTGTGGTGGTCAGCCAACTGATGTTCTATCATTTCTCATGTACATTCAAGTCATTTTCTCATTTTGAAATAAAGAAAGACACTATACTTGAAAAACTATGCGTGAACATATTTTTGTATTTTTTTTTAAATTTAAAATTTTAAAATCTTTTTGACTGATCAATCTTTCACACCAAAGTGATACGGTTACCTTTTATCTTCAAGACATCATCTTTCCATTTGTGAGAATCTCCCATAAGAATAAACTTGTTTTGAGATTTTGTATCCTTGCGAGTTGAATGCCTGGAACAAACCTTTTAATATGGAATGTATTCCCTGATTTATTCCTACACACTTAGAGAGCAGATTAAAAATGTTCTATCACCCTAAATTCCCGTCCAGGCAACAAATAATCCATTTTTATGGTTTAAAGATTTAAAAACAATGGATATTTGCCATGTCATGTGCCTGGAACAACCCATTTAATAAATAATGAATTTGTGGTTGTTCCTACACACATAGCGGGATCAGTTGGACATAGGAACCCAAGTCATAAATGTCTTGGGGTTCCCTTGAGTATCAACATATGTGACCTCTTGCCAACTCATATCTTTCCCATCTTTAACAAAATCTTTTGTCATTACAGATTCTGTTTGCTGAGTTTTAAGTTTCCAAGTCTGTCTTGGTTTAGTGAAACTTGATAGAACAGACTATGGAGTGGAGCAATTCGAATTCAAATTCTTAGAACTCTCAACACTCTTTGATTTCTGAAAATTTATTTTTCTTTTAACATTTTCTAAATCATTTGAGTGCAACCCTGTCATATTAACTTTGAATCCTTGAGTATTTGTGACCCGTTGTACGGATACTCGTGGTTTTCTAAAATAAGCATTTTGTTTAACCACTGGATTCGGTTGAAAACTGTTACCTTTCACTTGAGAAGCTTGTCTATTAACAGCACGGTAGTGACACTCCTTTACTAAATGACCGTCGTTCCCGCAGACGAAGCACGCCTTCATCCTCTAATGTCAACGGAAGCACTTGCCTCATGTTGGAATTGCTTCTTTTGAAAGGTTTTTCCATTTTTCTTGCCCTTTGATGCAGCCTTCTGATTTTGCTTGTAATAGGGAACATATAGACGATGAACACAATTTCTGGCTATATGTCCTGGCGTGCCACATTGGTAACATGTTTGCCTCTTAATATAAGTGGTACCCACTGATTTATCAACACATGGAGTTCTGAAGGATCTATGAGGACAAGACTGTCCTTGTTGTGCTGATTTCTTATGTGTCTTCCCTTTGTTGCCACAACTCTGTGTATTTTTATTAGTACATTCTTGTGTTGTGGTGTTATCTGAGTTTGATGACACGCTTGAATGAGATTCATTTTCACTAGCCTGAACCCCTTTACTATTAGAAACAACATCATTTACTATATCTGCACATGAAGTAGAAGCATCAAATTGTTCACACATTTAAAAACATGCTTGATTTCCTCTAGGGATCCTGATCCAACAGTTTCAGATTGAACATGTTTACCATACTTCATGTCTTTTACCTTTTCTTCCTGCTCTTTTGTAAGAGGAAGACTAGTATACTTGTCATTGTATGGTGGAGGTACTTGACTATATCCTATACCCTGTAAGGCCCCGTTAACGGTGCCCTACATTTGGTGTTGGATTTACTCATAAACGCAGTTCTAAATATCAGAGTAAATTAAAACTTTCGCGTAATAATATAAACTGTCAACCATCCATTACAAACATCCGAAACTCGTCTTTTAAAAACATAACATAAAACATAGTATCAAAACATCATGACAAATCTTTAGATGCCAGCCTTTTCAGCATTGCCATGTGTCTCCCTCAAGCCAGCTGTCTTAGTTGATTAGCCTGCGTGCATACTAAAAGTCAGCTACGCTGAGTGAGTTCTAGTTAATCAGGCAACATACAATACATTCATATATTTACCTATGCACCCGAAGGTACATACCTTCCTATCATCTAACATACTTACATACTTACGTACTTTCATTCTTTCTTTCACTTTAACATACGTACTTTCATTCATACACATACTTTTTAAAGAGCCTTCCGCCCTATAACCTTCGCCGATATTATTAGGGTCGGTTTCCTACATTCGCCGATATTATTAGTGTCGGTTCCCTATATTCGCCGACATTATTAGGGTCGGTTCCCTACATTCGCCGACATTATTAGGGTCGGTTCCCTACATTCTCCGACATTATTAGGGTCGGTTCCCTACATTCGCCGACATTATTAGGGTCAGTTCCCTTTCTAACCATACTTACCCTTCATATTATATAATCATCACGTACTTTCACATATACATATTTCATACTTGGCATACTACATATTACCTTTCCTGTCGATACATGCAATATCCAAAGATCGTTCACGTACCGACAAGCTTTCATTCACATCCAAAATATACATACATAAATAACATATAAATCATACGTGGCATACACTTACCATTTAAGATAAGTGTATTAACTATCACATCGAGTATGCACACAGCCCCGAAAACATAACAAGGAAATGGGGATAGAAACTCACCTGGATGCGGTTACGTTCACCATTAATGGTAATCCCTTTCTTCAGTTGTGCACGGCTGACTGTATAATAATTACACGCATCAATTAACTATCACTACTCATATCATCTTTCTAGTCTTAGTTATTAACCACAACGAGCGTGGGTCCGGGGGCAGCACCCCTGGCAGCGGGGTTCTAGGGGCGGCAGGCCCTAGTAGGGTCCAAGGGGCAGAGCCCCTGGCTGGGGTCGAGCTGACCTGTCAGCTTGGAAAAATTTTATTTCCATTATCTGTCTTAACATATTTTCCATTAGGATTTTAAATTATTTCTCAGCGAACTTAACTTTTGACGAACTTAATATTAAGTGAATTTGACATTTAGCGAACATACAAGCGAACTTAGCATGTAGAGAAGTTAGCATTGAACGAACTTATCACCAGGCGAAGTTACAATTTGGCGAACTTGCTCAGCGAACTTGCTTATAGCGAACTTGTCTGCGGCGAACTTGCTTCAGCGAATTTAGTCAATCAGCGAAGTTGATTAGTTAAGCGAACTTTCCTGTAAGCGAACTTGCTTGCAGGCGAAGTTGTTCAGCAGCCGCCGCTTTTCGTCCTTAAACAAATGTGTAGTGGCTTTGTCACACCCCAACCTAAGGCGGAAATGTCGGGGCGTGAGCTGATTTTCACGGCTCTCAAGGTACTAACATGTAATATTTAAATGACAATATCTATTAATTAAATTCAATTATCAAATAAATCAAATACAAACAAATACATAATTCATACAACAATACAAATTTTATATTTCTTGATTACATTATTTTTCTAACTAAATTCTTCACGAAGTCTTCATCAACCTGCATTAAATTCTACGATAACCTGCATATGCGTATAAAATAGAATATTTGTCAACAACACATGTTGAGTGAGTAAAACACCAGTTTAAGACTCTACAATAATAATATATAGTATATAAAGAAAGATGCAAACTGTTCCAGTGAGAATAAACAGTTAAGCCATATCACATAAACAATCAATCAAACAATCCATAAAGAAAGCAAACCATAAAGAAATGGCTCAACCAATCCATATAAATGGACATTGGTTACCAAAGCAAGGACTAAACCGTTGCCATAAAAATGGACATCGGTTTCCGAAATAAGCAAGTAGCATTCAAACAAAGCAAGTAAGCAAATAGCAAGTTAAGCATAAACTGATATAAACACAAGGATTAACAGTTGCGGTTTTGAATACTATATAATAGATAAATATGATAGATACACACATATCCCCAAAAAGGTTTAAAAATAAGTAAAAGAGGGGAGTGAAATACTCACCTTAGCGATTAAGCAATAGATAACGATTAGGTAAGAAAGCGGCAAACGAAGCTCTTCGGAAATTACCGACAAAAATCCTAAGCAACAATAATTGCGGGGAGATAAATATGAATTGAATAAAGAAGCTAAACTAAATAGAGATTCGGGAATTTTGATGATGATTGGATGTTCTCTTACGAAAGTTAAATATTAATAGATTTATTATTAATTTTATCACTTTTATATAACAATGATTTCTCATAAATATTATTATTTTAGTTACAAAATTACCCGAAAAAACTTAAGTAAATATTTATAAGAATTTGGATAAATTATATAAAGATATTTGTTTTGAATAATTATTTTATGCTAAAAATACATTTAAGATATTTATATAATTTATATTTGTCAAAATCTTTATTGAATCTTATAAACATATATATACATATAATTATAAATACATATATAGTTTTGTAACAATACCGAAAACGCCAACTAAACGATGTCGGTCTAATAAAATAAAGTTTTATTCATCATTTATATCAATAATAATTAATAACTTATTAAACAAAACAAACATTTTCAAATAAAAAACTTTATCGATTTTAATAATTAATTTATATATATACCTATACATGATTTTATCCAAGATTTGGAAAAGTGACCAGTTAATATGACGGTTTTTGTGAAAATATCCATTACTTGTAAGTTATAATACTTACAATATACATTAAACTATTAAATATAATATACACATGCTTTATTGAACTTAATACAAAAAAAGCCAAAAACGGGCTGGTGAGGGATCGAACCCGCGTCCGCCAGCGACTGAAACAATTGGACGCACCACCCTAGCCAACAGGGCTAGGTTGTTAACTTGTTACACTACGAAACTGATTAAATAATAAACAGACACAACCCCATTAACTATGAATCCTAATAATCAAATTCTTTAATCTGTGAAGCTATAGGTTAATCAATGTTGGGGCTAATGATCTACACTGAAAGACGATTACAATGATACAAACGATTACCTTAAACGAACATCTGCTGAGGGTGTAATTGTTATTAACAGGGCCGGCCAAGAATGATGACGAACAAGCTATATTCCGATCGATATACTTTAATTAGCTATAGGGTTTGGATTGGCGCTTTTGTCTTGATCATTTGTGTAGGTTGAATTAGATTATTATGATCGATATGATGTATATTCAAAAACGGGTTAAAGACGGTTTGTTTAAACTTGCAATACATATCAACTTTGATCTAGTTTCCTAATCAAATAAGTCGGTTATGATCTTTTATGCTTAATGAATGATTCACACAATTTAATTCCAATAATAGGACAAGAATTAAGCCTCAAGAAATCAAAACGGGTATACAAGTTTGGGTATTTGGGTCGCGGGTTTGGGTCAGTTGGATTATTATATTGTAAATCCCGGATTTTACAGTTTAGTCCCTCTAGATAGGGTGTGGAAACATAAATGGGTTAAAGTTTGGTTTTGGGCTAAAAATGTATATGTTTCAAAGTAGTTATGTATATATATTAATTAAATATAATAAATAAATGTTAATAAAATAGTAAATACTTGATAGACACGATATTTTTCATTGATAAAATTTCCCGAACATAAAATGGGTCGGGTAATACAAACTGTTAAAACCGAGTTGTTACAGGCTTAACAAATGTGCCCATTCATTTTAAGTTACTAACGAATGATTCTATTCTTTAAAAATCTTTAATAAATGAGATATGTTTCACTTTTTATTATTTAAGGTATAACGAATGAGGGCATAATAGTCATTTTTAAAGTATAATTCAAAGACTAACTTGTTCGTGTTTGCAAAAATTGCTGATATTCCTCAGGTCAATATTCCTGAAGTTGAACAAGCACAAGCAGAACAATCACCTATGGCTGACCAACCTGCTAAGAATCCCGAGGCACAAGAACAAGAAAAAGCATTAGTGGTTCAACTTGTATCCGACAAGAAACACAAAATCTGTGCTTTCATGGAGGATGATTTCTTTGAACGAGCCATGTTCGGGTATGTTATCTCATTTCTGATGAGATCGAGGATTCATTATGCTATATCTACCGATCTATCTGTCTATTATAGTATCATTAGACCATTTCGGGAGACAGCCAAGTACGTGTCTTGTGAGAATCACATTGAGGCGGAAGTGCAAGAGAAGAAAACGTGATTGATGTTGATATGACTCGTAAGGTATTACGGTTTGATGACATGGTGGACGATCGATGTGAGTTTGATCATGACTTGATAAGAGGTTTATTTGGTTGGTTAAGGTATAAGGAAGACTTGACGAAGTCGATGTATAATAAGGCGAACTTAAGTAAGCATTACAAGTATCTGCTACACGTTTTGATTCATTGTCTTGGAGGAAGAAATGGGGGATAAAATGAGTGATGGGTGATGATACAATCGGTCTTTGTCACACTTGTGTAGAACAAGCGGTTCAACTTCTCAGAAATGGTGTTTTATCATTGGAAGGAGAACTGCACGAAGCTCAAGAACAAGTTCTTAATGTATCCCAGGTTTCTCTAGATGATTATAGAGCACTTGCAGCCTGATTTAGGCAAAGATCCGTCGATTCAAGCTAATCGTATTATGCTGGATCATATGAATGAAGACTCGATTAGATGAATCATGGTTATCATGGTCAAACGGATCAAACGAAGCCACATTTCAAGCATTTGATTGGGCATTTGTGTAACATCCCGGCCTCTCGAACTACTTCCACCTAAGTGTGCTTAACCGTGGAGTTTTCATGTGCTCCACAGCTAACTAAGCCCAAAACGCATTGGTGATGTTAAGAGGCGGGACATTACTTATGAACCAAGGATCTCTCTTGTCCACGGCCGATGTGGGATTTGCCTAAGAGTGGGACGATGTTGTGTTTGCCAAGGGTGTTACAAACAACCACCCTTTGGACTCATTATCCTCGATGAGGCGTGTCCCATCATCCCGAACGACACAGGGGTGGATCTGATACCACATGTAACATTCCGGCCTCTCGTACCACCAATATTGTCCACTTTACCCCCGATGGGTTGCCCATCCGGGAACTCACGGCTTTGTTTTTGGTTGCCCAGGTAGAGATTTCCCAGGTGGTCACCCATCCTAGTATTACTTCCACCTAAGCGCGCTTAACCGTGGAATTTTTATGTGCTCCACCGCCAACTAAGCCCGAAACGCATTGGTGATGTTAAGAGGCAGGACATTACTTATGAACCAATGATCTCTCTGTCCACGGCCGCTGTGGGATTTACCTAAGAGTGGGACGATGTTGTGTTTGCCAAGGGTGTTACAATTTGGCTCGTGAGGATTATGTAGCTCCATATTATGATCATTGATCCATGATGATTCGAATTCCGAATGTGAAGGTGGTGAAGGTGGGAACGATGAAGGTGGTGATGGTGGTTCGAGAAGTGATGGTGATGGTACTGTAGTGGCAGCACGTAAACGTAAAGCAAAGGGTAAGGCTGTTGTAGTGTATAAGCCTACGAAAAAGAGAACCCGCAGAGGTTCTGGTGTTGAGATACAAGAACCACAATCAAAAGTACCGAGTATTGTGGTTTCTGCTCCTAATGTATCTACTATATCTACTCCATAAACACCAGTGGTAACACTTATAACAACGACATCGGCTGATACATGCTTCACATCGGTTCCTCAAACGATGTTATCTCTGATGTCATCTCCGCAAAAATTCGTGGCTACTACGAGTCCAACAATTCCTTCAAGACCAATATAGAGGCCAGACTTTGCATTTATGCCATTCAACAGACCTGCTGGTCCTATTCAACTTGTTCATCCGTCTTTTTATAATTTTTCGGTTCAGCAACAAATGTTACAGCTTATGAACTTGATACATATACAAGAGAATCATATGGTTGCTAACAGACAATTTCAATAGCATATGCAGGAAGATCAACGGCAGATGGTGAGACATTTGCAGTATGTTCAGAAGGAGAACCATGAGTGAAGGCACTGGTTACTGCCTAGAGGGAGAGGTTGGATAAACATGACGAGATTATAGTTCAATTAACATGTAAATATGATATGTTAAAGAAGTTGAAGGGTAATGATGATGATAAAGATCCAGAGGCTGGAGGATTTGATCAGCAACCAGGTGTTGGTACCTCATCATCTAGGAATGTTGTTGCTGAAGATGATTCGGGGAAGCAATTAGTGGTTGACCGATGTCAAAAGGTCAATAAAAAATACCTATAAAATTACCTTTACTAGCAAGGCAAGTAAGGTGTCGAATCCACAAGGAATCAGTGGAATGTGCTTGTTCCGTTTAATGCTTTTTAAATAATTATATTGGGGTGGACAAACGATGTCAAGCGGTTTAAAAGTGATTTGTAAAAAAATAAAGTGAGAATAACCAATCTCCAAGTTTCAGGTTTTGAAGCAAATTGAACAATTAGTGAAACCTATTTGGAGATATCTTTGTTTAGATAAATAAACAAAAAGACTAAATATTTGGCTATGTTGTATATCAAAATTTAATCCAAACGATTGGCACAGCTTAATAATGATCTAATTAGTTATCAGTTTTAGGTTTTTGATGCACGAAATCATTGATATGGTTAATGATAAACGGATCAATGACGACAAGAACTCAATCTTAATGGTTGATGACCTCAAATCAATTTATTAATAAAATATTAAGCATTCAATCACGAAAGAACTGTTTAAGCACAAAAAAATTATAAAGATTCGATTAACTGAATGATTAACCAAATCCAAATCCAAAGTTAAGGTTTAAAATACCAAAAGTTTAAAGTACAACTCAACCCTACGCCCAGATATGGTTATGAGATCCTTAGCTTTGAATCTTTATCTTGAATCTCTTGATTATGGTGTGGAATAATGATTGCACGATTGATTATGATGAGTAGGAGATGTTATGATGGTGAATGATAACCCCAAAATCACCCCTATGTGATAGTGAGTAAATAATAATCGATCTTAGGGTTTTTCCTCTTTAAATATGGAAGAAAACAAGCCGAAATAAGAAAACGAGTCAGACCATCGTAGCTTACGACTGGGCTGTAGCCTACGGCATGCTGCTTCTGCCTTACGGTGCCCATCATAAATACCCAGAGCGTGGGCTACAGTCTGGCACCCGTACCCTACGGTCGCTACAATGCCATCATACCCATTTTACGTTTTCTTTGACTTTTGATGATCCGGTTAAGCCCTCAGTTACTCATCTTCTTGTAAACTTGTTAAGCTCTGCACACTTGTAAACATAAAAACACTCAAAGTACTCATGTTCAATGCATATAAACAAGTAAAATACACGAAATTACACATTATAAACACATGATTTCACCCACACATCACATCCCAACACTTATCATTTTCTTGCCTTCAAGCAAACTCTCAAGCAACACATACACCTCAATCGATGGTTCATCCGTTATCATTATTAATACTAGTGAGGTATAAGGTCATACCCAATTCCCAAGAGCTGACACTTTCAAGATTGATAACCCACAAAATAATTTAGTAGTGCATTTAAAAACTATGGAACCGCCCAAACAAGTGTACTTTGTTTCCGGTTAAAGCACACATGTTCACAACCCTCATAATATAATATCTCTCCTCTCGGCTTAATATTTGGGGCACAAAAAATGTGTAACATCTGGCCCCTCGCACCACCAATATTGTCCGCTTTGCCCACGAAGAGCTCGCGGATTTGTTTTTGGTTGTGCAAGTGGAGACTTCCCAGGAGGTCACCCATCCTGCTACTACTTCCACCTGAACACGCTTAACTGTGGAGATCTCCTCTCGTCCACTAGCATTAAGCCCAAAACACGTTGGTGATTTAAGAGGCGGGGTATTTACTTATGAACCAAGGATCACTCTTGCCCACAGCCGATGTGGGATTTGCTAGGGTGTTACAAACACCCCCCTTTGGACTCATCGTCCTCGATGAGGTTTGCCCCACCATCCAAATTCAGGATGAGGGATTCACCTAAGGTGTGCCTTGCGACACCCCCGGGGACTCACCGTCTCTGATCAGGTTTGGTCCACCATCCCAAACGGCACAAGAGTAGCTTTGTTACCACTTGTAACATCCGGAGCCTCGCACCAAAAATATGTCCGCTTTGCCCACGAAGAGCTAACGGATTTGTTTTTGGTTGCCCAGGTGGAGACTTCCCCGGAAGTCACCCATCCTCCTACTACTTCCACCTGAGCACGCTTAACTGTGGAATTCTGCTCTCATCCACTACCATTAAGCGCCCAAACGTGTTATGATGAGAAATGTATCCTCCTCTTTATAAAGAATCCTTAGTTCTACTCCCCAACCGATGTGGGATGTCACAATCCACCCCCCTTAAGGGGTCCAGCATCCTCTCGGGACCTGGCACCACCAGCCCGGCCCTGGCTCTAATACCATATGTAACAGCCCAGCTACCGCCGCACCATAATATTGTCCGCTTTGGTCGGGATGTACCACCATCGCCTCACGAATTTGTTTTTGGTTTCCCAAGTGAAGACTTCCCAGGAGGTCACCCATCCTGATACTACTTCCACCAGAGCTTGCTTAATTGTGGAGTTCTCCTTTCATCCACTACCATTAAGCACCAAAACGTGTTATGCTGGGGAAGGTATCCACCTCCTTACAAAGAAGGCTTAGTTCTCCACCTCAACCGATTTGGGATGTCACAAATAGTGCTAGTATCTCTTTGCCCTCTATACCGAGTATGAACACAATGTAATAAGCTTGAAAGCAAGTCATATCTCCACCCATTACCCATCGGTTGCTTAAAAAATAGGACTAAGGATTTTGTTGTTGATTAGGTTCGGGTGTGGAATATGAATTATTTGGTGACTTATGGTGGATGAATCCCAATTGTTTGATCTCACTGTTACACTTACTAACACAGATCTCATATCTGAGTTGTATATAAATTAACCTATATAAGGATCTAGTTCATGATTGCCATTGATCTATAGTTAATACGTTATCTATATCTATGTATCGATTGTATGTATGTTTATATTATCAGTATGAAGATTGAGAGAGTATTTGAGTAGAGGTTCGTTAATTAACTCAAAAACTTAACTTAATTGTGAACAGTGTTCACATATAAATAGAAGATGGACCTAGTTCGTTAACATCCCCAAACGAACTAGAGTCCACTTCGTTACATACATTAAACGAAATAAACTTTAACGAATCACCCCCTGATTCGTTAAACATCCTTAACGAATCAGGAGGGACTTAACTTAGATCTAGTTCGCTAAACATCCTTAGCGAACTAGACTCATACATTAAAGAACTACAAGATAAATTAATTGTTTATTACATTAAACAAAACGACAAATACTTTAACGATAAATACAAAGACTCAAGATGCAAAACCGTGCACTAACACCAATTTATTCAAATGACTAAACAAATAAACAAACTCACTGACTTTTATTTACAACCAATACTGACTCAAACATTGACTCTTTTTGAGTTTTTCTTTGATTTTCACTTTTTTCTTCTTTTCTTTATTTTTCTTCTTTTTTAACAAATACTAACGTCAATATATACAAACAGCTGACCCGATACATACGTACATTGTGTACTATGCTCGAAAAACAACTTATAAACAACTCTAACATACCGAGTTTTCATCCACAAGGTTAAAACAAAAGGCCAAGGCTAACACGGCTTGTAATGAGGGTTTAACAAATGAAGGGGAAAAGGCACAAACTTGGCTCCTAAGAGATAATATAGGGTATGGAGTATTATTTATGTAAAGACCATTATAAGTAGGTTTCTACATTCCTATTTCTCCATGTAGGTGGTGGTATTAAGATCTCGACATGTATATGAAAAATAAGTTTTAGATATCATGAACATACTGTTTTCACTCTTTAATGGCACTCATATGACATGTGTATATATCTATATATTATATGTGTATTATATATAAAGGAAATCTCACACGCGTACTAGAGGAATTAGACTGTCGATATAAAACATGTTTACCCGTCCCAATGACTCATTATCCCCATCTAAACGGTCCATTTTAATTTCTCTTTTTGACAAACATTTTATAGGAAGACTTTCGAGAACCTTAAAAGCTGACCATGACCAAAGATCTCTACTTGGCATTTTAATAATAACAATTAACAAATTACAACTTCGGCTTTTGTGCACAATCAAGGTACTTTAAGGCAAAACTTTTAATTTTTACCCCATCTCCACACTTGAGATTAACATTGTCCCCAATGTAACTTGTATACCCAAAAATAGATATGGAACATAGGATGTACATACCAATGCACAACCAATCACCAAGTGAATAACCATCCCAAGTTCAAAAAGAGTTGTACATCACCAAATAAAACACACATAGTTTAAACACAAACACCAGCCATACGACCCAAAAGTTCAAACCACCACCCGACCGTCGATAAACAAAAGTACAAAAAGCCAACAAAAACATAAAGATAGGGAGAGACACATGGACCTGATCAGCGGGTGCTTAATAATACGGTGGTTGCGGGTCACCAGAGATAGATCTCATAGTTTCCATAACACCATAGAAGTTAAAAGCGTCTGATGAACTGCCCGCACCAGCATCATGTGTTGCATCCGCATGAGGATCCACCCATCTCGAATGATGAATTTGGGGCGGTGGATAATGCACACTCCCGTCAAATTTTCCTAGAGTAGTGTAATCAAACATTGGTGTATTTTCCACCATGAGCTCACCTCGATGCCATGCTTCATGTGTCCTCCTATGGAGATCATCTATGTACCTGTCATTAATTTCTTGCTGCAAATTATAGGCATTAGTTTGATTCCACATTTTCATCTTATCATACAACCACTAGGTTTCTCTCCTCTGCAGCTTAGCTTTCCGGTTATGATAAAGAAATATATTGGAATTCACCACTCCATCCGCCATAAATGGGTGACCTCGATGCCTGAACCATCTCATGTGGGTGTTGAACTGGATAATGTTGTGACTGCCCCGAATAACTTCCAACCTACCCACTTCCAGCTATACCTCTTCCTAAAGCCTGACCCCGACCCCAGCAATAAACTCATACGGTTCCTCAATCACATTCTCCTCATCACTATTTTTCAACGCTCTCAATTGTGTTTGTGTGTCAAAGTGTTGTAGAATCACATATTCCCCCCGTACGTGATAAGCCAACACCTCTCTATGCAATTGATCTTAATAAAATGGGGTGTGAATCTTTTCAACCGCGGGCGTATCCGCTCTAATAGCCCTAGCCCCTTTCGGTTTCAACAATGCCGTAATCAGTCTGCAATGGGATAAAATTAATTTCGACTTCGTTTCCCTTGCCAACCAAATGTTCATCATGACCAAATATCTATAAGAGATCTTTGGTTCTACCTTCACCAAAGCATATAACACTGGTATTTCCCATTTTCGAATACTTGTCCTATCACCTCGCCTTGGCATTACATTATGAATCACTAAACTTAACAGTATCCTCACCTTCATCTTCAAATTGTTTCGGATCATCGTATGAGCAAACCCTTGTTTGAATAGCTCAATTTTTATTTCTCATATGTGGGGTGTTTATCTAGACTCCCGTACATATAATCTTCTGATGTAAGCACATAATCCGCCGATGGTTTCGAGTCAAACATGGCTATACGGCACAAAGTTTCCATTGACATCACCACATCTCTGTTATTTTCTCTCCCAATCAATCTCATTGTTTTAGGTGGAGCATTTCCCCAATCTACTTGCAAAGACGCAACCCTTCCTAAATACTATCCATGTAAAGATTTCTACTCTCTCCATCATAACACTTCAAAGTCGCCTCCCAACCAAATTCTTAAACATACTCAAAATACCAAACGGCTTCATCTCACTTCTTATCACTTGTTTCTTACAAATAAATCCTTCTCTCTTGTCTTTCAATTTAGCCATCGCATCATTATATAACTCCGCTTGCCAACTAGGATCCATACCCGACAGAGGACCTCCTCCCCATATCGTCTTAAGGGAGGTGCCATACCCTCATCTTCATATTGGTCTTGCATAGGTTCACCCTCATCCTCATCATCACATAGAATTCATTTAGACAAAAGGGGTGCTGTTGCGGCCGACGATGAAGCAACCTTTCCTTTGTTCCTTGGCAGGTTCTTTCACGTGTCATTAGTTCTTCCCATCCTACATAATCACAAACAAACAACAATCCAAGTCAACAAAGTATCTAAAGTTAATTGATCCGAACTTAACACTTCCCCGCACTTATTTGTTTGTTATGGTTACATGACTAACAACAACAAGTTTTAATCATCAAAACTTCCCACTTTCCTTTCAAAAACCACTTTTTTGCATTTAGCCAAAACAATTCTTGACCTTATTGTACCAAAAGCCTTTTGGCTCCCCTCCACGATTGCATGCAAGGTCAACACTTTTGTTCCTTGATCGTTGGACGATGATAACACAACCATGCTCTCGTCCTGTCTTCTCAGCCCAATCCACCAACTCCTCACAAGAATTAAAATACTGAAATCAAGCAACATAAAGTAATATTTAGTAACGTTTTCTAAAAGAATAATAATAAGTTAAAAAAACATATTGGGTCATACATTATCTGTTACATAGGAAAATGCCATATGTAACCACCACCCTCTTGAATGGCATCCTCGACATTATTCGTTACTGCCCGTGACAGGTACGGTTGCTCTTCTAAAAGTAACTGGTACGAATTTTAGGTTCCATAATGCGAACCATCTACATGAAACTGGTAGTCTGGTACGAAGACTGACCATAAGGTTGTTCTTCCGGTCTGACTTCGTATGTATTCGATGTCCTATTTTCCTCTGACCACGAAGGGTGACTACCACCGTATATGATATACCCCTGAGAAAATATAATGGCAACGTATCATATTTAAAAAATAACTATCGACTACTATTGTATTATATAAATATACAAACAAACCTGGTTAGGATTTGATAAGTCGGACTGTTCGATATATGCATAGTCCACCTTGTGGTTCAGGTCTGGAAGTACATTCAAATTTGGTAAGCCCGACTGCTCTAGCTGATCGTTATATGCATAGCCCGACTACTCGTCGTTCGAGTCAGCAAACAAATGATCATACCACAACATTAAAAATTAAGCCTTGAAAAGAGGAGTCGTAAAACTTAAAAATTAATCTTTGAAAGAATCTGTGGCAAGGAGCCCTATCTGCGACGGATACAGTACGAGGTTTGATTGATTTGATAGTCGTAGGTTGTCAGGTACCTTATCCGCCACGGAGAGCTTATCCGTCACGTATAAGGTACAAGACAGCATACGACAAAACCATCATATCCGCGGCATGTAGCCCTCTCAGACGCAGATATGGTGGGTGTTTCTAATTCACCTTGGTGTCCCGGACCCTTTAATTTTGGTATCGTTCCCCAATTTCTACTTTTCTAACAAGACTTGATAAAAACTAAAAGATTTGAATCAAAAACCTAAAGACTCGACGAATCAAATAGTGATGCCATTTTTAATTTTATAGTTTCTACTTTTGTGACATGTTTTTAACAAATCTACATTTACATATTCTAATAAAGTAAAATAATTGTAGACAGGTGTTGGTTGTGGTTAATCCTCGCAATTTTTCCCTCCAAAATTAATATATGACATAGATCAATAATTATTCACTTTCTTTTTACACTCCATTTATATTATATATATATATATATATATAGAGAGAGAGAGAAAAGGGTTAAAATAAAAATACATAGTTTTGTAGGAAGAGTAGGAATAACACAAAATTTAGAGTTAAGAAAATATATAGCATAAATCCTTAATCCTAGAAAACTATTTGGCAGTTTAAAAACTACCAATCTCAACCATTAGATCATAAATCCAATGGCCTAGATTGATTCTTACTCTTTCTAGAAAACTATTTCTTTTTATTATAACACACCCCTATATATATATATATATATATATATATATAACATGATTAAATTATTCACTCTGTTAAACACTATTTATATTATATCTATACACTTTTATACAAATAAATATTTACATATTATACTAATATACATTGTTAAAATATATTTCATAACATACTTTATGAAATCCAAATATCAACAACACCATGTTAATTAAATATTGAAAAGAATAAAATTTTAAATGTTATTATTAACATATTATATTATGTATATTGTTGAACATTGCAAATAAAAAAAACACTAATATGCTTTCAATTTACAAAGTAATTTTTTTAATAATTAAATTATAAATATATGCTTAAAAGTTGATCTATTTATTTAAAATAAATCCATTTATCTATTGGTTTTTTTTTTGTACATTGTCATATAAATTTATAAATTATAAATATATGATTTAAATATATCTACTTATTTTTTTGGTTAATTTAATAAACTATACATATATGAGTTAAATTGTAAGGATAGTATATAACAATCACTTTTAAATATAATAAAGTTTATCATATTTAGTTTCTTGGGTTTTTTTTTATCAAAGATTGCTTCGGGTTTTTTGTGGAACTTAAATTTGATTGTTATGGGTTAAAAGTTGATAAAATAGATCGTTTGGTACAATTTAACTACATTTTGCTCAAATTTGTTACTTCTAAAAAATGGGTAATCTGAATATTTTTAAAAATTTGAGAATTCAAATAGATTTATCGCCAAACTTGTTACGGATTTAAAGTTTTGACTTGAACATGTAAAACAAATGAAAGTTAGAATTTTAAATGTGATTGGGTTTCAAATTTATGTTTAATGACATTTTTGGAAACAGTCAAAAGATTCGGGATTTTGCACACTTTGTATTTTTCCCATGACTATTAAAATTTAAAAAAAAAAGTGACAACTACTTTTGACATACCACCTTTAGGCCTATCAATACTTTTAACTTTTATCAAATTAGAATAGTGATCAAAATGTTGTATGTGAAACATGTCGTACAAAAGTATGCTCAAGTAAAGTAAAACATTCATAAAATTGAACGGATTAACATATTATTATTTTTTTTTGTCAATTGGCAAAGTCGAGAAGCCTCTTAAACTTATCAAAATATTTTTCATGATGTAGCTCATAACTATTATTATATTAGAAGCATTCTCGGAAATTGGCCGTAACCAAAAATCTTTCAATTATACATACATGATACTGAAAATAAATTTTCATTGGACGGGGTATGTTTTTACACGTGCGTTATTTGTTTTTATTAAGTTCATTTTTTTGTTTAAATATTTATTTTGGGATATAAATAAAATCAATTTATATATAACGATATACACATAGATATAATACATTTTTCTATATCCATAATATATCGATTTATTTGTAATTTAATTATTTAAATCATCTCATAAGTTACACGGCTTTAAAGCTAGTTAAATTAATAAAACCAAGCCAATAATTCTTAGTTGGTCCAACCTTTTTTTTTATCTTACAAACAATCAACCGAATAAAAGCCTGGTTACCCGGGTACTCCCGAGTAAAAGCCCAATTACCCGGGGTACTCCAATCAACCGAGTAAAAGCCCGGTTACCCGGGGTACTCCAATAACAAGGCGACACCATTGACCATACATTGCTAGAAAGTCTAAGCCCGTCTCCTATTTAGGGAAAACCTCACCACCCAAGAACCCTGTTGAAATCATATTCGAACTTGAGACCATACGACTTGTAGCCCAAATCTTCAAATTTCCTTCAATGAAGGTTGAGACACATTGGCTGGTCCAACCTTTTAACCAATAGAACCAAACCAAACCAAACCTCTCATTCTACATATATTCAAAAGAAAGAAAAACAAACGTATCAAAAATACATGATCATGAACCATGTAAACTGCATGCAATCACATAACCAAGACTATGCACCAAATTTTGTGACGAATTCACAGAAACACGGGATCATTTTTTATAAAATAACTCTGAATAATTTGGAATATCCCAAATCATCTACAGATAACACCTGATGAACATAATGATGACAAAAACACCAAACTTCTACTGAAAAACTAATCCTAATAGTCGAATCTACTACCGATCCATCAAACATCAAACTAAAAACACCCGGAAAGAAGTTTTACATACAAACAACCAAATTATAAAAAAAGGTGAGAGAATCATTGTCTAATCGCCAATGCAGTCAGTTTACCAAATTACCCTTTGTAAGTTACTACTGAAGACTCACATTGATGTCAGTCGGCTTGCTCCGAGCCCCGGGGGCATTAAAGGAAGACCAATTATCTCCACGAAACGAAGGTGACGACAGGTTTTGTTTAGCAGATAACGGCTCATTGGTCTCAGCAGCCGGTGTCGGGACAGGCACGGGTGCTGGAACCTCTGCTGAGACCGAGACGGGAACTGGAACCGGGACAGCAACTGCAGTCGGGATGGTGATCGTTATGTTTTCGGGTTTTTGTTTCTTGGTTTTCTGTTCCTGCTGGACGCCCGTCAAGAAGCTACCGACTATAATCTGGTTTATAACAAACATTACTCGGGAATTAATAATAAAAAAAACAATAACCGAAAAACCCAAACCCAAACATAAAGTTATGCTTTCGTATGATGCTTTCGTAAAAACTGAAGTTTCGGTTCGGTATCGGTTTCGCATATAATTAAAACCGAAAACCTAAACCGAATCTATGAACATTTGAATGCTAAATAAGAAGTTGATGAATATTGTAACTTTAAAGATTTAAGCCCAAATGTATAATCTCATCTGGGATGAGTATCATTACAGAACTGTTAAATTATTTAAGAACTTGAAGGAACCCTTGAAAACAAACGTTTTTATAAAAAAATTTGTATATCAATGTTAATTGAGTTTAGTTTTATCATTTTTCTATATCTATATTTACAATTACAATTTTGAAAATTAGTTTTTATACATACCTATGCTTTTTTTTTACACCTATGTAAATTTGTTAGTTATAAATTTTACACATACGTAAACTTGTTAGTTATAAATTTTACACATATGTAAACTTGTGATTAACATATGTAATCAAAACTTTTTATATAAAATATGATAAAACTACTATTAAATAATGTTAATACATAAAAAAAATTAAAAAAACGTTTCGTTGTTTAGAGTTCCTAAGAGTTCTTAATTTTTTTAGAGTTCTTAAATGATACCAACCCCATCTCATCTGTTAATAAAAATATTTATGCCCAAATTCATTATTTTGGGCCATTTTTTTCAGCCCAAAAATTAAAGCACAAATGGTTAAACCAAAAAAAAAAAACAAATTGGAAAAACCGAAACCGAACAGCTTAAAAAACTCTAACAAAGATAGAGAAATACCTGTATGGGGCTGGCGGCCACCAGTAGGCCAGCCAAACTGCCGCCAACAACCCGTCCATCTGGGCTTGACAAAGAGACACTCATCCCACCAGATCTGTTTCTTATTCCTCCGTTCTCAGATGGAATAAACGATCCGGCCAATGAAAGAATCTCAAAACGGCCCTTAAAAATGAAAACATGTGTCAACATGGGGACCAGTTAATTAAATGATAATATAACAAAAGACCAAAACGGGGGTCCGTTTGTCACCTCATAAGTCAATGTACCACCCAAGGAGTCTGGTTGGCGAAGGGTAACACTGGAAATTACACCGTTTGCAGACAAAATGCATATCGCGCGAGGTCCTTGTTGGGAAAATGATATTACCTTCATTGTCACGTCCTAAATAAACACAAAATAAAAGTATTCAACAATAATAAATGTTAAATATACACTAGATTATTAGTTATTAATTTCAAGGTTTATTTGCATTTAGCCAACTCGTCAGCATTAGGTTTAGGGTTTGTTTCTAGTTATTATTATTACACTAAACAAAAACAATCAAATTTATTCAAGATTGACAAAACTAGATGGTTAAAAATACTAAATATTTACCTCGCCTGTGTTGACGTTGATGATATGCGGCATAAAGTTGGCACCAACCGCGCTTGAAACCCAATCACCTACCCACAAATTAATGAAAGTCAACTTTGCACAACATTTGACATCAAAGTCCAAACAAAATGAAAACAACCTTAATTCAAACAAACAAATGTATGAGAGACAGAAAATATGCAGGAAGCCCCACTGTTTAACAGACAACAAACTTTGAGCCAACAAACAAACCCTACAAGATAATAAAGGAAAAGTCTTGATTCCTTGCAAAACAAGAAAGCATAGTTCTTGACATCATGGAACCTTATTTTTGTAGAAAAGATTCAATAAAAACATCATCTTTATCATCTTGTATGTTCTTTCTTGTCATGTATATCAATGTATGAATGTCATATGTACACAAATGTCCCAAAAAAGTTAACCACAAAATTAGAATCATCTGTTTCAAGATTCTCCTAATTCACACACACACACATATAAAGCTCAGAACTTCTAGAACCATCTATTAACATCAAGATCTAATATTCAACCAGGTCCCACTTCAATCAAAACCCTAGAACTGTTCCATTCTATCAAATTATAAACACACCCACTTCATATTTTTACAGAAAAAGACTCAAACTTTAACATCAAAACACAATCTTTATTACTTAAAACATTCAACCAAAACCTTCAAACATTAAAAAGACTCAATCTTTAACATCAAAACATAATATATATTATTACCTAAAGATTCAACCTCTTTGGGTGGGTCAAGTTTTCCGGTGGTGGGTGGTCGGACTTTGGGTCTTTTTCCGGCGGAAAAGTCAATCACCGGTGGAGCAGCAGTGGATATGGGTTTAGGAGACAAAGCCTTAGTGACAGACCCATCCGCACCATACTTTCTGGGTCTGCCTCTTTTCTTCTTTTCCGTTAAGGGTGTCACGCCGGACGACGGTGGCGCCGCCGTGTACGGCGGAGTTAAGGAAGCCAACTGGCTGGTGATGGACTGAGGTGGGTTGGGTTTTGTTGGGGGGTCTGATCCCACCACTGTAACCCCACTGTTATTATTATTATTATTCATCTCTTCTGTTCTTTCAATCATAATTACAGTCTCTCTTGATGAACATAAAAACCCACAAGAAAAATATAAATAAATTAAAAAGGTTAAAAAATTGAAACTTTTTTGTAAATTGAAAAAATTTTAGAACAGGCACAAGATGAGATCAAAAACATAAAAAAAAAACTGAGACTTTGTGAGATGAAATTTGCAGAAAATATGAAAAGATGAGGAAAGATTATTAATTTTTTTTAAAAAAAATTAATAAAGATATTTGAGGAATAATGGAGTAGAGTATGAGAAGATAAAGATTGAATTGTGGGTGTTTTAGATGTTAAAGCAATTTTGTTTCCATAGTTTTCTCAAGATTGTCTAAAATATAAATTAAAATTAAAAAATGTATTAAAAAAGAAAGAAAAATATATATTAAATGTTGGGCTTTAATTATCAACTATTAAACTGGGAGAATATTATGTATTTTGGTTAATAATGGGTTGAAGTCCGGTAAAAGAAAAGTGAAATTAGGTTGGAGCATGAAGACAACCATACCTCTTTTTTGAAAAACAAATTATTTAATTATACTGATTTTTGTAATAGTGATATATTTAATATATGTAATAAACTATTCAGTTGATGTTATTCAAATGCAAACAAAGAAAGGTGTATGAAAACAATTGAATGTTAGAAAAAATATATATATTTAAAGATTATTTATTTATAATGCCCATCTTGGTTTCCACCCCAAAACAATGAATCTCAAACAAATACTTTTAAATTATTCCTTTTTTGCACTCTTTTTCTTTTTATTAGTTCTATACTCTTTTTTAACTTATATAACTTTATGTTGATTAAGATTGTGTTGATCTGAACTATTAAAAGATTTTGGAACGACATTCATTAAACAGATAAGAATGAAGTTACCAACCATGGTGGTAGTCTATTAGTAAGTCGTAAAACACAAAATTCTTTAAATACTTGAGTTTAAAAGAGAGGTCTTAAACAATGTTTTAAAAGTTGGATCGTACCAGCCGATTGGGCACGTAACATCGGCTTTCGCATCTTATGCCAGTATTTTGAGCCGGGTATTTTTGGTTGGTTTACTAGAACATTAAACCGGCGATTTTTCTAAATACCAATTTGAACCGGCAAACCAGCTTATTGCGGCCCATATTTTTTAAATATTACTTTTACCCTAGCTATTAAAACTAGAACCGTTAATTGAGAACGTCAATCGTGAACTCGACACATACAACACTCTGATTAGATAAACCTGTTGTACACTTTTATTTATAAAAAAACCGGTTGAAATCGATTGTTTTTGTATTATTATTATTATTATTATTGTTATGGGTTAACTTTTATATATATATATATATATATATGTGTGTACTTTTAGATTATTTTTTGAATTTAAATTACATTTATATGAAATTATAAAACTATTCAACTATGCAAGTTTTTAGTTTAATCCGGTATGACTTAAAAACCGGTATTTAAAATATTAGTTTTAGCCTTAAGTACGCCAGAGAATCTGGACTAAAAAAATTCATTGTTAAAAAGGTAAATAAATAAAGAGTGAAATTAATCTGTTTTATTTAATATTATATATATCACTGCTTAGAAGTTGGGTTTTTTCTTATTTATTTAAGGAATGAAATAACTTGTATTTTTAGTTTGTTTGTTTGATTAAATTTACTTTGATTATAAAAATTTATAAAAAAGAAAAAAAATATTAAAAAAAAAGAAAAACAAAACCTAATAATGTGTATTGATAATTCAAACAAAATGAAAGAGTTCAACTAAAAATACAAATCAAATAATGCATATATAACTCTGTTATTATTAGTACTTTTTTTTTCTAATCAAATGTGGTATTGAATTACAATTGACCCTTTCCAAGATCTCACACATACCATTATATTATTATTATTTGTTTATCCACTACGTCTGGTCTAAGGCTCCTAGTTGTCTAACGTTAATAGGGGTGGTAAAATTGATAGTGATGTAACAGAGCTTTAACAGTGCATTCAAGCGGTAAACAAGGAAATGATGATGTCATAACGGGCTTCAACAAGGAAATGGTGGGGTTTTAAGCCACAACGTGGTGTTAAACAAGTGTGCTAGTTAAAACCTCATTGCCTACATAACAGTGACGTGGCGCTTAAACCTGACGTTTAAAGCATCACTACAACAAGGAGCCTAAGAGCATTCCTAGCAGTTACTTTATATTCATCTCTATAATTACACTTAAAAACACTGCATTTTCTTTTCTTTTTTCAATTAAATAATATTTTTTTATATTTTTTATTATTACATATTCTCTTTTTTCCACTCATATAACTACTTTCAATAACTATTAAAAAGTTATAGAGTGAATAATGTTTCTCTAAAGAGTAAACTGCGGTTTTCGTCTCTGTGGTTTGTCCAAATCTGTGGTTTTTGTCCAATAGTTTAAAATTTGTGATTTTCGTCCTTGTGGTTTCATTTCACTTACAATTAAACCCGAATTCATTAACCCCGTTAAATCTGCTCGTTAAACTCATCAACGTAAGGGGCAGTTTTGTCCTTTTTCTCCCCCAAATACACCCCAGTCCTAATTCGCAAGCCCTCTCACGTGAGAGGCTGGGGTGTATTTGGGGGAAAAAGGATAAAACTGCCACTCACGTGAGGGACATGCTGATGGGTTTAACGAACAGACTTAACGGGGTTAATGAATCCGGGTTTAATTGCAAGTGAAATGAAACCATAGGGACGAAAATCACAAATTTAAAACTATTGGACTAGAACCGCAGATTTAGACAAACCACAGGGACGAAAACCGCAGTTCACTCTTCTCTAAATATCCTTATCAATAAATATTATCTATTTCTCTATTCGAAACCAATTACAACTATTTTATATAATATAAAGAACCTAGTTACCATGTTGAGAATACTCTAAGGATGATAAAAGGAAATATTTATAAAAAAGTCAGTTATTGTTTAACCATTGGACATATGTGTAAAGACAAAAGTGAAAAGTTTGTGAGTTTGTTGTTGAAGAAAATAGGGTATTGTTTGTTTCTTCAGAGGTAAAATGTCTGCAGTCTGCGTATCACATTTGCAGGCATCTGAGGCAGAAGAGGTGGACCAAACATCTGTTGTCTGCAAAAAGAAGACTGTTTGTTTTTTAACGTCTGCAAACTGCAAAAGTAAATTGAAATTTTTAAAAAAGTTGAAATTTAATTAAAATCGTCTTTCAAAGCACAAATCAAACCTAAACATAAACAGTTTTACAAGACACAAATTAAACATAAACATTCATAACTCATCCACATAATTTACTCATGGCATGCTAGCAAAAGCAATAAAACACATATAAATGTGAAGTTTCAATGTGTTCTAATTATTGAATTAGTGATATTATAATAACACCGTAACAATCGTTTTGTAACACACATAACTATATATTGATTTAAAAATATGCAGAAGCGTAATTATTATTATTTATTATTTTTTATTACTTGTTTATAAAACATCAACGAATAGTTTTATCGACAAAATATTTAAAAGACATAGACGTTAGATTATGACAAAGTAAACTTCTCGACCTTTATAACCATTTACACATATTAGCCATTTCTTCATGATGCGTGTTCGTGATTTGCCACGAGTGCTTGATCGACATCCTTTGGTCTCAACGAAAGCTTTACCTAACATATTACAACACAACAAGTTAGTTCTAATAGTGTATTAAGGCCATAATATGAACACCGCATAAAAGCTCTAACATAAAACAAGAAAAATCAAAAAATTTCACATAGCTCGTTATAGGGCAAAGACAGTCCAGTGGTGTTTGTACAAAATTAAGTATTAGGATACATTATGTGCAACCTTTGAAATCCAACATTAGTACTCTATCAAAAACAATTGCACACATTTGACCCGTTTGTACAAAACTTATATAAGGTCATATTTGAATAATTATAATACTCAAACACACTTGATTAGGTAGTAGAAATCATTATAAACCGATATCCTAAAATTAACCCAAAGTTATAGAAACGTTTGACATTAATAAATATTTTATAAAGCTTTATTTATGTGCGGCTATATTTTGCGCAGCTTCTGTAATCGACTGATCTGATCCATGTAATGATCATAGTTTTCTTTGTTCTAAAGTTCTGGAGAAACTAGACTCAATAAGGTTTCCTACCTAAAAAGAATCACCTTAATCGAACACTGGGTTGATTTTATACAATATTCCAAAGACAGACAAAATTCTGGACAACAACTTAAAAATTCAGCTTCGTTATCTTAAATTAACAAGATCAAAACATTGTTTCACATTCGATGACCACAACTATTACTTGAACGACTTTTTCTAATCATGTTAGCCGCGATTGAAAGTCAATTGTAGTCTAGCATCACAATATTAATCAAACACACAACCCCTTTGTAAACTATCATTATTGATTAATACATTTTCTATTTCCAAGAAGTCCATAATTCGTTAAAGCATTTCACCAAACACTTGGGGTGCATACAAAATCTTAGCAATTAATATTAACTAGTCGTATAATCATAAAGGCTACCCTTACAAATTAAATTTCACCAAATAAAAGTCCTCATATCTTAGTTCACCTAATGCATGATTTAATTTATAATTAACATGACTTACGGATTATAACGTCAAGATACCCCAATCCCATTTATATCCAAAAAACCCCAATTTATGTAACATGAAGTCCACCCAAAAGCCAAATTAACATGTATGTCCCTAGTTATATATCAAGAAAGTGTATTTCACCTAGAATTGTGATGGTCGGGTATTTTGTATGTATTTTAGTTTATTAATTATGTAGTTTTATTGATTATATTGTTAGAACTTTGGTACTTCATACTTGCTTTTGTATTTCAGGTAATTGATCGTTAAAGATGCTAAATGGGAGACCTGTACGAGCATGGAATGATATCTCGGGAAGACCGAAGCATTATTTGATGTCTTGGGAAGTGTTTCAAGGATTCGGGAAGAGTATAGATGAGTGATCATAAGCCGATGCTAAAACTGAACAAGATGGGTTGACGAAATGCGACCTTGAAGTAAAACGAGCATATCCTGAGCTAGAAAATGAGTTACGAGAGCCATAATATATGAATTTTGGGTTTCTCGACGAGAGGAATCTGAAAATGAGGTTTTCTTAGGTCGCGGACCACGATGGGATGGTCATATGGCTATCGCGTACCGCGACGGGAGTGCAGACGGGAATTTTAGGTTGATATGTTATTTTTTATTCTGAAGAACCCTAACTCCGTTTTGACGAACCATAGACGACCAGCAGCAGCTATTAGGCGATTTTGGGTGAATTCCAGGGCTACCAATCATCTCTTGATCAATCCTAATGGCCTTCCTCATCATAATTGAAGATCTATCGATGACGATGCTCGGCTAGTATTCTCCAAATCAAACCTAGGATGTAAATTTTGTAACAATTTCAGTTTCCTTGTGTGACTAAGAACATTTATGTATAATTGTTTATGGTTAATCTATGATTATTGATGTTTAGTATTTCTGCTTGTTCAATCGGTTTAGGTTTACGTTGATCTGAACGATTAGTTACCAGTTGCTATAATAATTGATCATAGGGTTGTTTGATTAGGTTGAATACAACAAAGCATATAATTGCCCTTAACGGAGTCACACTGGCAGGGACCGTTTGATAACCAGTGCCGTGTGTAAAGCAATTATTGTTGCCTAAGGTTTTGTCTAGTTGATCAGTCTGTAATTAACCGTTAATAATTAATCTGTTAGGTTGCATGAGATACTGTTGGTTGCTTACTTGAATTCCCGGGTGTGATTTGCTTTGTTAACTGCTTACAACTCGTTTATTTGTTCGTTGCTTAGTTCTCTACATTTACTAAAATTGCTTGTGTGATCAGCACTAAAAATCAGTCACTTCATAATTAGAAATCTATTACACGAATACATTGACCACATACTCCTTGTGATACGATACCCTACCTACTCTAACTATTTAGAATAATTAGGTTTTTGATTGACTCAAACGACGGTCATCAAAATGGCGCCGCTGCCGGGGAGTTAGTGCGCTTAGTGTTTTCGTGTTATTTGATTTTTGTGTTTTATTTAATTTCCAGTTTAAATTTTATTTTACTTTATTTTATTTGTATTTTTTCATTTTACGCGGGTTGTGTCAGTTGTGCAGATTACAGGTTTATGCGCACCCGCCATTCGGGCCGACAGTCTCCGTTAGTTTACGAGCCCGAAATCGAGAGAGTAGCTCGGCAGAACCGAGTACAAAACAGAAACTCACAAATGGAAGACCAGAACCAAAACCAGTACGAAAACCAGAACCAGAACAATAACCAAAACCAAGATCCACTTCCACAAACCAACATGTTTCACCCAGAAAACATACCCAATCCACCAAACTTCAATAACCAGAATAACCAAAACAACTCAGCTCATGCCTCCAGAACCCGAAATCAAAACGGAAACCGAAACCTTAACCGAAACCTAAACCTCAAATTTGACCAAGTCGGACCATCCGCTCCAAACAACAACCCAAACCGTCAAGTTCGGATAAATATTGATAATGTTCGATCGAGTGTTCCGACTGAAGATGAGGATGAGGGTGAAGATAATAATGGAAATGAAGTTTTTCGGGCATCTGATGATGAGGTAGATTGATGGGTTAAGAGAAATCGGGCGGTTGAGCCCGAGAATGAGGTTGATGAACCAGAGGCTGAGGGTGATAATCAGTATGAAGAAGAAATGGAAGAGCCGGAAATTCGAAGACGGGCTGAACCCGTTAACAGACACCGAAGGGATCGAGAAAGGGTAAATAGGGCGGAACGGCCCGAAAGAGTTCGTGGTATTCCGGTTAACCGGGGCGGTATGGGAAACCCCGGGGGGCAAAGGAGAAATTACATAGCCCCAGCTCATGGTGTTAACAGTCGGTTCAGACCGGCTATCTCAGACGGAGCATCCCCGTTGGTCCCACAAGAACGAGTGCAGGGACAACCAACTTTCAAGTCCCGGCCATCTTACATCAACATCGTTCCTCACTTCAACGGGATGGCTTCGGAAGACCCGTATTCATACTTAGCCGATTTTTCGGCTATTTGCGGGTCTATTGGTGATGGTACGTACGATCAGGATGAAGTCCGATTGCGGTTATTCCAGTTCTCATTAAAAGACAAAGCGAAACTGTGGTTTAACTCGTTACCAACACATAGTATCAGAAACTGGGCCGAGATGCAACAAGTCTTCCTAAACGAGTTTTATTCACAGTCGAAGACTACCGAGGCCCGTTCAGACATTCGTCACTTTTCACAGTTACCAGGTGAGTTATTCCATAAAGATTTTACCAGGTATAAGGATATGATCAGAAAATGCCCACATCACCAAATCGAACTGTGGGAACTGGTAAAGTGCTTTGTTGATGGTTTGTGATGTGCGAATATATATATATATATATATATATATATATATATATATAAAATAAATAAAACACAAGTCGCAACTAAGCTTTAAAAACCAAACAATCTATCCTAGTTCACACAAACGGCAAGTGTACCGGTCGCGTATAGCACAGATGAGGAAAGTCCGGATATCAAACTCGAAGACACGTGAAAACGTTTATAATCACTAAACTCTAAACAAGACTCACCAAGATTTTTTTAATTGATTTTTTTAGATTTAATTTAACTACTTAACTTAACTAAATGAAAACTTTTGACAAAACTTTGGAAACTTTGACTGCAGTGATAAAAACGTCTACCTAGGTAAGAATCATAGGAAGGAGATGACAAGACAATGGATTGAAAACTCTCACGATACCGGTTCTAAAGGATGACACAACTAAGGTTCGCTCAAGAAGGTCAGATCAGCTCTCGGTCTCACTAACAAACTCTAACTTATCTTAGTTGATTTTAAGAACAAACCGGGAAAACAAATTATTAACGTGTTCTAGTGCCGACTCACCTCTCGGTCTCACCGACACACTAGCCTAATGGAAACGAATACTATGCAACCAAGGATAGAGGAACAATTCAACTTAACTTAAACTAGACCAACTAATCGCTCAAACACCCAAACCCGACAAGAACAAAACCCGCTCTCGCGCGATCTTAATTCTAACAAGTAAAAGTAATGAGACGAGTTTACTTCTTATCACCTCTCGGTCTCTAAGAAGGTGTTTCACAACTGATTTTATCTAATTAATTTACCCACTTATCCCTACGGTTGTACTTCCCGCAAATAAACCCTAAACACAAAGTAAAAAGCCTTAAACATGCAACAACTAATCAAAACCGATTCAATTAATTAAAGCATGAGGTTATTAGGTATAATCAAACAAAACACAGCCACTAAACACAATCTAATTTACTGTTAAATCAAACTTTACATTAACAATTTAAGCCATGATCATTAACAATCCATATTACTAGTCAAAACCTAACAATATTCATCAAACCTAGGTAGAACAAACAAGATTAGCTACTCATTAAGTTTGGACAGCAGCATACATTCGAATTAAACATCATATAACTCATCATAAACATAAGAAAACTCATTCAATGATCAAGAACAATCAAACACAAATCAATCTCTAAGTAACTTTCAAAACAATCCAACAAAAAGATCAAACTGAACAAGTTAGGGTTCTTGAACAAGAAACAAAGTTTAAAGATGATTACTTAGGGTTATATGGCTGAGATTATGGATTTATAAGACCTTTAGCTGCTATATAAAACCCTCCTTGGTGTTCTTCTTCTCTTCCAGCCGTCACAGCCACCAAACCCTAGCCGCCACAAGCCTTTTCTTCCTTCTCCTTGCTGCTGCCGATCGCAATCTGCCTAGGGGGTTGGGGCTGCTGAATTTCGGGATTTAGGGCTGTTCTATGGCAGAAAATTAAGTTAATTAACTTAATATAATATCATGTAAGGCTTCTAACTTGTGGGCTTGGGTCGGGCCTTGAGTTGTAGTTTTGAAACTTGACCAAAAAGGCCCCTAGAATCTTCAAACTTAACTCTTTTTTCACCATCTTTCATAAACCTACAATTAACATTTAAACTTTGTAAATTATTGCACTTAACCCCCAATACTTTCATAAAATAAACAATTAAGCATAAAAACCATGATAAAATCATAAGGAAAGTAAGTGTGTTTTACAACACATCAAACATCCCCACATTTAAGACTTTTTCGTCCCTGAAAAAGATTTGACTGCAGTTGGATCAGAATCGGAAAATCAAAGTCAAATCAAACATATAGGTTAGATTTTAAAGCTCAGAAAAACGAAAAAACCGCGATCATCGATATTGTTGTCCACCTAAACCCATGCCTTAATCTTTACCGGGACAAATAAGATCCGACAATAATATTACTTAGTGGTTTACACAATTATGACCCGCTTATTTTCAGCTTTTACCGGACCAGACCACCCCAACTTGACTTAAACCTCAAAATTAGCAGACTTAAAACTTTGTTGCTCAATATTTATGAATAATTAAGACGATCAAGGGTATTGTTTATCCACCTAAGCTTAAGCATCAAAGTCTACCAAGCAGCCATTAGATACGATTAAGGTTCAATTTATTAATAGCTAGTGTTCCCCACAACATGACATACCCCTGTTATCAAGAAATACCCCAAATCCATCACCATAGGTGAGTATGCAAAATTTCACCTGTAGGGCTTACATGTAGCGTGTCCCTTGTGGTCCGTTTCTTAATGGTAATGAGATGCGAGCAAGGGGACCCCACATGGCTAACAACGTGGATGATCAAGTCTGTAGTGTATTTGTACTTTTGTACTTTTGTGATCATGTTTATAGACTTGTAAGGGTTTGCTCTTTGGCTTTATTTTAAATATCCACAACCCCACTTAGGAATAGTGAATACCCAGATAAATAGATTGCATACAGACCCATGGTCTCCGGACCCGAAGCATCCCATCAATACAGGATTTAAGGTTATAAAACCATACGCCAATGAGGTGTAAAACACTAAACTAGCAGTTTAAGATTTATATCACAGGCTACACGACATACTCTAACGTTAAACCTACCCAAGCATTATATGATAATGTATTCAAATTTTTAAAAACTCACGATACTTCCACTTTTTCATACCAAAATTTGAGGCTTGAGTATGGCCCGACCTTCAATTGCTTATTTTCCATGGACAAAACGCTTTACCCACAAAAGATTTCCGTTTAACCGTTTTATCAAATTTGCCCTTTCATTTTCATGGCTGAGCCTACCGACACATCCCAAGTTAAGTGCGTTTTCTTTTATTTATCTCATATTATTAGTAGTTTGAAAAACCGATTTCCGATAAATATCATCATCTCCCACTTTAATGCAAAAGAAACTAAAAACAAGGGACATTTTTTTTAAACAACGTACGAAAACGAAAAACAAGTGAAAACTTTTTATTTTTTAATTTTTTTTCTACAACTAAGTAAAATAAATTCCCATCCCCACACTTAGAACGAAATCGTCCTCGATGAGAACAAGGAAAAGAAATAAAATAAAAATAAAACGTAAAGCTTAAAATTAAAACTTGAAAGAACAGAAATTAAAATAGAGAACGGGTTACTCCCCTGGTTTAGATGCAGATTCTTCATCAGCTGTGTATGACTCGAACGAACGACCGTACAACATTTATTCGCGGCCGCAACCTCGGGTGAACCAGTTCCAAAACGCCATCAGAGCTACCATGCGCATAATAATATCTGTAAAAACTCAAACTCGCTCGCATGTAGCGGCGTACAAAACAGAAAACAAAAACATAAAAAATAAACATATCTTTGTGTTTTTGATTTTTTTTTTAATTTTTTTTATTTTTATGTTTTTATAAATATAAATAAAAATAAAAAAAATAAAAACAGATTGTGACATTCGTGACAAAACGAGGTATACTATATTCATTACGTAACAAGTAAATGATAAATCGGTTAATTCGTAGTGCTTAAACGAGTAACCGACCGATACTAATTATGTCCCGTATACATACTGAGGGGTCATATACGAGTTATATATATGTTATAGAGGCTAACATATTGATATTTAGGCCCCAGTACGTTTAAAACTCTTTAAACGAAAAATGTTTCATTTATCAATACGCTATAAGCTTAAACGCAATCGTTAATATCAAAACGAGCATTGTAGCATCCGGTAAGCCGAAAAAGATTTATAAAACACTTATATAACATGTTCTAAGCAATCCGTGAAAATATTTTGGAATTTTACAACGAGTCAATACGTTTTTCTTATTTTACAAAACTAGGCTGAAAAACACTCGTTTTCGCGCTGGTTTTCACACTCGAACTAGTTTTCTTGCGAAAAACCGAACCCGAACTAAATTTTGAACCGAATTTTACGCGTGGCATGAAAACCGAGGCACCATTTGGCCAAAAAGAGGCCCAATGGGCCCTTATATCCTTGCAGCCGCAAAAGGGGACATCCCACCCCCTTCTAGTATCTTTTATATAAAAAATATATTTGGAGATATTTTGTACCAAACTTTCCAGAGAATACACCTTTGCTGTTATTCTTCATCAAGCTTCATCAAAACCCTAAGGTAAATAGTGATTTTCCTTGATTTTTAACCATGATTAACATAGTTTAACCATGAAAAATTAATCCTTGATTAGTTTTAAACATGTTTAACCATCCAAAAATTATAAAAATCAAGTAAAATCATGTTTTGATGTTAAACTTGTTAACAAACCAGGAACATATACTTTTTTGGTCAAAAACGCGGATTAGAACATGAATACAACGTTTTTACGGTTTGAAAGTTCGGTTTGAACCCAAAACCGAAACCCTAATTATCAAGGCTGTCACATGGATGATTTATGCTTGGTTTGATGTTATATGATATGTAGATACACTGAGTTTGCAACCCGAGACTCGAAGAGTCGTTTAAGCTAGCAAAACTCATCGAAAACCGACAAGGTAAACCCGTAACACTCGTTTAGGGGCTGTTTAGTATTAGGTTGTGACATGCTTGTTGTTAGCTTGTGAAAATTTTCAGGGACATTAGGGATCATATAAATGAGTCCCTGTTCAAATTTGGCAATTTTTCGATAAACGGAGAATATTTGGTGAATTTATTTCCGTTTATGAGCGTTTATTTGGGAAAAATAGCTAAACATATTGAAAAATTCTGAAATTTGGCTTTGGAGATTAATATGTGATGGTAAGATCACTGGTAAATTTTGGGGATCATTGGAAATGCCTAAGTATGGTTTGTGCAATTATGGTTTAACCGAATCTTAACAGCCGAAAAACGCACAAAAAGGCATTTTGTCAAAAGATTTAGGTTCTGGAGATTTTGAAGGGGCTATGTAATAACATTGATGCCATTTTTAAAAATTATCGGATTTTTCGGAGGTCGTTTGATATAAACGGGTCATTTATTACACGATTATAACCTATTAAATGAATTTTTATAAATAAATAATTAATCATAAAATTTCTGAAAATATTTTTATAAAATTCTCCATGTTTTAATGTATCTATAAAAAAATTTACATAATTTATATACAAGTACATATTTAGTTTTGATTAATCAAAGATTTAAATTATAATTGTTTTAACGAAACCGGCAGTTTTGTGTTTAATGGACTGACTGGTATGTCAAAATGTCAAAAGTGGTCAAATATCATATTTTTGAATGAAATTGATAAAAACAAACTTTTTACGAGAATTCCGGGCAATTCGGGTGGATTGTACGCGTTTTGTATAATCAAACCCGTGTGAAAACGGAAACGAACCCTGCGATCAAACCAGATACCGAAACCTTAAAATTCTTTCATAAATCAAATCATTTTATCAATCAATATATTTACTTAAGTTTATGTGATCTTACCTAATCACGAAACGCATAAACGATCAACTTGGCTAGGCTCGGGAAACGGTAAAACTGAGCCAAATCCAGTTTTAAACATTTCATAGTATACAACGTCACAATCTAAGACTATGGTCATGTTCTGGGCCTAATAGCTATACCCAGATTATCTATGCAGCCCGATTTGGTTTAAACACTGTACTAGTATTAACAGTACGATAACGGTTATAGGATTCAAGCTATAATCGAGACATTTTAGTTACCGATACGTACCACCAGCTCGAACAACATTAAGGTGAGTTTCACGACCCCCACTTTCTAAACTGTTTAACGAACTTTTGGGGTGAAAAGCATGTTTACATATACTTATATACTTGAAAACGTGTGATGATGTGGATTATCTAAGTACTAACACTTGACAAGTCCCCACAAACACAAGTGATTAACTTCGTGCCGGTGACGTGTGGATAGTACTATCGGTTTGACAAACCCAACTGACAGAGTCGGTGGGGTATGCCGGAACATGTTAACCCAGTTGCACATTGTCATTTAAACTTATTACATACTGCTATGTGGTGTTAGACATAGTACATACTTGTGGCAAAGTGGCTGTTAAATGCCAATGGGAGTGCATGGGCAGGGGTGGCCATGTGTTTTAGCTCGTTTCGGTTTCACTTGTGGCTTAGTATAATACATCATACACATACACACTGTAAACTTTACGAACTCGTATACTGATTTCGTTGATACTCGTGAAACATGAAACTCACCAACTAGACGTAGTTGACCCGTTTTAACTTGCTTTTCAGGTAAAGCGAAAGTGGAATGATTTGCTTATGTGCTTGGTGTTAGAAGGAGATTTGAGTAGCTGTGAATAGACGCAGATATATAATATTAAATAAAAAGCTCGTAAACCGGTTATGTGATTCTCATCTAGTTTGTAAACATAGTACCAACCCATGTAATATGATGTAAATTAGTTTGTGAATTTCTTTATAAACAATGTTGTTGATACCAGTATGATCTGTTACATTCCTGTTTTACGCTTCCGCAACTACCTAGTCGGGGTGTGACAGAAGTTGGTATCAGAGCCATTGGTTATAAAGAATTAGGATGTCCCTTAGGATACCTTAAGATAACCGTAGGCTCGATTAACTCTGGGAATAAAATAATATTAAATAATATACACTGATGATTCTAGTGATGAACGCGAATGGACAAGTGGGTTATTATGGTCCGGAACGTAATAACAGACTTGTTTGTACGAGGAAATTCGAGAAGAAGTCGATAAACAATCGAATAGGTAAAAAACAGCAACATATGTGTATAAAATATAATAATAAATAAAAATCTGTGTATATAAACGATTATTTGTGCTTATGTGTATAAATACCTGCATGTATTTTACTATGATTAATATAGAAGGATATTATTCTTATTACTAACCATTGTGCAGGAATATGTCAAGATCTACTGATCGTTTATCTAATACCCTACCAACATGGTCTGAGGAGTAGGAGGAGGATCCAGAAGAGGGAACTGGGGAGGAATCAGAGGAAATGGAAGAAGGTTCAGATGCAGTAATCCCTCACGAGGTACCCTCAGGTCAACCCGACTTATCGGGTTACCGTTGTGATACCTATCCCCCTAGGGAATCCCCTAGGAATGTTGTAGGACAGGGAGCTACTAGTGCTTATCATTCACCGATTAGAGCACCCAGATCCCCTACTCCACCCGTACAACATACACCAGTACCCCCACCCACTATTAGAAACCGTCAGACCGCTCGTATTTCAGTGCGCCCACCTGAGCACACCTCTCCCCCACCTCGATCTACGTACCATAGGGGAGAAACATCACGTGTCCAGGTCACTGAGATGCCTATTCCTACTTGGGGTTTACCCGCCCCGGTACCCGAGCCACCACGTCATTCTGATTCAGCATGGTTGGGTTTAGCGACTGATCAGCTTTTAGAACAATCACATTCGATAAATAACCTAAACTAGCATAGATATGATATGCAAGATCACATGTGGTACATGCAGCAAGAAATCAGAATTCTGCAAAGATCCAGTGCTCACAGCCACGGGCGTCAGGATCGGGCAATGATACTACTAGGAGTATGTTTAGCGGTTAATGCAGCCCTAGTGGCTGCTGTTGTTTGGTTGTGGCTTCATGTTACAAAGAATGGATAGGACATAGTAGTCTAGCCTTATGTATATAGTCTTTTGATATCCCAAGCAGCATTTTGTTACAGCGTGTTGGGCTGACTTGGGAGTTGTTTGTGGTTTAGTACTATTTCAAGCACTGGCCCTTATCAGGTTAAGTCTACATGTCACTTAGTGACAAATTTTGATACGCATATACAAGCGCTGGCCTATACCAGGTTAAGCCTATGCGCTAATTTTGGATGCATATGTACAGTAATGATTATAATTAATACAAATGTGTTTTCTTTGGCATAGTTGTGTGTTGTGAAATTGTAATATCGTAAAGTTGTGCTGGTCATAGTGAAACGATATTGATTATTATAAAATTGATTATTTTATAGAATGGCCTCGAAGAAAGCAAACCCTTTGTCTAAGGCGGAAGTGGCCGCAATGATTGCCTGTCAACTACAAGCAGTGATACCAACAATTGTAGCACAAGTCACTGCAGGCATACGTGCTAACAATACTGTTAATCAACCTACGAGCACCACCACGACCACTGTTAATACACCTCCGCCGGACACTAATGTAGCCCCGGGTGTTACTACCCCGGTGAATACTGATAATGTCATAAATAATAATAACACTCGCCCAACTATGAATGTCATTGGGAACCCAGAACCTGTTGTGCACCCTGATAATATCCCGAACCCAAACCCTGTACCAGTTGTTAACACAACTAATAATGATAATACTCGGACCAATACCGATAATAACAATAATAATAACCGAGAACTTCACGTCAGGAGTACTCATACAAACAATTTACATCATGTAAACCGATTGAGTTTAAGGGTATTGAAGGACCTAGCGGGCTGGTCAAATGGATAGAAAAGACCGAATCAGTAATTAATATCAGTGAGTGTCCACCGAACCGCGTGGTCAAATTTGCTACCAGTATGTTTCTAGACCAAGCGCTGATGTGGTGGAATACGGTAGTCCAAATAAGGGGACAAGATGCTATTAATCGTATGTCATGGACTGAATTAAAAACCCTCATGCTAAAGCATTTTTGTACTAAAAGTGAGATTCCGAGGTTGGAACACGAGTTATGGAATCTGGAAATGAAAGAAGCGGACCATGTGAGATACACGAATCATTTTAATGAACTGTCCCGCTTAGTTCCGTGGTTAGTTACACCGGAAGCGAAGCGAATTGAACGTTATATCTGGGGACTGACCCCTGCTGTGAGAAGTATAGTGAATTCAGTAGCCCACCCAACATTAGAAAGTGTTGTATCTCAAACGGGTGTCGTTACTTTTGATCTGATGAGAAGTGGAGTGATAAGGATGCCAGGTGAAACAACAAGTTTAAAACGAACTGATTATGGGACAAGAATGCAAGGAAACCCTCAAAACAAACGAGCCCGTCCGAATACCCGAAGTTATGCCATGACCAGTTCTAATGTAAAACAAGAGACCTATAAAGGGACGTTACGAAGTGCAGAAGATGTAACTTTCATCATGTGGGTGATTGCAAACCGATCATTTGTCAAAAGTGTGGAAGAACGGGACACTATGCCCCCAACTGTAGAACCCTCACCAATACTGTTGACCGTTCACCGCAATCAACTCAACTATCTAGACCTCAACCAACCCGCCCACAACTCAACCAACAAACCCCACCTACCACGAACCTCCGTGCCTGCTATGAATGTGGCAATACGGAACACTTTCGGAGATACTGCCCCAATCTGAACCAGGGTGTAGCGAGATGGCAAAACCAAACACAAGCATCAACCTCCAACGCAGCTAGGGGACGCGCGTTTGTACTAGGACCGGGTGAAGCGCGTCATGATCCGAATGTGGTGACAGGTACATTCTTAGTTTCAGGTCAGTATGCTTCAGTTTTGTTTGATACGGGCGCGGATAGAAGTTTCGTATCTGTTAACTTCTTACCTTTAGAAAATATGCCGGTTAGTGAACTAACAAAACCATATACTATAGAACTCGCTAACGGTAAGTCTATACTCGTTAACCGAATAGTCCGAAACTGTTCCCTTATCCTAAACGACCACCCATTCCTTATTGATTTACTTCCAGTGGAATTGGGAAGTTTCGATGTTATAGTCGGTATGGACTGGCTATCTAAGTATAAAGCTGAAATCGTCTGTAAGGATAAGACTGTTAGGATACCTCTTCCGAATGATGAGGCGATGATTGTTCAAGGTGAGAAATCTGGTACGGTATTGCCTCTCGTATCCCAACTTAAGGCATTAAAGTATTTGCGCCAAGGTTGTACATTATACTTGGCGAGAGTAACAGTTAAGGAACCCGAGGAAAAACGAATGGAAGACATCCCAGTGGTACATGAGTATTCAGACGTATTCCCCGATGAGTTGCCTGGTTTACCACCGACCCGACAAGTTGAATTCCGTATTGACTTGATACCGGGAGCAGCATCCATTGCTAAGGCACCTTATCGACTTGCACCTTCTGAAATGCAAGAACTGTCCAACCAGTTACAAGAATTACTGGACAGGGGTTTTATCCGACCTAGTTACTCACCGTGGGGAGCACCAGTGTTATTTGTAAAGAAGAAAGATGAGAGTTTTCGAATGTGTATTGATTACCGGGAATTGAATAAAGTGACTATAAAGAATAGATACCCCTTACCTCGAATTGATGACTTGTTTGATCAGCTCCAAGGTGCGAAGTATTTTTCAAAAATTGATCTTAGATCTGGTTATCATCAAGTAAGAATTCAGGAAGAAGATGTACCAAAAACAGCTTTTCGAACTCGGTATGGTCACTATGAATTTTTGGTTATGCCGTTTGGGTTGACAAATGCACCTGCAGTGTTTATGGACCTCATGAACCGAGTTTGCAAACCTTACCTTGACAAGTTCGTGATAGTGTTTATCGATGACATTTTGATATATTCGAGAAGTAAGGAGAAACACGAACAACATTTGGGGGAAATCTTAGAATTATTGAGGCAAGAGAAGTTATACGCAAAGTTGTCCAAATGTGAATTTTGGTTACAAGAAGTACAGCTTTTGGGGCACATTGTGAACCATCAAGGGATCCAAGTAGACCCAAGTAAAATTGAGGCCATTAAAAATTGGCAAATACCTAAGTCACCAAGAGAAATTCGTCAATTCTTAGGACTAGCCGGGTATTATAGAAGATTCATTGAAAACTTTTCAAGTATTGCCCAACCTCTAACCCTCCTAACTCAAAAAGATCGAGCGTACGAATGGGGAGAAGAACAAGAAATGGCCTTCCATACGTTAAAACAAAAGTTATGTAAGGCTCCAATATTTAGCCTTCCAGATGGAACTGATGAATTGGTGGTATATTGTGACGCATCTCGTAAAGGTTTAGGATGCGTACTGATGCAAAGAAAGAAAGTAATAGCATATGCTTCCCGACAATTAAAAGTGCATGAAAAGAATTATACGACCCATGATTTGGAATTGGGAGCAGTTATCTTTGCATTGAAGATTTGGAGACATTACCTGTATGGCACCAAATGTACCATCTATACTGATCACAAAAGCCTGCAACACATATTTGATCAGAAAGAGCTAAACATGAGACAAAGGAGATGAGTAGAACTATTAAATGATTATGATTGTGAGATTAAATACCATCCGGGTAAGGCCAACGTAGTAGCTGATGCTTTAAGCCGAAAAGACAGAGTCAAACCATTAAGGGTACGAGCACTCGGATTGATTGTTCAAAGTAGCCTAACCGAACAAGTTCGTGTTACACAAGATGAGGCTTTGAAGGCAGATCAGTTAGAAAAAGAAGAACTACATGGGAATGAAAGAAATTTTGAGAAGAAAATTGATGAAGTATATTATTACAAAAACCGGGTCTGGATTCCTACACTTCATAAACTCCGCGAGCTTATTCTTGATGAAGCACATAAGTCTAAATATTCTATTCATCCAGGTACTGATAAGATGTATAAAGATGTTAAAGAATTTTACTGGTGGCCTGGCATGAAAAAGGATATAGCCGTGTATGTAAGTAAATGTGCAACATGTGCAAGGGTGAAGGCGGAATATCAAAAACCTTCGGGAATGTTACAACAACCCAAAATACCACAATGGAAATGGGAACAAATTACCATGGACTTTGTGACGCACCTTCCTAAAACCTCCCGAGGACACAATGCTATCTGGGTAATTGTTGACCGATTAACCAAATCCGCACACTTTATCCCCATCCGTAACAACTACACCACCGAAAAACTCGCTCAAATTTACATCGATGAAATTGTATCCCGACACGGAGTACCTCTTTCGATTATTTCAGATCGAGACAGTCACTTTACTTCACATTTCTGGCAAGCAGTACAAGAAGCCTTGGGAACCCGAATCGACCTAAGTACGGCTTACCATCCCCAAACCGATGGTCAATCCGAACGAACCATCCAAACCTTAGAAGATTTACTTCGTGCTTGTGTACTGGACTTCAAAGGGAATTGGGATCAACACCTCCCGCTCATTGAATTCTCTTACAATAACAGTTATCACAGTAGTATACAAGCAGCACCTTATGAAGCTCTATACGGGCGAAAATGTAGATCACCACTATGTTGGACGGAAGTGGGTGATACCCAAATTTCAAGGTCAGATTTAATTCAGGAAACCACCGATAAGATTCACCAGGTTAAGAAAAAATTGAAAGCTGCCCGCGACCGACGAAAGAGTTATGCTGATGTTCGCAGAAAACCGTTATCTTTTGAAATAGGTGATAAGGTGTTCTTAAAAGTATCGCCATGGAAGGGTGTTATAAGATTTGGAAAGACTGGTAAACTAGCCCCGAGATACATCGGACCTTTTGATATTATTGCAAAAATTGGTCCCGTAGCTTACCGATTAAAACTACCCTTAGAACTGAGCACTATTCACGACGTGTTTCATGTATCGAATCTGAAAAAGTGTTTGACTGATGAAACGGCAATAGTACCACTGGAAGATGTTCAGATCAACGAAAAGCTCAACTTCGTAGAGGAACCAGTAGAAATTGTAGACGGGAAAACCAAACAGTTACGACACAACAAAATTTCATTGGTAAAAGTTCGGTGGAATTCAAAACAAGGACCCGAATATACTTGGGAACGAAAGGACGAATTCCGAAAGAAATACCCACACCTGTTCCCTAAAAAGAAAACCGATTACACATTAAATTTCGAGGACGAAATTTCATAACGGGGGGAGAATGTGACATTTGTGACAAAACGAGGTATACTATATTCATTACGTAACAAGTAAACGATAAATCGGTGAATTCGTAGTGAGTAACCGACCGATACTAATTATGACCCGTATACATACTGAGGGGTCATATACGAGTTATATATATGTTATAGAGGCTAACATATTGATATTTAGGCCCCAGTACGTTTAAAACTCTTTAAACGAAAAAGGTTTCGTTTATCGATACGCTATAAGCTTAAACGCAATCGTTAATATCAAAACGAGCATTGTAGCATCCGTTAAACCGAAAAAGATTTATAAAACACTTATATAACATGTTCTAAGCAATCCGTGAAAATATTTTGGAATTTTACAACGAGTCAATACGTTTTTCTTATTTTACAAAACTAGGCTGAAAAACACTCGATTTCGCGCTGGTTTTCGCACTCGAACTAGTTTTCTTGCGAAAAACCAAACCCGAACTAAATTTTGGACCGAATTTTACGCGTGGCAGGAAAACCGAGGCACCATTGGGCCAAAAAGAGGCCCAATGGGCCCTTATATCCTTGCGGCCGCAAAAGGGGACAGCCCACCCCCTTCTAGTATCTTTTATATAAAAAATATATTTGGAGATATTTTGTACCAAACTTTCCAGAGAATACACCTTTGCTGTTCTTCTTCATCAAGCTTCATCAAAACACTAAGGTAAATAGTGATTTTCCTTGATTTTTAACCATGATTAACATAGTTCAACCATGAAAAATTAATCCTTGATTAGTTTTAAACATGTTTAACCATCCAAAAATTATAAAAATAAAGTAAAATCATGTTTTGATGTTAAACATGTTTACAAACCAGGAACATATATTTTTTTGGTCAAAAACACGGATTAGAACATGAATACAATGTTTTTACGGTTTGAAAGTTCGGTTTGAACCCAAAACCGAAACCCTAATTATCAAGGCTGTCACATGGATGATTTATGCTTGGTTTGATGTTATATGATATGTAGATACATTGAGTTTGCAACCCGAGACCCGGAGAGTCGTTTAAGCTAGCAAAACTCATCGAAAACCGACAAGGTAAACCCGTAACACTCGTTTAGGGGCTGTTTAGTATTAGGTTGTGACGTGCTTATTGTTAGCTTGTGAAAATTTTCAGGGACATTAGGGATCATATAAATGAGTCCCTGTTCAAATTTGGTAATGTTTCGATAAACGGAGAATATTTGGTGAATTTATTTCCGTTTATGAGCCTTTATTTGGGAAAAATAGCTAAAAATATTGAAAACTTCTGAAATTTGGTTTTGGAGATTAATATGTGATGGTAAGATCACTGGTAAAGTTTGGGGATCATTGGAAATGCCTAAGTATGGTTTGTGCAATTATGGTTTAACCGAATCTTAACAGCCGAAAAACGCACAAAAAGGCATTTTGTCAAAAGATTTAGGTTCTGGAGATTTTGCAGGGGCTATGTAATAACATTAATGCCATATTTAAAAATTATTAGATTTTTCGGAGGTCGTTTGATTTAAACGGGCCATTTATTACACGATTATAACCTATTAAATGAATTTTTATAAATAAATAATTAATCATAAAATTTATGAAAATATTTTTATAAAATTCTCTATGTTTTAATGTATCTTTACAAAAATTTACATAATTTATATACAAGTACATATTTAGTTTTGATTAATCAAAGATTTAAATTATAATTGTTTTAACGAAATCGGCAGTTTTGTGTTTAATGGACTGACTGGTATGTCAAAATGTCAAAAGTGGTCAAATATCATATTTTTGAATGAAATTGATAAAAACGAACTTTTTACGAGAATTCCGGACAATTCGGGTGGATTGTACGCGTTTTGTATAATCAAACCCGTGTGAAAACGGAAACGAACCCTGCGATCAAACCAGATACCGAAACCTTAAAATTCTTTCATAAATCAAATCATTTTATCAATCAATATATTTACTTAAGTTTATGTGATCTTACCTAATCACAAAACGCATAAACGATCAACTTGGCTAGGCTCGGGAAATGGTAAAACTGAGCCTAATCCAGTTTTAAACATTTCATAGTATACAACGTCACAATCTAAGACTATGGTCATGTTCTGGGCCTAACAGCTATACCCAGATTATCTATACAGCCCGATTTGGTTTAAACACTGTACTAGTATTAACAGTACGATACCGGTTATAGGATTCAAGCTATAATCGAAACATTCTAGTTACCGATACGTACCACCAGCTCGAACAACATTAAGGTGAGTTTCACGACCCCCACTTTCTAAACTGTTTTACAAACTTTTGGGGTGAAAAGCATGTTTACATATACTTATATACTTGAAAACGTGTGATGATGTGGATTATCTAAGTACTAACACTTGACAAGTCCCCACAAACACAAGTGATTAACTTCGTGCCGGTGACGTGTGAATAGTACTATCGGTTTGACAAACCCAACTGACAGAGCCGGTGTGGTATGCCGGAACATGTTAACCCAGTTGCACATTGTCATTTAAACTTATTACATACTGCTATGTGGTGTTAGACATAGTACATACTTGGGGCAAAGTGGCTGTTAAATGCCAACGGGAGTGCATGGGCAGGGGTGGCCATGTGTTTTAGCTCGTTTCGGTTTCACTTGTGGCTTAGTATAATACATCATACATATACACACTGTAAACTTTATGAACTCGTATACTGATTTCGTTGATACTCGTGAAACTTGAAACTCACCAACTAGACGTAGTTGACCCGTTTTAACATGCTTTTCAGGTAAAGCGAAAGTGGAATGATTTGCTTATGTGCTTGGTGTTAGAAGGAGAGTTGAGTAGCTGTGAATAGACGCAGATATATAATATTAAATAAAAAGCTCGTAAACCGGTTATGTGATTCTCATCTAGTTTGTAAACATAGTACCAACCCATGTAATATGATGTAAATTAGTTTGTGAATTTCTTTATAAACAATGTTGTTGATACCAGTATGATCTGTTACATTCCCGTTTTACACTTCCGCAACTACCTAGTCGGGGTGTGACACAGATAATAAAGAGAATCATAATTCAAACTCTACAACTCGGGCTGTCTCCCGAGTGATGCATCCATCACGCCTATTCCTCGGTGAATGAGTCAAGGTAGAACACATCGACTATTTGATCAGTTATCGGCTCTCCTATGTAGTGCTTCAGTCTATGGCCGTTCACCTTAAATTTCCCGCTTCGATCTTGTATCTCAATCGTGCCATACGGGAAAACCTCAGTGACCGTGAACGGTCCCGACCATCGGGATTTCAACTTTCCCGAGAATAACCTCAACCGTGAGTTATACAGTAAAACCTTATCCCCACACTTAAAATGCTTATTACCCTTCAATTTCCTGTCATGCAGTTCCTTCGTATGCTCCTTATACCGAAATGATTGTGCGTATGCGTGATCCCGGAGCTCCTCTAATTCGTGTAATTGATGGAAACGATTACCCTCTGCGGCTGGTAAATCAAGATTAACCCTTTGAAGGGCCCATGAAGCGCGGTGTTCCAATTCAACAGGAAGATGACAGGCCTTCCCATAAATCATCCGAAATGGTGTGGAACCAGTCGGAGTCTTGTAGGCTGTACGGAAGGCCCACAGAGCGTCATCTAATTTGTCGGACCAATCCCGACGATTTGAACCAACCGTTTTCTCGAGAATACGTTTGATTCCCCGATTACTCCCTTCTACTTGCCCACTAGTCTGTGGGTGGTAGGCGGTCGCAAGCCGATGGGTGACCCCATAACGCTTCAACGCCTTATCCATCTCCGAGTTGCAAAAGTGAGTACCTCGATCACTGATCAAGGCTTTCGGGACTCCAAAACGAGCAAATAGACTTTTTAGAAAACGGACTACCACTCGGGCATCATTGGTGGGTAGAGCTTTGGCCTCAACCCACTTAGACACGTAATCAACGGCCACAAGTATGTATTTGTTTCCACGCGAAGATGGAAACGGTCCCATGAAATCAATACCCCACATTTCAAAAACCTCACAAACTTGAATGGCATTCTGGGGCATTTCGTTTCGCGAAGAAATGTTGCCGACACGCTGGCAACGATCACAACTCTTAAGGAACAGATGAGCATCCTTAAAGATAGACGACCAGTAAAAACCAGAATCAAAGACTTTCTTTGCCGTAGAACTCACACCGTGGTGACCTCCAGTCTGTCCCACATGACAATGGCTCAAAATTTGCCATCCTTCCTTGACATCTACACACCTTCTAATAAGCTGATCAGCACCAATGCGGAAAAGATATGGATCGTCCCAAAGGTAAAATTTGATGTTAGCAAAGAATTTCTTCTTTTGCTGGTAAGGCATCTTTGGGAGGTATCCGTCAGCGAGATAGTTCGCGAAATCAGCAAACCGTGGAAAACCTTCCTCTTGTGCCGTAACAAACATCAGACTCTTCGTCGGAAAACGATCGTCGATCCTAATTCCCGAATCTCCTAAATCAACTCCCTCTAGACGTGAAAGATGATCAGCCGCCACATTCTCGGCCCCCTTTTTATCACGGATCTCTATATCGAACTCTTGAAGTAACAGGATCCATCGGATAAGACGAGGCTTAGCATCCTGCTTGCTGAAAAGATATCTAATAGCGGCATGATCCGTATAAACAATCGTTTTGGACAAAACCAGATAGGACCTAAATTTGTCGAAAGCGAACACCACAGCTAAAAGCTCTTTTTCGGTGGTGGTATAGCTTTCCTGTGCGCCATTTAAGGTCCGGCTCGCATAGTAGATCGGATGGAAATGTTTACCCTTCCGTTGTCCAAGAACCGCTCCGACTGCAAAGTCGCTCGCGTCACACATCAATTCGAATGGTAAGACCAGTCGGGAGCAACCATGATCGGGGCGTTAACGAGTTTGTCTTTTAGAAGATCGAACGCCTCGATACACTGCTCAGAAAAAAACAAATGGAGCATCCTTCTCCAAAAGTTTGGTCATGGGTCTCGCGATTTTAGAAAAATCTTTGATGAACCGGCGGTAGAACCCGGCATGACCTAGAAAGCTACGAATTGATCTCACAGAAGTAGGCGGGGGAAGATTAGAAATGGTCTCGACCTTTGCCCGGTCAACCTCTATCCCCGCACTTGGGATCCGATGACCTAGAACAATGCCCTCGCGAACCATGAAATGACACTTCTCCCAGTTAAGGACTAGGTTGGTGTCAACGCAGCGGGACATCATCTTCTCGAGATTTGATAAACAATGATCGAAGGAACTCCCAAATACGGAAAAATCATCCATGAACACCTCCATGGAGTCCTCGATCATATCATGGAAAATGGCCACCATACACCTCTGGAATGTGGCCGGAGCGTTACAAAGTCCGAACGGCATACGTTTGTAAGCAAACGTTCCATAAGGACAGGTGAAAGTGGTTTTCTCCTGGTCGTCGGGAGCTATCGGAACCTGGAAGTACCCGGAGAAACCATCTAGGAAACAGTAGTACTGCTGACCTGCTAAACGCTCTAATATCTGATCAATGAATGGGAGAGGAAAGTGGTCTTTCCTGGTGGCATCATTCAGTCGGCGATAGTCGATGCAGACTCGCCATCCCGTCACAGTCCTCGTGGGAATATGCTCGTTCCTCTCGTTGGTGACGACAGTCATGCCACCCTTTTTAGGAACCACTTGGACTGGACTCACCCAAGCACTATCAGAAATGGGGAAAATGATCCCCGCATCAAGGAGTTTAATGATCTCCTTCTTTTCGACCTCTTGCATTTTCGGATTAAGACGCCGTTGCGGCTGGACAACAGTTTTGAAATTTTCCTCCATGAGGATTTTATGAGTGAAAAACGAAGGGTTGATACCCTTGATGTAGAAAATCTTCGATGCAATAGCCTCCTTGTGCTCTCGTAGCACCCTCAACAACTTCTCCTTCTCGACCTCGGTTAAAGCAGATGCAATGATAACCAGAAGCTTCCTCTCTTCATCTAAAAATGCATACTCAAGGTGGGAAGGTAGATCCTTAAGCTCTAAGGAAGGAGGAGGACTCTCGACCGAAGGTCGGTCCATCGGATCGTCTCGCACGATCTCAGCAGACACGCCAGATTTAGGGACATGCGACTCGGTGTCGTCGTCTAAGGACTGATTGGTCACGGCAACCATTGCAATCTCCGAAATCTCCCTATCAAGAATCTGGGTGTCGGAGGCAGACCCTCCACAAATTTCGCTGAGAAACTCCCCGACATGCTCCATGATGGTATCAATGAAGTATAAGGAGTCATCAGCAGACTTGGGGTGTTTCAGTGACTGTTGAACGTCAAAGGTGACGTTCTCATCCCCAACTCTTAAGATTAATTTACCCTCGCAGACATCGATCAATGCCTGTGCAGTGGCAAGGAATGGTCGGCCCAAGATGAGTGGGACACTATCGTCATCGTTCATGTCCAGGATGACAAAGTCCACCGGGAAGATGATCTTGTCGACACGAACAAGCATGTTCTCGACCACCCCTCGGGGGTATTTAACAGAACGATCAGCAAGCTGGATTCTCATACGGGTAGGCCTCGGTTCGCCTAGACCCAACTTGCGATACACGGAATACGGCATGAGATTAATACTGGCACCAAGATCTGCCAGCGCATGGACGACCGTATTATCACTCAAGATGCAGGGAATTGTGAAACTCCCAGGATCGGACATCTTTTCTGGTAACTTTCTCTGCAAGACTGCAGAGCAACCAACACTCAGAGGAATGGAAGAGACTTCGGCTAACTTCTATTTGTTCGAAAGAATATCCTTAAGAAACTTTGCGTATTTGGGCATTTGCATAAGTGCCTCAAGGAAAGGAATATTAAGATGAAGTTGCTTCAGAAGATCAAGAAATTTGGAGTTATGCTCCTCGTCTCTATCCCTATGGACTCTCCCAGGATATGGGAGTCTAGGTTTGTAGACTCTCGGTGGTGTGCTGGGTAATGGTTGGTTCTCGGCCTGTGCTGAACTTCCGGGGCTGTGCCTCTGATGAACCTTGGCCGGTGGAGACTCCAACTAAATCTCCTCGTCTACCTGCTCCTCTACATCTACCGCGGGCTCGTTAACGACTCCTCTCGTCGCCTCTTGAATCACGGGCTCGCTACGTGCCCCTGCACCGCTCCTTGTCGTCACAGCCTTCGCGAATGCCTTTGGATTTTGTTCAGTGTTACTTGGAAGTGTACCTGGCGACCTCTCATTTAGACGACTTGCTATCTCTCCTATCTGACGCTCAAGATTTTGAATTGACGCTCCTTGATTTCTCATGAATGACTCGTGCTCCCGGAATTTCTCTTGAGTTTCTTTGTGACGGGAGTCCTCTTGAGTCATGAGTTGTGACAGTATCTGTGTTTGCTGTGCCATCATCTCCTCTAACGTGGGCTTCTTCTCCCCACTACTCGTTCCCTCACCGGAATCCTGGAATAGGCTCTGACGTTGCTGGAAGCCGGACTGATTTCCGTTCCTCCAGTTGGAATTTTGGTTACCTCTCCACCCCGAATTATAAGAATTGAAAGAATGTTGATTTCGGTTTGGATTATTAACGAAGTCGACTGCCTCCTCCTGGAAACCTACGGGGCACTGAACAATCATGTCCCCCTTTACAGATCTCGCATAACTTACTTTTCACCTGCAAGTCCTTCACGATCTTTGCTAACGCTTCAACTTGTGCCGCAAGTGCGTTGCTCGTGTCGACCGAATGCATGCCGCGTGATAGGGAATCGACGGTTTTGGTACTCTTAACTGGTGGTCGCTGGTATCCACTCATGGCTAAACCGTTTAAACAAGGCAATGCACTCATCCGTATCCTTCGTTGTCAGTAAGTTACCTCCTGCAGCTGTGTCGAGCATACTCTGAGTTGCGTACGTCACTCCGTTGTAGAACTTCTCAACAACCGCCCAGTCTTGTAGGCCGTGGTTTAGACATAACGCAAGTAGATTTTTGAACCTTTCCCACGCCTCGTAGAAGCTCTCGGTGTCCTCCATCTGGAAAGAATGAATTTGGTTACGCAAACGAGCGGCCTTAGCCGGAGGATCGTATTTTTCAAGAAATTGGGTCTGCATGGCAGCCCAAGTAGCAATGGATCCCTGTGGGAGGGACTCAAGCCACAGACTCGCATGATCAACGAATGAGAACAGAAAGATTCGGAGTTTGATGGCGTCTTCGGATACGCCGGCAAGATGAAACGTGTCGCAAATTCGTGTGATGCGAGTGATATGAGCATGTGGGTTCTCATGGAGTAACCCGTGAAATTGAGCAGAATGAGCAATCGTGTTCAGAACATTAGATGGAATCTGCCAAGTCGTTTGAACTCCTATAGCTGGTGGAGCAATGCTGGATCTAGCGCCAGCATCGACCGGACGGGCCCGGTCTGCAACTGTCATCCTCGGTGGTGGATTCGCGTCGCCCATAATTCTATCCCTAATGACGGGTTCAGAAAAAGTAGGAGAAGAGAACGTATTACTGACGGATGTAGATGAACTGGAAGACGGTTTTGTACGACGTCTCTCAAAAATCTCTCTCTCTGGTTCGGGAAATCCTTCAATTTCTGGTGGTCCTAGAGATCGAGTACGTCGCATACAACTATTAAAATAAATAAAAGAAACTATAATTAGCTAAACTATTTTAAACTAACAAACAAAACAAATAAGAAAGACAAGTAGTAAACAAGGCAAGTCCTAACTCGAGTCGTTCTTAATACGCCTCAAACCATGTCCCCGGCAACGGCGCCAAAAACTTGATGTGCGAATATATATATATATATATATATATATATATATATATATATATATATATATATATAAAACACAAGTCGCAACTAAGCTTTAAAAACCAAACAATCTATCCTAGTTCACACAAACGGCAAGTGTACCGGTCGCGTATAGTACAGATGAGGAAAGTCCGAATATCGAACTCGAAGACACGTGAAAACTTTTATAATCACTAAACTCTAACCAAGACTCACCAAAATATTTAATTGATTTTTTTTAGATTTAATTTAACTACTTAACTTAACTAAATGAAAACTTTTGAAAAAACTTCGGAAACTTTGACTGCAGTGATAAAAACGTCTACCTAGGTAAGAATCATATTGAAGGAGATGACAAGACAATGGATTGAAAACTCTCACGACACCGGTTCTAAAGGATGACACAACTAAGGTTCGCTCAAGAAGGTCAGATCACCTCTCGGTCTCACTAACAAACTCTAACTTATCTTAGTTGATTTTAAGAACAAACCGGGAAAGCAAATTATTAACGTGTTCTAATGCTGACTCACCTCTCGGTCTCACCGACACACAAGCCTAATGGAAACGAATACTACACAACCAAGGATAGAGGAACAATTCAACTTAACTTAAACTAGACCAACTAATCGCTCAAACCCCCAAACCCGACAAGAACAAAACCCGCTCTCGCGCGATCTTAATTCTAACAAGTAAAAGTAATGAGATAAGTTTTCTTCTTATCACCTCTCGGTCTCTAAGAAGGTGTTTCACAACTGATTTTATCTAATTAATTTACCCAGTTATCCCTACGGTTGTACTTCCCGCAAATAAACCCTAAACACAAAGTAAAGAGCCTTAAACATGCAACAACTAATCAAAACCAATTCAATTAATTAAAGCACGAGGTTATTAGGTATAATCAAACAAAACACAGCCACTAAACACAATCTAATTTACTGTTAAATCAAACTTTACATTAACAATTTAAGCCATGATCATTAACAATCCATATTACTAGTCAAAACCTAACAATATTCATCAAACCTAGGTAGAACAAACAAGATTAGCTACTCATTAAATTTGGACAGCAGCATAAATTCGAATTAAACATCATATAACTCATCATAAACATAAGAAAACTCATTCAATGATCAAGAACAATCAAACACAAATCAATCTCTAAGTAACTTTCAAAACAATCAAACAAAAAGATCAAACTAAACAAGTTAGGGTTCTTGAACAAGAAACAAAGTTTAAAGATGATTAATTAGGGTTATATGGCTGAGATTATGGATTTATAAGACCTTTAGCTACTGTATAAAACCCTCCTTGGTGTTCTTCTTCTCTTCCAGCCGTCACAGCCACCAAACCCTAGCCGCCTCAAGCCTTTTCTTCCTTCTCCTTGCTGCTGCCGATCGCAATCTGCCTAGGGGGTTGGGGCTGCTGAATTTCGGGATTTAGGGCTGTTCTATGGCAGAAAATTAAGTTAATTAACTTAATATAGTATCATGTAAGGCTTCTAACTTGTGGGCTTGGGTCGGGCCTTGAGTTGTAGTTTTGAAACTTGACCAAAAAGGCCCCTAGAATCTTCCAACTTAACTCTTTTTTCACCATCTTTCATAAACCTACAATTAACATTTAAACTTTGTAAATTTTTGCACTTAACCCCCAATACTTTCATAAAATAAACAATTAAGCATAAAAATCATGATAAAATCATAAGGAAAGTAAGTGTGTTTTACAACACATCAGTTTGACATACGAGGACCGAAAGCATCTTAAGGCCTCGTGTAATAGTCAGTTGTTGAATCAGCCTGAGGAAGATGATTGGGAATATTTAGAGTTCATGTGTGAAGATTCCAAGGCAGAAGCAGCAGCTGAAAAACGAAGACGGGGTAATTCATCCAGATCGGTTAAGTCAGTCACGAGCGAGTCTGAAAGGATTGCTGAGTTAGAACATGAACTAGCTGAGTTAAAAAAGGATAAGAAGAGAGAGGTCGGGAAAGTTGGTGTTAAATTCCCGGTTTGTGAAGATTGTGGTGAACTCGGGCATAAGGCAGAAAATTGCCCCGAGTATTATGATGATGAGGAGGATGACACCGAGGAAGTTAATTATGCTTACGGGGATTCCAATGGTCAAGGGTTGAATTCAAACACCTATCACCCGGGCCTGAGGAATCACCCGAACTTTCATTATGGAAACGCGTCTACACAAATGAACCCGAACTTTCAGGGATCGAGCCAGAACAGGACGCAGGGTAATTACCGCCATGGAGGTTATCAGCAGCAACAAGGTTCGTATGATCAGAATCGGGGGTATAACAGAGACGGTAACCGGTGTGGACATTTATCGGGTAATCAGGACCAGCAGAGGGGGTCCTCGGGAAATGCGGATGAGTCGGTGCACTCAAAGTTGGATGCATTGATGAAGTTTATGATAGATCATAAGGCTGAGACGAAGAAACAGTTTGAGTTACATGATAAGTCAGCAGGGGCAATGTCAAAGCAAATTGGTCAGCTCGCAGCAGATATGGCAAAGTTGCAAAAGAGTGCAGGTCAACTCCCGAGTGATACTACAGTCAAACCGAACCATTACTGCTCAAGTTCCAAGAAGGGAAACAATGTGCACATCAATGCTGTAAGTCTTTTACCTCATTTTGAAATTTCTAGTGTTGAAGTGAATTCACCACCACAATTTGTTGAGGGGGTGGTGGAAGATTTTAGTGGTGAGAGTGATTGTGTCGGTAAAAATGAATCAATTTTTCAAAATGAATCACAACCAAAAACATATGAAATGTCTTTTTGTGAAAATTGCACATGTGAAAAATGTTTAAATGGTAAATTGACCAACATGAGAGATGAGGAGGTGGAGAATAATACCACCTCAAGTAAACTCCAAGACCCAGGAGTGCCGCTTTTATCAATTCAAATTGGGAAATTTAAAACTGATCGGGCACTTCTAGATCTAGGAGCATTTGTTAGTATCATGCCCGGTAGTTTATATGATCAATATGAATTTGGCCCATTAGAAAGGGTAAACACCACCGTGGTTTTGGCGGACCAAACTCATACACTTCCCCGGGGCATGGTGACTAATGTAATGGTTCAAGTGGAGGGGTTTTTCTACCTAGTTGACTTTCTTGTACTTGACTATGCTAAACGTGTGAATAATACACAACCACAAGTCATATTGGGTAGGCCATTCCTTGCCACAACACATGCGGTGATTAATTGTGCTAATGGGATATTGGAAATCAAGTGTGGAGACCGTGATAAACGGTTATTATTGTTTGAAAATTCTACTAACCCTCTTGTTGACAAGTGTGTATCCTTGGACATGGATCGTAGAAAAGAGGAATGTTTTGTGATTAACAGGATAGATAAGAAGGGATTTGAGAAACTACAGAGTGAAAAGGTGGAAGAGAAAGGTAACCGAACAAGGAAGAAGAAAGTGAGACAGCCACCCAAACATAATGATCGAGAATGGATATTGAGGATGTTCGGGACAGATTCTGGCCTATCAGAAGACTAGCAACAAATGATTGAAGAAAAGCGTGTTTATAATGAGAAGGTTGCACGGGAGCGGGCCAGACGCCCACCTTGATTGGCATACAAGTTTCAAAAGGGTGGTAATTGTACATTTTGTATATTTTTAGTTTCCATTTTGTTTTAGTTTTTATATTACTAATTGTATTTCAAGCGTACCATCATAGCAAAAGCTAAGTGTGGGGATACCGCACCATCAGAAAACGAAGTTTCAGTTAAGCGATCCAGAGTGCTTTCATGTTCTTTTTTCTGTGGTTAATCCATGTACGTGTAAATTTTGTTGTATTTGGAACTTTGTGGGTGTAGTTCACTATAAACCCTCACGAGACCCCGCTCGTCCTCCCGGGCTACCGGGGGGTTTACAGGGCTTGTTGCATACGCTAAATGCAATCGTGATTCCTACGAAAGTGAGTTAGGTCTTTTAACGTTTTTAACTAACTTAACAGATTTTATTATGAAACGAATTAATTTGGCTTGGTAATGGTTTAATAAAATTAACAATTATTCATTTTCGAAACTTTTAAAAGACCTATTTCTTACACTTGTGAGAAACTTGCTTCTACACATCTCGAGATTTTGCAGGTTCGATTGTCAGTTTGGTAATTGGATGAGATGAGAGTATACGAGTGTTACGAGAGTTCACGAGCCGACTAGTCCTTCTCCAGTCACGTTAATATCAGGTGATTTCAGTTTCATAATTTAATTTTGTTTATATTACTTTAAACGTTAAAAGTGTAATTGTATAATTATTAGTAGAACCACCACACCTGACCCCCGAATTTTTAAAATTGCTTAATAGTCAAAAAGTCAATTTCAACCCCGTACCTCAAATGTTTATTAATCGTTCTACCATGTTTAAACTTGAGGACAATATTAACTATTCTTACATTGAGGACAATGTAAACCTCAAGTGTGGGGATGAGGGAAATTTGAAAATTTTAGCCCGATAGTACCTCGAAGAGTGTTCAGAAACCAAAGTTGTTAACTGTTAATTATTGCCATTAATGCCAAGTCATAGGTTTCTGGTCATGGTTGGTTTTTCAGCATCTCATTAGTCTTACTCACAAATGTTTTTATAACGAGAAGTTGAAAATGGGGTCGTTTAGGAGAGAATAACGAGTTATGGGGACATGTACACATGTTTATATCGTCAGACCTATTCCTCCGGTACGTGTGTGAGTTGACCCAAATATATATAATACACATATAATATATAGTACACACATATCATTTGAGTGTTTTCACTGATGTTCATGGATTACGGGATCACAGTTGGCAAAATGCAAAAGTGATAGAGGCAGCTAGGCTAAGCCTCGTCTGGATGAGCGTGAGTGTGGGTATTGGGGGGTTGGGGCCTCATTATTACACATATGAGGTGAGGTTAATGTGAGGGGCGGAGGGTTGGGTCCCTTAGAAAACCTTTATTGGACTTATTTTTCAATTGTTTAACCCCGACATTATGTTACGAGACGATCCAACTTACTACGTTTATTTGTAATTGTAATTGTTTTTGTTTTTGTATTTGTATTTGTTCCATATTTAAGCATCACGTTATTATGCTTAAAAAAAACTTGTGGAAAAGGCCAAAAAGATGTCTGTTTATATTCAGTTATGTATTCAGTAGTTCGTTTATGTAAAAAAAAGGAAAAAAAAAAGAAAAAAAAAATATGAAATCAGTATGTATGTTAGTTTGCTTATTTAGAGGTTTTATAATAAGTCAGTCAGTTTGTATAGCAGTTTCATTTATTTAGATGTTTTGTAATAAGCCGGGTCAGATCGTTTGAGCTACTTAAATATTTCCCTTCCATACCCTTACACCTGGCCCCGTTACAACCCTTTTAAAGACCTCTTGATTTGCATTTGTGCCAAAGCAGCTTGATGGATTAATATGTACTTATGAGTGATATTGAGAGCTGAGTGATACTGGCACATCTTTTGCTAGTCCATATATCAAACCGAGAAGAGAAATGTTATATTACGAGTGGTATGAGCATGTGTGCCTTAACCGGAAACAAAGTACACCTGTCTGGGCGGCTCTATTGTTTTTATTATAGCATTTACCGTATTTGTGAGATGTCAATCTAAAAGCAGTGTCAGTCTGGGAAAATGGGTATGACCTTAAACCTTACTAGTATTAATGGCGATAATCTACATACCTATGATGGAGGTTAATGTTTACTTTAGAGTTTGCTTGAGGGCAAGCAAAAGATAAGTGTGAGGATGTGATGGTCGGGTATTTTGTATGTATTTTAGTGTGTTAATTATGTAGTTTTATTGAGTATATTGTTAGAACTTTGGTACTTCATACGTGCTTTTGTATTTCAGGTAATTGATCGTTAAAGATGCTAAATGGGAGACCTGTACGAGCATGGAATGATATCTCGGGAAGACCGAAGCATTATTTGATGTCTTGGGAAGTGTTTCAAGGATTCGGGAAGAGTATAGATGAGTGATCATAAGCCGATGCTAAAACTGAACAAGATGGGTTGACGAAATGCGACCTTGAAGTAAAACGAGCATATACTGAGCTAGAAAATGAGTTACAAGAGCCATAATAAATGAATTTTGGGTTTCTCGACGAGAGGAATCTGAAAATGAGGTTTTCTTAGGTCGCGGACCACGATGGGATGGTCATATGGCTATCGCGTACCGCGACAGGAGTGCAGACGGGAATTTTAGGCTTATATGTTATTTTTCATTCTGAAGAACCCTAACTCCGTTTGACGAACCATAGACGACCAGAAGAAGCTATTAGGCGATTTTGGGTGAATTCCAGAGCTACCAATCATCTCTTGATCAATCCTAATGGCCTTCCTCATCATAATTGAAGATCTATCGATGACGATGCTCGGCTAGTCTTCTCTAAATCATACCTGGGATGTAAAGTTTGTAACAACTTCAGTTTCCTCATGTGACTAAGAACATTTATGTATAACTGATTATGGTTAATCTATGATTATTGATGTTTAGTATATCTGTGTGTTCAGTCGGTTTTGGTTTACGTTGATCTGAACGATTAGTTACCACTTTCTATAATAATTGATCATAGGGTTGTTTGATTAGGTTGAATACGACAAAGCATATAATTTCCCTTAACTGAGTCACACTGGCAGGGACCGTTTGATAACCAGTGCCGTGTGTAAAGCAATTATTGTTGCCTAAGGTTTTGTCTTGTTGATCAGTCTGTAGTTAACCGTTAATAATTAATCTGTTAGGTTGCATGAGATACTGTTGGTTGCTTACTTGAATTCCCGGGTGTGATTTGCTTTGTTAACTGCTTACAACTCGTTTATTTGTTCGTTGCTTAGTTCTCTACATTTACTAAAATTGCTTGTGTGATCAGCACTAAAAATCAGTCACTTCATAATTAGAAATCTATTACACGAATACATTGACCACATACTCCTTGTGATACGATACCCTACTTGCTCTAACTATTTAGTATAATTAGGTTTTTGATTGACTCAAACGACGGTCATCAAATTGTCGATTAAAGAGGTAGTTCAAAGGTGATTCTTAACAAATCAAACAAAACTTAACATTAATCATCAACAACAACATTAATCCAAAGATAGAAAATAACAATTGTTATAATATAAAGAAATTGAACCTTGTTGATAGATAATTTACAAGAAAGGGCGTCGGAGGAAGAGCCGATGCTATGGAGGAAGGACGGCGCGGGAGGTGGGGCTGGAGTGCGGTGGCAGAGGTGGGGCTGGAGGGCAGTGGCAGAGGTGCGGGTGGAGGGCGGCGCAGAGGTGGGGAGAGGGGGTGACGGGAAGAGGGTGGGAGATATGGTGGCTAGGGTTTGTGGAGATAAATGTCTGATGATATTGTGAATACGTGAAAAAGTTTAGAAGATGTGAGAAGTGAGTGGTCCATGCCTACGTCAAGAAGAGGGCGCACAGACCTTTTTTAATGAATTGTCTTCCGGAAAACAAACGGCCTGTAAGCTTTAATGTCTGCGCGTGATGTGTACGGCGTAAACAAAAGAGGTCAGGAAACTCTTTTATGAAAAACAAACATCCCCTAAGTAAATTAGAATACTTTTATTATAAAAGACTTAACCACAAAATCCCTTGACTCTAGAAATTTAACAACTTACACATTTTAGTTAATGGACTTATAGAAACACGATATGTGATTCTACCAATTGTGTAAGAACCTTAATATTTATCTTCATGAATGTGATATAATCTGGATAAGATAAGATCATTATATGTCGATGTCAATATAGTGTATCTATAGTTATTAAGTTTGATGTCATTAAGATCATTGTTTGTTAAACAAAAACAATTAAGCTAGCTATAACACAATATGTGATTCTATTGTCACTAACATAAGTAGCCATTATGGAAAATAGTTAGCATGCGACAAAGCTACAAGCTAATCTTTACATAGTATATTAATTAGACCTTATTTATGTTTATCTTTCTGAAAGTGAAATTTGTATGTGGTGATTGCTAATCATGTGAATAAGATCATTGTAAGTCGTCGATATAATGCATCTATATAAAATACTAGCTTTAGAGTTCATGTTATACACGGGATGATTCAAATATAAAATTACAAGTAAATAAATAATTAAATAACGTATATGAAAAAATTATTTTGCATCTATGTTTGTATCTATACTATGTGCACATAAATTGATTTTATTTTATCACAAAATGATTTTTTTAAATGAACTTAATAAAAAAATGCATCTGCAACAAGGTACCCGATAACGCTCTTTCTATTGAATAATTCATTCTCGGTGTCATATATGTATAATTGAAAGAATTTTGGTTATGAACTAATTTCGAAAATAAGACTTCTCATACGATAGTAGTTCAAACCACCCAGCCTAAATATAGAAGGAGTATTACCTTTATTGATATATTTATCAACATACCACCTGATGTGTGAAAAACTATATATAAATATTAATAATTAGTTCTCTCAATTCAACACTAAGTCTTAAATTTATAGAATCAAACAATCCTAACTAAGCTTCACACAAACAACAAGTGTACCGGCTGCGTAGCAGCACAGTCTAATAGAAGTTCGGATGTTGAACACAAAGACACGTGAGAACCACGGCTCAAATACTAAACCCTAACCTAAGTCCTGCCTAAATAATATATTTATTTATCTTATTTAATTAAAACTAACTAAAATTAACTAACTTAACTTAACTAATGGTGAAACTTAACGAAACTAACAATAATAAGATAACGAATCACCTAGGTAGGATGACTTAACGGTCGTAAGATGACACGGGTGCGAACACGTGGTTGACTCCATGGTTCTAAAGATGGGCTAACATAGATGAGGTCAACTCAACTGGGTCCCTACGGTCAATTTTACCAGAAAACCCTAATAACGTCTAGATAGCTTTTAATTCATGGTTGTTAATCTGCATACCCTAATAACTCATCACTTGGTCCATGTCTAAGTTACAGATCTCACTAAGGCTCGAGCTATTACAAACCTAGGAGAAGAGGGTAATTCAATACTAAGAACAAAATAACACAACTTACAAACTTAACTTAGTCGACAGCTGGAAAAACGCACGTGGTCTCGCAACGAATAACCAAATCAATTAAACTAGAACGATAAGCTGACACCTAAGGTTTTGGTCCAAATCAAAGGTGGTGAAGTCACTGACTTTAATGATCCAAGAAACACAAACCCTAATGGTATGCCTACCACAATCAATCAACACACAAAGTATTAACCGAAACATGCAATTAACGCCTACACCTCATGCAATAATCAACCACACGGGACACATGAAACCTAAAACACATTTAGGGCAGCGGGTTAACACGGAATAATATCACAAAATATGAACTTTACAATAGATAAACAATCAACGACTTGCTAAGCACCCTAAACTAGTTAATTTTAACCGTTAAACATCAAAACTAGGTGATTCAAACAAGTTTAGCCAACCAAAATGAATGAACAACATATAATAATAATTATTAAGCTCAGAGCATCCATTATAATCTGATTAAAAAACTTGTTTCAAAGTCTAAAACTCAAAAACGAATTCACAAACGTTAAAATAAGCAAAACCGACAATCGGTTGATGAAACTCAAATCCGGAAGCTCCTCCTCCTTGGTATTTCTCCTAGAACAGATGTGAGACGGCTGGAATGATGTATTTGTCATTTTTTCTTCACAGGGTTCTTTACATATATTATTAATGTCACACCCCAACCTACGGCGGAAATGCCGGGGCGAGAACTGATTGTCATAGCTCACAAGGTTACTATAATGAAATTATAAAGCGACAATATCTAATTAATTGATTTATTATCAAACAACATTCATATACAACAAAAATAAAGAAAATTACAAATACAAAACCAACTATTAAACCATAGCACATACATAAACAATCAACCATAAAGAAAGGGCTAAACCGTTGCCATGCGAATGGGCATTGGTTACCAAAAATGAGGTGTCGGTGAAACCATTGCCAATGCGATCGGGCTCCGGCCACTACGACGGTCGTATGATCATACTATAATGAGATTATGTTGGACCTCTCCGAATGCGATTCAAGTAACCAAGTAAGCAAATAGCAAGTAACATGCAATCATTCAATTGATACCCAGCACAAAGATCACAGTTTGCGTTTGAGAAATAATAAGATAAATAATATGATAAATGGTACGCAAGTGTCCCCAAAACATTTGAAAACAAGTAAAATAGGGGAGTGATTACTCACCTGATCAGATGGACGAAATACAAGTGATAATATGAGAGAGATGAACCCTTCGGGATACACCGACAAGGATTCATAGTTAAATAGAATAATATAAATTTATAAATTAATTATAAATTATTTAACATAATTTAATATTATGAGTTATTAACAACTGAGATAATGCGTATAATAGACTTGAGATTTCGATGTTATTTGAGTTATGTTGGAGATTGAATTGTCTATTTATTGAACGATTATTTTCCATTTGTTATTATGATATCATTATTTTTAGTTTAAATAAATAATTAGGAGCTGAATGCTTATATAATTATATAAATAATACTTAAATAAATATAAAGCAATTATAAACGTGTACATAAATATAACTTGGAATAAAACGTTCAACAACAAGAAAACATGAATTAGAAGTGTCGGGTTTTGGTAAAATAAAGTTTATTATTATTAAGATATAATTATAATTCATACATATATATATATATAAACGAAAACTTTAAACGAGGTTTGACACGTAACATAACTCCAAGATGTCGGTTTTAATAAAATAATGTTTATCTAATAATTAATATAATTGATCATTTATTAAAATTAATTATAATAATCAATTAAAAACTAATAAATAGAAAATAAAACCTAAAAATTGGGGTGGCAGGGTTCGAACCCGTGACCCCCAGATCCACAACACACAGACCAAACCAACTGAACTAGCTGCTTGACTGAGTTATAAATGAAAAGTATATATTATATGCAGACATGGACAAAACCCCCAAATCATATAAACCCTAGAAGTTCAATTGGTTAATCTGTTCATTGTGTGTTTAATTAATGTTAGGGCTTCGATTAAATAGATAAGCGCGATCAAAATGAATGAATCAGTTACCTGCTACAATGATGATTTGCTGGTGAACGACGAAGACAACCCGACGGCTAGAAACATCGATGAACAGGGGCCAAAATCATTACAATTCAATTTAGGGGTTATGATCGACGGGTTAGGGTACTGCGACTGCAAGTTTAATTTAATTATTATGAAGATTATCGTGTATGTTTATACGCGGGTTTTAGACGGGGTTTTCACAAGGTTTGGTAGGATCAATATAAATTCTTTTTACCTAATTGGTAGTTAGGTTTGTTATCTTTTAATCTTATAAACGATCTTATAGAATCAATTTCAGTTTTAACGAGAAGATTAAGGAACAAGAAAAACATCGGGTTATGGGTTTGGGCATAAAAACGGGTATGGATCTTGAATGTTGGGTTGGGTTACCAGGTTATAAGGATCATAATATGATCTTTGCATTTTAGTCCTTAAACTTTGAAAGTGGAAACATAAAAGGATAATAGTTTTAGTTTAGGATAATTTTTGTCACTACTTGAAAGTTAAAAATATATTATATAAATAATTAAACAATAATATAATAACATTTAAAATTAACTCGGTAAATGCGTGATCATAATTTAATAAAATAACCCGAACATAAAAGTGGTTCGGGTAATAGCCATTATATAATATTGGGAAAACCCGAGTTGTTACAATTAAACTTGTAAAACAAGCCAAACTAAGTCAAAACCCAAACCCACAAGGCCCATATAGGACAAATTAGTCGTGGTCAACAGAAGTCAAAGGGGTGGGCATGCTTGGGGCGTCGCGCTACGTGAACTTCAAGCCTTAGGTGGTCGCAGGGCATGGCCAGGTCATTTGGCTGGTTTTTTGTTTTCTGACTCGCTTATCTTCAAACACGCATACAGGCTGCATCCGAATCCCGTTTGAGCTGATTTCTTCTTTCTTAAACTCCTTTTTTCACTCTCTTCAACCATGGGACCTACAATACGCAATAACATTTAATTTCATAGAAGAACAAGTTATATTCGTTAACGTTTAAGCATATAATAACATAAAAACTATTAGGAAAACATGTGTGTTTTACACCACATCACACCCATCAAAGGAATATAGAACATTAAATTATAACGACGAATGTTCTTCAAAAACTATGTTTTTCTAAGTTATACCATGAAAAAGATTTTGATATGTTTCAGGGGTTTTTTCGACTTTGTCATAATGACAACAAAAAAATAACATGTTAACTGTTTTGGTCAAAAATCGATTAAGGATAATGTAACCAAATTTGTAAGGTGAGGTTTAGTTCTTGTGTAACAAAACAGTTATGATATGAATGTAAACGGGAACACAAAAATTTGTTGCGAGGAAAATCCCTAAATCTTGGTCGGATCGCCGGCACAAAAACCCCGAGTGATGACAAATCGTCTATCACCAGTTAATAAAAAACAAGGTTACAAGGGTGGAGATTATGATCAGTAATACAACGAATGCTATGTGTGTGTATCTATTGCTAGAGAGAATTCTAAGTATTGCTAACGTATGTGTAGTGATAAATGTCTAATCTAACTGATCATAAACTCGTTATAAACAAAAAATAATAGCTAACAACTAGTCCTATCTTTGCGCCACTCTCCCACTAGCTGCGTCCAAACCTTTTGACCACGTGCTGAATGAGTTCAGTAGCGAACAAATAGGTAAACCAGGTCCTATAGCCGTTATACCTATTAATCACAACACCACTCAAATACAATCGTTAGTAAACAAGTAATACCGTGGATCCTTGATCCTTCGTAACCTGGAACATATCTCAAGGATAAATGATCCACAAGCTACATAAGGATAAAGTATCCTCAGCATAAAATCTGTGCCCTAACAATTGCCCCCATAATCACGGTTGTTTATGGATAACAACTGTCATTTTGAAATTTTCATTTCCTGCAAAAATAATACGTTTAGACGTGTTTCAGAAATATTTATTATCGTAAAATCTGATTATTATCCGCCGCCTATATATTTGATCATATTAATCTTCTTACAACCACACATCTCAGCAGCCAAACAGTTATCCTTCTTTCTTAACTTTTCATTTTCTTTTTCTTAAAAATGTCGACCGTCTCTATTTCTTCTTCTTCCTCCGGCCAATCGAACTCGAGCGAACTCCAACCCCAAGGTTTACTCGCTACCCCATCTTCTGAGATTTACAAGTTTACTGATCCGAAAAACGACGATCTTCGACCACTTTTTCTGGCCAATACCATTTTTTGACCCTTCGATTCCACTGTACGGAGTGATTGTGTATCCAAGACCTGGGTTTTCTTTCCAGCATGTCCCTTCCTTATCGATTATTCATATCCTTTTCCATCCTTCACCCAAAGCTTCTTTACCTTGACCGGGATCAGTTACATTCAGGCGATGACTATGCTGTGGAGAGTGCTGCGCACCATCGAAAGGATCATTATTGAAGAAGGAATTGAGTTCGGCTTATCGGAATTGGCATATCTGTACACCTTGGCTACTCATGGCTCCTATCTCTTTGTTTTTAAATCTAAACCCCGTCAACCGATTCCCATCTCATAGGTTACCTAGAAAGGTTCCTTTTGGAAAAACCAATTTTTCTTCGTAAAAAGGGACTAAATTCCTGGTGGATATGATTTACCCAAAAGGTGGATCATGAAGGGTAGGATCCCGGATCCTTAGGTAACATGGAAATGATATTTGATTCTTCAACTAATGATTTGACTTTTCTTTGCAGTTGATAACTTTGCCCTATTAGTTGAGCTTCCTGGAGCCAAAGAAAGAGCGTAAAAGTTTCTTGCACTGGATCCTAATATTAGGACTTTTCAAGCCAAGTTCATAGAAGCTTTTCAATAATCAGTTTCAGAGTCGATTAGCAACATGTCAAGTAACGATTTTTTTTATAACCATGTTTAATATTGATTGAAAATAATTTGAAGACTTATCTGTAAATTGTTCTTCGTAGGCGCACATAAATCCGGTAAGTCTGCATCTAAGTTCTCCCTTGAAGAAATTGACTGTATGTTCGTGAAGAAGGAGACTCCCAAATCCACACTGGTTCATGAGCCATGCCCTGTTATGACCCGAGCCAAGTCAGGAGCATCCAAGAGAAAGAACCCTTCATATTCAGAGAGCCCTTTCGATGCTGGGAAACAACTCCGTGACATGCTCACTGCAGTAAGGATCCTTGACCCTGGTAGTCTTTATTTATAAATCATGTATCCTTCTGACTTTGTCAAACTTTCTTGTGCAGGTTGTAAACTCTGCCAAGAGTTATCACGAGAAGATGGTTGAAGAGTATGAGGGAGACTCTGTCTGGGATGATGTCCATGGCTACTGCAAAGGATAAGGCGATTGCTAAGATGACCAAGGAGAAGAAGAAAGCCGAGGATGACGCATCCTCAGTCGTGGTTCAGCTGCAAAAGGAGATAACCCGTGCCACTAACGAAGCAAAGATCTGGGCAGCCAAGTCATTCCTCCAGGTCAGGATAAAATTGGTGAATAAGGCTAACGATCCTGCCTTCGACAAATCCTCGTGGGACATAGCGCAGTGGAAGCAATCCTTGGCAGCCTTGGGTGGTGGCAAAGATGATGAAGAGGCTGAAGTGGCTGAAGATAGTGGAGCCAGATCAAGCAAGGATGGAGCGTATGCGGTAGCGGAAGAAGAAGGTGCAGGTGTGGGCGATGGAGGATGCAAAGAAAAGGCATGAGCTCATGTTTCTTTGTTTTATTTTGTTGGTGTTTTATGGATATTTGACTATGGTCTGTGATAAACAATATCTAAGTAAGATATAGGATCTTTGATCCTAAGAAAATATTAAGGGGTGGCAAAGGTGGATGGGTCCTCCTTTCGTGGGGATGAAGCCTTTGGTGCCCCTATCTTGATTTTCCCTGCACTTTATGAACAATTAGTAACACCTGCTTAACCCGGGTGGATGGTCCATCTTTTGCATGTGAAATCCGGGTTACGGATTTTGGTAAGTCCAGGTGACTTAATAATAATAATAACTCAAAACTTTTGTCTACTTGCATGTTGTTTACTATTCTGAAAACATATTTCTCATATTTTAAGTCCACAAACAGTTTTAAGAAATATTCATAAGAAAAAAACTTTAAGAATATAATATCCTTGTAAAAACAAATTAAGGATTCTGAATCCTTGCATATAAGAGTTTATAAAAATTTAAGCCAAATAAACGTAAGTTGATAAAGAGAAATCATACCATAAGGTTTGATTAGACCTAAATTACCACAAGTGTTGATATCTCCAAGATCCTTGTAGTTTTGACTTAGGATACCTGATGCATATTATTTATCATATTAACTGGGATTAAACCCAACAAACTATGGACAAGCCCAAAAATAAACCGGGGACAAGCCCATGCAACTGGGGACAAGCCCGTGAGCTGGGGACAAGCCCAAAAACTGTGGACAAGCCCAAACTGGGGACTGGCCCGAAGATACGGATGTTAACTGGGGACTCGCCGAAACCGGGATTTAGCCCAAACGTGATTGACGTGAAAACACCAAAACCTTAGGTATGGTACGTCTACCATAATTCGTAGGATCCTCCATATGACCGAAAGCAATGAAATTGTCAGTCACTAAGCGTGTAATGGTCACACTGCCCCGAACTATACTTAGGATAACGTGCGCTACAGGCATGAGTGTAGAAACTCTAATTCGTGAGAAAGGTGAAAACCTTTAAACCTTGGAAGATATGACCATCGTGGATCATACCTTAATCGTGGGCTAGGCCAAGGAAATAGCAATGTACCTTGAATGTGAGGGAGAGGTGGCCAACCTCTTAGTCATTGAATTTCTTATTGAAATATGCATTTTTACTTAAAGCTTGGAAAATATAAATGTTAAGAATATATTATCCTTTGGTTAGTAAAGTAAATATAAATTGAATGGATGAGAGGATACGATTTTACCAATTTCGGGATCCTTTATCCTTTAAGAATCCTTTATCCAGACTAGACAAAGTATTTCTTAAGATGGATAATATTCCATGCTCTTGGTAGTCAGTCACCTTCCATGGTAAGTAGATGATATGCCCCATTTCCTGCTTCTGATTCGATCAAGTAGGGGCCTTCCCACTTAGGTGCTAGCTTTCCATCTGCAGGATTAGTTGTAGTTTGGAAAGCTTTCCTCAAAACTAGATCTCCTTCTTGAAATCTCCGAATCATGATATTCTTGTTGTATGCCTCTGTAAAATTTAGCTGTTTTTCATTCTTTTCATGTTGTAATCGTGACCCAACCCGATCCATACCCGGGTTCTTATTTGGGAAATTTTCAATAAAAATCTCGCATTTTGTTTGAGATTTAATCTTTATTTATTTATGTATTTATTTAATTATATTTTTAATTATATATAACTATTACTAATATGCACAACAAGTCCATTAACTTAGCTTTAACCATTTTTGCACCACATCCATAGAACAAGAACCTAATTGCAAAAATTATTCAACCTTCCCTCCTCTCTTCCCTTTCCCGTCGACCCGCCACAGACACCCCTTCTTTCCTGAGTTGCAGCCCCTAATTCTCGGATTAATTGACGAAAATGATGTAACCAATCAATTCTTAACCAAAAAACGCGTCCACCGACACCCTAAACATGGTAAATGATTACCAATTGACAGCTAATCACAACCTAATCAAGCCGCGGCCAAACCCTATCTAAATCCCTATATATACACGTCTAGGATACAATTAAAACTGCACACACTCACCTCAACCTCGGGAATCAAAACCCTAACCTAATTACAACATGCAAGTTCGTTAATATCAGTTTTGATATAAATCTTGAGCCGTGGAACCCATCTCGTCGTACACCCTCAATTCGTCATCTATTACGGTAATCAAACATTGTGTTATACTCGTTTTTAAGCAACAATCCTTAACCCTAACTTAATTGGAATCAACAACAAACAATTGAATGGATTTGATTTCTAGGGTTTTAAAGTTAATTGGGAAGAACAAGGCCAGATGTGTTTATAAATTTCGTTTTCAGTTATCATGCAAGTCTAGGCGTTGGCCTGATGGCCAGCGTGTGTTACGTAGAGCTTGAGAACCGGCCTGGGGCGCGGGTTCGAATCCCCTAGGCCCGGTTTTTGTGTTTTATTTTTTTAAACTTCTTTTTTTAAAAGGTTTTACTATAATTATACATACATAACATCTAAATAAATATTGTTTTGATAAACCGAACCTCGAAACAACTCTTTCCTTTACGTATACATGTTATATATAAATATATAACTTTATGTATTATACGCATACACTTATTAACGAAGGAAAAAAAAGATGTATAATATTCCTTTTACGACTCTCGCTAACGAACCAAATTATGTTAGATATTCAAAATATTTCATTTAACTTTTTCGATAATATATGTATATATTATTAATGTCTACCTTATTTATGTAAAAATTAAACATAATAATAATAATAATAATAATAATAACATTAATAGTAATAGTTTAAATCCTAAATGACTCCAAAATCCTTTTAAACCAATTTGTAACCGATATGTCGTGTCATTTTATTTTATTGGTTATACCGTCTAATTTATATTATTTACGTAGCAACTTTTGTTTTTATCAAATAATGTACTTAAACCATATCAATTCCCAAATCCGTCATACGCCTTGTTATTTTTTCACTAATCTTGTTTAGTTAATATTAATATCAACTAGGAACTTTTGTTGACGTAATCCGAGGAGCTCGCCGCTTTTACCTTAAATTTTCTTTAATCGCCGTCTCGTTCCCGTTAATCCCTCTTTTAGGTGAGTTTACATTTCCCCCTTTTTCATATTTTAAATTTTGGGGGTGGCATGTATACCCTATTTAAATTACTCATTTTTATTTCCACATCTATTCAAAACACAATTCAATATATGTTTATGTGTGATTATTGCATGCTCTATGATAATGTTCTATGTGCTTAATTGTTTATATTAAGTTTGGTGGTTGATATCTCATCCTCATCTAGTATGGTCATCCATTTACCCAAGTACTTTGATTTCGTATCAATAAGAACGGGTCCACATCTATTTAGTTGTTTACATTTTCATAAGAATTGTAATACTCTTCATTTACATATGAATTGTGATTTATATATATATATATATATATATATAACTAAAACTTATGTATTCTCACCAACATTTGTGTTGACAAACTCTAATTTCATACATGTTACAGGTACAAGTAGTTGATATTATTCAAGATTGAAGACAATAGTTTGACCTTAGGATATCTACTCATATTACACAAAAGAACGATTTATTTGATTTAATTATTGTAATTGTGTACTTGATTTAATGTTAATGAAATTAAATAATAATTGCCACGTTAATTAGTGTCTTTTGAGCTACTGTCCAATCAATACGTTACACCCCAGAATGTTCCGCCGCCTTTGGTCGGGGTGTGACAGCCCCAGCTACCCTTTGCTGATATGCTGCCATTCTAATCTTAGCTAGGTCTCTAAGCTCATCAACAGTATCAAGATCTTGGAGAAGAATTTCATTGTTGGCCTGAGGATCACGGATGCTTATTCTAGGAGTGGGAACCACCATTTCCGTTGGGATTATAGCTTCTGAACCGAACACCAATGAGAAGGGAGTTTGACCTGTTGCGTACTTGGGTGTTGTTCTGTCAGCCCAAAGAACATAGGGTAGCTCTTCAGCCCATTTACCCGTTTTGGATCCCAAATTTTTCTTTAAATTGTTGATAATGATCGTGTTACTTGATTCGGCCTGGCCATTAGCTTGAGGATGCACTGGAGTAGACGTAATCATCTTTATTCCCCAACTGCCACAAAAGTTAGTGGTTCTTTTCCCGATAAACTGAGAGCCAATGTCAAAAATAATTTCTGAAGGAATACCAAATCTAGTAATAATGTTTCGTTTAATGAAGGATATCACCTCTTTTCCGCGGACTTGTACAAAAGCTTCTGCTTCTATCCACTTCGAGAAGTAATCAGTCATGGAAAGCATGAACTTTTTTTCCTCCTGGTGCTTTAGGTAGCTTACCCATAATATCCATGCCTCACTTCATGAAAGACCATGATGAGGATATAGGATACATAGGCTCCGCTGGCTGGTGAAGAATGTTGTCGTGTCTTTGACAGGCATCACACTTCTTTGAGTACTCCATAACATCTCTCTTCATGGTAGGCCAGAAGTATCCTGTTCTTAGAATCCTAGAGAACAGGGCTCTACCTCCAGTGTGATTACCACAATCACCTTCGTGAAAGTCTTTGAGCACCTCTTGGATTTCAGGTTCCTCAATACACCTCAAGTATGGACCTACAAGAGATTTCCTATACAGAATATCATGTAATAAGATGTATGGTGATACCTTAAGTTTGAAGGTTTTAGGATTTTCTGTGGCGGGAATCTCTCCATCTTGAATGAATTTCTTGATCGGGAGGATCCAATATCCTTAATTAGTTGAGGATAATGGATCCCAAAGAACAATCTCTTTGTTAGTTGTTATCTCCAAAATTCCGTGCTCTCCTATTGCGGGTGAGGGTATATAGATGATTGGGATCTTTGTATCTTCTGGGATCTTCAAGGATGAAGCTAGATTTGCTAAGCATCTGCCCCAACATTCTCTTCTCTTGGTACCTGTAAAATACTAAAAGTTTCGAAGAACTTTGACAATTCTTTCACAATGTCTAAATATTTGATTAGTTTTTCTCCTATAACAGCATATGAGCTATTAAAGTGGTTAGTTATTAATAATGAATCTATATACACCAAAAGATACCTGATCCTCATGTGTTTAGCTAATTGCAAACCTGTGATTAAAGCTTCGTATTCCGCTTCATTATTTGTGGCTTAAAACTCACAGGCTATAGACTGGGGTATTATGTCCACCTGTGGCGATTTCAGTAGGATACCTAGACCTTGTTAGGACAAGTATTTTTGACACTGAGGATATGCTATTCTTAATGACATATCTGGATCGATTATCCTCCTGAAGGGCTCCGGAGCTGTGATTGGATCAAGGATCCTCAGTAGTTGGTATTATTAACAATTGTTTCCTATGTGTAGGTTATTATTCAATAAGAGCAACGACTACAAGACTTATTCCACCAGAATTCTCGCTATTGGACTTGTCATACACGTGGTCAAAAGTGACGTTGAAGATAGTGGGAAGATGGCGGAAATGTAGGATTAGTTAGTTAGTTGTTATTTTCTTTTCTTTTTATACTGAGTTATGATCAATACTAGGCCACACGGTTACTCACACACTTACTCGCATACTCTAGCTCATAGTTATCTGTAATCACACACACATAGTTTGATTGTATTCATTGATCATAAACCCCACCCATTGTAACCCTTTTTTGATAATAATAAAGTGGCGATAGACGATTTGTCATCACCCGGGGTTTTTTTCCTTTGATCTAAACAAGATCAAGGGGTTTTTCCTCGCAACAAAATCACGGTGTTGATCTCTATTTCGTTCATATATTTGTTGTTATCATTTTAGCACTAAACCTCACATAACAAATTTGGATACATTATCTGATGTGCTCAAAACAGTCAATTAAATATTAACTAAATTAAACAAGTAATAAAAACTAGACCTAAGACTCAACTAAACAAAACACCGGCAAGCGAACCGGTCAATTGTATTAAAGCTAAGTAAGTCCGGAATATCGAACCCACAGGACTCTATAAATTACGTAAATTAACTAATTAGACTCGACTTACGACACGACTATTTATTATTAATGTTTTATGGGGGTTTTTAAACTAATATTAAACTAAGAAAGTAAATAAAAAAGCAAACGAGAAAACAAGCAGATAAATCACAAGATCGAAACCAATCAGAGAAGGAATCTACCTAGGTAAGAATCCCATGTATCAACAATCATCAAGCAAGGGACAAATAACATGATTATGGAAACTGATTTCTAAACGTATTCATCTAATAAACCCTAAAGAACAATTATTAGATTATTAAGCAATCAGTATTATTGATTTTTGCAAAGTCATCAATTAGGGTTAATTAATAGTATCTAAAGCAAGCAATCTTACGAAACACTAAACCCTAGATAACTTGATAAGCTAACATGACATCATGAACATGGATCAACACAATAAGCAAGAATATTGTCACTATCTATCCTAGCATGCAATTGACTAAGACACATGAACAACTCCTCACCTTACAGCTATTGGAATTTAGCAAAACATTCAAAACCTTAACCAACTATCAACAAGCTTCTATGATCTAATGGGCCCAGTCAATCACAATAATCAAAACACCAAGTAATTGATTTAAATATAAACCCTAAATCTAAAGAACACAATCAAAAGATAAAAGATCTATGTGAAGCAATAGTTAACAATCAATCAAGATAATAAATACTTATATGCATCATGAAAACAAAACCAAGTCTTTACTATTAAATAACGAAATCCATAATCAAAATATTAACCAAAGCAAGATTCAAGTCTTAAACATGTTCATCAAACCTAGGTAGACATGAAGTCTAGCCTAGCATAGTCAAAATCAAAGATAGATAACTAAAACCAAGAACAAATATAATCATCATGAAAGATAATGAACAAGAATAAAGATAAAGAACGAGAGAACCCGTCTTAATCGACCCTTGAACACTTGGATGAAAGCTTGATGATCTTCCTTGATTACTGTTAGGGCCCAAATTTTATAGTCGGATCTATGCTCAGGATTCTGAATATGTTCAGGATTCTCGAATAAGTTTAGTATCCTGAGTATTAGTGCTTATAAATAGATATTTCTCTCTTGGTGTTGATTTATAATTGCAGATATTAATTGTTGATTTAATCCATGCGAAATACATGGTTGGTGGTTACATAAAACGTGTGGAATGGGTTATAACTGCTGGGTTTAAAGGCCAAGTAATGGTTAATGATTAACTGTTGACTATTATCCTGGAATCTCGCACTTATAGTTAATATTAACATGTGTGGGACCACATTTGATGAGTAACTCCCCAAAGAATCGGTCAAAGACGTGGAATGAACATTGAAGAACGTGGATAGACTCAAAAGAAGAGTTCCTCAACGGCTATATTGGAAGACTCTTTCAGTTCCGGAATATTCGGAGAGTTAATAAGACCACGTGTTAAATATGTTTATAAGAACGTGGATTGCAACGGAATGCTATTTGAACTTCGTCAACTAACAACGTGGGCAGTAACAGCTTGGTTGAAGAAGTAGTCTAGGGTTTCCGGATATTTCGGGATAACAGTTGTAATTTTCTTATTATAAATAGAGCTGATAATATCAATATGAAACACACACTTTTCACGATCTAGCTTACTAGCAATCATTGTAACACTTAGCTTTCGATATTATATCAACTCCAACCTCTGTAATCACCCGTTTTTGATATTAATAAACTTGACGGTGATAGTTTTCACCGTCCGGGGGTTTTTTGTGCCGGAGATTATAATAATCACGCGTAATTCGACCAAAAGTTAGGCTCATAATTTTTAACCGAAGATATTCGACTAAAGATTAAGTTGTAAACTCTTGACCGAAACGAAGACTATTATATTCAAGGGTTTTTTCCCCCGTAATCATATCCTTGTTTGCAATCTTTTCACCATTTAGCACCTAGCCTCACACACTAATTTGATCAGAAGTTGCTTTGTCAATTTTTTACCGAAACAATTTGGCGCCCACCGTGGGGCAAACGGTGCTTTGATCATTATTCATTCTCAAACGAAACCCTACTCTCAATATCCACAACATGTCTTCACAACCCAAGATTGTTTCAACTTCTGTCGCAGCCTCAGAATCCTCAGGGAGGCCACCCATGCCTCCTCCTCCTGCTGGTGGTATCCCGAAGAAGCCCGACAACGCTCAAAAGAAGATTGCTACTCCTGTATTCTCGGGATCGAAACCATCTTTCCAGGATCCCATCATGGTGTCCAACAACGACCTTCTGTCTATGTACAGGTGACTACAGGAACAGATGGATCGCCAGAACAAGACCAACCAGATGCTCGTGAGGGAACTGGAAGATTTCAAGAAAGCCAAGAAGCCGGCGGACGAATTCACACCACTAATCCCGAGATCTCTGGATTTCACTCCTCCAGGATCCTCAGGATTAGTGCATCCAGAGCCAACCACGGCGTACAACTCTGGACCCCCATCTTTCCAGCATTTGGGGTCTGCGGGATTGCACTTATCCAGATCTCAAAGATACCCGTATTCATCATCTGCTGAGCCTTTTCAACATGCAGGATCTTCAGGATTGTCACAGTCGGGAGGACCCTCCGGATTGTTTCAACAGTCTGGATCCTCAGGATTGTTTCAACAGTCTGGATCCTCAGGATTGTTCCAACAGTCTGGATCCTTAGGATTATTCCAACATTCTGGATCCTCAGGATTGTTCCATCAGACTGATCCTTATCAGCCGACGGTATCTTCAGTATTAGCTCAAGCTCAACCGCCCTCAGGATCCTCTGATGTGCACTAGGGAGACTTCATCCCGATGCAGGCTAACACTCCGACTGCTCCGCTTACCTACCCTGGGAATACTATGTTTGGGAATACGAGCTACAACGCCCAGACCGCTCCTCAGAATATTAATCAGGGTAACTCTTTCAATACGATTCGTTTTAATGCTAATCAAGGATTTTTGCAGGATGCAGGCATAAGTCCGGGCTTAGCCCGAGAATTGCAGAAACTTAAGGACATGATATCAAAGGTCCCCGGCGTGATCCGTCCTATAGCTGAAGTTCCCACTGATAGTCACAGGATATCCCGGTTTGTGCCATTGATTAGCGACGTGCAAATCCCAAAACGATTTCAAACTCCAAACATGAAGCTGTATGATGGCTCGACGGATCCCGAGGAACACGTCGCACAATATAGAGAACATATGGAGGTCAATCCAATCCCTATGGAAATCAAAGAGGCATGTCTTTGCAAAGGGTTTGGGTCCACCTTGACCGGAGCAGCCATGAAATGGCTACTGAGTATTCCTCCTAACACTATCAATTCTTTTTCTCATTTAGTTAACTTATTTAATAACCAGTTTTCTTGCAGTAGAACTTTTGAGAAAATGACAGGTGATCTTTATAGGGTTACCCAGAATCCTGGGGAATCCTTAAGAGATTTTATTACCAGGTTTAGTAAGGAGTCGCTGAAAATTCCGAGTCTAAACCCAGCTTCAGCAGTGGAAGCTCTCAAGTTGGGATTAGAAAAAGGCTCCTCTTTCTATGATGATCTCGTTATGACCCCATGCAGGTCATTAGACGAGGCAAGAAGCAGAGCTCTGAGGTTTATTTGGTTAGAAGACGACAAGAAAAACTCTAAGGTCGATATCCCGAAGTATGACCAGACGAACAGAAAATCCGAATCCCCGGGAAAATCATATCGGGCAAAGCCTACTACAAGCCTGATAACCCCAGGATTAATGCAGTCGATGAGGAAAATGATGAAGAATATCCTAAGATATCTGAATATTGTTTTTCTATTGATATTGGTGGACTAATGTGGGCCATGCGGGATTTAGGTGAGAAAGCCAGGTGGCCAAGGAAAGTGGAGAAGCCAGGATTCTGGAAGGACAAATCAAAATGGTGTGCTTTCCACGAAGACATTGGGCACTTGACCGATGATTGCATTGAACTCAGAAAGGAGATCAGCTATCTTCTCAGCAAGGGCCACTTAAAAGAGCTACTTGGCAAGAAGAAGGGAAGAGAGCAGGATCCTGAGAAAATTCCTGAAAAGCCGACTCCTCCACCAACAGATGCGAGAACAATCATGTTCATATTCGGAGGGTCCGACATCTGTGGAACCTCTTATTCGGCCGCAAAGAGAAATGCTGACCAAAGAAAGTTAGAAGTGGCTGACAGGCCAACAAAGACAATTCTCACTAAAGAGAGGATTATATCCTTCGATGAAAGTGATAGAGTCGATGTTCAGGATCCTCATCATGATAATTTGGTAATAACTTTATATGTGGCTAACCATTATGTTCGCAGGATTCTCATAGATGGCGGAAGCTCTGTCAACATTATTCAATTAGACGTGCTGAAAAAGATGAATATTCCCAAGGATGAGATCGTCCCCAGTTCCTCAGTATTGGTTGGATTTAGTGGAGAAACTAAGAATACTATTAGGGAGATTAAACTCCTAATATATGTCGAAGGGGTAAATAAAATGCAAAAATTTTGTATTATTGACTGTTTATCTTGTTGCAATATTATATTAGGCAGGCCCTGGATACACGAGATGAAAGCAGTTCCCTTCACTTATCACCAATGTGTGAAACTCCCAAGTCCGTGGGGAGTTATCAAAATCATCAGTGACCAACAAGACGCCAAGAATTGCTATACCTTTTCCATGAAGTGTACAGCCAAACCTCAGCAGGCGTAGCAATTACAGAAGCCAGCACGAGGCGTAATGGAGGCCAGGGAAAAAGAAATTAAAGAAGTACCTCTTTATCCCGAGGATCTTGAAGTCAAAGTGCTGATAGAAACTAGCATTCCTGAGGATATTGAGTCCAAATTGCTCGATTTCCTCAAATCAAGGCTGTCAACATTTGCATGGAAACATGAAGATATGACAGGATTTAAGCAAATCCAGATGGAGCCCTCAGATCAAGAAGATACGTCTTTCATGACTCCCACAGGTATTTATTTTTATATTGCTATGCCCTTTGGACTTCGAAATGCAGGTGCAACCTATCAGAGGTTATTTAACATGATGTTCAAAGAGCAACTGGGGGACGCAATGGAGGTCTATATTGACGATATGGTGATGAAGTCCAAGAAAGCTGAAGATCACCTTCAAGATCTCAAGACAACATTTGATATCCTCGACAAATACAACATGAAGATGAATCATTCGAAATGCCATTTCGGAGTGAAGGCTGGCAAATTCTTGGGATATATGGTCACCAAAAGGGGGATAGAGGCGAGTCCAAAGCAGATACAAGCTATCCTAAATCTGAAATCCCCAGAATCAGTCAAAGATGTTCAAAGACTAACCGGCAGGATAGCGGCGCTCAACAGATTCATATCCAAATCCTCAGAAAAGTGCAAAGAATTTTATGATATCCTGAAGAAAAACAAGAGGTTCGAATGGACCAGTAAGCATGAGGAAGCTTTAGCATCCTTAAAAGCTTATCTTTCTTCTACTCCTCTACTGGTGAAACCCGAGGAAGGTGAATTTCTATCTCTATATCTTGCTGTATCAAATAATGCTATAAGTGCAGTTTTGGTTAATGATCTCGAAGGGCAACAACATCCAATATATTATGTAAGTAAAAGTCTTTTGGATGCTGAAACCAGGTATTCTTATCTTGAGAAATTAATTTTAGCACTTATTACGGCATCTACTAAACTTAGACATTATTTTGAAACTCACCATATATGTGTTAAAGCTAATTATCCTGTTAAGTTTGTTTTAAGAAACCAGAAATGTCAGGTTGAATGGCAAAATGGCAGTAAAGCTAAGTGCATATGATATAACATATGAACCTAGGACTGCTATCAAATCCTAGGCATTAACAGACTTTGTGGCTGATTTCACCAGTGAACTTAAAGAAAAGGCAGACTTGGAAGTCCAACAACTTGAAGAAACCAAAGACAAATGGACTCTGTACACTGATAGTGCTTCAAATGTTAGAGGAACAGGTCTCGGGATTCTGCTGAAATCGCCACAGGGGGACATTATACCTCAATCCATATCCTGTGGATTTCAAGCCACAAATAACGAGGCAGAATACGAAGCTTTGATAGCAGGATTACAACTAGCAATCGACATGAAAATCAGGTTTATTCAAGTACATGTTGATTCATTATTATTAACTAATCATTTTAATGGTTCTTACACTGTTAGAGGAGAAAGACTAATGAAATATCTAGAGCTATTTAAAAAACTAGCAAAGTGTTTCGAAATGTTTGATATTTTGCAGGTACCTAGGGAAGAGAATGTTGAAGTAGACGCCCTAGCATATTTAGCTTCATCCTTCAGGATACCAGAAGGTGTCAAGATCCCTATCGTACATATCCCGAGCCCAGCAATAGAAGAGCAAGGTGTCAATGAAATATCAAAAAATGGCGAAGATATGGGAGCCAAGAATCCTGACAATTTTGAAAACTCCTGGATTATCCCAATCAAAGAATATATTAAGGATGGGGTTATCCCCAAAGATTAAAACCCAAGAGCTTTTCGCACAAAGGTAATCCCATGTACTATAATGAATGATATATTATACAGAAAATCTCTTGCGGACCATATCTTAGGTGCTTGGAGAAGGTAGAAGCTCAAGAAGTTCTTCAAGATATCCATGATGGAGATTGTGGGAACCACACTGAGGGCAGAGCTCTATTTTCCAAAATCCTGAGGACGGGGTATTTCTGGCCAACGATGAAGAGGGATGCTATGAATTATTCTCAGAAATGTGATGCATGCCAGAGACATAGCAACATTTTGCACCAGCCAGCAGAACCATTATATCCTATTATATCCCCTTGGCCTTTCATGAAGTGGGGGATGGATATCGTGGGGAAATTACCCAGAGCCCCAGGAGGAAAAGTCTTTATGTTGGCTATGACGGATTATTTCTCAAAGTGGATCGAAGCGGAAGCCTTTGTTCAATTTAGAGAGAAAGAAGTTATCTCATTCATCAAGCACAATATCCTGACAAGATTTGGGATCCCGGCAGAGATAGTATGTGACAACGGTTCGCAAATCACCGGCAAGAGAACAACCAACTTCTGTGCCAGTTGGGGAATCAAGATGATCACATCAACCCCTGTCCACCCTCAGGCTAATGGACAGGCCGAATCAAGCAACAAAATCATCATCAATAACCTGAAGAAAAAGTTGGGGTCTAAGAAAGGAAAATGGGCCGAGGAACTTCCTTTCGTTCTTTGGGCAGATAGAACCACTTCGAAGAATGCTACTGGTCAGACTCCTTTCTAATTAGTGTTTGGAGCTGAAGTAGTTATCCCCACAGAGATGGTTATCCCAACGGCCACAGTCACTCATCAAAATCCCGAAGATAACACTCGAAGCCTACTTGAAGATCTAGATGCGATAGAAGAACTCCGGGATTTGGCAAATATCAGAATGGCTTCTTATCAACAGAAGATAGCAAAGTCCTACAACAAGAATATCAGAGTTCGAAGATTTCAAGAAGACGATTTGGTTCTCCGAAAGGCTTTTCAGAATACTACCAATCCTACGGATGGCAAGCTCGCACCAAAGTGGGAAGGCCCTTACCTGATCGATTCAGAAGCAGGAAAGGGGGCATACAAATTATCTACTTTGGATGGTGACCTACTACCAAGGGCTTGGAATGCTATTCATCTCAAAAAATATTTCATGTAAGATTCCTATCCCGAGGATAACTGTTATACTAAACAGTTAAAGTATGTACTCAAACTTAAACTTTTAATGATTTATTATTATTCTTCATACAAGGTACTGACTTAAGCATCTTGCTAACACCCACCCCTGACTTAGAATTGACTGTTTTGTAGGGCCCTTGTCGCCAGCTTATCCTTAAGGTATAAGAGGTTTTCACCTCTTCCAAGGGTTAAGGGATCTTCATCTCTTCTTAAGTCTCCTGTAGAGCACGTATATTCAGCCTTAGTTTCAGAGGCGGGGCCAGCACATGAAATATAGTGACTTGTTACCTTGTTATCCTCGGCTATTGGTTTGGATCTTGAGGTTCAAGGGATCTTCATCTTTTCTTAAGACGCCCGTAGAGCATGATTTATTCGGCCTTAGTTTGAGAGGCGGGGCCAGCACATGAAATATAGTGACTTGTTACCTCGTTATCCTCGGCTAATGGTGTGAATCATAAGTTTATGGTAGACGTACCATAATCTAAGGTTAAAGAGATTTACTTCTCTTCTAAAGGGCCTTGACGCCAGTTCATTCTTAAGGTTTAAGAGATTTACATCTCTTCTAAAGGGCCTTGTCGCCAGAATTTCTAAGAATATTTTCAGAATAATGCTAATGTTACAATTATATTGTTATATTCCCAGGATTAGAAGAATACTCTAAACAATGATCTTATTGCAAGGATAAGAGGGTCTGGACAATTTCCAGGTTAATTGATACGCGGTTCTGGTATGATTTACTATTTGCAAGTATTTAAAGTTTATGACTTGATATTGGTTTATTGGTAAAACTTAAACTATTACTAAGAAAATTTTCATTTCTAACAAACTTAAGTTTTTTTCTAATAACGGGAACAGGGATTTCGAAGGACTGATCTATTCCCGTAATATTGTCAAACTTAGTCGGTGCTAAGTCATAAAATTTTGATGCTACATGGAAAACCGTTTATCATTAGAAAATTTAACAGCTGAAATTGGTAAAAACAGCTGTCAAATTTTGGGGACAATTGTTAGGGCCCAAATTTTATAGTCGGATCTATGCTCAGGATTCCGAATATGTTCAGGATTCTCGAATAAGTTTAGTATCCTGAGTATTAGTACGAATAAATATATATTTCTCTCTTGGTGTTGATTTATAATTGCAGATATTAATTGTTGATTTAATCCATGCGAAATACACGGTTGGTGGTTACATAAAACGTGTGGAATGGGTTATAACTGCTGGGTTTAAAGGCCAAGTAATGGTTAATGATTAACTTTTGACTATTATCCTGGAATCTCGCACTTATAGTTAATATTAACATGTGTGGGACCACATTTGATGAGTAACTCCCCAAAGAATCGGTCAAAGACGTGGAATGAACACTGAAGAACGTGGATAGACTCAAAAGAAGAGTTCCTCAACGGCTATATTGGAAGACTCTTTCAGTTCCGGAATACTCGGAGAGTTAATAAGACCACGTGTTAAATATGTTTATAAGAACGTGGATTGCAACGGAATGCTATTTGAACTTCGTCAACTAACAACGTGGGCAGTAACGGCTTGGTTGAAGAAGTAGTCTAGGGTTTCCAGATATTTCGGGATAACAGTTGTAATTTTCTTATTATAAATAGAGTTGATAATATCAATAGGAAACACACACTTTTCACGATCTAGCTTACTAGCAATCATTGTAACACTTAGCTTTCGATATTATATCAGCTCCAACCTCTGTTAACACCCGTTTTTGATATTAATAAACTTGATGGTGATAGTTTTCACCGTCCGGGGGTTTTTTGTGCTGGAGATTATAATAATCACGCGTAATTCGACCAAAAGTTAGGCTCATAATATTTAACCGAAGATATTCGACTAAAGATTAAGTTGTAAACTCTTGACGGAATGTAGACTATTATATTCAAGGGTTTTCCCCCTAGTAATCATATACTTGTGTGCAATCTTTTCACTATTTAGCACCTAGCCTCACGCACTAATTTGATCAGAAGTTGCTTTGTCAATTTTTGAACGAAATAATTACTAGCCTCAAAAACAACTTGAAAACCTTGGAAGCCCTCTGAAAATCGGCTGTAATAAGTCTCCTTGTAGGCTAGGTTATGAAGATGTTTATATAAGCGAGAATGGGCTTGGGCTTGCAATTTTTGGCTGACCAGAAGGCCTAGGCGCCCGGCGGCCGCCTTGGCCCTTTGCCTTAGCGCGGCGCGGCGCCATCCAAAGGTGGATTTCGTTTTTTGCTTTTTATTTGTTACTTAATCATCTTAGATCACTTTCTTGAACTCCAAGTAACGTTAAGAACCTTCTAGATCTTGTTTCCCTTTCTCACCAAACCACCAACTACATGAACATAAATCAAAACTCTAAGTGAAGTAATCATGTAACAAATTATGAGCAAAACGAACTTAAAACTTCGCATGAAAAGATAGAAAGAATTAATTTTAACATGCAAGACACTAAACGATTAAAAACATGTAATCATATAATAAACTTGACTCAAAACCTAAAATAATAAAAGATAAACAAAACTCAAACTAAAACGAACTCAAAACATTAAATAAACAAAACTTTACAAGGGATTCAAAATGTATAAATAGATGTATATCAAATATCCCTACACTTACTCTTTTTCGTCCCTGAAAAAGTTTAATGCAGTTGGATCAGAATCGGAAAACACACTCTTAAAAACATATAGGTTAATTTTTAAAGCTTAGATAAACGCAAAAACCGCGATTACCGATATTGTTGTCCACTTAAACCCATGCCTTAATCTTTACCGGGACAAATAAGATCCGACAATATTTTACTCAGTGGTTTACACAATTAAGACCCGCTTATTTTCAGCTTTTACCGGACCAGACCACCCCAACTTGACTTGAACCTCAAAATTAGAAGATTTAAAACTTTTTGTTGCTCTATTTTTTTATGAATAGTTAAGACGATCAAGGGTATAGTTTATCCATCTAAGCTTAAGCATCAAAGTCTACCAAGCAGCCATTAGATATTATTAAGGTTCAATTAATTCATAGCTAGTGTTCCCCACAACATGACATACCCCCGTTATCAAGCAATACACCAAATCATTACCATAAGTGAGTATACAAAATTTCATCTGTAGGGCTTACATGTGGCGTGTCCCTTGTGATCCATTTCTTAATGGTAATGAGACGCGAGCAAGGGGACCCCACATGGCTAACAGCGTGGATGATCAAGTCTGTAATGTATTTGTACTTTTGTACTTTTTGTGATCATGTTTAAAGACTTATTTGGAAGATAACTGCGGGTTTGCTCTTTTTTAGCTTTATTTTAAATATTTACAACCCCATTTGGAATTGTGAATACCCAGATGAATAGTCCTCCCATCAATACAAGATTCAAGGTTATAAAACCATACGCCAATGATGTGTAAAACACTAAAACTAGCAGTTTAAGATTTCTATCACAGGCTACACGACATACTCTAACGTTAAACCTACCCAAGCATCATATGATAACGTATTCAATTTTTTAAACTTTTAAAACTTTATGATATTTCCATTTTTCATATTAAGAATTGAGGCTTGAGTATGGCCCGACCTTTCATTACTTATTTTCTACGGACAAAACAATTTACCCACAAGAGATTTCCGACCCATTTTATCAAATTGCCCTTTCATTTTCAAGGTTGAGCCTACCAACACATCCCAGGTTAAGTGCGCTTTCTTTTAAATTATCTCATATTATTAGTAGTTTGAAAAACCAATTTCCGATAAATATCATCATCTCCCACTTTAATGCAAAAAACTAACTTCAAGGGACATTTTTAAACATTTTTCAATTTTTTTTATTTTTTTATTTTTTTAATTTAAAGCAAAATTAAACTACGACTCAAATATCCTATCCCCACACTTAAATTTTGCATTGTCCTTAATGCAAGGATAAGGAAGACTCAAAATAAAAATAAAATTAAAAATAAAGTCGGACTACAAAAAAACTAAAAACCTAAAAATAAAAAAAAAACAAAAGCAAAATAAAAAGTTAACAAGCTAGATAATGGAAAAGACTTAGCTGGTAATATGCTCATGAAATATGATGCCAAAGTCTTCTTTCCATGAATGCCCTCCAACTACGAACGTGCTCAACAAATGGTAACTCCTTCTCTCTCACACGAACGCAAGCGGCAAAACAAACAAACATATCTAAAAATGTATCTTATCATAATGATAGATATTATTAAAGTGCATCAACAACCCAAAAATATATAAAACAAAAATAATTAGCAGCAAATAATAAATATAAAGTATAAGGCTCGGCTGCTCCATCCCCACACTTATCTTTTTCAATATATTCTTCCTTGGGGATTGTTTGTCTAGCTCACTCAATCTTCAAACTAGCAAAACTTAAAAACACAAAACAAAGAAAAACTATAAAAAACTACATTAGTGACTCAAAGAAAATAAAAATAAAATAAAAGAAATTATACAAACTCTACACTTGAGTTTTCACTCAAGAACCCATGTTATGCGAATCACGTGGCGGACCGAGTGGAGCTTCCTCCACTTCGGTAGAACTCCAATGCCCTCAAAGATATCAAATCACGCTCCGACCATTCGTCAATCTTGGTCTTCTTCTTTCTAACACCACGAACCTTTTCAAACTTACGCTTTCCACCACCTCTTTCTCCAACACACTTTACCATTTTTCGAGAACTAGAACCCTCTCGCCCCTTTTTCACACTAATACTCACCGAACGGGAATTTTCAAGATGAGGATCCATGCCCGAGATAGATGATTCTATCAAGTAAACTGGATGACATGGATCAATAAGACCGTCTTGCCCACTTGGATGTCTCATGGACTTGGCAAATAAGTGGCATTATCATCACCGGCTCTAAGAGTTATCTTACCTTCAAACACGTCAATGACCGCCCTAGCGGTACGTAAGAATGGACGACCCAAGATAATAGGAACTCTCTCGTCGGCCTCCATATCTAAAACAACAAAATCTGCGGGAAAAACCAAATTATCTACCTTAACGAGCAAATTTTCCACGACACCCCTCGGATACTTAACGGAACGATCGGCTAAAGACAACGTCATACGAGTGGGGGTGAGCTCTCCTAGACCCAACTTTTCATACAAAGAATATGGCATGAGGTTTATACTAGCTCCAATATCGGCTAATGCTTGACACGTCATATCACTTCCGAAAAGACATGGAATGGTAAAAACACTGGGGTCGGGTAATTTCTCCGGTACTTTATTAAGAACCACCACAGAACACTCTCCATTCAGCGGTACAGTAGACAGCTCCTCCAACTTATCCTTCCTTTTAAGAAGATCTTTCAAGAACTTGGCGTACTTAGGCATATGCTGGAGGACTTTAACGAACGAGAGGTTGACATTTAATTGGCTAAATATATTGAGAAAATGCCCGTAATCCTTCGTATACTGTTGAAGTTTTAGACGGGCGGGATACGGGACATAAGCAGGGTTAATTATGCGTGGTGGTGGACGGGCTCCAACCGGCTTCTTCTTAACTAGTGGCTCAATAATCGGTGTTGTAGCTTGTGACTTACCCCGGAGCCTCTACCTCTATCTCCTCATCTACCAATTCATTGTCCCCATCTTTTCCAATTTCTTTACTAACTACCTCCGGACCAAAAACCCTACCACTACGAGTGGAGATGGCTTTCAATTGAGCAGCCTGATTAGTTTGAGGAATACCCGAAAACTGACCTGGAGGCCTTTCTTCTAAACGACGAGAAATATCACCAACAATTCTTTGAATATCGAGAATAGAAGATTGTTGATTCTTTAAAAGAAAATCGTGTTCGGCAAACTTTTTCTGTGTAACTTGATCTCTCTCCAGGATTTGCTTCATCATCTCTTCTAAACGCTCAATTCCATCGTTCGAATCCTGCACATTATTTTGAACATTAGTATTATTGGTATTATTATCATTAAAATATTGACCTTGTGCTGGAGCATAAGAATTTTGAAATCTGGGTGGTGCGCCTGACGGACGCCAGTTGGAATTATTCTGATTCGGGTTCTTGTACGTGTTCCAATTATGATTATTGTTGCTGTAATTGTTGGGAAACCTGTTCTGACCAGCAACAAAATCGACCTGTTGATTCATCACCGGGCACTCCAATGTGCCATGTCCACCCCTACAGAACTCACACCTGTCCACCTTGGCCTTAAGCTCCTTAACCTTTCTAGTTAGTGATTCCAAAGTAGCTGCCACACTAGTATCTAGATTAACCTGGTGTACACCTCGAGCGGATGAGGATGTACTGCTAACGGGAGTGGAATTCCCGCGATGTGGCACTTTGGCAAGGTCCGATTGAGCGAAGCTCTCAAACATCACGTTACACTCGGTGACATTCTTCCTAGCCAGTAAACTTCCTCCCGCGGCCGTGTCGAACCGAACTTGGGTTTCGTAGTTCAGCTCGTTGTAAAATTTCTCCACGAGAGCCCATGGTGTGAGACCATTCTGTGAGCAACGAGCTAACATGTTCTGAAAACGCTCCCAAGCATGACAATATTGCTCCCCCGGTTCCATGTGAAAAGAGTGAATCTGATCGCGAAGAATAGCCGCTTTAGCCGGTGGGAAGTATCTCTTGATAAATGCAGAACGTAGTGCTTCCCAAGTGGTGAATGTGCCAGGTGGCTGAGTCTCAAGCCAAGTAGCTGCTTTACCTACAAGTGAAAACCGAAACAGATGTAAGAAAATAGCATCTTCGGTAGCACCTTGTAAATTAAAAGTTTTAAGAACGCGGTAAAGTCGGTTAATGTGAGCCGGTGCATCCTCGTCATCACGCCTATTAAACTGATTGGTTTGAACGATGCTGTTCATGACGTATGACGGAATTTGCTACGAGTTGCGGTTGTCGATCTTGGGAACTACGATGCATGATTGGTTTCCGGTTAAGCCATCGAAGGCTTGAGCAGCAATTGTCCTATTGTCGGCCATTTGATCTTGACGTCTTGGACTTTCGGGTGGTGAACTGTGCGGAGATGACTTATGTGACGAACTAGCCTTAGACTTCAACGGAAAAGATCCAAGATTATCTAGCTGTGGTCCTTGTGAACGAAGATGTGGCATAAACCTAAAAAAACGCAAAAGACCAAGTGAGTATACTCGAACACTTAAAAATAACTAAAATAAACTAAAACTTAAATTAGACTCCTACGACTCAAACAAAAATAAAACAAATAGCACGGATGTAGCAGATAAGTCCAAGTAAAGCTAATAATGCAATTGCTAAGAGTCCCTGGTAACGGCGCCAAAAACTTGATGTTCTCAAAACAGTCAATTAAATATTAACTAAATTAAACAAGTAATAAAAACAAGACCAAAGACTCAACTAAACAACACACCGGCAAGCGAACCGGTCAATTGTATTAAAGCTAAGTAAGTCCGGAATATCGAACCCACAGGACTCTATAAATTACGTAAATTAACTAATTAGACTCGACTTACGACACGACTATTTATTATTAATGTTTTAAGGGGGTTTTTAAACTAATATTAAACTAAGAAAGTAAATAAAAAAGCAAACGAGAAAACAAGCAGATAAATCACAAGATCGAAACCAATCAGAGAAGGAATCTACCTAGGTAAGAATCCCATGTATCAACAATCATCAAGCAATGGACAAATAACATGATTATGGAAACTGTTTTCTAAACGTATTCATCTAATAAACCCTAAAGAACCCTTGACCGAATCAAATGAAATTCCAAAGAACAATTATTAGATTATTAAGCAATCAGTATTATTGATTTCTGCAAAGTCATCAATTAGGGTTAATTAATAGTATCTAAAGCAAGCAATCTTAAGAAACACTAAACCCTAGATAACTTGATAAGCTAACACGACATCATGAACATGGATCAACACAGTAAGCAAGAATATTGTCACTATCTATCCTAGCATGCAATTGACCAAGACACATGAACAAATCCTCACATTACAGCTATTGGAATTTAGCAAAACATTCAAAACCTTAACCAACTATCAACAAGCTTCTATGATCTAATGGGCCCAGTCAATCACAATAATCAAAACACCAAGTAATTGATTTAAACGTAAACCCTAAATCTAAAGAACACAATCAAAAGATAAAAGATCTATGTGAAGCAATAGTTAACAATCAATCAAGATAATAAATACTTATATGCATCATGAAAACAAAACCAAGTCTTTACTATTAAATAACGAAATCCATAATCAAAATATTAACCAAAGCAAGATTCAAGTCTTAAACATGTTCATCAAACCTAGGTAGACATGAAGTCTAGCCTAGCATAGTCAAAATCAAAGATAAATAACTAAAACCAAGAACAAAGATAATCATCATGAAAGATAATAAACAAGAATAAAGATAAAGAACGAGAGAACCCGTCTTAATCGACCCTTGAACACTTGGATGAAAGCTTGATGATCTTCCTTGATTACTAGCCTAAAAAACAACTTGAAAACCTTGGAAACCCTCTAAAAATCGGCTACAATAAGTCTCCTTGCCGGCTAGGTTATGAAGATGTTTATATAAGCGAGAATGGGCTTGGGCTTGAAATTTTTGGCTGACCAGAAGGCCTAGGCGCCCGGCGGCCGCCTTGGCCCTTTGCCTTAGCGCGGCGCGGTGCCCTCCAAAGGTGGATTTCGTTTTTTGCTTTTTATTTGTTACTTAATCATCTTAGATCACTTTCTTGAACTCCAAGTAACGTTAAGAACCTTCTAGAACTTTTTTCCCTTGCTCACCAAACCACCATCTACATGAACATAAATCAAAACTCTAAGTGAAGTAATCATGTAACAAATGATGAGAAAAAAGAACTTAAAACTTCGCATGAAAAGATAGAAAGAATTAATTTTAACATGCAAGAGACTAAACGATTAAAAACATGTAAACATGTAATAAACTTGACTCAAAACCTAAAATAATAAAAGATAAAAAAAACTCGAACTAAAACGAACTCGAAACATTAAATAAACAAAACTTTACAATTGATTCAAGATGTATAAATAGATGTATATCATTATCCTTAGCATATTTTTATCCAAAATAATTTGGCGCCCACCGTGGGACAATTGGTGCTATAATCCATATTATTTCTATCAATTTTCAACCTTTCATACCCATATCACTTTCAATGGCCTCTCAATCAACCTCTGCTTCATCAACCATGCCATCTTCAGTTCCTCTCTCATCAAGAACTTTGCCGCCGATGCCTCCTCTAATCACGGGAGCACCACGGGCTGCTGCTACTGGAAACAAGACACAACTACCAGTCTTCCAGAGCTCGAAAACCGTTGCTGCCACTTCGGTGGTTAATACTAACAATGATGTTTTTGCTATGTTTTCACAGGTTAAAGCATACATGGAGCAACAAAACAAGACTAACCAGAGGATCCTTCGGGAGATTGAAGATCTCGAGAAGACTAAGAGGCCAGCGGAGGATCAGACTCCCTTGGTGCCTAAGATGCTAGATTTCTCCAATCCAGGGTCCTTGGCTCAGTTCACGCAAGGATCATCTATCCTCCAACAGGGATACATGGGTCAACAAACTCAAGGATCCTTGATCTTCCAGCCAGGATCATCCATCCTTAATCAAGGATCCATGGGCCAACAGGTTCAAGGGTTATCGGCTTTTCAACAAGGATCACATATCCTTCAGTCAGGATCAATGGGTCAGCAGACTCAAGGATCCTATAATTTTCCTCAAAGATCATCAATCCTTCAACCAGGATCTTCTGGAGTATGTCGTCAAGGATCCTACAAATTTCAATCTCATGGATCCTTCCTCCAGAATCAAGGATCCTCCGGATTTCAGCATCCAGGATATTTAGAAGTCCATGAAGGAGATATTATCCCAATGCAGACTATCGCATCTGGTGGACCAACTCCTGTAGTAGATCCTTCTTACATCAGCCACTCTTCTGGAATGCTGACGTTCACACAACCAAGAGGTAACTTGTATGATCCTATATCCTTTGATGCTAATCGTAGTTCCATGTCGGATGCAGGTATCAACAAAGCTATGACTAAAGAACTACAGAAACTCAAGGATATGATATCCAGCGTACCAGGGGTGATCCGTCCAATCCCTGAGATACCGAAAGGAAGCCACAAATTGTCCAGATTTGCTCCACCAATCTGTGACGCGGAGATCTCGAAATGCTTTCAAACCCCCAACATGAAAGTGTGATGGTACCACTGATCCTGAAGAGCATGTAGCCCAATACAAGTAGAGAATGGAGATCAATCCAATTCCTGAGAGGCTCAAGGAGGCTTGTCTGTGCAAGGGCTTTGGATCCACACTTACAGAATCTGCATTAAAATGGATGCTAAGTCTTCCTCCCTTTTCTGTTACTTCCTTCTCACATTTAGTTAACTAGTTCAACAGTCAATTTTCTTGTAGTAGGAAATTTGAGAAGTAAACTAGTGATTTATACCGAGTTATCCAACCTTATGATGAATCCTTTTGGGATTTCATTACAAGGTTCGGCAGGGAAGCCCTAGAAATCCCCAATCTTGATATGGCTACTGCTGTTGAAGCATTCAAGATGGGACTTCAGAGGGACTCCCCCTTTTATGATGATCTTGTGATGACTCCTTGCAGGTGTTTAGATGAAGTAAGGAATAGAGCCCTGAGATTCATACGGCTAGAGTATGACAAGAGGATCCAAGAATGATTAGGGGTTCAGAAGAAACAAGAAACTCCCGACAAGAAACAAGGATCCTCGTTCAAGAACAATAACACGAGACCCTACTCCAAATTCAACAATTAGAATGTCCGAGCTGTAGAAGAAGGAGATGATGACAATGATGACTACCCGAGCATCTCAAAATATTGCTTCTCAGTAGATACTCATGGTTTAATTTGTGCCATGAAGGCTCTAGGTGAGAAGGCAAGATGGCCCCGAAAGAACAAGAAAACAACGTCCTTCAAAGATAAGTCAAAATGGTGTGCATTCCATGAGGACTTCGGTCATTTGACTGATGATTGTATTGGCCTAAGGAGGGAAATTGGATACCTCCTAAGCAAGGGCCACTTTAAGGAGCTCGTGGGAAGAAAAAAGTCCAGGATCCAGGATCCTGAAGAGGTTCCTAAAAAGCGACTCCGCCCCCCACCAGACGCTCAAGTAATCAACTTCATCTCCGGAGGCTCAAACATATGTGGAACTTCCTTCTCCGCAGCTAAGAGGCTTGCTAAGGAAACCAAGTTGGATAACGGGGAACGTCCGATTATATCCACCACTTTAACAACTGACAAAAGGATATTCTTCGATGAAGAAGATAAATCAAAAATCCAGTATCCACACCATGACGGTTTGATTGTCACTTTATTTATTGCTAACCATTATGTACGCAGGATCCTATTCGATGGTGGAAGCTCGGTCAATATCATCCAACACGATGTGCTCTAGAAGATGAACATAACAGAATCGAAGATCATCCCATGGACGTCGATATTAGTTGGATTCAGTGGTGAAACCAAGAAAACATTGGGGGACATTAACCTCCCAATATACATCGAAGGGTTAAATTCTTACCAAAGATTATGTGTTATTGATAACCTATCATGTTGCAATGTTATTTTGGGCAGGTCTTGGCTACATGGGATGAAGGCAGTGGCTTCTACTTACCATCAATGCATTAAAGTAGTAAGGATAGACGGTCGTGGAGGCCAATAACTACTATTCTTCATCCATGAAGCCGACAGCCAAACAGACGATAGCAAAGCAACCACAGCAGCATCCTAGGGATGTGATGGAAGCTCGGGAGAAAGACCGAAAAGAGGTGTCATTAGATCCCGGGGATCCAGATGTGAAAGTGTTCCTAGGATCCAATATCCCTAGTGAAATCGAGGAGGATCTAATATCCTTCCAAAAGCAAAGAAAGTCTACATTTGCCTTCAGACATTTAGACATGACAGGTATTTCTTAGGAGGTAATTACTCACAAATTAGGCCTTGATTTATCTATTAAACCTTTCCATCAGAAGCGAAGGAAGTTCGCTCCTGAGAGGAACGCGATCATACAAGAAGAAGTTGAAAAACTTCTCAAGATGGTTGGCTAATGTGGTAGTCGTTTCTAAAAAGAATGAAAAGTGGAGGTTGTGTGTCGATTTCACTGATTTAAATAAGGCATGCCCCAAAGATCATTTCCCTTTACCACATATAGACTCCATGGTGGATGCAACGGCAGGACATGAATTACTTACCTTTATGGATGCTTCCTCTGGATTTCAACAAATTCGGATGGAACCATCTGATCAAGAGGATACAACATTCATGACTCTTACCGGCATATACTGTTATACTGCTATGCCGTTTGGACTAAGAAATGCAGGGGCAACATATCAAAGATTGGTGAATATGATGTTCAAAGATCAGTTAGGCAAAACCATGGAAGTCTATATAGACGACATGGTTGTTAAAATCCAAGAGGGCTGGAGATCACCTTAAAGACTTGGAGGAAGCGTTCAATATCCTTGACCAATACAACATGAAACTGAACCCGTCAAAGTGCCATTTTGGTGTTAAGGCAGGAAAGTTTCTAGGATATATGGTGACCAAAAGAGGGATAGAAGCAAGCCCCGAGTAGATAGAAGCCATAATCAACTTAAAGTCTCCTGCAAATGCTAAAGATGTCCAGAGGTTGACAGGAAGAATAGCTGCTCTCAACAGATTCATTTCCAGATCCTCCGACAAGTGCAAAGATTTCTATGACATTCTTAGGAAAATGAGAAGTTCGAATAGACGGAGAAGCATGAGGCTGCACTCAAAGACTTATAGGATTACTAATCCTCAGCACCAGCTTTGATGAATCCTGTGGATGGAGAATCCTTACATTTGTACCTAGCTGTTTCAGGTAATGTTGTAAGTGTTGTCCTTGTGAAGGACACGAAGGAGAACAACATCCCGTTTATTATGTAAGTAAAAGTCTTTTAGATGCGGAAGCAATGTATTCTCATTTAAAAAATTAATTCTTGCACTTATTATGGCTTCTACTAAATTGAGACATTACTTTAAGACTCATACTATTATTTTGAGAACTAACTATCCTGTTAAGAATGTTCTTAGAAAGCAAGAATTATCAGGAAGGATGGCGAAATGGGCTGTGAAGCTAAGTGCGTATGATATTCAGTATGAAGCCAAAACAGGCATCAAATCGCAGGCACTCGCAGACTTTGTGGCTGATTTTAGTAGCGACATCCAGAAAGAAGCCGACTTGGAGGTTCAACAACTAGAAGAAACCAAGGATCCTTGGATCCTCTTACAGATGGAGCTTCCAATGTAAGAAGAACAGGATTAGGTATCCTACTGAAATCGCCACAAGGGGACATAATACCCCGGTCTATAGCCTGTGAGTTTCAAGCGACGAATAATGAGGTACAGTATGAAGCTCAGATCGCAGGCATTAGCTAAACGCATGAGGATCAGGTATCTTCAAGTATATATAGATTCATTGTTAATAGCTAACCACTTTAACGGCTCATATGCTGTTAAAGGTGAAAAACTAATCAAATATCTAGATGTTGTGAAGTAACTAGCAAAATCCTTCAAATTATTTAGTATATTACAGGTACCAAGGGAAAAGAATGCAGGGGCAGATGCTTTGTCTAACATAGATTCATCTTTGAAGATTCCGAAAGATACAAAGATCCCAATCATTCATATACTCTCCCCAGCAATAGAAAAACAAGAAGTTGGGGAGATAACGACTGACAAATAGATTGTACTTTGGGATCCATTATCCTCGAATAGTCAAGGATCTTGGACCCTCCCAATCAGGAAGTACATTCAAACTGGATAGATTCCAACCAAGGAGAATCCTAAGTCCTTCAAACTTAAGGTATCACAATACATTATATTGCACGATATTTTGTATAGAAGATCTCTTGCAGGACCATATTTGAGATGTATCGAAGATCCTGAAATTCAAGAGGTACTTAAAGACTTTCATGAGGGTGACTGTGGTAATCACACCGGAGGTAGAGCCCTATTCTCTAGAATATTGAGAACAGGTTACTACTGGCCAACTATGAAAAGAGACTCATTGGAATATTCAAAGAAGTGTGACTCATGTCAAAGTCACGGTAACATCCTACACCAACCAGTGGAGCCTATGTATCCTATATCCTCGTCATGGCCTTTCATGAAGTGGGGCATGGATATCGTTGGTAAGCTGCCTAAAGCCCCAGGAGGAAAAGTATTCATGCTTGCAAAGTAGATTACTTTTCAAAGTGGATAAAAGCAAAATCTTTTGTTCAAGTATGCGAAAAAGAGGTGATGTCTTTCATTAAAAGAAATATTATTACTAGATTTGGTGTCCCTTCAGAAATTATTTGTGATAATGGTTCCCATTTTATCGGGAAAAGAACCATTAACTTTTGTGACAGTTGGGGCATCAAGATGATTACCTCTACTCCGGTGCATCCTCAAGCTAATGGCCAAGCGGAATCAAGTAACAAGATCATCATACACAATTTAAAGGAGAAGCTAGGATCCAAGAAAGGCAAGTGGGCAAAAGAACTTCCATATGTACTTTGGGCTGACAGGACAACACCAAAGAATGCAACAGGTCAAACCCCTTTCTCATTGGAGTTTGGCTCAGAAGCTGTAATCCCTACAGAGATGGTAGTTCCCACTGCCAGAACGAGCATCCGTGATCCTGAAGCTAACAGTGGAATCCTTCTCGAAGACTTGGATACTGTTGAAGAACTCAAAGACCTAGCCAAAATCAGAATGGCAGCATATCAACAAAAGGTAGTTGGGGCATACAACAAAAGTATAAGGATCAGAAGATTTCAAGAATGAGACTTGGTCTTGAGAAAAGCCTTCCAAAATACAACCAATCCAGCAGATGGGAAGCTAGCACCCAAGTGGGAAGGTCCTTATCTGATTGAGTCGAAAGCAGGAAAGGGGGCATAGCATTTGCTCAATATGGAAGGCAACAGGTTACCAAGAACATGGAATGCTATCCATCTCAAGAAGTACTTTTTCTGATCAGGATCCAGTATCCTTCAAGGATGGGGTATCCCTATAGCATCAAGGATCCTAAAATTGGTAATATCTATCTGATCACTTATATATTTAAGATTCTTATTAATTTAAGGATAACATATTCTTAACGTTTATTTTTCCAAGTATTAAATAACTATGCAGGATTCTAGTTAGAGGATTAATATCTTTGAGGTTGGCCACCTCTCATTCACATTTAAGGTATTCTACTATTTCCCTTGGCTTAGCCCACGTTTAAGGTATGTCCCCCGATGGTCATATCTTCTAAGTTTTAAAGATTTTCACCTTTCTTATAAATTAGAGTTTCTACACTCTCGCCTGGAGCGCACGTTATTCAACGTATAGTTCGGGGCAGCGGGACAAGTACACTTTTAGTGGCTGACAATTTCGTTATCTTCGGCTATATGAAGGATCCTACGATTTATGATAGACGTACCATACCACCGGTTTATAACATTTTCATGTTATCTCAAGACAAAGGTTTCTAACATTTTCATGTTAGCTAAGGTTTTGGCGTTTTCACGTCACTTACGTTTGGGCAAATCCCCGATGACATCCGTATCCTTGGGCCAGCCCCCAGTTTGGGCGTGTCCCCAGTTTAACTCCAGTTTTGGGCTTGTGCCCTGTTTTTGGGCTTGTCCCTAGTTTATTTATGGGCTAATACCTAATTTAATGGGTTTAACCCCAGTTAATTTTATAAATTGTTTGCGACAGATCTTCTAAGTTCAATTACAAGGATCAAGACTTATGGATTCAAAATCCTTAACTTACTTCTACAAGGATCACGAAAGAATCATTACTTATGGTAACCTAGGTCTAATTAGACCTTATGGTAGTATTTCTACTTGTCAATTTATGTTTGTTTAGCTAAAATCTTTGTAAATCCTTTTGCTTAAGGATTTAAAATTTGTGAGTTATTTTTGCAAAGATATTCTATCCTAAAATTTCTTTTACTCAAGATTATTTTTTAGAACTCTTAATAAAGCTAAGGCTATAACAAACAAACTTTCAAAATAACGAGTAATAAGCAAATAGCCAAAAGATTTTGTTCATTAAAAACTTACTCGAAATTACCAAAAGTTAACCCGGACTTCACCATTTAAAACATGGACCATCCATCCGGGTAAAAGTAAGTTGTTAATAACAGTTTAACTAAGTGCTGGAAAATAAAAGCCAGGTTCATCAAAGGCTTCATCCCCACAAACAGAGGATCCCCCACCTTTGCTACCCCTATAAATTGTCTTCAGGATCACTGATCCTTCAACCTAATTACTATTATCCATTACAAACCATTATCCATGAAAACATAACTAAAGCAAAATAAAAAGAATGGGCTCTGGCCTTGTCTTTAATATCCTTCATCACCCATTCAAGAAGCCTCCTCGTCTCCTACTGCACCCACTCCTTCCTTGGTCTCCACCGCATCCTTAGCCCCACTGGTTCCAGCTTCTTTCCCATCCGTCATCTCCGCATCCTCATCACCACCAGGGGCCACCAGAAAAACCTTCCCCTTCTTCACATCCCAAACAGCTTTGTCAAACGTAGGTTCACCAGCCTCTGTCGCCATCTTGATCCTGGCCTGTAGCACATATCTTGCAGCCCACATTTTTGCTCCTTCAGTGGCCTGCTTCATTTCCTCATGGTGCTGGGCTTCTATGGTGGATAGCTGATCGTCCAGCCGCTTCTTGTCCTCTGTGAACTGGGTTATGACTTTGTCCTTAGTTACCGCAACACTTTCCATCACAGAAATCTTCTCACTCATTTGGTTCACAATCTTCTCATAATGGTCCTTGCAAGAATTCCCGGCCTATGACCAGCATTTTTATTAAAGCCAGAAGGATACTGGATCATCAAATTAGAGAGTACAGGATAAAGGATGCTTACAGTGATGATCATGTCAAAGTGAGTCTCAGGCTCTGAAGATCTCTTTCTCTTAGAAGCTGCCGATTTGGCCCTGGTGGTAGTGGTCTTTGGCTCGGAAAAAGTGGTTGTTTTTAGAGCTTATCTCTTAACAGTTTGTTGAGTGATCATGCTGTCGATGTCCTCTAGGGAAAACTTGCTACCAGAATTCTGAGATTTTTGAGCACCTATGCAAACTGAGTAACATATAAGTATTTTATCTTATTTTATTTATTCCTATTTATTATTCAAATGCTAATCTTACTTGACATATTGGAGTCTGAAGAAAGGTCGTAAAAATCTTCGACGAATCTTGCTTGAAAGGTCCTGACTTCGGTATCCAGGGCAAGGAATTTCTTCGCTCTTTCTTCTGTTCCAGGTAGCTTGGCCAGTGAAGCAAAGTTTTCAACTGTAAACAAAAAAGAAAGATCTGGAGTTAAAACAGTCACCAAGGCTTATTTCTCTGCCTAAGAATCCAGGATCCTTCCCCTTTTAACCCAAGTCAAAGGTAAATCAGTCCCACCAGGTATGGAGTTGCGATTAACAAAGAAAAACTGATTCCTCTAGAAGGAATCACTTAAGGTTACTTTTGAAATCGGACTGTGAGTAAATGTCACATTGAATCGAAGAGTCGTATGGTCAGAAAACGGCTTCCGATGGAAACAGTGGCCGGAACTCATCGATTTCAGGATCAGTGAACTTGCAGATCTCCATCGACGGGTTTGTAATCAGGTTTTGAGGTTGCATCTACGACAGCTCGGAGTCATCGGAATGTTTAGAGGGAGAAGAAGAAAAGGCGACGGACATTTTTGCAGAATATTATATTAAAAGAAGGAGAGAAAGAAGTATACCTGAACGGTTGCCAGAATATGTGGTTATAAAGAGATTGAGAGCATCACATATATAGGCGGTTATGACTAATATCAAGGGTTTTGATAACAATTATCTCTGACGGCTGTTGTTGGTGCATAAATGTCAGTAGTTCATATGTCTAATGTCTGTAATCGAGTCTGTAATATTGTTTATGTATTTGTTTGTTTAAAGCCAAGTTGTTGACAAGTTCGCTTAGGCGAACTTGTTAACCAAGCGAAGTTGTTGACAAGTTCGCCTAGGCGAACTTGTTGAACAAGCGAAGTTATGGACAACTTCGCCTGAGGCGAAGTTGTCGTGTATTTATATAGGTTACGGTTACTGTTTATGGGGTTGGTAAAGTTACGTGTAATTCAGTGAGTCAAGTGACGTGAGGTCGAGAGTTTGTAAGTATCACGTGTTGAGTTATTAATATAACGTGTGTTTGTTCGTATCGTATTCGTGTGTTCGTGTGTTTCTGTTCTACGTCCGTAACGATCTACACAGGGATTCCACACCTGTGTATATCGGGATATCTCGTGTGATCCGTCCAGGGAACCTACAATTGGTATCAGAGCGATTGCTCGATTGTGTGGTTCGGGATATTCACGTGGGTGTTGAATTCGTCCCATTTCGACTATTTTCGGGACGAGTTTTTGGTGTTTTTGCTCATTCTAGCCTCCTACCAGTGTGTTCAAGCATTTAAACCGTCAAAAACGTCGTTAAAATCCGAGTTTCAGACCTGCAGAAAGTTTAAGTTCGTCAGGCGAAGTTGCTGTTCATCAGGCGAAGTTGCCGTCAGGATACGTAGGGTTTCGGCGAAGATATAAGGAGAAGCGAAGTTATTTACAACTTCGCCTACCTCCTCAACTTCGCCTAACTCAGCGAAGTTCTCATCAAGTTCGCTTAGTTCAGGGAATTTGTCTTCAAGTTCGCTTACTTTCTAAGTTCGCTTACCCTAAGCGAAGTTATTCTCAACTTCGCTCAGTCACTCGAATTTAAGAAAGATCCAGCGAAGTTATTACTTAAGCGAAGTTATCCCTAACTTCGCCTACAGTACTGTTCAGAGGAAATTTTTTAACTTCGCCTACTCAGAATTTTTCGGGTTTCTTAGTCTTCAAGAAGGATGTCGTCGATCAACATTTCGGAGCTTGTAAAGATGGAAGTTGAAGCGGGGTCAGCTACAAAGGCCCCAAGGTTGCTGAAGGGAACCGATTTTGTCGCGTGGAAGGATCGGTTCATACAATACGTTAAGTACCAGGATGCGAAAATGTGGGTATGCATCCAAGATGGATATATTCCACCAGTCATGGAGTATGAGGGTCGAGACCAAATCAAGAAATACAGTAAAATGGAAGAGGAGGAGAAAAAGGATGTATGAAGCCGAAAGCAAGGCTCATGCTGCAATCACAATGGCTCTTCCACAGGAGATCCTCCATACGTTCAGAAAGTATACATCAGCTAGAGAGCTTTGGGAAGCTCTTGAGAACAGATTTGAGGGGAATATAGGTATTCGGGCTTCAAAGATAAAGTTGCTCAAAACTCAATTTTCAGTCTTTAAGTACTTAAAGAACGAATCTCTTGATGATATTATCACTCGATATTATCATCTAATGACTGAATTGAGTAACTACTCCATTTCCTACCGAGAAGAAGAGATTGTGGAAAAGCTTCTCGATGCCCTCCCACCAAAATGGGAGATGTATACTGTGCTGATGAGGGAAGACAAGGACTTTCCTACTTATGATATTGAAACCACTGTCAACAAGCTCAGAACTTTTGAGCTTAATATGGTAAGAAAAGAAACATCTATGGATCAGGTTCAAGATCCAGGCATGTACGGTGCTAAAGTAAACTCCAATTCAAGTTCAAAGACTGATTCTGCCGCCTACTACTCGAAGAGCGAGTCGGGTGCCAAGTCTTCACAGGAGGGGCATGTGTCAGTAAACTCAAATGGGGATGTTTGCCTTGTTGCGGGTGGATCAGGTGGTACTCAACAGACAGCAAGCAAGAGTAGTGGATCTTCAAGTTCCTCAAGCAATAATTACTCTAAGATGCCAATGAGCGTCAAATCTGCTGAAGAGCAGTTTGGCCTCTATGCTTCGTTTATTGCTTCATATGAAAACTATATTCAAGGAAAGGTTGTTGATCCAGCAATGCTGGATGAAGACTATGACCAGATCGATGCTGATGATCTGGAGGAAATGGATTTACAATGGCAGATGGCCATGATAGTGAGGAGAGTGAAGAAGTTTATGAGAAAGACGGGGAGAAAGTTTGTTGGTGGCAGGCCAGGGTTCGACAAGTCTAAGGTGAGGTGCTATAATTGTCAACAAAACGGGCACTTTGCCAAAGAGTGCAGAAACGAGCGAGTTGAACGTGGTCATGGCCGGTCTGCACAGCACACTGGGAATAGTAAGGAAATCAATGCCATGATGTCCAGAGAAGCAGGTGAATACAACTGGAACCTGCATTCGAATGAAACTAGTGAGCAGGCAAATATGGCTAAGGTTGAGAATGAAGAATGTGAGAAGATTACCGGAGAAGAGAAAGCTACTGGTAAGGAAAAAGCTTTCATGGCAGATAACAAGGATCAACTCTCCGAGGTAAGTTCTAAACCTATTTGTACTAAATGTGAGAATTTGTCTGAGCAACTTGCTACCATAACTGATCAGTATGTTCGTTTAGATGCTGAATTTAAAACTCTTAAAGAAGATCATCACTTTATGAAAGCAAGAGAAAACAGTTACAAAGTTAAAATAAAAGCGTGTGAAAAAGATGTTAAAAGCTTAAAAACAAAACTTGCTGAAAAAATTGAAGTAATTGATCTAAGTTATGAGGTTTTAGAAGAAAAGACTAAACTGATTGCTGAACGAGAAAAGCAGATTGCTGACCACCAGGTGAAAGTGGTGGAACTGAACCGAAAACTTGAACAGTTCAGAAATTCCTCAGCTATTCTTGATCACCTTGTTAGTGATCAAGGTACCTCTACAAAGAGGGGAGGAATTGGTTATCACGAGGTTCCACCACCTTATAACCACAATTACACTTTTAACCCTAGTGTTCAGAAATCTGTTGATTTTGAAGTTCCTCAGACAGTTCCAATCAAGGTTACGAGTAAAGAACCAAGTGTTAGTAGTGGCGAAACGAGTTCGCCTGTTTCAAGTGTGAAAATTTCTGTTGCGAGTCCAATCTCATCAGATTCGGATAAGTTGTCCGAATCGGGTAAGACAAAAGAGAAGGTAGTGTTACCCACTGGTGGAGAAAAAGATAAAACTTATAAAAAGAGTACTCCACTCAACCCGTACGTCCCACCTTATGTGAGACGAACGGCCGGTAACACAGCCTCGACATCCAAAACAACCTTTGAAAAGAAAATGGAGCATAGGTGTTGTTTTGGGTGTAATAAGTTAGGACATCTTGTTGCAGATTGCCCTCTGACGCCGAAATTCAGAGGTGTGAGTCCTATTAAAACTGAGCGTAAGCCTAATGGTAATTTTAATACTGCTAAAAATGAAAACCCTTCAAAGTTCCGAAATGTAACTAATTCAGGTTTTCACATAAACAAACCTCAGTTTAACAATGCTAATAACCAAACCACAAGATATAACACTTTCAATATACATAGGTTTGGAAGGCCTCACACTAACTTCCAAGGAGATTTCCTAATAGGACTGACAGGAATTATCCAGATGCTAACTTTGGAAAGCAGAAGTACGGGATGTATAGATCCAAGACCAATTGGTCTTGGGTCCCTAGATTCTAATCCTTTGCTTTATTGTGCAGGAACAGTTGAACAGGGCTGCCCACAGTCTTTGGATTGTAGATAGCGGCTGTTCCCGGCACATGACGGGTAACAAATACTTGTTGCATGACTTAAAACCTGTTCAAGGAGCGAGAGTTAGTTTTGCAGGTGAAAGTGGAGGAAGAATTACTGGAAGAGGAACGGGTCCAATGGGAAAATGACTCTTGAGAATGTGAACTTTGTAGAAGAGTTGAAGCACAATCTGCTGAGTGTGTCGCAGATTTGTGATAAGGAGTACACTGTTCATTTCACGAAGAATGAGGCGATCGTGTTGAAGCCTGGTTTTCAGATACCAGACGAGTGGATAGTGATGAAAGCTCCACGTGATACAAATACTTATGTGATGGATATGAGGTCTACTGAAATGGCCACGGGAGAATCATGTTTAATGACGAAAGCAAGCGAATCGGAATCCGAATTGTGGCACAGGAGGATGGGGCACATTCATCTTCGGAAGATGAACCACATTGTCAGGAATGGACTTGTGATGGGCGTTCCCTTGAAAAGTTTTAACTTTGAAGACAAATGTATAGCATGCAAGAAGGGAAAGCAACACAAGAAATCCCATCTCACCAAGAAGGTCAACTCTATTGCCAGTACTCTAGAACTGCTTCACATGGATCTCTTCGGTCCCGTGAATACAAAAAGTCTAGGAGGTACTTCTTACTGCTTGGTGATCACTGATGACTACTCGCGATATTCGCGGGTATATTTTCTGAAATCGAAAGATGAGACGGCTCAAATGGTGAAGAATTTGATTACCAAAGTTGAGAACGTCATGGGTAAAACAGTTAAGTTCATCAGGAGTGACAATGGAACGGAGTTTAAGAATGTTGAAATGGAGATCTTCTGTCTTCAGAAAGGAATTGAACACCAATACAGAACTCCGTATACTCCGCAACAGAATGGAGTGGCTGAAAGGAAGAACCGAACTTTAATTGAAGGAGCCAGAACTATGCTGGCAGATTCGAAGCTTCCTGTGATGTTCTGGGCTGAAGCGGTTGCTACAGCCTGCTATGTTCTGAATAGAGTGTTAACTGTTAAGAGACTTGGTAAAACATGTTACGAGCTTATGCTTGGAAGGAAGCCCAACTTGAGTGGTCTTGAACCATTCGGGTCCCCTTGTTCGATCTTGAAGACAAACTCTAAATTTGGCGAAGTAGCCGATGAAGGAATCTTAGTCGGTTATGTTGTTGGTACTCCCAAAAGACGTGTCTTCAATACTTCGACCTGCAAGGTGGAGGTGGTGTGTAACACCGACATCACAAGTTACCAACCGCCAAAACCTAGCAATGGACCTGCTGAGCTTTTCGACTATGTTAAGCTTTTTAAGTCGTTTAACATACCGGATTTGGAAATTTCTGAAGAAGAAGAAAGAGCTGCGACGAAGATGATACTTGATGAGGAAGAAAATCTATTGCAAAGACAGCTGATTGATAAATGTCAACCTTCCTCATCAAACACTATCGGTACCCCTGCTGCCTCTGCTGAAGAAGAATTTATTAATCCTTTTCACTCTCAGCATGAAACAACCATTGATGAGATCTCTTCTAATTTGGAAGATAATTTGCATGTCGGTTCTGTTCCGACCACGAGAATTCATAAAGATCACCCTTTGGATAATGTGATTGGTGATGTGTCCTCAGGTGTACAAACGAGAAGTAGCTTGAATGAACACACCTGTGTTTATACAAGCATTAAGGAGACAGGAATAATCAATGAATGCCTGTATACCTGCTTTATAAGCCAGATTGAACCGAAGAATTATCAAATGGCTTTAAAGGACAGCTCGTGGGTCGAAGCCATGCAAGAAGAGTTGGCTCAATTCGAGAAGATGGAAGTTTGGACTTTGGTTGAAAAACCAAAGAATGTGCATGCGATAGGCACAAAATGGGTGTTTAAGTGCAAGAGAGATGATAAGGGGATTATTATAAGAAACAAGGCGAGGCTAGTCGTTAAAGGTTTTACTCAACAAGAGGGGATTGATTATAACGAAGTGTTCGCTCCTGTCGCCAGGTTGGAAGCCATAAGATTGTTTTTGGCGTTTGCTGCTTATGAAAAGATGAAGGTGTTTCAGCTAGATGTGAAGAGTGCGTTTTTGAATGGGAAAGTTGATGAGGTTGTGTATGTTGAGCAACCTCCGGGTTTTCCTGACCCAGACTTTCCAGATCACGTGTACAGGTTGAGCAAGGCGTTGTATGGATTACATCAGGCACCTCGTGCCTGGTATTCAACTTTATCGGATTACTTGCTCGAGAATGATTTTGAAAGAGGGAAAATTGATAGCACGTTGTTCTTCAAAAGAGATGGAAGCGACTTCCTGCTGGTACAAGTCTACGTGGATGACATTATATTTGCTGCGTCAAAAGTCTCCATGTGTCAGGAGTTTGAAGCCGTCATGAAGAAAAGGTTTGAAATGAGTGCTATGGGTGAACTAACTTTCTTTCTAGGATTGCAGGTTGATCAGAAGAAGGACGGGATGTTCATTCATCAGACGAAGTATGTTCATGATGTGCTCAAGCGCTTCAAGATGGAGGACAGTTCTCCATATGATACTCCAATCTGCGTCAATCACAAATTGGGTGCTGAAGTAGACGGTGATGCAGATGTGGACCCAACTCAATATCGGGCAATAATAGGTTCTTTAATGTACTTAACTGCATCTAGGCCTGATATAATGTTTGCTGTTTGTCGTTGTGCACGTTTTCAGGCAAATCCAAAAGAATCTCATTTGAAAGGTGCCAAGAGGATACTGCGGTATCTCAAGGGCATGCCGAAGCTGGGGTTGTGGTACCCGAGAGGAGGAGACTTGGAGCTGGTCGCTTACACAGATTCTGATTATGGAGGGTGCAATCAGAGTCGGAAGTCAACAACTGGAGGATGTCAGTTTCTTGGTGGCAGATTGGTGTCATGGCAATGCAAGAAGCAGACTTCAGTCGCAATTTCAACCTGTGAGGCAGAATACATGGCAGCATCCAACTGCTGCTCTCAGGTTCTTTGGATTCAACAACAGTTGCGCGACTATGGTCTGAATTTCTTACTTACTCCTATTTGCATTGATAACACAGCTGCTATCTCAGTAACTAACAATCCCGTGAAACATAGTAAAACTAAACATATTGACATACGTCATCATTTTATACGGGATTGTGCTGAGAAGAAATTGATTGTGCTTGAAAAGGTAGATACGCTTGATAATTTCGCTGATTTATATACTAAAGCGTTTGATAAATCCAGATTTCAAAACCTTATTGAACTGAATGGGATGATCAATCCGGAGTAACCATGCTTTTCTTGTGATATTTAAAAAAAAAAAAAAATTACCTTGATAAATTTTGATCATTGACTAAAGGTTACCTTGTTGATCATTGACTAAAGTAATTCGACCAAAGATTATCTTATTAATCCTTGACCGAAGTTATTTTACCAAAGATTACCTTGATAAATTTTGATCGAAGTAAGACTATATTGGTTAAGGGCTTTTTCCCTCGTAATCACATCTTCGTGTTCACCAATATTACGCATATACACTTGTCGTTATCGAGTTAGTACCTTACCTCACATAACAGATTTGGATACTTGATCCTTAGTAGATTTTTGTCCAAAACAATTTGACGCCCACTGTGGGGCTATTGGTGCTATAATCCATACTATTCTCGTCAATTTTCATTTTTCCATACCCTAAACACTCGCAGTGGCCTCTCAATCCACCTATGCATCGTCAACCATGCCATCATCGGTTTCTCTCTCATCAAGGACCTTGCCGCCGGTGCCTCCGCCAATCACGGGAGCACCAAAGGCTGCTACTTCTGGGAGCAAGACACAAATAACAGTCTTCTAGAGCTTGAGAACAACCGCTGCTACTTCGGTGGTAAACTCTAACAATGACGTTTCCTCTATGTTTTTGCAGGTGAACTCATATATGGAACAACAGAACAAGACCAACCAAAGGATCCTGCGTGAGATCGAAGACATCAAAAAGTCCAAGAGGCCAACAGAGGATCTCACCCCCTGATGCCTAGGATGCTGGATCTCATCAGTCCAGGATCCATGGCTCAGCTTCAGCAAGGATCATCCATCCTTCAACAAGGATCCATGGGTCATAAGACTCAAGGATCCTCAGCCTTTCAGCAAGGATCATCCATCCTTCAACCAAGATCCATGGGTCCTCAGACTCAAGGATCCTCAGCCTTTCAGCAAGGATCATCCATCCTTCAACAAGGATCCATGGGTCATCAGATCCAAGGATACTCAGATTTCCAGCAAGGACCATCTAGCTTCAACCATGTTTCGATGGGTCAACCAATGCAGAGTTCCTCGATGTTCCAAAGGAGATCAGGGATGCTTCCGCCAGGATCCTCCGGGATTCCTTATCAAGGGTCCTTCTTTCAGGATCAAATATCCTTTGGATCCCAGTATCAACGATCTTCTGAAGTCCATGATGGGGACATAATCCCCATGCAGACCATAGCTTCTGGAGGACCCACTCTGGTTGCTGACTCCTCTTATCCCAGATACTCTTCTGGAATAACAAACACCACCCAGCAGAGAGGTAACTGGTATGATCCTGTATCTTTAGATACTAACCATGTTCCCATGCAGGATTCAGGTATTAACCAGGCCATGGCCAAGGAGTTACAGAAGCTAAAGGATATGATATCCAGTGTCCCAGGAGTGATACGTCCAATTCCTGAGATACCAGAGGGAAGTCACAAATTATCCAGATTCGCTCCGCCCATTTGTGATGCTGAAATCCCGAAGCGGTTCCAAACTCCCAACATGAAGACGTATGATGGGCACACCGATCCTGAGGAACATGTTGCCCAATATAGGGAAAGGATGGAAATTAATCCTGTTCCTGAAAGACTTAAGGAGGCTTGCCTTTGCAAAGGATTTGGATCCACACTAACGGGAGCTGCACTAAAACGGCTGCTAAGTCTCCCCCATTTCTCGGTTACATCTTTCTCTCATTTGGTTAATTTGTTTAACACTCAATTTTCCTGTAGTCAGAAATTTGAGAGGTTAACCAGTGATTTATATCGTGTTATCTAGCCTAGTGATGAATCCCTTAGGGATTTCGTTACCAGGTTCGGCAAGGAAGCTCTAGAAATCCCAAACCTTGATATGACTACTGCTGTTGAAGCATTCAAGATGGGAATTCAAAAGAGCTCCCCTTTTTATGTTGATTTAGTGATGACTCCGTGTAGGACATTAGATGAAGTCAGAAACAAGGCATTAAGATACATCCGATTAGAGGAAGATAAAAAGATCCAGGATCGTCTCAGGGGACAAACGAAACAAGAAACTCCCGAAAAGAATAAAGGATCCTGGAATAGGAACAATAATTCAAGGCCTTACACCAAGTTCAACAATCAGAACGTACGGGCAGTTGAAGAAGGAGATGACGATGAAGACTATCCCTGCATCTCCGACTATTGTTTCTCTGTGGATACTCATGGCTTGATCTGTGCCATGAAGGATCTGGGAGAAAAAGCAACGTGTCCCCGAAAGAATGAGAGGGTTGTCGGCTTCAAGGACAAGTCCAAGTGGTGTGCCTTCCACGAAGATTTTGGCCACGCGATAGACGAGTGCATCGGCTTAAGGAAGGAAATTGGATACCTCCTGAGCAAGGGTCACTTTAAAGAACTCTTGGGAAGGAAGAAATCCAAGATCCAGGATCCTGAAGATCTTCCACAGAAAGCAACACCACCACCGCCAGATGCTCATGTGATCAACTTTGTCTCCAGAGACTACGAATTATTTAGAGATTCTAGTGCCATAGGAGAAAATCCTGTGGAAGAATTCAAGTTGGATAATGAGAGAAGACCGCTCATCCTCACTACTCGAGTGACTGATCAGAGAATCTTTTTTAATTCAAGGATCCAGGATCCTCATCAAGACAAGCTAGATGTGCAAGCAGTCAATTTCATCTCTGGAGGTTCAGACATATGTGGAACTTCTTTCTCCGCAGCGAAAAGACTTGCCAAAGAGATCAAGATGGATAACGGGGATCATCCAATAGTGTCAACCACATTAACAATAGACAAGAGAATCTTCTTCGATGAGGAGTACAAGCTGAACATTCAGGATCCTCATCATGACAGTTTGATAATTACTTTATTTATCTCTAACCATTATGTACGCAGGACCATAGTGGACGGTGGCAGCTCGGTCAACATTATCCAACATGATGTCCTCAAGAAGATGAACATCCCGGATTCAGAAATCATTCCTAGAACTTCAGTGCTAGTGGGCTTTAGTGGCGAAACTAAGAAGACATTGGGGGACATTAACCTCCCAATTTATATCGAAGGGTTGAATTCATATCAAAAATTTTGCGTTATAGATAACCTTTCCTATTGCAATGTTATTTTAGGTAGGCCTTGGCTCCATGGAATGAAGGCTGTAGCCTCAACCTATCACCAATGCATCAAGCTACCTACTCCTTGGGGAGTTGTAAAGATAGTTGGTAATCAAGCGGAGGCCAAGAATTATTATTCTTCATCAATGAAGCCAACAGCCAAGCAAACTATAGCATAGCAACTACAGCAACATCCTAGGGACGTGTTGGAAGCTCGGGAGAAAGACCTCAAAGAAGTATCATTGGACCCCGAGGATCCAGAGATAAAGGTTTTCCTAGGATCCACTATCCCGAGTAAGATTGAGGAGGATAAAATATCCTTCTTTGGGCGAAGAAGATCTACTTTTGCCTTCAAGAACTCAGACATGATAGATATCTCAAAAGAGGTAATCACTCATAAACTCGGCCTTGATTTATCTTTTAAACCCTTCCATCAGAAGCGAAGGAAATTCGCTCCTGAGAGGAACAAGATCATACAAGAAGAAGTTGAAAAACTTCTTAAGGCCGGTATGATCAGAGAGGTTCAGTATCCTCGATGGCTAGCTAATGTGGTCGTTGTTTCAAAAAAGAATGGAAATTGGAGGGTGTGTGTCGATTTTACCGATTTAAACAAGGCATGCCCCAATGATCCTTTCCCATTACCACATATAGACTCCATGGTGGATGCAACGGCAGGACATGAAATGCTTACCTTTATGGATGCTTCCTCTAGATTTCAACAAATTCAGATGGAACCATCTGATCAAAAAGATACATCATTTATGACTCCTACCGGCATATACTGTTATACTGCTATGCCGTTTGGACTAAGAAATGCAGGGCAACATACCAAAGACTGGTCAACATGATGTTCAAGGATCAGTTGGGCAAGACTATGGAAGTATACATAGACGATATGGTGGTAAAGTCAAAGAAAGCTGAGGATCACCTTAGAGACCTCGAGGAAGCATTCAATATCCTTGACCATTATAACATGAAATTGAATCCGTCAAAATGTCACTTTGGTGTTAAGGCTGGAAAATTTCTGGGATATATGGTTACTAAAAGAGGAATTGAAGCAAGCCCCGAATAGATTGAAGCCATCCTCAACCTGAAATCTCCGGCAAACGCGAAGGATGTCCAAAGGCTTACAGGAAGGATAGCCGCTCTTAATAGGTTCATCTCAAGATCATCCGAGAAGTTCAAGGACTTCTATGACATCCTTAGAAAGAATAAGAAGTTTGAGTGGACGGAGAAGCATGAAGATGCGCTTACAGCCTTGAAGGATTACTTATCCTCAGCTCCAGCTCTGATGAAGCCCGTGGATGGAGAATCCTTGTATCTATATCTTGCTGTCTCAGGAAATGCAGTGAGTGCCATCTTGGTAAAGGATCACGAAGGTGAACAACATCCTATTACTATGTAAGTAAACGTCTTCTAGATGCGGAGTCTAGGTATTCTCATTTAGAAAAGCTGATTCTTGCACTTATCATGTCCTCTACTAAACTGAGACATTATTTTGAAACTCATCCTATTATTTTGAGAACTAACTATCCTGTAAAGAATGTTCTTAGAAAACCAGAGTTATCAGGTAGAATGGCTAAGTGGGCAGTAAAATTAAGTGCATATGATATCCAATACGAGCCGAGAACAGCAATCAAGTCTCAAGCACTAGCGGACTTTGTGGCTGATTTCACTAGTGATCTACAAAAAGAAGCTGACTTGAAAGTCCAACAACTGGAAAGGACCAAGGATCCTTGGATACTCTTCACAGATGGAGCATCCAACGTGAGAGGAACAGGATTGGGGATCCTACTGAAATCGCCACAGGGGGACATATTACCCCAGTCCATAGCCTGTGAATTCCAAGCAACAATCAACGAAGCAGAGTACGAGGCTTTAATCGCAGGTTTGCAATTAGCCAAAAGCATGAGGATCAGGTATCTTCAAGTTTATGTAGATTCTTTATTGATAACTAACCACTTTAATGGCTCATATGCTATTAAAGGAGAGAAACTAATGAAATATTTAGATGTTGTGAAGGATTTATCGAAATCCTTCGAAATATTTAGTATTACACAGGTACCGAGGGAAGAAAACGCTGGGGCAGACGCCTTGGCAAACTTAGCCTCATCTTTGAAGATTCCTGAGGATTTGAAGTTCAAAAATAACCCACATTCTCTCGCCAGCAATAGGAGAACAGGAAGTTGGAGAGATAACGAATAATAAAGAAATCGTACTCTGGGATCCTTTATCCTCGAATAATAAAGGATCATGGATCCATCCTATCAAGAATTACATTCAGACTGGAGAAATTCCGACCACAGAAAATCCCAATTCTTTCAAACTCAAGGCATCCCAATATATTTTGTTAAATGATATGGTATATAGAAAATCTCTTGCAGGTCCATATTTGAGATGCATTGAGGATCCTGAGACCCAAGAAGTACTCAAGGATTTTCATGAAGGAGATTGCGGCAATCACACAGGTGGAAGAGCATTATCTTCCAGAATACTTAGAACTGGATACTTCTGGCCAACAATGAAGAAAGATGCAGTGGAGTATTCAAGGAAATGTGATGCTTGTCAAAGACACGCGAACATCCTTCATCAGCCAGCGGAGCCTCTATATCCTATATCCTCCTCATGGCCTTTCATAAAATGGGGTATGGATATTGTTGGCAAGCTACCAAAAGCACCAGGTGGAAAGGTCTTTATGCTTGCTATGACTGACTACTTCTCCAAATGGATTGAGGCAGAAGCATTTGTACAGGTCTGAGAGAGGGAAGTAATATCTTTTATTAAACGAAATATTATAACTAGATTTGGTATTCCCGCTGAAATTGTTTATGATAATGGTTCCCAGTTTATCGAGAATAGAACCACTAACTTTTGTGACAGTTGAGGCATCAAAATGATCACTACCACTCCGGTTCACCCTCAAGCCAATGGTCAAGTAGAGTCTATCAACACGATCATCATCAACAACCTAAAGAAGAAGCTAGGATCCAAGAAGGGAAAATGGGCTGAAGAACTTCCTTATGTTCTTTGGGCAGACAGGACTACACCCAAAAATGCGACAGGTCAGACACCCTTCTCTTTGGTGTTTGGATCAGAAGCTGTGATCCCTACAGAAATGGTGGTTCCTACTACGAGAACGAGCATCCGTGATCCTGAAGCCAATGAAGAAATCCTTCTTGAAGACTTGGATACTATAGAAGAACTCAGAGACCTAGCAAAAATCATAATGGCAGCTTATCAACAAAGGGTAGCTGGGGCATACAACAAAAATATCAGAATAGAAGATTTCAAGAAGAAGATCTAGTGTTGAGGAAAGCCTTCCAAAACACAACAAATCCGGCTGATGGAAAGCTAGCGCCTAAATGGGAAGGACCTTATCAAATTGAGTCGGAAGCAGGAAAGGGGGGCATATCACTTGCTCACAATGGAAGGCAATAGGTTACCAAGAGCATGGAATGCCATCCACCTCAAGAAATATTTTTTTTGATCAGGATCTACTATCCTGAGAGGATATATTATCCAAAAAAGGATCTAGGATCCTTAAATCTGTAACATCTTTCTGATCAGTTATTCTATTTGAATTGTTGTTAATTTAAGGATAATATATTCTTAACATTTTATTTTTTCCAAGCTTTGAGTAACCATGCAGGATTATAATGATTCATTTGATGTTCAAGAGGTTGGCCACCTTTCCTTTACATGTGAGGTATTATCTATTTCTATTGGCCTAGCCCACATTTGGATATGACCCCCGATGGTCATATCCCCTACGGTTTAAAGGTTTTCACCTTTCTCACGATCGCCAGTTGCGCATGCTATCCGACGTATAGTTCGGGGCAGCGGGACCAGTACACGCTTAGTGGCGGACAATTTCGTTGTCTCCGGCTATATGAAGGATCCTACGACTTATGGTAGACGTACCATACCATCGGTTTATAACTTTTTCACGTTATCTCACGTTTGGGCTAAATCCCGGTTTGGGCGAGTCCCCAGTTTACATCCGTATCTTTGGGCGAGTCCCCAGTTTGGGCTTGTCCCCAGTTTGTTGGGCTTGTCCCTAGTTTATTTTATGGGCTTGTCCCCAGTTTATTGGGTTTGTCCCCAGTTTATTTTATGGGTTTGTCCCCAGTTGCACGGGCTTGTACCCAGATTACACGGGCTGTCCCCAGTTGCACGGGCTTGTCCCCAGAATATTTATTGGGCTTGTCCCCAGTTTAATGGGTTTGATCCCAGTTAATAATATGAATTATTTGCAGCTGAATTCCTAAGTTCTTTCTGAAGATCGAGAAGCTAAGGATCCCGGATCCTAAAGCTATTCCTTTAAGGATCATTAACAGTTCGATACTTCTGGTAACTTAGGTCTATTTAGACTTATGGTATGATCCTTGCTAATTAACTTATGTATGATATTCGTTGCAATAAATTTAGGTATTTCATTTTGAAAGGGTATTTGCTTAAAGTTATTTGATTACTAAAATCTTTAGCTATTTTTGGGATACTTTATCCTAAAATTTGCCCTTTGAGGGAATTTTCTTATATAAATTTTATCAACTAATTAAGATATTTTTTCTTAATATTTATTAAGGATATCTTATCCTGAGTTATTTTCTTAAGGATCTTTTATCCTAAAAATCTTTTACTCAAAGTTATTTGTCAAACTATCAACAATGATAAAGTTATATCTAACAAATTTTTGAAAATAAATAACAAGTAAATTGTCAAAAGATTTATATATTAATTAAAATAAGCCCCAAGGACTTATCCAAAATTCTTAACCCGGAATTCACCATACGAAAGATGGACTATCAATCAGGGGTAAGGAGTTACTAACGGTTCATAAGTGCAGGAAATTTAAAAACAGGGGAAACAAAGGCTTCATCCCCATAAACAGAGGATCCCTCCACTTTTGTCACCCCCGCAGATTGTCTTAAGGATCATGGATCCTTTATCCTAGTTACTATTGTTTATTACAGACCATAGAAATTGTTCATAAAAACATCAACACTAAACAAAAAAGTGGGCTCGGGCCTTGTCTTTAATATCCTTCATTGCCCACTTAAGCTGCATCTTCAACCGCAGCATCATCTTCTCCCTTGTCAGCTTCAACCGCCTCCTTAACGCCACTTGTCCCAGCCTCGGTGTTCTCAACCATCTCCTCATCATCCTCACCACCAAGGTAGTCAAGAGCAGCCTTCCGTTTCTCCACAACCCAGGCCGACTTGTCAAAAGCAGGATCACAGGCCTCCGTCGCCATCTTGATCCACGCCTGGAATATCGACCTGGCAGCCCACACCTTGGCTTCATCAGTCGCCCGTTCCACTGCCTCCTGACGTTGGGTTTCGGCTAAGGATAGCTGATCCTCCAGCTGTTTCTTCTCCTTGGAGAGCTGGATCATAGTCTTGTCCTTAGCAACCACAGCTTTCCCTAAACCTGACATTTTCTCGCTCATCTGATGGATAATATTTTCATAGTGATCCCTCATAGCGGTCACAGCCTATCAATAAACTTCGTATCAGAATTGGAGCCATATTGGATCCTAAAATATTAGAAGAATACAATATACTTATAGAGCAGACAATGTCGCAATGGGTCTCAGGATCAGAGGGTCTTTTCCTCTTGGAAGCTGCGAACTTGGCCCTAGTCGTGGCAGTCTTGGGCTCGGAGCTAACACTTGCCTTTAAAGCCTCCTTGTTGACAGCAGGAGAAGTAACCATACAGTCGATGTCGTCTAGGGAGAACTTGAGGGCGGACTTTCCAGATTTCTTGTTGCCTGTAGAAGAATATTCGACAGATAAGTATTCTATGTTATTTTATTTACCTTAAAATTATTAACTTACTTAACATGCTTGAACTTTAGGAGATATCACAAAAGCCTTCAACAAACCGAGCTTGAAAGGTCCTAACTTCGGTATCCAGTGCTAGGAACCGTTTTTCTTTCTCTTCTGTTCCAGGTAGCTTACTCAATGAAGCGAAGTTCTCAACTGCAGACAACAAAAGAGGATAAGGATTAAAATTGAAGAATAAAGGATCCTGCTATTCCTTAAGGATCCAGGATCCTACCCTTCGTGACCCATGTTGAAGGAAGATCAGTTCCCTCTAGTATTGAGTCGCGTTTTACGAAGAAAAACTGATTCCTCCACACGAAATAATTTAGCGTGGCTTTTGAGATCGGATGGGGCTGTTGGGGCTTGGATTTGAAGATGAAACGAGCAGGACCGTTGGTAGTGAGGGTATACAAATATAACAACTCGGGAAGGCCGAAATCGATTTTTTCTTCTTTGATGATTCTCTCGATAGTGTTGTGAACGCTCCAAATCATCAGCATGGTCTGTATGTAAGAGATGCCGGTGGAATCGAAAAAGCTTTGGGTAAAAGATGGAAAAGGGTACTTGTAGCCGATCAAAAAGGGAGTCGCCGGAAAACAGATCCAAACCTTGGAGTACACATCACACCTGACACTGGATTCATAGGATCGGAATAGGGTTCTCGGAGGAAATAACGAACGAAAACTATTGACCTCGGGATCCGTAAACTTGCAAATCTTGGTCGACGTGTTGGCAATGAGACACTGAGGTTCCATTTCCGACAACTCACAGTCATCGGAAATCTGTTCGGAAGGGTTAGAAAAAGCCGGAGAAGAAGAAGACGAAGCAGCAGACATAATGTAAGAAAATAAGAGAAAAAGGTAGAAAGGATACCTGATGCGATGGAAGGAAGCGTGTATATAATGAAAGATATAGGGCGGCATATATAGATGGTTATAATTATCCTCGGGGGTTAAATTGTAAATAATATGTCAAAACCGTCCCATCTATCAGTTTCGCAGCAATTTTGAATTTCAAAATGACAGCTGTATTCCACTATCACCGGCCATTTTGGGGGCAATTGTTAGGCCATGAATTTTATACTGAGGGTCCTTTATCCTTCACTGTCTTTTGGATAGTTTATCCTTGAAATATGTATCAGGATATAAAGGATCGACGATTCTCGGTATTACTTGTTTACTAATAATTGCGTTTAGTATGGTGATGTGTTAGACAGGTGTAGCAACTTTAAGACGTACTTGTACCGATTATCCTCACGGAGTACTCTCTAGCTGAAGTATGGATCTAGGATCCTTATTCAATATAGCTGATTATGGACGAATTCACCTGAAGATTGATGTTTAAATAACAACAACGGCATCTAGACCTGGTCTACTGCTTATCTCGCTACTGGATGGCTATTGGCACGTGGTCAAAGGTCATGGAGCGGCTAGGTGGAAGACTTCCGGATAATTAGGAAATATTGTTATTGATGTTATCTTATTTAAACAAGCTATGATCGAGTAGAAAAACACATGTATGATCACACACACTAAGAGCAGAAACAAGCATTCTCTCTATACACTAGCTTACTTTGTAATCTCGATCATTTACTCCACAACACTTGTAACCACCTTTTATTTATCAATATAATCGACGGTGATAGTTTTCACCGTCCGGGGGTTTTTTGTGCCGGAGAGCACGATAAACACATACTCATCGACCAAAGGTTACCTTGTTGATCATTGACTAAAGTAATTCGACCAAATATTATCTTATTAATCCTTGACCGAAGTTATTTTACCAAAGATTACCTTGATAAGTTTTGATCAAAGTAAGACTATCTTGGTTAAGGGTTTTTTCTCTCGTAATCACATATTTGTGTTCACCAATATTACGCATATACACTTGTCGTTATTGAGTTAGCACCTTACCTCACATAACATATTTGGATACTTGATCCTTAGTAGATTTTTATCCAAAACAATCTCTATTTCGTTCATATATTCGTTTTAATCATTTTAGCACTAAACCTCACATAACAAATTTGGATACATTATCCTTATCAAAATTTTATCCAAAACAGACCTATTACTCTAAGGTTGGATACCCCATCCGTAAATAAGATCCAAGGATCCTTGGTTTCCTCTAATTGTTGGACCTTCAAGTTGGCTTCCTTTTGTAAATCACTACTGAAATCAACCACAAAGTCAGCTAGTGCTTGAGACTTATAGTCAGCTTTACAGCCCACTTAGCCATCCTACCTGACATCTCTGGTTTTCTAAGAACATTCTTGTTAGGATAGTTAGTTTTCACAATTATAGTACGAGTTTCAAAGTAATGTCTTAACTTAGTAGAAGCCATAATTAACGCAAGAATCAATTTTTCGAAATGAGAATACCTGACTTCAGCATCTAGAAGACTTTTACTTACATAATAAACAGGATGTTGATCCCCTTCATGATACTTTACAAGGACAACACTTACCGCATTACCCGATACGGCTAAGTACAAGGATAGGGGTTCTCCGTCTATCAACATCATTAATGCTTGTGCTGAGAATAAGTAATCCTTCAAGGCTTTGAGTGCAGCCTCATGTTTCTCCGAATAAATCCTTACATTTCTCCGAAGATCAGGAGATGAACTGTTTAAGGCTGCAATCCTGCCAGTTAACCTTTGTACGTCCTTCGCATTTGCGGGTGACTTCAGGTTGATGATAACCTTTATTTGTTTCGTGCTAGCTTCTATACCCCTCTTAGTGACCATATAACCAAGGAAATTCCCAGCTTTAGCACCAAAATGGCATTTGGATGGGTTGAGTTTCATGTTATAAAGGTCGAGGATATTGAAGGCTACCTCCAAATCCTTAAGATGATCTTCAGAATTCTTGGATTTGACTACCATATCGTCTATATATACTTCCATGGTCTTCCCTAGTTGATTTTTAAAAATCATGTTGACTAAGCATTGATAAGTCGCACCTGCATTTCTTAGTCCAAATGGCATGGCAATATAACAATATATTCTAGTAGGAGTCATGAATGTTGTGTCTTCTTGGTCAGATGGTTCCATCTGAATTTGTTGAAATCCAGAGGAAGCATCCATAAAAGTAAGCATCTCATGTCCTGTTGTTGTATCCACCATGGAGTCAATTTGTGGTAATGGGAAAGGATCCCTGGGACATGCCTTGTTTAAATCAGTAAAATCGACACATACCCTCCACTTTCCAATCTTTTTTGAAACAACCACAACATTAGCCAACCATCGAGGATACTTAATCTCTCAGATCATGCTGGCCTTAAAAAGTTTTTCAACTTCTTCTTGTATGATCGCATTCCTCTTAGGAGCGAATTTTCTTCGCTACTGGTGAATGGGTTTAATAGAATTATCAAGGCCTAGTTTATGAGTAATTACCTCTTTTGATATACCTGTCATGTCGGAGTGTTTAAAGGAAAATGTAGATTTTCGTCGCTTGAGGAAGGATACTAGATCCTCTTCAATGTTAGAGGGATACTACCCCCCCCCCCCAAGGAGTTGGTAGTTTTATACACTGGTGATAAGTAGACGCTACAGCTTTCATTCCATGTAGCCATGGCCTGCCAAGAATAACATTGAAACAAAACAAGTTATCTATAACACAAAATTTTTTATAAGGGTTCACTCCCTCAATGTATATGGGAAGCTTGACGTCCCCCATTGTTTTCTTAGTTTCACCACTGAAACCGACTAGCACGGTTGATCGGGGAACAAATTATGAATCTGGAATATTTATCTTCTGGAGTACATCATATTGAATGATGTTAGATGAACTTCCTTCGTCAACTAGGATCCTGGGCACATAATGATTAGCAATAAATAGAGTTATAATCAAACCATCGTGGTGAGGATCCGGGATGCTCGTTTTATCTTCTTCATCGAAGAAGATTCTCTGGTCATTGGTTAGTATAGTGGAGATGACAAGTCGCTCTCTGTATTCCAACTTAGTTTCTTTAGCATGTCTCTTAGCCGAGGAGAAGGAGGTTCCACATATATCCGAAACACCATAGATGGTGGTGGAGTTGCCTTCTGTGGAACTTATTCAGGATCCTGGATCCTTGATTTCTTTCTCCATAGAAGTTCTTTGAAGTGGCCCTTGCTTAGAAGATACCCAATTTCCTTTCTTAGACGAACGTAGTCATCGGTTAGATGGCCAAAATCTTCATGGAATGCACACCATTTGGACTTATCCTTACAGAATGTTGCCTTGTCGTTTTTCCAAGGCCATCTTTCTTTCTCTCCAAGATCCTTCAAGGCACATAATAAGCCATGGGTATCAACAGAGAAGCAATACTCGGATATTCTTGGATAATCTTCATCGTCATCATCCTCTTCTTCGACTGCTCGGATATTTTGGTTGTTAAATTTTAAATACGGCTTTGATTTGTTGTTCCTGAATGAGGATCCTTGTTTCTTGTCAGGTAAATCTTGTTTTGTTGGAGCTCTTAACCATTCTTGGATCCTTTTATCATCCTCCGGTCTTATAAACCTGAGCGCCCTGTTTCTTACTTCATCTAATGTCCTGCATGGGGTCATCACAAGATCATTATAAAATAAGGAATACTTTTGTAACCCCATCTTGAATGCCTCAACAGCCATAGCCATGTCACGATTCGGGATTTCTAAGGATTCCCTTCCAAATTTTGTAACAAATTCCCTTAAGGATTCATCACGAAGTTGGACAACTCTATATAAATCACTAGTTAATTTCTCGAATTTTCTACTACAAGAAATTTGGCTATTGAATAAATTAACTAAGTGCGAAAAAGAAGTAATAGAATAGGGAGGAAGACTTAGCAGCCATTTGAGTGTGGATCCTGTTAATGTGGATCCAAAGCCTTTGCATAGGCATGCCTCTTTGAGTCTCTCAGGAATGGGTTTGATCTCCATCCTCTCCCTGTACTGAGCCACATGCTCTTCTAGATCGGTGGTACCATCGTACACCTTCATATTGGGGATTTGAAAGTGTTTTGGGATTTCAGCATCACATGTTAGTGGAGCAAATCTTGATAGCTTGTGGCTTCCTTCTAGTATTTTAGGAATGGTTCAGACCACTCCTGGAACACTGGATATCATATCCTCTAGCTTCTAGAGCTCCTTGGTCATACCCTGGTTGATACCTGTATCCTGCATGGAACCAACGTTAGTGTCTAAGGATATGTGATTATAGGGGGTTTCTTCTTTGTTGGCTAAACGTTGGCATCCCATAGGAGTAGCAAAGATAGGAAGCATCCACTATGGTCGTTGGTCCACCAGAGGTAATGGTCTGCATAGGGATGATGTCTCCCTCATGAACCTCCGACGACCTTTGATGTAGAAGTCCCGAGGGTCCTTGATTCTGCATGAAAGATTATTGAGGTTGGAAGTTGAAGGATCCTTGATGATATGATCCAGAGAATCCTGGCTGAAGGATGGATGATCCTTGCTGAAGAAAAGAGGATCCTTGAGTTTGATGACCCATGGAACCTGGTTGAAGGATAAATGATCCTTGCTGAAGGAACGAGGATCCTTGAGCTTGTTGTCCCATGAACCCTGGTTGAAGGATATATGATCCTTGCTAGAAGATCGAGGATCCCTGAGCTTGCTGACCCATGGACCTTGTTTGAAAGATAGATGATCCTTGCTGTAAGATAGAGGATCCCTGAGCTTGCTGACCCATGGACCTTGGTTGAAGGATAGATGATCCCTGCTGGAATATGGAGGATCCTTGAGCTTGAAGAGCCACGGATCCTGGAGTAGTGAAATCCAGCATCCTTGGGATCAAAGGAGTCTGATCCTCCAGTGGCTTCTTATTATTCTTGAGATATTCTATCTCGCGTGAAATCTTTTGATTGGTCCTGTTCTGCTGCTCCATATATGCCTTAAACTGTGAAAACATAGCAGAAACATCATTGTTAGAATTCACCATAGAAGTGGCAGCAGTGGACTTTAAGCTCTAGAAGACTGAAGTTTTGGTCTTGTTTCCAGCAGCAGTAGTCCTTGGTACTCCCGCGGGTGGAGGAGGTATTGGCATTGAAGCCCTTGATGAGAGAGAAACTGATGAAGGCATGGTGGTAGAAGCAGATGTTTGTTGAGTGGCCATTGATGATGGTATCAATATTCAACCTTTTCAACCAATACCATCATCAATGGCCTCTCACAAAAACCTATGCTTCAACCACCATGCCTTCATCAGTTTCTCTCTCATCAAGAGCCTCTTTGCCAATGCCTCCTCCACCCGCGGGAGTACCAAGGACTACTAGTGCTGGAAACAAGACTCAGACTCTTGTGTTCCAAGGTTCAAAGTCCACTACTACCACCTCTGTGGTAACTGCCAACAATGATGTTTCTGCTATGTTTTCATAGGTTCAGGCATACATGGAGCAGCAGAACAGGACAAATCAGAAGATCCTACATGAGATAGAGGATCTCAAGAAGAATAAGAGGCCAGTGGAGAATCAGACTCCCTTGATGCCAAGGATGCTGGATTTCACTACTCCAGGATCCGTGGCTCAGCATGCTCAAGGATCCTCCATCCTTCAGCAAGGATCATCCATCCTTCAACTAGGGTGCATGGGTCAGCAAGCTCAAGGATCCTCGTTCCTTCAGCCCGGAATTTCATGATTTTTTCAACAAGGATCCTTCAACTTTCAACATCAAGGATCCTCTGTAACATTTCATGACCTAACTCTACACGTATCACAATCTGTCCAAAAATACAAACATCACACAAAACCGAACTACCTTGAGTTTCTAGCTTCAAACCGCAAGAATCTCGCTTTCTAGCCTTTGCTAGCAACTAGATACAACACCTATAAGCACAATAACACCACACCAAGCAAGTTACACCCACAATCAAGCCATTTCTTTCATGGTTTCGGTTATGATATAAAAACAACGATTTAACCGTAAAAATTCGTTTTTGGTTCGTTTAACTCCTTTCTTGGACCAAGATCCCTTGTATAACTCGTATACATCACTTGATCATGCAAGAATCGGTTCCATCTCGGGTTTTCACCATTTTTCACTTGGAAACCTCATTTCCTTGCAAGAAAACTCAAGAAACGAACATAAACACGTACATAACACGATCTTTACCTTGGTTTTTCTTGCTAGAGTCTTGGGTTTTAGTTCAAGAACTTGAGAGAAATGTTGGATTGATGGTTTGTGTTTGTAAGAAAAGAAAATGAAATGAAGTGTGGGGTGGAGTAGTCCGATCGGACCACTTGGAGGGTGGGGTGGGACCCACATCTCCATTTTATGCCACACATTCGGATTCTCGTAATCCGGATAAAGTTTTGGATAATCTGGTTCAGTTCGTTTTTCGGTTAAACGTTTAATTCGGCTTAAAACGAGGCTAAAACGGTCGTTTTTCGGCTTAAAAATGAAATTTATATAGAACCGATTTAAAAACTTAAACCATGACATTTATTAACTTAAAACATCATAGTATTAATAATTGTGCATCTTTTTCGGCTTGATCGATCGTCTCTTGCTCGGTTTGGTATTAAAGGTTTTGTTTAACGTACCGACGTATCATTAAATCGAAATCCTTTTTCTGTGCTTTAATTCACTTATCCCGAAGCGTTAATACTTCGCAAACATCACTAATTATTATATATTTCGTCTATAATGCAATCCCCTATCGTTCGGGCTTCAATAACCGTTAATCGGTTAATCGTATTTCCAATACGATTAACTGTATAATCGAGTATAATTCGTACTATGAATCATACATACTCGTATAAACGCATCATAATTCTCATATTCATTATTAAATAACACATAAATAGTATATACCGGTTAGGGTATACCTGATTTTGCCGGAATCGTTACACAAGGTTTGGCAGGGAGGCCCTAGAAATACCTAATATTGATATGGCTACGGCTGTTGAACCATTCAAGATGGGACTTCAAAGGGGCTCCCCATTTTATGATGATCTTGTGATGACTCCATGCAGGACTTTAGATGAAGTCAAAAACAGGGCACTCAGATTTATAAGGCTAGAGGATGATAAGAAGATCCAGGAACGGTTAGGAGCTCCAGCAAAACAAGAGTCACCTAACCAGAAACAAGGATCCTCATTCAGGAACAATAACTCGAAGCCTTACTCCAAATTCAACAACCAAAACGTCCGGGCAGTTGAAGAAGGAAATAATGATGAAAACTACCCAAGTATTTCTGAATATTGCTTCTCTATTGATACTCATGGTTTGATGTGTGCCATGAAGGATCTTGGAGAGAAAGCAAGGTGGCCTCGAAAAATTGAGAAAACAACATCCTTCAAAGACAAGTCCAAGTGGTGTGCATTTCATGAAGACTTTGGCCATCAGACCGATGATTGTATTGGTTTAAGGAGGGAAATTGGATACCTCCTAAGCAAAGGACATTTCAAAGAACTATTGGGAAGAAAAAAGTCGAGGATCTAGGATCCTGAAGATGTCCCACAAAAAGCAACTTCGCCCCCACCAGACACTCAAGTAATCAACTTCATCTCCAGAAGCTCAGACATATGTGGAACTTCGTTCTCTGCAGCAAAGAGGCTCGCAAAGGACACCAAGTTGGATAACGGGGAACGACCGGTTATATCCACCACTTTAACGGTTGACAAAAGGATATTCTTCGAGGAAGAAGATAAATCAAACATCCAGGATCCCCATCATGACGGTTTGATTGTTACTTTGTTTATTGCTAACCATTATGTACGCAGGATCCTAGTAGATGGTGGGAGCTCGGTCAATATTATCCAACACGATGTGCTTCAGAAAATGAACATTCCAAACTCAGAAATTATCCCGAGAACATCAGTGTTAGTCGGTTTCAGTGGTGAAACCAAGAAAACATTGGGGGACATTAACCTCCCAATAAACATCGAAGGGTTAAACTGTTACCAAAAATTTTGTGTTATTGACAATCTGTATTGTTGCAATGTTATTCTTGGCAGGCCTTGGCTACATGGGATAAAGATTGTAGCCTCTACTTACCATCAATGCATTAAACTACCAACTCCTTGGGGAATAGTAAGGATAGATGGTGACCAAGTGGAAGCCAAGAATTATTATTCTTCATCCATGAAGCCGACAGCTAAACAACGATAGCATAGCAATTACAACAAAATCCTAGGAATGTACTGGAAGCTCGAGAGCAGGACCTAAAAGAATTATCCTTGGATCCTGAGGATCCATATGTGAAAGTTTTCCTAGGATCCAGTATTCTTGACGACATCGAGGAGGATCTTATATCCTTCCTAAAGCGAAGAAAATCCACGTTTGCCTTCAAACATTTAGACATGATAGGTATTTCTAAGGAGGTAATTACTCACAAATTAGGCCTTGATTTATCTATTAAACCTGTCCATCAGAAGCGAAGGAAATTCGCTCCTGAGAGGAACTCGATCATACAAGAAGAAATTGAAAAACTTCTTAATGCCGGTATGATCAGAGAGGTTAAGTATCCTCGATGGCTAGCTAATGTGGTTGTTGTTTCTAAAAAGAATGGAAAGTGGAGGGTGTGTGTCGATTTTACTGATTTAAACAAGGCATGCCCCAAGGATCATTTCCCGTTACCACATATACATCCTATGGTGGATGCAACGGCAGGACATGAAATGCTTACCTTTATGGATGCTTCCTCTGGATTTCAACAAATTCAGATAGAACCATCTGTTAGTGCACGGTTTTGCGTCTCGAGTCTTTGTAATTATCGTTAAATGTTTATTTGATTATTTTAATGTAATATTTTATGTTATTTATCTAATTCGTTATGTTTAGTCTAGTTCTCTAGGGAATGTTAGCGAACTAAGACTAGTTCGTTAAGGTTATGTCTAGTTCGCTAGGAATGTTAGCGAACTAGGACTTTATAATGTATTCCCTTCTGATTCTTTAGGGGATGTTAACGAATCAGGGGTGGTTCGTTAAGTTAATTAAGTTAACGAAGGGGAGTCTGGTTCGCTAGGGGATGTTAGCGAACCAGATCGTCTCCTATATATAGTGAACCACTGTTCACTTGTAGAATGTTGAAGTTTTGAGAGAATTAATATAATTCAGTAATTTAAAGTATACTCTCTCTCTCTCTCAAGCTTCACAATAATTATATTGATAATATATACACTAACAACAATCAAACTAAGGTTATAAACGAGTTAGATCCATTTAATTAATATCAATATATATAGATCTGAACAGATCTAAGGTATTGATTAGAACGTGTGTTAATCAGGGGATCAAACAAGTGGTATCAGAGCTTTCGGGGCTCAATTCACTTGGTTTAATTGTTATTATTATAGTTTTCTGTTTATTTTTCTGTTTGAATTGAATTTGAATCAATTTGGATTGATTTGGTTTGATTATGGATGGTTTAGAGTGAATTTGGTTTAGTTAATGTTTTATTGAGGTTCAATTGTGTGGAATTGAGTTGTGAATTGGATTTGGGATGTGTATTGGGTTTTCGGTTTAAGTCCGTGAACAGGGTTTTGATTTTGGTCGAATTTGGTTCGTGTATGGTGTTAAGTGGTTACGAGATGTGTTGGTTTGGATTCGCGGTGTGATTACGAAGAGTTTGGTAGGTTATTTGTTAAAATTGGTTAAGACTTGAGTGTGTATTACTGATCTGAAATGGATATGTTTCTGGGTTTGAACTTCATATTTCTGGAAATATGTTCTTGAATATTTGAAGATTTGAAGATAATGGCAATTCGCTATAAAGTTTCAAGTGATTCGCTAAGTCTTTAAACTGATTCGTTCTCAATTCTTGCCATTCGCTAATCAGTTCGCTAGCTGATTCGTGTGAGTTAATCAATTCATGTTATCTAGTTCGTTAACTAGATAACTGATTCGTTTGACACGTGTTTGTCTTGGAATTTGTGCCATAACAACTTTTTGCCACGTGGCAGAAAGGAATCAAGTTTGTTACAAACGGTTGTAACAACCTGATTCGTTATATTATAATTCGCTATAGTGTTGATTCGTTATCAACTGTAGCTGATTCGTTATCTTAATTCGCTTGATCAATTCGTTAAGTTGACTTGGTCAATTCGTTTAGTCAATTCGTTAAGTTGACTTGTGATTCGTTAAGCCTTTATCACATTCATTATCTGTTTCGCCATTTGGGTGATTCGTTAAACTTAGTTGTGATTCGTTAAAGTTGACTCTCTTAGTTGACTTTTGATTCGTTAACCTATTCTCCTCATTCGTTAAGACTTGATTCGTTAAGTCTTGATTCGTTACATCTAATCACAGTTCGTTACAACTGTTCACCATTCGCTAACTACTGTTCACTGATTCGTTAAGGTTTTATTACTTGTTTATTTTCAAAGATGGCTGGTATGTATGCATTGGCGTCTTAAAATATGTTGATGCAACAGATGTTGCAACTTTATACCGAGATTGGTTCACATTCTAAATGTCCGAGATTGATGAAGTTCAGTGATTTTGCCAAATGGGAACCTCGGTTTCGCACATTTAGGATCGGTTCATCCTGACTGTTCATATTGTCTGGATGAGGTTTATGTTGCACCAATGATTGGTGATGATACTGTTGGGTATACTCCTAAGGCTGTCTCTCAATACTCACAAGAAGAGAAGAAAGCTTTAGAAATTGAGATAAAAGCATATTCTACATTGACTATGGCTTTACCAGAGAATATTTTTCATCAAGTAGGAAGTATCAAGAGATGTGCATCTTTATTTCAACATCTACGTATGAGAAGCATGGGAAACTGTTGGTGCATAATGTCAGTAGTTCATAGTCTAGTGTCTGTAATCGAGTCTGTAATGTTAATTGTGTTTTGTTTATGTTTAAGCGAAGTTACTGACAAGTTCGCTTATCTGGCGAACTTGTTAGTCAAGCGAAGTTAGCAACAACTTCGCCTGAACATATCAGGCGAAGTTGTCGTGTATTTATACGCTAGGTCATGGCTTGTTTAGAGAGTTTTTAGGTAATCGTATACAGACGTGTGTGAGTCGAGAGACGTGACAACCAGAGAGTATTGAGTCTGTATTCAGTGATTATATCACGTGTTTCAGTTATAATATAACGTGTGTTCGTTTATTCGTATCGTGTGTTTGTTTGATTCGTGTTCTACGCTCGTAACAACCTACGCAGGGATTCCGCACCTGTGTAGATCGAGATATCCCGTGCAGATCCATCCAGGGAACCTACAATTGGTATCAGAGCAATTGCTCGATTGTGTGGTTCGGGATATTCACGCGGGTGTAGAAATCGTCCCGTTTCGACTATTCGCGGGACGTGTTTTCTGTGTTTTTGTGTCATTCTTACCTCCTACCATCGTATTCAACCCTTTACACCGTCAAAAACCTCGAAAAACCCAGAAATCAGATCTGCAGAAACTTCGTGTTCATCAGGCGAATTTGCCGTCACTGTTCGTAGGGTTTCGGCGAAGATATAAGGTTAAGCGAAGTTATCCACAACTTTGCCTACCTTCTCAAGTTCGCCTAACTCAAGCGAAGTTCTCTACAACTCCGCCTACCTCCTAAGTTCGCTTACCTCAAGCGAAGTTAAGAATCAGCGAAGTTCTTCAGCGAAGTTAAGACTTAAGCGAAGTTATCCGTAACTTCGCCTACAGAACTTTTCAGAAGAAATTTTTTTTTGTTTTTCGGGTTTCTTAGTTTTTGAGAAAGATGTCGTCAATTAACATCTCAGAGTTAGTTAAGATGGAAGTAGAAGCAGGGTCAGCTACTAAGGCCCCAAAGTTGCTTAAAGGAACCGACTTCGTTGCTTGGAAGGATCGGTTCGAACAATATGTCAAGTACCAGGATGCGAAAATGTGGGTATGCATCCAGGATGGTTATATTCCACCAACTATGGAATACGAAGGTCGTGATCAGATCAACAAGTACAGCAAAATGGAAGATGAAAAAAAGAAAATGTATGAGGCCGAGAGCAAGGCTCATGCTGCTATCACTATGGCTCTTCCACAAGAGATCCTTCATACTTTTAGAAAGTACAAGACAGCAAGAGAGCTTTGGGAAGCTCTTGAGAACAGTTTGAAGGAAATGTGGGAATCCGTGCTTCGAAGATCAAATTGCTCAAAACTCAATTCTCGGTCTTCAAGTATCTGAAAAACGAATCACTTGATGATATCATCACCAGATATTATCATCTGATGACTGAACTCAGCAACTATTCAATTGCATACAAAGAAGATGAGATTGTTGAGAAGCTTCTTGATGCTCTCCCACCAAAATGGGAGATGTATACTGTGTTGATGAGAGAAGATAAAGACTTTGCTGACTATGACCTTGAGACAGCAGTTAACAAGCTCCGAACCTTTGAGCTTAACATGGTTAGAAAGGAGACACCTACGGATCAGGTTCAAGATCCAGGTATGTATGGTGCTAAAGTCAACTCTAGTTCAGGTTCGAAGACTGAATCAGCTGCCTACTACTCGAAGGGAGAGTCGGGCGCCAACTCATCACATGAGGGGCATGTGTCAGTCAACACGAATGGTGATGTTTGCTTTGTAGCAGGTGGATCTAGTGCATCTAAACCGCAAGCAAGCAAGAGTAGTTGCTCTCCAAGTATTCCTAGCAAAAACTACTCTAAGATGCCTATGAGTGTCAAATCTGCTGAAGAGCAGTTTGCTCTCTATGCTTCTTTTATTGCTTCCTATGAGAACTACATTCAGGGGAAGATTGTTGATCCAGCTATGTTGGATGAAGACTATGACCAGATTGATGCTGATGATCTGGAAGAAATGGATCTGCAATGGCAGATGGCTATGATCGTGAGAAGAGTGAAACGGTTTATGAAAAAGACCGGAAGAAAGTTTGTCGGTGGAAGGCCAGGGTTTGACAAGACGAAGGTAAGATGTTACAACTGTCAGCAAAATGGCCACTTTGCTAAGGAGTGCAGAAATGAGCGTGTAGAACGTGGTCAAGGCAAGTCTACACAGCATAATGGGGGTAGTAAAGATTATAGTGCCATGATTTCCAGAGAAGATGGTGAATATAACTGGAACCTGCATTCTGAAGAAATCTTTGAACAGGCAAATTTGGCAAATGTTGAAAATGAAGAAAGTAAGAAAGCTACTGGAGAAGAAAAAGCTTTCATGGCTAATGTTAAAGACCAGCTCTCCGAGGTATGTTCTAAACCTACTTGTTCTAAATGTGAAAACTTGTCTGAGCAATTAGCAACTATAACTGATCAGTATGTTAGTTTGGATGCTGAGTTTAAAACTCTAAAAGAAGATCATCATTTTACAAAAGCAAGAGAAAATAGCTATAAAGTTAAAATAAAAGCTTGTGAAAAAGATATTAAAAGTCTAAAAGCAAAACTTGCATAAAAAATTCAAGTGATTGATCTAAGCTATGAAGTTTTGGAAGAAAAAACAAAACTAATAGCTGAAAGAGAAAAACAGATTGCTGATCACCAGGTGAAAGTGGTGGAACTGAATAGAAAACTTGAGCAGTTCAGAAATTCCTCTGCTATTCTTGATCACCTTGTTAGTGATCAAGGCTCCTCTGTTAAGAGGGGAGGAATTGGTTATCATGAGGTTCCACCACCTTATAATCACAATTACACTTTTAATCCTAGTAATCAGAAATCTGTTGACTTTGAGGTTGTTCAGACAGTTCCAATTAAGGTAACTAGTAAAGAACCAGATGTTAGTAGAGGCGAAACAAGTCCGCCTGTGTCAAGTGTTAAAATTTCTGTTCCGAGTCCGGTCTCATCAGATTCGGATAAGTCATTCGAGTCGGGTAAGACAAAGGAGGAGGTTGTATTACCAAATAGTGGAGAGAAAGATAAAACAACTAAAAAGAGTTCTCCGCTAAACCCGTATGTCCAACCATATGTGAGACGAACAGGCGGTAGTACAGCCTCGACATCCAAAACAACTATTGAAAAGAAAGTTGAGCATAGGTGTTGTTTTAGGTGTAATCAATTAGGGCACCTAGTTGCAGATTGCCCTCTGAAGCAGCGATTCAGAGGTGTGAGGCATACCAAAACTGAGACTAAGCCTAATGGTAATTATAATACTGGTAAAAGTGAAAACCATTCAAAATTCAGAAATCAGACTAATTCAGGTTTTCAAAGAAACCAATCTCAGTTTCACACTGCTGATAACCAAACAGTAAGTTATAATTCTTTCAATTCACAAAGGTTTGGAAGGCCTCACAATCAATCTACAAGGAGGTATACTAATAGGACTTACAGGAATTATATAGAGACTAACTTTGGAAAGCCAAAGTTCGGGATGTATAGATCCAAGACCAATTGGTCTTGGGTCCCTAGATTCTAATCTTTTGCTTTAATCGTGCAGGAACAGTTGAACAGGGCTGCCAATAATCTTTGGGTTGTGGATAGCGGCTGTTCCCGGCATATGACGGGTAACAAAATCTTGTTACACGATTTGAAACCTGTTCAAGGAGGGAGAGTGAGCTTTGCTGGAGAAAGTGGAGGCAAGATTACAGGAATGGGAACGGTGTCTAATGGAAAGATGACTCTAGAGAAAGTAAACTTTATCGAAGAATTGAAGCACAATCTGCTGAGTGTGTCGCAGATCTGTGATAAGGAGTACACCATACATTTTACAAAGAATGAGGCGATTGTGTTACATCCTGGTTTTCAGATACCAGAGGAGTGGATTGTGATGAAGGCTCCACGTGAGAGGAATACGTATATTATGGATATGAGGTCGACTGAAATGGCCACGGAAGAATCATGCCTTATGACAAAAGCGAGCGAATCGGAGTCCGAATTGTGGCATAGGAGAATGGGGCACATTCATCTTCGGAAGATGAACCACATTGTCAAGAATGGACTTGTGCTGGGCGTTCCCTTGAAAAGTTTCAACTTTGAAGACAAATGTCTAGCGTGCAAGAAGGGAAAGCAGCACAAGAAATCCCATCACACCAAGAAGGTCAATTCTATTATCAGTACTCTAGAATTGCTTCACATGGATCTCTTCGGTCCCGTGAATGCAAAAAGTCTATGAGGTACTTCTTATTGCTTGGTGATCACTGATGATTACTCACGATATTCGTGGGTATATTTCCTGAAATCAAAAGATGAAACGGCTCAGATGGTGAAGAATTTGATTACCAAAGTTGAGAACGTTATGGATAAAAGGGTTAAGTTCATCAGGAGTGACAATGGAACGGAGTTCAAGAATTATGAAATGGAGATCTTCTGCCTTCAGAAAAGGATTGAGCACCAGTACAGCGCTCCGTATACTCCGCAACAGAATGGAGTGGTTGAGAGGAAGAATAGAATGTTAATTGAAGGAGCCAGAACTATGCTGGCTGATTCGAAGCTTCCTGTGGTGTTTTGGGCTGAAGCTGTTGCTACAGCCTGTTATATCCTGAATAGAGTCTTGACTGTTAAAAGACTTAATAAAACGTGTTATGAGCTTATGCATGGGAGGAAGCCCAATTTGAGTGGTCTTGAACCATTCGGGTCCCCTTGTTCGATTTTAAAGACAAATTCTAAATTTGGTGAAGTAGCCGATGAAGGAATCTTATTCGGTTATGTTGTTGGGACTCCCAACAGACGTGTCTTTAATACATCGACCGGCAAGGTTGAGGTGGTGTGTAACACCGATATCACAAGTTACAAACCGCCAAAACCAAGCAACGGACCTGCTGAGTTTTTCGACTATGATTGACTTTTTAAGTCTTTTAACATACCTTATTTGGATAGTGCAGAAGTAGAAGAAAGAGTTGCTACGAAGATGATCCTTGATGAGGAAGAAAATCTAGTGCAAAGACAGCTGTTTGATAAATGTCAACCTTCCTCATCAAATGCTATCGATACCCCTGCTGCCTCTCCTGAAGAAGAATTTTTCAATCCGTTTCACTCTCAGCAAGGAACAACCATTGACGAGCTCTCTTCTAACTTGGAAGACAATTTGCATGTCGGTTCGGTTCCGACCACGAGAATTCATAAAGATCACCCTTTGGAGAATGTGATTGGTGATGTGTCCTCCGGTGTACAAACAAGACGTAGCTTGAATGAGCACACCTGTGTTTACACAAGCATTAAGGAGACAGGCATAATCAACGAATGCTTGTACACCTGCTTTATCAGCCAGATTGAACCAAAGAATTATCAAATGGCTCTAAAGGACAGCTCGTGGGTCGAAGCCATGCAAGAAGAGCTGGCTCAATTCAAGAAAATGGAAGTTTGGACTTTGGTTGAAAAACCAAAGAATGTGCATGCGATAGGCACAAAATGGGTTTTTAAGTGCAAGAGAGATGAGAAAGGGATTATTATAAGAAACAAGGCGAGGCTAGTCGTTAAAGGTTTTAATCAACAAGAGGGGATTGATTATAATGAAGTGTTCGCTCCTGTGGCAAGATTGGAAGCCATTAGATTGTTTTGGGCATTTGTTGCTTATAAGAAGATGAAGGTATTTCAGTTAGACGTGAAAAGTGCGTTCCTAAATGGGAAAGTTGATGAGGTTGTGTACGTTGAGCAACCTCCAGGTTTTCCTGACCCAGACTTTCCAGACCACGTGTACAAGTTAAGCAAGGCGTTGTATGGACTACATCAGGCACCTCGTGCCTGGTACTCAACTTTATCAGATTACTTGCTTGAAAATGGGTTTGAAAGAGGGAAGATAGATAGCACGTTGTTCTTCAAGAGAGAAGGAAGCGACTTCCTGCTGGTGCAAGTCTACGTGGATGACATTATCTTTGCTGCATCAAAAGTCTCCATGTGTCAGGAGTTTGAGGCCGTCATGAAGAAAAGGTTTGAAATGAGTGCTATGGGTGAACTAACTTTCTTTTTTAGGATTGCAGGTTGATCAGAAGAAGGATGGGATGTTCATTCATCAGACCAAGTATGTCCATGATGTGCTCAAACGCTTCAAGATGGAGGACAGCACTCCATTCGATACTCCAATCTGCGTCAACCATAAATTGGGTGCTGAGACAGACAATGACGCAGATGTGGACCCAACTCAGTATCGGGCTATTATAGGTTCTTTAATGTACTTAACTGCTTCTAGGCCTGATATTATGTTTGCAGTTTGTCTTTGTGCTCGTTTTCAGGCAAACCCAAAGGAATCTCACATGAAGGGTGTGAAGAGGATCTTGCGATATCTCAAAGGCAAACCTAAGCTGGGGTTGTGGTACGCGAAGGGAGGAGACTTGGAGTTGGTAGCTTACACAGATTCTGATTATGGAGGGTGCAATCAGAGTCGGAAGTCAACTACTGGAGGATGTCAGTTTCTAGGAGGCAGATTAGTGTCCTGGCAATGCAAGAAGCAGACATCAGTCGCCATTTCAACATGTGAGGCAGAATACATGGCAGCATCCAACTGCTGCTCCCAGGTTCTGTGGATTCAACAACAGTTACGCGACTATGGTCTGAATTTCTCACTTACTCCAATTTGTATTGATAACACTGCTGCGATCTCAGTAACTAATAATCCCGTAAAGAACAGTAAAACTAAACATATTGACATACGTCATCATTTTATACGGGATTGTGCTGAGAAGAAACTGATTGTGCTTGAAAAGGTGGATACGCTTGTAATTTCGCTGATTTATATACTAAAGCGTTTGACAAATCAAGATTTCAAAACCTTGTTGAGTTGAATGGGATGATCAATCCCGAGTAACCATGCTTTTTGTGCATATATATAAAAAAAAAAAAAAGAAAGAAAAAAAAATGTCACTATCACTTAAAATTATGTCGGTTACCTCAGTTTGAAGGACATATCCTCGGATATGTTTGGTCCTCATTTTCTACTTGTAGAGTTTGAGGGTTGCCATTAACCAGATGACTGAATGTGACCGGGGTGGTTTATGATGTGTTTTTATTCTTTCGCTGAAAATTAGTCGTTCATACTTAGTTAGAAGGACACATACTTGTATGTGGTCGGTCCAGCGGATCCATTGGATCCTCAGGATAACCGTTTACCTGAAGACTTTGAACTGATCAGGGCGATTGAAGTCAAAAATTTTTTTAGGGAAATGAAATTATTTTTCAAGTCTACTACTTCGTAAGAAGTTCTGTTACTATGTTTTAACAGAAAATTGATCCAACCTTGGAAAATGATAGATTTACTGATTCTGTGTGCTTAACTAGTGAAGTTATTAGGCTTAAAAGGCTTTAGAACAGTCATTGTATGTCATGGTAGCTTTTTATGGTGCGTAAAAGTAGATGTGATACAAACTAAATCTACTCGATTTTACGTGGAAACTCCTTAAGAGTTTTGCATGTCTTCATATATATCTTTCCGAATGATAGGCAGAAAAGCGATTACTCAGTCATACACGAGCCCGTAAGTGTTCTGATTCCCGTAAAGATAGTGTGTGAAGAAACTGCAGTGATCCAGATTCGGGACTTGCAGTTGTTTACTACTCTGAAGTCTATGTAAATGTTTATCGTAAAAAAAAAAAAAAAAAACCTTATGAGTTATTGAAACATTCTAGAGCTGACAATGTCAAGACTTCTCAATCATGGAGTAAGAAAGAGAACGGGAAGCAGATGAAGAGTACTTACAAACTTAATCAGACACTATGGGTTGAAGTCAATTCGGGGTGACTTGGGGAAAGCCAAATACGCTTTGAGAATAGATAGGAGGCATCATAATCTCTGAGTTGTTGCCCACTTAATTTTTGAGCTTAATTGAAATTAACTCGTATCACAGAAACGATGAAAACCATCTTAAGTTATTTACCTGCCTACAATCTGTTTCTTTATGTCATAATACAGCTAAACACGGATTTATGTGACAGTCAAGTAGTTAGTATGATTCATGTTCGGATTTTTTCTAAAACATGGTAGTCCCTGTCTAGACTGAAATTTGATCCCGTGTACTTTAATTTTTAAAAGTTTTTCCTATTTATGTAGTTGTTGATTTTATACTTGGTTACTTAGTCTTGATCGTGTCATGTAACTCTTTAAGGAAGTTTTAAAACTTAATTGCAAATTGTTCAAATTATAGGGGTTGATTTTGTAAAATTTGATATATCGGCGAACTTGTGAATAACTTCGCCCTAGGCGAAGTTATCCACAACTTCACATGTATAACTCCGCTCCTATATAAAGGAATTTTTAAGGTCAAACAGTTTATTATTTTCTGATTTCAGCGAACTTATCCTCACGATTAACCTCGGCGAACTTATCGATAAAATTTTCGAATCCTTCTTCTTTTTTCTTTCTCAGTTTCGATTATCGATTCACGGTATGTGGTGACGATACTTCGTGTTATCTGTTCATTCTTGTTTATCGACGGTCGTTTCGATCTCTGTCGTGACCTCGGTCGGTCGGACCTTAAAACCGATTTCAAACATTGTTTTTACGTGGTCATGAACAAACTAATCGTCCAGAGGTTCTTAAAATCTTGCGTTTTTGAGTCCTCGATCTCCAAAATCGCCAACTGCACGTCGTTCGAATCGCCTTACTGTCGACGATTCAGATTCAGGCGAACTTATAGTTTGGGCGAAGTTATCCGTAACTTCGCCTGAGGTTTAACTTTGCCTGAGGTGATGTTGTGGTGAGGCGAAGTTATCATTAACTTCGCCTTGACCTTTTTACTTATTAGTTATTAGACGAACTTAAAGATGAAGCGAAGTTGTTCCCAACTTCGCCCCACCATTAACTTCGCCTATACAGATTTTATCACAACTTCGCTCATGGTAACAAGCGAACTTGTGTTATGCCTTAACGTTTATCTAACTTGGTTCGTTTGTTGCAGATATGGCTACTGTTGCTGTTGCTGGAGATGGTGGTGGCGATGATGGAGGAAATAATGAGAGACAATTCTTTCCGGGTCATAACATGTATATCACACTTGACCCAGACGCGAGTGGAGTAGATGATTTCCGCGAAATCATCACATTCCTGCTACGCTCGCGGATATTCCACGCCATTACGACAACTCTGCCGATTTCCTTGCCCAACATTGAGGATTTCTGGCAGACGGTGGAATATGACTGCCGCATCGACCCCCCAGTGATGCGTGCAACGGTAAATGGTCAGGATGTTCAGTTCTCGTCTGAACAAATCCGGGTGGCTTTGCAATTCGGAGAGGAGACGAGGGACGACCCGACAAAGTGTGTTGCTCCGTTCCGTGATGGAGCATTTCTACGAATGGGATATTCTGGTCCCTTGGGGGATACACAAAGAAGGAAAGGTTTCTTGCTCGATCAGTGGCACTTCCTCATGCACGTAATGATTGTCTGCATGTCAGGGAGGAAGGCGGGCACTGACGGGATGGGCGCGACCTTGTAGTCGGCGATGACTGCTCTGACTTATAACAAGCGTTACAGCTTGAGTCAGATGGTCTTCTATGAGATTGATCGACAGCGAAGGGCGATGGGGCATGAGAGATTCATCATGTATCCAAGATTTCTCCAAATGATCTTGAATCATGTTGCTCCCACGTTGCCTCATCGTCGCCCTATCAGATACGTGGAGAGTGTGAACAAGCGTGTTTTTGCTCAATGTAGAACTTCGAGTGCTAGAAGCAAGCCTGAACTGCGTCCTAGGCATACTCCACTGTTTGGGTATTTAATCAACCCGGAGTATGTTCCTGCTAATGGGGACGAGTTTAGAGATCCTCAAACACAACAGGCGGGAGCACCTCAAGCTGTACCTACTGCGCCTGTTGTGTCAGCTGAAGAAGAGGTAGACCTTGACGCTGCTTTTGGCGGCCAAGGATTTTTTGACATGGACCGAGTTGATGTTCAAGAAAATATACAGGTCTTGGTTCCACAGAGTACGGGAGTAAATGTTACTAGAGCAGCTACGACGGTGGATGACTCAGATTTTGATGATGTAATGGATGAGGCAAGACGTATGATGGTGACTCAAGAGAGGACGTATGGGAAGAGAAAGAGGACAGATGACGACAGTGAGTCAGAAGAAGAAGAAGACATTCATAAGTTGATCAGACGTTCAAGAAGGGACATGACAGGTGCAGGTAGGGGAGCTGGTGAGAGCTCTAGAGTCATACGTTTCGCTCTGCCCGCACTGTCCGGTATGTCAATTGTCCCTACCCCATTACAGGTCACAAGGCCAAGCGCCACGGACGTTCCCATGGTGGCTACATCATCATCTGTTGGCCTCCCATCCATCACACTCCAGCTGACGACTCCAGATATTGTATCGTTGCCGCCTCCAACGCTTACTCCGTCGGAGGTTGTTGCACAGGTTATTGAGTCGACAGTGGTTCATACTGCAGGGTTGACGGTCACGATACCACCTGCGGTTACGTCCACAGCTACTTCTGATGTCCCTGTTTCATTCGAAATCCCTCCTCAGTATACTCAAGACATATCTCACATGAGGTTCGATTTCGATGCAACCCTATCAGACTCGGAAAGAATAGCTGCACTAGAGCGGGTCGTGGCAGAGCAATCTAGGATAAATCTTATCCAGACCCAGGCTATTCAGCGCCTAGTAGCAGAAAATCAACTACAGTCGTCCCTCCTGGTTGATCATGGAAAAATTGTAGATGCTATGAAGGAGTTCTTGGCATCTCAGGGTGAGACGAGCTGTAAAGGCGACGAGCTCAGGACAAAGAAGAAGAATGACAGAGACGATGATCCCAATGCATCGAAAGGTGCAGGTGGTGAGTTGCCAAGAACTACTCAAGCTCTTGGGACAACCACAGCTCAGGGGGGAGTCTGCAGGTGCAGCTGGCGGTTCTGGTGGTGATGAGGTGGTGATGGTAAATGACGAGGAGATGGGAGATGATGTGATCGATGCCTTGAAGGAGTTGGATGATGATATGTTAGATGTTGATGATGTGTGTGATGATGATGTGCTGCCATTAGAAGAAATTGAGAAGATTGGTGCACAGATAGTGATAGAAGATGATGTTGAAGAAGGTGAAATTGTAGAGGAGAATGTTGAACACGAGCTTCCAACCGTTGAGAAGTCGAATGTATGTGAAGATACAGTAGTTGATGATACAGAATGGGAGGAGCAGCCTAGATGGAAGGAAGGCTATGCTCATTGGTTTATCAAAACGAAGAAGCCAGTGGTACCTACAATGTTCAAGAAAAGTTATAATATTAAAGGGTACGCTGAGTCAAAGAAAGGCATTATCTGTTGGTTATATGATGAACAGCTAAAAGTGTTCGTGGTGAAAAGATATGATGGGATCCAATACTTTAAGAGGACGTTGAGATCTCTAAATACCTTACCTGAGTGTGAGGTAAAGGATTTGGCCAGACTGGGGTTGATTAATAGAAGTGATGATAATATGGCCAGAGTTATTGGGAAGATAGTATGGAAAGAAAGTATTAAAGAGAAAAAGTTTGAGTTGTTAAAACCACAGAAAGGGAAATTAGTTGAAGATACTGAAAGAGGAATGAGAGCAGATGGCAAACCTTGGATGGTGATGAAATATAAGCCGATTCGGTGTTTGAAAGAGGTTCCAATGAAGACTATGCCTCAAGATGTGCTGAAAGATCTGAAATGGTGGTATGTGGATTGCCAGACTGCTGAAGCCGTGATGGAAGACGAAGACGAACAAGAAGTGCTAAGAGTGTATGATCCGATGCATCTTGTTAATTTATCTAAAGCTGATCTGCAGGTGTTAAACGAGAAGAAGATATTCTATATTCCTGCTTGGAAAGACGAAGCGAGGAAATATCAGCGAGTAGTCGCGGTCTGTGTAAGAGAGGGAGTGCATGCATGAAGATTACAAGACAAGTGCTTAAAGATAAAGATATGAAGCTACTGCCAAGGGGGAGTCTGTTGGTGCATAATGTCAGTAGTTCATAGTCTAGTGTCTGTAATCGAGTCTGTAATGTTAATTGTGTTTTGTTTATGTTTAAGCGAAGTTACTGACAAGTTCGCTTATCTGGCGAACTTGTTAGTCAAGCGAAGTTAGCAACAACTTCGCCTGAACATATTAGGCGAAGTTATCGTGTATTTATACGCTAGGTCACGGCTTGTTTAGAGAGTTTTTAGGTAATCGTATACCGACGTGTGTGAGTCGAGAGACGTGAGAACCAGAGAGTATTGAGTCTGTATTCAGTGATTATATCACGTGTTTCGGTTATAATATAACGTGTGTTCGTTTATTCGTATCGTGTGTTTGTTTGATTCGTGTTCTACGCTCGTAACAACCTACGCAGGGATTCCGCACCTGTGTAGATCGAGATATCCCATGCAGATCCATCCAGGGAACCTACAGAAACACAGCTGAGAGTAAGAAAGTGATGCTCAAGTTTCAATTTCGAAACTTTAATTTATTAAAAGGAGAAACAGTTGAAGAAATGACTACCAGATTTAGTCATTTGATTGCTGAAATGGATAAAATGAGAATGGAAATTTCTGAAAGAGATAAAATTGACACTATCAAGAGTGTGCTTCCTAGTTCCTATTCAACCTTTCTCATGGTTTTGAAAGAGAATGATTATTTTCTGAATGAAGATTTGACAGCACTTGAATTCCTACAAAAGATCGAAGCAAGGGAATATGATCTTAAGTGTCAAAAGTCTTCAAAAGAAAATCAAGATCCGGCTTTCTATGGGGGAAGTATGCCTCTGAGTTCGACAATCTCACCTATCACTGCTTTCCTTACTCATGCCGCGAGTGAAAAAGAATCTGTTTTATTTAATGATCCAAAAGTTTGTTTCTACTCTGCTGGTAATTCAGGTGGATCTGGAAGTTCTACTAGTACCAATCCATTTGCTACACCACCTAGTGTGAATATGAAAGAAGCTGAGCAAAACTTTGCTTTTCTGACAGCATTTATGTCCTCATATGAAAACTTGGTGAGTAGTAAAATTTCCACGAGTGAGTTAACAGATGAGGATTATGATCAGATAGATCCGGATGATCTAGAGATTATGGATTTGAAATGGAATATGGCCATGATTGTTCGTAAAGTTAAAAGATTCATGCAAAGAACTGGTAAAGATCTTCCAGCATTAAACAAGAAGTTAGGTTTTGACAAATTGAAGGTGAAGTGTTATAATTGTCAAGAGTTCGGTCATTTTGAGAAGGAATGTGACAAACCAAGAAAAGAATTCACTGGACCTCGTGGTCAAAGTCAAAACGCTTCTTCACCGCGAGGTAGTGATGCTAAAAAGAAACCGTCTACTGCTACAACACAAGCGATGTTAGCAGATGGAACTGATTGGTCTCAAAGGCTATTGTGCAATGATGTTCAAGCAAATTTAGCTATGTTTGGGTTACATGAAGATTGTCAAGATGCTACTACTAGTGTGATATCTTCAGATAATGATTCTGGATCTGATTCTGATGATTCTTGCGTCAAGTCTTCTGAATCAATGTTTGCTTGCTTGGCTAAGATCAATGAGGTTAGTAATTCTGTCTCTTCTACTTCATTTGTTAAAGCATCATGTGTTGACTGTGAATCTAACAACTCTAAATTAAAAGCTTTGAAAATTCAAAATGATAATATTATAAGAGAAATTGCTTCTCTTAAGGACACTTATCGACAATCTCTTGAGTCTCAAATGAAATCTCGAGAAAAGATTGAAGCATTGTCGACAAGTAATCATGATCTCAAAGCCGAGTTATCTGTGAAAATGACTATTAATGACCAAAAGTTTCATGAAATCTTGAAACATCGTTCTAAGATAACTGAGCTTGAGAATGAGGTTCTTGAGTTGAAGAACAAGTTGGGAAAATTTCGAAATTCTTCGTTTTTATTGATGAAATTATTGAAGTTTCTGGAAAACAAAAAGATTCTAAGAAAGGTATTGGTTTTGTTGAAATTCCACCACCATTTCATAATGATTATAAAATTAATCCTTTTGCAAGAAAAGAAGAGGATTTGATTCATAAGGAATCTGTGATTTCTGAGAAACCAAAAATGGTTAAACCTGAAATTGTTAAACCCCAAGTTGCTCCTCAAAAATCTCATGTCCAAAGCAAAAAGGTGTTTGTTGAACACAATGACGAGGTCATTATCGAGGATGTGTTTGAACCAGAGATTATACACAAGAATAAAAACATTTCCAGTTCTAATCATATTCTGTGCGAACCTCACAAATTTGAGGAAGCAGTGTATGGTTTACACAAACCTCAAGAAACAAAGAAAGTGAACTCTATGAAGGCAAAGAAGTCAGTTAAATCGAAAATTTCTGATGAAGATTTAATGCGTTTCATTAATCCTTCTAATTCTAAGCCATCTACTGCTAGAATTTTTAAGTTAAAAGGAATGGACACAATGCTCACTGAAAAAGATATTCCAATTAGTATCATTAAGCCTGAGCTAATTGAGAGTGTGTTTTACAATGACACTTCCAAGGTTCGTGAACTTGAACGTGTGTATGCTCAAACAAAAACAACAGTTCAATCTGATCCATTGACTAAGGCAAAACAATTTTTAAAGCAAGCTAAGAAGGTTAACTTTGTTAAGTCAACTGGAACAGATACACTAAAAAGTTTCTCAAACAGTTCAAATTTAGATTTTTATTTAAAGAAGAAATCTGAATTATCTGATTAATTTGCTAAGAGCATGACTAAGAATTTGAGTCATCATCAATCATCTATTCCAAATTTTTCTAAACATCATCATGTAGACATGCGAACGTGTTTCTTATGCGGTCAACAAAGTCATGTTGTGAGAAATTGTAATCAACAGAACTATCAGAATCTTCATCCTTTTATCAAGGACAATTCTAAACCAATTCCAGTGGTTAAGGAGATTCTGAAACGACCAATGTCGTATGCTGATGATACTCATATCTTGTTCTCTGATGTGAATCCTCGGAAGGTGTTTCAAATCAATGAGACACACGGTCAAGTGAAACCAAAATTCATTACAACTGAACCTTTATGTCAAAACAGAAATTCAAACATTGTTCAGGCAGCTTATCTAAGACGAAAGTCTAAGAAGCCAGTAACTTATTCACAAGTGGCTGAACAACAATTGAAATCTGTTAATGTTAATGATCAAAGAGAAAACCAAAATGTGCCCAAGACTGAGGCCTGGGCTGCCTTTTTGAACTAATCACTTTATTTATGTGTAGGGTTCATCCAAGACCATTTCTGGTGAAAACTGGATCATGGATAGTGGATGTTCTCGTCATATCACCGAAAATCTCGACCTCTTATCCAATGTATGAAATATTCAAGGAGGTTATGTAGCGTTTGCTGGGAATTCTGGAGGCATGATCACACAAGAGGGTGATGTTTCAAATGGTCATATTACATTTGAAAAAGTAAATTATTGTGACAAGGTTGATCATAACTTATTGAGTGTATCGCAGATTTGTGATAAACAGTAAACTACAATATTTACTGACAAAGAGTGTCTTATCTTGAAACCGGGTTACGTTATTCCAGAGGACATGGTTGTCATGCGATCACCATGATCAAATGATATTTATGTCTTAAACATGAGTTCAATGATATCAACATCGGTCGAAACATGTTTTGTCTCAAAAGCAACTGAGAAAGACTCGATTCTGTGGCATCGAAGAATGGGTCACATACATGTTCGAAAGATGAATTATTTAATGGCAAATGACTTAGTTGAGGGTGTCTCGCTAAAGAATTTTATGTTATCTGATCACTGCGTTGCATGCAAGAAGGGCAAGCAGAAGAAGAAGACACATCCATCTAAGTTATTGAATTCTATTAATACTCCTCTTGAACGACTTCATATGGATCTGTTTGGTCCAGTGAATCGTGCGAGTATTTCTGGAGACTGGTATTGTCTTGTTGTGATAGATGATTATTCAAGATATTCATGGGTGTTATTTATGAGTTCAAAATATCAAACACCTGTTTTGGTACAAAACCTTATTACTAAGATCGAATCACTGTACAAACATAAGGTGAGGAGAATCCGGTGTGATAATGGTACTGAATTCAAAAACACTATATTGGATTTCTTTTGCGTTCGAAAGGGAATTCACCAAGAATATAGTGCACCTTATGTACCTCAACAAAACGGTGTTGCTGAAAGGAAAAATAGAACTCTGATTGAAGCTGCACGTACAATGCTTGCTGATTCAAATCTTCCTATTCAATTTTGGAGTGAAGCAGTGAACATAGCTTGTTATACACTTAATCGGGTTCTAACAGTTAAACGACTCCAGAAGACAAGCTATGAAATCTTAAATAACAGAAAACCTAATTTAAAGTACCTGGAACCTTTAGGGTGTCCGTGTACAATGTTGAAGAAGGAATCGGGTAAATTTGAAGAAAAGGCTATCGAAGGATATTTCTTGAGATATGCGTCTCCAAAGAAAAGAGTATTTAATTTTACATCTGGTTGTGTTGAAGAATGGTACCATGTGGACTGTCAAAAGTACACAACTCCTCCTCAAGGGAAAGGTCCAGACTGGATGTTTGATTATGATAGTTTATTTAACTCGTTTACTCCTTCGACTGATCACATTGATGAAGATCTGGTTAGAGCTTACTTTGAAGAACATTTGAATATTCCAAGCTCTTCAAATACGAATGCAGATGAAGTTCAACCCGATGCTACAACTATAGAATCTCAAGTTGTTCCTCCAGTTGTTATTGATAGTGCTTCTACTTCTTCTGATGATGACCAAGCTGAGATTCAAGTTATTGATCTTGATAGTGATAATGCTTCATCTCCCGAGTTGGGTGAACATTACACTAATTTATTTGACAATGTTGTTGTTCCTGAAAATCCTACTCTTCGGATTCATGGATATCATCCACAGGAAAACATCATTGGAGAACTTGATGTGGGCGTTCGTACATGTCATCAAGTTGCTTCGTCAAGTGACAATAACGTATTGTGTGCTTACACTAATTTACACTCTTCGGGAATTGTGAATATTGCTAAATTCAATTGCTTTCTATCTCAAGTTGAGCCAACAACAGCTCGTAAGGCACTTGAAGATCCTTCTTGGGTAGAAGCTATGCAAGAGGATTACAGCAATTTACACGATTGGGTGTTTGGGATTTAATAGACAAACCTGCTAGAGTCAAGAAAGCAATTCCGACTAAGTGGGTATTTAAATGTAAAAAGGACGATCGAGGGGTGATTGTCAGAAACAAAGCACGTTTAGTGGTGCAAGGTTTTCATCAGCAAGAGGGTATTGATTATACTGAGATATATGCTCCAGTTGCAAGATTAGAGTCGATTCGAATCTTCCTGGCTTATGCTACTTACAAGAATATCAAGGTTTATCAAATGGATGTCAAAAGTGCTTTTCTCAATGGTGAACTACATGAGGAAGTGTTTGTTCAACAACCACCTGGTTTTGAAGATCCTGATTATCCTGACCATGTTTACCGTTTAAACAAGGCCCTGTATGGTCTACATCAAGCCCCGAGAGCTTGGTATGGCACGCTTGCAGTCCATCTGACTGATAATAGCTTCAAACGAGGAACTGTTGACTGTACTTTATTTCATAAAACTGTTGGTGACTATCTTCTTCTAGTCCAGATTTATGTTGATGATATTATATTTGGGTCTACAAACGACACTTTATGTAAGGAGTTCGAGAAGTCCATGCAAAAAAAGTTCGAAATGAGCTCGATGGGAGAGATGAATTTCTTTTTAGGGCTGCAGGTTCATCAATCTGATAAGGGAATATTTATTCATCAGACTAAGTATGTGAACGACGTCTTGAGCCGATTAAAGATAACTGCCGGAAAAATCCCTTCAACTCCTCTTCCAGTGGGTCACAATTTATCAACGGATGAATTGGAGGATACCGTTGATCCAACCCTTTATCGTGCTATGATTGGTTCTCTAATGTATTTAACTGCTTCTCGACCCGACATAATGTTTGCTGTTTGTGTGTGTGCTAGGTACCAAGCTAGTCCCCGAGTGACTCACCTGGCTGCGGTCAAGCGTATTTTGCAATATCTAAGGGGAAATCCTGACATTGGGTTATGGTACCCCAAAGATAATTCTTTCGATTTTACCGCCTACTCAGACTCAGATTATGGAGGATGCAAGATCAACTTCAAATCAACGACTGCAGGATGTCAATTCTTAGGAAACCGGCTTGTTTCCTGGCAGTGTAAGAAGCAGACAACGGTCTCTACTTCAACCGCCGAAGCTGAATATGTTGCAGCCTCGAGTTGTTGTTCCCAGGTTCTGTGGATACAACAACATCTTCGCGACTACGGTTTGAAGTTTCTTACTACTCCCATCTTGATTGATAATTCTGCTGCTATCAGTATCACCAAGAATCCCGTACAACATTCTAAAACGAAACATATCGAGATTCGATATCATTTTATACGGGATTGCTATGAAAAGAAACTAATTGATCTTGAGAAAGTACACACTGATTTTCAAAAAGCCGATCTATTTACCAAAGCGTTTAATAAAACACGTTTTACTTTTTTGCTTGGAATAAATGGATTGAAGACCCTTGCTGAGATCCTACAATTCGGATAATTATCTTTTAATTCCTTTATAGATTTAGTCTTATTTGTTTTTATGTTTTAGATTTTAGGGGGTGAAAAGTATTGAAAATACAAAAAGAATGTGCTTTCGTTTGTATAGATAAAATCCAAAAATGCTTTCGTTTGTATAGATAAAATCCAAAAACATTAAAAATTTTCAAAATTCAAAAAATATTGTGATTTCTGTTCTTTAATGTTTTTCCCTTTAAATATCTAGAAAAACCAAAAACATTTTAAAATTTTGAAAAACCAAAAAGAATGTGATTTATGTTCTGTACAGAAAAATTCGAAAAGACAAAAATATTGTGTTTTAAAGTTTGTACAGAGAAAAACCAAAAAGATTTTTAGATTATTTTCTCGCTGAAAATTATGTCGGTTATTTAAGTTTGTGAAGCATGCTTGCATGTTTTGGTCCTTTGATTCACTTGTGAATTGATGGTCAGCCATTTATTTATTAACTTAAGTTAGCTGGGGCGATTAAATTTATCTTTATTTTGTTTTTATGCTCCTCAAAATTTTGAGTGTTTGAAGCAAAAAGAGAAAATGATAGTACATTGATTATTTTGACCCCAAGTTCAGCAAAAAGTAAGCCTGAAAGACTGTGTGCTTAATTGCATTGGTGCATTGGTAGGTCTTAAAACAACCCAGTAGAGTAAAGTATGTGATATAAATGTAAAGAAATGTCAAATTGAAAGGGGTGTTAGTCTCTAGCAAAAGTCTTGTTGAGGATGGCAGAAATGTAATAACCAGTCATACTCAAGCCTTATATTTGTTGGTCACCCAAAAATAAAATAAAGCAAATAACAAGCGTTAAGATTCTGGACATTGTGAGTCTCTATGCGGCTTAACCATCTGGGTATTCATATGCATGAATATTTCACTCGCTTTCTAGAGCAAACCCAAAGTCATTAAACTTGATCACTGCTGTACCTCGTACAATTTACATTACTGACTTGATCAAAATCCGCTGTTAGTCATACAAATTGTTCCTCCCTTGCGTGCGTCTTAATACCATTAAGAAACGGACCCCAGGGGATACAATGTATGTAAGCCAACAGATGGACTCGTGCATACTCACTTACAGTAAAAGAAACTTGATGCATTGCTCAAAATTTCTCAATTGGTATCAAAAGTTTTGATCAACAATATAATGGTTTAAGTCAAGTTGGGGTGATTTGGAAAAAATCAAATTAAGCTTGAACCAAGATTAGAGGCTGATAATTTCTGATATTCTGTGCTCTGATTGAACTAATTAATCATATCACAAAAATACTTGAATGTGTGTTATTAGATTTATGTGGACAACAATACCAATGACCGACTTATCGCCAGTCATAATATCGCTGAAATATAAAACTGTGATGGAAGGGCATCTTAGTCAATATGATTCTCTGCTCGAACTCAACAAAAATTACAAAAACATGTACTGCTTTTGGTAAAATCGTTGAAAAATGCAAAAAGATTGTCTATTTTGAATTGTTCGGATATTCTTTCTGTAAATACATTCTTTAATTCTTTAATTTTTTTTTTTCAAAAATACCAAAAATATTTTCGTTATCTTTATTCAAAAATATTTAAATAACAATTTAAGTTAAGTTTCGGTAATCTGAAACAATTTTTAACGTATTAGGTTGTCGTGATATAAGGATTTCTCGATAATTTAACTTTTATGATTTATTTCATTAATTTATTCATTTATTTATTTAATTTAAAATTAAATAAAAAGGGTTTAATTCGCTAAATCCATTCGTTATTTATGGATAACGAATCAGGTGATTCTTTAGCGAACTAGCATCCGGTTTGCTAATCTAATTCGCTTCCGCACTCTGTAACGAATCATCCCTTCGTTATACATATTTAACGAATCATGACACGAATCGTGTCTTGATTCGCTATCTTTAATTTAACGAATCACTTTGTGATTCGCTAATATAAGGTAACGAATCGAGTTAGCGAATGGGCTCATTCGCTAACTTTAAGTTATACGAATCGTCTGATTCGTGCAAGCTATACCTAGGGTTTCGTGTTTCGCTATATAAGACAAGACAACGAATAGGATTCCACTATTCGTCTTCTTTCTTCATTCTTCAGAAACTATTCAAATTCTCTGATATTTTCGATCTTTGTATTTGAACATTTCAAAGATTAATCTGAGTTTCTAAGGTATACATGTCTATGGCGATATCATTTTCGTCAACAATGACATTGATTTGATTGTTTAATTATGTAATTTTAGAAGTTTAAGGGTTTTGAACTTTTGAAACCATTTTGTGTATAATTTATGTCTTTAATTGTCTGATTTTGATACAATGTTGATCGGAATTCCTTTCCGATGCCCTTGGTGGACTCTAATCATCTTTTGATTATTGTTTGCTGGGTTAATTATGATTATGTGTTCTTACGGGTTACTGTTGGTTCGTTGATCCTTGGCAGGTCTAGGTAATGAGTCTCAATCTCATTTACCTACATTCATTTGTCAGTTTTCGAGCTCAACGAGCTGTTTACCTTGCTGATTCGACGACAATTATGGTTTAATTGAATCTGGGTTTTACATATTGACTATCTATTGTTATTGTTAATTTTGACTTAGTAGAGTCAAAGAAAAAGTCATACTTTTGACCATTCGTTAGTCTTAGAGAATTGGAACTGGTTCGTGTCCAATTCGTTAAGATTTCATACGAATTAGCTTAGCAATAAGATGTCACACGAATCAGAATTTGATTCGCTTAAAATATAACGAACTAGAGTTTAGTTCGTTAACTTAATTAGTGATTCGCTAAGGCTAGTTCGTTAAGTAATTTACTTAATAGCGAATCGCCTGATTCTTTATCTTTGTATAACGAATCAGTGTGATTGTTTAACGAATAACATTACAAAAAAAAAAAAAAAAAAAGATTCAAGTATTTTTTAATTTGATAAAAGATTCAATTAATTTAATTTAACCCATATAATATGCGTAATTAGTTTAAATACACATATATTTTGAATATATATAGTGTTCCTTATTCTTATATACGGTTTTTAATTTATATAGTAACAATGGCTGATCAAGAACAACAAAATCAACCGCCACAAGGACAACCACAACAACAGGCTCCACAGGAAGACATGATATTATTACCATTCGATAAGAAGCACAACATCTGTGCTTATGTCGATCATGATGTGTCTGATTTAAGGACGTTCGGAGCTATGTTGAACTTCTTACGCCGTTCGAAGATTCATTATGCAATCACTGCTAAACCTAAGGTGTATCTTAGTTTAATCAGGCAGTTCTGGAACACGGCGATATATGTTGAGGAAAGTAAATGGGTTAAAGCTACAATTAATCAACTTCCGATCACGATTGATGTAGAGGTCGTTCGTCGGGTACTTCAGTTTGACGATAGTGACGATTACCCGAGTGAGTTTGACAGAACGCTGGTCAGAGGTTTATTTACAAGATTGAATTATGGGGGTGATATTCGTCGGTCCATGTTGAACTAGAACGGTTTATGTCCACCTTACAAGTACTTGTTGCATGTCTTGCTTCATTGCTTGAGTGGACGTCGCGGTGGTTTCGATGAATGTAGATTGAGCTTACAATCGGCGTTTGTGGCTTTAATTCTGAACAAGCCATTCAACTACTCAGAACTCATCTTTGATCATTTGAAAGAGCAAGTTCAGCAAACTCTACCGACAAAGAAGTTCTTGATGTATCCACGCTTTCTACAATTAATTATTCAAGATTTGATACCGGATTTGGTGATTGATCGATCGTTGGTGAACGATGTTCTTGATATGGAACATATGAAAGCCGAAACGGTGCAGCGGATGTTGATTTATCGGAAGGATAAGCCGCAGGACAAAAGGATGATTGGCCATATAATCAATTCTGATTATGTATGTCCTCCTAATGAGCGCTGGATCCATGATGATTCGGATTCCGAGCGTGAAGGGGGAGAAGGTGGGAACAATGATGGTGGGGATGAGGATGGTAACGATGGTGATGATGGAGCTGGTGAGCGAGCTCTGAAAGAACAACAAGATGCAGTTGATGCTGCTCTAGCTGCCACCATAAAAGCTCAGCAAGAACGAAAAAGAAAAGGAAAGGCTATAGCTACTGATGAGCCAACCAAGAAGCCCCGTGTATCCTCTGGGGCTGGTGTAATTATTGGATCACCACCACCTCGTCAATCAACAACTCAAAGCTCGGCGGTGCCGCTAACTACTAGCACCCCAATGCTCACTTTAACAACGACGATGGTGTCACATGAGAGGCTTGGCTTAATTCCTCAAACGGCGTTGACATAGATGCCGAGGCCTCTTGCTGTGTTGTCAACCGTTTCTTCCACAACTACAATGGGACCTCCTCCTCCTCCAACTAGTTTTCCTCCGCCTTTGCCTAGTGATGTCTCATTCATGAGAATTACTCGGCCTCAGGGTCCTATTCAACCAGTTCATCCATCGGTATACAATTTGTCACCTGGACGACAAACAGAAATGCTGCTTAATCTGTTACACTTATATGAAAATCAAATGGCAGCTGATCGACTCAATCAAGAACGACTCATGGAGAATCAAAGAAAAATGATGAGTTACATTTCGTTTTGTCAGAAGGAGACCAAGTCGCTGCGTGAGATTGTTGAGTCTCAGGGGGTGAAATTGAAAGAACAAGAAGAGTTAATTTTACAATTAACTTGTAAAGATGATGCCCTCAAGAAACTCAAAAATGATGATGATGATCCTGACGAGTCTGATGCAGGAGGTGAGCCTAAACAATCACATGGTTCATCCTCTGGTGCTGGTGTGAGTGGCGCTGATGATTCAGACAAACAGATAATTTTATTTCAAGATCCAACAGCGGCCAAGCCGATAGAGATGATTGAGGCTAACACGGTGATATTTATTGATGAATTGGGGATAGTTAGAAGTATGGTGAATAGAGATGAGATACAGATTGGTGAGTTTGTTGTTAGATCTTTGACAAGGGAGCAGATCTCGATTCTACTTGGGCTAAACGACGATCAGCTGACCACATTAGAGACTGAGCCCGATGTCGAAGTGATTAACGAGGAAGAGATGGAAGATGATCCGTTATTTATGAATAAGGACTTTATTTATGAGAACGAAGAGATTGAAATGGAGGATGTTACTGCTGAAGAGTACCCGGACTTGTATCAACATGCATATGTTGATCAAGGTGCTCCGGTATTTCATGAAGAGGTAATTAAAGAAACTGAGGATGATTTGGAGAAGATTGTGCAACGGACTGTTCCTTCACTCAAAGAAGTAACTGATGATGACATTGAAAGATGGTTCACACGCCAGAAAGTGGGCAAGATCATCAGTGCTTTCCGGTATGTAGATAAAGAAAGAAAGGATACAGCTGCTGCTTGGGTTGAAGCAAATCAGATGACTACTTTCAAGACTGTGTCTAAGGTACATGGTGACATTGTTTCCTGGCTCTTTGATTCAGACCTTAAGGTATGTATTGTGAAATGGGAAAAAGGCGTGCAATATTACGAGAGGATAATGGATGTTCTGACATTACCGCGTTGGGATGTACGCACCCTCGCGAGACGTCCATTTATCAATCGTGGGGGCAACCGAATGGCTGAGTGGTTTCATCAACACTTACTGTTCTAGGTCAATCATGGCTTCAAGTTCTTCAAGCCCCAGGTCCCAAGACGTAAACGTGCTGATGAGATTGATCCGAGGACTGGCTGGAAGAAGCTTGTTTTGAAAGTGAAGCCACCAAAGACAATGAGAAGAGTTCCTGTGAAGACAATGCCGCAAGATATTTATCTGTCTTTCAACCGTTGGTACTACGACAATCGTACTGGCGAGGCCGTTATTGTTCGTGGTCGAGGACTACAGACTGAGCTCATCAAGATAATCGACCCGATGTGGTTGGTTAATTTATCAGAGACCGACAATGACGTGCTACACAGGAAGCAAATCTTGTTTGAACGCCAAGAAGACTACGACCTGGCTATGCAATTCCAACGTGTCGTTCGTGTATGCCATGAACATGGGATTCATAGTTGCAGAGATTGGCAGACAAATCGTTTCAAATAAGTTAAAGACAAAGAGCTCAAGACGAGGGGGTGTCTGTTAGTGCACGGTTTTGCGTCTCGAGTCTTTGTAATTATCGTTAAATGTTTATTTGATTATTTTAATGTAATATTTTATGTTATTTATCTAATTCGTTATGTTTAGTCTAGTTCGCTAGGGAATGTTAGCGAACTAAGACTAGTTCGTTAAGGTTATGTCTAGTTCGCTAGGAATGTTAGCGAACTAGGACTTTATAATGTATTCCCTCCTGATTCGTTAGGGGATGTTAACGAATCAGGGGGTGGTTCGTTAAGTTAATTAAGTTAACGAAGGGGAGTCTGGTTCGCTAGGGGATGTTAGCGAACCAGATCGTCTCCTATATATAGTGAACCATTGTTCACTTGTAGAATGTTGAAGTTTTGAGAGAATTAATATAATTCAGTAATTTAAAGTATACTCTCTCTCTCTCAAGCTTCACAATAATTATATTGATAATATATACACTAATAACAATCAAACTAAGGTTATAAACGAGTTAGATCCGTTTAATTAATATCAATATATATAGATCTGAATCAGATCTAAGGTATTGATTAGAACGTGTGTTAATCAGGGGATCAAACACCATCTTATCAAGAGGATACAGCATTCATGACTCCTACCGGCATATATTGTTATACTGCTATGTCGTTCGGACTAAGAAATGCAGGAGCAACATATCAAAGACTGGTGAATATGATGTTCAATGATCAGTTAGGCAAAACCATGGGAGTCTACATAGATGACATGGTGGTGAAATCGAAGAAATCTAAAGATCATCTCAGAGATCTCGAAGAAGCGTTCAACATCCTGGATCAATACAATATGAAACTGAATCCGTTAAAATGCCATTTTGGTGTTAAGGCTGGAAAGTTTCTAGGATACATGGTCACCAAAAGAGGGATATAAGCAAGCCTCGAGCAGATAGAAGCCATTATCAACTTAAAGTCTCATGTGAATGCTAAGGATGTCCAGAGGCTGACGGGAAGAATAACCGCGCTCAATAGGTTCATTTCCAGATCCTTCGAGAAATGCAAGGATTTCTACGACATTCTTAGGAAAAATAAGAAGTTCGAGTGGACGGAGAAGCATGAGGCAGCACTCAAAGCCTTAAAGGATTACTTATCCTCAACACCAGCTCTGATGAAGCCTGTGGATGGAGAATCCTTATATCTATACCTGGCTGTCTCAGAAAATGCAGTAAGTTTTGTCCTTGTGAAGGATCACGAAGAAAGAAGCTGACTTGGAAGTTCAACAACTAGAAGAAACCAAGGATCCTTGTATCCTCTTTACAGATGGAGCTTCTAATGTAAGAAGAACAGGATTGGGTGTCCTACTAAAATCACCACAGGGGGACATAATACCCCAGTCCATTGCATGTGCATTCCAAGCCACCAACAATGAGGCAGAATATGAATCTCTGATCGCAGGTTTGCAATTAGCCAAAAGCATGAGGATCAGGTATCTTCAAATGTATATAATTCTTTGTTAATAGCTAACCACTTTAACGGTTCTTATACTGTGAAAGGTGAGAATATGGTCAAATATTTAGAAATTGTGAAGGAATTGGCAAAATCCGTCGAATTGTTTAGTATAATACAGGTACCAAGGGAAGAGAATGTTGGGGCAGATGCCTTAGCAAACTTAGCATCATCTTTGAAGATCCCGGATGATGTAAAGATACCCATCATTCATATATTGTCTCTGGCAATTGGAGAACAAGAATCCGTGAAGATAACAGTGGATTGCACAGGAGAACATACGGATCCTCCATCCTCTTCAAAAGTAGGATCTTGGATCCTTCCAATCAAAAAATTCCTGCAAGATGGAGAGATCCCTATAGGGGAAAATCCTAAAGCTTTCAGATTAAAGGTATCACAATTCATTATTTTACAAGATATTGTGTATAGAAAATATCTTGCATTAAGGATCCTAAACTACAAGAGGTACTTCAAGACTTCCATGAAGGCGATTGCGGAAACCACACAGGGGGGAGAGAATTATTCTCCAGGATACTTAGGACTGGATACTTCTGGCCAACAATGAAGAAGGATGCTATAAAATACTCAAAGAAGTGTGATGCTTGCCAAAGGCATGGAAATATTCTTCACCAGCCAGCAGAACCTATGTATCCTATATCCTCTTCATGGCCTTTCATGAAATGGGGAATGGATATTGTAGGCAAGCTACCAAAGGCACCAGGCGGAAAGGTCTTTAAGCTTGCAATGACTGACTACTTCTCTAAATGGATTGAAGCAGAAGCATTCGTGCAAGTCCGAGAAAGGGAAGTTATATCCTTTATTAAAAGAAATATTATAACTAGATTTGGTATCCCTTCTGAAATTGTTTGTGACAATGGTTCCCAGTTTATCGGGAAAAGAACCACTAACTTTTGTGACAGTTGGAACATCAAAATGATCACTTCTACACCAGTTCATCCTCAAGCCAATGGTCAAGCAGATTCAAGCAACAAGATTATCATCAACAACTTGAAGAAGAAGCTAGGATCCAAGAAAGGAAAATGGGCTGAAGAGCTACCTTATGTTCTTTAGGCTGACAGGACAACACCCAAGAACACAACAGGCCAAACCCCCTTCTCATTGGTGTTTAGATCAGAAGCAGTAATTCCTACAGAAATGGTGGTTCCTACAGCAAGAACGAGCATCCGTGATCCTGAGGCCAATGAACAAATCCTTCTCGAAGACTTGGATTCTATTAAAGAACTCAGAGACATGGCCAAGATCAGAATGGCAGCCTATCAACAAAGGGTAGCTGGAGCATACAACAAAAATATAAGGATCAGAAGATTTCAAGAAGGAGATTTAGTTTTGAGGAAAGCCTTTCAAAACACGACCAATATGGCTGATGGGAAGTTAGCACCCAAATGGGAAGGTCCTTATCAGATCGAGTCGGAGGCAGGAAAGGGGGCATATCATTTGCTCACTATGGAAGGCAACAGGTTACCAAAAGCATGGAATGCTATCCACCTCAAGAAGTACTTTTTCTGATTAGGATCAAGTATCCTAAAAGGATTGAGTATCCTTAAATGATCTAGGATCCTAAAATCGGTAACATCTATTTGATCACTTATCCTTTTCAAATTCTTATTAATTTTAGGATAATATATTTTTAACGTTTGTCTTTTCTAAGTTTTTAAGTAACAATTTAGGTTTCAATAAGAGGTTCAATGTCTAAGAGGTTGGCCACCTCTCCCTCACGCTTAAGGTACATCGCTATTTTCCTTGGCCTAGCCCACGATTGGGTATGACCCCCGATGGTCATACCCTCCAAGGTTTAAAGGTTTCACCTTTCTTATAAATTAGAGTTTCTACACTCTCGCCTGGAGCGCACGCTATCCAACGTATAGTCCGGGGCAGCGGGACCAATACACGCTTAGTGGCTGACAATTTCGTTGTCTTCGGCTATATGGAGGATCCTACGATTTATGGTAGACGTACCATACCACCGGTTTATAACGTTTTCACATTATCTCAAGACAAAGGTTTCTAACATTTTTATGTTAGTTAAGGTTTTGGCGTTTTCATGTCACTCACGTTTGGGCTAAATCCCGGTTTGGGCGAGTCCCCAGTTGACATCTGTATCCTTGGGCCAGTCCCCAGTTTGGGCTTGTCCCCAGTTTTTGGGCTTGTCCCCAGTTTAACACCAGTTTGGGCTTGTCCCCAGTTTAACACCAGTTTGGGCTTGTCCCCAATTCACGGGCTTGTCCCCAGATTACACGGGCTTGTCCCCAGTTGCACGGGCTTGTCCCCGGTTTATTTTATGGGCTTGTCCCCGGTTTATTGGGTTTAATCCCAGATAATATCACAAGTTATTTGCAATTTTGCATCAGTTTTATAAGGATTGCAAAAGGATCAATACTTATGGTAACTTAGGCTTAACCAGACCTTACGGTATGATTTCTGTTTATCGGTTTACACTTATTTGATTTCAATTTATATCTTCATAGATATAAGGATTCATTATTCTCAATCTATTTTTATAAGGATTTAAGATCCTGGTTTATTTTTGCAAGGATATTTTATTCAAAAAACTTTTTACTAAAGAATATTTCTCAAAACATTCAACAAGTCTAAAGCTATATCAGACAAACTTTCAAAAGAACAGACAATCAACAGATAGTTAAAAGATACTATTTATTAAAGTTACTTGCAATTACCAAAAATCATTAACCTGGATTTCACCATTCAAAAAATGGACCATCCACCCGGGTTAAACAGGTGTTACTAGTTGTTCATGATTTGCAGGGAGAAGGATATACAGCCGGAAGGAAAGTTCCCAAGGAAACTCCATTGAAATATGACAATTATATCCAACTTGTCAAATCTCATATGTTTTTGCAGGAAGTATGAATTCAAAGGAAAAATGACAGCTGTGATCTTATCACAACCGCCATTTTGGGGGGGCAATTGTTAGTGCACAGAAATTTGACACGGTGGATACGTTATCCTGGCATAAGTTCTTGGATCAGTGTTCCTTAGTCAGATCCCGTCGGGATCAAGGATCCTCAGTACTTATTATTTACTAACGATTGTTTCCTGTGTATAACATTATATTTGACAGATGTAACGGCTAAGAGACCTGGTCTACCCCCTATTTCGCAGCCTGAGTGATGGAGCACGTGGTCAAAGTGGCTGTTACGATTATATTGAAGACAATGGCGGATTTTTAGGGATTATTAGTTAATAGTCTTTATTATTAATAACTCCATTGAGTTATTATCTTTTATTTATAATTGAGATTATGATCAGTTAGAAAACATATTGTATACACACACCTGGGCATTCTCTCTATCACAGCTCGTTCACTTAGCTGTCTTTGTAATACTGATCAATATCTCCAACAATTGTAACACCCTTTTTTGATTAATAAAGTGGTGATAGACGATTTGTCATCACCCGGGGTTTTTGTGCCGACGATCCGAACCAGATCAAGGGCTTTTCCCCGTTACAAATCTGTGTGTTTGTGTTTGCAATCGATACATTCTTGTTTACATCATCATAGCACTAATCCTCACTAAATGAATTTGGATACATTATCCTTGGTAGATTTTTATCCAAAACACTTGCCATGACTGATTACTTCTCAAAGTGGATAGAAGCAAAAGTTTTTGTAGAAATCTGCGAAAAAGAGGTGATATCCTTCATTAAAAGAAACATTATTACTAGACTTGGTATTCCTTTAGAAATTATTTATGACAACGGTTCCCAGTTTATCGGGAAAAGAACCACTAACTTTTGTGACAGTTGGGGAATAAAGATGATCACGTCTACTCCAGTGCATCCTCAAGCTAATGGCCTGGCAGAATCAAGTAACAAGATCATTATCAACAATTTGAAGAAAAAGTTGGGATCTAAGAAGGGTAAATGGGCTGAAGAGCTACCATACGTTCTTTGGGCTGATAGGACAACACCCAAGAATGCAACGGGACAAACACCTTTCTCTTTGGTATTCGGGGCAGAAGCCTTCATTCCAATAGAAGTTGTGATTCTAACTGTCAGAACAAGCATTGGGGATCCTGAAGCAAATCAGGAGACTCTTATTCAAGACTTGGAGACAGTTGAAGAGTTACGAGATCTAGCCAGGATCAGAATGGTCGCTTATCAGCAAAGAGTTTCGGGGCATACAATAAAAATATCAAGATTAGGAGATTCCAAGAAGGAGATCTAGTCTTGAGAAAAGCCTTTCAAAATACTACCAATCCAGCAGACAGCAAATTAGCACCCAAATGGGAAGGACCTTACCTAGTCGAGTCAGAAGCTTGAAAGGGGCATATCACTTTTTGACTAGATTACCAAGAGCATGGAATGATATCCATCTTAAGAAGTACTTTGTCTAGTCAGGATCAAGAATCCTTAAAGGATCAAGGACCCTCAAGTTGGTAAAGTTTTATCGTATCACTTGTTCATTTCAGATTTACATTATTAACTAAAGGATAATATATTCATAACAATTATCTTTTCCAAGTTTTAAGTTGTTTATACAGCAAGTTCATTTCCATGAAGGTCTCAACAATTAAGAGGTTGGCCACCTCTCCCCCACGTCTAAGGTACATTTTTATTTCCTTGGTCTAATACCACGATTAAGGTGTGACCCCCGATTGTCACATCTTCCTAGGTTTAAAGGTTTTCACCTTTCTTAAAAATTAGAGTTTCTACACTCTCCCCTGTAGCGCACGCTATCTAAAGTATAGCTCGGGACAGTGGGACCAGTACATGCTTAGTGGCTGACAATTTCATTGCTTTCGGCTATATAGAGGATCCTACGGATTATGGTACGCATACCATACCTAAGGTTTTGGCATTTTCACGTCACTCACGATTGGGCTAAATCCCGGTTCTGGCGAGTCCCCAGTTAACATCCGTATCTTTGGGCCAGTCCCTGGTTTGGACTTATCCCCAGTTTATTTTGGGCTTGTTCCCAGTTTATTTTGGGTTTATCCCCAATTGTTGGGCTTGTCCCCAGTTTATTTGGGTTTGTCCCCAGTTGTTGGGCTTGTCCCCAGCTTATTTGGGCTGGTCCCCAGTTTGTTGGGTTTAATCCTAGTTAATATGAAAAGTTATTTGCATCATGTATCCTAAGTTCAATTACTAGGATCATAGAAAGATCGACACTTATGGTAACTTAGGTCTAACTAGACCTTATGGTATGATCTCTACTTATCAATTTATATTTATTCGGTTTTAACCTTTATAACGTTATAGATGTAAGGATCCAAGATTCATAATCTGTTTTTTCAATGATAATTTACCCTTGAAACTTTTCTCAAAACTTTAAATAAAACTAAGACTATAACATATATGCTTTCAGAATAACAAACAACATGCAAGTAGTCAAAAGTTTTAAGTTACCAAAATCCTTAACCCGGATTTCACCATACAAAAGATGGACCATCCACCCGGGTTAAGCAGGTGTTACTAATTGTTCATAAAGTGCAGGAAAAATAAAGATAGGGGCATCAAAGGCTTCATCCCCACGAAAGGAGGATCCATCCACCTTTGTCACCCCTTAATATTTTCTTAGGATCGAGGATCCTATATCCTACTTAGCTATTGTTTATTACAGACCAGAATCAATTATCCATAAAACACAAACAAGCAAATAAAAAGTGGGCTCAAGCCTTGTCTTCTCTATCCTTCATTGCCCACTTTGCCAGCCTCCTCTTCAGCAGCTGCATCCTTCCCTGCATCCATCATCTTAGCCTGTTGACCACCAACAGCAGTATCAGTGCTTTCAACTGCTTCATCTTCGCCACCACCCAATGCTGCTAAGGATTGATTACATTGTGCCATCTCCCATGAGGATTTGACGAAGGCAAGATCATTAGCCTCATTCACAATTTGGATCCTGGCTTGGAGGACTGACTTGGCTTCCCAGATCTTTGCTTTAGTAGTGGCGCGAGTTATCTCCTCCTGCAATTGAGCCTCGACTGAGGATGTGTGATCCTCAGCTTGCTTCTTTTCCTTGGCCATCTTAGCAAGCGCCTTATCCTTTGCAGTAGCAATGGACCTCATCCCAGACAGGGTCTCCTCATACTCTTTGACTATCTTCTCGTGATAAATTTTGGAAGAATTTACGGCATGTACAAGAATATTGGACAAAGTCAGAAGGATACGTGATTCATAAATAAAGACAATCAGAATCAAGGATCCTTACTGTAGTAAGCATGTCGAGGAGTTGTTTCTCAGCATCGAAAGGACTCTCTGGTTCTAAAGGTTTCTTCCTCTTGGATGCTCCTGACTTGGCTCGGGTTGTGACCGGGCGTGGCTCATGCATCAGTGTAGATTTTGGAGTCTCCTTTTTCACAAAGATACAATCAATGTCTTCAAGGGAGAATTTGGATGCAGACTTATCGGATTTCTGAGCACTTACAAAGAACGATTTATAGATAAATTTTCAATTATTTTCAACTAATATTAAATAGTGTTATAAAAACTCTTACTTGACATGTTGCTAATCGAATCTAAAATCGACTATTGAAAAGCTTCAGTGAACTTAGCTTGAAAGGTCCTAATATTTGGATCCAGTGCAAGAAATTTCTGCACTCTTTCCTTGGCTCCAGGAAGCGCGGCTAACAAAGCAAAGTTATCAACTACAAAAGAAATAACAAAGCGTTAGTTGAACAATCGATTATCCTTTCCATGTTATCTAAGGATCTGGGATCCTACCCTTCATGATCCACCTTTTGGGTAAATAGATCCACCAGGGATTGAGTCCTTTTTTACAAAGAAAAATTGGTTTTTCCATAAAGCACCATTCTGGGTAACCTTTGAGATGGGGGTCGGTTGACGTGGTTTCGATTTAAAAACAAAACGATTTGAGCCATGAGTAGCCAAGATGTACAGATATGACAGCTTCGACAAGCCAAACTCAAGACCTTCTTCATCAGTGATCCTTTCGATGGTGCGCAGTACTCTCCGCAGCATAGGCATCGCCTGAATGTTGCTGATTCCAGTCAAAGTAAAGAAACTCTGGGTAAAGCTTGGAAAGGGATATTTGTAGCCTATTAAAAAAGGTTGGGCTGGAAAGCAAACTCAGGATTTGGATACACAGTCGCTTCGTAAGGTGGAGTCAAAGGGACGAAAGATGGTGTCGGCTATAAAAAGTGATCGGATATCTTCGATTTCTAGATCGTTACACTTGCAGATCTCAGAGGAAGGGTTAGTGAGAATACCTTGTGGTCGGAGCTCACTTGAATCCGATTGTTCGGAAGAAGAAGATATAAAGACAGTAGACATATTAAAAAAGAAATGAAAAGAAGATAGGAGAAGGATACATGTTTGGCAGCCAAAGAGTGTGGTTATAAATGGATTATAATGATCACATATATAGGCGGCAGATAATAATTAGGTTTGGCGATAATAACTATTTTTGACACATGTCTAATCATCTTATTTTTGCTGGAAATTTGAATTTCAAAATGACAGTTGTTATCCATAAACAACAGCCATTTTGGGGGGCAATTGCTAGGACATATATTTTATGCTGAGGATACTTTATCCTTACGTAGCTTTTGGATCATTTATCCTTGATATATGTTCCAGGTTGCGCAGGATCAAGGATCCTCGGTATTACTTGTTTACTAACGATTGTATTTGAGTGGTGTTATGATTAACAGTTATAACGGCTATAAGACCTAGTTTACCCATTTTTACGTTATGAAGCTCATTCAGCACGTGGTCATAAGACTCGGACGCAGCTAGTGGGAGAGTGGCGCAAATATAGGACTTCTAATTATCATTTATTTTTGTATATAACCGAGCTTATGATCAGTTAGGTTACACGTGACGTTCATTAGCAATACTTAGAGATTAACATAGCAATACTCACACACTTAGCAATTCTTGTATATACTGATCATAATCTCCAACCTTTGTAACACCCTTTTTGATTAATAAACTGGTGATAGACGATTTGTCATCACCAGGGGTTTTTGTGTCGGCGATCCGACCAAGATCAAGGGCTTTTCCTCGCAACAAATCTCTACGTTAGTGTTCATCTTCGTTACATAATCGTTATTGTCATACAAGCACTATACCTCACTTTACAAATTTGGTTACATTATCTTTAAACGGATTTTCGACCAAAACAAACCCTACTTGCATTCTCAAACTTTAAAAATATTCAGATTTCCCATTTTTGGCCTGTAACAAATTTTGACCTGAATGTAGTTAATTTATACCAAACAATCTATTTACCAACTTTTGACAATAAAATTAAAGTTCCACAAAAAACCCGAAGCAATCCTGGATAGAAAAAACAAAGAACTTAAATATGATAAACTTTGTTTTGTCTAAAAGTGATTGGTATATACTATCATTACATTTTAACATATACTCCCTCCGTCCCATTATAAGTGTCCTAGTTTGACTTTTCAAGTCTTTCTTTTGCAACTTTAACCGTAAATATTTTTGTTTGTGTCATATAATACTTGATGAAAATTATATTAATGTAAAATACATTTAAAACCCAATCCATTCATATATTTTACATCAAGTATTATATAACACAAACAGAAATATTGTCGGTCAAAGTTAAACAAGAAAGACTTGAAAAATCAAACTATGACACTTATAATGGGACGGAGGGAGTATATAGGTTACTAAATTAACTGAAAAAATAAATAGATAGATTTAAAGCATATATTTATAATTTATAAATTTATATGACAATTTACAACAACAACAATAATAGATATATTGATTATTTTTTTTTAAAATGGATTGACTTTTAAGCATATATTTATAATTTAATAATTAAAAAATTACTTTATAAAATAAAATCATATTCAAGTTTTTGTTTTTCTTTACAATCTTCTACAATAAAATATACATAGTAATGATAACATTTAAAATTATATTCTTTTCAATATTTGACAAACATGGTTTGCTGTTAATTTTTGGATTTCACCAAGTATTTTGGAATATATAGTAAAATAATATGTTAATATTTATTTTTACAAAAATGTATATATATAATATAAATAAAGTGTAAAAGTAAAGTGAATAATTATTTATCTATTACATAATTAAGATCTTAGTTTTATAGGTAAAAGAATTATAAGAATTAACCAAAAGATGATCAGTGTCCATAATTATTTTAGTTTATTAGTATAGGGAGATTAATGGTCATACCATGAAAGATTGATGCAAATAAGATCACTATACGTCAAACAAAATTAATGATTCTTGCTTAAATAATGAGTACTTGCATAAATAACCATTATGGAAATATAAGAAAGACTTGATTGCAGTTTTGGTTCCTGTGATGATACCAAAAACGCAGGAATCAACCCCATGGTGGATTTTTCACAAGAATGACCACTGTGGTGGTCCTTTTTTTTACAATTGGGTTTTCCATCTAGTCAAATGTTTGGTTAACCATTAAATCCAGGGTAAAGTCATCTTTTCACAGATAATAATAAGAATAACCCAACCCCCCTCCCCACCCTTTAATTCTTTCATCATCATCGTTCATCATCACCTCCACCAATTCACAAACCACCACAACTGCCCATCACCCCGCCACCATTATCGCCACCACACAACACCATTACCCTAATCTCTAATCCCAATTCAACCCTTCAACCAACCAACGAGTTAGTTGAGATTCTGAAAACAGCTACAGTCAACAGCGACGCCGGCGTACCTGATCCTGTAACACCCCGACTTTAAGCGGAATACGCTCGGGTGCAACGTACAGATCACTCTTAAGCCAGTAACACTATTAATAGTGATAATATAATTATTTTATTTTATATATTCGCAAGTACACAAAAAGTTTGATGATAAGACAAATACCATTACATCATAATAAAACAAATATTATTCTTTATATAATATCCTAAGGTCGACTAACGATCTTTGTCCTTAGCACATCATTGAATTCAACCTGCAACACATTTAAAATAATATGTTTTTTTCAACAACACATGTTGGTGAGATTTCATAGGTTTCGCATACACACACACACACACACACATATATATATATATATATATGTGTGTGTGTGTGTGTGTGTGTGTGTGTGTGTATGGGTGTGTAAAACGTTTGTTGATTCATTTGTCATGAATGCAATATATTCAAACATAAAGTAAATAGAATGCAACCAAAAATCACGCCCCAACCTAGGGGAATGATAATGACACCACCATCCTCGACAACCGAAGTTGTAGGATAGGTAGCGCAGGTAAGTCCTGTCAGACCTTCCCACTTTGATGTTCGATATTTGATGTACCAACCATAAAGCGGTAAACACATTTAACAGTATACGTGTATGTCATCATAAACAATATGAAAGAATGTTACTAACATGCATGACATAATTGCTAATCGTTAAACATAATGATCATAAAATAACGAGAAGCATGGTAATGTGTTACAGCCCAAAAATGATAAAAGTGAAAAAGGGGTTATAAAAAACTCACCTAGAAAATGAGGACGATAGTTTGAACGAGTATAACAAACGAGGCGAAGAATCATGGTGGATTATTCTAAAAAAGTAAATACGTATGCTAATTTTTAACAACGAGATGATAAGCCAAGACCCCAAGACCTCGAGAAATTGCTAGTCTTGCGAAGCTAGACACCAACACCCTGAACTTGATGATAAGCCGAGAAATCGCCATTTTTGTAAGGACTTGGTTGATAAATTAAGAATCCTTAAAATCAACCCCCAAATATTGAGCTTGACAATAAGCCGGGAAACTGCCACTCTTATGAGTGTTTAGGGAATAACTTAAGAATCTTTTAAAGAACCGCCAAGATTCGGAGCCTGATGATAAGTCGAGAAATCGTCATTCTTGTAAGGGCTTGTTTGGGGGAAAACAATATTGACATGGACCAAGTGGAATATTAATAGTGATTGACTATTTTAGAATGGGAATTATCAACAATGTTTTGAAAACGAATTGTTGGTGTTCATCCACTAAGATCGGTTAATTACTTGTTAAGTGAGTGTGCAACACAACCTATTTTAAGCAACTCTTGTTTGGTTACTACATGAGTTTTATAATTGTTCAAGAGTTGTGAGGGTTAATGCTTGGTAATTCAAGGTTAATCCTTTACAACTCAACTAATCTTAATTGACATTTAGGTATAATACAAAGGTTATTTTACTAAAGTATCAAGGATAATTCACTTTGTAATTTAAGGGATTGTCTCATCTTTAAAGTGAGTTAACTTATTTTTATCAAAAACCACTTGTTTACGTAAAATGATGTTTTAGTAAAAGAGATCAAGAGTTATCTCTTCCTTTAATTATCATGGAATGACATGACTAACGAGTTTTTCTCACATTTAATCACCATAACAAGCTCAAATCACATGTTTACTAATCCACTATTAAACCAAGTTAAGAGGAGTTTAACCAAGATGATGCACGTTTATCTTTGATCTTCTTTATATCTTAAAATGTAAAAAACCCAAAAATATTGTCTTTTGATTTTAAGTTACGTTTCTTTAAACTCGTTTGTCAAACAAAAACCAAAACCAAGATGATTTTCACTTCGGGTTAAATAAATACAACGATTTAGTAGTAAAACTCTATAAGTGTGTCCATGGATCGATACTAAGGCTATACTTTACTACATATACGATAGGTACAATTGCCTATTTGTGTGTGATTTAGTTAAGATAATAATAATTTTTATAAATTTAAAACTCAACATTATATGAACAAATATTGGAAAAAAATTAACACATTTTTCATACTACACCCACCACACATCAATTAACATATTTAAAACAATATTTATTCGGCTAGTAAAACCGAGCATTGTGTTGTAACAACAAGTTGACACGTATTTTGTGGATGTTGATTACGTTAGTAAATGTACCTTAAAAAAACCAAAACATAAATTTGTTGAATTAACATATAAAAAGAATAACATACAAAATAATTACAATATTTAAAACGATGTTTATTCGGTCAATAAAAATCGGTCGTTGTTATAATCCGAGCATTGAAGCCGAACATTGGTAATCCCGAGCGTTACGATGGCGAGTTGACGCAAATTCCGATAACTTTTAACGAAAGTTAAAGTTAGTATATAACATTGTTACAAAATTAAAATATTAGTATCTATACCTATAACTTTTAAACATTCATACCAAATCTTATTATGTTAGAGAAACGACATAGAATAACTTTCTAATCGTGTCATAATATAAACACTTTATCTTTTCATTTAAAGGACTTTCATATTCACCCTTTTAATATGTAAAAAAAGTTTCTTAGTGAAAACATATAAAAAAACTAATTAGCTAAAAAAAGTAAATCTGAGACAAAACGCACAAAATAGTGAAAATACATTTAAAAAAACTAGCTAAAATGTGCAAATATGTAATTTTTGAAGTTTTGATAAAAGGAAGGATAAAATAGTCGTTTAAATATTATAGTAAATAAATTAAAACAGGTAAATTAGATAGTTTATTAACTAATAATAGAGAAAAAAACGTAATTATATTTTGAGCTAGGTAAATATGAAGGGTTTGTAATGGAAAATATACAATTATTCGTAATAAAAATGTTTTTACCTATATATTATATATTTTTATTTAGGATATTAGATTTTAATAATTTTAATAATCTAAACTCGGACCTATTAGCTAATATTAACCCTAACTTAAGAAATTCCCCATGTTAATCTCAATTTTTACTCTATTGGCGTTCACTTAACATTTTCCTAACGAAAACTAACCCGGTTAGTTTTAGGACAAAATATGTCACTTCTCCAGGTTAAGGGGGACAAATGAGAATAAAGTAAATAAACTTAAAAACCTAGCATCGTCGTCGCCACCGTCGAGGCCACCGCCACCACCTCCATCACCATCATCACCACTTCCACCACCGCCGTCGCCACCACCATGCAGATTACAGGTTTATGAAGGGCGGTTTTGAATATACATATATATATATATATATATATTAATGAAAAATAATGATAATACAATCAATCATCAATCAATCAATCATACCCAGTGAAGTCCCACCAATAGCATAGCTATAAGTAGGGTCTGGGGAGGGTGGGATGTAGGCACACCGTACCCCTATCCACATGGATAAAGAGGTGGCTTCTAGAGAGACCCTCAGCTCTAAAGTACATATGTATGAAGCAATACAAATGAAATCAGAGTTTAGTAGTAGTAGTAGTAGTAGTAGTAGTAGTAGTAGTAGTAATGATGATGATGATGATGATAATAGTAATAACAATAATAATAATATTAATACTATTTATGTAGAGAAAATATTATTATGGTGAAATAAGGTAAATAGAAGCCCTAAGGTATTCTTTTCTCCCTAAAAATCCTTAACTTTTATTCTACTTCTCCAAGAATTCATATCCTCAACCATGTCCTCGGAGATGTTTAGTCTATCAAATCATGCTTAATTATCTCATCCCAAGTCAATTAAATAATGATAATACATATTATATAAAGTTATAATTAAAGAAATATATAAAAATAAATATACAAAAATTGATTGATAAATAGTAAACGAGGTAAAAGCGAGTCAAGCTTTAGAAACAAATATAGAAGCGAGCCAAGCTCGAGCCCAAGCTTTGCATAAGTTAAGCGAGCCGAGCTCGAGCTTAGTCGAGCTCGGCTCGACTTATTTGCACCCTAGGTGGAGAAGAAAAATAAACTTGATTTATAATAGGGATTACTTCATAGAATACAGAAGTTTTGTTTTATCCCCACCAACATGAAGAAATGACATATTTTGCTTCAAAACTAATTGGGTTAGTCTTCATTAAGAAGAAAGTCGGTGGTAGCCAATATGATTAAAGTTGGGATTAACATAAGAAATTTCTTAAGTTGGAATTAATGACGACCAAATATCAAAGTTTGAATTATTAAAAATGTCCGTTATTATTTTTGTATAAATATATATGAAGTCCATAAAACAATATTGTTTAATTTACATTCAAACCTAGATGATAATATATTAGATTTGTAAGAAGGGAAAGTTAATATATAAATTAAATTAACGTGTTAACTTTAAAATCAGGTGGTGTAGTTATATATACAACATAGTGTAATTATACTACTTGATTCTCATAGTTACCATATTAATTTAATTTGTATTTGATTCAAACCCTTTGTAACAAAATGCATATAAAAAGGCAAATTGATTTTGATATATCCAATTCTATATAGCCATCGGCCCATCGCCTTAAGGCTAAGGGGTATACACCGTTCAACACTATTCTCCTCATTCGTCTCGTCTACGCCTCGTCAACCTTCCTCCCAATTCAACATTCTTTTAACCAAGGAAATATATGATTCTCCGCCATTCTCCATCATTCCATTATTTAATAATAAAAGAAATAAAAAAAAGTTTTTTTTTAAATTAAGTAGGACTCACGAGGATAGTCATTATGCTCAGGTCATGCATGCCCAAGAAAAAGATTGTGGGAAGGGGGAGTGTTCCAAGGAGACCCTTCGCCTGAGATGAGCCACATAAGCAGCCACGTCGAATCAATACTAAACCACACCGGTTAGCCCTAATATGGAACAATAAAAGTACCTTTTCACTTCTCACATATTGTTATACTGTTATATGTATGCATATTTATCATTTATTATTTCTATAATTTTCTATACTTTATTAAATACGTAACAAAATATCTTGATACTCTTAATAGCTGATTTTTTAAAAAGGTGTCTTTGTAACGATTTAAAGGTGTAAAAAATTGCCAATTGAATTCTAAATATAATATAGAAATGTTTTTATTACTAGATTTCTATGAAATTAGAATATTTAATTAATTACTTACTTTGTAAAGCAATACATAAAACAATTATGATGTTATCAACTATAATTATTCATTGAACAACGGTTTTTAGTTGTCAAACATTATCTTTTCGTTTAATATTTTTCTAACTTATTTTCTTTAATTAGTTTAAGATGTGTTTAGAAAAAATTTTATTGGCATATAAACTCGTTAAAGGTTTATATATAATAGAATTAAATTGTTTTTATCAAAACTATATTTATACATAAACGTGTAAATTATAAATGTATATAAAATATATTAAAACATTTTTTTGAAGGGCCGAAACTTGTTAAACTTAATAAAAATAAATATATTATTTGAATTATTTTTTTAAGTAATCACAAATTCTTTTCTTACGATTTTTTTCCATCTTTATGCTTTAGGCACGCAAAATATTATTAGGTTTATTACTTTTACGAGTTAGGTGAGTTTTAATCAACTTCAACTTAATAATATTTTCGAGATATTCCCATTGCAAGTGGAGATGCAAATTTGAAAGCAACTTTATAACTTTTTATGTTTATTTCAAAATATTTATATTTTTTTATAATAAACCAAAAAGAAGCAATATATTACATGTACTACAATTACTGAAGTCCGGCCGTGGCTTACTTAACTATTTAGCAGTCGCCAGGGCCGGCCTAAGGGCATTGCTGGGTAGTCTACGATCATAGGCCTAACACCCCGTTAGGCCCTAATTTTATTTTTTTTCCAAAAAGAAAATATATATGTATTTTTACCAAGAAAATATATATAATCAATGTTTCAACACAATTACATAACTACTAGTTTGGTCTAGTGGTAAAGGGATATGACATTTAACCAACATGTTGTGAGCTCTAATCTTATTTGAGACAATTTTAAGTTTATTTTTATACAAAAGTTTTTTACACAACTCAAATCATAATCAAGTAAGCCCATCTAAAATTTAAACTCAACAAAATGTTTCTTTTACTTAAGGCCCAAAAAAATTTCCGCCTTTGGGCCAAAAAAAATTTTCGTCATTTCGGAGCCGGCCATTTCGCCATCCTCTGCTTAGACTAGCTGCGCAACTGGTAACCGTGTACGCTCAAGCGCGAGGTCTTGGGAACGATCTTGTTATTCTCTTTTAGAACGGCTAAAGTTCTTCAATAATCTACATCTCCTATCAGGGTTAGAACTCAGGACCTCTCGATAAAAGACAAAAACATTTATCAAATGAGCTAATCTCTCATTAACTATGATCTTGTTATTTGTCTTTTTCCTTAAACGCCTACGGCCTCCCCCCTTCGCTTTATATATTTTACATGCAATGAAAATAAACAATAGTCCCTCAATATGGGGTTTGATCCTCTTCACACCCACAACCCCCCCCCCCCCCCCCCCCCTTTAAAAAAAACAAAAACAAAAAAAAAAGAAAAAAAGAAAACCATTTTCTAGCGTCTTTTCTATAATTATCTAGTGGTTTGTTTTCTATTTTTAAAAATTATTATTGTTTAAGTTAACTGCTACGTACGGTAGAGATGTTTATTGGTGGTAAGGATGTCAAAAGGTTATACACGAATATGAGTCATGTATGGCATGCAATTACAAAAACATTAATGAAATTATGAAAATACATTCAGTACATGATAAAAAAAATATATATATGCATAATCATAGAGTAGCGTATCATATGGCTATAGACATGATTTTTATTTGTCTCAACATACAAACACGTAAATCACATACACAAATGGATTCAACTTCCAAAAGGTGACTGAAGAGGAAAGGTCCGGACCCCCCTAAAAAGAATATAAGCCTCTGTGGGAGGTTCCACACCTTCAGCAGAGCATTGCTACTTACAAGAAATCCGATAGCTTAGAAGGAATATGACGCGGCAAAGGTTTCACCTTACGCCACGCGTCACCTCCGACATTCTACAAGGATCGATTAAAAGATCATCCTAGGTATGGCACAAAAAGAGAGTATTTTGATGAAAGAGACATTCAGCCAATAAAAAGATGGCAATACATAATCAATAATACTACATAGTACGAATGTCACCATCAGGAAGTTGCTTTATCCACTAACTCTCCTTAAGCACGTGCAAGCTCACTGATTGATGGGGCCTCTGACAACCCAGCTGACCAACTTCTTTTCTTTTCATCTTCGGCTATAAATATCACCCTAACACCAACGGTAAAAGGATTCTAATTCAAGCGCAAGTATTCAGTAATATTTCTCTCTAATATAGTTTATCAGTCACACAAACTGATTCTTACGCCGGATGATGGTTATGAAAAGAACCCCCACCCCCTGCTCTCCTTCTCGTAACGAGCTCACGATGTTTTGTTTTGCAGGTTACTCCGCTCAAATCAACCAGATTATATTCCACCCATGTGGGAAAGACTAAATTTAACCTAAGGGGTAGTTATCTAGACCGAGTGTTGAACTAGTGTTTCTTTAGTGACAAACACGATTTAGAAATCTTAACATAGATGAACACATAAATTTCACCCTCATAAACATTCAACTTTTCATTGAATAAAAATGGATCTACTGCTAATGCTTTTATAGTTTTTTGATTGTCGACACAGTTCTGGCTGTCATCATTGTGATCATTATTATTAGCATTACCACAATGTTTATTATTATCAACATGGTGCTCCCGTCGCTACTGTCACTGTTGAAACTGTCCGAGTGATAAGCGTGGTTATTATTATAGTTATCGTTGTTGTTGTCGGCGTCTTTGTCATTGTTATTTGTTATCACGACTTAGCCAGTGTTCGAATAATTTTTGTAGTCAGTGGCCTGTGTCATTGTAGCTGTAGTCTCCGAGTTGTTCTCTGGTTAAACTTGCTAGTTGCTACTTAAGACAATATAAAATGAAATTCATGTACACATCAACTAACAAAAATTTGTCGATCTAAGTAAAAAGCCTTTTCAACTAGTTAAGAAGTCCAGGGGTTAAGTAACATGGATTTAGTTGAGTGCAGCTTAGACGAATATAAAGAGAAATTACGTGTAATCTTCCTGTAATCAAAATTCAAAACATGCAAAGTAGGAGTGGGCTGACATTTCAAAGCCTAAATACTAGTTTTGGGCCCTCTTATGAACTGAAAGTATTTTAGTAACGAGAGGTATTTGCTGTTAGGTCTAGAAGTTAAGAAGCAGCTTTTGCCCGGTGTGTGAAGTGTAAGCTACTTAAGTGATGTAGAGGTAAGATGCTTGTCTAAAATGAGGACTTAAAATCCTTATAAATACATGAACATTGAATTGATGACGGATCAGGTCACCAGCGCTGCCTGCGATTGCAGTCTTGCAGGTGAGGGTAGCCTTTTGTCAATAGGTGTACCCGAGTGACTTGACTTTATTGAAATAATATATTCCCTCAATTGTAAAAATGGTCATTGTCCATGTATCATCAGACATCAACTTTGTTGTTGAAAAAAGCTGGTTTCATTAGCAACGTGACATTAACAATGCCTTCTTTTATGGTATTCTTTTTCTTCAAAAAAAAATGACACTAAAGTTTGCAAATAAAATAAATCTTTACATGTGTGCTTAAAGAAGGCCCAAGGATAAGAAATTTTTTTTGATGTGTTCTTGTTAGACGTGGTTTTGTTTTCTTTAAAGTGAAATTCCTCATTTCTGATTTCATTAGTTTATGTCGACGGCATTGTTATTACGGTTAACGATCAAAATGAGAGAACCAAAGTCAAACAAACTCTCAAAAGAAAAAATCTCATAAAATTTCTAGCCTTTTCTTGGGATCAATGTTTTAAAATTTGAGAATGGTTTTTGTCTCTCTCAAAAGAAATATTGTATGGAATTATTGTCTGAATTTGACATTAGCAGGTGTAAGCCTCTCAACATTCCTATTGAACAACATCATGCATGTCTTTCATGACCGCACAAAACACTTCAAGCTAGATTTTTATTTTTTTACCGACAGTTATGGGTTAATCAAAACTCTGGTTGGAGACTCTTACAACGAACTTGTAGACGTCTTTACAAAAGATTTGAGGCCTTCTCGACATGATTTATTAATCGATAAATTATCTGTGTAGGACATGTTTGGATTATCAACTTGAAAGGGTCAGGATGTTAAATTTTAAACTACACTTTGCTAATCACTACTATTATTATTTTTTTATGTGGGCTTCACCTTTTCTCTTGGGCTTCTCTTCCGGTTGGATGTGGTTTCAAGTAGGGCCGTACAAACCGCTCGCCGCTCGTTCGGAAATTGTTCGAAAAATGCTCGCTCGTTTTTACGCTCGATTGAAAACAAGCCGCTCTGCTCGGTTCGGTTTGTAAACGAGCCAAGCAACGAGCAACGGTCTGCTCGGTTCGGTTCGGCTCAAATATTTTTAATTTGTTTTATATACAATTATATATGAACAAGTATATAAATATATAGACAAGACACATAAATATAAGCTTACAATTATCTTTACCCATTTAGATTTTCATATTCCGTTAATTTTATAATTTTATTTGTTCGATTCAAGCTTTTAAGATACTAGAAGTTTGTTTAAATAATCATTATATCTCACTTCAAACTTATTTTTAATAAAAAATTATAATATATTACACGTTTGTATAGAAACTACTAATTTATTTATAAAATATATTATTTACACCCTTCCAATTTGTTTTTATTGAAAATTTTAAAATGATAAAGAAATAAATAATGCTCGAAATCGCTCGACGTTCGTTCGAAAAATGCTCGATTCGATTTTGGCTCGTTTCGGTTTTCGCTTGGTTTGAATTTCAGCCGTTCGATTCGGTTGTAAACAAGCCAAGCAACGAGCAAGCCCTCGTTCGGTTCGGCTCGGCTCGTGAACAGCCCTAGTTTCAACTTTCAAGTTTTTCAACAAGATGACCCTTAGGCCCAGTCCTTTCTCATGGAGTTTTTTTTTTTTTTTTTTTTTTGTTTCTCGCTTGCTTTTCCTCTGTCACAAGGTCGATTCCTCTTTCCAAGATCGACGTTCCTTCTCTTCCCTATTTTTGGTGCTTGTTAAAGTTTCCGTTCTAATCGGTGCCCCTAGTCGTTTTTTTATTATGCCGCTGCCTCTTCGTTTAGACACCAAAGTTTTGAAGATATGATACACTCTCGACTATTCTGATTACAGTCTGATCTTGGGTGATGACCTGTTTATAATGGTTTCTTTCTAAAAAAAATATGCATATGCATGCATCCTCCGATATGCTTAAAAGCTTAAAACTTTCATGTCTTTTCAGGAGTTACGAACCTCAAGGATCTTGTATAGTCCAAGACTCCAAGTCGAATTGTAAAATTGTAAAAGGATACACTAAAGTGGCACAGAGCCATTAGGCCTAAAGCGAAGCAAAGTATGTTTTAATTAGTTGTTTATATAACATAAATTTTCTATAGAAAATTGAAGCAAGTAAATGCCATTAAAACTATTTACTATGTATAATATAATTAATTAGTGCAATTTCACTTTTGCCCACCCGAGGGTTTACACATATATACATCATATGTGCGCACCACAAGCAGGGCTATATACAAAATAAAAATAAAAAAAAAACAAATTATTGATAGTTCACTACAAAAAAATGCCATTTAATGGCACACATTTTTAATGGCATTTAGCTTTTGTGTCACTATTTTAAGTTTTAATGGCACTTTTTGTATGCCACATTTGCTTGACACACACTTTTTGTGAGATTTAGCATTTGTGACACTAAAGTTTAGGTTTTAATAGCACTTTGTATATCCATATATATTTGACACACACTTTTAGTGACATTTAGTATGTGTGTTAATAAAATAATTGTATTTAACGGCATATGTGTATGCCATATTTTTTTTGACAACGTTTAAAGTGGCATTTAGCTTTAATACCAAGTATTTTGGATTTAATTCAATTAAACTATAGAAACTTAAGGATGTATTAAGAGTTTTAGGATGGGTTGTTGGGTTCAAAAATAAGCATTTGCATAACGGAGGTTTCGAACTCACGTCTTTAAATGTAAGGAAAAACATTATAACTAGATGCTCCACAATGCTATTTGTCTACTCTATCTAAATTAGTTACTTAAGTTTAAATATCTTCTACCTCTTTATCCTCTAAGTTTTTTTTATTATTTTTTTCAATGACGACTTTACTAATCAGCCAACTTTAATCAGCCAATTTATTTTGTTTCCAATTTAAATAGCAATAATTTTTTTGTTTATTATTTTAAGCTAAGAAATTAAATAATATTTATATTTATATAATACTTATATATTTTTTATTTTTTCAAAAAGCTAATTATGATGTGAACCGGTTCTTCAAACGTTTTTTTTTAATTATAAGTAAGGACTGAGATGAAGAATTTGGATACTAAAAGAAAGTTAGTAATTGTAGGGGAATTAGAAAGGAAACTAGCATTGGACAAAATTGTTAATATTATTGGTACATTAAAATATATGTCGTGGATATAGGAAATTATATGATAATTCTATCTACCGTGTGGCGGTCAAACACCGCATGATGTTAATTCTATCTATCTTAAAAAAGATGTTACTTGTAAAAGCATAGTAATGTAATTAAACCTCTCGTTAAGAAAATAAAACTTTAGTACATTAGAATATATATATATATATATACACACACGCACTAGCTTTTATCTCATGTATTATGGGGGTTGTTTTTCTTATTCGTTTATAATATTTATATACTTTTTGGATTTTAATTTTATTTATTGTATAAAAATTAATAATATATTTAGCATTTGATAATGAAAGAGTTTCACAGATAAATGAGATGTTATAACCCGGTTTAAAAGTTATTTGGGTTTGGTAAAACCCATCATATATTTTTTTAAATAAATCATATATTAATTTCAGTATATCCCTATATTATAGAATTTTCATATCAAATATTTAATAAGATTAATTTTTAATTTAATAAGATGTTATAACCCGTTTAAGGAATATCTGGTTTTATTAAGACTCATACCCGTGAATTCGTTAAGAGTTGTCATGATGCTCACTACAACACAATAAAATATTAAGACTTAATACAGCTCATCACAGTCCGTTAAGAGTTGTCACGATGGATAAAGTCAACGTGGTTCATTAAGATATATATAATATTAGTTTGAGGCCAGTGTATTACACGGATAATTGTTGAAAATTTTAAACTTTGACCATTAAGTGAAATATAATCAACAAATTGATCATATATTGTTAATACAATTACAATTAAATTAAAATTATAGAAATTACATAACTAAGATTACACAAATATGTTATAAATAGGTAAAAACTTCTTTTACACTACTTTAAGATTGTATTAGTAGGTATACATTGTTGATCAAAATTCAAAATCTTTAGTCCATGTATGCTTGTAACTCTTAATAAAGTAACATATATGTCTGCTTATAACTCTTTATATAGCCATATATAGTTGTTTGTGTGACAAAAAATGTTCTCCAAGTACATATCAACTCTAGATAAATGATAATATATATCCATGATACTAATAAAATAAATATTCACACACATAAAATATGATAGCTTTTAATCAATTAATATGATGTCATTTGAGAACATCTGCTCATGTTTATCCAAAAAAAACATGATTATCTCAAAAACCATATACCTGAACTTTGATGTTATAAATCTTTACAATTTAAAATTGATTGATCATGATAAATTTGTTGTCACTAAAATTCTGTGTATGACAAAATTTTAATTGACTTTATATTTTACAACTAAAAATTGTATAAATGTATAATCAAGCAACATAAAAACCGAAAATTTAAATATAACAAAATGATTTGTTTATTTCATATGAATGTAATTGCCAGGAAAATGAAAAATACATACTAACATTAAAACCATGTTCAAATAATAGTGACTATTATGAGTTAGAAGAATATTAGAAGATTTAAAGTTGCATTAAGTGAATGTGGTGATTCTTATTTATAATCGTTGAAAGTAGGGCTGTCACTTTTACCCGTAACATGAAACCCAACCCAAGAAAACCCGTACTTGAACCCAAATTAACCTGACCCGAGAAACTCGAACCCAAGAAAATACTAACCTGAATCTGAACCGAAGTAATTTGGGTTGGTTCTTGGGTTCGAATTCTAGGTTTCGGGTCAACCCTAAAACTTTTAGTTTTAAAATCATATGTATTTTTAGGTATTAAAGCTAAGCCTTAGTCGTTGACTTTATTAGGATTTAATCCAAGTCGATTGTTCTCATTCCACATATTATGAATCGAATGTTTATTGTTTATTATTTTAATTATAAACCAAAATAAACACTTTAATTAACACTTCAAAATTCACTAATGGTCTCTTGTCAATTCATATTGAGAATACTTATTATATGTAGTAATGGATTATTTGGAATAAACCTATAATTTTAATGTCATATGTTGAAATGACTTATAAGATATAAGGACTATATATGAAAATTTATTGAAAAAAAATGTGAGGATGACTATGGAATTGACAAGTGACAAAGATGGTAGGCTTTTATTAAAAATGATAGATATTATTGTCCATTATAATATAATACGACTCGTGATGAGCCTGGGACAATATGGCATGGGCCGGTTTACGTGTTCGTAATAACACGTTTTTGGGACAATATCATACGACTCACTATAATTACTATAACCCTTTTAAGACCTAGTATGACAACATAATACAATCCTAAAGACACGTATGATCTAGCATCCATTATTATGGTCTAATAAATCCAATGAGTGTGTAGCTTCGTCATCATGATCGGTTTGATTGACATATGCAAATCTTTATAAAGTTTATGCACACAACTTATGAATTTTATAATAAAAATAGCATTTCATTATTTATAATTAATATTACTTTTTATTATAGCTATATCAAATAGTTATTAATTCTTTTTATACTTATAACTTAAATATTAAAATCAACATTTTTATTTTAAAATCTAATGTTTGATGATTTTTAAAATTCATAGTTAATTTTTTCCCTGCTTTTTAATACTTATAATTCATATATAAATTATTTATTCTAGTTTCCCTCCTACAATAAGATACATCTTCCTTAAAATTTTAGATTTCCCTCTCATTCGTTTCACCAAAGAATCTGAAAATCCATCTACCCCATCACCCTCCACAATCGGTACTCTCTCTCAGTATGGTTGACTTTTCCGATTGATTCCCCGAGTGACCAACGCACCACCAGACGACCTATCATTGACCCTCGAATCTTTGTCACTTCAATCATGGGCAAGTATATTATTTTTTCGTTCCATCAATTAGTGCCGACAACCGATTGGGCCTTTACCAAAAGTTTATAGGTTTTGCCACTAGAATCATATATGGGTGTTTTTGTCCAAACTTTGTTTCTTCTGTTAAGAATGTTTCTTTTTTTCATTTAATCTTTGAACATGTGTTGATGGGAAATGCTTTGCTGCTCTATGCGAAGATGTATTATTGATTCTCAATTTATGTTTTCTACTAAATGTAATTTATTGGTTTTCATATTTACTGTTCATTCAGATTTCAGATATTTCTTGTGGTAATGTGCAACCGGATGAATTTGTGATTTTTTGTTATTTTATTTTACTTTACTACATATTGTGATTTTTTCTAAATGTGGTTTCTGATTATTAATTTATCCAAATATTGACATGCCCATTAATCATATAAAGTGGTCCACGAAGTTAAAAGTTAAACCGGAGAGAAGTGCAGTGTTGTGTGTTGGATAATTGCTCTCATTCATACATATGGTTAGTTGTTGATGTTCATTTTTTTTCTGTGATTAACTATTTAAGTATTTTTTAGCTATAAATCTTAACTTTTGTGAGAATTATTAACTTTCTGTTGACAAATGTTTTCATTTATGTGCAACTCAGGTAGTTACAGGCTTAGTAGTATGACTTGGCGGGTTAAAAAACATAACCACACACCCTTGCACATATATGTTTCTTATGTTATAAGTTTGGAAAAGAAACGTGTGTGACCCACAATTATGTTTTATTACTAGCTGTGTACTATATAAAATTGTTAACCAATTTTAGTGATCAATTGTTTCTGCGTAAGTTCTATTTTTATGAGTGCCCTTCTTTGTACTATACAATGGAATGTTTAGTAAGCTGTTTTAATTATCTAAATGAGCCACTCTCATTGAAGAGGTAGGTCCCAGCAGAGCCCAGTTGGACCCGCAAGACTCACCTTGAAGAGGGACGTCTGCGCAGAAACCAACTGGATCCGCAGGACCAACCATGCTCAGAGACGTGACGTCCTTACGCGCAGTACGCAAGCTGTTCCCGCAGGAAATGCCTCCCAATGGTGAAGGACTCCGCCTGTTCCCGCAGCTTCGGATACAAGCCATCAGGGAAGGCCACCCGCGCAGCAAGGCTACACGCACAAGGCACTTAGCTCTCAATCACTCAGTGTCACCTGAGGGAATGAGCAAAGCCGGGGACAATCCCGCACAAAGGCGGGAGGGGGAATACTCCCGCCCATAAGCCAGTCCGTACGATACGGGAAGATCTTCTGTACTGTACCTGACGAGGTATGGGCAAAAGATCTGACTAAAGATACGACAGCTTATTGACAACAGTATGGCGAGCAGCATGCTCCTGTACTGTATGTCACTATTAGCCGCTGCCTACTCACCAACTACTGCCATACCACGTGCATAGCCGGCAGTTGGTGGAAAGGGAATAGTACACAGCAGGCCTGGTCACTATCAGCCGCTGCCTACCCACCAACTACCAGCAGGGCACGTGCGTAGGCCACAGTTGATAGAACAGGAATACTATTCAGCAGGCCACACCTCCTTGGAAACCTACCTTCGGCTATAAATACCACAAATGGTATGACCATCTCATCTTATCATCTGATATCTCAATCTTATCTAGCAATCTCTTAATATACACTTATATTCAGAGCAATCTAGTCTGATTCTCACGCCGGAGGGTGGTCACAAGGAGGAACCCCCCCTTCTCAGTGACGAGCTTACGGTGTCTGTTTTGCAGGTCCCCTGAAGAACAACTCTCTGTTAGACCTCATCCTCGTGGGAAACATTACTTAACCCCCAGATTATCTATAATCTGTCCAGGGTTCACTTAGTGTTTCTTCATTGGCGCCATCCGTGCATAAAAGCTAGAACTAATTCTTAGTTTTTTCAAAGTTTCTGAAGAAATGGTTAACGTTACTCCGGTCCCAAGACCAGTAAGTGACCAAGAAACCCCGGTGACCACAACCCCAGTAACTGGGAACACCGGCGGTTATACAAATCTTACGAACACTACCCCGGCTACCCAAGCCGGGGCAAGTGCAGTAAATATTCCACTGGGGTTCACTGATGCCCAGTTGGAAAAACGAACGAGGGTCCCTCGCCAAACACTAGATCAAGTGAAGGCGTGGGCCGAAGCACGTCAGAGAGAGTTCCAAGCTGAATTGGATGAACGCTTGCGTTCAGTTCAACAGGCTGACGAATTCGGCAGTACTCGCCAACATCTCAATATGAACAGTGAGTGCGAGTACTCAGACGACGAGAGGGAAGAATCCGATACCGACGCAAACCCTCGCCATAAGGCGAAAGGGAAGCGTAAGGAAACGGACTTCCAACCAAAAAGGAATTTTGGGGAAGCTTTTAAACCAACAAATGCGGAGAGAAACCCGCGTGACTTCTCCAAAACCTTTAGACCAACTGCTACAAATGCAGGAAAGTCAAAGTTCGCAAGGGACATTGCGGAAGCAATCGCCCCGAGAAGTGCCAAACAAATGTCCAACATTGGCACTTATGATGGTCTATCCGACCCGGACGACCACTTGAACAGATTCATTGCGGGGGCAACCGTCAGTAACTGGACGGATCCACGTGGTGTTATATGTTCCAGATGACCCTGGTTGGAGCGGCCAGGGCATGGTTCGACCGTTTACCGGTCCACCACATTTATGATTGGGCGGACTTTCAGAATAAGTTCAGCCAGCACTTCAGCCAGCAGAGGAAATATACTGAAGAACAGTGGACGATCCTCAACTGCGCTAGAGAGGAGGATGAATCTTTACTAGACTTCATCACCCGCTTCAACTCCAAAAAGCTAAGTCTCGGCAACATAAGTGAAGATCTTGTTCGCGCCGCTTTCATCCAAGGCGCCGAATACCCAGAGCTTATCCGCACATTGACGGGTAAGGATGGCATGCCATCAACATGGGATGCCATCATGACGGCGGCAAAGCGCTTTGCCGAGACAGAGAAGCAACTGGGAAGGGATCTTCCTCAGAGTACACACCTCTACACGCAGAGGACAAGAGAGAACAATGTTCGGATCGCCCGACAGAACAAAAAGAGGAAGCTAGGTATCTGGCAGTCAAGGGTAAACTTTGACACCTCATCCATCTCTCACCCTCTTGTTGGTGGAAGAAATCACACACACCCTTCAAGCCAAAAGCACCGGTGGACGCCACTCACCAAAAGCGTCACGGAGATATTTGCCACTGAAAAGCTACCATGGCCAAAGGCTCCAATGATCCGGCAGCGACCTAATGCGGATCAGAGTAAATCCTGTGACTTCCACGGGACAAAAGGTCATAGTACGGAAGAGTGTACATCCTTGAAGGATATTATTGAAGCATTCGTCAAGGATGGAAGACTGGCACACCTGGTGGCATCAATCAAGAAGGGAGGAAGAAACGACAACCGGTACCGAGGCAACGGACGAAAGCCCGTTGACATCAGCATCAACATGGTTCATGGTAAGATCAGAGGAAGAAAAAGGAGAACGACAGAACCATGTGCGTGGAAGGAAGCTGAGGTGCGCTTCCCGCGAGTGCCAGGAGGACCCAGCAAAGAAGGCCCTATCGTCATCAAAAGCCAGCTGGGGCACTACATCACTTCTCGCACTCTTGCTGACAACGGCGCCTCGTCAACGGTGATGTACAGGCAGTTCTTTGACAAGCTAGATGACGAAGACAAGGAACGCCTGGAAACGATCTGCGCCTCGATGGAAGGGTTTGATGGCAGCACAAACACCCCCCTGGGTATCCTATCGTTCCCCGTCACTCTTACGGATGGGAAACACTCCCGCACAGAAGATGTGGACTTTGTCATGATGAGGAAGCCACACCACACATACGACATTCTCTTCGGGAGAGACGGGATGGCATGATTCAACGCCGTGGTATCCTCAGTCCACGGCATGATGGGATGGCCAACAGCTGAGGGTGTAGCGATGATCACCGGCATTCCCCAGGTATGCATCGCATCTGTCTCATCTAAACCCAAACCAAAGATGGCTAAACCAACCATCACTGAACCAGAAAGATGGGCCTTCAATGGCAAGTACCCTGACCAGGCCGTCACCATTGGCCCGACAATTGTTGATCCCACACGCACCCTACTCAAGCGCTTATTACAAAAAAACACTGACATCTTCGCGTGGACACCAGCTGACATGACTGGTGTACCCCGAAGTAAGGCAGAGCATAAGCTCAAATGCGATCCGGCTGTTACGCCGATCGTACAAAAGCGCAGAGTAATGGGGCCAGAACAAACTAACGCGTGTAGAACCCAAGTCAAGGAACTCCTTGACGCAGGCATCGTACGCATTAGTAGATATCAAACTTGGGTTGCAAATCCCGTTATGGTACCGAAGAATAACAAACAATGGCGCATGTGCATAGATTTCAAAGACTTGAACAAAGCATGCCCCAAAGATTGTTATCCGTTACCCGAAATTTATCTTAAGGTGGACTCGTTGGCACCGTTCCGCCTTAAATGCTTCCTGGACGCGTATAAGGGGTACCATCAAATCCACATGGCCGTAAATGATCAGGACAAAACTGCATTTCGGACGCCCGATGGCACATTTTGTTACCAAATGATGCCATTCGGACTTAAGAATGCCGGGTCCACATACCAACGCCTGATGGACAACCAGTTTCATGCCCAAATTGGAAGGAACTTGGAAGTCTACATGGATGACTTGGTCATCAAAAGCCCTGACCCAGAAGCGATGTTGAAAGACATCGAAGAGACTTTCAACACGCTCAGGAAGATAAACATGAAGCTCAACCCGAGCAAGTGTGCCTTTGGAATGGAAGAAGGGAAGTTCTTGGGGGTCATCGTCACTAAAGATGGCTTTAGAGCGAACCCTGAAAAGGTCGAAGCCATTATCAAAATGGAATCACCTACTACCATCAAACAGGCTCAGACACTGAATGGACGACTAGTGGCACTTAATCGCTTTTTGGCAAACCACGCAGAAAAGTCGTTTCCTTTCGTGTCAACGTTGAGAAACTGTTTAAAGAAAACGCACTTCCGCTGGACACCAGAAGCGGAAGCAGCTTTTCAGGAGATTCGGTCACGCTTGATCGAACTCCCAACGCTCACAGCGCCCAAAGCGGGAGAGGAGTTAATCCTATACCTTTCCGCAACAGATAGAGCAACCGGGGCAGTCCTGTTAGTAGAGCGAAAAGGCATCCAGATGCCAATCTATTATGTCAGCCGTATCCTAACAGAAGTAGAAACCCGGTACTCTACCCTCGAAAAATTAGTCTTAGCACTTATACACGCTTCACGCAGGTTAAGACGATATTTCCAGGGTCACCCAATCACCATTCTCTCCAACTTCAAACTTGCAAACATTCTAGGCAAACCCGAGTTATCGGGACGCCTAGCCAAATGGGCAATTGAGTTGGGGGAATACGCGATAAAGTATAAGCCAAGACCAGCCATAAAAGGCCAGGTTCTGGCCGACTTTATTGCAGAAGTGCCTGCATCGCGGGAAAAAGAGTGCCTGGAAGAGGCTCAACCCTCTCCAGCACAAGACATCAATGACATCTGGCGACTCTACACTGATGGAGCAGCCAGTAACGAGGGTTCAGGCGCAGGGCTGAAACTAACCAACCCAGCAGGCCAAGAATACACTTACGCTATTCGACTGGATTTTCCAAGTACGAATAACGAAGCCGAGTATGAGGCATTCTTGGCTGGGCTGAGAATTGCGCGTAAGATGGGGGTGAAAAACTTGGAAGCCCACGTGGATTCCATGTTGGTAGCCAATCAAATCAACGGGACGTACACGGCCGTGAACGACACAATGGCCCTGTACCTCGCACAAGCAAAATCCCTTATGCGCGATTTCAACGACTGCAAAGTCATACATGTCAAGCGAAGTGAAAATAAATCTACGGATGCGTTAAGCAAGCTTGCATCATTAGCCTTCACCCACTTAGGAAAGGATATCCGCATTGAACTCCTCGACGCACCTTCGGTCCCGCACAAGGAAATTTGTGTCATCCAAACCGGCACGGAAACGTGGATGACACCAATAATAAAATACCTTGCGGCAGGTACACTACCAGAATCAAAAACACAGGCAAGAAAACTACGCTGTAAAGCACTAAATTATCAACTCATCGATGACATCCTTTACAGACGTAACTTTCTTGGCCCACTCTTAAGATGCGTGGACAACCAAGATGCTGACTACCTCCTAAGGGAGGTACACGAAGGCATCTGTGGAGTACACGCAGGTCCCCGCGCTGTTGTAGCTAAGCTAAACAACGCGGGATACTTTTGGCCGGGGATGCATACGGATGCACTGGCATACATCAGAAAATGCAGGTCTTGCCAGCTTTACGCACCCAACACGCATCGCCCGAAGAATGAACTTGTTCCAGTCACTTCTTCATGGCCATTTCAGAAGTGGGCCATCGATGTGACAGGCCCATTTCCTACAGCAGCAGGAAATGTTCAGTTCCTAGTGGTAGCCATCGACTACTTCACCAAGTGGATAGAAGCAAAACCCTTAGCCCAAACAACCGCGAAACATATCAAAAAATTTATTTGGGAATTTATTATTTGTCGTTTTGGACTTCCACAGAATTTGGTGAGCGATAACGGCACCAACTTTGCTGACAAGAAGCTACAACAGTGGCTCAAAGAACTTCAAATTACCCATACCTTTACCTCAGTGGCACACCCACAAGGTAACGGTGAGGTGGAAAGAGCAAATAAAAGCATCGTCGAAGGCATCAAGAAAAGACTCTTGGAACACAGATCCGGCTGGGTGGACGAGCTTCCGCACGTCCTTTGGGCAAACAGAACGCTGAAGAAGGCCAGTACGGGAGAAACCCCGTTCAGTCTCACTTATGGCACTGAAGCCATGGTACCGGTCGAAATTGGTTTACCCTCACCAAGGGTCTTGATTCAGCCAGAAGACAATGATGCGGAAAGACGGTTGGACCTTATGCTAACCGAGGAACGCAGAGACTTAGCCGCAGTGCGTAGAACTACAAGCGACAAATGCAAAAGTACTACAACACGCGGGTAAAACTCTGCAACTTCAATATAGGAGACTACATACTGCGTAACAACGAGGCTTCGAACCAAGAACGCCCGGGAAAGCTGGCCCCGGTCTGGGAAGGGCCATACATTATCAAAGAAGTCCTGGGAAAGGGCGCATACCGGCTCGAAAGGCTCGATGGCACTCCCATCTCAAGAACATGGAATGGAGCTCAATTACGCAAATGTTATATGTAGATCAATTCCAAACTTGTAAAGAAAAGGCCTAGAGCCACTTCTAATGGAAATGATTCTCCTTTCACAATGTGTTGATAGCCTTACCTTTATACTTATGAACTTCCCACACTATTGTGCCGGTATTCACCGCATAAATGGGGGAAGAAGTAAGTCGTTACGTGTGGAAGGCGGCAAAACCCGCATAAACACAACGCTAAAAATCTTAAAGTTTTAAGGAAAACCTACACGCAGGTCAGATGTAAGTAAAGTTTAGCCATCCTTGTAAGTGCAAGTGACGGTCTTACCCGCACAATCACGAACAAGGAAGCAAAACTTCAACCTATCATCTACCACGTTCAAAGGTTAACTTATTCTGAACACTTAAAAAATTTCAAAGGAAAAGATGAGGAAAAACTTCCACGCAGGTCAGATATAAGTAAAGTTAAGCCATCCTACTAAGTGTAAGTGACGGTCATACCCGCACAATCATGAAAGAGGAAGCGAAACAAACTTATAATTTACCACGTTAAAAAGTTTAACTTATCTAAGTACTAAAGAAATTGCTAAGTTAGATCAAAACATGCGTAAAATAAACAAGGCAAAGAACAAACACAATCTTTATTTCATCAAAGTTCAAATATTACAAAGAGCTATACAAAAGCAAAAAATCTACGCTAGTGGTGGAAAGGGATCTTCAGAATCAAGCTTCAGGACCACTTCCACTTGGACCCGCTCCATCAGTAGAGCGTGGTGGTTCAAGGAAAGCTCTAAGGATAGCAAGCCCATCATCAGCAGCAGCGACTTCGTTCACCTTCTCCACCACCGGATGCGGGAAGGCGGCATACTGATTCACTGCTTGGTCGTAAACAGCTTCAGTATCAACATTGTACAAAGGGAAGTTGGAAGGCGGGATGCCTTTCTCAACGAACCCTAGACCAAGCAGGAAGCCGGCCTTTTCCCCATCCTCGTGAGAAGCGTTGAGGGCTGCGCTCATAGCATCATCATAAGAGGTCTCTGAGAAGACCCGATGCACAACCTACAAGAAAATATACAAGTATCAAAACCTTTTCGTATCTACAAAGAAAAGCGTAAAGAAATAAAAAGCATACCTGAGACAACGCTTCTCGAAGAAGCCATTCCTTGGCAACCAGAGCTTCTTGGAGGGCAGCTTGAGCTTCGTTACGGGCGCGTTCGGCTTCACTCTTGTTGAGTTTGGCAAGCAACACTTATTTAGCCGCAGCCTCTTCGACGCCCTTTAGCTTCCGCTCAGTATGGTCAAGCACCCCCCTCTGGTCCAAGATCTCCTGGAGCTTTTTGGCGTCTTCCATCGCCAAGGCATCATGAGCCTGCTGGAGAGCCTCTAATTTGGCTTTAAGCTCTTCATTCTCCACGCGTAGAGGCTCAGCAACGGCTTCAGCCTTGGTGGCCCTCTCGGTTGCGTTCCTCGCAGTTTCCTTAGCCAGCCGAAGCTGTTCATTAACAGCTTGGGCAGCCTTGGAACGGGCCTCGAGTCGAGCCTGAACTTCAACCTCGAGGGCCTTGAAGGCCTTCTCCTTTTCCGCAGCCACTGCGGAAAGCCTTTGGTTCTCCTCCCGGACAGCCCGCGCCTGAGCCACTTCTTTAAGGCGAGCTGCTTTTAACTTGTCGTTTTCACGACAAAGCAGCTCGACGCGCGGCTGTATCCGGGCCAGGAGAACCCGAAGCTCATTGGTTAGCCTACCCTCCTGGTAGCTAGCCATGGCTTCCCCCAACGCACCACTGGGAGCAGCGTGACGAGCCCATTCCACGCACTCCACAAGGGTGCGAAGGGTTGTTCCTCGGCGAATGTTCCATCGTGGAACATACACTTCATTGGAATCCGACACTGCAAAAAAGATAAAGCAGTTAGGAAAAGATGATAAAAAAATAGATGAAAAGGGCCAAAAGAACCCTACGCACCTGTAGGGTCAATAACAGGCCGATAACCGCCGAACCCATCACCTGAACCCAAGGGAAATCCATCCAAGAGGTCAGGCAGATGGGAAGGTAGCAGAGATTGGCGAGAAGCCCCATGCGTACCTGATGGATCGGCCGTCGTTGCCGATGACGGGGGCATGGTAGCAGCCGCCGCGGAATCCGCAGCAATAGTAACCGCCGGCTCGGTGAAAGATGCTGTAAAAATCGCACTCACGGCCGGCGGTGACGTCATCTCAGCTGGAACAGTCGGCTCAAAGGAGTGAGCAACTGAACCAGCGGAAGCAGGCGCGGGCGCCTGGGTCGACGCCTCAGGAAGGCTGACCAAGCCTACCGTCATTGGCGGAGAGGTACTCCTCTGCGCTCCACCCTGGAATGCGTCAACATTCACGCCTGCGTAAAGAAGATAAGTGTTAAATGATAAAGCTATGAAGTTAAAAAGCAAGAAGTTTGTACTTACGGGTTTTCTTGAGCCTAAAGGTACGGAGAGGCGGGGACGAACCCGATGGAGCCGGCCTCTTTGCGCCGGTTACCGTCGTCTTCTTGAGCTCTCCGGAGGTGACAGTCGCAGCCTCCGGAGCGGTGGTCTTATCACCACCGGGATTCCCCGCCACCTCTTCGCTCTCGGTCTCCAAATCAGACCGAGGCGCCGGATCGGCAGTGGAGGCCACCTCCTTTCCCTTCCCGCCGGCAGCCTTCTTCTTCCGCACCAACGGAGGACCATCTGCGGATTCCTCATCAGAACATACGATTAGAGGAATTCCAGCAGAGGTTTCAACATTGAGGGGTCGAGGGTTGAAGAGCGCCTTACCTGGCCGCCTGGCGCTCAGGATCTCGTGGCCTAGCGGGTAGACCTCCAAGAACCGATCCGCAGTTTGTTCTAGGATGGGCAACTCGTTCTCGTCTAGAGCGCGAGTACCCATCCGAGCGGGACCGTCAGCCTCCCGCGGGTTCAGGAGCGACTGCAGGTCGTTCCCCTCTGAAATAAACAGGAAAAAAGTTAGAAGAAATTCAGAATCAACAAAAAGAAACAAAGCATACCGTAAGGAACAGAGTTCAAACCGTATTCGAGGACGATCGGAACCTTTTGCGCATCCGCCGCCTTCCACACCCGGCTCATCCCCAACATCACCATCCCGGACTCCGCAAACCGGTAAACCGGAGATTGGACCCGGGAAATCCTCGAAAACCATTCCGCCTCCTCGTAGTTGGAGGCGTGAAGGCTGGGAAGAGCTTGCCCGTTCTTAAACTTCATGGCAAGGGGGATGGCGCGAGCGGATATGAAGAAGAACTCCCGCTTCCACGCGCGAAGACTGCGCTCGGTCGCGCAAATCTTCAAACCCTTGATTCGGGTTATCAGGGTATACCACCCCTGGATGCACCTCCAAGTGTAGAAGGTCATCAGGCGGTCAACATAGGGCTCAATGCCCAAAATCCGGCACACCCACTCAAAGTGGCGAATCTTGGCGATCGCCATGGGGTGCAACTCGGTCAAATGAACACCGTGCCTCTCAAGGACACGGTAAACAAACTTTGTCAATGGGAACCTAAGATTCCCATAAACAAAGAATGCAGCATAAACCCCGATCTTGCGTCTGGGGGCATCGTACACCGTCTGATGGGGTTCAGGAAACTCAGGCTCGAGAGACTCGAGCATGAACTTCCTGACGACGTACCGATACAGATCGCCAGGCAGAGCACACTGGCACTCGCCAGCAGTACTCTTGTCATCGGCTGTAAAATCGAGATCACGAGACGACATCTTGCAAAGGAAAGAAGAAAGCGATTTCGAGAGAATGCTTGCCTGAAAAGGGGAGTATTCGCCGGAAATCGCTTAAAAGATGAAGAGAAAAGTGAAAAGTGTGGATTACAAAGGACCCTCTCCCCCTTTATATACTAATCGCAATTAATGCGATGAATTTAATGCGGAGGAGAGAGAAATCGAAGGTGCAATGAAACTATGACACGTGGCAGAAAGCAAGCTGGCAACAGCTGTTGACAGGACGCATACCATTAATTTCGCGGCCACGCGCCCGAAAATTCGCGCCCACGCGCCTGAAAAAGCGTCTGGAATGACCATGTACTGTCACGTCACCATAACTTCCTGCACGTCCTGACACAGTCAGAAGAAACCGTCGCACGACGTTTTAGAGGTTTGGACTGTTCTTATCCTTTCACCAACTCTTTGAATTTCAAAATTCAAAATTCAAAAAGATTCAAAAGTAAGCGGGAAAATACCCCTTACCTTGGCAAACAAGTAACCGTAAGACGGATGCGGGTACAGTGTTAAGGCAAAACCCTTCACATACTAGCACCCGCAGGGAATTGAAGCCAAGAAAACCTTGGCAAACAAGTAACCATAAGACGGATGCGGGTACAGTGTTAAGGCAAAACCCTTCACATACCTAGCACCCGCAGAGAATTGAAGCCAAGAAAACCTTGGCAAACAAGTAACCGTAAGACGGATGCGGGTACAGTGTTAAGGCAAAACCCTTCACATACCTAGCACCCGCAGGGAATTGAAGCCAAGTATACCTCGGCAACCAAGTAACTATAAGACGGGTGCGGGTACAGTGTTAAGGCAAAACCCTTCACATACCTAGCACCCGCAGGGAATTGACGCCAGGAATACCTTGGAAGTAAAGTAACCGTAAGACGAGCGCGGGTACAGTGTTAAGGCAAAACCCTTCACATACCTAGCACTCCGCTGGGAATTGAAACCAAGAAGGATCTTCTGGGCAATGCTTGCGGAAACGGAAATAACATCCCCGCATAGCGGGAACGTCGAGAACTACGTTGTTTGAAGCTCCAGGATGGAATTGGTGGTTTTAACATAATTGATCACTATGTTCAAAACTACCAAAACCTCATGGAGAATCCACACAAGTGGGACTCAACGCTCCTGACTTGCGAGAAGGTTACAGACCTACCCGCATCATACCCAAAGATCAAGCAGGAAACTCGGGAATTTCTGCAAGTGACAAGGACTTCCGCGGGAAGAATCCCCATGGAAAACCTTAAAAAACCCCTTTTCAAAACCCTTTGCTTAAGTCCAAAAGTTCACCTCACTTTATTAAACACTCATGAGAAGAACATTGGACTGGGGGGGCTTGAAGAGGTAGGTCCCAGCAGAGCCCAGTTGGACCCGCAAGACTCACCTTGAAGAGGGACGTCTGCGCAGAAACCAACTGGATCCGCAGGACCAACCATGCTCAGAGACGTGACGTCCTTACGCGCAGTACGCAAGCTGTTCCCGCAGGAAATGCCTCCCAATGGTGAAGGACTCCGCCTGTTCCCGCAGCTTCGGATACAAGCCATCAGGGAAGGCCACCCGCGCAGCAAGGCTACACGCACAAGGCACTTAGCTCTCAATCACTCAGTGTCACCTGAGGGACTGAGCAAAGCCGGGGACAATCCCGCACAAAGGCGGGAGGGGGAATACTCCCGCCCATAAGCCAGTCCGTACAATACGGGAAGATCTTCTGTACTGTACCTGATGAGGTATGGGCAAAAGATCTTACTAAAGATACGACAGCTTATTGACAACAGTATGGCGAGCAGCATGCTCCTGTACTGTATGTCACTATTAGCCGCTGCCTACTCACCAACTACTGCCATACCACGTGCATAGCCGGCAGTTGGTGGAAAGGGAATAGTACACAGCAGGCCTGGTCACTATCAGCCGCTGCCTACCCACCAACTACCAGCAGGGCACGTGCGTAGGCCACAGATGGTAGAACAGGAATACTATTCAGCAGGCCACACCTCCTTGGAAACCTACCTTCGGCTATAAATACCACAAATGGTATGACCATCTCATCTTATCATCTGATATCTCAATCTTATCTAGCAATCTCTTAATATACACCTATATTCAGAGCAATCTAGTCTGATTCTCACGCCGGAGGGTGGTCACAAGGAGGAACCCCCCCCCCCCTTCTCAGTGACGAGCTTACGGTGTCTGTTTTGCAGGTCCCCTGAAGAACAACTCTCTGTTAGACCTCATCCTCGTGGGAAACATTACTTAACCCCCAGATTATCTATAATCTGTCCAGGGTTCACTTAGTGTTTCTTCACTCATTTAGCTTGTATGTTATGTAGGTTTGTGCTCGTGCTAGCTTATTTATCCTTATTTTTCTTGTGTCGCTGGTGTACTGTGTTGTAACTCCTTAAACCAACATGCATATGTGATATACTGATATGTGTGTGCCCTATTGCGTAAGCATTCTAATTATTAATTGTGAGTTGTAATATTTTGCAGGCTTCGCAAAAACTACATGGGACTGGTGATATTACATTAAAACATTGAATCATTGGTAACATCTAATTTTCATATTTAATTTGTGATATATGTCAACAATGAATTTATTGATTTATTCTTTACCAGGTTAGGACTTAAAATGTTTCAAAATTTTCTCTGAATCTCATATATCTTTCGATGAATTCACATTACGATTTAGCTTTGAAATTTGTTACATGAATAGTGGCATCAAGATGATTTAACTTTGTAATTCATATTTATTTATTTATTTTTGTTTCAGGTGGGTCAAGAGAAGAAAAAAAAAGAGATATGTAGTTAATATCGTCACTGTAAAGAAAAAATGCAACCGAATTCCCGTCGCGCCCCCACTGCAACGCTATTTGTAAGACGTTAACAGTTTATACAATATCTTTTTTAAATGATTTTACAAATTGTCTTATTGTAAGCTATGTCATATAGAATTTGTTTATGAATACAGAAATATTCAATTCAGATTGATAGGAAACACCGGAGAATGGTGGAGATGGTGTTACAACCATTGAAAGAAGAGATGACTCTGTTGAGACATGCTAAATGTGCTGAGGAGCTTGTGGATGCCTTCTAGGGAGAAAAAGCAAGTGACAGAAACATTGGAAGCGAGTAGTATTGTGTTGCATAATGTTACAACATTTGTTAGTTTTGTGTTTATATGTTTGATGACTTAGTTTAACACTTACTAGACATTTGTTTGTAAATATTTGGAATAAGTTTAGAAGATGATTGAGCCTTTAATTGAAGTAATAGTATTACTGTTTTTACATTTTATATTATAAATAAATAGTGATTTTAATTAACCAAAAATAATATAATAAACATTTGTTGTGACATTTATTTTGATGTTATTTATATGGCAAATATTATGTGCCACTAAAACCAATATGAATATTTAACATGAAATATGTTTTACCGACACAAAATTTGTGCCACAAAAACATTTTTTTATATTGTGGCACAAAAACACTGTGTCACTAAAAGCCCAAACACTTTGTGCGACACATTGAAAAAGTGTCACTAAAAGGCTTTAGCGTCACTGCTTCTAGTGACACTTTTTTTGTGTGCCGCACATTCTTATGGGGTGTTTAGTGGTATTTTTTTTGTTTTCTAGTGTCATTTTTTGTATGTCACTATATGACATTTTTTTGTAGTGGTTGATCGCCCGCTCAGGCTTTTTACTTGGTCGTTGTTGGTGGTTCGTTTAGCGACAGATCATCCGTCGGTAACTATATTTTTAAGTAGTATTGATGTTCTACAAAGAAGGGCAGCCTAACTACAATAAGTTAAACGACCTCCCCTTACCCCTTTAGCATGTTAATGGTCGTTTGTTTTTTTTATGGATTTATACCTTCATTTTTTATTTTTTGGTAGCTACAATATTCGAATTGGTGATCTCGACGTTAAAATGCATGGTCATAGTGATTTTTGAATCCTCTTGTTTAGTAGGTGATGGTCCAGTGTATTAGCAAATCTGCTATATGACTTTATGAGGCGTTGTTAGTGTGTAATATTAGCTCTAGAGTTAGCATCGAGGGTCGTCTTAAAAAACGATTTTCTATTATCATCATTCCCGTAATCATGTCTATTCACATTAGAATTTTACTCTTCCACACCACATGCTCATTTTGCCTAAAATCTACCAGACACATTCTTCTCACATGCAACCTTATTATTTTCACATATTCATTTTTTTTATTTAACAAACACATTCTTTTTTTTTATTAAATACCAAATGCTACCATACACATTCTTCCCATACTTAGCCTTATTATTTCCATGTCATCATTATTTTTTTTATTATCAAACATGTTCTTTTTATTCAATAAATAATTATATAAATTATTAAAAAAAGAAAAATTAATAAATAAACTTGCATTTTATTTATATAGATAAAACTTACATTAGAAAATCAAACAACAACAACAATAATACAACATAATTTAAATCAACAACCATGACTAAAAAACAAAATTAATTATGTCTAAGACATGTTGTACTTCTACCTGATCTCATTGCATAAAGTTTCATGTTCAGCTCGTTGGTATGGATCCGTATAGCTTATGTTGTATGAAAAACACAATAAAAAATCTAGCCTTGACTCACGTGGTTTTCTAGCCGGTTAAGACTAGATGTTTTGTATATAGCATAGTGCATTATGTTTCTACTCGTAAGAACTTTTCTTTAATTTAACTAGTTATTATAATAAACCATAACTATGTAACCCTATTTCTACAGATTGACCTAAAATAGCATATTCAATTGGAAATGGAATATATATATATATATATATATATATATAGGGTGAGGATTCTAAGAGAATTCTTTAGAAATTGAGAACTTTGATAACCATTTTAAGCAAAAAAAAACTCCTTTAAAAAATTCTAAAAAAACAGAAATTTTGAAAAAGTAAAAAAAACGAAAATTTTGAAAAAGTAAAAAAGCCAAAAATTTTTATTTTTCATCCCGGTTTCATAAAAAAACCCTAATTAAACACATATGTATATTTTTATTTAATATCGATTTACATAATGTACACATATGTATATTATCATTTATCTTAATTGTACATATGTGTATAAAGAATAATTTGTATAAAATCAAAAAATACGAATTATACATATATGTATAATTTTGCTAAACCGGTATTTTTTAAAATTTTTTTTATGAAACTGGGATGAAAAATAAAAAATTTTGGTTTTTTTTTACTTTTTTTTATTTTCGTGTTTTTTTTTGTTTTATAATTTTTTTATAAATTTTTGTTATCGTTCAAAATGGTTCTTAAAGTTCTCAATTTCAAAATAGTTTTCACATGATTTTAAACATATATATATATATATATATATATATATTATATTAAATTTATAATTTTTAAAAAGATAGTCGTGAGAAGTAGATAAAAATACATATTAAATTATTTTAAGGTAGCGGTTGGATAAAAAAGTTAACGCTTATATTAAAAAAATAATATTATAATAAGAGGGTCCCACCACCCTGCATTAATTGGCTCACACGTAGTTACGTGCGGTAGCCTACAGTAGAGGAGGAACAACGCAACCTTCCTAGCGTGCGCTGTCCATGTGACCGCTGGCGGGGATAACCAACCCTCGTTGCAGGGTGTCTTACGCACACTGCTAAGTGAAAGGACACCAAATTACGTTTAGTTTCATCTTTGATTTTGAATTGAGTTCTTCTATTTGGTCTATAACATTGCAGGGTCAAGTTCTTGTTGTGAATCACTTGTGAAATGGGTTCTATGGTTTCTATGGTTAGCAGTAGTTGCATAAAGAGTCGTAGGTGGATCATGGGTGGTTAGTTTGTGGGGTAAATATTGTAAGTGGATTTTGGGTAATTACAATTTACAAAGACATGTAACAATGGTTAGTAGATCACAGGGTTGAGAGAAATGTTGGGACGATCTAGATGCTAATATTCATTTCTTAAAATAAGCTAAGGTAATATACATAGTGTAGAGGTAAGAGATTATGGTGTAATCAGGGGTGAGCAAGATAATGGTCGCACCCTTTACTCGATTACCTAACTCGCAAAGCCCTTAATTAAACCCGAATATATAATATGGGTCGGTTTAAGAGTATTTAAACTTCATCTTAAAAGGTAAAAGAGTTTTAACCCTTGACCCGTTTACTAGTTTCTAAATAGATATATACCATATTCGCAATTAATCTGTAATTTATGAGAGATTTGTATTTCATATATGATTCATCCGAAATTTTCCAACTACTACGAAAAATAAAAATAAAGGGCCACACAGTTGATTGAAAACATATATATGGGAATTACTGAATTGTTCTCTACATGTAATTTGTGAATGTGAATTTTATTTGCATCATTTCAAATGGTTGATAAACTTTCAATGTTAGATTTTACTATGCTATTAAATAAAAGTATAATTGTTCTAAGATTCATATACTAAAGTCATATACGAGATATGCAACTAGTAAATGCAGAAAATGAGATGTGGTTAATATCTTAAAGTGTAAATGGTTGGATCATTGAAACCCATATTTTTACCCGACCCTATTATTGTTTAGAGGGTAGGGTCTCGGGTCCACGTTTCTTCCTAAAAGGGTAAGGGGTCCGAGTAGGGTATTAGGTACTCGGGTCTTAGCCTTTGAACAGTCCTGAAGTATACTCTTACATGATGATATATGGGCACAGATCATGATCTATGTTTGATGAATACAAATGAGAATCCAAGTGAGTAGAGATGATAAGAGGTGACTCATAACGTGAAATAGACAAATAGTAAATCCTGGAATTTATATACTAACATGATATATCAAAGTGGATACTTTATATCAATCTATCATGGGTTCAAGTCGCACATGTGACAAAAAATATGGGGTTCCATATTAGGCCAAGTGTGTTTATCGTCTATTGTGAGTTTTCTTCTGAGTGTAGAATAAAGATGATTGAGTGGGTAAGTGACTCGTTAATAATCTTAACGGACATTCAAGGAAAAAAAATTGGATACCCTAAAGGAAAGTGTTTTACTAATGTAGAGAAAATAACATAGTGGCTACTTTATAAAGAAATAAAGACAAGAATGGTGAGATCACCATTGACCGGCGATTCATTCATGTAAATGATAATATGCTTTGAGAGACCATTGGAAAGGGATGATGTGCCTTTACCTATCATACATGGAAAACACATCTGCCAAAACTACACGAACATAAAGATTTCTAAAGATGACGGAAACATGAAATGGAGCTAAAGTGTTGGATATTTAGCCATATGATTGTTGCACCTAGGAAACTTAAGTATGTTAGCCGACAAAAGGATCCATTTTCAATAAATAGACAAGCAAGCGGGTAATATATTATGCTGTCACCAAAATATTGGTTGAGGCGAATATCGTCTTATAATATGACACGGCGAGACATTAAACTAAAACATTCGTAAGGGTATAATGATGAAATTAATGTTGGTTTGTAAAGGATTATTTAAGAATCTAGCAAATCCATGCTAGATGTTAGACTACCCACTGTAACAACCCAACCCAACCCAACCCAACCCAACCTTTCAATTAAAAACTAATTTCTCTCTCTTTCACCTACACAACCCAACCCAATCTAAAATTTCACTCACATTCACAACCTAACCTAACCTAATATTTTATTAACTAAATAAGATTTATCACTATTATTTATTATATTAAAAAATAAATACGTTTAAAAATAAAAATTTTAGAAACTAATTTACTATTTATATTTAATATAAATAAAAATACATATTATATAAATAAAAAATTACAATAAAATTTTAAAATGTAAAAAACACATAATACTAAACATAATCAACTATATTAAACATAATGACACATACATAACATACAGACTATTTAATTATTCATCACTAAAAAAAACTTTTTCCATTTAATTATTCATCACTAGAAAACTTTTGCCATATATGCTCAATTAGATCGTTTTTTAGAGCAACATGAGCTTCTCTATTGCGAAGTTGTGCTCTATTGGTCATATAACTTGATAGGCTTGCAATTAGTTCAGTAGAGTATTGAAAAGGTTGATCATCATCTTCAGCAGATGTTCTTCATCGCCGATTGGTAGGCTTGTCACCTAGAAACTCGGATGGATCATAATAGTGAAGGTATGTGTCTCGTTCATCCTCAACGATCATATTATGAAGTATTATACATGCAATCATAATTTTACCCATCATTTCCTTGTCCCACACAAGACATGGGTGTCGAAGAAATGCAAAGCGAGCTTGTAGAACTCTAAATGCTCGTTCAACATCTTTTCTAGCAGCCTCTTGATGTTTAGCGAACAACTTATGTTTTCGAAGCTGTGGAGAAGTAATGGACTTGACAAAGGCAGCCCATGAAGGGTATATGCCATCAGTGAGATAGTATGCCCTATTATGTTCTCGTCTATTCACGATGTAACTAACATTTGGTGCACGACCTGACAATATGTCATCAAAAAGATGAGATCGGTGAAGGACGTTAATGTCATTTCACGTACCTGGTGTTCCAAAGAACGCATGCCACATCCATAAGTCATATGATGCAACAGCTTCTAAAATTATTGTTGGTTTACCGCTTCTACCCGTATATTCCCCAGCCCAAGCTGTGGGACAATTTTTCCATTCCCAGTGCATACAATCAATGCTGCCTACCATTCCGGAAAACCCACGTTCTTCCCCAACGTGGAGTAGTCTTGCTAAGTCATCATCATTGGGCCTTCGAAGGTACTCTTGACTAAAGCATGCAATAACTCCTTCTACGAACTTTGTAAGAGCATTCCTTGTTGATGTAGCACTCATTCTCAAATATTCATCATGCGCATCTGCTGACGTCCCATACGCTAACACCCGCATAGCTCCAGTACATTTTTGCAATGGTGAAAGACCTTTCCTACCTGTGGCATCTCGCCTTTGTTGGAAATATATGTCATTGGCTGTAATAGCTTCCACAATGCGAAGGAAAAGTGATTTTCGCATGCGAAATCTACGTCGAAAAGATGCTTGATCATATGTTGGGTTTTCAACAAAGTAATCTTCCATCAAACGTGCTTCACCTTTCTCACGTTCTCGATCACAATACCTCCTTCTTGATGTGCCAGGCATAGGCATATTTAGGAGTAATTCACACATGATAGCATTAAGTTGTAGATCTACTTGAAAAAGTTGTTCTTCCCACTCATTACACTCACTTGAACTCAATGAATCAGAACTCTCAGATGAGTTTTCACTACTAGACATTTTTAGGATATGAAAGCAACTCAACGAACTTTATTTATACATGAAAATAATGTTAGATAATGTTAGATTTTTTATCTAAAGAAAATCTCACAATCCAATCAGAATTTGACAAATGGAAAAAGAAGATAACTCAAATTTACTATATTATTTTAGAAATATATAAATTTATAATATTAAATAGAGATAATGTTAGAGTTTTATCTAAGAAATCCAACGATCCAATAATAATTTGACATTTGGAAAATGAAGATAAGTCAAATTTACTAGATAATCTTGAAAATACATAAATTTATGACAGTAAATAGAGATAACGTTAGATTTTTATCTAAAGAAATCCCAACGATCCAACAAGAATTTGACAACTGGAAACTAAGATAGGGTTAAATTACAAGACAATATTGCACATACAGAAACATAATTGCATTACAAGTGAAGTAGAAATTCAATATCTTACAAATGCATTAAAAACGAAATGAAAGACACAATAAACTAGATTCAGTTTCCATAATACTTCGACAATAGAGAACGTTTGATTTGATCCTCTTCAACCGACAGATGCTCCCTCTGTAACAACGCCTGAAGCAAATGAAGGTCCATTTTCTTTTGCTTTCTTTCATCCTTCCTTTGTTCCTTTCTTTGTTCTTTCTCAATCCTAAGTTGTTCCTTATGTTTCTCAAACTCGAGTTTTTTTTGCAACAAATCATATGTACTAGCTTGAGTAAGCCTCATTCCACGAAGTTCTTCAACAATTTCATTTGAAACCTTACCTTTTCCTTTCTTTTTTTTTTGGCTTCATCTCTGCCCATTGGACGTTGAATCGATGAACCACCACTAACTGGCGATTCTTGGTTGGAATTCACATAATAATCCCCTTCTTCTGAAGTCATTGTTCTTTTCGTACTACCATCACTTTCCTCATCACCCGCTTCACTTTCAGGACGGTGACGTGTTGTGCCACGAGGTAACTCTAAAGCCCATTTTGGGTACTTACACATAACTTTATTGTAAACAATGTAGTCGTTAAACTTTTTCCCACTTTGCTCATATATCTTATGAGCATCACTCTCGATATCTTTTTGCGACGTTCCACTTGTTGCTCGGCGATATGCTTCTCGGTACGCAGCAACCCATTTCCCAACGGTTTCATTAAGTCGACTAAAACGGCCTTTCATTTGATCAACATTTCTTTCACCAAGCTGTTCTGGATTTTCTGCTTGAGCTGCATCATACATTTTCTTTACTTCTGCCCATAGTGATGGTTTCTTCTTGTTTTTTCCGTGAATGCTATCTACACTAGCAATACAGTATGCCGACATTAAAGCAACATCTTCAGCAGCCTCCCATTTAGCGGTTTTTGTTTGTTTTTCAGTATTTTGTGATGTTTGAGGATTTTGAGTGAAAGGAAGTTGACTTGGATTTGGAAAAAACGAAGAATTTTCATAGTATTGATTATTATGATAATTCTCAGAATTGCCTAGATCCGTATATGAATTTGGAAACGGATCCATTGTTTTAAGTGTATGAAATATAAAAGAGGGATAGAAAATTAGAATTGGATGTGAAATTTTATCTATACCCAACACTATATATATAGAAAAAACTCATAATTTTTTTTAACTTTTTATTATATTTTTTTGGATAAGGATAAGTTAAATGTTAGATATTTTTGGATAACTAAAGTTATAAAAAAATCTATCAAACAAATAAAAAATTGACATTTGACATGTAGGATAACATTTTAAATAAAAAATAATTTATTAATAAAAAACTAATAAAAACATTAATGAAAAGTAAATAATTAAAAGGAAAAAAAAATAATAAAGTAAAGCAGGAACAACTAACAATATTAAATAAAAGGTTTTAAAATAATAGAAAAAGAAACAAATATTATTAGCATGATGACAAGATATATTAAAATAATATTACAATTTGGTTGCAATCGTTGGTTGATGATGCGATCGGGTTGTGACTTTTATTTTTATTTAACATTTTTTAAATGACAACCACTTTTGTCCTTTAGTGAAATATTGCAACCCGTTGAGGCAAATGGCCATGATAGTGAGTAGTCTTAGGTGGTGTCGTGGTGATAAAGAATTAAAATGACGAGAAAATGGTTGAAAGATGCTAAGAGGAAATTATTATTTTATCATTCTGATTTGAACAGAAAAAACATCAAAACATATGCAAAGTGATACAAGTAGAGTTAGTATAATAATTATTGACAAGGTGGTTGCAATGATAAAGGAGCATCCTTCGTTTTGGTCGTCGGCTCGTTCTAGTTATATCTTCTTATGCAATGATTTAGGATTTTAGGTGTTAGTTCTCTTGTATATTATGTAACTGGTTGTATTCTGGTTGTTTGTGTAGTCCTATGTTCAAAAAAATATTGAAATTTAAATTGATCCAGACTGTCCACGTCTTTGAGCTTCCCATACTCACGAGTAGCCCCGAACTTTCTCCTGCAAGATGAGCTTCTCGAAAAAAACCACATGTCAATAGTATTTTCTAACAGTCGTTCAAACTTCTGAATCCCACAAATGCAATGCTACTCTTCTAATGATTTCTACGAAACAATGCACGATAATTAGTATATTATACTTATTATTTGAAACCATAGAGATTGTATTATTATTATATTTATTGGACGTCTTAAGATATATATTTATTATTATAGTCGTGTTATTATACTAGGAAAGAAAAGATTTGACCAAATCATAGAAGTCAAAAATAATGAAACGCAATATAAAGGACAAAACATTCTTCAACCATCTTCCAGAATTGGGACTTTTGAGCATAAAAGCATGTTCCCCCCACTCATCTTGCTTTTTGTTATGTTTAATTATGATTATTAGTTATTTGGCCTTTTCAAAAAAAAAAAATATGCTTATTAATTTTACATTAATAGTAATCAAATATATAAAGGTGTTACTTTATTATTACTCCATGTGATTAGTAAAATAAAGTGAGAGAAAAATGATGTAAAAATGTTAGTAGTATATTCGTTTCTAGTAGTTGAATTTAGTTAATAATCCATAGATTTTAATAGTGCACTGGTAAGTAAACAATAAAATTGGAAATCGATTTTTTATACCCATTGAGTCTGATCTCTTTCTCGTTTTCATTCAAGCTTCGTCAGTACCACCTTGTATCTTCTAAGCTCACGCTCACGTTTCATATTTCAATCTTATTTATTGAGCATATTGTACTTGAAGTGTTATTTAACAATACATTTTAATGACTATTTAATGTTTTCTTTCCTTATAAAAGAAAAGGAAAAACTAAACATGCAGGCCATTGTAAGATTCCTCTTGTAAGATTCCACATACACTTACTAAATCGATAGGCATAAGAAGCCAAACGAGCCCTTTTGGTTTGTTGTATCTATTGGTCATATGGTGTGCTTTCGTATTCCAGTTTTAAAATTGGTCAACTAAGAATATAATTTGCTAGTTAGTTATTGATTTCTTTATAATTAATGTAGTTTTGGTTTGTTTAATAATGCATGACCAAAAGTCAAAAGTACGAGTCAATAACTTGTTAAATATTTTAGTATAACTGGATTGACTTGTAAATCAATGTAAATCATAATTTTCATCAAACGAGTAAGAAGGTGCGGAGTGCACGCTACTTTAAGTTTGTTATGATCTTCAGTATTATGACTTCATTATTTCTTAGCGGCGAAGCCTCTAAGCATCGGAGGGTCCAAGGGGGCAGGGGCAACGCCTCTTTGCAAGGGTCCGGGGCAACGCCCGTGGAGGAAAGGTACGGGTGGAGCCAATGACTAGGCTCAAATTTTAATAATTATTGTTTCATTAAAAATCAATTATTATTTTAAATTTTGAAATTTCACAGCAAAATTCGAATAAGCAATTGGGTTCAAACTCATAATGATGTGTGGATTGGGAAGTCTTTTATCTCTTTGCACCTCATTCTTTGAGAATCAGAAAGATCCTTTAGAAAGATCCTTTTCAAGACATGTTCCCTAATATATTTGATTTGAAACGGAGGAAGTTGTGTCAGGTGACGGACAAGATTTCAAATGGTTCGGACAGTGAAATTTTGGTGAATTGGTCATGGAAATTAAAAATCTATTTCGAGGAGACAAATTGGATGTTGAAGATCGGGAAGGCATCATCAAAAATTTAAATACTGGGAGATGGAGGACGGGTGGAGATGGCGTAAGTAAGCCGTATGTCTCTTCTTTGTTTAATTATTAAGGTCGTCCGTAGTCCTGGCGTTTTGCCGGCGTATTAGGGTATAACGCCAGGGGCACACCACTCCCCCCGCCCCCCCGCGTTTTGGGTATTTTTTCCGGCGTTTCGTGTGTAAAGCGAGATATGGCACAAATTTAAAAAATCTATCCGTTGTGGATATAGCCGTTTGAATAAAAATAAAAAAAAAACTTTTTTAAATAATAACACAAATATAATATAAAAACAAACCCAAACCTCAATTTTTTTTACACAATTTTACTACAACCAAAATGTTTCCGTTTAACAACCAAAATGTTTTCGGTTTCGGTCAATATGCCCGACAAGGCAACGCAAGTAATCCCGGCCCGAATAATCCACAACCGAACCCATCTACCGTCCCGATGCCAACAGTCCCCGTTCCTCAATCTTCGTATCCGTTCGAAGCACATATGCCGCGTACATGCAATATCTAAGTTCTGGAGCCCCTAACATAAATACGGTGCTCGGTTTCCAAAACCCAACAAACATGATGACCGGTTCGGGTTCCCAACCCGACGACGAGACGGTTCCGGAGACACAAATCAACCCGGAGCCACAACCTGTCCCGGAGACTCGCGGCGGTTCAAGCCAACGTGGATGTCCGAGAAAACACGTAAAGAAACCCGCCGGAAAACCTCGGGCTAAAAAGAACACTATATCGTGGACTATCGAAGAGTGTGAACTATGTGTTCGTGCTTGGTGCGTGATATCGGAAGATCCGCAGTGTGGTAAGTTTTTAAAAAAATATATATTTTTTAAATTTCTTAGAACAAACATTGAACTTGTAATTTTTTTATTTTTTTAGCGAACTTTCAAGCATCTGGCGCATTTTGGAACAAAATTAAAGAGTTGTTCCACGAACTTGGCGGGACTCGCGTCGAGAAAAAGATTCCTTACTGTTGAAATGGAACGATATAAACACCAAATGCACTGCTTTCCATACGGTTTACTCTCGGATGACTCGAACGTGGAGTAGCGGTGTCTCTGACGCGGAAATCATGAAAATGACGTTGAAAGAGTATCAACATAAGGTCTCGGGGACCTTCAACTACTTTAGCATTTGGAAAAAACAACTGAGGTTTCACCCAAAATGGGGCCCGGTTATGGAGGCCGACACCGAAAGTGGTCAGCCAAAAAAAAGTCTAAACATCGTCTTTGGTTGATCCAGAAACGCCCCGTTCTGACGCTCGAAACTTCAACTTAAGCGATAATGAAGCCGGGAATCCCTATGTGGATATTACCGATATGCCTCGACCGGGGGTTAAAATAAGCAAGGGAAAGGGGCCGCGTCGTCGTCGGCAAGGGGTTCGAATGTCGAAATGGAAAGTCATTTCAAATTAATGAACATTCGACTCAAAGATATACAAGAACTTGAAGCTAAACGTCTTCAAGTAAATTTGGACGCCGTCGAAGTACTTAAAAGGAATGAATTGGAAAACGACATCGAAGTTTTAACAAAGGAGTTTTCCGAAGACGACCCAAGAGTCCAATCTCTAAAAGCAACTCGGCAAGCGAAAATTTTTAAAAATACATGTATTCATATTATTATATATTGTTGTATTTTTTTTTTAATTTAATGTATTTTTTTTATTTTAGTTTAGTTTTTATTCGTGAGTTTAATGTATATTTTTTTTAATTTTAATGTAGTCTTTTAATTTTATATTTAATTATTTAAATGAATTATTATTTAAAAAAAGACAAAAAAATAAAATAATGACTGGGCGTCACGTGGCGCATAACGCCTGAGGGTGGAGAGTTATGACTACACCATGTTTTTGTAAAAAATCATAACTCTGACTGAACGTCACATGTCGCATAACGCCCAGGGGTGATGCTTTATGATTACACATGGTCTATTAAGACCATTCCAAGCTGAAGTTTTATGTGCCTTGCATGTAAATTGAGTCCAATTGGTGTAAGAGCGTATCGTTAAGTTTCTTTCATTGCTATTGCAGGAATATGTCAAGTTGTTAATCCTCACGGTTGCTTTCAGTAGTGGAAATATCTCTTGTTTTTTAGATGGTGTAACTATTTGTTTTATTGGTACTTTTAAGCCTTATGTGTTTTTTATATTCACCTTTGAAAAGAGAAAACAAATGTAACTTTGAGCAAACTAAAATTTCAATTTACCACGTGATTTTAATCCCTATATTACATCAAATTTTGCTCCTTAGTTGAATTAAACTCAAGACTTTCCACCGAAAAATGCTTACACCTATGCAAGTGTTTTAATTATCTTTTTTATTATAATTATTCTAGGATTATTATTTTATATATTAGTTAGAAAATTTAAATTGTTTCACATAAATCACTATTCATTCTCATGGTGCTTTGTTAGGTTATCTCATATGCTTGGAAGTTGATAACATGCACTACTCACTTTCTAACGATTTGCTCCACTCACTTTCACAAACACATAAGGGGGAGAAATATATCGTGTCTATAAAATTATTATATACTTTTAAATGTTTTATTTTTAAATATATAAATCACAATACCAACGTAATAAGAGATTCTTGAATGTTTTTAGATGAGAAAGAAAGTGAGGTGAAAAATGAGATAGGGGAGAGAATGTATAGTGAAATTCTTTTAAAAGAATCTCACAAAAGAAGCCAGACAAGAGATTTTGATGGGTCAAGTGTCATATTAACATCCAAAAACACCCCCCTCTCCCCTACCCAAAAAAATACTTATTGATTAATGATGCTCTAGTGGTTTTGGTTTTATTTTATAAAGTTTAGATCGATTTAAAACACATGCCGAAATCTTAATGATCATATTATGACTTTCTTTTTGAGGTTCTCTTTTGGTTGTGATAGTGATTTTCGGTACCGTAACATTAGATGTTTGTTTAGCTTAATGTTGTTATGCCGCCACCACAACGCGAAGCTCTAAAAGCTAGTTATATTTTAAATATAAAACCTTTAATTACATTCGCGTTCGGAAGTGGAGGAGCTAAGGTAGCTTCTTCGGTTATGTTAGAAAGTGGTGTTAGTAGGGGTTGTTAACATGGTAGGCTGGACATTGGGTGGTGCATGGTTTTATTTGGCCGTGAGTTTTAAAGCTAAAATAAAAAATGATTCGATATCACCGGTTATGCATTTGTATGGAATAATTGGGCACCCGGTAAAGTGGGCATCCTTGCTTGACGAGCAGAGTTAGATAGGTCCTGGTGCATTCCTTGTTGCCTAAACGGAGTATCGTAGTCGGCTCAGGAGTGTGGTGAAACAAAAGAGACTAGAGAGCACATTTTTGTTTAATGTGGTTTGGCTCAGGAGTAATGGCAGGCCATCACACTTAACGTAAAGTTTCACATATCTTCACGTTCAGTATTTGTGGCATACTTGATTTACGTAGATATACAAAGTTTTCAAGGAAAAGGTGCAGTCAATTTAATTAAGCAAGTCGTTTTAATAAAGTATAAAGATTATGTTGAACTTCAATTTCCCAAATACTAATCCTAACAACTTTTAAAGAACTATAGTTTATTCAAACACTAATCCTAACAATTTTAATAGCTTGGTTGATTTAAGTAAATTATAATTACACATTCCTTTAACATTTGATTTCTTTAACTAGCATGACAGCTTAATCAATCATACTTAACAAGCTTATTTTAGATTTCCAAAACTAGAAAACTTGATCATAGAATGTTTCTCATCTTTCCAAAGTCCAATACAAGGAAGCGTGTTTTGGATAAAAAATCAAGATTTTATTTTTACCATTTCTAGTTTCCAAAAACATATGTGAATCATAAATGATTATAAAAGTTTGTTTTAAAGATATTAATCATCAATCTTGAATTAATGGGTTAAGGTGACAAAACATGTTTCATCAAAAGATAATTATAAAATAATCATCATTTCACCAAAACTAATCACATATTATAACTATATATAATTTACAAGTTTGGTGCCGCAAGTGGCTTATTGGGTACTTGGCGGCACCGTATTGGTCGGTGAATTTTGTATTTTTTTAGTTTAGTTACCACAATAAACGTAATGGAAACTGATCAAACGTCAATTTTTTTTGTTTTGGTACCATAACAAATCTGAAAGAAACCGGCCGAGTTCGCGCATACTCGCGGCTTTATTTTTAACCCATGACCGACAATGCTACCGACCGACCCCCCCCCCCCCCCAAATTGGCCGTTGGTCCACCTCAAGTTTTTAATTTTTTTCGTTTTTTAGTTCCGGTACCGTAAGGTACGTAATCAAAACCAACCAAATTCGTGTCAAGTTACCGCCTCAATGCTCGGGACCGACAACGCTTTGGTTTTACCACCACCTGGGTTTGCCAACCAACTTAACATCGTCTTAAATATTTTGTTTTTATATATATTAATGCTTTTATATGTTAATTTGACGAATTAATATTTTGGGTTTTAACCCTCAAATTCTACCAATGATGTCTATATTGTTACGAACGCAGCCGGTACTGACCGAATTCGTGTCGACTCATCGTCGTAACGTTCGGGTTTTACCAACGTCTGGGTTTCAACGTATGGGTTTTGCCGTTGCGCCGGGATAAAAATCTAGTTTAATATAAACAACAAATTGAATTAAGTTTCATCGTAGATTTATATAGTCAATGAAAGTTTAGCTCCTAATGAACATGATCACAATCATCAAAGAAGATGAAGATGTCAAATGCATGATTAAACTAGAACAATTGAACCAAATTATTGTCGTGTCTTCACTCTAAGGTGATGGTGGTTGCTTCCAAGCCTTCAAACTCCTTGATTGATCTTCAACTTGAATGTATACTAATTGTTTTTAAGTGATAAACCCATACAACCCCTCACCAAGCACACCCAAAACAACGAGACATGCAAGCCATTTATAAGTTTTCTGGACAACCAGGCACGACACCGTGGATCATTTTGCTTGTGCATTTAATATGTGTAAACCGTGCATGCGATGACTAAGAAGGGTCTGTGTAACAACTCAGGTTTTTCGTTTAATATATTAAATACCAATACCCGACCCGTTTTCGTATCTCGAGCCTCAATTTTCATATCATAATCAGATATAATATCTCTTGATGATTCTTATGTTGAAACCGACTCCTTTTGACAAGTTAATTAGGAAAACAAGATCTAAAATGAATTAATTTGGATTCGTATAGTACCGACCATAACCGGACTTCAATTCTATGTATAAACATAAACAATAATAAAATTAAACAAGCCGTAACCTTCCTACAATCCTCACGAACCCAAACCCTAGTTCAATTGCATCATAACTTCCTGCCAAGTCCCGTTTCTAGATCTCCTTTTGGCAGCGGCGTCTTGTTCTTCGTTCACCCTAAATATCAAACTGTTTCAGGTAATTCGAATATGCAACAGGGTCGTTTCAGTGTGATAAACAATAACACTAATGTTAATTAAACGAGCATAAAGCAGGTTGTTCGAATTTAGAAGCTAGGGTTTATAATCAAAATTGGGTTTTATAAGTTTTTGTATTTAATATGTTGTTTTAAAATAACAACCAACTGACACACCAGCCCACTCGGCTGATGTGTGTTTAAGGCGATGCGACGGCTGTCCACCACGGTTCGAATCCGGCAGAAGCTGTTTTGGCTACTTTTATATTCTTTTATTTGTATAAATGATTTATAAATTAATTACAATTAATATTAAATATAAAATAAAAATTATATATATATATGTGTGTGTGTGTGTGTTTTTAAACAAAAATATAACAAAGGTATTAAACGTGTCAACTATATCTTTACCATTATATTTTCGTTAAAGATTCCAAAATACATATTCATTTAAATATTATTAAGATAATTATTTATTTAAACGTTTGTAATAGATTATTTAATATATTACAAGTTATATATATTTATGTACACATTTACATAATTGCATTTTATTTATTTAAACATTTATTCATTTAAATATTTATATAATTGTATTATCTTTATATCTCATATTTTATTTATAAATTGTCACTAATGGTATTATGAAAATAGTAAAGCTAATAATCTTATAAATAAATGGTGAATAATTATTGATTTTTGCAATAACAATAACAGTAGAGATCAATCGTTCAATTAATAACATACTAATCACAAGCATAACTCAAATCACATTGAAATTCTAAATTCATTATACGTGTTATATCATTTATAATTAACTCATAATATTATATTATTTAACTAGGAATCCTTGACGGTAATTCTCGAAGGGTTTGACATTCTCACATCCTCACTTGTATTTTGTGCATCTAATCAGGTGAGTAATCACTCCCATATTTTACTTGTGTTCAAACGTTTTGGGGACTTATGCGTACGTTTTAATTACTTACATGCTTATTCATATACTCGTTAGCAAACTGTGATCTTTGTGTGTGTATCAGTTGAATTACTATTTGCTATTTGTTAACATGTTTATTTTATTTGTTTTTATGAGCTTTTTTTATTTGCAAAACGACGCGTTCTCACAATTTTCACACACACTCGACTTTATATCTGATCATACATGTAATGTTGTACGAATATGAACACTCTTAGTAAAAATGTATCATGTGAAAAATAAGCTTGACAAGAGATCAGTTCTCCACCTATGAGAAGGGTTGCATAAATTAAGAGGTAATATAAGTTGGTCTTTGGCTTTGTGAGGGTAAGGATATGGTAGATTGGTATTTTTGTGATGGTTCAAGGTTTGTGGTTCAAAGGGTTTTTGGAAAGATATATATATATACCAACTAATTTGGAGCTTCAAGATATCTTCTGCTTTGTGCTTCAAAATTCTTGTTCCTTATTCATCACCCAATTTGCGTGGAGATATATATATATATATATATATATATATATATATATATATATATATATATATAGGGTGGGGTTAAAATAAAAAGTGAAGTGTGTCTAAGAAGTGTAACAAGTAATATGGTGCGTTAGATTTGTTGATCTGACGATGGATATGAAAAGTGTGTTTATTGGGCGGTGTGTTTTATTTTAGTTGCAGTGTGTTTATTGTGTGGTTTGTTTCATTAGATCTAATGGTGAAAACACACTTCCTACACTTTTTAGAAAAAAATATATTTCTTATTATAACCTTTCTATATAATATCTATATATATATATATAATGCCTAGTTTAAAGAGGGTCTTAGGCCAGACCCTGTCATACAGCTGGTTTAGTTCTTGAAATGGAGGATGGTTACCTCCGAGAATGCTTTCGAGTGGTCCATCGATGTTTGGTTTCAGTTGACTCTGAAGCACGGAAACGACAGGGTAGCTTGAGTCCCCGTCCCGGGGACAACATGGGGACGGAAACACCCGGGAAACGTTTCGACGGCCGCTTCGGCAAATCGGGGATGGTTTAAGCAAGGTTTCTGATACGTTTCTGGCCAGATTTAGGGTTTTATTATTTATTTTTTTAAAATTACAAAAATAGTTTTATTAATATAAAACAACGTGGGCCTTGGGAGTGACAACAGGAATTTGAAACGAACTTTGTATTCCCTGTTTATAAACACAATCAGCCTATTCCTCCTATTTATTATCAATCTTCATTAATCTTCTCAATTCTTAGTTTCTCACTTCATCGCTTCTTCATAATTGATTATTGATGGCTTCCCAAGACACAACACAAGGAGCAACATTTACTACTATTCCAGTAGATGAACCACCATTGTAGGATTACGTAACTAAAATTGAAAAGCAAGGTATGACAGGAGTAACATGGAAATTGAGTGCAAACTTTGCGGGGAAACAAGACAAGGATCTTATTCGAGGGTTAGAGCACATGTACTTGGTATAACATGTAATATTTATAGTGTTTTATACTTTTGTAGGATGATAATTATTAGAGATTGGTTGTTGTGGTTTATAGTTATTGTATTCTAGATTCATCATTTATGTAGGTTTGCTTATTGTAGATTTAGAATTCTTGTGGTTACAGTTTTATACATAAAATGTAATTGTAGTAATCTGTTAGTACCACTTACTGACAAACTATAATCTGTCAGTGTTATTATTTGCAAATTTATACTTAAAACTCCTACAAAGATAAACTTATTTATTCGGTGAACAATTTTGTTTTTCTATTTATACAGGTAATGGGATTAGTATTTGCAAGAAATCAACAGCGAGTGACAAACTTGAGATGAAACGGTTAGAAGAAGTGTATGAAGAGAAGAAAGCCCAATAAAAAGCGAAAGAAGTCGGGTTGCCATGTGAAGGTGGTGTTGGATTTAAGAAAAGAAAAGGTATTTTATCACCTATTTATAGACTTTTTTGTGTTGAAATAAAGGACCAATTGGATGAAGAAATAGCAAGGATGTTTTATACAGGAGGTTTACCTTTTAATCTTGCAACAGATCCACACTATCTTAGGGCTTTGAGGTTTGCTACTGAAAATAAAATTGTTGGTTATGTACCTCCTAGTTATAATAAGCTCATAACAACGTTATTACAAAAAAGAAAAAGAGTATGTTCACCGACTATTGGAACCAATTAGGTTTCATATTAAATAAAAATGTGTAACTATTGTGAGTGATGGTTGGAGTGACCCTATAAGAAAGCCTATAATCAATTTCATGGCTACCTCAGGCAGTGGTCCTATGTTTCTAAACGCAGTAAATTATTTTGGGGAAGTAAAAGATAGATTTTTTATTGCTGATTTGATGAAAGAAGTCATCAATAAATTGGTCAACAAAATGTTGTGCAAAACATTACTGATAATGCAGCAAATTGTAAGGAAACTGGAGATTATAGAGAGTCAGTTTCCTCACATCTATTGGACATCATGAATTGTTCATATGCTTAATCTTGCTTTGAAGAACATTTGTTCACCAAGGTATGTGGAAACAAATACAACACCATATGACGAATGCAAATGGATAAAAGAAGTTCACACAGATGCGCTTTGACATGAGGTCGAAGACTCACTAAAAAATAAACCGATTATAACTAATTTGATAGCGATAAGCGGGTGTCGAATACAAGGAGTATGTGGAAAATTTATTACTAAGTAGCTTTATAATTTATTTATATTAAACTAAGTGAAAAAGTAAATTCAAAGAGTTGGTTGTTTGGTTTTGATTAACAAAAAATAGCTAAAGCAATAAACGAGTTTTAAACAATATAAGAAACAATGCTCTCTCCTGATTTCAGGTTTCCAATGTTCATAAAGTTAATGTTTACTTGTGGAAAGAACTACACAAATATAACTCGCGAAAATGTGTTTGGATTTGATAAAAGAGGACTAAGTACTTGGATTATAAAAACGCAAGGTTGTCACTCAATAATCAGTTTAGTATTTTTAACCCTAATTCTCTTCTACTAAATCTCGATTGCCTATGGCACCAAGAACGGATAGTCAAGAACACGAATTTATACCATACTAACAATTACAAAACAAACTTACAATCACCATAGCAATATATTCATAAGATCAAAATACTATCCCACAAATAACATAAACGATTAACAAATATTCAATTGAAAACCTTACAATTCGGGAGAGAACATAAAGAGTACTAGCCCCTCATCATTCGGTTCATCATAGCATAAATCAAAGTATGTAGATGAATCTCCAATCCAATTCAACGATTACAATCACCAAAATAAAGTACTTGCACTCTCCAATTCGTCTCTATGGTGTTTGGAATAAAATATAGATGAAAAGACATGAAAAACGACTAAGAATAAGAAGAAATTCGGCAATTACGACCCGAACTGTGGCCCACGGTCTGCACCGTTGGCTTCACGGTGGAACAGAGGCCACGGTACGGTGGCCTCTGTCCACTTTTGGCATATTAGACCGTGGCCCACGGTCTCAACCGTGGGTCACGGTGTACTTCAGCTTTGAATTCCCATTTTCACCTCTTTTGACATTTCTCTCTTCTCCGGTTTCTTATGTTTCTTCGTTATACGCCATAATAGCCCCGAAACCTCCCTTGTACCTACAATTCACCGAACACACCGTAGTTATCTAATTCCACAAGATAAACCAATTCAATACATGAATATTATGGTCTTAAATCACTTAAGGGTTGTCCCATGGATCACCCGTCACATTCCCACACTTACCCGTTTCTTGCCCTCAAGCAACATCTCAACATAAACTTTTTATTATTTTCAACTTTTAACCACCAATCTTACCACAATTCCGATTCAGTTATGGTCCCAAGTCATACCCTATTCCCTTATTTTTATCGGTTGCACTAGTTCACTTGACTTTCCATTTAAACCATAGATTTCTAACCAAACCTAACATGCTTTCGGTTTTTACCTATACATAACACACATTTACACATTAACCTTTTCTAGGTGATCATCCATACATTTCACATTTAATCAATTCTCCTCGCACACGCTTGTACAATCATCAAATCTCTACCTATGTAAATGCTTTTGACATGAATGCAAATCAAGAGGGCATAAAACGGGTTATAATGGGGCCAAGTGTAAGGGTATGAAATGGAATATTGAAAGTAGCTCATGCGATCGGATTCGACTTATTACAAGCAAACTAAGAAAACAATGAAATAAACAACTATATACATCACTAACATCATTTTTTTAACGAATAACAATATAATACATGAACATTGCATACTTAAACTTTGCAACTCTAATACCAACTTTTTTTTTGTAGGCATAAAACATAATGCTTAATATATCTAATTGACAAATACTAACACAATTACATAGAAACCTATTAAGTCAGATCGTTTCGCAATATAACACCGGAGTTGATTGAATAAAAGAATAGGCCCAATAAAGTTTTCTAAGGGAACCAACCCCCCGCTCCTCTCATATCCACGCATATATATTTAATGTATTGTAACCTCTCAGATTTTTCGTATTTGTATTCGTTTAAATTTAAACCGATTCGGGGAACGCAATTCGGATCTTTCGAACTATTTAAAACTTGTATTTATTGGTATTTAACTTGGTATAAATTATTTTATAATTTTATAATATTCATTTATGCCAAATAGTTCTTAAAAACCCTTAAAATCAGTTAAAACGGCTAAAAATCGCATTTATAAAAAGTACAGGGACTATTTTTGACCCAAATCTCGAAACTTATGCCCCAAGATAAGTTATATAATATTATAACATGTCCATTTTCTTACCTTAAATATTAAAAACGAATTTTTATTATTAATTGGTTCGATTTTGTTAATAATTGATCATTTTGTTTCCTAATTCGTTTTTAGCATGCAAATCACTTATTTTAGGCATAAATCGGGTGAATTAAGCTCCAAGAAAACTAATACAACTAAAATACATGTCCATGTACATAAACCCTTGATCAAGAACGAAATTTACAGCTTATAACATTGATTTAATCATTAAAGACCCATTCGGTTCTTAAACGAGTAAGTTACCATATTTAGATCGATTTAGTGTATCCTATATAAACATATCATTATTTCTCTATCACAAATCATCCCTAAACCCTAAAACACTACTCTCAGCCGTCACTCTCCTCTGAGCCTCCTCAAACTTTTCGGTTTTTGCTTATTGGTTGAATATACGTTCATAACCGGTTGACTTTGCATACGCATGGACTTTTGACTCATCGTTTCCGTTGATTCTTTCACTTAACGGGTAAGTTGTAAACATAGAAATAATTCATATATATTCCCTAGTCAATAACCTTCAATCAATTTTGGTGGTTGAAGGGTGTTGACTGGTCAAATCGTTTAAAACTCGTTAAAGAACAAAATAGTCAACTAGTTTGACTTAACGTTTTCTCATACTTCTGGTCGGATTCAACGTTCGGTACAGAAGAATTTTATCCTCATAACGAAATTTTAAGGCTACTAACCAAAACCCGACTTCCGAATCGTTGTTCGGATTCTGGTCAGTACTAGCTCGCTTAAACGTTTAATTCGACATAACTAGAGTTCTACTCATCCGTTTGTATTGATTCCAGCGGAATTAAGTTCGTTTTTATTTATAGTTTCATATCAAAAAGTTTCAGGTTCTAATAAGTTATCTCGTTTGACTCGTATTGGACGACTCGCTTATCCGTTTACTCGTTTATTCTTAATTATACTCGCTTGCCTTTAATCTAAGGTGAGTATTTCACTCCCTTCTTTTACTTATTTTTAACCGTTTTGGGGACTTTTGCGTTCGTGGATATTTTTATATTATATAGTACTCAACCGCAACTGTTTATCCTTGTGTGTTTATCAGTTTGCCTAACTTGCTATTTGCTTACTTGTTTTATTTGAATGCTATTTCTTACTTCGGCAACTGATGTCCATTTTTATGGAAAAGGTTTAGTCCATGCTTGGTAACCAATGTCCATTTATATGGATTGGTTGAGCCCTTTCTTTATGGTTTATTTCTTTATGGTTTGCTTTCTTTATAGTTGTTTGATTGTTATGTGCTATGGCTTATCTGTATATCTCACAAGAACAGTTTGCACTTTTACTTATTATTATATAGTGTCTCAAATCTGGTGTTATACTCACTCAACATTGTGTTGACAAAACCTATTGTATTTTTAACGCATATGCAGGTTATCGTGTGATGTGATTATCAAGCTTGTATTTGAAAAAAACTTAGGTTACATGCTAGAGAGGGAAGATACAAGAATTAGAATATTTGATTTTGTTTTATTTGATTAAATTTAATTTATGTACTTTGGTTAATTTTGATGTAAATGATTATTTAATTAAATCTAATCTATATTGCCGCCTTTAATATTGCATGATAGTATCTTGAGAGCTGTGACAATCAGTTCACGCCCCGGCATTTCCGCCGTAGGTTGGGGTGTGATAGATTGGTATCAGAGCCGAAGGTTTAAGATAGGTCGTTAGTGTGTAGTAACATGCTTAGGAGCCCCATACGTGCTTATCTGTTTACCTTTATGTGTTCAAATTTGATTGTTTACAGCTTTCTTAGATAATTATTTATTTATTGTCTATTGTATTATTATGCACACACACACAAACTCCGAGGCTATGCCTCAACATTCAAATAAAACTTTTCAAAAGTTAGATTGCTTTTATTTGTGGTAAATTCCTTAAGAATTCCCACCTGTTGTTTTTGCTCGTTCACCTTAGGGCTAGGTTATGTGGCATGTCCCTATCACAAATGAAACGGGGAGAGAAAATGTGAGTTGGGCACTGGAAAAACGGTTCCAAGAACCAAAGGTACGACGCTATTCTTTACCTTGGTGATAACCTGACCACAGTACTCGACCCTGTGGACCCGAGCGAGACCCATAAATGCCATATGACTGACACCCTAAGCTGTCAACCGTAACCACGATTGTGGTTGCATTCCTTACAATATTTTTAAACCGAATTCACGGTGGTTCGTGGCTTAAATTCGGTAACCTTCCGATTATGGTTTTACGATAATTTAAGTGGTTAGTCGGTAATCCCAACTATCCATTTTTTGACTTGTTTTTGGTGTTTTTGTTGGAGTAATCAACGTGGTGATTCACAAGATGCTCCGACTACCCATATTTAATTCGATAATTCGTTGATTAGTTGGGTTAGTTAAATGTCATGTACACGCTCATGGACTGAACAACTCAGTTGTTTATTACACATTATTTGAATTGGGCTATCAAAATGCCATGGAATGCTAATGGGAGGCTAATTCACAAACTTTATGTTGTTTTGTTTAGTTGGGCCATTCAAATTGCCATGAAAAGCTCATGGGAGGTCAACTAGTTTGATATGCTTTGTTATTTTATTTTTGGAAAATCTTATAAAAACATTATTTACTTAAATGCTTTAAACTCATACATATTATTTTAATTCTTGACTCGTCCTCGAGTCTTCATTAGTAATAATTCATAAACATACATATACATATACATACGCATCCCTGTAATTTCATATCAACTCATTCCTACAACTCACCTGTCATCTTACACATTTCCATTATTGGCCCTCATAGAATGCTTTTCTTAAGAAACATCGTCGTAATCAACGTCGTTCATTTGTTTCCCGTGATTTCCATTCAACTACTAGAATCACCAAGGAGTGCTGCTGTATGCTATTAACCGACCAACCGCCAACCTCGACAAAACTAAAATACACCGAACAAGAAAACTTATACCAGCTCTTATCCAGTAAAATACTATTTAAATTATATTTTCTTAATTATAATCATATTCTCGAACTATAAATTTCTAAGTACATTTTAATCCTTATACTCAACGTTAAACTAAAAATATTTTATTATCTCTTGTTTTCCTTAATATCATGATGGTTTTCACAATTTAATTTCCACTTTATAAATCTTTATTATTAAAATTAAATTATTGTATATTTTATTATTATTAAACTAAATTATGAATTCTCTAAATTTAATTTCCATTTTTAAATTAGAATTTTTCATTAATTAATTTAACTTTATGTATTAAATTGACTTTTTGATTGAACCTTCATCGTAAACATTTCAAGTCCCTATTTTGATTTTTTTTAAAACTTTGAACGTTTTAAATGATAAATTCGTAGTTGTTAGAATAGTCATGGTGGTTCATGCATTTCTAGCCTCGCATTTATCTTATTTTATTATATGCTTCACTTTAATTTAGAATTTGTTACTTACTTAAATTTCCATTATTGATAATTCAAATTACTTATTTCTTAACATTTATAACGATTTTATGAAAAAGGAAAACAAATCCACGAATTCCCAATCTAATCTAATTTAATTACCTACCTTATATTTTATATAATTTTAAAGGTTTAATTGGAATAGGACTATGTCGGTGATTCGGGAGTATCCGCTTCTCAATTTAATCTAATAACGATTTATTCAAATACGTATATTTCGCATTTTCATTAATATTAATAATTAAATTATTAAACTACTAATTCTTATAATATTTTAGAATATCTTAATCAAATTAATCTCATCCCAAATTCACAATTTGAAAACATATAAACTTTACATTAACTTCCCTTTAATCTCATAAGTTCTTCAACTAACTAAACTCGACCCACCAAAATCCTTGTTTAAATTTATACCCTCGAACTTAAGAATTGTTATGAATTAAACTTTTGCGCATATCAACTCATGAATCAAGTTCCTTTATCCAACACGGTTAACTTCATATTACTCTTAGCTTATTCTCGATCATCATAATTCATTTCAAACGTCTGCTTTAAGATCTTCACTTCACTCTCCAAAATTTGTAACTTTCCTAACCAAAAGATATAATAGTGTTAGTGCACGGTTTTGCGTTTAGAGTCTTTGTATTTATCATTAATGTTTATTTGATATTTAAATGTAATATTTAATGTTTATATTTATCTAATTCGTTAAAATTATGTCTAGTTCGCTAGGAATGTTAGCGAACTAAGACTAGTTCGTTAAGATTGAGTCTAGTTCGCTAGGGATGTTAGCGAACTAAGACATTATAATGTATTCCCTCCTGATTCGTTAGGGGATGTTAACGAATCAAGGGGTGGTTCGTTAAGATAAGTTATTAAACGAAGGGGATGCTGGTTCGCTAGGGGATGTTAGCGAATCAGATCGTCTTCTACATATAGTGAACAACTGTTCACTTGTAAAGTGTCGAAGTTTTGAGAGATATAATATTATTAAGAAAGGTTTAAAGTATTTACTCTCCCTCAAGCTTCATGTTAACTTTATTGATAATATATACACATACGTAGAACACCGAATCAAGGTTGATTATGAGATAGATCTATAATATTATAACTGCCAGATCTGAGATCTGTGTTAATCGGTATTGACTGTTGGTTATTGTTCTAGTTCGGGATCAAACAAGTGGTATCAGAGCTTTCGATGCTCTTTACGCTTGATTTGGTGTACGAATTGTTATTATTATTGAGTTTTCTGTTTTTGTTTAAATTTGAATCAATTCATTGTTGATTTGATTGAATTATGAATGAATTAGATTGAGTTTGTGATGGTTAAGGTATTGATAATGTTTAATTGAGTGGAATTGGATTGAGGATTGGATTTGGTAAGGTTATTGTGTTTTTGGTTTGAGTCCGTAAACAGGGGATTGGTTTTGGTTGAAATTGATTAGCGTATTAGGGTAATTGATTACGAGGTGTGTTCGGCTAAATTCGCTTTGCGATTCCGAGCATTTTGGTATATTACTTGTTAAGTTTGGTTAAGAATTGAGTGAGTATTACGAATCTGGAATTGATAAGTTTCTGGGTTTGATTTGGGTTGATCTTCATATATCTGGAAAATTGTTTTTGAATGTTTGAAGATTTGAAGATGAATGCGATTCGTTATAAGGTTTCAGGCGATTCGCTATGTCATTTAATTTGATTCGCTATCAGTTCTTGCCATTCGCTAATCAGTTCGCTAACTAATTCGTGTGAGTTAATCAATTCGTGCTATCTAGTTCGTTAAACTAGATTAACCGATTCGTGTGACACGTTTTTATCTTGGAATTTGTGCCATAACAACCTTTTCCACTTGGCATAAGGTGTCAGAGTTTGTTACAAACGGTTGTAACAACCTGATTTGTTATAGTGTGATTCGCTAATACACTGTAGCTAATTCGCTAATAATTCTTTAGTGATTCGCTAAGTGATTCGCTAAGTTTATTTTGGCGATTCGTTACTGATTATCATCTGATTCGTTGAACTGATTCGTTGTAATTCGTTTGATCAATTCGTAAAGTTGACTTGGTCAATTCGTTTGGTCAAGTCGTTAAGTTGACTTGTGATTCGTTAAACCCTCATCACATTCGTTATCTTTTTCGCCATTTGGGTGATTCGTTAACCTTATTTGTGATTCGTTAAGTTGACTCGTTAAGTTGACTTTTGATTCGTTAAGATACTCCATTATTGATCAGTCTTAACTTCGTTAAGGATTAATTCGCTACAACTGTTCACAGTTCGCTACAACTGTTCATAGTTCGCTACAACTGTCCACAGTTCGCTATAGCCGTTCACCAATTCGTTAAGATATTTCTTATTTGATTCAATTTTCATAGATGGCTGGTATGTATGCATTAGCGTCTCAAAATATGTTGATGCAACAGATGTTGCAACTTGATACCGAGATAGGTTCACATTCTAAATATCCAAGATTGATGAAGTTCAGTGATTTCGCCAAATGGGAACCTCGGTTTCGTGCACATTTGGGATCGGTTCATCCTGACTGTTCATATTGTCTTGATGAGGTTTATGTTGCACCAATGATTGGTGATGATACTATTGGGTATACTCCTAAAGCTGTCTCTCAATACTCACAAGAAGAGAAGAAAGCTTTAGAAATCGAGATAAAAGCATATTCTACTTTGACTATGGCTTTACCAGAGAATATCTTTCATCAAGTTGGAAGTATCAAGAGATGTGCATCTTTGTTTCAACATCTACGTATGAGAAGCATGGGAAACACAGCTGAGAGTAAGAAAGTGATGCTCAAGTTTCAATTTCAAAACTTTAATTTATTGAAAGGAGAAACAGTTGAAGAGATGACTACAAGATTTAGTCATTTAATTGCTGAAATGGACAAGATGAAAATGGAAATTTCTGAAAGAGATAAAATTGACACTATCAAGAGTGTGCTTCCAAGTTCCAACTCAACATTTCTCATGGTTTTGAAAGAGAATGATTATTTTTTGAATGAAGATTTGACAGCACTTGAATTTCCACAAAAGATCGAAGCTAGAGAATATGATCTTAAGTGTCAAAAATCTTCCAAAGAAAATCAAGATCCAGCTTTCTATGGTGGAAGTATGCCTCTTAGTTCAACAATCTCACCAATCACTGCTTTTCTTACTCATGCCGCAAGTGAAAAAGAATCTGCTATATTTAATGATCCAAAAGTTTGTTTCTACTCTGCTGGTAATTCAGGTGGTTCTGGAAGTTCTACTAGTACCAATCCATTTGCTACACCACCTAGTGTGAATATGAAGGAAGCTGAGCAAAACTTTGCTTTTCTGACGGCATTTATGTCTTCATATGAAAACTTGGTGAGTAGTAAAATTGCCACAAGTGAGTTAACTGATGAGGATTATGATCAGATAGATCCGGATGATCTAGAGATCATGGATTTGAAATGGAATATGGCCATGATCGTTCGTAAAGTTAAAAGATTCATGCAGAGAACTGGAAAAGATCTTCCAGCGTTAAACAAGAAGTTGGGTTTTGACAAATTATAGGTGAAGTGTTATAATTGTCAAGAATTTGGGCATTTCGCGAAGGAATGTGACAAACCAAGAAAAGAATACACTGGACCTAGTGGTCAAAGTCAAAATGCCTCTTCACCACGAGGAAGTGATGCTGAAAAGAAACCATCTTCTTCTACAACACAAGCAATGTTAGCAGACGGAACTGATTGGTCACAACGGCTACTATGCAATGATGTGCAAGCAAATTTAGCTATGTTTGGGTTACATGAAGATTGTCAAGATGCTACTGGTAGGGTGATGTCTTCAGATAATGATTCTGGATCTGATTCTGACGACTCTTTCGACAAGCCTTCTGAATCAATGTTTGCTTGCATGGCTAAGATCAATGAGGTTAGTAATTCTATTTCTTTTACTTCATTTGGTAAAGCATCATGTGTTGACTGTAAATCTAACAACTCAAAGTTAGAAGCTTTGAAAAATCAAAATGATAATCTTATAAGAGAAATTGCTTCTCTTAAGGACACTTATCGACAATCTCTGGAGTCTCAAATGAAATCTCGAGAAAAGATTGAAGCATTGTCGATAAGTAACCACGATCTCAAAGCCGAGTTATCTGTGCAAATGACCATTAATGATCAAAAGTTTCAAGAAATCTTGAAACATCGCTATAAGATAACTGAACTTGAGAATGAGGTTCTTGAGTTGAAGAACAAGTTGGGTAAATTTCGAAATTCTTCATTTTTGTTAAATGAAATTATTGAAGTTTCTGGGAAACAAAAGGACTCTAAAAAGGGTATAGTTTTGTAGAAATTCCTCCACCATTTCACAACGACTATAAAATGAATCCTTTTGCTAGAAAGGAAGAAGAGGTAATTTTGAAAGAATCTGTAATTTCAAAAAAATGTTGAATCTGTTAAATCTAAAGATGTTAAAACCCAATCTGTTCCTCAAAAATCTCATGTCCAAAGCAAAAAGGTGTTTGTTGAACACAATGAAGAGGTTATTATCGAGGATGTGTTTCAACCAAAGATTATACACAAGAATAAGAACATTCCTAGTTCTAATCATATTCTGTGCGAACCTCGCGAATTTGAAGAAGCAGTGTATGGTTCACACAAACCTCAAGAGAAAAAGGAAAATTCAAAGAAAGTGAACTCTATGAAGGCAAAGAAGTCAGTTAAACCGAAAATTTCTGATGAGGATTTAATGCATTTCATTAATCCTTCTAGTTATAAGCCATCTGCTGCTAGAGTTTTTAAGTTAATGGGAATGGACACAATGTTCACTGAAAAAGATATTCCAATTAGTATCATTAAGCCTGAGCTAATTGAGAGTGTGTTTTACAATGAAACTTCCAAGGTTCATGAAATTGAACGTGTGTATGCTCAAGCGAAAACATCAGTTCATTCTGATCCATTGACTAAGGCAAAACAATTTTTAAAACAGGCTAAGAAGATTAACTTTGTTAAGTCAACTGGAACAGATACACTAAAAAGTTTTTCAAACAGTTCTAATTTAGATTTTTATTTAAAGAAGAAAGCTGAATTGACTGATGAGTTTGCTAACTGCATGACTAAAAATGTGAGTCATAATCAATCATCTATTCTAATTTCTTCTAAACATCATCATTGGACATGCGAACGTGTTTTTTATGCGGTCAACAAGGTCATGTTGTGAGAAATTGTAATCAGCAAAACTTTCAAAATCTTCATCCTTTTATCAAGGAAAAATCTAAGCCAATTCCAGTGGTTAAGGAGATTTTGAAACGACCTGTGTCATATGCTGATGATACTCATATTTTATTCTCTGATGTGAATCCTCGGAAGGTGTTTCATATCAATGAGACACACAGTCAAGTGAAACCAAAATTCATTCCAACTGAACCTATATGTCAAAACAGGAATTCAAATATTGTTCAGGAAGCATACTTAAGACGAAAGTCTAAGAAGCCAGTAACTTATTCACAAGTGGTTGAACAACAATTGAAAACTGTTAAAGTTAATGATCAAAGAGAAAACTATAAGGTGCCCAAGACTGAGGCCTGGGCTGCCTTTTTGAACTAATCACTTTTGTTTATGTGTAGGGTCCATCCAAGACCGTTTCCGGTGAAAACTGGATCATGGATAGCGGATGTTCTCGTCATATCACCGGAAATCTCGACCTATTAACCAACGTAAGAAATATTCAAGGGGGTTATGTAGCGTTTGCTGGGAATTCTGGGGGCATGATCACACAAGAGGGTGACGTTTCAAATGGTCATATTACATTTGAAAAAGTAAATTATTGTGACAAGGTTGATCATAACTTATTGAGTGTATCGCAGATTTGTGATAAAAAGTACACTACAATATTTACTGACAAAGAGTGTCTTATCTTGAAACCGGGTTTTATTATAACCGAGGACATGGTTGTCATGCGATCACCATGATCAAATGATATTTATGTCTTACACATGAGTTCTAAGATATCAAGATCGATCGAAATATGTTTTGTCTCGAAAGCAACTGAGAAAGACTCGATTCTATGGCATCGAAGAATGGTTCACATTCATGTTAGAAAGATGAATTATTTAATGGCAAATAATTTAGTTGAGGGTGTTTCATTAAAGAACTTTAAGTTATCTGATCACTGTGTTGCATGCAAAAAGAGCAAGCAGAAGAAGAAGACACATCCTTCTAAGTTATTGAATTCCATTAATACTCCTCTTGAACGACTTCATATGGATTTGTTTGGTCCAGTGAATCGTGCGAGTATATCTGGAGACTGGTATTGTCTGGTAGTGACAGATGATTATTCAAGATATTCATGGGTGTTATTTATGAATTCAAAAGATCAAACACCTGTTTTGGTACAAAATCTTATTACTAACATAGAATCATTGTACAAACAAAAGGTGAGGAGAATCCGAAGTGATAATGGTACTGAATTGAAAAACACTATTTTGGATTTCTTTTGTATTCAAAAGGGAATTCACCGAGAATATAGTGCACCTTATGTACCACAACAAAACGGTGTTGCTGAAAGGAAAAATAGAACTCTGATTGAAGCTGCACGTACAATGCTTGCTGATTCAAAGCTTCCTATTCAATTTTGGAATGAAGCAGTGAACACAGCTTGTTATACACTTAATCGGGTTCTAACAGTAAAACGACTCAAGAAGACAAGCTATGAAATATTAAATAACAGAAAACCTAATTTAAAGTACCTGGAACCATTTGGGTGTCCGTGTACAATGTTGAAGAAGGAATCGGGTAAATTTGATGAAAAGGCTATCGAAGGATATTTCTTGGGATATGCGTCTCCAAAGAAAAGAGTATTTAATTTTACATCTGGCTGTGTTGAAGAATGGTACCATGTGGACTGTCAAAAGTACACAACTCCTCCTCAAGGGAAAGGTCCAGACTGGATGTTTGACTACGATAGTTTATTTAATTCTTTTACTCCTTCGGCTGAACACATCGATGAAGATCTGGTTAGAGCATACTTTGAAGAACATTTGAACATTCCAAGCTCTTCAATTTCTAATGCAGTTGAAGTTCAACCAGATGCTCCAACTGAAGACTCCCAAGTTATTCCTCCAGTTGTTATTGACAGTGCTTTTACTTCTTCCGATGATGATCAATCTGAGATTCAAGTTATTGATCTTGATAGTGATAATGCTTCATCTCCCGAATTGGGTGAACATTACACTAATTTATTTGATAATGTTGTTGTTCCTGAAAATCCTACTCTTCGGATTCATGGATATCATCCACAGGACAATATCATTGGAGAATTTGATGTGGGCGTTCATACACGTCATCAAGTTGCTTCGTCAAGCGACAATAACGTATTGTGTGCTTACACTAATTTACACTCTTCAGGAATTGTGAATATTGCTAAATTCAATTGCTTTCTATCTCAAGTTGAGCCAACGACAGCTCGTAAGGCACTTGATGAGCCTTCTTGGATAGAAGCTATGCAAGAGGAATTACAGCAATTTGCACGATTGGATGTTTGGGATTTAATAGACAAGCCTGCTAGAGTCAAAAAAGCTATTCCGACTAAGTGGGTATTTAAATGCAAAAAGGACGATCGAGGGGGTGATTGTCAGAAACAAAGCACGTCTAGTAGTGCAAGGTTTTCATCAGCAAGAGGGTATTGATTATACTGAGGTATATGCTCCAGTTGCAAGATTAGAGTCGATTCGAATCTTCCTGGCTTATGCTGCTTACAAGAATATCAAGGTCTATCAAATGGATGTTAAAAGTGCTTTTCTCAATGGTGAACTACATGAGGAAGTGTTTGTTCAACAACCACCTGGTTTTGAAGATCCTGATTATCCAGACCGTGTTTATCGTTTAAACAAGGCCCTGTATGGTCTACATCAAGCCCCGAGAGCTTGGTATGGCACACTCGCCGACCATCTGACTGATAATGGATTCAAACGAGGAACTGTTGACTGCACTTTATTTCATAAAACTGTTGGTGATGATCTTCTTCTAGTCCAGATTTATGTTGATGATATTATATTTGGGTCTACAAACGACACTTTATGTAAGGAGTTCGAGAAGTCCATGCAAACCAAGTTCGAAATGAGCTCGATGGGAGAGATGAATTTCTTTTTAGGGCTGCAGGTTCATCAGTCTGATAAGGGAATCTTCATTCATCAGACTAAATATGTGAACGACGTCTTGAGCCGATTCAAGATAACTGCCGGAAAAATCCCTTCAACTCCTCTTCCAGTGGGTCACAGTTTATCACCGGATGAATTGGAGGATACCGTTGATCCGACCCTGTATCGTGCTACGATTGGTTCTCTAATGTATTTAACAGCTTCTCGACCCGACATAATGTTTGCTGTTTGTGTGTGTGCTAGGTACAAAGCTAGTCCCCGAGTGACTCACCTGGCAGCGGTCAAGCGTATTTTGCAATATCTACGAGGAAATCCTGACATCGGGTTATGGTACCCCAAAGATAATACTTTCGATTTTACCGCCTACTCAGACTCAGATTATGGAGGATGCAAGATCAACTTCAAATCAACGACTGCAGGATGTCAATTCTTAGGAAACCGGTTTATTTCCTGGCAGTGTAAGAAGCAGACAACGGTCTCTACTTCAACCGCCGAAGCTGAATATGTTGCAGCCTCGAGTTGCTGTTCCCAGGTTCTGTGGATACAACAACATCTTCGCGACTACGGTTTGAAGTTTCTTACTACTCCCATCTTAATTGATAATTCTGCTGCTATTAGTATCACCAAAAATCCCGTACAACATTCTAAAACGAAACATATCGAGATTTGGTATCATTTTATACAGGATTGTTATGAAAAGAAATTAATTGATCTTGAGAAAGTACACACAGATTTTCAAAAAGCCGATCTATTTACCAAAGCGTTTGATAAAACACGTTTTACTTTTTTGCTTGGTTTAAATGGATTGAAGACCCTTGCTGAGATCCTAAAATTAGGATAATTATCTTTTAATTGCTTTATAGATTTAGTCTTATTTTTTTTACGTTTTTAGGTTTTAGGGGGTGAAAATTCTAGAAAATACAAAAAGAATGTGTTTTTAGCTTGTATAGATAAAATCCAAAAACATTAAAAAATTTCAAAATTCAAAAATATTGTGATTTCTGTTCTTTATTTTTTTTCCCTATCTGTTCTTTAATGTTTTTTCTTTGAAATTTAGAAAAATCAAAAACATTTTAAAATTTTGAAAAACCAAAAATAATGTGATTTATATTTTGTACAGAAAAATACGAAAAACCAAAAAGATTTTAGATTATTTTCTCGCTGAAAATTACGTCGGTTATTTAAGTTTATGAAGCATGCTTGCATGTCTTGGTCCTATGATTCACTCGTGAATTGTTGGTTAGCCATTTATTTATACTCTTAGGTTAACTGGGGCGATTAAATTTATCTTTTATTTATTTTTTTTATGCTCCTCAAAATTTTGTGTTTTTTGAAGCAAAAAGGGAACATGATAGTACATTGATTATCTTGACCCCAAATTCAGTAAAAAGTAAGCTTAAAAGACTGCGTGTTTAATTGCATTGGTGCATTGGTAGGTCTTAAAACAACCCAGTAGAGTAAAGTATGTGATATAAACATAAAGAAACGCCAAATTGAAAGGGGTGTTAGTCTCTAGCAAAAGTCTTGGTGAGGATGGCAGAAATGTAATAACCAACCATACTCAAGCCTTATATTTGTTGGTCACCCAAAACTACAATAAAGCAAATAACAAGCGTTAGGATTCTGGACATTGTGTGTCTTTATGCGGCTTAATCATCTGGGTATTCATAAGCATGAATATTTCACCCGCTTTCTAGAGCAAACCCAAAGTCATTAAACTTGATCACCGCTGTACTTCGTACAATTTAAATTACTGACTTGATCAAATTCCGCTGTTAGTCATACAATTTTTCCTCCCTTGCGTGCGTCTTAATACCATTAAGAAACGGGCCCAGGGGATACAATGTATGTAAGCCGACAGATGGACTCGTGCATACTCACTCACAGTAAAAGAAACTTGATGCATTGCTCAAAATTTCTAAATTGGTATCAAAATTTTTGGTCTACAATATAATGGTTTAAGTCAAGTTGGGGTGATTTGGCAAAAATCAAATTAAGCTTGAACCGAGATTAGAGGCTGATAATTTTTTGATATTCTGTGCTCTAATTGAACTATTTAATCAGATCTAAAAATACTTGAATGTGTGTTATTAGACTTATGTGGACAACAATACCAATGACCGACTTATCGCCAGTCATAATATCGCTGAAATATAAAACTATGATGGAAGGGCAATTTGGTTAATATGATTCTCTGCTCAAACTCAACAAAATTACAAAAATATGTACTGCTTTTGATAAAATCATTGAAAAATACAAAAAGATTGTCTATTTTTTAATAGTTCGGATATTCTTCTGTAAATACATTCTTTAATTCTTTTAAATTTTCTCAAAATACCAAAAATATTTTCGTCTTCGTTATACAATATACTTAAATAAATTTTTAAGTTAAGGTTCGGAAATCTGAAACAAGTTTAATGTATTTGGTTGTCGGAATAAAAGGGTTTCTCGATAATTTACTTAATTCATTTATTTAATTTTTATTATTTAATTCTTTAATTTATTCATTTAATTATTTAATTTAAAATTAAATAAAAGGGTTTAATTCGTTAAACTTAATTCGTTATGTATGGATAACGAACTAGGTGATTCTTTAGCGAACTAGCTTCTGGTTCGCTAACCTAATTCGCTTCCGCACTCTGTAACGAATCATCCCTTCGTTATACATATTTAACGAATCATGACACGAATCATGTCTTGATTCGCTACCTTTAATTTAACGAATCACGTAGCGATTCGCCAACATAAGGTAACGAATTGAGTTAACGAATGGGCTACTTCGCTAACTTTAAGTTAAACGAATCGTCTGATTCATGCAAGTTGTGCCTAGGGTTTCGTGCACTGCTTTCTAAGACAAGAAAACGAATAGTATTCCACTGTTCGTCTTCTTTCTTCATCTTTAAGAAACTATTCAAATCCTCTCTGAAATTTTCGATCTTTTCGTTTGGATAATTCAAAGATCAATTTGAGTTTCTAAGGTATAACTGATCTTGGCGATATCAATTTCGTCAAAAATAGTCACGTATTGACTGCTAAATTATGAAATTTTAGGGGTTTAAGGGTTTTGAACCTTTGAAACTCTTTTGTGTATAATTTATGTTATTAATTGTATGATTTTGATATCATTATGATCGGAATCACTTTCCGATACCCTTGGTGGACTCTAATCAATATTTGATTATTGTTTGCTGGGTTAATTATTGTTTATGTTCTTGATATGGAATATATGAAAGTTGAAACGGTGCATCGGATGTTGATTTCGAAAGGATAAACCACAGGACAAACGGATGATTTGTCATATAATCAATCCGGATTATATATGTCCTCCTATTGAGCGCTGGATCCATGATGATTCGGATTCCGAGCGTGAAGGGGGAGAAGGTGGGAACAATGATGGTGGAGACAATGATGGTGGAGATGATGATGATTATAATGGTGATGGTGATGTTGGAGCAGGTGATCGAGCTCTGAAAGAACAACAAGATGCAGTTGAGGCTGCTCTAGCTGCTACCTTGAAAGCTCAGCAAGAAAGAAAACAAAATGAGAGAACGTCATAGAGACCAAGATCTAGCCGCTAATACGATACATCAACACGAAATCGATACTTTAAATATAATACTTTATTGATAATTTAGTGTAAATACATTAGAGAGAATAATAAGTTATGGAGAGGATAACTTAAACTATGTACAAGTTCTCTACTAAATTATGAGCATAAGCTCCCTATTTATAGGCTATTTACAATATACGTTAAATACAAAGACTAAACCGCCTATAACTTATTCGATCGCTACGGACACCAAAACCGGGCACTAACACGAAAGGGTAAGACTGTAGCTACTGGTGAGCCACCAAAGAAGCCCCGTGTGTCTTCTGGGGCTGGTGTAATTATTAGAACACCACCACCTCGTCAATCAACTACTCAAAGCTCGGCGGTGCCGCTGACTACTAGCACTCCGATGCTTACCTTGACCACGACGATGGTGTCACATGAGAGGCTCGGTTTAATTCCTCAAATGACGTTGACCGAGATACCGAGGCCTCCTGCTGTGCTGTCGACTGTTTCTTCCACCACTTCAATGAGACCTCCTCCTCTGCCAACAACTACTCTTCATCTGCCTCCGCCTAGTGATGTCTCTTTCATGAGAATCACTCGGCCTCAAGGACCTATTCAACCAGTACATCCATCTGTATACAATTTGTCACCTGGACGTCAAACGAAAATGTTGCTTAATCTGCTACATTTATATGAAAATCAAATGGCAACTGAACGGTATGTGTTCAGTGCTTATCGGTATGTAGATAAAGAAAGAAAGGATACCGCTGCTGCTTGGATTGAGGCAAATCAGATGACTACCTTCAAGACTGTTTCTAAGGTACATGGTGATATTGTCTCCTGGCTCTATGATTCAGACCTTAAGGTATGTATTGTTAAATGGGAAAAAGGTGTCCAATATTACGAGAGGATAATGGATGTTTTAACACTACCGCGTTGGGATGTACGCACCCTCGCGAGACGTCCATTTATCAATCGTGGGGGTAACCGAACTGCTGAGTGGTTTCATCAACACTTACTGTTCGAGGTCAATCATGGCTTCAAATTCTTCAAGCCCCAGGTCCCAAGACGTAAACGTACTGATGAGATTGATCCAAGGACCGGCTGGAAGAAACTTGTCTTGAAAGTAAAGCCACCAAAGACAATGAAAAGGGTTCATGTGAAGACAATGCCTCAAGATATTTATCTGTCTTTCAACCGTTGGTACTATGACAATCGTACTGGCGAGGCCGTTATTGTTCGTGGTCGAGGACTACAGACTGAGCTCATCAAGATAATCGATCCGATGTGGTTGGTTAATTTATCAGAGATAGACAATGACGTGCTACACAGGAAGCAGATTTTGTTTGAACGCCAAGAAGATTACGACCTGGCTATGCAATTCCAACGTGTCTTTCGTGTATGCCATGAACATGGGATTCATAGTTGCAGAGATTGGCAGACAAAGCGTTTCAAATAAGTTAAAGACAAAGAGCTCAAGACGAGGGGGTGTCTGTTAGTGCACGGTTTTGCGTCTAGAGTCTTTGTATTTATCATTAATGTTTATTTGATATTTAAATGTAATATTTAATGTTTATATTTATCTAATTCGTTAAAGTTATGTCTTGTTCGCTAGGAATGTTAGCGAACTAAGACTAGTTCGTTAAGATTGAGTCTAGTTCGCTAGGGATGTTAGCGAACTACGACATTATAATGTATTCCCTCCTGATTCGTTAGGGGATGTTAATGAATCAGGGGGTGGTTCGTTAAGATAACTTATTAAACGAAGGGGATGCTGGTTCTCTAGGGGATGTTAGCGAATCAGATCGTCTTCTATATATAGTGAACAACTGTTCACTTGTAAAGTGTCGAAGTTTTGAAAGATATAATATTATTAAGAAAGGTTTAAAGTATTTACTCACCCTCAAGCTTCATGTTAACTTTATTGATAATATATACACATACGTAGAACACCGAATCAAGGTTGATTATGAGATAGATCTATAATATTATAACTGACAGATCTGAGATCTGTGTTAATCGGTATTGACTGTTGGTTATTGTTCTAGTTCAGGATCAAACAAATAGAAATCTCCTGGTTTTATTAATTAAATTCGAACGTTAAATAAGTATCTCTGGAATTTATATTTAAAGCTGTACTTTTAAAAGAAAAATAAATTTTAGAAATTACACGGTTTTATCAATTCAACTTGAACATGTATTAATTAACTTTTAAAGTATATTTAATAATTATTATCAAAACAATTGTTTTCTCTTAAAATTTTATTTTCAATGTTTTATAACCCATATGATGGAACGGATTATGCGGACCATCCGGCGATAAGAGTAATTATGGATGCGTACATAATTATCCAAGTCCTCGCATGGAAAGCATAATACGTACAATTATGAGTCATGATTTAGAACCTAAGATGGCTTGGGTAACGGTACAAATGATGAGATGATAAGGACATGGTGGATACACCGCTGGTACATCCTATATATAAGTGCCCTTATTGGATTGTCATTTGAAGCGTTGCTTCGGTTATTGGAAGTTCTATGTTATGATATTTTCCTTAAAAGTTTAATTGATTTCAAAACGATGATGTTTAAGTTTTCCTTAATTTCGGGACGAAATTCCCTAAAGTAGGGGAGACTGTAACATCTCGGATTTTTTGTATTTGTATTCGTTTAAATTTAAACCGATTCGGGAATGCAATTCGGATCTTTCGAACTATTTAAAACTTGTATTTATTGGTATTTAACTTGGTTTAAATTATTTTATAATTTCATAATATTCATTTATGCCAAATAGTTCTTAAAAACCCTTAAAATCAGTTAAAACGGCTAAAAATCGCATTTATAAAAAGTACACGGACTATTTTTGACCCAAATCTCGAAAACTTATGCCCCAAGATAAGTTATATAATATTAGAGGAGGGTTAACGTACAATAATAGGTTATCGTACATTAGTTACACGAGACCCTGCACCACCAGATCCTAATTGCAATTAAAACTACGCCGTGGCATAATTGTAATTAAATCAAAAAATACTTCTCGCACAACAGATCGTCATTTGCTGCAAGCCTTCAACCATAATCAAATCATCCACAAAAACTAAAGCATAATCAAAATCGATAAACCCATTATCGCTATAGTTTAATAATCTTCAAAATGATCAAAAATTGTTGATTTAATCAATAGAATTGATGTGTAGGAGACTTTAGAATCATCAATCGATTATGAAATTGCATAATAATACATTTAATTGAGCTATGATTAGGGTTCACGTTTAAACGTTCTGCACAAAAACTTTAAACGTTCTGGACTTTTTGTACAGAACTTTTAAACTTTTTGTACAGAACTTCTAATTTTTTTGTCTAGAACTTCTAAAGTAAAAAGTTTAGACCAAAATGAAGAAAAAGTTTAAACGTTCTGACAAAAAATGAACAAAAAGTTTAAACGTTTAACTAATACGTTATGATCAAAACTACAAATTTAAACGTTCTGACCAAAACGAACACATTTAAACGTTCAAGTTTAGATGTTCTGTACCAAAACTTTAGAAGTTCTAACAAAAGGTTTAGAAGTTCTGTATAAAAAACTTTAGAAGTTCTATAAAAAAACTTTATACGTTCTGTTTAAACATATTGTACGTTCTATTTAAACGTTCAGAACAAAAATCAATTAAACTTTAAAAAGTTCAATACAAAAAGTTTATACATTCTGTTTATACGTTTTAGGTTAATGTTAATACGTTCAATGTTAAAACCAGAACTCAAACTCAAAGTTGATAACTGAAACTTCAAATTGATGATTAATTGGATGAATTTCTAAGTTTAATTGATCAATTAGTTCATCAATTTCAATTTCAATTGATCAATTTGATAAACTAACATGTGAACAACTTGTGACGGAGGAAGATGGTATTCACGACGGTAACGTCGATGGTCTCGATGGAGAATACAATCGTTGGATGGTGACGAATTGATGAACGATGATAGTGAAGGCGGACGGAATCGATTGGAGCAGTGGATCATAGTTGATGAAATTTACAATATTGCCATCGCGTGATTTTGAAATCAACAGTGTAGGAACTCGCGTACGTAATGTACGATTAGGGATTATTGTATTGGATCTTTTATCAATAATATTATAACATGTCCATTTTCTTACCTTAAATATTAAAAACGAATTTTTATTTTTAATTGGTTCGATTTTGTTAGTAATTGATCATTTTGTTTCCTAATTCATTTTTAGCATGCAAATAACTTATTTTAGGCATCAATTGGGTGAATTAAGCTCCAAGAAAACTAATACAACTAAAATACATGTCCATGTACATAAACCCTTGATCAAGAACGAAATTTACAGCTTATAACATTGATTTAATCATTAAAGACCCATTCGGTTCTTAAACGAGTAAGTTACCATATTTAGATCGATTTAGTGTATCCTATATAAACATATCATTATTTCTCTACCACAAATCATCCCTAAACCCTAAAACACTACTCTCAGCCTTCACCCTCCTCTGAGCCTCCTCGAACTCTTCGGTTTTTGCTTATTGGTTGAATATACGTTCATAACCGGTTGACTTTGCATACGCATGGACTTTTGACTCATCGTTTCCGTTGATTCTTTCACTTAACGGGTAAGTTGTAAACAGATAAATCATTCATATATATTCCCTATTCAATAACCTTCAATCAATTTTGGTGTTTGAAGGGTGTTGACTGGTCAAATCGTTTAAAACTCGTTAAAGAACAAAATAGTCAACTAGTTTGACTTAACGTTTTCTCATACTTCTGGTCGGATTCAACGTTCGGTCCCGAAGACTTTTATCCTCATAACGAAATTTTAAGGCTACCGACCAAAACCCGACTTCCGACTCGCTGTTCGGATTCTGGTCAGTACTAGCTCGCTTAAACGTTTAATTCGACATAACTAGAGTTCTACTCATCCGTTTGGATTGATTCCAGCGGCATTAAGTTCGTTTTTATTTATAGTTTCATATCACAAAGTTTTAGGTTCTGATAAGTTATCTCGTTTGACTCGTATTGGAAGACTCGCTTATCCGTTTACTCGTTTATTCTTAATTATACTCGTTTGCCTTTAATCTAAGGTGATTATTTCACTCCCCTCATTTACTTATTTTTAACCGTTTTGAGGAATTTTACGTTTGTAGATATTTTTATATTATATAGTACTCAACCGCAACTGTTTATCCTTGTGTGTTTATCGGTTTGCCTAACTTGCTATTTGCTTACTTGTTTTATTTGAATTCTATTGCTTACTTCGGCAACTGATGTCCATTTTTATGGCAACGGTTTAGTCCTTGCTTGGTAACCAATGTCCATTTATATGGATTGGTTGAGCCCTTTCTTTATGGTTTGCTTTCTTTATAGTTGTTTGATTGTTATGTGCTATGGCTTATCTGTATATCTCACAGGAACAGTTTGCACTTTTACTTATTATTATATAGTGTCTCAAATCTGGTGTTATACTCACTCAACATTATGTTGACAAAACCTATTGTATTTTTAACGCATATGCAGGTTATCGTGTGATGTGATTCTCAAGCTTGTATTTGAAGAAAACTTAGGTTGCATGCTTGAGAGGGAAGATACAAGAATTAGAATATTTGATTTTGTTTTATTTGATTAAATTTAATTTATGTACTTTGGTTAATTTTGATGTAAATGATTATTTAATTAAATCTAATAGATATTGCCACCTTTAATATTGCATGATAGTACCTTGAGAGCTGTGACAATCAGTTCACGCTCCGGCATTTCCGCCGTAGGTTGGGGTGTGACATGTATGAGGCCCAACCCCCCAAAACCCACACTCTCGCTCATCCAGACGAGGCTTAATCTAAGTGACTCTATCACTTTTGTACTCATGCCACGCTAAGATCTCAAAATGCACTAATTGTACAAGTTCTATCGGAGAATATCAACCTCTTCACCAATCCTTACTTTCTCAGTTTACAAGTGTAAACAAACGTGTTATGCAAGTTATTACACCGAAAGCATTCTAACCTTGGTTAGAAAACTACATAATCTCTTTTTTCTAAAAAAAACTAGGCACACGTTATTTTGGGCATTGTGACCATGAAAGGGACCAAAACTTTACCCCGCCATCTTACCACTTTCCGGTTTCTTTAAACACATTTTTTTTAAAAAAAAAATTCTACTTTTCTGATTTTTTTTATGTTTTCTGATTTTTTATGTTTATTATTATTATTATTATCATTTTAAACAAAATTTTTCAAAACAAACGAAATTTTCCTCATCCCCACACTTTGGATACATTGTCCCCAATGTGCGGTTTTAAGAAAAATGAAACAAACAACTTCTTAAACACATCCTTCTTTTCAACACAACCCGTAATACTTAATTATAAGTATTTCATCCTCCACCCATCCACCCAAAATAAATAAAAACAAAATAATAACAACTATACAGAAATATACAGAACCGTGTTCACCTGGAATCACGAGGCTCAATCAGTTGTAAGGCGGGTGGGCCGGCCCAAAGATAGATGTCATGAAATCTGAGAACTGGCCAATATTAAACGCCCCATCGCCGCCGCTGCTTCATTCTTCTTGTGGTGGTGGTGGTGCCATTGATTGCGTCGGGTTGATCCACAAGGAGTGATGAATAGGTGGTTCAGGATAGCATACCGAACCGTCATACGGAGGTAGATTCGTGTAATCTACAATTGGTGGATCCGGTATAACCGGTTCACTTGCATGCCATTGATCATGCATCCTCCAATTCCTATCATCCAAGTATCTCATATTCATCTCATGCTCTCGCCCATAAGCATTGACACGCTTCCACATCTCTAACCAGTCGTGCTTCTCTTTTTCAGCCCGTTCAGCATAGGCCCCCATGAAGGTCTGATGGTCAAATAATGCGCGCGACTCATCCGAACAATTTTCATACATGGAAGGCCTATGCCTCTCCACCACCTCATTCATTGACCTCACATGGGCCCAATTATTACCATAGGAGTTATAACCAGCCGAATAATCCCAACCCCCGTGTTGGGAACTGCTGCCACCACCCACATCCATGTAACCGGGTTCACCTACCTCTTCCACCTGTTCTATCTCCTCATCCTCATCTCCTTCCACATCTTCTCGAATCACTCTCCATCTTATGTTATCACACAAAAGTACATGATGTCCATCGGTTAGTGTGCAAACCCACCTCGGTAAATCTTACAACTTGAACTATTTGAACCCCTTGGTCATTCCCACCGAGTCTTCATTAATCACACCATGGTTCTTTAGTAATGTTGTGATCAATCGACAATGCGGAATTAACTTCCGCTTATTGCTTTCCCGGCTGATTCAAATGTTATGCATGACTAGATATCGGTAAGAAATAAGGGGCGTCCCTCACATTAATGCGTACAATACGGGAATATCGCAGTTCCGCACTATCGAAATATCTCCCATTCGGGGAATCACACTGTACAAGAAAATAGACACCAATAACTTTGCCTCAATCTTCAGATCCTTTCTTTTAATCTGATCACGCGAACCTCCACCTATTTTAAGAACCTTTTCAAGCACGTTATGCCATTGAGGATGCTTGTCGGGACATTCAAATAAATCTTTGATAGAAGGATACACATATGAGTTGCTTGGTTTGGTGTCAAAAAAAGCGATCTGATTAAATGTGTCAAATGACATTACCACTTCCTGTCCTCCCACCGTTCCAATTAATTTCATGTCATGCCCCTTCTTGTAGGTAGGACATCTTAACGTGGACACCCACTCCTCAATCTCTCTATCGTACAAAGTGTTAGTCTTTTCATCATAACACTTCAGAGCTGCTTCCCATCCTAAATCCTTAAATCTGTCAATTATCCCAAAAGCCTCAAACCCCGGATCAGTTACCTCTTTCTCACACATGTATCCCTCGATTCTATTTCTCAATGTGGCCATCTTATCAATGAGCAATTCGGCTTTCCATTCTAGTGTATATTTTGACAACGCCCCACTTCTCCAAGTGAGTTTTACAGTTTGTACAGACACTCGCGCTTGTTCTTCATGCAATCTTTGCCTTTTTGCTTGGGCAGCTCAACCGCTAGAAGATGATGCCTTTCCCTTTACTTTATCTGAATTTCTAGCCATCTACACACAACAAACAACCCAAACAAACCAAGTTAAGTCAACATAAACTTCCCCACACTTGCTTGTTATTATGGTTGTGGATAATCAACCGTTAATCGAATTACCAACAATTTAACATTTGTTTCAACACATGATTTCCACATTATCATTTAAACAACCATAAGTTTGTAACATTTATCCACTAGCCACAACCATAATGTATAACCATTATACTAATTACTCAAACAAGCAAGTGAGTATATAGAAAAATTATGAACAACTTACAACTCTTTTGCAATATACCATCAATAATGACAATAAATTCCATACCTTGGTGTTATAGGAGATGAAGATGACGAAAGCTTCAAAGTAAACCAAAACCCACAATTTTCGGACTCAATTGTCCAAAGTCGACCAATAAAACAAGAGATTCTTTCAAATGCAATGATATAATCGAAACCCTTGTGAAATTCTAGTCGAAATAGACCCAAAAATTGCTTGAATTAGTTAAGATATGGAAAAATTATGAGGGTTTGAAGCAAGAAGTTAGGGTTTGTGGAGGAAGGATTGTGAGGAAGATGAAGATAAATGGAAGTAAATAATGAAAAAGTAGGTAAGTTATGTGGTGGAGATTGATTAAAAATTGAATTATTCTTGTTATTTAACCTCAAAAACCCGGTCCCCTTTGCTGTCACGAATGAACTGTGGTCCACGGTTCACTTTTTTTTTCAAAATACTAAGAGGAACCAAAAATGATTAAAAACTTATTTACCAAAAATTAAAATTCAAAATTACACTACCCCTATGAAAAACCCGAGTTGTCCCCAACTCGGTAAAGAAAATCATAAAGACTTCCCCACACTTGACTTGGACAAACTCCAAAACGAGAAAGGTAATTTTTAAAACCAATTTTGAATAAAAATTAAATTAACCTATACTAAAATATACAACATACCTTGGCCTCTTAATTCGTTTCCTCCTCCGGTGAGTGTAACAAGTAACTCACCTGGTCCACATCGAGTATATTGATGTCCTTTCCATCCAAGTAAGGTTTAAGCCTTTGATCGTTCACCACTTGTTTCATTTGTTCTTGAACATCTTGTATCTCCACATCACCAAACTGGCCCACTTTTGTGATGATATATGGGCCCATCCACTTGCTCTTTAACTTACCCGGAAATAACATTAGCTTTGAATTATACAACCACACCTTTTGACCCACTTCAAAAGTCCTTTTTCTCAATTTTGCATCATGGACCTTTTTTAGTTTGTCTTTGTAAGCGGAAGCACATTCATACGCTTCATCTCGGATTTCCTCAATCTCATTCAATTTCAACTTCCTCAATTCACCCGCTTCCTTATAATCCACATTCACATTTTTGATTGCCCAAAATGCCCTATGTGCTAACTCCATTGGTAAATGACACCCTTTCCCATATACTAACCGGTAAGGAGTTGTACCAATAGGAGTTTTGTAGGCGGTCTGATATGCCCGCAATGCATCATTTAACTTAGAAGACCAATCCTTTCTATCGACCCGCGCCGTCTTCATCAAAATTTCTTTAATTTGGCGATTGGACACCTCAACTTGTCCACTTGTTTGTGGATGATAATGAGTAGCAATTCGGTGATTCACATTGTACCTTTTTAAAAGTTTCCCAATGTTGAAATTCTTGAAATGCGACCCACCATCACTAATAATAACTCGCAGAATGCCAAACCGAGCAAAGATGTTTGATTGAACGAAATTGCAAACTACCGAATGGTCATTGGTTCTTGTTTCTACCGCTTCTACCCACTTGGACACATAATCGACCGCAACCAAAATATATAAAAATCCATTTGAGTTTGGAAACGGGCCCATAAAGTCAATCCCCCGTACATCAAATATCTCTAACACCAAAATCGATGCAATGGCATTTCATCCCGTTTTGAGATACTACCCAACTTTTGGCAATTCAAGCAATGTCGAGCATACTCACTTGAAACTTTAAAAATGGTGGGCCAATAAAACCCACATTGAAGCACCAGGTAGCCCGTCTTTTGACCGCTAAAATGACCTCCACAGGCCGATGCATGTTCATGAGTTAAAACCTCCAATACCTCAGAATCGGGAATACACCTTCTTATCACTTGATCCGAACCAATCTTGAACAAGTCCGGTTCATCCCAAATATATTGTTTCACTTAGGCCATGAACCGTTGCCTTCTTTTTTTCACTCAATGACTTGGAATAGACATTGTTGCTAAATAATTCACAAAATGGGCATACCATGGTGTGGTCGACACGGCTAACAATTGTTCATAGGGAAACCGTTCATTTATCTCCATCGGGTCATCGACACCCTCCAATGGAATTCGGGATAGGTGATCCGAGACTACATTTTCACACCCCTTTTTATCCCGAACCTCTAAATCGAACTCTTGCAAAAGCAAAACCCACCGAATTAAACGTGCTTTTGCATCCTTCTTCTCCATCAAATATCAAAAAAAACTATGATCCGAATAAACGATCACCTTACTCCCCCAAATATACGAACGAAACTTATCCAAAGCGTACACCACCGCAAGTAATTCTTTTTCGGTGGTTGTATAATTAAGTTGCGCTTCGGATAATGTTTTACTCGCATAATAAATGACCACCGGTTTTTTATCAACTCGTTGACCCAAAACCGCTCCGATAGTAATATCACTAGCATCGCACATAATCTCGAACGGCTTTGACCAATCCGGTGGTTGTAGAATGGGAGCTTTCACCAACTGTTCCTTCAAAACATTAAACGCTTGCAAACATTCATTAGTAAAATCAAAAAGATCATCTTTTAACAATAAGTTACGTAAAGGTTTTGTGATCACACTAAAGCCTTTAATAAATCTTCTATAAAAACTCGCATGTCCCAAAATAGCTTTATTGTTTTTAGGTGGAGGTAAAGATGATATTACCCAGACCTTTGCCTTATCGACTTTCATTCCCCTTTCTGAAATAACGTGACCCAACATGATACCCTCTTGCACCATGAAGTGACTTTTCTCCCAACTTAAAACTAAATTTGTCTCAACACACCTTTTTAAAAAATTTTCTAATTCATTGAGACAAGTTTCATAAGTTGGCCCAAAAATGGAAAAGTCATCCATAAATACCTCAAGTGAATCCCCAACCATATCTGAACAAATACTCATCATACAACGTTGGAATGTGGCCGGGGCATTACACAATCCGAACGACATTCGCCGAAAAGCAAAAGTGTCATACGGACAGGTGAAGGTGGTCTTGTGTTGGTCATCCGGGTGAATAGCAGTTTGGTTATAACCCGAGTACTCATCCAAAAAACAGTAATACTTTTAACCCGATAATTTTTCAATAATTTGGTCAATAAAAGGTAATTGAAAATGGTCTTCAGATGTAGCGGCATTTAATTTACGATAATCAATGCAAACTCGCAAACCGGTGACCAGTCGGGTGGCGATTTGTTCACCGCTTTCATCTTTAATTACCCGTATACCTGCTTTTTTCGGTACCTTCTGTGTAGGACTTACCCATGCGCTATCCGAGATGGGAAAGATAATCTCCGCATCTAACCACTTTATTACCTCTTTCTTCACAACTTCTCTCAAATTTGGATTTAACCTTCTTTGAGTCTGTCGGGTTGGTTTTCCATCCTCGTTGGTGATGATTTTGTGCATAACTATAGATGGACTAATGTCTTTTAAGTCGGCAATTGTCCAACCTATGGCCGCCTAGTTCGTCTTCAACACCTTCAACAATTCTTACTCTTGAGACTCCTCCAAATTAGATGCAATAATGACCGGTAGTGTGTCATTATCCCCTAAAAACGCATACTTTAAGTGACTTGGCAAGTTCTTCAATTCTAATTTCAGTGGGCATTCCAAGGACGGTTTTGTACCCGAATCGATCTCAGGTGGTAGACTTTCAATTTGATGAGTCCATGGTGGTCGTCCTTCTTTTACCGCTAGCACGTCTTGATTTTTCTCTTCCATCCTCAATGCACACAGATGTACCTGTTCAGAAAAATCACAAACACATGCTTCCAAAGCATCTTCCTCATAATCATGCGGTTCACACATGTCAACAATATCTGCCATGAAACATTCATCACCACATAAAGAATTAGATCCGTTAATGAACACATTTAATCTCATTTTCTGATTTCCAAAAGCCATATCAACCATGCCCGATCGACAGTCAATACTAGCATGAGCGGTATTTAAAAGCGGTCGACCAAATATAACATTTTGTTGTTGGGTCAAATCAACCGATGAATAGTCGAAGACCAAAAAGTCAACATGATAGTAAAATTCTTCAACTTTTACTATCACATTCCGCACATATCGGCTAACACAACCGTTGTCTCAACTCGTTTTAAAGGACCAAAATCATATTGGTCATATAACCCCCCCGGAAGAATGCTTACCCTGGCCCCAAGATCAAGTAATGTCCTAGACATTTGAAAATCGCCTACTTGAATGTTAATAAAGGGCGTTCCCGGATCTTGAAGCTTAGGAGGAAGATCTCCTTTAAAAATAGCACTTACCCGCTCAGTTAAATCCACTCGTTTAGGCACTTTTTGTTGCCTCTTTTGATTGCTTAGTTCTTTTAAAAACTTAGCATACTGTAAGGCCCTGTTACCGGTGCCCTACTTTGGACGTTGGATTTACTCATAAACACAGTTCTAAATATCAGAGTTAATTAAAACATTCGCGGAATAGTAAAAACTTTCATAAACATTACAATTAAATCCATAACTTTGTCTTTAACGAACATATTGTCTTTCGAATAAAAATCATTAATTAAAAACGTCTTAGGTCTCCAGATGCCAGACTCTTATTCTTCTGACATGTGCCCCCCGCTCAAGCCAGCTGTCTCATTCTACTCACCTGCGTGCATACCAAAAGTCAGCTACGCTGAGTGAGTTCTAGTTAATCATACCACATACAACACATTCATAACTACATACTTTTGTACATACTTCATACTTTCATATTTGCATTACCATACCTTACATTTTAAAGAGCATTACGCCCTATAACCTTCGCATATATTATTAGGGTATGCAACCCTTTAACCTTCGCATATATTATTAGGGTGTGCAACCCTTTAACCTTCGCATATATTATTAGGGTATGCAACCCTTAACCTTCGCATATATTATTAGGGTATGCAACCCTTTAACCTTACCTCACCTTTCATTATCATATCCATACATTTAATACCATACATATCATAGTCGTACATACTTCCTTATTCACATACACATATCATACATACTACACTATACTTGCCTTAACAATACGTGCAATACCTGAAGGTCGTTCACATAATGTCAAGCATAAATACATAACTATCACAATCGTCATTAAGACATACACTTACCATTTAAGGTAAGCGTATTAACATTCACATCGAGTATGCACACAGCCCCGAAAAGATAACAAGGAAATGGGGCTAGAAACTCACCTGAACACGGTTACGTTCCTCGTTAATTGTTATTCCTTTCTTGAGCTGTGCACGGCTAACTGTATAACAATTACACGTATCAGTTAACTATCGCTATCTATATTGTGTTTCTAGTTCAGTTAAAACCCACAAAGAACGGGGGTCCGGGGGCAGCGCCCCTGGCAGCAGGGTTCTAGGGGCGGCGGCCCCTAGCGGGGTCAAAGGGGCAGATCCCCTGGCTGGGGTTATTTAATTTATTAACACATTTTCCATTAGGATTTTAACACATTTTATTTTCGTTAACTGTCTTAACACATTTTCCATTAGGATTTTAATTTATTATTTAATTCGCTAACTCCTTCGCCATAACAAATTAAGCTAATTTGTTATCTTTTTATCCTGATTTATCTTTTCATCGTCTGATTCGTCCTCTGATTCGTTACCTTATCATAATGAATTGGGTAAATAACGAATCACTTGATACGTTATCTTTCTATAGCGAACTGGCGGGTAACGAATCACTTGATTCGTTATCTTAGCATAACCTAGTTAGTCATTTGAACATAGCGAAAGGGGTGAATAACGAATCACTTGATTCGTTATCTGAACTTAACGAATGGCGAACTAATTCGTTATCTAATCATAACGAATTGCATCAATCTTATCAGACTTTGACTCAGGGTCAAAGTCAAAATTTCCAAGAATAGCAAATAGTCAACTGAAACGGATTTTTGTAATTGAACCTCAAATCTTAACGAAACAACACGATTTTGGTATCCATGAACTCGTAATCACATCGCCTACAAACCTTAACCATCAAATTAGCCACAATTTCGTGTTTAAGGGGTGAGATTTGGGCATATATGTTACGGGTTCTTTAGGTTAGCAATTAACCTATCAATCGTTAATGGTTTTCAGCAAGAATCATCACGTTTGGTTCCTTTTTACCATATGTATACCGATCTAAGATTATCTAAATGAATCCAGACCTAAATGGACAATTCCTAATTATATGTGTACCTTAAATGAGTCGAACTACGAACACGGTTAAGCCTTGATGTTGTTTTGGTTCTTCACAACGATCTAGCACCAACAAATCTCGGGTTTTCAACTTCGGATTTAGGCTCGGGTTAAAGGATAGTCTTGTTTGTGTTTTCTAAGGTGTAGGCTATGGTGTAGAGATGGATAAAAATGGAAAGGTTTAGGGTTTAAGGGTTATTTATACTCCCTTAAGCCCATGGACCTAAGGCCCATTACATCTTTTATTCTATCTTCTAAATTCCAAGCCCATCATCTTATAGAAACCGACACACGACACTTTATTGAAGAAACGATTGGATGGCTTTATCTCTAACTTCATCCTTTTGCATGCGAATTTCATCGAGTTGATTTCTTCGTTGCATGTCTTGTTGCATCACTTTGAGCATCTACATAACTTCATTTCCACTTGATGAACTATGACCCGTTGACCCACTTTGACCACCACCTCCTTGACATTGGAACCCTTGATTATTCTAGCCATGAAAATTACCTTGGTTATTATATTTTTGGCGAGGAACATAATTGCCTCGATTTCCTTGAAAATTCGGGTTAGATTGAGGGGCCGGGTTTCCATATCGAAAATTTGGGTGATTTCTTAACCCGGGGTGGTAGGTGTTGGAGTTCATGTTGTAATTCCTACCACCTCCCCCCCCCTTGAAGTGCATTCACCTCCTCCACCGGTGCTTGACCTACCACACATACCTCCGAAGCATGACCCAACTCGTTACAATTTGTACATACATCAATTACATGATTAGTGGTTTGTTCGTTTCCTTCTTCCACGGCTTGCACTTAGGGGTGTTTATCGGATCAGTTAACGGATTATTTGGGTTATTCGGATTTTAAACTTTTTGGACCCTATCCGAAATCCTATCCTATCCGAATTAGGAATATTCCTATCCGATCCGAATCTATCCGAATTCAATTCGGATCGAATTCGGATAATATCCGAATAATTCAAAATTATTTGAATAATGCGAAATAAACCTAAAAAATTTCGTATTTTTTTGTTCCTAACATTTAATAGTTTAGAATCACAATAAACATGCAAACCGGAAAATATGAATTACTCTTAACAAACCGAAAAATACCACTAAAAACATGTTTTTATTCAGATTAAACGGATATCCGAATAATCCGAACAATCCGAGTTATTTTCAAATAATAGTTTAATAAATATACCAAACCGGAAAATACCACTAAAAACATGTTTTTATTCGAATTAAATGGATATCCGAATAATCCGAACAATCCGAGTTTTTTTCAAATTTCATATCCGAATCCAATCCGAATCCGAATTAGTTATTCGGATATCCGGATTGATCTGATCCGAATATCCGAATAAGAATTCGGATCGGTTTATTTGGGCTTCGATTTCGGTTCGAATTTTGGTTTTTTTCGGATTTCGGATTTCTTGAACACCCCTACTTGCACTTGAGGTCTACCAATCGCCGGTCTTGCTCTTCGTCCGGTTTGGGCCTTTCTCTTTGAATGACTGCCATTTGTTATAAATATGCCCAATCATCTTGTTCATAATTGGTACCAAATGTACCATTCGTGATCGACCTCAAATCTCGTTCATCCTCCATACTCAACCCCTCATGAAAAGCATTTAATAATTCCCAAAGCGCGATACCATGATGAGGACAATTTTTAATTATCATGTTAAACTTCTCGAATGCTTCATGAAACATTTCCCCCGATTGTTGTTGGAAGGTTCTCAAACTTCTTCTCGCATCGTTTGTCTTTTGGGCCGTGTAAAATTCTTCCAAAAATTTTTGTTGCATTTCGACCCAAGTATAAATAGACGCGGAAGGCAAAGTGTAAAACTATCTCTTTGCCTTCTCTTCCAATGAAAACTGAAATAGAACCAACTTAACCTCATCCGATGTAAAACCTTGACCCCCAATTGTGTTGCAAATGGAGTCATATGCCTCCAACTGGAAGTAAGGTTCCTCCATTGCTAGACCCTTATACTTCGGAAGACTTTGAAGTGAATTCGTTCTCACCTCAAAAGTCCTCCCTTGTTGATTGTGAGGAATAACCACCGGAGACGGATTATTAGTAATCACCGGTCCCTAACCATTTCCTCTTGCGTGCCTTCTTGGTACCCCCATTGGTACTCTTGGTTGACCCATTGGCCTATAAACGGGCTTTGGCTGCGCAAATTGTTGTTGAAACTGTGGTTGGGGCATTTGTTGTTGAAATTGTTGATCTTGAGGTTGCCCTTGTGGTCGTTGAATAATCGGTGGTGGTTGAACTTGTTGATTAACAACAACAGGTGGTTGTTGTTGAGCTTGTTGTATAACTGGCGGTTTTTGAACGTGTTGTTGGACAACCGGCGGTGGTTGTTGTTGATTAAGCTCTTGCAACGGATCCGATTGTTGCCATTGACCATAACCAAAATTTCTCTGATTTACCCTTTTGCTACCATCACCTCCCACGTAGTAACCTTCCACGTCATACCCCTCAAATTCCCTGTCAAACCCATATCCGTATCCGTCACCTTGTGATCTTGAATGTTGCATGAAAGGTTGGGGTTGATATTGGTAGCTTTTTGTACATGTTAAAAGGTTGGTTGTTGATGTTGTTGAGATGATGATGCACCAAAGGTAGGAAAAAGGTTGGTAATAGGTGGCAATGTGGATGATGTTGCGTATGTGTATTGAGCAGTGATGGGTTCGGTTGTGGGTGGTGGTTGTAATTCACTTGATGTTGTAGGTATATTAGTAGTGATCGGTGGAGGTGAGTTTGGTGGAGGTGTAGTCGGGATTGTTTGACCTGAAGTAGGAACTGGTGAATCCATGTTGTTGTTTGATGCTGTTGGAGAACGAAGAAGCTTGTTCTCTCTAAGTAAAACTCGGTTTCTTTGAAGTGTTCTGTCAATCCCGGGATCAACAACTAGTGGTGATGACCTGTTAGAGCCTCTAATATGCTTACACCAATAGGAACCTGCACACTAACACAACCACCATAAACCCGAAAATAACACAAAAACTACTAAAGTTAACACACGTTGCGCACTACTCCCCGACAACGGCGCCAAAATTTAACGTGAGGTCAAAGACTCACTCAAAAATAAACCGATTATAACTAATTAGACAGCGATAAGCGGGTTTCGAACACAAGGAGTATGTGGAAAATGTATTACTAAGTAGCTTTATAATTTATCTATATTAAACTAAGTGCAAAAGTAAATTCAAAGAGTTGGTTGTTTGGTTTTGATTAACAAAAAATAGCTAAAGCAATAAACGGGTTTTAAACAATATAAGAAACAATGCTCTCTCCCGATTTCAGGTTTCCAATGTTTATAAAGTTAACGTTTACTTGTGGGAAGAACTACACAAATATAATTCGCGAAAATGCGTTTGGATTTGATAAAAGAGGACAAAGTACTTGGATTATAAAAACTCAAGGTTTTCACTCAATAATCAGTTTAGTATTTTTAACCCTAATTCTCTTATACTAAATCTCGATTGCCTATGGCACCAAGAACGGATAGTCAAGAACACGAATTTATACCATACTAACAATTACAAAACAAACTTACAATCACCATAGTAATATATTCATAAGATCAAAATACTATCCCACAAATAACATAAACGATTAACAAATATCCAAGTGAAAACCTTATAATTCGGGAGAGAACATAAAGAGTACTAGCCCCTCATCATTCGGTTCATCATAGCATAAATCAAAGTATGTAGATGAATCTCCAATCCAATTCAACGATTACAATTACCAAAATAAAGTACTTGCACTCTCCAATTCGTCTCTAGGGTGTTTGGAATAAAATATAGATGAAAAGACATGAAAAAATTACTAAAAAAAAGAAGAAATTCGGCAGTTATGACCCGAACCGTGGCCCACGGTCTACAACGTGAGTCACGATAGATTTCTGGACATACTGGACCGTGGCCCACGGTCTCCACCGTGGGCCATGGTGGGCTTCACTGTCACACCCTCAAAATCCGTTAACGGAGTTTTACCATCAGAGGGTGTGTACTAACAGGATCGGAATCATTAGTTATAATCAAACTCCATATTTAAAGTTTTCAAAACCAACAAGACATCAAGTCTTAAATGAAATGCGGAATCGTAAATTGTAAACCAAAAAGTTGCGCCACATAGGACGACTTAAAACCCAAGTTATCAAGATAAAGATTAAATGAAGTTTTTAAAGCAATAGTGCTTAGAGAATGCATGTCCTATACCGCTCGCCCGCCTCGGCTACCTGAGATAAACATACTAAAAGTGTCAACACAAAGGTTGGTGAGTTCACAGGTTTAAATAATTAAAGCGTTTGCATTTGCGTTTGGTCAATTATATATCAATAGGTAGCTAACCTATCAAGCTTGTATTACTAAGTGTTCGACACCGAAGCTGACTGTTTATCAATTACCTTGCCACCATGTCATCCACGACCATGGTAATGTGTTAGCCAAGATTACACCCACTCGACCTACAATCGAGTTTAGAGTTGGGTGGGGTTTGTCAAACCCAGTAGTACTACTCAATTGTGACTCGCTATTATCCAATACTAACCGGTTCGATGTTATGAAGGACTTTAGTTGGTTTGTTTGCCACTTAGTCTTACAAGTGATATATAAATAATAACAAAATCTAAAACGTGGAGTATGTTATCTCCCCCTAATAAAAGCGTTTAAAAAGAGTAAAAGGGACCGTGAAACTCACTCTTTGCGAAGATAACAAAAAGGATCCGAGAGAGGTGTGCGTCACAGAAAATCCTCACTAGTGCTCTAAAACAAAAATGATATTTTCTAAGTATTTATATTACGAGTGAGTCCCTAGACTCGACACATAAAACTTATGCATGAGATACGTTTCGTGTTTCGTTTGTGAAATAAGTGCGACTCGACAAACACGTTGGTGATAAGCTACATGCGTGAACAAATATAGTGTCAAGTGTTACAATTGTACATTACTAGTAAACTAATTCCCACATGAGATATTAAGTCATACACATAGCAAACATCGATCAACTATACGCTTTTCATGTTAACTTAAGTAATTCAGCAGCTATTTTATCCAGACAGATTTTCACTCAACAAGATTACTCTATTTAATAAATCAATACACGTCAAATAAATCACCAAAAGTCATCACAGAAGCACACTTGAGTTAGGTTTCTAAAAATATTTTTATCGTATACGGTTTTCTCACAATGATCAAAACATCACAGTAAACACACAACAGTCATTATCATGCTCAACAGTATGTTATTTGTTATTCCCGTTACATGGCAAATCCAATTAATACAAGACCAATTGGGTTAGATTTCTAACTCAAAATATTAAATCCCAGAAGTGGAATCAACCCCATTGGTCTTGTCGTTTATGAGATATCTTAATCGCAAGACTGCCTACCAGCAGGCTTCCCAAATCAGACTTGCACAACATATTTGTAAAATAATAAAAACTAACTTTTACTCGTCCAAAAATTATAAACTCAGACTCTTTAGAAACTAGACTAGACCTACTACATCATAGAATCAACAATCACTTCCAAACACAATATCAACATCGAGTTAAAGCCGTTTAAACATGAATTCAAGAACCTGTCCAGCATCAGTTTTCATCAAAACTCAACATACAATTAATCTATGAACAATTAACCATGCAAGCAACCCTCTAGACTCATAATCTATCAACAATAAATAATTTTAACATCTAGGGTTTATGTTTATTATGCTTAATCATGCAATTAAATCAATGAAAGAGGCTAGAGAGAGTGTTTAGTTAACTAGTTAACACCTTAAACCTTCAACAAGCTTGCAAAGATTATTGTATGTGTGTGTGTTGTGTTTCGGCCGATCAAGGAGAGGGAAGGGGCTGCCGTCACAGGGGAGAGGGTGAGAGTGAAAGGGTTAGGGTTTGTGTTATTAATTTTTTTATATAATAATTAATTATATCACATGTTACAACTTGCACCCTCCACTTCTATTTAGTTTAATTCTCGCACAAACTAGTTTATTTTCTCCATCAAATAATGTTACACAATGCAAGCACATAAATATAACACATATTTATACCAAGCACGTGTTTACATTATTTATTGTTTGTTTACCAACGGTTTGAGTCGACTCGTGTGTGTTTCGGTGAAATTCCGAAAGACTACTTGTGTAATAATTGTCATGCGTCATTTAAACCCTAATTAAATGTAATGAGATATGCGTTAATTGGAATGACATAGTTCGTGTGACCTTATGTTTGAATTAACTGAGTTCGGATTAACAGAGTTAACCTGAAATTGACGAGTGTCACATCATTCCTATGTTGAAAGAATTTTCGTCCCGAAAATTTGTGTCATGTCGCGATGTCTGTCTGGAAAAGGCAAAATTTTTCAGTTTGTCACATCATCCCCCTGTTGAAAGAAATTTCGTCCCTAAATTTAATTTATATCTATGGTGTTTTCTGACGGTTTGTCGGCTTTCGCGGTTTTCGTTGCTTGGTCAACCCTTCGAAAAGGTGAGGTTACCTTTTCATCATTTGATCCTCGTGTTCCCACGTGAAATCTGGCCCATGTCTTGAGTTCCGACGAACTTTAATGATGGGTATTTTGTTGTGTTTGAGTGTTTTGGTTTCCCAATCTAAAACTTTGACTGTTTCTTCGATGAAGCGTAACTATTCGTCAACTTGCAATTCGCCCAAAGGAACTGCTTGGGTTTCATCGGAAAGGTATTTCTTCAAGTTGGATACATGGAATACATTATGTACGCCACTGAGTTCCGTTGGTAAATCTAATCGGTATTCTATCGGACTAACGCGTTCAGTTATCCGATATGGGCCAACGTATCGTGGGTTGAGTTTATTTCTCTTTCCAAAGCGAACTACACCTTTCCAAGGTGAGACTTTGAGTAAAACTTGGTCGCCCACTTGGAATTCTAGAGGTTTTCGGCGCTTGTTGGCGTAACTCTTTTGGCGATCTCGTGCTACTGCCATGCGGTTTCGGATTTGGACAATCTTTTCAGAGGTTTCAAGTACTAATTCTGGACCAATGATTTGGCTATCACCCACTTCTGCCCAGCAAAGAGGTGATCGACACTTCCGTCCGTACAATGCTTCAAATGGCGCTGCTTTAATGCTTGCGTGGTAGCTGTTATTATACGAAAACTCTACCAAGGGCAAGTGGGGTTCCCAACTTTTTCCGAAATCCAACACGCACGCACGCAACATGTCTTCCAAAGTCTGAATGGTGCGTTCACTTTGCCCATCCGTTTGAGGATGGTATGTTGTGCTCATATCGAGGCGGGTGCCTAATGCACTCTGTAGTGACTTCCAGAAGTGCGAAGTGAAACGGGAATCTCGATCAGATATGATGGAGACAGGCACTCTGTGTCTAGACACTACTTCTTTCATATAGATGCGAGTCAGTCTTTCCATTTTGTCTGATTCCTTGATCGCTAAGATATGCGCAGACTTAGTCAACCGGTCAACGATCACCCAGATGGTATCGCATCCTGTTGGTGTTTTGGGTAATCCCGTGATGAAATCCATGGAAATGTGTTCCCATTTCCACGTTGGGAGTTCCGGTTGTTGCAACATACCGGATGGTTTCTGATATTCCACCTTGACTCTTGCATAAGTCAAACATTTGATCACGTAGGTGGTAATGTCGGCTTTCATGTTTGGCCACCAGTAAAGTTCCTTTAGGTCATGGTATGTTTTATCTTAGCCAGGGTGAATGGAATATCGGGACTTGTGTGCTTCATCCATCACCAGATTTCTCAAGTCTTCATATCGAGTGACCCAAATCCGGTTTTCGAAATATCGGACCCCGTCCGATTTGGTTTCAAGCTGCTTATCGATGCCCCGCATGGATTCGGATGGAAGGTTATCGTCTTTCAAAGCTTCGAGTTGAGTATCACGAATCTGATCAGGTATCTGGCGTGAATCGTGAGTTGTAATGCTCACACCTGTCTAGGCTTATCGGTTTCTTTTCTGCTGAGGGCATCAGCCACTACATTGGCCTTGCCCGGGTGGTACTTGATGGCACAGTCATAATCCTTAAGTAGCTCGACCCAACGACGCTGTCGCATGTTCAACTCCTTTTGATTGTAGATATGTTGGAGGCTCTTGTGGTCGGTGTAAATGGTAATCTTGGTACCGTACAGGTAATGCCTCCATATCTTAAGAGCAAACACCACGGCTCCGAGTTCCAAGTCATGGGTTGTGTAGTTCTTCTCGTGGATCCGTAGCTGTCGAGAGGCATAGGCTATAACCTTCTCGAGTTGCATTAATACGCAACCGAGACCCTGTATCGATGCATCACAGTGCACTTCAAAATTTCCCGTTCCCTCTGGGAGGGCTAGGATAGGCGTGCTACAGAGTTTTGTTTTCAAGAGTTGGAAAGCAGACTCCTGCGCGTCACCCCAATTGTACTTAGTACCCTTGTGTGTCAATGCGGTGAGGGGTTGAGCAATATTTGAAAATCCCTCGATGAAACGTCGGTAGTAGCCAGCCAGTCCTAGGAATTGTCGCACCTCAGTCGGAGTCTTAGGTGCTTCCCAGTTTTTGATGGCCTCTACCTTGCCTGGATCGACATGGATACCATTCTCATAGATCACATGCCCTAAGAAGTGAACCTCGCGAAGCCCAAATTCGCTTTTCAAGAGTTTAGCGTACAGTTGTTCCTTCTTTAGCAATTCCAGGATTAACCTCAGGTGTTCTTCATGGTCGGTCTTGTTCTTGGAGTAAACGAGGATATCATCAACGAAAACAATCACAAACTTGTCGAGGTACGACTTGCATACTCTGTTCATGAGATCCATAAATACAGCTGGTGCGTTGGTTAAGCCAAAAGGCATAACCGAAAACTCGTAGTGACCGTACCGAGTTCTGAATGTCGTCTTTGAAATATCTTCTTTGCGCACTCTCAATTGATGGTAACCAGATCTCAGATCAATCTTCGAGTAGTAACTCGATCCTTGAAGCTGGTCGAACAGATCATCAATTCGGGGTAGGGGATAACGGTTCTTGATCGTCACCTTGTTCAGTTCCCGGTAATCGATGCACATGCGGAACGTCCCGTCTTTCTTTCGAACAAATAAGACAGGGGCTCTCCATGGTGATGAGCTAGGTCGGATGAAACCTTTATCCAACAAGTCTTGTAGTTGAGTGGACAACTCCGGAAGCTCCGCCGGTGCGAGCCGATACGGGACTCGTGCTATGGATGCGGCACCGGGGGGCTAAATCGATTTGGAACTTGACTTGTCGAATAGGTGGGAGTCCAGGAAAATCCTCCGGGAAGACTTCCGAAAAATCTCGCACAATCGGTATGTCTTCGATCTGCTTCTCCTCCGCGGGTTTCTCGACAATGTGAGCTAAAATCACCGGATGACCCTTTCGTAAATATTTCTGTGCCTTCATGAGGGTGATGACGCTTGTGGTCATGCCGCTCTTCTCGCAATGTATCGAGATGATTTCGCCAGAAGGAGTAGTGATATGAACAATCTTGACATGACATATAATCTCAACTCTATTTTTAGATAGCCAGCCCATGCCGACATCAACATCAAAACTACTAAGCGTAAAGGGTATGAGGTCGATATCGAAGGTATGACCCGACAGTTTCAACTTACATCCCGCTAGTACATGAGTTGTTTCTATAGACTTACCGTCGGCTAATTCAACAGGAAACTTAGCATCTACGGGGTTGGAGTTAAGTCTAAGAGTTTACTAAAGGCTTTTGATACAAAACACCTATCAGCTCCAGTGTCAAACAAAATAGAAGCAAAACAGTCATTCACAGGGAACTTACCGGTAACCACATTCGGATTGCTGCGGGCCTCGCCCGATCCAATGATGAAAGCTCTACCTTTACTACCGCTTCCGTTACTGTTATTGCCTCCATTGCTCTCATTCTACTTCAGTTTTGGACAATCCTTCCTGAAGTGACCCTCCTGACCACACTCAAAGCACCATTTCGTTGTTAAAGGCTGTATAGGACCACCCTTACCTGCTAGGTCTCCCATACAGTCCTTGGCCTGATAACCCAATTTACCGCATCGCAAACACTTGATACGGTCGCAAAGGCCAGCATGGTGATAGTTTCACTTGTTGCACTTTGGGTACTTCCCAGCATAGCCACTCGAACCCTGTCCGCCACCATTGTTGTTGTTGGAACCCTGATTATTGAAGTTCCGAGTGAGTTCGGGTCTACGGTGGTGTTGTTGCTGTGGAGGGTTCGATGATGAGGACCTATCAAACTTTCTCTTTCCATTCCCAGAGTTGTTGTTGTTGTTGTCAGTGCTTGAGTTGCCACGGGTTTTAGAGGTGGAACCTCAAGGTGGTAACGCACCATGTGCCACTGCTTGATTCGTCAGCTTGTGGGCTATTCGGATCGCTTGCTGAATAGTGGTTGGTTTAGAAGACGTAACTATACCCTGAATCTGGGGTACCAAACCATCAATATACATCTCTATTTTCTTAATTGGCGGATCTACCATCCGCGGGCACATCACCGCCAGCTCTTGGGAACGGGTGGTGCAGGCTTCAATCTCAGAACCCACCATCTTTAACGCCCAAAATTCCGATTCCAACTTCGAGATTTCCTCTCTAGGACAATACTCTTCTCGCATCATGTTCTTGAATTCCTCCTAGTTCATAGCATTCGCCAACTCCAATCCGAGTATTAGCACATTGGAATTCCACCAGGTGAGGGCTGAATCTTGCAGTGTTCTAGCAGAAAACTTGACCCTGCTGGCTGGTGGACAGTTACATATCTCAAAAGTTGACTCCGTCTTCTCGGTCCAACGCATGAAACCTATGGCTCCCTCAGTGCCGTCAAACGAATTGGGTTTACAACCTTGGAAATTATTGAAAGTACAGACTCCGGCTTGACCTCCGGTCCTGCTGCGTTCGGATCAATTTGCGCCTCTAGTGTCTCGCAACGATCTAGAGATATTGCCGCATGGCCTCTTGCGTCTCTAACTTCATTATGTAAGTCTATCATCTCTGATTATATCTTGATCACCAGCTTCATTAGCTGAACATGAGCTTCCTGAAATTCCTTCATGGCTTTAGTCAGGTAGGAAATTCTCTTCCTAGCCTCAGCTCCGTCCCCTATCAATCCAGTAACATTCGCTCTCGTCGAGTGAATGATGTCAACTTCATGCTCTAAACAGAAGGCGAGAGCTGCGAAAGCGCGCTCCATTGGTAGGGTTATGGGTGGCAGCGTGTTGAAGGATATAGGACAGCCCGGGAGAGGTAGTGGTGGAACTTGCTCACGATAAACCAAACGCTCGATCGGACTCGGGTACTAACTCCAGTTACCGTTGTCTTCATACATGTGTCCAAATGGGCGATGCCTCTTCGGTGCAGGGGCTGCTAGTGTCGGGACTACTCGGCGTGGTGATGAGTCGGGTAGCTGCGGTTCTTTTCAAGGGGCATGAGACACCCGGTCGATGATGATGATGATGATGGCGTCGACATCCCTACGGGATAAGTCGTCTATGGGTTTCGCGCATATGAGTGAATGAGGTAAAGAGATAAAGAAAACGAATAACTAAATATATAATACATATTTATATATGCAGTGCGTAAGATCATAACTAATAGGTCGTTTCGGTTATAGTATAGTATGAATGCAATTCAAGTTTGCTATGACCAATGGCTCTGATACCAATCTGTCACACCCACAAAATCCGCTAACGGAGTTTTACCGTCAGAGGATGTGAACTAACAGGATCAGAATCATTAGTTATAATCAAACACCATATTTAAAGTTTTCAAAACCAACAAGACATCAAGTCTTAAATGAAATGCGGAAGCGTAAATTGTAAACCAAAATGTTGCGCCACATAGGACGACTTAAAACCCAAGTTATCAAGATAAAGATTAAATGAAGTTTTTAAAGCAATAGTGCTTAGAGAATGCATGTCCTATACCGCTCGCCCGCCTCGGCTACCTGAGATAAACATACTAAAAGTGTCAACACAAAGGTTGGTGAGTTCACAGGTTTAAATAATTAAAGCGTTTGCATTTGCGTTTGCGTTTGCGTTTACGTTTGCGTTACCAGATAGCGTTAGGTCAATTATATATCAATAGGTAGCTAACCTATCAAGCATGTATTACTAAGTGTTCGACACCGAAGCTGACTGTTTATCAATTACCTTGCCACCATGTCATCCACGACCATGGTAATGTGTTAGCCAAGATTACACCCACTCGACCTACAGTCGAGTTTAGAGTTGGGTGGGGTTTGTCAAAACCAGTAGTAATACAAGTGAAGGACTTTAGTTGGTTTGTTTGGCACTTAGTCTTACAAGTGATATATAAATAATAACAAAATCTAAAACGTGGAGTATGTTATCTCCCCCTAATAAAAGCGTTTAAAAAGAGTAAAAGGGGCCGTGAAACTCACTCTTTGCGAAGATAACAAAAAGGATCCAAGAGAGGTGTGCGTCACAGAAAATCCTCACTAGTGCTCTAAAACAAAATAGATATTTTCTAAGTATTTATACTACGAGTGAGTCCCTAGACTCGACACATAAAACTTATGCATGAGATACGTCTCGTGTTTCGTTTGTGAAATAAGTGCGACTCGACAAACACGTTGGTGATAAGCTACATGCGTGAACAAATATAGTGTCAAGTGTTACAATTGTACATTACTAGTAAACTAACTCCCACAAGGGCAATTAAGTCATACACATAGCAAACATCGATCAACTATACGCTTTTCATGTTAACTTAAGTTATTCAGCAGCTATTTTATGCAGACAGATTTTCACTCAACAAGATTACTCTATTTAATAAATCAATACACGTCAAATAAATCACCAAAAGTCATCACAGAAGCACACTTGAGTTAGGTTTCTAAAAATATTTTTATCGTATACGGTTTTCTCACAATGATCAAAACATCACAGTAAACACACAGCAGTCATTATCATGCGCAACAGAATTTTATTTGTTATTACCGTTACATGGCAAATCCAATTAATGCAAGACCAATTAGGTTAGATTCCTAACTCAAAATATTAAATCCCAGAAGTGGAATCAACCCCATTGGTCTTGTCGTTTATGAGATATCATAATCGCAAGACAGCCTACCAGCAGGCTTCCCAAATCAGACTTGCACAACAGATTTGTAAAATAATAAAAACTAACTTTTACTTGTCAAAAAATTATAAAGTCAGACTCTTTAGAAACTAGACTCGACCTACTACATCATAGAATCAACAATCACTTCCAAACACAATATCAACATCGAGTTACAGCCGTTTAAACACGAATTCAAGAATCTGTCCAGCATCAGTTTTCATCAAAACTCAACATACAATTAATCTATGAACAATTAACCATGCAAGCAACCCTCTAGACTTATAATCTATCAACAATAAATAATTTTAACATCTAGGGTTTATGTTTATTATGCTTAATCATGCAATTAAATCAATGAAAGAGGCTAGAGAGAGTGTTTAGTTACCTAGTTAACACCTTAAACCTTCAACAAGCTTGCAAAGATTATTGTATGTGTGTGTGTGTTGTGTTTCGGCCGATCAAGGAGGGGGAAGGGGCTGCCGTCGCAGGGGAGAGGGTGAGAGTGAAAGGGTTAGGGTTTGTGTTATTAATTTGTTTATATAATAATTAATTATATCACATGTTACAACATGCACCCTCCACTTCTATTTAGTTTAATTCTCGCACAAACTAGTTTATTTTCTCCATCAAATAATGTTACACAATGCAAGCACATAAATATAACACATATTTATACCAAGCACTTGTTTACATTATTTATTGTTTGTTTACCAACGATTTGAGTCGACTCGTGTGTGTTTCGGTGAAATTTCGAAAGACTACTTGTGTCATGATTGTCATGCGTCATTTAAACCCTAATTAAATGTAATGAGATATGCGTTAATTGGAATTACATAGTTCGTGTGACCTTATGTTTGAATTAACTGAGTTCGTATTAATGGAGTTAACCTGAAATTGACGAGTGTCACATTCACGGTGGAACAGAGGCCACGGTACGGTGGCCTCTGTCCACTTTTGGCATATTGGACTGTGGCCCACGGTCTCAACCGTGGGTCACGGTGTACTTCAGCCTTGAATTCCCATTTTCACCTCTTTTGACCTTTCTCTCTTTCCGGTTCCTTATGTTTCTTCGTTATACGCCATAATAGCCCTGAAACCTCCCTTGTACCTACAATTCACCGAACACACCGTAGTTATCTAATTCCACAAGATAAACCATTTAAATACATGATTATTACAGTCTTAAATCACTTAATGGTTGTCCCATGGACCACTCGTCACGCTTGCAGTAAAAAGTTTCATTATAAACCATAACATGAGACTCTCGATTCTCAACAAGTTTTCTCCTATTAGACAGCTTTCGGTTTCCGATACTCGCTTTGCCTCCATCATTGTGATGTTAAAGAGATTGAAACTTATCAAAAGGGGTCTTCAAGTTACGGTTATAAGCGAAGAATGGTCTTCTTATAGAGAAGATGACAGTGTGAAAGAAAACTTCGTTAAAGAAAATATTATGGATGATGAATGGTGGGAAAAAGTATCATATATTCTTATTTTCACTAGACCTATATACGAGATGATTAGAGTTTGTGACATAGACAAACCATGTTTACATTTGGTGTATGAGATGTGGTATTCGATGATTTAGAAAATAAAGATTGAAATCTACAAGAAAGAAAAATGTCGGATGTCTGAATTAAGTCCCTTTTTATGATGTTGTGCATGATATTTTACAGGCTTGATGGGCGAAGAATAGGACTCCCCTACATTTTTTAGCGCACTCTTTAAATCCAAGGTTTATGATTTTAAACTATATGATTGATTTCTATGTATGTTTTGACTTTTGAATGTTGTAGATATTATAGTGATACATGGCTAATTGAGGATTCTAATATAATTGCTCCACATACGGACAGAGAAATTTCACAAGAAATGATGAAATGTTTTCGAAGGTTATTTTTTAATGATGATGAGTATAACAAAGTTTCTTGATGAGTATGCAAAGTTTCAATGAAGAGTGGTCCTTTTGAGGATTTAACATGCATTACGCAGATGGGTATTATGGAACTCAAGAATTGGTGGATTAACTTTGGTGCTCAAACTCCTTTTCTACAGACTATGATTTTTAAATTATTTGGACAACCTAGTTCTTCTTCTTGTGCTGAGCGTAATTGGAGGACTTATGCATTCATTCACTCGCTTAGAAGGAATAAATTGACTACAAGTCGTGCTGAAGACTTGGTTTACTTCCACAATAATCTTCGTCTTTTGTCAAGGAACCCGAATGATGATGTAAATATGTGAGATGTGGATGAAGATGCTTTTGATTCAATGGAAGATGTTGGGTTTTTGGAGGTTGCCGATCTCTCGCTAGATAAACTGGAGGTTGAAAACGATTTGATTATTGATAAATGTTAATTAATATAAACCTATGGTTGATATAGTTTTTTTGGAGTTTGAACTTTATATCAATATAAATCTATTTTGGACTTTGTTTAATGTATTTGTATTTTTTATATATATTTTTTTGTCGTACACTTCCCGTACCCGTTTCTTAGATTTTTGATTTTTGTCGTTTCCCGTACCTGTATCGTCCCCGTATCCTGGTCTCGTACCTATAACAAACCAAAAATTAAATAAAAGGAAGAAAGAAATGGAGAAGGAACCACCTTAGTATAAATAGGTTTGTAAACTCTTGTCCCACATCGCTAGATTAACAAACTCGTGAGCTCTTTATAAGAAAGGAAATTTCTATGATAATGTTCTTATAAGGCATATCACACCTAGTGGTCCTAGCGAAGAGTGCGAAGCACCCGCACGCGCACGGGCTCGGGCTCGGGCGAAGTGCGATGGGCGCAATGTGGCGCTTTGATGGCGCACTTTGGGCCGCCTTAGTATTTTTGTTGAAAATTAAGAAAAATAAAATAAATAAATAAAGCGATGCGAGCCGCTTAAGGGCCGCCTTAGTATTTTTGTTGGCAATTAAGAAAAATAAAATAAATAAATAAATCCTTCCAACGCGATACGCGACGGGTTCAGATTACCCATCGCATACCGCGACGTGGAGGTTACGCAGTGGACACGTAGCCTGCCACGTGGCGTGCCACGTAGCAGGCCTAGGGCTGACTCAGGGAAGCTACAAGATGCTTCGCGGTACTCGACGGCTTTCTATTTATGGCCATCGCGTACCGCGATGGGGTCCAAAACCTACTATAAATAGAAAGGCAATGAGACGTTCATTTCTTGCTCAAAAACTTCTGAATTCTCTCTATTTTCACACACATACATAATATTAAGTAATAGTATAATACCGAGACATAACGATACCCTATCCGATCGAAAGAAATATACACGAATCCGAAATTTCTGCCTGTTAAGGTATGACATTGTGCCATCGTGTAGAATTTCTACTCTCGTGATTATCGTTATGATTATTGGTTTTATACTAATCTAGTTATACTACATTGTATTTATCCTAGGTTCTTAATACCAGGAGGTGTTCTTTAATTGTAACTTGCAAGGTGAGACATTCGAGTTTTTTTGTATCACTCACATTTGCGTGAGACAACTATTTTTTCCGAGATTGTCATGATGATTTCAAAACCTATAAAACTCATGGCAAATGGCCTAAATATTTTTAAAGTATTTTAAATACATTACAGTGATTAAGTCTCTGTAGACTTATGGGATGGTTATTAGTGATATTGTGGGGTTTTGTATACAAGGCTTGCCTACTGGCTATTACACGTTACTTATTGGACAAGTGTTAGCCAATAAGTAATATGACCACAGTCATAGATACGGTCGAGTGACAAGTACCTTTCGGTAATTTGTAAGCAGGCAGATGTAAAAATGTCTTAATGTTTTAACTGTAAAAATGTGTCATTTACAATTGAATGTACTCACCAGTATTTCTTGCTGATCAAATATTTAAAACATGTTTCAGGTGACTTATTAAAGACAAAGGAATGATGCATGCGGGCTTCCAGCTTAAATAAGTGGCTTGTCTCCAGAATAAAGAAACGTGTTAACAGCATGAGTGAGCTAGTTGAAGCTTTGAACACATATCCGTTAACTCCACGGATATAGAAGAAGGAGAAGCTAGTCAACAACAACCTAAACCTATGATCTTTCAAACCCTACCTGTAGAAAAACCAAAGCCTAAAAGAATTAGAAGGCTCAGAGACTGGCAACAAAGATTGAAAAGAAATAAGAAAAGAAAAACCACAGTAACCAACTCAACCACAACCCAAACAACCAATTCAACCACAACATGAACAACCAATAGAGCCACCACCAACTTTACCACCACCCATGTCAACAATACAAATGGAGGAGAGACTAGGCAGATGCCTAGATGAATGTGAAATCTTTCAACCCATAATCAATGATATAGGTTCAGGAAGTTCCAGCAACCCTAATATGCCATCCTAGGACCCAAATTATCCACTGCTCCCTGATGATATTATCAGCCAAGCTCAAATGGAAGAATGGTGGACCAATGATTGGCAATACCAAACAATGATGAATAACCCATATGCACCGTTCCAGGCAGAAACCGCAAACTACCACACCATGACACCGGAGATGACGACAGAGCTCCGTCACTATGGGGAAGAATTGGTATATCATGCCAATAGACTGAGGGATGTTGGGGAGACCCTACTCTGGAAGTTCTACGACCGAGATCCTTATACATAAAATTATATATATAATATTTATATGTTCATTATCGTATTTTTTTTTTAAAAAAAAAAGAGTGTATGTATGTAACAAAGGTGTGTAGATGTAAAATATAGTGATGCATATATATATATAAAAGAGTAAATGTCACAAAGATCGACGATTTTGACATATTTTGTGCCTATGTGTTTATGTATTATTGAAATCTTGTTTACCTTATTATTTGATCACGATATTAATAATTCCTTTCTTATATGAAATTCAGATGTCAAACGAAGCTAGTTCTAATCACGAAAACGAGCATAATCACGAAAATGAGAATAATCATGAAAATTCCAATCAAGAAACTCGTCTGAATATGAATGCTATTGAAAATATGATAGCTCAGAAAATCGCGGAAGCAATTCCTTTAATTGCTGATGCTATTAAGCAACCCATTTATGTAATTAGGCATAAGACCGAGAGTAATAAGCGAAAGTCTAACACTGTGGCTAGTAACCGTGTGAATGGAGGAGGTAGAAACCCACTACCCAAAAAGCAAAAAGTTCGCGGTTGTACTTACAAGGATTTCTTGGCTTGTAAGCCAACCGAATTCTCTGGAAACGAAGGATCAATTGCAGCATTACGCTAGTTAGAAAAGACGGAAGCCATTATAAGAATCAGCAAGTGTGCTGAAGAAGATAAAATATTATATGCTTCTAATCTCTTCTTTAATGAAGCAATAGAATGGTGGAACACAATCCTCCAGTCAAAGGGAAACAACGTTGTTTATACCATGACCTGGGAAGAGTTTAAAGAGATAGTAGAAAGGAAATTTTGTCCTCCTCATGAAAGAGAAAAGATTGCTACTATGTTCCTAAATCACAAGATGGAGGGTGTGAAATGTCGTGAGTATACGACAAAATTCTTCGAATATGCAAGAATGGTACCGGCCTTGGCTTCTCCAGAGTCAGTACTAATTTCTCGTTATATTTGGGGATTAGTAAGTGAAATCCGCGATCTGGTAAAGTCAGCTAGACCTCAGACTATTGAAGAAACAGTTGAGCTAGCAAATACCCTGACAGACGGATTAGTCCGAACTTAGGAAGAAAACAAAAAGAAAGATCTAGCCCAGAAGATTACCCAGCAGTTTCAGAAGAAAGGAGCAGGGCAATCCTATGCTCATCCCTTCTGTAGAACTTGCAGAAAAAGGCATTCAGGGAGATACGCTTTCAAGAAAACTAAGTGTTGCAATTATTGCAAAATGGCTGGACATACGGATGAAGAATGTAGAAGGAAAAAAAGTCGTGTTTGCTACAACTACGGAGAACCTGGCCACATCTGTCTAGAATGTCCAAAGCTTATAAAGGCGCCTGACAACAAAGCAAAGAACATAGATGGACCTAAGAAGAATGCACGAGCCTTTCAGCTTACTGCACATGAAGCAGCAATGATTCCGGACGTCATTGCGGGTACGTTCCTTATTAATAACGTTTACGCTAAAGTATTGTTTGATTCCGGAGCAAACCAAAGTTTTATTAACACGAAGTTTTGCCAAGCCTTAAATCAACCATTAACCAAACTCCATCAAATCTGCATGGTAGAAATGGCCGATGGCAATTCCATTCATATCCATGAAGTACTTCAAGAAGAATACATAAACTTACTAGGCCACCAGTTTAAAGCAAATTTACTCCCAATGAATCTGGTTGGATTCGAAGTTATATTAGGGATGGATTGATTAGCAGCCAATCATGCTCAAATTCTGTGTAATACAAATTCTGTTGAGATTCGCTCACCAACAGGAGAGATTGTTACAATCCAAGGAGATAAGATGCCCAAGCCTAGAAAGTTCATATCAGTAATGAAAGCGGCAAGCTATCTAAGGAAACAAGGCGTAGTATATATGATTTCTGTAATCATTAACGCCAAAGGAAAAGAGCTAAAAGAAATTCCGGTAGTATTGGAATATTCTGATGTCTTTCCAGAAGATTTACCTGGACAACCGCCTGATCGAGAAATTGAAATTAGAATCCATATAATATCAGGAGTAGCGCCAGTTGCTAAAGCACCATGCCGATTAGCGCCAACAGAGATGTTAGAATTAAAGAAGCAATTAGATGAATTTCTAAAAAATGGTTTCATACGACCTATCTCATCACCCTGGGGAGCACCATTACTGTTTGTCAAAAAGAATGATGGGTCGATGCGTATGTGTATCGATTATAGAGAATTGAATAAAGTCACAATTAAGAATCGGTATCCTTTACCGAGAATTGATGATTTATTTGATCAACTCCAAAGAGCTCAACATTTTTCTAAAATCGATTTACGCTCAGGATACCATCAATTAAAAGTGCAAGAAGAAGATGTTCCTAAAACAGCTTTTAGGACAAGATATGGTCATTATGAGTTTACATTCATGCCATTTGGTTTAACCAATGCACCAGCTACATTCATGGATATGATGAACCGAATATGTAAACCATATTTGGATAAATTTGTAATCGTTTTTATAGATGATATACTTATTTATACCAAAACCAGTGAGGATCATGTTAAACATCTTCATACACTTTTGACACTATTGAGAAAAGAGAAGCTTTATGCTAAATTCTCAAAGTGTGAATTATGGTTACAAGAAGTACAGTTTTTAGTACACTTGATTAACCATGAAGGTATTCACGTGGACCCTTCCAAAATAGAAGTTATTACTAATTTGGAAATTCCTAAAACTCCTACCGAAATTCGAAGTTTCTTAGGATTAGCAGGATATTATAGACGCTTCATTCAAAATTTTTCCTGAATTGCAGTTCCGTTAACCAAGTTAACGTGTAAGAATGTTAAGTTTGAATGGGGACCTAAGCAAGAAGAAGATTTTATAACTTTGAAGCAAAAATTAACAAATGCCCCAATCTTGCGCTACCAGAAGGAACTGAAGATTTCACAGTCTGTTGTGATGCTTCTAAATTAGGATTGGGATGTGTACTAATGCAACGTGAGAAAGTCATTGCTTACGCATCTAGACAATTAAAGAAGCATGAAGAGAATTACACAACACATGACTTAGAATTGGGAGCAATAATTTTTTCCCTAAAGATCTGGAGACACTATCTATATGGTAGTAAGTTTATTGTATTCACGGATCATAAAAGTTTAAAATATATGTTTGGGCAAAAGGAGCTTAACATGAGGCAAAGACGCTGGATGGAAATTACTAGCAACTATGATTGTGAAATCCTATACCGTGAAAGTAAGATAAATATAGTAGCCAATGCATTAAGCAGAAAAGAGCATGAGAAACCTAAAAGAGTGCGAGCTCTAAGGTTAGAACTTTAAATCAATTTAATTGATAAAGTAAAGAATGCTCAGATTCAAGCAATAGAAGAAAATAATATTGCTAATGAGAAAAGAAATGGTACCATTGATATACTTGTCAAAGGAAATGATGAAATTCTCCGGATGGGGAACAGGATCTGGATACCAGTTATAGAAGGATTACGAAAAAAGATTCTCGAAGAATCCCATAAGTCCAAATACACAATGCATCCTGGAAGAGATAAAATGTATCAAGATTTGAAGAAAATCTATTGGTGGATAGGAATGAAAAAAGGACATAACTAGTTATGTTTCAAAATGCATAACTTGTTCACAAGTTAAAGCAGAACATCAAAAGCCATCAGGATTACTTCAACAATTAGAAATGCCAGAATGGAAATGGGAATTAATAACAATGGATTTTGTTACCAAATTACCTACCACAAGAAGAGGTAATGACACAATCTGGGTGATTGTGGATAGATTAACAAAATCAGCTCATTTCATATCAATGAAAGAAATTTTCAAAATGGAACAATTAGCTAAGCTGTATGTAGACAAAGTTGTCTCATTACATGGAGTTCCATTATCTATTGTATCGGATCGGGATAGCCGTTTCACTTCTTATTTTTGGAAAAGTTTCCAATTAGCTATGGGAACAAAATTAAACTTGAGCACGGCATACCATCCACAAACTGATGGTCAAAGTGAAAGGACCATACAAACATTGGAAGACATGCTAAGAGCATGTGTAATAGATTTTGGTGGAAATTGGGATGACCATTTACCACTAATAGAATTCTCATATAATAACAGCTATCATACAAGTATTAACGCTGCCCTATTTGAAGCCCTTTATGGACGAAGGTGCAGAACTCCAGTATGTTGGGCAGAAATAGGAGGAAAACAATTATCAGGTCCTGAAATCATACAAGAAAGTACTGATAAGATAAATCAGGTTAAGGAAAGATTAAAGACCGCACGAGATCGTCAGAAAAGTTATGCGGATCATCGACGCAAACCATTGGAATTTCAAGTTGGAGACAATGTGCTACTGAAAGTATCTCCATGGAAAGGAGTAATCCGATTCGGTAAGAGAGGAAAGTTAAGTCCACGATTTGTTGGACCATTTCAGATTCTCAAACGAATTGGACCAGTAGCCTATCAGCTAGAATTACCAGAGGAAATGTCAGGTATACATGATGTATTTCATGTAAGTAACTTAAGAAAATGTTTAGCTGACAAAACATTTGAAGTACCCCTTCAAGATATAAAGGTAAATGAAAAGTTGAAATTCATTGAGAAACCTTTGCAAATTGAAGATAGAAAGATCAAGAATCTCAAGCATAAAAGAATAGTTCTGGTCAAAGTGAAGTGGGATTCAAAACGTGGACCAGAATATACTTGGGAATTGGAATCTGAAATGAAACGGAAGTACCCACACCTATTCCAATCAAATCTCGAGGAAGAGACTCAAAATAAGGAGGGGAGACTATAACAAACCAAAAATTAAATAAAAGGAAGAAGTAAGGAAATGGAAGAAGGAAATTCCATCCCACATTGGTGGAGGAAAGAAATGGAGAAGGAACCACCTTAGTATAAATAGGTTTGTAAACTCTTGTCCCACATCGTTAAATTAACAAACTAGTGAGCTCTTTAAAAGAAAGGAAATTTCTATGATAATGTTCTTATAAGACATATCACACTCAGTGGTCCTAGCGGAGGGTGCGAAGCACCCGAACGCGCACGCACACGCGCACGGGCACGGGCGAATTGCGATGGGCGCAATGTGGCGCTTTGATGGCGCACTTTGCACTTCGCACGCTCGCATCGCCGAGGGCCGTCTTAGTATTTTTGTTGGCAATTAAGAAAAATAAAATAAATAAATAAATAAAATAAAACAAAAATCCTTCCAATGCGATACGCGACGGGTTCAGATTACCCATCGCATACCGCGACGTGGAGGTTACGCAGTGGACACGTAGCCTGCCACGTGGCGTGCCACGTAGCAGGCCTAGGGCTGACTCAGCGAAGCTACAAGATGCTTCGCGGTACGCGACGGCTTTCTATTTATGGCCATCGCGTACCGCGATGGGGTCCAAAACCTACTATAAATAGAAAGGCAATGAGACGTTCATTTCTTGCTCAAAAACTTCTGAATTCTCTCTATTTTCACACACATACATAATATTAAGTAATAGTATAATACCGAGACATAACGATACCCTATCCGATCGAAAGAAATATACACGAATCCGAAATTTCTGCCTGTTAAGGTATGACATTGTGCCATCGTGTAGAATTTCTACTCTCGTGATTATCGTTATGATTATTGGTTTTATACTAATCTAGTTATACTACATTGTATTTATCCTAGGTTCTTAATACCATGAGGTGTTCTTTAATTGTAACTTGCAAGGTGAGACATTCGAGTTTTTTTGTATCACTCACATTTGCGTGAGACAACTATTTTTTCCGACATTTTCATGATGATTTCAAAACCTATAAAAATCATGGCAAATGGTCTAAATATTTTTATAAGTATTTTAAATACATTACAGTGATTAAGTCTCTGTAGACTTACGGGATGGTTACTACTGGTATTGTAGGGTTTTCTATACAAGGCTTGCCTACTGGGCTATTACACGTTACTTATTGGACAAGTGTTAGCCAATAAGTAATATGACCACAGTCATAGATACGGTCGAGTGACAAGTACCTTTCGGTAATTTGTAAGCAGGCAGATGTAAAAACATCTTAATGTTGTAACTGTAAAAATGTGTCATTTACAAATTACCAGTACTCACCAGTATTTCTTGCTGATCAAATATTTTAAACATGTTTCAGGTGACTTGTTAAAGACAAAGGAATGATGCCTGGGGGCTTCCAGCTTAAATAAGTGGCTTGTCACCAGAATAAAGAAACGTGTTTTGTAAATTAGGGTTTAACCCTATAAAACTTATGTTTATATCAAAAGGGATTAAATTCCCGATTTTATCATAATAATAATCATGGTGTTTTTATAACTTTGATCATTTTTCCTAACTACGGTTCTGATGAATTTTCCGCTGCAAAATAATTTAATAAACACCGATACCACCAATCAATGTTCATGGCTCCCCTCCCGGGGTATAGGGGCCGGGGGCTGTAACAGTACCCGTTACCATGCTATTTGTCAATCGATGACCTTTAACCTTGAAAGTTTGACAACTGGGACTTAAGATTTCAACCGGTCCATAGTCGAAACCTTTTCGACTTGGTATTGACCTGTCGAGCGAGACTTTAGTTTTCATGGAAAAGACATAAATGTGTGTTATGCAACAGTCCACGATCGCCGATTGGAATTGGTTGTTTCTTTTTAAATGGGTGTCATGTAAACATTTTGTCTTTTCTTTATACGACCAAGAGTTCTTGTATGCCAAGCTTCTCAACTTCTACAGCTCATGAATTTGGTCAATTCTATTTTTACTAGCAGCAAGACAATTGAGATTTATGACGCATGGAGCCTAATAACCCTTGTTTTCTAGCTCAACAGGCAGATGACATGCTTTTCCATAGACCTGTTTGAATGGTGTTGTCCCTATAGTGGTCTTATATACAGTGCGAAAGGCCAATAAAGCATCATCTAATTTGTCTCCCCAATTTTTGCGGTTTAACACAATAGTCCTTTCGAGGATCCATTTGATTCCTCGGTTGGAGACTTCCACCTGCCCACTTGTTTGCGGGTGATATGGTGTTGCCAATCAGTGGTGTATGACATATCATGACAGACTCTTGTCCATCTGGGTATTGCAAAAATTGGTTCCTCGATCACTGATTAGGGCTTTTGGAGTCCCGAATCAAGAAAACAACTTTTTCAGAAATTTAATGGCAACCTAAGCATCGTTTGTGGGTAGGGCTTATTGTAGGTTCCTGGACGGATCGTACACGGGATGTCGCTATCTGCGCAGGTGCGGAATCCCTGCGTAGGTAGATACGAGCGTAGAATACGTATAAATCAAACACACGAGCAATAACCGAAACACGTTATATTGATAACACGAACACGTGACACGCGGTCACTATTACAGACTCTGACTTGTAAACACGTAACCCTAACCAATCTCGCGAACTCACGAACTGTTACGGTGAACAGTTTATATAAACACGACAACTTCGCCTCAGGCGAAGTTGTCCATAACTTCGCTTGTTCAACAAGTTCGCCAGAGCGAACTTGTTAACAACTTCGCTTGTTCAACAAGTTCGCCTGAGCGAACTTGTTGTCAACTTCGCTCGTTACATAAACATAAACATAATCAAAAACATAATTACATTACAGACTCGATTACAATCGTTAGACTATGAACTACTGACAAACATGTACCAACACTTATGCCTCCTCTTACTTAGAGATGAAATCTACTGCTACTAGGTTGTACTTATTTCCAAATGAGTTGGTAAATGGTCCCACGAAATATATTTCCTACAATCAAAGATTACACATATTTGTATGTCTTCCCGAGTCATCTCATTCTTGGATGAGATGTTTCTGGTTCTTTGACAAGCATCACATGCTTGGATCAAAGCTTGTGTGTCTTTGTATATGGTGGGCCAAAAGAAAAAAGAGTCAAACACTTTCCTAACTGCAGTGCCTATCACGTGATGTCCACTTGTTGGTCCTTCATAACATTGTTTGGGAATGTGTGTGGCATCATGTCCAGATACACACCTATAGATGACTTGATAAGCTCCTATCTTAAATAGGTAATGATCTTCCCATATATAATGCTTAAGATCATAGAAAGAAAACTTCACTACTGATAAGTTAGCCATTTTCTCATGATTATACGTGTTAAGTAGTTTGAAAATCAGTAAACCATGGCATTCATCTTCTTCTTTCATAATTTCTTGGATAATAAGAACTTCATGAGGGAATTTGTCATTTATGACGTTCTTATGTAGTTCTTCTGAAGTTGGGCACTCCATAAGGGAAAGATGATCCGCAGCAACATTTTTCTGCTCCCTACTGATCCTGAACGTCGATATCAAACTCCTGGAGTAGAAGGATCCATCAGATTAATCTAGGTTTAGCATCTTGTTTGTTGAAAAGGTACCGAATGGCGGCATGATCGGTGTAAAAAATGGTTTTGGAAAGGACAAGGTAGAACCTGAACTTTTTAACAGCAAAGACTATAGCTAATAACTCTTTTTCTGTTGTGGTATAATTTTCTTGTGCATCATTAATAGTTTTACTATCGTAGTAGATCGGGTGAAAGTGTTTGTCTTTTCTTTGACCAATAACAGGAAATGACTTGCATCACACATGATTTCGAACGGTAATGTCCAATCTAAAGTAATCATGACTGGATCGGTGACAAATTTGTCTTTTAAGATGTTGAATGCTTTAACGCATTTTTCAGAGAAAATGAACGGTGCATCTTTCTTCGAAATTTGAGTTATAGGTCGAGTGATTTTTGAAAAGTCTTTTATAAAAAGACGGTAAAAACTTGCATGACCTTGAATGCTTCTAATGGCTTTGACAGAAGTTGGTGGTGGAAGTTTGTAAATAGTTTCTATTTTCGCCCTATCAAATTCTAGTCCAACCTAAGAGATTTTGTGATCGAGAACAATGTCTTCTTTAACCATAAAGGGGAATTTAACTCTTCACACCTAGTCAACATTTTGTATAGGTTTTTAAGGCAATGATTGAATGTGTCTCCAAAAATGGAGAAGTCATCCATGAACACTTCCATGGATTGTTTGATCATTTCTTGGAAGATAGCCACCATGCATCATCGGAATATGGCTGGAGCATTACACAGTCCAAAAGGCATTCTTCGATAAACAAAGGTAAGGACAGGTAATTGTGGTTTTCTCCTGATCTTCCGGAGCAATAGGAATTTGAATAGTTTGGAAAATCCATCAAGAAAGAAATAAAACATTTTTTCTGAATAATCGTATAAGCATGTTGTGACATTCGTCAATTTCGGGTCACTTTTGTTATGTAAACCCGACCCGTTTGTAACCCGAACATTTCAAATATATAAAATATTGGATCTTGTCATTTAAAATATATAAAATATTGGTTTTTTTATATTATGCATTGTTTGACCATTTAAACATACCCATTTTTATGCAAACCATAAAAGAATCTTTATACTCAACACTTCACTCCTTCCCTATATATACACACCCATCTTCTTCATTTTACTCTTGCTACATCTCCAGAAACTCTCTCAAAACTCCATAGATTCAAGGTTGTTATTTCTTATGTATTCTTAAAGTTTTGACTTCTCAAGTCAAACTAACTATAGTCTTTCATTCTAACTTGTTCATCTAACATTACTAACTCTTGAATATGGTGGTATAATATATATATAATACACACCCCTTGTTTCCTTTATTTGTTACTTCACCGACTTTGGTTGGTTAAGTTTCGAATGTCATAAGGCAAGGCTTCATGGAGGACTTCGTGTTCTTGATATATATTTACACACACATAACTTATTATACATATCACTTATGACTACTTCTAAACCTTTAGTTTGTTCATCTTATTTACAAGTTCCATGGTGTGGGTTTGTATAAGACTAACCTCGGTTTAACCGAAACTAGTCCAAACCGGAAACCGAACTTTTGTTTACTAGTTTTGTTAAAATAGTTGTTTAAACATGTTTATTGCTAGATTTGAGTTTCAAAAATCATTTTTACAATTTCTTTGATATTAAGCATACGGAATCCATCTATGAACTCTTGGGAGATGGAAACCGAACTAAACCGAAACTTTTGCTTAAAAGACTTGTAGTTAACTTTTTTTGTTGTAAAATTTAAATTTTCTTCATTTATAAACCAATATACAAGTTCTATGATATTTGGGCATGTAGAAACCATCTATGAACTATTTGTGAGATGGAGACCGAACCAAACCGAACTATACCGACTTTTACTCGCTTAAGACACACAAGTGTGTTTTTAGTTATCAAGACTTGTATATTTCTTTAAAAAATAGTTTACAAACTGATTTTAATTATTTTCTTAAGTACTTGGAATAGTTGGATCCAACTTGATCTCATAACATAGTTTGGACCGACAAAACCGAACACTCGCTTAACGTGCGTTGTTAGTTCTAAACAATAGATCTACATACTTGGTTAAGTGTTAGTATGTTTTAATGAGTTATCTCATAACAATTAATATTTTGGAAAGTTGACTTTGGGTTTGACCATTTGTCAAGACCCGAACCGACAACCCGAACACTCGTTAAAAACCCGTTTTAGTATCTTTAGCCTAATGGAACTTGCATTTTAGCATTTTCCCCACCTTATTACTTAACATTGGTTAAGTAAATATTAAAGTTAGATACTTTAACCCAGTTTTGAGCAAACTTACATTTTTTAAAAGGGTTATTATTATAAATTCTTAAATAGTTACATTTTAAACCTTGAACTTTAATTGATTAGTTTTTGCAACAATTATTTTATTTAAAGATCTTCAAGACAACCTTTCTAAATCCAAGACTTTTTTTTATTTAGGCTTCATACGTTAAACTCGTTGTACCGGCAAATCTCCAAATAATCAATCTTTCAAGTTTATTACTTGAACGTGAGTAACTTCATACCCTGTTTTCTATCTCTTATTTTGGGGGTGACATTTCAACTTATCTAAACTAAATGTTTTATACTTGGGTCTTAAACCACAAACGTTGTTGTATATACCTTACTTGAATAATTGCTCGATTTGGTGTTCTATGCTTATTTGACTATGTGTTTATCGCTTTTGGATGGTGGAACTATAAATCCTAGACCATTTGGCAACCCCTCATGGCAAGGTGTCGTTAACGTAATGCAATTAACGATAACTATAAAATCCTAAACTATTTGGCAACCCCTTATAGTTGGGTGTCGCTAACTTGTTAGCGATAACTATTTATCCAAGTTTATAGCTATTATTTACGGTTGTGTATACTAGTTTTGTGGTTTTTCATACTATATATCTATTTTTCAAACTTATGAATTGCTCACCAACCTTTGTGTTGATAAACTTTATTTTATGAAATGTTACAGGTTTGCATCTAGGTTGATTATGGAGTTCGGTGAAGAAAACATCACAAATACCGTTAGGATATTAGCAAAAATGAACAATATTTGATTTGCTATATTTTGTTATATTTTGTTGTTTTGAGTTATGAATATTTGGTTATGTGACATTTTCGATGTTGTGAAATGAAATGAGTTTGTTAAATATTGTCGCTTTAAATAGTGTCATGCGCTTATGAGCAATAGTTGCACCCCGGCATGTTCCGCCGCCTTTGGTCGGGGTGTGACACATGTGATCAATGAAAGGAAGCGGAAAATGATTCTTCCTTGTGGCATCATTAAGCTTTCAATAATCGATGCAAATTCTCCAGCCTATGATGGTTCTCATCAGAATAAGCTTGTCTTTTTCGTTCATTACCACCATCATTCCCCCCCCCCCCCCTTTTGGGCACAATTTGGATTGGGCTAACCCAAGGTGAGGAAATTGGATATATTAGCCCTGCATCAAGAAGTTTGATAAATTCTTTCTTCACTACATATTGCATGTTCGGATTAAGACGTATTTGATGTTGGACAACTGGTTTGTACTCTTCCTCCATTAGGATCTTATGACTACAAAATGAAGAGCTGATGCCATTGATGTCCATGATTTTCTTGGCGATGACCTTTTATGGTGCTTCAAGACCTTAAACAGCTTATCCTTTTCGTCTTTGCAAGATGAGCAGAAATAATTACAGGAGGTTGGGAGTTATTTTCAAGAACGACATACTTTAGATGAGGTGAGAGTTCTTTTAACTCAAAGGCTGGTCGTTCTTCAATGGGAGTCTTCTCATTTTCATTGCATTCTCTTGTTTTATAGATCTCTAATGCGTGCGTAGAGTGGTAGAAAAAGTGTTTTTCAAAAGGGTTTTGTTTCACACAAAGTCAAATTTTAATTTATAAAATGATTTTTATCTTAACTAGACTACACACAAATAGGCAAATGTACCTATCACATATATAGTATAGTATTGATAAGAACCAAGTATCGATCAATGGACACACTTGTTTGACTACCAAATCTGTGTATTTATTTTAATCCGAAGTAAACATCATAGTGGTTTTAGTTTAACAAGTGAATTTCAAAGGAATTTAAAAGCATAAATTAAAGACAATGATTTTAGATTTTTATATTTTTATAGAGATGATCAAGGATAATAATGTACTATCTTGGTTAGAACTCCTCTTAACTTGGTTTAACAATTAATTGGTAAACATGTGATATAATAATGTACTATCTTGGTTAGAACTCCTCTTAACCGAGCAAACTATACAGAACCGGGCCTGTCAAATGAACAAATCTTGGTCAGACCGGCACATCCGGTCTAGTCTCAAAAACATTGGGTATGGGTACTAAGGTTTTAATTTTGTAACAATGTTAGATACTAACTTTAACTTACATTATAAGTTAACAAAATTTGTGTCAACTCGTCCTCGTATCCACACCCCCCCCCCCAATGCCTAGACTTCAATGCTCGTATTTCACTGCGCCTGGTTTTTATTGACCGAATAAACATCGTAAAAAAGATATTTTTTTGTATGCTAATCTTTTTATATGTTAATTCAACAAATTTGTATTTTGGGTTTTATTAAGGTGCATTTACTAGCATAACCAATGCAAACCGAATACGCGTCAACTCACTATTGCAATAAAATGTTTGGTTTTACGAGCCGAATAAAAGTTGTTTTAAATATGATAATTTTAAAATAATAAGCTATACTAGCGCCACTATTTTTTTAAGTATGTTAATTTGATGAATTTATTTTTTAGGTTTAGTTCGGGTACCGTAACGAACGTAGTTAATACAAACAAAATTCATGTTGACTCACAACTGCAACGCCTGAGTTTACCTACCGAATTTGTCTCGTAACACACGGGTAAATCACTAGTTGTCATAATAACTAAAACGTGATATTCTAAAATATTCCTAAACACAAATATGCTAAATAATTTAGTGATAATGTGTAATGGCAATAATGCCCTTAACTTTTGTGCATTTTTTGTTAACATTTAACGGAAGTTAAAGTTAGTACCTAGCATTTTTACAAAATTAAAACATTAGTACATATATCTATGACTTTAAATCCTAATTACCAATTTTGTTACTTTAGGTAAACGTTTGGGATCAAAAGCACATTATGTTTCAAATTACCATATTTAAAACAATATTTATTCGGCTGGTAAAATCGAGCATTGATTTGTAGCAGCGAGTTGACGCGTATCCAGTGGGTATTGGTTACATTAGTAAAGGTACCCTAATAAAACCCAAAATATAAATTTGTTGAATTAACATATAAAAAGATTAACATGCAAAAAAAATAAATTATTTATAACGATATAGGCATTGGTAAACCCGAGTGTTACGACGAATAGTTGACGCAAATTCCTTTAACTTTTAACACAAGTTAAAGTTAGTACATAACATTGTTACAAAATTAAAACCTTAGTACCCATACTTGTAACTTATAAACCTTAATACTCAATTTTGTTACTTTAGAAAAACGTAATGGACTAACTTCGTACTTGTGTCATTTAATATACTTGCTTTTTTTGTTATTAAAAAATATGATTAATATATAGTCTAGTAAAGTACTAATGCTATTTATAAGATGAATGAGCAGCATATTTGTGAAGGTTTAATCAAACTATTTATTTGTAGTATCCGTTTGTTAGGTTATTTAATGAAAAGAAACAAAAACAAGAGTCGTGGTATTAAAAGAAGAGTCGGAAGAAGTGGGTGTGTGGCCAGCTAATAAATCCGCCTTGCTCGCCGCACTTAACGGCACCGCCATGCATGCTTCTTACTTTCTAGCATATCATGTGCTTCATTTATTTATTTATTACTCTAAAGTTATTTGTTTTAATCTTTTTTTAGCCGTGGAAGAATTAGGAAAAATTGATAAACACGATGGCGACACGTCTTTATTTCTTTTGCTTTTACTAAATTTAGGTCACTTGCCCTTGATACTGCTACGTTTCTGAAAAGAGTTTAGGGGGTCGAGCACAGTAACTCAACGACGAGGAAGAACGATAACTTTGTGTTCAGTAGGATCGGTTTTGCCGTTTAAAACGGGGTGACGGAGCAACTTGTTACCCGCTTACCTTTCTCTCTATTGCAATTGGATCTTTTTAATTGTTTTTAGTTGAATATGAAGAAATGTTCCAAAAAAATTTATTAATAATATTACAAAACAAATCCTAATATCCGAATTAACCTTCGAGATACAATATGCGAACCGTCTATACTATTTTGATACTTCAGACCTAACTCACTCAGGATTCTTAAGAATGAAACTCAACATTGTGGGAAAACTCTATTGAGTCAAGTTTCAAACATGTGACCATAAGATCTCAAGCGATGCACTCATAGGTTAGTAAACCAAAATGTTAATTGCAAAAGAACGAGTAAATGAAGGTCAATTCGGTATGTGGTAATGGAATGAAAAACGAGAACGAGTGAATCGAATGGACAATGCAATGAAATGCATCATTATTATTCCATTATCTTATATGGTTAACCAATGATAATGGAATAAATCATCACTTTATGTTGCTTAGTAGGTAGGAAAAGTGCAAATGAATGAAATATAAATGACAAAATACCCCTGTCTCAAAATAAATAAAATTTACCAAAATAAAAAATAGTAATGGCAACGATGGTGATGATGGTGACATTTATTGTGGTGCTAGTGGAGGCAAAAGTGGTGTCGAGGATGGTGGTGGCGGTGGCTATGATGGCAATGGTGACAGTGTCGGCAGGACAATGATGGCGTTGACTATGACGACAATGATGGCAGTACCGGCTAGACAATACTGGTGGTGGCTATGATGGCAATGTTGGTAGTTCCAGCTAGACAATGGTGGTAGTGAAGGCATGACGGTGGTGGTGATTGACAGTGGCGTGGTGACGGCAACGGCAGCATAAATCTTCCATATATATATATATATTATCACTAAATTAGTCATAAGCATCACACTTAAATTAAACTTTTTTCATTATTATATTACAATTTTCGTCAAGTTTTCTTTTAAGTTGTTTGAAAAAGGAAAATTACTTACAAATCCTGGCAAAAGATATCTAAGATACAAGTCACAACCATACGATCATTACCAAAGTTTATGTATTTTATATTCTTACCGGCTGTGTTTCGAATTCATTAATAAATTGTGTCATGCAATGATAACTGGATGTTGACTGGACACTCACTGAAGTCACTGATGAAGCCGCCTGAGCGTGTTGTGATCCAGGCGAGCGGTGGCTTCAACGAATTAACTGTTTTATTTATTTATTTAATTTTTCTTCTAAATTTGGAAACTAAAAACTAATATTACATTTAAATAAAAATATTAATAAACAATACTAGTCTAGCGCAAGATCATTGGGACGTTTAACCCACAAATGCTCGACCAGCTCATGACGAAGGTTTCCGTGGACCTCACGGTTCTTGAGATATAAGACGTTTTAGAGTTGTTCATCATCGGTGATTGTCGATTCGGGTCATGAGACGTAACCTTGGTAGTTTTGACATATAGTCATACATTTATCCTCAAGAACATCTTATGTAGAATCATACAAGTGTAGATGACATCCATTATTTTCCCTTTTGACCAAAACCGTAGTGGTCTCGAAATCAAATGTAAATTTTTCTTTTTAACTCCAAATGTCCTTTCAAAATCTTTACGTGTCAATTCTTGCTTCTTCTTAAGGTACTTTCGTTTGTCTTCAACTGGATATGCATAAGCTTGAACAAGTGTCAACCATTCGTTGTTAATCCCATCAACCAGGTAGTAGTCGTGTTTGAATTGAACCTCGTTCGCATAAAACGATTCAGTTGGCTCAACCCCGTCAATAATGTCATCAAATATCGGTGACTGTTCGATAACATTTATGTCGTTATTTGACCCTTCAACACCAAAAAAACACACGCCAGAACAAAATATCACGGGAGGCCGCCGCTTCAAGTATAATGTTGGGGTCGGGGTGATCACCCGGATGGAACTGACCTCACTAGGCCATAGAACACATATCCCATCCAACATGCGTATAGTTGATGCTACCGAGCGTTCCGGAAAACCATATTTTTCACTGTGCATCTCGTATATGCGTTGGATATCATACAAACTTGGTTTGTGCAAATATCTCCGTGAGTAAATCGATATGATCCCTATTTATAAACATTGTAAGTAAACCCTTGGACAATATATAAAATATAACTAAACGAAACATATATGTATATACGTATACCTTGAAAGAAAAAATGAAGTGAGTCTCGCGAAACATTTTCAGGCATTTCTAGGTATTCATCCATTGTGTCTGACGAAATTCCATACGCTAGTTGACGAATAGTAGTTGTACATTTTTGGATGGTCATGGAACCTAGTTTGTGTCTTGCATCTCTTTGTTGAAAAAAAAAAAGATATTGATCCGACAAATCATTTGATAAACGCATGAATAGTTGTCTACTCATTCGAAAACGACGCCTAAAATGTTCATCGTCATAAAGGAGATCGGGCTAAAATAGTGACGTACCAAAGTTTCATCAGCGCCCTCTTGATCACGACGAAGAGGTGGTTGTCTTGTTAGTCTTTGTTTTCCTTGAAATCGTTCAGCCAACACATGTTAACGTTTATTCTCATGGCTTCAAAAATAAGGTTGTCTTCCTCCAAAGAGTCGGACGTAGAAAAAGAATCCCATTGCATTTTTGGTTTGTAATTGGGTGTATTGGAGAGATATGAGTAGAATGGGTGAGTATTTTCTGTAAGTTTTTTGGTGTGTAAAAGTATTTGTTATAGAGAAATATAAAAAGCAAAAAAAAAATTAATGTTATAACGGTCGCATGCAAATTCCCCAACAAATTACATTCCCAACGTTCCTTAATTCACCCACCGCGACTCCACTCGCAGCCGGTCGCTAACGGCTCCACTCGTGGCAGGGTGTTGCGGCGTTATTTTTCGATAATTAGAGCATTCTCAGTAGCTCCTCTAAAAGTTTTGTGAGAGAAATCTCTAAAAAAATTTTGAAGATTGGTAAGTGGTTATGAGTAGAAGAGAGAAAAAATTTAAAAAGATATGTAAATTTTGAGTAAATTTAGAGAAACGTTATTCTTCCTTTATTTATTTTTTAATATACTTGAAAGTGGTTGTAAATAGAGGAGCAATAAATGATAATTATAAATATGTAAAAAGTATTATTTAATCTATAATATATATAAACAACGAAAACATAAAAGTCTTACGTGTCGCGATGTGGTCGCTCCCCCTTTATTTGGAGTCACCAGATTTGCTTGATTTTTAAATGGAGGTTTCTCTTGCATTTGACCCGAATTCATGGGTATGGGCTTACCAAACCCAGATATTCCATAAACGGTAACATCTCAATAAATAAAAAATTATTCTCACCAAATTATTGATGTAAAAATCCTATAAAATAGGATATCCTAAAAATTAATATCTTATTTATTTTAAAACAGATATATATATATATATATTATTTAAAATAGAAAACCAATTTTATAGTAAAAAAAATAAACGGGTCTTGGGTATCATCAAACCATAAGTATATTATTAACTTTCATAAATATTATTTATAATTAAAAAAACAAATTTTATAATAAAAAAAATAAACGGGTCTTGGGTCTCATCAAAATCATATAGCTTTTAAACCGGGTTATAACATCTCATTTATTTGTGAAAACAATTTATCATCAAACTATAAGTATATTATTAACTTTCATACAATAAAAAAATATATATTCAAAAAATAAATAAATATTAGAACAAACAATATAAACAACCTCGTAATACGGGGGTAAAAACCAGTTATATATGAGAATGAAAATTTATTGTTTTCTAGTATAACTACAAGATAGAGAAGTTGTTGTGACCGGTTTATCAATAAAGATAAATTACTAAACCATCTATAGACCAAATCAATAAGGATAAATTACTAAACCATCTATGTAAGTACCAGTAATATAAAAGAGAATAAAATAAAATTTATAATTGAAAAAGATAAATAGAAATCAATCATGAATCAATAACCTCTAAAACAAATTTATGTACATGGAATGGCTAACTTGATGTGGAAAACAAACCACCATAAATACAAAAAATAATAATCCAATCCATTTTAAATCAATTTCATAGTAATACTAGTAGACCCACCAACCCAACCAATATCTCAAAACCTAAAGTGTATGCCTAATGTATATCTACCACACCAACCATCCAACCACTTTCATCCTATTTTATATACACAAAACCCTTCTTTCAAGCAATCCCATAGTACAACCCTTTAATGCATGAGTTACAACACATCCTCAAGAACAAGATTTGATCAATCCCAATAGGTATAGATTCCTCCTCACTAAACTACCAAGTGACAACAACACAGCACCACCAAGACTACCTGTGTTTTGTACATCACTCTCACCCTTTTGATGATACATCAATGGTAGTTCCTTGACTCGCAAGTAACCCGACCCGATTCTATCCATAACCGAATTGATGACCTTTGAATCCACCGGGTTTCCAATCGCATCCGTTACATAGAAAATGTTTAAAGCCATGCCCAATTTTGTAGATATCTCTGCTTGTGTTACATTCATTGCATTTTCCCTAAATGTTCGTGTCACTTCGGCTAAAAGGCCGGGTTTGTCGGGTTTAAAGAGCTCTAGCCGCACACCCTTGGATGCTCGTCTTTCAATGGCCGATTTTAAACACATGATCACTCGTTGCTTTTCAGCTTCTGAACTAATCGGGCTTCCGTCTATATGTCTGATAAAGAATTCCTAAAATCGTAAAAAAGATTTAAACTAGGCAAAATAACATGAACCCATTTTTAACTAAACAATTAAAATGTAAACAAGATCAACAAATAACTATATCCGTACCAGAAACGCTTGATCTCCTGCGGTATTGATAGTAGCATGGAACACGACATATTGCATATCCGTTAACGTGCAAACGACATCAAACAAGAGTTTGGGTCGGTCTTTGACTTGAATGTTGACCACCGAGTACTCTTTCTCACAATTTTGAACAGATACCAACGGTGAATATCGACCATGAGCCTTATAAATTGGAACTCTATCATAATCGCGGTCGGCAAACATCATCTGATGAAGCCGTCTTTCGGTGTGAGTAACCGCGATCGAAACCAAAGTTTTAGCACTTCTGATATCATTATCCCCTTTCAATACATTCTTTAACCGCGCTTCGATTCTATCTATTTTCTTACTATCTTCTATCGGAGACCCAGACTCACAATCTTTCAAATGAATGATTGACGTGATTCGACCGTTATGAGTCCATACTTTTGACTCAACCACATCACAGTTGAGTTCAGATAAAACTGCAAATACTTCGGATAATAGTCCAACTCGGTCAGTGCCGGTTAGTTCTAATGTTGTAATTCCATCAATGGATTTTGATCTTGTGTTATGTATAGTTCCAAGTGACTGCATTACAATAATAACAAAATATTTGATATAATGAAATATTTAAAGAAAAAAGTATAAAGAAAAGAGCTTTTGTAAAACAAATTGATTTACCTGTTCAATGCAATTGATGATGCTACCATCTGTTAATTTGTTGCCATCTAAATTGGTGACATGGAAGACTGTAGATAATTAATGAGATTGATTAACACAAATTAGTAAAGAGGTAAATCAGACATCATGATTATGATATCTTTATAAAATAAAATAAATAAAATGATTACCATCCATGTTCCATCTTCCATCTGAGGAAACATAACCCTTTTTAATAGAAAGGTTAAGATCTGTGAGAACTTGAACCGCCTCAAGAAGAATTCCATCATTTCTCGCACTATCAATCTGAAATTAAATCATATTAAATTGTAAACCAAGCGAGTTATTTGAAAATTTCAAAAATTATAATGTGTAGGGATGAGCATTTTGTACACAGCTTTTCGAAAGATCAAGAACCGGTATCAGTGTTTTAGGTACAGGTATAAAGATATATGATCATTTTGCAACAAGTACCGAATGACTAGATTCGTTAAAGTACTCAGTATCGATATTCTGGGTATCTATCTCATCCCTAAATTATTGAGGAAAATATAACATTGAAATTTACCATGATGCGTGTTGCGTCTGCACAGCCAGCATTATCAATCATGACCCTGATGAACAATAATAATTAAACAAATGAATGAGTCAAATTAAATTCAATCTTTGAAATCTTTAAGTTGAAAATTAGGCCAAAAACAGAATTGGTCAACAAAAGTCAAAATTAGGCAACAAAACAAACTTCTGGAAGATTACCAATAATTTCCGATCATTTCAGACCTCGAATATCATCAACACATAAAACACACCAAAATATTAATTAAAGAACTAAAACATACAAAGAAAATAATTAACTCACCTTGGGGTATTCATACGAACAATAAGCTTCTCATACTCTTCAAGAAACGGTTTCCGTTCCATCTGCATCATTTTTGTAGTCTTTAACGGCAGGAACTAACGGATCAAACGTTTGGAGCAGGTGCTGGTTTTATGGGTGATTTGAAGAGTAAAGATGCAAAGATTAGAGGTAATAAAGAGCCCAAATTTGAAGAGATTGGTAATAATATTATCGACTGGGTGTTATTTTTTTTTATTTCTCTCTCTTGAAACGAAGCACGCTTTTCGGTTAATTGTCTCCCAATGTGCATGACGCGTATTTATATTGGAGCAACATTTTTTTCATAATAAATAATTGGAGGAATTATTATTAAATTTGAAAAAGATGAACTGGATTTTAGTTTGAACGAGTGAAGACCGGGTGAATTATAGATAAGGTTTTAAGTTGAATTATAGATAAAGTTTATTTTAAATGAGATAATTTATACGTCTGCAATCGCGTGATCGCAAACAGTGCTTATTTGCTTAATAGCTCATGTTAATCATCTCATGTTTTTTTGGAAAACCTACTGCTCAAATGCCTATTACAATAAAACCCTATTGAGTTTAGATTCGAACTTGGAATCTTGCAGTCTCTAGCCCGAGTCGAGCCCGAGTCAAGTCAGGGTGGGTTCGAGCTTGGAAAAAAACGAGCATGTGATCGTGCCAACAAATTGACCATGACCCGAGCCAATCTTAGGTTGAGTTTAGGTCGAACTCGACTCCGGTCGTTTCAAATCAATTTTTTTATCTTGTTTTGTTGGTGCTTTTATCGAGCAAACAACGAACTTGAACTTCAAACCGCGAGCTTTTTAAATAACCTTGCGCATACAATGCCAAATAAAATATAGATAAAAATAAGGCCATTAGGTATACTCTAACCCATCTTAATTCCACATAAGCTCCACATCACTTATTTTTTTTCTCTTTCACTCTATGTCATCCAAAGGAAATTGTTTAACTCATTTAACACATAATTAATATAACAAATCAATTAGTAATTAATACATATTTTTCCTTTTAACCCGTTAAAAGCATAACTCATGAGTCTTTTTAGCACACTTAACACAAGTAGGGAGTGGTTTAATCCATCTCTAAAGTGTCATGTCACTTTAACCTATGTAAATATTAGATTATACCACATGGCCTAAGAAATCTATGCATCTTTTAATTTTGTATTTTAAATCTTTTCTAACAATAACATTAAAGACTTTCAAACAATAACATTAAAGATTTGTAATAAGATGCGGAACCCTAGGCCGCCGTCGCAGGTGCCGGCGGTTACGAAAGAAAGACGGGTATCAAAATTCTTCATCACGAATCTCCCGGAGGGTTCTACACCGTGGGAATTGGCAGAGTTTATGAAAGGGTTCGGGGACGTTGCAGGGGCGTTCGTAGCAAAAAAGAAAGACAAAGATGGTAGGCGATTCGGGTTTGTTTCCTTCATTAATGTTCGAGATTTGGTGGATTTGGAAAAGAAGCTTTCTGGCATCAAGATGGGTAAGAATAGGTTAGTTATTAATATTGCTAAGTTTGCAATTGAAAATGGGGGGCAGTGGAGTAGTAGACAGGTTAGTGGGAGCAAGCCGGTGGCGAAGGGGATGAACGGTGGGGTAGAAATGGGGAGGGGGAGGAAGAAGGAGGAGAAGAGCAGTGAAAGATTCAGAGCGAATAATGGTGTCACGGTAAGGGGAATGTGGGGAAGGTCGTTCCGGGACATTTTGGCTGACAGGAAAGGCGGTGAAGACACCGGGGGGGAGAAGAAAGATGTCAATGGTTGCGAGGTGGTTATTCCTGATTCGACCGGCGCTTTTCAAGGGAAGTATAGAAGGTCATTGGTGGGACGAGCGATAGACTTCAAAGCACTTATTGATATGCGCCGGTTTGTTAATTCGGTGGGGAGGCGTGAGGTTGGGTTGCAGTATCTTGGGGGCATTTCGGTGTTGTTAACGTTTGAAAACGAATTCGAAGCTTCTAACTTCCTTGAAGATAAACCGGTATGGAATGATTGGTTCTTGTCGTTGGATAGGTGGACTGGACAGTCATTGCATGGTGAAAGAGTTGCGTGGTTAAAGATTGTTGGGGTACCGTTGCATTTGGCTTGTAATGAGACATTTGACTTGATTGGTGAGAAGTTTGGGAAGATTCTTAAAGCTTCTCAACTTTCGGAGAATGACGGGGACTTATCGGTTAGTTGTATTGGTATTTTAAGGGGTGAGGGGTTGAAGATTGACAATCTAGTCACTTTGGTTTGGAAAGATAAGTTATTTCGGGTCTCGGTTTATGAAGAAGTGGGTGACTGGATTCCGGATTGGTTGGAAGCGGATGGTAATTCTAGAGAATCAGGAGACGGGGTTGAACAGGGTTTTAATGATGGTGATCAATTGGAAGAAGGTGAAATTAGGGGGGTTAATGATGCTGTTGGAAATATTTTGCATGAAGGTGAGTTTATGGTCGGATGTAGTTCCCATCAAAAAAAGTACAGGAAAAAGAAATTGAAAAAGAAGGTAGGGGGTGGGCTTGGAGATGGTGGGGTTGTTGGGCCAGAGGTGGGACGGTCTAAGAAAAGGCCCAGATGTGCATCCAGTGATCCTTTTAGTCTTAATTCAATTATTGGGATTACAAACTGTGGAAAGTATACCCAGATGGAGAATGAAGGTGACGGTTCGGGAGTGGGGATTAGTGGTTCATTCGGAGGAGTGGATCTCAACAGTACCCCTGTTGGTTTTGAAATGAATGGAGGTGACGGTCAGGACAGTATGAGGGTGGGGGCGGATGGAGGAGATAAAGTGGGGGTTGGTCGGGAGTCAGTGGATGAAGAGGTTGCGGCCACGGTTGAGACGGGTTTGGTAGCTGGAGTGCAGATTCACGGTTTTGAAGGCTTGGTTAAGGAGAACATTGTAGTGGGAGGTATTAATGGTGTTTTATCATGAATTTTTTATCTTTGAATCTTTGCGGGTTTGGGGGGGGGGGTGGTTATAAGGCTAGTTGGGTTAGAGATTTGGTTGGCAGTGAGAAAGTGGATGTTGGTGTTTTTCAAGAGACCAAACTGGAGATTGTTACTAGAGAGTTGTTGGCCAAATTCTGGGTTAAAGGTAATTTCGAGTTCGAGTATGTTGCTTCGTCGGGTTTGTCGGGTAGTTTATGTTGTGTTTGGGACCCTAGAGTTTTTGGGGTGTTAGATTGTATAAAGGATAGGAATTTTTTGTTTTTAAAAGGTTTCATGAAAGGTGAGGGGAGTCTTTTGAATATTGTTAACGTGTATGCTCCGCAAGGGGCGATGAGTAAGAGGATGTTGTGGGATCGGTTGTCGGATTTGGTTGGAGGTGGTGACGGGTTTTGGGTGGTTTGTGGAGATTTTAACGTTGTCAGGGAGGCGTCTGAACGAAGGAATTCGGTGTTCAAAGGGGGGTGCTCTCGGTCGTTTAATGGGTTTATCCGGGAAGCTAATCTTAGGGAGTTTGAGATGCGTAATTTCCGGTTCACGTGTATTCGTGAAGGGGGGAAGAAATGTAGTAAGTTGGATCGGTTTTTAGTTAGTGTTGATTTTTTTAATAAATGGCCGGAAGCTTGTTTGAGGGCTTTGTCTACATGTATATCGGATCATAGGCCTATTATTTTGTCGTGTAAAGAGGTTAACTTTGGCCCTCGGCCGTTTAGGGTGTTGAACTCTTGGACGTGTCGTGCCGGGTTCGAAGATGTGGTGAATATGGCGGTGGACTCTTTTGTTTTTGAAGGCTCGTCGGATTTGAGGTTGCTAGCTAAACTTAAATGGTTGCAGATTCACATTAAACGGTGGAGGGATGAGATGGTAGTTAAAGAGGAAGAGGAGAAAAAGGTGGTTCGAGAGGAAATGGCTATTTTAGAAGAATGTCTTGAAGAAAGGGATTTAGAGGTGGATGAAGTATGGACTTTAGCAAGGTGTAAAGCGGTTTTAAAAGAACATGAAGGTTTGAAGCTTCAAGATTTGATTCAAAGATCTCGATTGAAGTGGGCAAGGGATGGAGATGATAATACTAAGTTCTTTCATTCTATGGTTAATTGTCGCAAAGCCTCGAATGGGATTCCAGGGTTGAATGTTAATGGGGTGTGGGTTACTAAGGCGTCGTTAATTAAAAAAGAAGTTTTTCGGTTTTTTAGGGAGCGTTTTCATGAAGATTTGGATAATAGACCGCATTTGAGATGTATTAATTGTTTAAGGCTGTCGGAAGAGGATAGTGGGTTTTTGGTTGAGCGGTTTAAAACTTCGGAGATTAAAGCCGCAGTTTTTGAATGTGGAAGTGACAAAGCGCCGGGACCGGATGGGTTCAATTTTTTCTTTATTAAAAAGTTTTGGGGAGTGTTTGAAGAAGACTTTTATGCAGCTTTTACAGATTTTTTTGAGGACGGTAAGATCAATATAGGTTGTAACTCTTCGTTTATCACGTTGATTCCTAAGAAGAAGGATCCTTTGTCATTAAACGACTACCGGCCTATTAGTTTGGTGGGAGTTATTGCTAAGGTTATTTCCAAGCTGTTGGCGAATAGGATGAAAGTGGTGTTGGACTCGGTTATTTCGGATCAACAGTCGGCGTTTATTCGTGGTAAGTCTATTATAGATGGGCCGCTTGTGATTAATGAAGTTGTTTCGTGGTGTAAGTTAAAGAAGAAGAAATGTTTTTTCTTGAAAATAGACTTTGAGAAAGCGTATGATAACGTGAATTGGGATTTTGTGATTTCTATTCTTCATCAAATGAATTTCCCGGATAGATGGTGTCAGTGGGTTAGAGGACTTCTTTCTTCAGCTCGGTCCGCGGTGTTGGTCAATGGGAGTCCGACTTACGAGTTTAAATGTTCTAAAGGAATGAGACAAGGTGATCCTAGTTCTCCTTTTTTGTTTCTCGTTGTTATGGAGGCGCTTTCGTGTATGATTCGTGCGGTGTGCGATGAAGGTTTATTTTGTGGAATCAAACTTCCTAACAATGGGCCGGTTCTTTCTCATTTGTTTTATGCGGACGATGCGATGATTTTGGGGGAGTGGTCTATTGATAATATTAAGTGTGTTATTAGAGTGTTGAGGTGTTTTTATTTATGTTCCGGGTTGAAGATTAACGTGGCTAAATCGTCTTTGTTCGGTGTGGGTGTGGAGGATGATGAGATAGGGCGCATGGCGAACGTTATTGGGTGTAGGAAAGGTGAGTTTCCGTTTGAGTATTTAGGGCTCAAAGTTGGGGCGAATATGAATCGGATTGTTAGTTGGAATCCTGTGGTGGATATCATTCATAATAGGTTGGATTCTTGGAAGGTGAAAACTTTATCGATTGGAGGTAGGGTTACGCTTATTAAGTCGGTTCTTTCGAGTTTACCGGTGTATTATATGTCACTCTATGTTGTTCCTAAAGCGGTTATTAAGAAGATCGATTCGTTATATAAGAAGTTTCTTTGGGGAGGCTCGGTGGAGTCTAAGAAAATTCATTGGGTTGCGTGGGAGAGAGTTGCGGTGCCGATAAAGGAAGGGGGACTTGGTATTTGTAGTACTGGTGTTTCCAGTGTTGCTTTGATAAGTAAGTGGCTGTGGAGGTATAAGAGTGAAAATGGTCTTTGGAAGAGGGTTATTTGTGCTATTCATAGGTCGTCGGTTGGGTGGGGTGGGTTACCAATTGGTAGGTTGGGTAATGGGGTGTGGGCTAATATAGCTAAACAGGTGAATAAGCTTTCAGTCGGAAATGTTCCTTTTCGGAATTTTTTTAAGGGAGAAGTTCGTTCGGGGGGTGCGATTCAATTTTGGTTGGATCCTTGGATGACTTCAGTGCCCTTAAAGGATGTTTATTGTAATGCTTTTAAGGTTGAAAGGTTTAAAAATTGTTTGGTTTCGGATCGGGTTATTAAAGGGCCGAACGGTTTGGCGTTTGATTGGAGTTGGATAGATGGTGAGAGGAATTCGATAGTGTTGGATGAAATTGGCAGTATGGAAGCTTCTATTACACCGATGGTGTTTCCGGATGGAGAGGATTATTGGAGGTGGGTCGGTGGTGGGTCTAGTGGTTTTTCTGTCGGAACTGTTAAAAATCTTATTCGGGCCGAGAGTGGTTTCCGTGGCTCGGGGTCGTTTCGGTGGTGTAGATGGGTTCCGGTTAGATGTAATATTTTCGCTTGGAGAGCTGTTTTGGGTAAAATTCCGACTGTTGACGCGTTATCGTATAGGAAGATTTCGGTGGGCCGCTCGATTTGTGTTTTATGCGAGTTTGGAGACGAGTCAGTTGAGCATATTTTCACTTCTTGTTATGTGGCTTCGATTATTTGGCAAGCTATTGCGTCATGGTGTGGTATTAATAATTTTTTTGCCTTCTTCATGGATGATCTGATGGAGGTGCATAATTATGTTGGGCTTAAAGGATATGCTAAAACTGCTTTTCAAGGTATTGTTATCATCAGCTGTTGGCGAATATGGAAAGCTAGGAATGAATGTGTTTTTGATCGTAAAATGGTTAGGGTGGGTGATTTAATTAGTGAGATTAAATCCCTAAGTTTTTTTCTGGTTTTCCAATAGGTTTGATAAGTATTCCCTGTCTTGGGATTCGTGGTGTCGGTTTACGTTTATGTAATTGGTGTTTGTGGGTGGTTTTGCCTTTTTTTTGGGCTGTGTTTATAGAAATTTTCTTGTCAAAAAAAAATTGATTTGTTTTGTTAACAACAAAATTCCTTGTTTACCTTGTACTTGTAAGGATTTGATCTAACAATCTCATATTTGTAATAAAGACACCATAGAATTAGACGAACAGGTCACAGGTAAAAAGTTATAAAATTAAAAGATTCATATATTTTTAATTTTTATTCTTACATTATTTATAAGGCTATGTGTTGTTGATGAATTGATAAAAAGGAAAATTGAGGAGATAAAGTTTAAAAAATAATTATGTACAAATTTGTTAAATGAAAAGAAAAGAAATTACCAAATCAGTCGTGTTGACTATTGACTTTGACAAAGTGATTGAAAAACAAATATTTTTGTTAATAAAGTGGTAATTTTTTAATTTTATTTATTTTTTTGTATTAAAAACAACAAAATAAAAAAGATTAAAAAAATTATGTTATAAAGTTATTTATAAGAAGTTATCTATTAAATTTAGTTATAAAAATTTATTTAATAAAATTAACTATAAAAAGTTAGTTTATTTTAGTAAAATAATTTAATATGGTTTAGATTTTTTTGACTGACATTTGGATCGTTGACGGACCACTGACTCACCCGATCATCTCCATTATACCATTAGGAGGGAACCCATAATATGAATCTGCCCAACCAAAATCAACCCCCCCCCCCCCAACCACCACCACCACCACCCATTTTTTCCAACACGACTTCTTTTGGTTCATAAGTGAGACTTTAACCCAAAACATCTCCCTTTTTGAATGAAGTTTTTGAATGTTTTATCTTAATCACTTAGGGGACCAGGGGCACCGCGTGATGGAGCTCCCATCACGCGTGATGGGTTTTTGAACACCGCCCCCACTCCCTTATCAAGCTTGATGGAGGTGCTTTGCGTGATGGCCATCACGCGTGAGATGGGGTGAAAACCAAGAAATCTATCCGTTGGGGGGGGGGGGATGACCGTTGGATGAGGGTTGGGAAAATTAAAAAAAAAAACAACATATTTTACCTATATAAATAACTACAATATATCTTCAAAACATACACAAATCCAACTCAAAAACTTCCCCTTCATTCACAACAAAAAAATATGGCATTTCCGAATTACTTGCATCCCTTAGACACCGATAGCTCTTCATCTTCGAACGATGACATTCTCGAATGGTTCCCGTTGCTATATAACGAACTTGAAGGCCCGAGCCGTCCAAAGAAAAAACTGGTGGAGCGTGATCGTATACATGCCCACGACGTGCTAATAAACGACTATTTTATGGAGGAGCCGAAATACAATGACGAGACGTTTAGGGAACGCTTTCGTTTGCCGAAATCTTTATTTTTAAAGACTATAGCCGACGTCGAAGCAAACGAAGAATGGTTTCAAGAATCTTACGACGCGAGGGGTAAACGAAGTTTTACAGCGCTTCAAAAATGCACATCCGCTATTCGTCAACTAGTGACAAGTAACCCACCCGACCAATTCGATGAATACTTACAAATGGCTGAGAGAACTTCACGTGAATTTCTACAATTCTTTTGTAACGTGATTATAAAATTGTATGGCAAAGATTTTCTATGAAAACCAACAAGACACGACATTACACGTCTTTACGCCGCGCACAAGGCTAGATGGCATTTTCCAGGGATGCTCGGTAGCATCGATTGTACACATATCGAATTGTGGAATTGTCCACGGGAGTTGCGAGGGGCGTATGTTAGGGGTGATATCAAACGACCGACCATCTCACTAGAAGCGGTTGCGTCAAATGATTTATGGATTTGGCATTCTTATTTTGGTGTTCCCGGCTCAAACAACGACATCACTGTTTTGTACACATCACCGTTGTTTCAGAGCGTAACAGATGGCACCGCACCATTCTGTCCGTATTTTGTCAGCGGGAGATATTACAGACGTGGCTACTATCTCGTCGATGGTATCTACCCGCACTGTTCTGTTTTTGTGAAAGCCTTTTCGTTTCCTGTCGAGACCAATGAAAAGGCGTTCAAGAAGTTGCAAGAATCGGCAAGAAAAGATGTCGAGAGAGCTTTCGGTGTTTTAAAGGGTAGATGGTGCATACTTAGTCGACCGGTTCGTGCAATGAAAAAACCCACGATCTCTAGCTACGTGTATGCATGCATCATATTACACAATATGTTAATAAAAGAAGATGGAAATGCAATTTCTCCAGATTGGATACCGGATCCTTCGACTCAAGTTCCCGTTCCCGATAATGTCCAATTAGACTTGCGGGATGAAGATATTCACTATCGGTTGAGATGGGATCTAGTTGAGCTTATAGGTTCTTTAGGTTGGAATTCCCGGATTCAGACGAGGAGTAGACGTTTATTGTAACATTTATTTTTTAATTCTAATTTTTAAGTTGAATTATGTTCTAGTAAACTATTATTTTTATTTTTAAGTTCTATTAAATATTGTTTTAATTTTTTAAGTTACAAAAAAAATTCCATCAGACATGTAACATCCTAAAATTTTCGTATTTAATAAAAGAAAGTCGCGTTTAGTTATTGGGTCTAAATAATTAATTAGTATTAATAAAGATAATGGACTTGGACTAATTAAGATGGATTAAAGGGAATGGGCCTTAGGTCCATGGGCTTTAAGGGATATAAATATCCTCTTAAACCACCCTAAAACCCTAAATCCTCATTTCTTTCTATTCTAATCTCTACACACTCAAAAACACACACACCTACACTATATATATACGGCCGAGAGAGGGGTAAGATCCGAGCCAAACAAACGTTGATTCTTGATAGATCCTCGTTATACACAAGATATATACAAGATCTAGAGTCCATAACTAAGCCAAACAAACACGAAAAGGTACGTTTCGATCTTAAAGTTTACGTTTTATAGATGTTTAGCCTTGAAACTTGAGTCTAAAATAGATCGGGTATAAACGAGACATAAAGTTGCAAACTTGATGATAAACATGAATGTAATGAACCCGAAAATGGAAACGGCTCGATTAAGTGAACCCTTGAACCTAATTGGAACGTTTTAGCTTAAAAAGATTAAACTTTACGATTCGTTCGGGTCAAGCTTAAGCCGCAATCGGACTAGGGAACGGTTGGGGCTGAGGCCGAACCATAATAAGCGAACAAAGGTCGTAAAACGCATGTTTTGGGTTGATGAAACGAACTCCGACAGCAGCGAGCTGCTGTATAACTTCGCTGGGTATAAGTTCGCTGCTGTATGAATTTCGCTGGGTGTATAAGTCCGCTTATGATCAACTTCGCTGTGGACTAAGTTCGCCGCCAGTTAAGTTTGCCAGATACCATGTTGCTGGTTATAACTTCGCCTAGTGACAACTTCGCCTGACATATGTTCTCTTAGGGTTAACTTCGCCAAGTTAAATTCGCCTAAGGTTAAGTTCGCTGATGTTAAGTTCGCTTAAGTTAAGTTCGGTAACGAATCGGATTACGAATCAGACTTAAATCGTTATGAGGAATGAGTTAACGAATTAGAGAATAAATTAAAATCCTAATGAAACATACGCTAAGGCAGTTAAGGTAAATAAAATTTTTCCAACCTGACCTGGCAACTCGACCCCAGCCAGGGGCTCTGCCCTTGGACCCTGCTAGGGGCTGCCGCCCCTCGACCCCGCTGCCAGGGGCGCTACCCCCGGACCCCGTTCGTTGTGGGTATTAACTAAGACTAGAAAGATGATATCAGCAGTGATAGTTAATTGATACGTGTAATTATTATACAGTCAGCCGTGCACAAATGAAGAAAGGGATTACCATAAACGGTGAACGTAATCGCATTCAGGTGAGTTTCTAGCCCCACTTATGTGCTATGTTTTCGGGGCTGTGTGCATACTCGATATGTTTGTTAATACATTTATCCTAAGTGATAAGTGTATGCCTTATGTGAATAATGTAAAATGTATGAATGATTGCTTGTTAGTACGTGAACGCTCTTCGGATATTGCACGTACTGTCGGGTTGTAGTGTTATGTATAAGGAAAGTATAATGTATATGCTTATATGTATGAATGCGATAAAGCTAACAAACGAAGGAAAGGCATGGTTGTATGGTAACGAAGAGGGACCAGACCCTAATAATATCTGTGATGTTAGGGACCAGACCCTTATAATATATGTGATGTTAGGGATCAGACCCTTTTAATATCTGTGATGTTAGGGACCAGACCCTTATAATATCTGTGAGGTTATAGGGCAAAAGGCTCTTTAAAACGTATGATTATGTATGTAAAGAAAGTATGAAAGTAAGAATGAAAGTATATGCACTTATGTATGTATGAAAAAAAGTTAAGAAGATTAAGTATGAAATGTAAGAATGTATTGTATGATTATGTGATTAACTAGAACTCACTCAGCGTAGCTGACTTTTAGTATGCACGCAGGTGAGTAGAATGAGGCATGTAACTTGAAGAGGACACATGGCAGAGTTGGACGAAGTTGGCATCTGAAGATTTCGCTATGATGTTTTATTTTAAGTAATGTTTTAAAGACAAAATATGGATGTTTTGTAACGAATGATTTAAGTTTTATATTCCGCGTATGTTTTTATTAACTCTGATGAATTGAACTATGTCGATGAGTAAATCCAACGCCCAAATGTGAGGCACCGGTAACGGGGCCTTACAAGTTGGTATCAGAGAAAAGTTCGAGAGATTTAAGCCTCCTACATGCTTAGACTCGAACAGAGAATGGGATTTAAGTAAGAAAGGAAAGAAGATGCCAGTTCAAGAATGCCATGTGTCACTCAAGCAAGCTCAGCAAATGTAAGATGGATGATTAAATGATATATGTTAATGATAAAGAAAGGATATGTGAACGACAGGGATATGAATAATTGGTTGTTTGATTTGACTAACTGTTTAAGTTGAACCAGCACAAATAGACTCATAAAGGGAAGTCTATAGGACACGGAAAGTAACGTTATCAGCTAATCACAGCTGGCCACTGTTATTACCTGTTAGCCTTACTATCCTTATACTAAATAGTTCTCTGAGTGATGATGTTTGTGTTTTCCCTTTTAGAATACGATGGCTGGAACTGGGGAGAATGTGAGAGGAGGAGGTTGCACTGGACGTCATGGCAGGCCTCGTCGTGCCCAGCAACCTTCGGTCGAAACAGCTTCCAACACCGAAGATGAAGGAAGCATAGCTGGAGGAAACCCGAACAACAACGAAGGGGTTCAATTGGATCCCGCGATTCAAGCAGCTATTGTTCAAGCTGTAGCTACTGCTGTGAAGAACATAACTCCTGGAGGGTCTACTGGAAGCCGTGAAAGAACTGCTGAAGGGGCAGGTGGTGATGGTGGTATAGATGATGAAAGAGATAGAGAGGCCTTGAGTGAGGTTAAGTCTGTGAAAGTTGACGATAGGAAGAGAGGCCGAGGTGGTTGCAATTATAAGTCCTTCAAGGGTTGTGACCCGCCGAAGCTGACTGGTTTGGGAGACGCAATCGCTACCCTTCAATGGATAACCGCTATGGATAAAATTATCAGCATTAGCGAGTGTCGTCCTGATCAAGCTGTCGGTTATGTCACCCAATCGTTTGAAGAGGAGGCGATGTATTGGTGGGAAAGTGTGGAGCAGAGGAAGACTCGGGATGAGATTAAGGCCATGAGTGGGAGGATCTGAAAGAACTAGTTATGAAGAAATTATGTGCTGACGCCGAGGTTGAGAGGGCGGAGATGAAGTTTCTGAACCTGAAAGCCGGGACAATGACACATCGTGAGTATACCACCGAGTTCAACCGAATGTCTAGGTTGGTACCCGATATGGTTAACACTGAGGCTAAGAGGATCAAGTGTTATGTGAGGGGATTGCCACAGAAGGTCCGCATGCTAGTCAGGACAAGTAAACCTGCTACCTTTGACTCTGCTGTTGAGCTCGCAGAGGTGGTTTATGCAGACCTGGCTGCGGATGACGCTGTGGTGGAAGAAGAAAAGAAAGATAAGAAGTGGGTTGCTCCTGTTAAGCGACCCGGTACTTAGTTATGGAACTCCAAAGATAAGAAGCAGAAAGTGTGGGAGAAGAGATCGTGTAAGACATGCGGAAAGATGCATGGTGGTGAGTGTAAGTGAAGTAGGAGTTCTGATGTTTGTAACAAATGTGGAAAGACTCACGGTGGAGAATGCAGGATAGGGTCCAATGCGTGTTATAAGTGTGGGAAGGTAGGGCATTATGCCAATAGGTGCAGTGCGAAGCCAGCATGTTACAAATGTGGCAAGACAGGCCACATGGCGGGAGAGTGCACCGATGGTGAGGCTGGAGGTAGTGCGAAGAAAGATGCTAACCAAGCAATGCCGAGGACTAGGGCCTACATGTTGACCCAAGAGCAAGCCAAGAAGATTCCCGATGTCGTCACAGGTACGTTTCTAGTAAACGGTATTTCCGCTTCCGTATTGTTCGATTCGGGCGCAAACAAAAGTTTCGTAGCCATACCATTTAGTAAACTAGCTAAAATGAAATGTTGCCGAGTGTCTGAAACTTTTATTGTAGAAACCGCTAGTGACACTTCGGTTAAAATAATGAAAATGGTTAAGGACTGTAAGATAGAGTTGGAGGGACATGAGTTCCCCGTTACTTTGTACGTTATGACCTTAGGAGGGTTCGATGTAGTTTTGGGGATGGATTGGTTATCTGAGTTTGAAGCCCAGATAGTATGTAAGAGTAGGATAATACGGTTAAAGTCTTCGGGTGGTAGTGAGGTGACGGTTTATGGTGATAAGAAAAGATCTGGGCTTAATGTCATTTCGATGATAAATGCCGAGGATTTGCTGAGGCGAGGGTGTGGTGCCTACCTGGCGTATGTTGTCAACGCTACGGCCGAGACGAAAGAAATGAAAGATGTTCCTATCATGTGCGACTACCCAGAAGTATTTCCTGAGGATCTTCCGGGGTTGCCACCGGAGCGAGAGATAGAATTCCAGATAGACGTAGTACCAGGAGCCCAACCCGTCGCGAAAGCGCCTTACCGTCTAGCACCGTCCGAGATGAAAGAATTGATGTCCCAACTACAAGAACTCCTCGACAAAGGTTTTATAAGACCAAGTGTTTCCCCGTGGGGCGCACCAGTTTTATTTGTGAAGAAGAAGGATGGAAGTATGAGAATGTGCATAGACTATCGCGAGTTGAACAAGCTTACGGTAAAGAATAGATATCCTTTGCCAAGAATTGATGATATGTTCGACCAACTACAAGGTTCAAGTTGGTTCTCACGAATAGATCTCAGATCAGGCTATCATCAGCTGAAGGTGAAGGAGGCAGACATCCCTAAGACAGCGTTTCGAACGTGATATGGACACTACAAGTTCCTCGTAATGTCATTCGGTCTAACAAATGCTACCGCAGCATTTATGGACATGATGAATAGGGTGTGTCGGCCAATGTTGGATTAGTCAGTTATCGTTTTCATCGACGATATATTGATTTATTCAAAGAGCAAGTCTGATCATGCTGAGCATCTGAAAGAGGTATTGGAGACTCTGAAGAAAGAGAAGTTGTATGCTAAGTTTTCGAAATGCGCGTTCTGGTTGTGAGAAGTGCAATTTTTAGGACACGTGATTAATCCTAAAAGGATTACCGTCGACCCAGCTAAGATTGAAGCGATAACTAATTGGTAGACTCCACAGAATCCAACTGATATACGAAGCTTCTTAGGGTTATCTGGCTACTATAGGAGATTCATCGAAGGTTTCTCCAAGATAGCCGCACTGATGACCGGTATGACCCGAAAGTCGGTAGTATTTAGTTGGGGAAAGTTTCAAGAAGAAGCGTTGAAGAGTTAAAGAAGAGACTCACACAAGCTCCAATCCTTGCTTTACCCGATGGTGACGAGGATTTGGTTGTTTGTGCAGATGCCTCGTATCAAGGGTTAGGTTGCGTGTTGATGCAACGAGGAAAAGTAATAGCCTATGCGTCTAGACAGTTGAAAGTTCACGAAAGTACTTATCCGACGCATGATTTAGAACTAGCAGCTGTAGTGCATGCTCTCAAGATATGGAGACATTATCTGTATGGTACTAAGTGTACTATTTACACAGATCATAAGAGTTTAAAGTATTTCTTCGAGCAGAAGGAATTGAACATGAGGTAGAGAAGATGGTTAGAATTGATAAAGGATTACGACTGTGAGATTAAGTACTAACCTGGTAAAGGTAATGTGGTCACCGACGCGCTAAGTCGAAAGAATGAAGAAGTCCTTGCAACAGTGAAGTAATACCAGTTGATTATGAACTCAAGTCTCTTTGAAGAAATCGTCAAGGTACAGTCAGAAGTGTTGGTAGATGAAGGGCTAATGAAGAAGGAAAGGATTTTCGGTCAACAAGACGAGCTGGTGGAAAACACTCATGGTGTTAAGACTAGGTTTGACTGTATGTGGATTCCACGACATGGAAATCTCAGAGGTCGAATCTTAGATGGAGCTCATAAGTCGAGGTATTCGATCCATCCAGGAGCTACTAAGATGTATCAAGATTTAAAAAGAGACTATTGGTGGCCGGGAATGAAGAATGAGGTAGTAGATTATGTCAGTAAGTGCTTAACTTGTTTACAAGTCAAAGCCGAACATCAGAAGCCTTATGGAAAAATGCAGCCTCTAGAGATACCAGAGTGGAAATGGGAACACATCACTATGGATTTCATAAGTAAGCTACCTCGTACAGCTAAAAACCATGACACTATCTGGGTGATTGTGGACCGTTTGACCAAGAGTGCTCACTTTCTGCCTATACGAGAGGCTATCTCGTCAGAAACGTTAGCGAGTTTGTTCATCAAAGAGATTGTATCTAAGCATGGAGTGCCACTGTCGATTGTGTCTGATAGAGATACTCGATTCACTTCGAGGTTCTGGAAGAAATTCCATGAAGCTATGGGAACGAGGTTGAACATCAGTACGGCGTATCATCATCAAACAGATGGACAGTCTGAAAGAACGATCCAAACCCTTGAGGATATGCTACGTGCTTGCGTTCTAGATTTTGGTGGAAGTTGGGACGATCACCTGCACCTAGCAGAGTTCTCCTATAACAACAGTTACCATTCTAGTATTGGTATGCCACCATTTGAGATGCTCTATGGTAGACGGTGTAGAACCCCGGTGTGTTGGGGGGGGGGAGATTGGTCAGCAAGAGATGGGAAGCCTAGAGGTTGTTCATGAAACCTCATCAGAGTTTGATCAAATCAAAGCAAGAATGAAAGCTGCTCAAGACAGACAGAAGTCGTATGCTGATAAGCGGCGACGACCGATTGAGTTTAACGTTGGGGACAACGTCATGCTTAAGGTCTCGCCTTGGAAGGGGATTATCCATTTTAGGAAAAGAGGAAAGTTGAGTCCGAGGTACATTGGAACGTTCAAGATTGTAGATCGTGTCGATGAAGTAGCTTATAAGCTGAATTTACCCGAGGAGTTATAAGGAATTCATTCAACCTTCCAAGTTTCTCACTTGAGGAAATGTATAGCTGATGACACGTCTCACGTGCCATTGATGGACATTGAGGTTGATGAACAGCTGAACTACATCGAGCAACCGATAGAGATTGTTGATCGCAAGGAGAAACAACTTCGTCATAAGGTTATACCTTTGGTGAAAGTAATATGTAAACATCGCAAGGGATCAGATGCTACTTGGGAAGCTGAGGATGAGATGCGCAAGTTCTACCCTAGTTTGTTTAAGTAAGAGTTAGGTTTCGGGGACGAAACCTCTTTAAGGAGGGAAGACTTGTAACATCATAAAATTTTCGTATTTAATAAAAGAAAGTCGCATTTAGTTATTGGGCCTAAATAATTAATTAGTATTGATAAAGATCATGGACTTGGACTAATTAAGATGGATTAAAAGGAATGGGCCTTAGGTCCATGGGCTTTAAGGGATATAAATATCCTCTTAAACCACCCTAAAACCCTAAATCCTCATTTCTTTCCATCCTAATCTCTACACACTCAAAAACACACACACCTACACTATATATATATACGGCCAAGAGAGGGGTAGGATCCGAGCCAAACAAACGTTGATTCTTGATAGATCCTCGTTATACACAAGATATATACAAGATCTAGAGTCCATAACTAAGCCAAACAAACACGAAAAGGTACGTTTCGATCTTAAAGTTTACGTTTTTATAGATGTTTAGCCTTGAAACTTGAGTCTAGAATAGATCAGGTATAAACGAGACATAAAGTTGCAAACTTGATGATAAACATGAATGTAATGAACCCGAAAATGGAAACGGCTCGATTAAGTGAACCCTTGAACCTAATTGGAACGTTTTAGCTTAAAAAGATTAAACTTTACGATTCGTTCGGGTCAAGCTTAAGCCGCAATCGGACTAGGGAATGGTTGGGGCTGAGGCCGAACCATAATAAGCGAACAAAGGTAGTAAAACGCATGTTTAGGGTTGATGAAACGAACTCCGACAGCAGCGAGCTGCTGTATAACTTCGCTGGGTATAAGTTCGCTGCTGTATGAAGTTCGCTGGGTGTATAAGTCCGCTTATGATCAACTTCGCTGTGGACTAAGTTCGTCGCCAGTTAAGTTCGCCAGATACCATGTTGCTGGTTATAACTTCGCCTGGTGACAACTTCGCCTGACATATGTTCGCTTAGGGTTAACTTCGCCAAGTTAAATTCGCCTAAGGTTAAGTTCGCTGATGTTAAATTCGCTACTAGCTAAGTTCGCTTAAGTTAAGTTCGGTAACGAATCGGATTACGAATCAGACTTAAATTGTTATGAGGAATGAGTTAACGATTAGAGAATAAATTAAAATCCTAATGAAACATACGCTAAGGCAGTTAAGGTAAATAAAATTTTTCCAAGCTGACCTGGCAACTCGACCCCAGCCAGGGGCTCTGCCCCTTGGACCCTGCTAGGGGCTGCCGCCCCTTGACCCCGCTGCCAGGGGCGCTACCCCCGGACCCCGTTCGTTGTGGATATTAACTAAGACTGGAGAGATGATATCAGTAGTGATAGTTAATTGATACGTTTAATTATTATACAGTCAGCCGTGCACAACTGAAGAAAGGGATTACCATAAACGGTGAACGTAATCGCATTCAGGTGAGTTTCTAGCCCCACTTATGTGCTATGTTTTCGGGGCTGTGTGCATACTCGATATGTTTGTTAATACATTTATCCTAAGTGATAAGTGTATGCCTTATGTGAATAATGTGAAATGTATGAATGATTGCTTGTTAGTACGTGAACGATCTTCGGATATTGCACGTACTGTCGGGTTGTAGTGTTATGTATAAAGAAAGTATAATGTATATGCTTATATGTATGAATGCGATAAAGCTAACAAACGAAGGAAAGGCATGGTTGTATGGTAACGAAGAGGACCAGACCCTAATAATATCTGTGATGTTTGGGACCAGACCCTTATAATATATGTGATGTTAGGGATCAAACCCTTATAATATCTGTGATGTTAGGGACCAGACCCTTATAATATCTGTGAGGTTATAGGGCGAAAGTCTCTTTAAAACGTATGATTATGTATGTAAAGAAAGTATGAAAGTAAGAATGAAAGTATATGCACTTATGTATGTATGAAAGAAAGTTAAGAAGGTTAAGTATGAAATGTAAGAAGGTATTGTATGATTATGTGATTAACTAGAACTCACTCAGCGTAGCTGACTTTTAGTATGCACGCAGGTGAGTAGAATGAGGCATGTAGCTTGAGGAGGACACATGGCAGAGTTGGACGAAGCTGGCATTTGAAGATTTTGCTATGATGTTTTATTTTAAGTAATGTTTTAAAAGACAAAATATGGATGTTTTGTAACGAATGGTTTTAGTTTTATATTCCGCGTATGTTTTTATTAACTCTGATGAATTGAACTATGTCGATGAGTAAATCCAACGCCCAAATGTGAGACACCGGTAACGGGGCCTTACAACACACCACCACTTCACACCACCACCCCTGGTAAAAAACCATCACATGTGATGGATTTAAGGTTGGTGATGTGACACCATTTGATTGGGTGGGGGTGTGATGAGAAATTTCATCACATCCACCCCCCCCCCCCCCCCTTTATGCTAGAGATCATTGCTTTAACATGATTTCGATGAATAGAACTTAGTGTATTTAAACACACAAACGGCTTGTTTTAATATGATTTAGATGAATACAAGTCATTCGTGTAGCCATATAAAAAAAATTGTATAGATAGCAGAGGGATCGAATTTCGAGCCTAAGCATTCTATATAAGGGAAAAAGCGCCTAGCCAGGTAGGCTATGCAATCATGCATGAGATGTTGGGAACGATTGGTATAAAAGGCGTGCCAAAATTGCTAATTGTAGTATATATAAAAAAATGAAATTTTATTGTATTAACTAATTTGCAAAATGTCAGGTATAACGTTCTTTAAGTTAATCTTTACAAAACTTAAGTAATTGCTATTGATTGTAATTACAATTGTCGATGATGTTACCCGCCAAAAAGGTGTTGATGTTGAAAAAGTTCGAGATTTACTATTCACAAAAGTTTCCACCAATGGAAAAACTTGTTCTCAAAAACAAGTTATTACATGGAAAGATTGTTTAGCATCCATAACAATAAACTCTTACAAACTGACATATCATTGGCACATCAGATTCCAAACTTTTCTTGAAAACCTTAACTTTTTTCTACAATAATAAACCTACGCAAACCTCATTAAAAATATTAAATATGTATTTCTATTGTATATGTATATATGGTATGTGTGTGTTGGGACATGCACTATATGTTTGCTGCAAGTTTGTAGCCATGGAATTTGGCACACAATGGTGAATTATTTCCACCTCCAGTTTGTTGCAATTTGTTGCAATGACGCATCATCCAGACAAATGAAAATTTCATTCATTGTGGGTGTTGTAGGTATCTACCAAGTACCAACACAACAGCTTGGTATGAATACAAGCTTCTAATGAAAAGCATGCAACTTGTTGAGATCAACTTAATGCTGATGCAAATTGCTGCTGATAACAATTTATTGTTGATAGAGTTCAGATTACTACTAAGATGTGCTAAATACCTATGAAGAAAGTTATTGCATAGCAAGTTACTATTGACGAAGAGAAGTTTATGTTGAGCAAGTTACTATTGACAAAGAGATATTTGACGTTGAACGACTTATTTTCGATGAAGATTATTCCTACTGGATGCGCAAATTAAGGTTTTTTTTTCTTAAGATATGCCACATAATATAGGGTAATTATATTAATCAAGTCAAAATGAAGATGAATATGAGCGGTGTGGGATTTTATTTGGGAGAGATACAAGAGATTTCAAATATTATAATTTCATTAATATATCCAGTATTGTAAGCGTACGTCTAGAAGGCCGAGTAATCGTTACAGTGTATGGTGCTGATAAGAATTCTTTAACTCAACCTAGTTACTCGAGTAATCTAGTCAGTCAACTCGAGCAATAAGTATAGTAAATTATCAACAATAAGGAGAGAGTCGAGAGAGTAAGAACATGATCCTTTTAACGTTTGATAGAGTCTCCTATTTATTGCAAAAGGTATGGAAGGTCTATTGGGACACGACCACACGTCATCAAAACATCCGGTTTGTCTCCTCTACAATCATCATAGTGGAAATCGCGGAGGTCGATTTGTGTAGGTCCCACCGTGCAGTGCAATCGTCCCCTTCATGCAGCTATTAAAGTGGTTCCCACGTGTACCTTTGGTACAGATAGCGCTACCATATTTGTGCTTATTCCTCCTACACAATCCAGGTACTAGGGATGAGCGTGAAAAAATACCCGTATTCGTACCCGTACTTGTACCCGATTGTACTCGTACCACAAATCAATAAAAACATGTACCAATACTCGTACCAAATTTTTCAGTATGGTATGGTATGGGTACGGGTATTTCGGTACAATACCAGTTTTAATACCACTTTGCTTTTTTACTTCCAATTTTTCGAAAAACCGATACCGGTACGAGTAACAAACAACCTGAATTAGTCTGGGTATCGGTACTTGCACATGTACGTGACGAGTACCAAATTAGTACATGTACCAAATTAGTCGTCGATTTAATGATAAAACAGTATTCAATAACCCTGATTTGGTCGCCGACTTTAAGTGATTTGTTTGTTGTTCGAGTCTTGGATGTTATATTATTTAAATTTGAAGAAACGTTTGAAACTTGTTCAATATTAACATGGTTGGAGAATTTATTTTATATCAAATAAGAAGAATCCTAATTAAACCGTTATATATCCAAACAGGTACAAAATATCAAATGTACTCGTACCTGTACCCAATTGTACTTGTACCAAAATTCAACAAAAATGAGTACCAATACCCGTACCAAATAGGCTAAATCGGTATGGGTACATGTACGTGTACGGATACAAGTACTGGTATTTGGGACAAAATGTTCTTCCCTACCAGGTACATATGGTGGTTCCTCTGCTTTAATCCTCCTACATAATTCTTATCTCCTATTAACATTTTTCCCTTTTAATGAGCTAACCTTTTGAAGGATCTGGTCTCCATGTGGATTCAGAACCATATCTCTTCAAAATATTACTAGGGTCTGTTTTGTATGGGATCATGGAATTGATGATGGAATAGAATCGATCATTACTATTACATTGCATTGTTTGGTTACCATGTAGCATGAAGTAAAATATAATGGATTATTGATTTATGTTGTTAGGCATGCAAGAAAAATGAAGGAATAAAATAAAAATGGTGGTGAGCGGCGATAGTGGTGGTGGGTGGGGGTTAATGGGGGTGGTTATGGGAGTGGTAGTGGTGGTGGTGGGCGGCGGTAGTCAATGATGTTAGTTCGCTATAGTGGTCGTGGTGGGCGACTGGCGGTGGTGGTGGGAGGTTGGAGGCGGTTGGTGATGGTGGTTGGCGGTGGTCGGTGACGGTGGTTGGCGGTGGAAAGTGGTGGGAGGTGGTTCTTGTTGGTAGTAATGAAGAAGGTATGGGTTGTGGCAATGGGGGTGGTGGTGGTGGCGAGAGGTAATGGGCGGTGACGACGACGGTTGTGGTGTTGATGGGAGGGTGGTGGAGGTGATGTAGGGTGAAAGATGGGATAAAATGGAAAGAAAAAAAATCAAGGGGAGTAGATAAAATGAATTTGGAATGTTTTCAAATGAATGAAATTGTGACATTCGTCAATTTCGGGTCTCGTTTGTATTCGTTTTTTGTATTCGTTTATCATGTAAACCGACCCATTTTGTAAACCAAAGCTTATGATATAATCAAAATGATGGATTTTATATTACAATATTGCTTTACACTTGTTGGGTCTTGAAAACATTCTTTTTGGTCTTTAAAACTCCTTAAAATGACTTAAACCAAACTTTGGGGACTATTATTGCCATTTACCAAAAACTTGTTTGACCATTTCAACCATCACATGCATCTTTACCCTATTTTTATGAACCACACTCTTACCATTATAAAAGCAAGGCTCCATACACCATTTTGGTTGTTCATCTTCTCCAAAATCTCTCTCAAATCCAATTATTCATCTTCAACATTTTGTTACTTTGATTTCTTAAGGTCAACTAACTATAGTCTTTCATTTTAACTTGTTCATCTAATATTACTAACACTTGAATATGGTGCTACAACATATATATAATACACACCCCTTGTTTCCTTTATTTGTTACTTCACCGACTCCGGTTGGTTAAGTTTCGAATGTCATAAGGCAGGGCTTCATGGAGGACTTCGTGTTCTTGATATATATATACACACACATAACTTATTATACATATCACTTATGACTAACTTCTTACCCTTTTTAGTTTGTTCATCTTATTTACAAGTTCCATGGTGTGGGTTTGTATATGACTAACCTCGGTTTAACCGAAACTAGTCCAAACCGGAAACCGAACGTTTGTTTACTAGTTTTGTTAAAATAGTTGTTTAAACATGTTTATAGCTAGATTTGAGTTTCAAAAATTGTAGGCCCCCCCGGGGGCGTCGCCGATCGATACGAGATCCGCACGAGGTCTAGGAGTGCGGAATCCTCCTAGACTCGTTTATGGTGTAGAAGACGAAGAACACGATTACACATACACAAACACAAGAACAAACACACGAACGGGATAAAACACATCTGCAGATCTTTATAATATAATAATCAAACACGTTACATACCGTAACATAAACAGAAACACGTCCGACCCGAGGTGAGCTCTACCTCGGGTCGTCCCTCACGACACTTCCTCTCTTTTACTCTCTAGACAAATGAACTATAACACAATACTCTTATTTTCTGGATCACTAACCCTAAACACGACACACATATATATATATATAAACTTCACGGGCTTGGGCCTGTAGGCGAAGTTGTGATAACTTCGCCTAAGGTGAAGTTGTCCTAACTTCGCCGTTGGCGAAGTTGTTCTAACTTCGCCTAAAGCGAAGTTGTTCTAACTTCACCTATGGTGTCTCCGCTGGTCTGAATTGCATAGCGACGGTCACAAAATGCACCAACAGTCTCCCCTTTGACCGTTGCTCTCAATTCTAACAAACACGAAAGATCATCTGTTACAAAACATGCACCAACAGACTCCCTCTTAACTGATGATCTTCTGTTTGCCCTTCACCCAGCCGTGTCTGAAACTGTCATGTAGCTTCACAAATCTACCAATCACCCAGCGTCTTCCATATCAGATCTCCCCTTCAGTGTAAGCTTCTCTGACTATAACGATTGAGGTCTTTGAAATGCATGCATCCTCGTGCCAATAGATCATCTCAACCAATCACGTGAGTCCATCTGACTTCACCAACACGTGAAGTTGGGCTTCCTCCACAACTTCACCAACTCGTCGGCATACGATAAGGTTTAATCTTCAACTACTCAACATCAAGTGATCAATTTCATCACAAAACCACCTTGACAGAATCTAACACATGACCATTAATTAATCCGAAGCATCTTCAATCACCAGGGATAACGATCAAGAACATAAACACTTTAGTTCCCGATTAAATCCAACTTGTTCCAGAATTTTCACTCAAATAAATAAGCATCACGTTTCAGGATCCAATTCTCGAACGCCTTGAAAATAACATAAATAATATGCTCTGACCGCAATCCAGTAATGACAAAAACCTTCAGTTCAATTTGACTTTCTTCAATTGGTCAACCTCGAACAACAACAATTTCATTGCCCACAAACACCCAAATATGTGTCAATATCCAGTTTCAAACAATATCCCATTCACAACCTCAACTCCAAATCCAGAGTTGACACGTATTTGTTCACACGTAAGACCAAGAGATAACAAGATCACTCGTTGACGGAACCACATCTTCGGTCTCACAAAAATCGTGTACACCTGGCCATACAGACGAAAACACCAAAATACTCTTTTTTTTTTTTTTCGTTAACTTCGCCTAAAGTTAACTTCGTCTGTCCATAACTTCGCCTGGCTATAACTTCGCCTGGCTATAACTTCGCCGAGAAGTCAACTTCGCCTAAAGTCAACTTCGCCTGTTCATAACTTCGCCAGACCTTATATCTTCGCTGAAACCCTACGAACAGTGACGGCAACTTCGCCTGATGAACAATAACTTTGCCTACGGCGCTGTTCGGCCAGAAACGTACAGAAACGTGCCAGAAACACCAAAACACAGATCTCGAACCATAGCATAAGAGCCTAAGGCTCTGATACCACATGTAGGTCCCCCCGGGGGCGTCGCCGATCGATACGAGATCCGCACGAGGTCTAGGAGTGCGGAATCCTCCTAGACTCGTTTATGGTGTAGAAGACGAAGAACACGATTACACATACACAAACACAAGAACAAACACACGAACGGGATAAAACATATCTGCAGATCTTTATAATATAATAATCAAACACGTTACATACCGTAACATAAACAGAAACACGTCCGACCCGAGGTGAGCTCTACCTCGGGTCGTCCCTCACGACACTTCCTCTCTTTTACTCTCTAGACAAATGAACTATAACACAATACTCTTATTTTCTGGATCACTAACCCTAAACACGACACACATATATATATAAACTTCACGGGCTTGGGCCTGTAGACGAAGTTGTTCACAACTTCGCCTATGGCGAAGTTGTGATAACTTCGCCTAAGGTGAAGTTGTCCTAACTTCGCCGTTGGCGAAGTTGTTCTAACTTCGCCTAAAGCGAAGTTGTTCTAACTTCACCTATGGCGTCTCCGCTGGTCTGAATTGCATAGTGACGGTCACAAAATGCACCAACAAAAATCATTTTTACAAGTTCTTTGATATTAAGCATATGGAATCCATCTATGAACTCGTTGGGAGATGGAAACCGAACTAAACCGAAACTTTTGCTTAAAAGACTTGTAGTTAACTTTTTAGTTGTAAAATTTAAGTTTTCTTCATTTATAAACCAGTATACAAGTTCTATGATATTTGGGCATGTAGAAACCATCTATGAACTATTTGTGAGATGGAGACCGAACCAAACCGAACTATACCGACTTTTACTCGCTTAAGACACACAAGTGTGTTTTTAGCTATCAAGACTTGTATATTTCTTTAAAAATAGTTTACAAACTGATTTTAATTATTTTCTTAAGTACTTGGAATTGTTGGATCCAACTTGATCTCATCACATAGTTTGGACCGACAAAACCGAACACTTGCTTAACGCGCGTTGTTAGTTCTAAACAATAGATCTACATACTTGGTTAAGTGTTAGTATATTTTAATGAGTTATCTCATAACAATTAATATGTTGGAAAGTTGACTTTGGGTTTGACCATTTGTCAAGACCCGAATCGACAACCCGAACACTCGTTAAAAACCCGTTTTAGTATCTTGTCCCAAAGGAACTTGCATTTTAGAATTTTTCCCACCTTATTACTTAACATTGGTTAAGTAAATATTAAGGTTAGATACTTTAACCCGGTTTCGAGCAAACTTACATTTTTAAAGGATTGTTATTATAAATTCTTAAATAGTTACATTTTAAACCTTGAACTTTAATTGTTTACTTTTTGCAACAATTATTTTATTTAAAGATCTTCAAGACAACCATTCTAAATCCAAGATTTTATTGTCATTTAGGCCTTGCTCGTTAAATTTCATCCATCCGGTTATTCATCTTTTACCGATCAAGTTTTATACCTGAACGTGAGTAACTTCATACCCTGTTTTCTATCTTTTGTTTTGGGGTGACATTTCATACTTATTCAAATCAAATGCTTTATACTTGAGTCTTAAACCACAAACGTTGTTGTATACTTTACTTGAATAATTGCTCGATTTGGTGTTCTATGCTTATATGCCTATGTGTTTATCGCTTTCGGTTGGTGGAATCTATAAATCCTAGACTACTTGGCATCCCCTTGTAGCAAGGTGTCGTTAACGTAATGCAATTAACGATATTCTATTAAATCCTAGACTACTTGGCAATCCCTTGTAGCTAGGTGGCGCTAACGTAATTCTATTAGCGATTGTCAATTTATCCAAGTTTATAGCTATTATTTATGGTTTTGTATACTATTTTTGCGGCTTTTCATACTATATATCTATTGTTCAAACTTATGAATTGCTCACCAACCTTTGTGTTGACAACTTTATTTTATGAAATGTTACAGGTTTGCATCTAGGTTGATTATGGAGTTCGGTGAAGAAAATGACACAAATACTGTAGGATATTAGCAAAAATGAACAATATTTGATTTTCTATATTTTGCTATATTTTGTTGTATTTAACTTATGAATATTTGGTTATGTGACATTTTCGATGTTGTGAAATGAAATGAGTTTGTTAAATATTGTCTCTTTAAATAGTGTCATGCGCTTATGGGCAATCGTTACACCTCGGCATGTTCCGCCGCTTTTGGTTGGGGTGTGACAGAAATGAACAAGGTAATATATTATTTTTTACTTACCTACCAAACACACTTTTTTTCATTCATTTATTAGATCATCCGTAGTCGCATCGGGGGCACCCCCCGGTCCCCGGGTGTTTTGGGTTGGAAGTTATGCACACGCATTTTGTGGATAACTTTGGTTCGCACGAATCTTAATACAATATTACCATTGTCAAACTGTTAGAATTAAAAAAGATAAAAATTTATTAATAAAATGCAACTTCACCATCCTCACCATGTTCACCAATTTCTCTTCCACCTTTCTTTTTTACCCACAAATATGAATCCGTTAAACAATTCTGTACTCGGTTTTGGTCAATTCTCCATAACGGAACACCACCCAACCGTCCCCTCAATATCCGTACCCGGTCAGTCTTAATTACGACCCGAACATGATGGCATACATGCAACTGCTTGGTTCCGGTTTTTCAGCACCGGACACGATGGTAGGTTTCCAAAATCTGAGCATGATGGTCGGTTTCCAAAATCCGAGCATGATGACCTGTTTTCAAAATCCTAGAACGACGGCAGATTTCAAACAAGAAGAAGAAGAGACACAACCCGATCCGAAGACTCATGTCGAGTTGATGTGATGTAAAACACACATATTTTCCTAATAGTTTTTATGTTATTTTGTGCTTAAACGTTAACGATCATTTTGTTATTCTTGCATTAAATTACATGTTTTTGTATGTGATATATCCCATGTTGAAGAGAGCGAGAAAACGAGTCAAATGAAAAAAGAATCAGCTAGAACGGAGCTCGGATGAAGCTGGTACGCAAAAACGAAGATAAACATGTTGAAAGTCGAAAAACGTCAGTAAATGTCATGTTCGAGCTACGCGACCAGGTCATACCATTCAATAAGCATGTGGTAGATTCCAACATATCCCAAGGCTGCCAAGAATGTTCAAGAATCAGCTACCACGTCTATTTTGTCTTCTAGTGGGCCAAGTGGGCTTGTTTTAACCTATTTTATATTAGGAAGGAGGTGTTTAAACATATATATAAACCCTAAAACCCTATGAACGAAATTATTCAAGTTTCCAGCCATCCCACACCTGCTCTAGAGGAGAAACCAAGGAGGACAAGCTTACGGTTCCATCTTTTATCCTTTGATTGTCGGTTTTGACTATTTTAACGTTTGTGAGTTCGTTTTTGGTGTTTAAGCATTCAAACCTTTTGTAATCAGATTTATATGAGCATGTTTATCATTTATATCTATTTTATCTACTGTTCATTGATTATGATTGGCTAAACTTATTAGTTCTACCTAGGTTAGATGAATATTTTTAGGTTTTAATGAGTTTTATGGATTGTTGATCATCATGACTTAAATTGTTAATGTAAAGTTTGGTTTAACATTGAATTAGGTTGTGTTTAGTGGCTGTGAATTTGTTAATTACACTTATAAACCTCTTGTTTTAATTAATTGAATGAGTTTTGATTGATTGTTGCTTGTCAGGACTCTTTACTTAGTGTTTAGGGTTTGTTTGCGAGTTGATCAACCGTAAGGTTTAAGTGAGTGTTTTAATTGAATATAATCAGCAGATAGACACCTTCCTTGAGACCGAGAGGTGATAGGAAGTAAAGTCATCTCATAGCTTTTACTTCTTAGGATTAGGATCGCCCGAGAGCGGGTTCGGTTCTTGTCGGGTTTGGGTTTGTGAGCGATTAGTTGACCTAGTTTAAGTTAAACTGAATTGTTCCTCTATCCTTGGTTGCGTAGTATTCGTCCATTAGGGTAGTGTGTCGGTGAGACCGAGAGGAGAGTCGGCATTAGATCACGTTAACAATTTGTCATCCGGTTTTGTTCTTAAAATCAACTAAGTGTAAATTAGAGTTTGTTGGTGAGACCGAGAGGTGATCTAGCTTCCTTGAGTGAACCTTAGTTGTGTCATCCTTAGGAACCAGTGTCGTGAGAATCCTCAATCCATTATTTATTATACCTTCAATATGATTCTTACATAGGTAGACGTTTTCTCCGATTGCAGTAAAGTTTCCAAGTTTCGTCAAGAGTTTTATTTAGTTAAGTTAAGTTTAGCTAATTAATTTAGTTAAAGTAAGTTAAGTTAAGTAGTTAATTAAATATTAAAAATCATTTAAATATTATTAGGTGAGTCTTGGTTAGGGTTAGTTATCATATACTTTGTCAAGTGTCCTTGTGTTCGATACTCGGACTTCCTTAGTGCTATACTAGTAGTGATCGGTACACTTGTCGGTTTTGTGTGGTTTATTTAGGAGTCTTGTTTAATAAATTTAAAGCTTAGTTGTGAGAGCATCATTATACACACATCAAGTTTTTGGCGCCGTTGCCGGGGACACGGTTAGAGGCTTATTGAGAACGACCCTAGTTGGGATTTACCTATTGTATTTTCGTATATTTAGATTAGATTAGTTATTTTAAATAGTTTAATTTTATTTTTAGTATTTTATTCTATTTTTATCTGGTGCCCGTGATCCTTTTCTTTTGAGTGTTCTTTACAGGAAATATGTTCGGACGACAGGTTGGAACGCCATGGTGCAAAGTATGTGGCAGAGATCACTGGGTGCATGATGCTTATGAGAGGAGAAATATAGAAGTCGAAGCACGGAAAGCTCCATGGGAATCACTTTTGGCAAAGCCTCCTCCATACCGATTTGCATATGATCAAATGGGGAACTTCTTAGGGTATAAAGATTTGCCAGGGAGTATATTAGAGCCCACCCCATAATTGGAGGAAATAATGGATGATGTGTTGTTTGCTATTAGAAATGATTTGGAATATGTTTCTCCTTTGAATCCACCTTTGTTTGAAACCCTGAGCGAGATTGAAGATACCGGAATGGAGGAGCAGAGAGTAAAGGAGTATGTTCCCTCTTGGGAGGAAGAATTTAAGGATGAGTTTGGTGAAGAGTTGATGGATTTCACCATGATAAATGAATGAGAGTTTGACCCACTTGGCGATTTGAAGTTGCTTGAGGATCTATTGTATAACGAGCCAAGTGCGGGGATCAAGAATGAGCCTTGTGAGGAGAGACATGAGGTGGTTGGTGAATCAGTCTTTCCACCATTGCACTTTGAATGTGAAAAACCAAAACATGAACCGTACTCAATCTCCATTCGGGACGTGTTGAGGTTTAAAAAGTTGGCTAAAAGAATAAGGAGGATATCTAGGCTCAGCGATCATGGTGTGCAGAAGATTTTGTTACTCCCGTTTCACTTTAGGAGATCCTTTTTTTGGGAGTTTAAGAGTTGGTGGGCCGAGTTTAATTCATATGGTCGGGCCCATGAGAGTTGTGCAATTGGTTTCTTCCCGACCAATTGTAAGAGGAGAGTGTTGAGGAGCATCGATGGGAAGAGGATAAAGGAGAAGCCTCCTGATTGAGGTTTCGGGAGCGAGTCCGGCTGAAGACTATTCAATAAACTTAGCACTTCTCGGGAGGCAACCCGGTAATATCTTTCCTTATTATTTTATTTTCATTTTTATTTTTATTTCTGAGTTTTGCCAAGTGTTTCTTCTCTTACTTGCAGGTTATTCCTTGGTTGGTTGATGACGGTTAATGAGCTGGAGTTTTAAACAAGTGTGGGGATGCAATATGCTTAAGGATTGTCGTTTTCGTTCGTTAGTGATAGCTTGATAGAGAGCACTGGAGTTTTAAGCTTGCGTTCGAATAGGAGGGCGAGGAACATGATTCACCGCACACTTTCATGATCACATATACCAGGGGAGTCTGTTCCACTTTATTTTTCTTTATGTTTGGTTTTGTCTTTTCCTTGTCTCACATTGAGGACAATGTGAAATTTAAGTGTGGGGATGGGGAACTGACGTTTTCATTTTTAAGAAAAATAAAAGAATATTGAAAATCTTGAGAGTTAATATAAAAAAAAAGTTTAAAGAAAAATGTCCCTTGAATATTGTTTTTCTTCTACGTTAAGCAGGAAATGATATTATCATCGTTGTGTTAATGAACTCTCGGAACTTTTGAAAAATATATAATATAATAATAAAAGAAGAAATGGTTAGCATATCTGATTTGGGATGTGTCGGTAGGCCCAACTAGCTTTAATAGTCCTTTTTAGCAGTTTTTATATATATAATAATTTGAAAAACGGTGAAACCGAATTTCGATGCTTAGGGAGGATTACCATAATCTGAAAACTTTGAGATGGTTACACTTAGATGCACTCAAAACCAGCACGCACCACATGTCCATCTTTCTACGAGCTTAGAAATAGTTATATATTTTAGGGTAATATGAAAAAAAAAGAAGAAAAAAGAGAAAAAAAAAAAGAAAAAAAAAAAGTATGTATTGAAAGTTATGTTTGTGTATTCTCAAAAGTTGTTCAAGAAAAGCAAAATGCTTGTGACGAAAGTTATGTATTACAAAATGCCAAAGAAGCAATCTTTAAAGTTAGTAAAAGAGGCCAAAGATGCACATACTAGATGGGACTTAGAGTTTACGTGTTACCTTGGGGATAGTGACTCTGAGGATACACTATTGGGGCTCGAAGGTTTTTAGTCAATAAATATTTTTTTAGGGAATATATAGGATAAAGTCCAATAATATTTAGGAATAGCTCGTACGACCTCCACATGACCATTCATCCATCAAAATTTCACCTAGTGCATCTAATTAGTACTATCAACGAGTCCTTGGCATATAGTGATTTGTCGAACCAGTTTGCTTCGACTCTAGTTTTTCTAGCTCTCTTTGTCTGAGATGGGGTAGGTGTAGCCTTAGTTTTTGGACTTAAAACGTTTAATGCAAAAGGGGGGCTTGATTGGCTGGTGGCTGGGTTTAAGTGGACAACAATATCGGCAATCGCGGTTAATATGTCGAGCTATTTCTTATGTTTTGATAATGATTAATAATCTGGGAGTTCGGTGTCTTTCACTTGGTTATGATCCTGTGTAGATTTCTTTTTCAGAGACGAAAAAGGTTTAAGTGTGGGGATGTTTGATGTGATGTAAAACACACATGTTTTCCTAATAGTTTTTATGTTATTTTGTGCTTAAACGTTAACGATCATTTTGTTATTCTTGCATTAAATTACATGTTTTTGTATGTGATAGGTCCCATGTTGAAGAGAGCGAGAAAACGAGTCAAATGAAAAAAAAATCAGCTAGAACGGAGCTCGGATGAAGCTAGTACGCAAAAACGAAGATAAACGTGTTGAAAGTCGAAAAACGTCAGTAAATGTCATGTTCGAGCTACGCGACCAGGTCATACCATTCAATAAGCATGTGGTAGATTCCAACATATCCCAAGGCTGCCAAGAATGTTCAAGAATCAGCTACCACGTCTATTTTGTCTTCTAGTGGGCCAAGTGGGCTTGTTTTAACCTATTTTATATTAGGAATGAGGTGTTTAAACATATATATAAACCCTAAAACCCTATGAACGAAATTATTCAAGTTTCCAGCCATCCCACACCTGCTCTAGAGGAGAAACCAAGGAGGACAAGCTTACGGTTCCATCTTTTATCCTTCGATTGTCGGTTTTGACTATTTTAACGTTTGTGAGTTCGTTTTTGGTGTTTAAGCATTCAAACCTTTTGTAATCAGATTTATATGAGCATGTTTATCATTTATATCTATTTTATCTACTGTTCATTGATTATGATTGGCTAAACTTATTAGTTCTACCTAGGTTAGATGAATATTGTTAGGTTTTAATGAGTTTTATGGATTGTTAATCATCATGACTTAAATTGTTAATGTAAAGTTTGGTTTAACATTGAATTAGGTTGTGTTTAGTGGCTGTGAATTTGTTAATTACACTTATAAACCTCTTGCTTTAATTAATTGAATGAGTTTTGATTGATTGTTGCTTGTCAGGACTCTTTACTTAGTGTTTAGGGTTTGTTTGCGGGTTGATCAACCGTAAGGTTTAAGTGAGTGTTTTAATTGAATATAATCAGCGGATAGACACCTTCCTTGAGACCGAGAGGTGATAGGAAGTAAAGTCGTCTCATAGCTTTTACTTGTTCGGATTAGGATCGCGCGAGAGCGGGTTCGGTTCTTGTCGGGTTTGGGTTTGTGAGTGATTAGTTGACCTAGTTTAAGTTAAACTGAATTGTTCCTCTATCCTTGGTTGCGTAGTATTCGTCTCCATTAGGGTAGTGTGTCGGTGAGACCAAGAGGAGAGTCGGCATTAGAGCACGTTAACAATTTGTCATCCGGTTTTGTTCTTAAAATCAACTAAGTGTAAATTAGAGTTTGTTGGTGAGACCGAGAGGTGATCTAGCTTCCTTGAGTGAACCTTAGTTGTGTCATCCTTAGGAACCGGTGTCGTGAGAATCCTCAATCCATTATCTTATTATACCTTCAATATGATTCTTACATAGGTAGACGTTTTCTCCGATTGCAATAAAGTTTCCAAGTTTCGTCAAGAGTTTCATTTAGTTAAGTTAAGTTTAGCTAATTAATTTAGTTAAAGTAAGTTAAGTTAAGTAGTTAATTAAATATTAAAAATCATTTAAATATTATTAGGTGAGTCTTGGTTAGGGTTAGTTATCATATACGTTGTCAAGTGTCCTTGTGTTCGATACTCGGACTTCCTTAGTGCTATACTATTAGTGATCGGTACACTTGCCGGTTTTGTGTGGTTTCTTTAGGAGTCTTGTTTAATAAATTTAAAGCTTAGTTGTGATAGCATCATTATACACACATCACGGGTCGAGCCAACATCAAAAAGGCGGTGAGAGAAAACAAACAAAGAAACCCCCCCGGCGAAGCTCGGTCTAAAAAGGAAACAGTAGCATGGACAACGGACGAGTTTGAATACCTTGCACAGGCGTTGGTAGCGATATCGGAAGATCCCGAGTGTTGTACGTGTTTAATATTATTCTTATTGTTTATTTTATTATTGTTTGTTGAAAAATAATATTAAGTTTGCAGTAATATTTATTTAACTATCTTTGGTAGCCAACTCTATCAAGCCTCCAACTTTTCTTGGGAAAAAATTTTGGAGATCTTCAAAGAAATTGGAGGAGACAAGCGCTGGAAAAAAGATTCAGTAATGTCAAAATGGACCGACATAAATTCGAGATGTCAACTTTTTCATACGGTTTACGGTCGGAATAAAGATGTGTGGGGTAGTGGTGTCGATGATTTGGAGATCATTGAATGTCATTGATAGAGTTTCAAAGCAGGTTTGGGAACTTCCACTACATGGCATGTTGGAATCGTCTGAAGCTTCACCCTAAGTGGTGCCTAGTAACCGCCACCGCCTCCGGAATTCAATGGCCATCAAAAAGGTCTAAGACCTTCTCTTCGGTTGATCTAGAGACACCGAGGTCTGATGCTCATAACTTCAACTTAAACGATGATGATGATGTCGGGCATGCCGTTTATAATGTCTTCGAGATTTCTCAACCGACGGGTATGATAAGGGAACAGGGAATTAAGGGGTCAGATCATCGTCAACGAGTGCTGGTGTCGATATGACAAGACAGTTCGAAGAAATGAACCGTCTATTTCAAGATATACGTGACCTTGGTTATGAACGTCTTCAACTCAATAAAAAGGTCGCCGATGTTATTTTAGTGAGGCAAATTGATGCCGTCCTCGAGGTTTTAAGGAGAGACTTCCCTGAATCCGACCCGGATCCAAAGCATAACCGAAAAGAGAAGAAATGAAATTCACCAAAATACGACCTTGACCTTGAGTAGTTTTTATTTATTTTAAGTATTTTTCTTGGTTTTATTTTGTAGTTTTTATTTTAAATGTAGTCTTTTTATTAAATTTAGTTTTTTATTTAAATTTTAAATATTTAAAAAAAATTATAAACAAAAATTAGAAATATTGACTGGGCCCAAAATGACGCAAATTGCCTAGGGGATGGGCATTATGACTACACCATACTTTTGCAAAAAATATAAAAACTGATTGGGCGCCACATGGCGCAAAATGTCGGATGTGCCTAATTATGACTACACATGGTCTAATTTCATTCTACCTCACATCAGTGCATATCAAGCACTGCCTAGAAGTTATAACTTATCAGATTGTAAGAGCATTCACATCCTATCTACTATCTCTAAATCCAAAATTACACTAAAAACACTACATATTAATTAACTCTTCTTTTTTTTTCAATCAAATAATAATATTTTTTATATCTTTATTATTATCATTTCTTTCTCTTTTAATCACAACCACTTTCAACAAATATTAAAAATTATAGGAGGTGAACAATAACTCAAATTTACAAGATCATTGCATTTTCTCTCTCATCTACCCACAATATTTTAAACCACTCCTCTACTGTGTTCCCGAGTTTCATTTAAAGGGAGAAAAGAAAGGGAGGAGAATTGAAAGAGAAAAGAAATAGAAGGGAAGGAAAATGTGTCACTTCATTTAATGTTTCTGAGTTTAATGAAAATGAAATGAAAGGAAAGAAAATTTAGGAGTTAATAGGTAGTTAATGTTATAAACACACATTTTCTCTCCTAATATTTTCAATTTGGAATGATAAATATTGACTTAAATTTTCTAGCATTTTCTCTTCCTTACCCTCCCCTCCCCTCCCCTCCCCTCCCCTTCATAAAGAATCTCTGAAAATGATTCATTCACATTTTTCTTCTCATTTTCTTCTCCTCCCCTCTTTAAGTGAGACTTAAGAACACAATATAAATTATAAAAATCATAATCCCCAAATTTGATGATTTAAATATGAATGCTCTAATTTAGTTTTCTTTGTTTCAATCTAGCATGTTTTTTTTAATTATAATTTCTAAATCAATTTCTTTCTATGCAAGTCATCTGACACTTGTCGTAGCACTTGATGTCCGGTACGACCGAGCTTGGGCCCACTAGATGCTAGTGCCCTTTGCTTGCCTTCAACTTCAAACAATGAAATAATTTAACAAGAAGCAACTGTAGGGGACGGACACGTGGAAATTAATTATGATTAGAATTATTTAAATGTTTAAAAACAAGTAATAATCATGGTTTTTGCCGACGATATAATGACGGCCACACTTGACAACCACCGCCCTCTAATTGGCTTTTCCATTGTCTAAAATTAACGCCGGTTTTTATTTATACAAAGCTTTATTTTTAAATAAATGTATCAACAAGGTTTTCTTGTATTTATGTTTGGAAATTATGTGCTGGCCAAATCAATTTAATTAGCAGAATAAGAATAAGTACTTAACTAGGAATATTCTAGTTTTTTTAGCAGTTAACTGATTTAAATTACAAATTAGTTTCTTTTTTTTGCAACATGGGTTAAATAGATTGAAAAAACCTTAACAGAATTGAGCTAAATGAAAAAGAAAACTCACATAACCTTTTTTTGTTTTCAGGTTTGAAACGAATTCATATTTTTTAAACCGAAAACTCAAATCAGTTCGGTTAATCAAATCGAAAACCTAATACATGATTAGTTCTTTTTTTAAATGGTTTCGATAGATTCAGATTTTGGCTTAATCTATTTGAAACCAAATATTGAACACCCTAATGTCTTGATATCCATTTGATGAGGCACGGGACAAAGACGGATTCTATTCTACTATCTGATATTGAGGTCTTTATTGCTTGGAAAAAATAGTGTTATTTAATATCTTATACTTAATGCAACAATGATTCCGACTAATCACTTATATTTAAATAAGGTTTATTGGATTTTAATAATTTCTATTAAATGATATCAGCCGGTAATAATCTCTATTCATTTTATTACCATTGATGGTCATAAATTAAAAATGTTGGACCCCAATGGTTCCCCGTTAAAAATGACCTAATGACGTTATATTTTTTTTAAATGGTTTCGATAGATTCAGATTTTGGCTTAATCTATTTGAAACCAAATATTGAACACCCTAATGTCTTGATATCCATTTGATGAGGCACGGGACAAAGACGGATTATATTCTACTATCTGATATTGAGGTCTTTATTGCTTGGAAAAAATAGTGTTATTTAATATCTTATACTTAATGCAACAATGATTCCAATTAATCACTTATATTTAAATAAGGTTTATTGGATTTTAATAATTTCTATTAAATGATATCAGCCGGTAATAATCTCTATTCATTTTATTACCATTGATGGTCATAAATTAAAAATGTTGGACCCCAATGGTTCCCCGTTAAAAATGACCTAATGATGTTATATTTTTTTCCGAACTTCAAACTAATGTTTTAGGGCTTTTGATCGTAAGGAGTATACAAGTCAATTAATGTAAAACTTAGCTCGAAACGGTATTCCAAAATGACAAATAATGGTTCAATTCGGGTGTTAGAACTTACAGTTAACAAAAATCATGTCGCTCGGATCACCGTTTCAAGCTAAGTTTTACACCCATCGACTTAAAACATTAGCTTGAAATGCGAAAAAAAGTATAACACCGTTAAGTTATTTTTAGCGGGGGACAATTGGGGGTCTTTTTTAAATTTGAGACTGCCAGTGATAATAAAATAAATATCGATTATTATCATCCAATTTCATTCAATATATAGATTATTAAAATTCAATAAATTTTAAAGAATTACCACAATAATAAAAATCTTAGAATCCCCACCACTCTACGAGATGATAATTATATTTATGTAATATTGTATTTTACGAATAAGTCTTATATAATAACTTTATAGTTAGTGAACTATGTTTTGTGAAGGTAAATTAACGTGCTACAAGCACAAAGTATTGATGCATAAGTCTCGTGAGGCCAACAGGATTACCGTATCCCGAAATTGAATACGGAGGGAATGGTCACGTGACCGACAAAAGGCCGAGGTCTCACCCACACCCCCACCTTCTTTTACCTAAATATTTGTGACAACGGTCCCACTATATGGCATGTTATGTTTTTCTCATCTATCCCACGGTATTCGTTTTGAGTAGCAAGTTGAATAGATGTTTATGAGATGCATGAAAATGAAGTGACTCAATTATTAATTTAAAATTCATTTAACAAAGTGAGATCTTTTTTTAATGGCCATTTGGATCACTAGCGGGTCACTGACCCGCCCGATCATCTCCATTTCCCTATTATGAAAGGTGAGGTGCTAGGCTGGCACGTTCCTAAAGGGGAGCTCGCACAACAGTCCGTCCGTCAGTTCTAACTTGAAGACCATCTTCATTAGGAAGCTCCTCGTAGATTTGAAAGCCCATAGCCCAACCTATTCGCCGCAACTGCCACCTCAGCCTCTCATTGGTAAGATGGCACCAAGACCCCCAAAGTCTTTTAAGTGTAAAATCAATATCATTGAATCAAAATATATTATTCAAGATATTTTACTGAACTGATGACATATGTCGTGCATTACATGTACATAATTTAGATTTTATTATATTAAACAAATAAAGAAAGATTTTTAGAATTTGAACAAGGGTTTGACTTATTAATTCGAAGGGCCATGGCGCGAACATGGTGGGGAACGGCTGATCTTCCCGCCACAAAATCCGAGGTGGGACACCTCGTATATATGATTTGGCACGTGGACGACAGCTCATGCCTCTGTCAATACATTGTTACCTTCTTTCATATTGTTTGCTGGTACAAAAGTCAAAACAACTAATATTAATTTGGGTCTAAAAAGGAAAATCATCTTTACCTAGTTTATATATCTTACTAGTTGCTCTCAAAATGGGTGTCAGTTAACTTAGTTACACTTACGGCGGTGAGCTCAACTGGTATTATAGTGGAAGTAAAGGTTTAAGACGGAGACTGCAAAATATCAAGTTTAATTTGGTTTTAACCGAATTTTACCGTAGTGGGTCTTCGAGACAAGGGGTTTTCTTTGGAACAAGAGATGGAGGGCTTAGGCTAACCAACACTGTCTGCGATCAAGAGCGCATGGGTCACTTTTTGCAATTGGGTTACCCTAGGTAGCCAGATCTATTCGTTGGTCATTTCAAAAAATAAAGTTAATTTTATTGTAGTCAATAACCTTTGGCTTAGCTGGCAAATGCTAGCCGAGTTAAGTGTGAGTTAAGACGACACACTAAGGTTCAAAGCATGCATGTGACAAAAATTTTGGTTATAAACTTCCTTGTGATCACTGTCTGATTCAAACAAATACATGCTACTAGTAAGGGAAGAACGCCACTATTTTTTTATTTGAGTTTTTTTGTTTTAAAAACATGAGAAAACCAATGTTTCCAGATCTGACCCGGGCTCGACCCGGACGCCTTACCGGGTCAAAGGTCGGACCGACCCGGAAGGGCGGACCGGTGTTTGACCCGGATGACGTCATAAATAATTTATATATGTATATATTTTTATATATATATAATTCATATACATATAAAAATTAATAATAACAAAAAATAATAATAATAACAAACTTTTAATGTTAATTTATGTTTCATACATTGTTTTTTGAATATATATGATATATATTTGATCAATAAAAACATCAATGAAGCCTGGTTGGTTGGTTCATGGGCAATTATTAAAGCTTTTACCTAGGAAATGACCCAAGTTCGAATCCCACCATGCACATTTCATTTTAGATTTAATAAAAAATAGGTTTTACCGGTTGACCCGCCAGGTCACCGGGTCCGGACCGACCGCCACCCAGCAAACCCAGCCGGGTTTTTCGAAAACGGGTCAAATACCTCACCCGGCCCGGTTCTGAGACCGGGTCCCGGTCGGACCGGTCCGACCGGCCGGGCCGGGCCGGGTTTCAAAACAGTGGAGAAAACTACTCTCTTATTGGGAGTGGTTTGCAGTTTGCATGATGTAATTTTTATTGTAATTTCGATTTCAAGTTTATCCCAATATAGTGGCAATGAAATTGTATCAAATTTTGATCTACTTAAGTTCTTATTCTTTTGTCAGTAATTTGTTTTTTGTTTTTGTTTTTTTAATAAAATTATACACTTCTAAAAGAAAATAAATAATAGGGAAAATTCCCAAAATAAGCGTTTAGGAAAACGTTTTTCAGGTTTTAGGTGTCATTTGCAAGAAATTTTCAAAATAAGTATTATAATTTAGTCGTGACGAGTAGTTTGTATAACCAATTAAAACTTGACACGTGTCTTTAAACTAACCGTAACGAACAGATTTACTAACCATTTACTCGTCATAACTAAATAAGTTTTATGTCTCGCAATCAACTCCCACGAGTAATTCATAAGTTCTTTAGTCGCGACAAGTAGATTGTAAGGTTAAACTAGTTGCGGCGAGTTAACTACTAATAAACTACTCGTGTAGGGAATGTAAACTAGGTAAAACTAGTAGTCGCGACTAAAGGACTTATAAATTACTAGTGGGCGTTGATTATGATGCATGAAACTTATTTAGTCGTGACGAGCAAATTATTAGTGAACCTGCTCGTTATGGTTAGTTTAAGGGCACGTGCCAAGTTTTAACTGGTTCTACAAACTACTCGTGTGTAATCATAAACTACTCGTCACGACTAGTTTATAATACCTATTTTGATAATTTCTTGCAAATGACACCTAAAACCTGAAAAACGTTTTCATAAATGCTTATTTTGAGAATTTTCTCTAAATAATATGTTTAGAAAAGTTGTGAATTGGTGATGAACAAATAGTGGCATAGAGTCTAGCAAGATGGATAAGTTGTTTTGCGTATAAAGCTTAGGTCAAGAGTTATGATATGCGGTTTCCACATCATGCTATAGCCCCCTTACCCACCCTCCAACTTTCAAAATTATTACTACCTTTATAAAGAAGATGATGACGACGATGATTATAATTATTAATTGGAAAATTGGATATTAATAATCCCAACAATCAACTATTGGCCAATAATAATCCCAACTAACAATGTGACCGGTAATAATACCAACTATCAGTTTTGTTACCAATAACAATCTCAGTTAAATAAAACAGTTAACTCCGTTAATTATTGATGACATGGTGTGTGACGTGGCATGTGACTGTTAAACAAGGTGGTTATTGTTCAAACTGGGTCGAGCCTGAAACTTTTAGACGGGTTGAAAAATATAAATACAGATTACCGGGCTAATTTTCTTTGAGATGATTGAAAGATACATAACGATTAGAAAAGTTGGCTGTAGAAACGAACATGCTTAATTTTCTTTGAGAGGATATCAGAATTTGATATGTATATTTAAGATTTAAAATAAAATGAAAAAGCACACATCACCCGCCAAGTAATCACCACGTCACGCGCCATGTCATCAATAATTAACGGAGTTAACTGTTTTATTTAACTGAGATTGTTATTGGTAACAAAACTGATAGTTGGTATTATTACCGGTCACATTGTTAGTTGGGATTATTATTGGCCAATAGTTGATAGTTTGGATTATTAATATCCAATTTTCCTTATTAATTTTTTATTATTAGATAATACAGGTGTATAAAGGAATCAGTTAACCGAATTGAATCTACACCATTAGCTGATTTGAAACCAAATTACAGGAACCAGTTTGAAACCGACGGTTTATAACCGAGAGCTGGGTAATCGGTTTGATCTTTTGACTAGGAGCTGATTAGGTTTCAACTTGAACCGCTGAATTGGTTTAGGGTTTTTAATTGAATTGTGAACCTAATTAGATTACATAATCGCCATGCTTGCGGTGCGCGCATACAATGTATATATGTGTGACCATCGGGTGGGCAAAAGTTGAAATTGCACTAATTTTGACGTTATTTTACTAATCTCGGCAAAATAACGTTAAAAGTGACGGAAGGTTAATCATGCATCATGTGGTGACGTTGATAGCCGAAAGACCATGGTAGAGGTAAAGCTGTCTACATATCACCCTCCTCAAACCCTACCATAGCTTTGCTATTGGTGGGATATACTGAATATGATAATAATGATGAATTGAATTGTGATTTCGGCTTATTATATGTTTAGATATTGTATTTTATGCACAAGAGCGATACAAACCGAACTGAAAAGATTTAGAGCACGAGCCAGATTTGAGTTGCTCAATAAAAGTTTGACTCATTGCAATTCTAATTAGGGCATGAGCCAAATTTGAGTTGCTCAATAAAAGTTTGAGTCACTTGCAATTCTAATTCTACCTAGACTAATAAAAATAGTTAAAAGGATATTTACAGTAGAATAGTGATATACATTATACATGTATAATAAAACACCTAATATTCTAAACCACTTGTATATCTTCAACAATTTACTCTATATTTTCACCTTTGATTTACCTCATGCATATCATGATTCTTTTAGGCATATATTTAACCTGACGCGCATATAAACTTTTTATAATATATTTATTTTTGAATTAAAACAAATAAGAAAGAAACAAATCCGACTTAATTAAGAACGTTGTCTCAACCATCAACATAACGGCCATGCGTTTAAAGATAAGTCAAAATTTTATTTTCTTTTGGGTTGCAAAAGGAACGATGAAAAGAGTGCCGGGTAGACTTTTGCTTTTTTGACTACATAGGCTTACCACCGAATTTCTTGGCACCTAATTCTATAATTCTTTTCTTCTTCTTTGTTACCCTATATTTTTAAACAATGAATATAGCTCGACTACTTGATTAACCTAATAACAAAATACAACCCTATACGTCTACATCGCAGAGCACATCATCTTCTGTTCTGGAGAAAAACCGCTGCCCAAAAGTCCGCTGCGGTAAAACCTAGTAGGTATTGGATTCAAACTTAAGACCTTACGGTCTTTAACCCGAATATTCATTTCTCATCTAATGTCAGTTAAACTAAAGCTTATTAATACTTAGCAATACGAGTTTTTATATAGTATTACTTTTATTATTTTGAACAAACATCTCCTCTTAAATAAGTTAAGAATATTATCATTAAAAAAAAGAGAAGCATAATCCCCAGAATTGGAGCAAGAAAAAGAAGTTTGGAGTGGAAAAATTAAATTGCATTTTTTTAAGGTTTATTAAAATTTAATAATTCCCTAGTGGTGATGGCCGGCGACCACTCTAGTAGGGGAGGAGTTAGTAGTGACTGTGGGGCCATAACAAAATAAATGAAAAATAAATAAAAACCCTATTTTAGTAAATACGTTTCATTTAACCTATTTTGATAAATAAATTTTACTTACACCCTATTTTGGTAAAAAACTCAGTAGAAGTGACTCAACGCTACTTATAGAAATGTGTTAAATATTATTAATTGGTTTACATTATATAATATAAGAAAGTGTTTAGATTTGTCTTAATTATAAAAATATTATATTATGATTGTAGGGTCAAGTTATTCTACAAAGGGTAACAAAAATAAGAAGTGTGAGAATCCACAAATAATTGACATGTGTCAAGTGGGGACCAAAAGAAAAAGGGTATAAAGGTAATTGTATACATTTTCTCTCTCCACATGCAATGCACATGTTAATACCCTCATCATTTTAGAACGTTTATAACTTTTTCGTATAATATTATTTTTTTTTAAAAAATTCATCATAATAACAAGTGTTTTTTATCTTTAATATGAATATGATTTTTGTTATATAAAATTTAAAGCAAAAATCACGTTATTGTGTCTTTTCGCACACCATTGTTTCTTTTTTCGTCATTGTGTCTTTTCGCACACCATTGTGTCTTTTTGCTTATCATTGTGTCTTCTTTCGTCATTGTGTCTTTTCGCTAACCATTGTGTCTTTTCGCACACCATTGTGTCTTTTCGCTTATCATTGTTTCTTTTTTCGTCATTATGTTTTTTCGTTATCGTGTCTTCCAACTCATCATTATGTTTTTTTAAATACTAATAACACCGTTGTGTAATAATAATACGTAAAAATAATGATAAAATAACAACAAATTATCTAATACATAAACACAATGATTAATACATGTTACACAATAACATGAAACGTAAAACACAATGGTGAATACGTATAACACAATGACCTAAAACGTAAGACACAATGGTGAATACGTATAACACAATAACCTAAAACGTAAGACACAATGGTGAATATATATAACACAATGACTTGAAACGTAAAACACAATGGAAACAACATATACACAATGACTTGAACTAATACACAATGGACGCAATATTATTTTTCTCAAATTAAATGAATTTGTCATATGTCAATCCGAATAAAAGACAATGACATATTGCACAATGACTAAAAGTTAATGACGAACAAAATGGCACAATGACGTAATCTTTGTCGTTAATATGAGTACCAATTGAAAAATATAATGATCAAAATTTGTAATACAATTCATATAAAAACTGAACTAAAAAAGACGATGAACAACACAAACACAATTAAAAAACCCATTAATTTTTTTTTATTTTTATGTAACAATATGATACTCATATTAAAGATAAAAAAATGCTTATTATTATGATTAATTTTTTTTAGAAAAAATAATGTCGTATGAAAAAGTTATGGACATTTTAAAATGATAGGAAAATTGACATGTGTATTGCATATAGAGAAAGAAAGTCAACAAATGTGGGTTATTAACTTCATGCCCTTTCTATCAATTTTTATTTATTAAATTAATCTCAACAATTCAAATATAAAATCAATGGACTAGATTCCTTCTCACCCTTTTTATTTTTGTTATCCTTTGTATTTTAACTTTACCCTATGATAGTTATAGTGATTAGTGAAGATGTTGTAATCTAAGCTTCACTTAGGCAGGCAAGGAGAGTTTCACATAAGTATCACTAAACATATGTTATGGTTTATGATTAATCCCGTTCATCTATGAAATAAATATTTTGAAATAATATTGTTTTAACACTTATACTTTCATAAATAAAATATTGGAGATAGATCAAATACAAATAGAAAAACAATACTAATTTTGCGAACTAACATTGAAATCAAATACTAATTACGAATTCAATGAGATCAGAGAAACAAACTACACCTGAATCGCCGACAACCACAACGAACGTAGCTGAAACTCACCGGCGTGATCTTTGACTTTTCAATTGCGGTAAGTAATTGCTCAATTACCTCCGCTCAATTGCAGAGTTTGAAGAACACTCAACAATTGCAATCATTTTAGTTACAGAGCTTGAAGAACGATTAAGGATTGTAGCCAATTTCAAATACATAACTTGAAATTACCTTCGACCGATCAATCATTTGATCAATTGTAGTTATATAGATGCAAAATCAATCAATTGAAAAAACAGAGTGTGCGATTTGCCAATTAGTCTGTAGTTACATGGGTGATTTGAAGCAAGTTATTAAGAAAAGAGAATAAGGTACAATAATTACTTTACTTACAAAATAATTACTCTAGTTGAAACAAGTAGTCTAATTTGGTTTAGTGTAATTACTTGTGTTAGTAGTGCAATTATCTTTATGAGTAGTGTAAATTTAGTGTAGTGTAATTACTTGTGTTAGTAGTGCACTTATCTTTATGAGTAGTGTAATTACTATTACACTATTTTATTTTTATAGCATAATTATTCTAGTTGAAAACTGTAATTACACGATGTTATTTGTATGTTTAGTATGTTAATTTTATTTGTACCGGATCTCACCCCTAAAATATATTAATATTTATTTAGGTTTTAAAGATTACATATATTTCATAATTTGATTATGTCATTTGTTGTCAATTACTCAATTTATTTTTGAAGGTCGTTTGTTAGTCAATAACTTAGAGTCTTGGTTCTAAAATTTGATTGGGTTGAGAGACAATTAGTTTATACACAAGCGAACTTAAACAAACATAGATGAACGGGATTAAAATAACGCAAATAAACAAATAAGACATGTCTTCATGTTCGTCCGTTTACTATTTAAATATACAAACTTTTTGTTGAATGTTCATTAAAAGTTTGATTAAGTTGGTTCACGTGCCTAAATTGAGTAATCGATGAAGATATGACTAATTTCTAATTAGAAATCTTAAAACCAACAAAATGTATTGTGTCTCTCGGTACAAATTTAGGCCCAATTGGTCTTAAATTATAATTATTATATTACTTTGGTCTTTTCCTATGGCATATTAGTATAGGCCTCTCAAATTAGCATTTTATTTGTGTTTCAATAATATATGAATGTATTTCGAAACTACGTTTCAGTGAATTGGCCCACTACACTCTTCGACTCATAGCCCAGAGTAATGGGCTGCTCAAAGATTAGCAAGTTGATTTACTATGAGTAATGAGACCCATGCAATCTAAAGTAAACCTAAGCCTGAAGGCTTCACTAATCTAGTAATCATCCTAATAGGTTCAATTCGATTTTCAGTTTTTTAATTCTAATTTGAATAGCAAAATACAGTCGCAGACACGCGTCTTTATTGAAAGGGTTTATATTGCATGGAAAAATAAATGAAATATGCACAACGATAGTGAATTCTGTATTTTGGGTGTTAAAAGACATGTTCTGAGTGTTCTTGCTTCTATCTCTACGATATAAGGAAATCATAGACAAAATCATTTGGTCTTAGTTCCTAGAGTGACAAGAGTTTATAGACACATTTAAGAATTGATTCCTTAAGTCAAACAAGTTCTTTCGAGGATTCGGTTATTGAAATTTCTTGGCTTCGGTTTTAGCATTTACGGGATTTCCCTCTATATTGCCTGCTTTGGTTAAATGTATTTTCTTGTATGCTAGATTTTCAGTTCTAGTAAACGGATCTCCCGCTCTTGAATTCCCATGTCAACCAGGGTGAGACGAGGCTTTTTTATTATCGTGATTGACTCATATATTGTTGGGTGTCATTTAAAAAGCACGTGAATTAGTTGCCTTACACAGTCTTAAATGATCATTCCGGCGCCCAGTTCTCTCACATTAGTTATACGCTAATGACGTAACTGTTATAGGAGATTGGTCTATATGGCAAATGCGAAAAATATCACTAGACTTTTTCGTTGTTTCTATCTATGATTTGGTCTCAAAATAAATTTGTAACAATCGAACTTGTATGGAACTAGGGTGGAGTCAAATGAAGTTAACAGGCGGTGTCTTTTTTGGGCTGAAAAATAGCTTGCATACCTTTCATTTATCTTGGGTTATTGGTTGGTTCCGTCACGAATCGAATCGTGTGAATAATTGGAGACCGGAATTTGAAATCTTTGAATCTTGTCTTTCTTTATGGAAGACCTCAACTTTATCCATTAGTGGTATGCTTACTTTAATCAACTCGTTTTTAGAAAGCCTCTCAACAAATTATTTCTCTTTATATAAAGACTCCATGTAAAGTTATTGATGGTTTGGAGGCAGAGGCTACAAGGTGGATCATGCAATGACAAGAAAAATATTTATTGGGTGGCTTTGATCAGGTAGTTAAATCAAAAGAAGTCGAATTTTGGGAATGTGTGCTCTTGAACAACTTTTAACTAACAAATATGTATGGCGCTTGATTATTGAAGACCAAAGTCTATGGAAGGTAATGATTGTCGCTTTCCAGATATCATAAGCTAGATATCATAAGCTGGTGGCTGTAGCTAGAAGTTGCTAGCTAGTAGCTGGAAGCTGGTGGTTAGAAGCTGTAACTTTTTTAGAAATATTTAGGTGTTTGGTAGAGTGGCTGGAGTTTTTAATAAAACTAGTTGGGTGCTCGCGCGGTGCACTGCTCTAATCCGAAACCTATTCGGACTTCACCCCTTTCAACTCAAAACCGTACTAACATGAACCGAACTAAATTAGCCTTTTTTGCATCGACTCGTTCCGACCCTAATTTGGACTTACATATGACCCGGGCTTGCTTGACTCGACTTGTTGTCGATCCTAACCAATATTCACATAATATGTTAATTTTTTTAAAGTTAAAGAAGTATAACAATATGATACTCAAAGTAAAGATAATAAAATGCTCGTTTTTATGAAACAATTTTTTTTTTAAAAAATATTAACATGTGAAAAATTTAAAAAATCATGGGGTAGTTGGTTTTAAATATGAGTTAAATATGTAATTATTATATGAATTAATGAAAGATGATGGAAGCTCAAGTATCAAAATTGTAAAATTTAAAATACTAAAAGCTTGTAGCTTTCTAAACGCTAGTAGTTGAAACTTTTAGCTTCATGCTTTTTTTCCTAATCTAAAAGCTTTAAGTTACCTTAACCAAACAAGACTTTTCTATAAATATGAGTTTTTCTTAAAAGCTTGTAGCTTAAAAGCTCCTAAAAGCTCTTTGCCAAACATACCCTTAAAAGTGGATTGATGCTTGTCAAAAGAAATGCTTAGGGTTTAGACAAACACTGTAAGGTTGGAATCAAACTTATCCATTGCGGGTTTGAAATTACAAAAAAGTAAAACAAAAAATGATTAGGGGTTGTATGGGAAACGAAGATAGCGTATAGTTCTGGATCGATCACCCTTGCGCTTCAAACGAGCCTTTCAAAGATGTATCCCGAGCTTATTCTCCTTGGAAGGTAATAAAAATATAGGGCAAATGAATGTTATACATTGTTGGATCAAATATAGTTCGAATGTAGAGATGGAAGCAAATCCCATAGTCGTTGAACGAGATCACTAAATTGCAGCTGTGTAGCAATATACTCGAACACATGCAAGTATTAGGTGAAAAAGATAGTCGGTCGTGGTTGGGAGATAGCTCATGCCTCATGCCAGTTTTGGTAAGATTTATCACAAAGTTAAATTTGATGGAGGATTCCACACACAGTTATTTTTGTATGAAATGGAACACATGGATTCCAGTTAAATGTAGCATTTTTGGACGAAGTGAGGAGATGTATTGATTTTTTAGTAGCCTTGAATAAAAGGAATATACATATCAACTCCCAAATGTGGAGATATGGTTATGTAGCAACAATGCCGTGGAAACATGTTAGTAGTTGATTCAAAGTCCCTCAATTCTTTATGGGTAGAGATCTTGTTGAATTACACAAGACAGAATACGAAAGAAAATTTATTCAAGGGATTGTTTCAAATGTTCAATGGGCATTTGACGGGCATAAAACGATGCTCATTTCTCAAACAAACACGTAAGGGTGGATAATTATTTTGAAGACGTTATGTCTTTGGGGACAAGTAGATAAAGAATACATGAAAGAACAATACATTATAATTGAAATACTTGTATTGTAATTTTAGTATTAAACACGTAAATGTGCTGTTTTATTTTTTTCTCATAAAAGTTGATGCTGGTTAATATTATTATTATTGTTATTAATAAGATGTCCCCCCACATGGCTAAAACCTCATTAGCCAAAATCCCTACACATATTCCCAAACCCCAATCATTAATTATTTAATTAGACGCCAAAGTAATGGATTTTTTTATTTAATTGAATTATTTATTTGCTTGACGTTAAGTTTTGAGTCCCTCATTGTCCAGTGTCCACCATCCATTTGGAACAACGAAACATGTAGACAATGAAGTTTTCTTTGTTTATATTAAAATTTAAAAATAAAAATAAAAATTCATGTCTCCATTCAATGTTAATATCAAAAAGGATAAACAGATTTCCTACGTGAAACAAAAAAGAGAAAAAAAACTAAAAAATCATGTTAAAACATTTAATTTAATAAAATATAAAAGTAGGCTACTTAATTGAGACATTTTTTTTAAAGTTGAGTGATATAATTGAAACACTTTTGAAATTTTATTACTGTTCTATTAAATTGCCCCTTACCTTAACTACTACATTTTATTTTATTAAGGTGTATTGGTTTTTATTAGTCCAAACTATTATCTTTTGTTCGTTGTCGGTCTCAACTAACTTATAGGTTGATAATGATCCCAACTTTTATCATATTTGTTCCCTACGGTTCGCGACTAACATAATGATAACGCCGTTAGTTGAAGGTCGCCAGAAAAATGTTTTTGGCTGGAAAAGTCACTTTTTTTTGCCGGGAATTGAGTGTTATTCTCATAAATGATGTTTGTTAAACTATTCAACTTTAGTACACTTTTTATTTTTTTTGCAACTTGACGTTTGACGTTTCGAGAATCATGCCATTTTTGTGCTTTTCCTTAAAACCGTCTAAATTTTGACGTATAGTCAGGGGTAGAGCGGTCATTTTGCATTTTTAACACTTTTTCTCATTTTTCTAATGTAGAGTTAAGTGCAATTTTCATACATGAAGTTTGGCCAACTACGTAATTTCACCATATTTTAATTTTTTTTTGTAACTAAGTACTTGATGTTAAAAAAAAACACATTTCGTACTTTTCGCTAACTGATGTGTGGGTAAAAGAACTTGTTTTAAGTATTTAATTTCGTGTATGTTAAGTATTTTTATATATCAAACACGAGTACTTTGAGTGGTTTATGTTTACAGGTGCTCGGAGCTTAAAGAAACTAATTTGGAGCATTTAGGATGACAAGAAATTGAGTTATGGGCAAAAAGGAAGCAATCGGGGAAATTCGGAAGTGATTCGTGCGCATCTAAAGTAAAAGGCATATCCGGGGATAGAAAATGAGTTACATAACCCATAGTATATGAATTTTGGGTTTCTCGACCATACGAGTACGAAAATGGAATAAAAATAACCGTAAGGCAGAAGGCTCAGACCGTAAGCTACAGGTTAGCCGTAGGCTACAGGTCCCAGGATGTAGCTTACGGCCTGGTATGACGGGAATTCGATTTTTGAAAGTTTTCTTCCACATTTAAGCTCGCTTAAACCCTAATTCGATTATGCTCATATTCTATCACCTTGGGGTGATTTGGGAGCCGTTATACCATCCTCACATCTAAAAATCCCCACAATCATCCATGTTCTCATGATCTCAACAAACAATCAAGATATTCAAAATGCATATGCTAGGCTAAAGCTTTCGTGACCATCTCTATGCGTAGGGTTGTGTTTGTAGTTGGAGTTTATTGATTTAAACCTTAACTTTGGATTTGGATAATCATTCAATTAGTCGAATCTTTATAATTGTTTGTGTGCTTAAACAGTTTTTTCGTAATTGAATGCTTAATATTTTATCAGTTAATTGATTTGAGTTCTAAGAGTCATTGGCCCGTTTCTCTTTAACCATTAAGCCGATTGCATTTATCAAACCTTAAAACTGGTAATTAATTAGATTATTATTCATCTAAACCAATTGTTCGAATTAAGTTCTGACAATCAGTAATGTCATATATTTAGTCTTTTGATTATTTATTTAAACAAAGAGATTTCCGAATAGGTTTAATTAACTTATCCAATCTGCTTCGCAACCTGAAACCTGGAGTTGGTTATTTTTCTTATATGTGTTTACAAATTAAAGTTACTTGTTTTTCAAAGTATTTCACAATCAAACCATTTTCAAAAGCTTGCTTGACATCGTTTGTCCACATTAAGTTAGTTAATTAATAAGTCTTGAGTTTGATTAGCACTTTCCACTGATTCCTCGTGGATTCAACATCTTACTTGCCCTTGCTAGTAAATGTATTTTATAAATGTTTTTGATTAACCTTTCGACATTGATCATTAACACCGTCTATATTGGCCTTAAGTCAAGATAAAATTATCATATGGTGTGTGGATATATATAAAATTTCTCATCCCCTTTATATTAATTTATCACGTTAACTAAATCCTAACACAAAAATCATTCCTCGAACTCAATGGATGCTCAAATTCAATCAAACTCAATCAACAACTCATATGTGAAGAATCGAAGAACCCTAATTCATAAGTTTCACCAAACTTATTTTATTGTGTTTAGATTAGTATGTATAATAGATCTAATAACTAACTATTCTACGTAGGTTACACGCTACAAAAGCTAATTCTATTATATTGAAAATTCATTATTTATTGAGAACTGGTTCGTCTGTGATATCCCCTTTCAAACGAATATGCGTTGGACTAATATAAGGCTTGGCATGAAGAAGGTAACGCAAACATGTTAATTACCACTCGAGCTTGCAATAGATATCAGTTATGCAACAATATATTTAAACACTGTAACAATACAATCTTAATAATCATTTTTACTTAACTCTAATTCGTGAATCTTGTTAGTATTACATAAAGGTAAATGAATGGGTACCGATCACATCTTAAGTACTCGCATCGCACTGAGAGTGCCACATAATCCGCCAGATCATCAAAATAGTCAAGGTTAGTGAAAAGTACGAAATGGCATGATTATTGAAGCGTCAAGTGCTCAGTTGCAAAAAAAAAAAAAAAAATTAAATGTATAGAAGTTGCATAGTTGGCAGAAGCTCAGGTATGAAAATGACACTTAACTCAAGGTTAAAAGAAATGTGTAACATCCTATTTTCGGTTATAATAATAAATGAAATTTCGTTTATTCAATAATGTGTCGTGCATCGGTTTAGATAATAAACTACAAGAGGGCGGACTTGGACTTTAGAATATGGAATAAGAGATGGAATGGGCCTTAGGTCCATGGGCTTAAGGGAGTATAAACACCCCTTAAACCCTAATCCTTTTCATTTTTATCCATCTCTAAACCATAGCCTACACCATCAAGAACACACACAAACACCATCCTATAACCCGAGCCAATATTCGAAGGTGAAAACCCGAACCCGTTGGTGGTATAATGTGTGACGAACCAAAGCAACATCAAGACTAGACCGTGTTCGTAAACCGACTCGTTTAAGGTACGTTTATAACGAGAAATCGTTCATTTAGGTTGAGATTCATTTAGAAATCATAGATATGTTTGAATATGGTAAAAACAAATCAAACACAGCTATACTTGTTGAAATTCGTTAACATTTCATGGGTTTATTAATCATATGTTGATCCGTAAGTATATATCGGACCAAAAACACCATTTATGCTCGATGTTGGACTGATTGGATGGTTGGGGTTTGTTGGCGTTGGTATTACGAGTCCATTGATACCAGATTCGTGTTATTTCATCACGAAATGAGGATTAATTGGAAATCCTACACCTGTTGACTATTCTGCGTTCTTACTGATTTTGAATTTGATCCTGAGTCAAAGTCTGGATAAGAACATATGCTAATTCGTTATGAAAAAACGAATTAGGTCATTCATTATGTGCCCAGTTCGCTATGATAGGATAACGAATAAGGTGATTCGTTACTCACCAATTCGCTATGATAAAATAACGAATCAGGTGATTCGTTACTCACCAATTCGTTATGTTAAGATAACGAATCTGGAGATTCGTTACTCACCAATTCGTTATATTAAGATAACAAATCAGGTGATTCGTTACTCACCATTCGCTATGTTAAGATAACGAACCAGTTAACGAATTAAGGATGATTACATAACGAATTAGAGGCAATTCACTATAATGAATGAGTTAGAGAATAAAATAATAATTTAAGATTTCTAATAAAAAATGTGTTAAGACAGTTAATGGAAATAAAATTTTTTCAAGCTGACCTGACAGCTCGACCCCAACCAGGGGCTCTGCTAGGGGCTGCCACCCCTACAACCCCGCTGCCCACGGACCCCTATTCGTTGAGAATTATAATTAAACTAGAGATACGATATGGATAGTGATAGTAATTAATACACGTGATTGTTATACGGTTAGCCGTGCACAACTAAAGAACGGGATAACCATTAACGATGAACGTAGCCAAGCTAAGGTGAGTTTCTAGCCCCATTCCTTGTTATGTTTTTGGGGCTGTGTGAATACTCGATGTGATTAGTTAATACACTTACCTTAAGTGGTAAGTGTATGCCTTGTATGATTTATGTATGAACGAATGCTTGATGGTGCGTGAACGATCTTCGGATATTGTATGTACCGCCAGGTGGTAGTTTAAAGAGATGCTTATTATATATGACGTATGAATAATGTATGTATGTATGAAAGTTATGATTATGAATATATAGACATGTATGGTATGGTTGTATAGAAGAAAGGGAACCGAGCCCTACTAATTCTCGAGGGAGAAAGGGAACCGAGTCCTAATAATTCTTGAGGCAGAAAGGGAGCCGAGCCCTAATAATACTCGAGGCAGAAAGGGAACCGGGCCCTAATAATACTCGAGGCAGTAGGACGTAATGCTCTTTAAAACGTAGAGTTATGTAAACTAAGGTTTAATATAAAGTATGAAAGAAAAGAAAGGAAAGAAAAGAAAGAAAGAAAGAATATGATAATGTGTATGAAAGAAAGGTAAGCGAGTTATATATTATGTATCTTCGGATGCGTATGTATAAACATGTGAATGTATTGTATGTTACCTGATTAACTAGAACTCACTCAGCGTAGCTGACTTTTAGTATGCGCGCAGGTGAATAGGCTAAGGCAGCTGGCTTGAGCGAAGACACATGGCATGAAATTGAAGATACTGGCATCTCAAGGACATGTTATGATATTTTAAAGACCATGTTTTATTATAATGACTATGAATGTTTGTTAAAGACAAGATTTGAAAGTTATGTAATATATTATGGGTGAAGTTTTTATATTCCGCGAAAGTTTTATTTAACTCTGATGTTTAGAACTGTGTTTATGAGTAAAGCCAACGTCCAAAGTGAGGCACCGGTAACGAGACCTTACAAATGAGGAAAAAAAACAAATTAACCGTTTCACCCTTGACTAAACATAAAATACAGATGGGTTAACAAAAAGTAAAAAAAATGGCATCATTTTGAAAGTTTCCAAGTGTCTAGTTGCAAAGAATTTAAAAAATGTATCGAAGTTGCTTAGTTGGCCAACCCTTAAGTATAAAATGACACTTAACTCCAAAATTGAGCACCGAACCACTAATGAACCGAGTTCCGAGTTTAGATATTAATATCGTTAAGTTGACGACGACTCATATTTGAAGGAAATAAGCCATTGTTGATCGAAACTAATAGTAATAACCATGGATTCAAAAACCTTATTTTTTTTGTATATGGAGACATGGAGCATCTTTGGTGGTTCAAAATTACATGGAACATGATGCATGGGTTTCAGAACCAAAAATAGCGGGCAAGAAGAAGAGTGCACTTAGTCAGCGCCACCCCCGCTTCCTTTTGTGACACCTACATAATGATTTATAAAGGATTATGTAATTTCAAATTAACAGCAAACCATGTTTGTTAAAGATTGAAAATAATATATAATTTCAAATGTTATCATTAACATCTTTTACTATGTATATTGTTGTAGATTATAAAGAAAAGCAAAACTCGAACATGCTTTCATTTTACAGAGTAAGTTTTTTAATTATTAAATCATAAATCTATGTTTAAAAGTTGATACATTTTTTTAAAATCAGTTCATTTATCTGTTATTATTATTATTATGGTAAATTGTCATATAAATTTGTAATTTATTAATATATGCTTTAAATCTATCAATTTATTTTTCGGTTAATTTAGTAAAATATATATTTTTTGGTTAATTTAGTAAATATAGACCAATCAGTTTCATATATAACAAAGTTTATCATATTTAATTTCTTGGTTTTTTTATTAGGGATTGTTTCGGGTTTTATGGAAATTAAATTTGGTTTACAGTAAAATATTGGTGAATAGATTGTTTGGTATAAGTTAATTACATTTGGGCCAAAATTTGTTGTGGGTCAAAAATGAGAAATCTAAGTATTTTTTAAAGTTTGAGAATGCAAATAGATTTATCGTCAAATTTGTTACGGCTTCAAAGTGTTGACTTGAAATGTCATACAGATGAAAGTTAGAATTTTAAACATGATTTGTGTTTCAAATTTATTTTCAAGGACATTTTTCGAAAAAAATCAAAAGATTCAGGATTTGGTACATTGACTAATTTTCCCTCGACTATTAAAATTTTAGAATAAATAGTGAACACTTACGACATGCTACCCACAGACCTACCAAGGCTTCTAACTTGTATCAAATTTGATACATTTGTGTCAGCATTAATTTTTCCTTCAATGGTGATCAGAACGTTATATGGGAAGCATGTCATGCAAAACTATGCTCAAATGAAGCAAAATATTCACAAATTTGAATGGGTTAACATGTCATTTTTTAGGTTGTCAAACTTATCAAAATATTTTTCATGGTTTGTATAAGTCTCAAATCATGATCTTTCAATGTGATATCAACAAACTTGTTGTTAGGAGGAAACTAACAATAAAGTGATTCAAGAATAATAAAGAACAAACACCAATCAACACATGATATGCTTCTAAAAACACGTTATATTAACGTCGGGTGCTTAAGCCCTCAATAAACGATTACAAATATGATTGGAGTGCAAACCCTTGTAACCTACTAACCACCACACACTTTGTTAATGATCGACCTCTGTTAAAGACCTAATACAATGTATATATATAGCCTAGCAAACTACGGCCCAAGCCCAAAACATAAGCCCACCGAAAACATAGTTTTTTCGGTGTTACACACATATTAAGCCCAATAAGATCAAGTGTAAACCATCTAACAAGCCTAGCCCAACAATCTCCCCCTTAGTTTATAGATTTATCTTCATTCATGCTCCATAACTTCAACATCAACCTCACAGTAAGCACCTACCCATAAGCCAGGTACGGATTATCGATTCCACCATACCTGTATACTCTTTAGCAGCTGGCTCATAAAGTGGTTCAACTACAATTTGAAAGCCGCTAAGAGTCTTGATATATTTTTCTCGAAACTTCAGAAGGTCTCGTGGATCAACAATACGATACTGACCCTTCCTTAGCCTTATGATCACTGTAACTTAGAGCTTGAGTTGGACTTTGTGAAGTGCATCTTGGCTATGTCACCCAATATGAAGAAGGTCATATTGCGAACCTATGTGGATAGAGAAAATGAAATGTTGGAGTTGTTAAAAACTCTCTTATGCGCCCCACGGCCCCCATGTGCATCACCGGTTGAAATCGTTTTTGGAAACCGTCTCCTTGGCGATTAGATTGATCAAGTTTCTTGAGGATTAATGTTGATAAAAAAATTGAAGCCGAGAACTCTTGATCTGAGCCGAGAACCCTGAATTGTTGCCGAGAACTCTTGATCTTTGACTTGGTAAACTTGATAACAACTTTTATCCTGAAAAATCAGGGATTTAAAAATCTTTCAAGTTTTGAAAAGATTTTATCCCTAATTTGTTAAGCTTTACCAAAGAACACGAAGGACACAAGAATACTCGTGATCTTGATTTCTAGAAACAAATCCACTGATTATCAACCAAAACATGATCTTGAATCCTTGATATCTCCAACACCGAGCCTAGAATAGGTCTATAGGCTCTGATACCAATTGTAAGTCCCAAATCAGGATCTTTCAATGTGATATCAACAAACTTGTTGTTAGGCGGAAACTAACAACAATGTGATTCAAGAATAATAAAGAACAAACACCAATAAACACACGATATGCATCAAAACACACGTTATATTAACATCGGGTGCTTAAGCCCTCAATAAACGATTACAATATGATTGGAATGCAAACCCTTGTAACCTACTAACCACTACACACTTTTTTAATGATCGACCTCCGCTAAAGACCTAATACAATGTATATATATAGCCTAGCAAACTACAGCCCTAGCCCAAAACACAAGCCCACCAAAAACATAGTTTTTGTGTTACACACATATTAAGCCCAATAAGATCAAGTGTAAACCATCTAACAAGCCTAGCCTAACAGTTTAGCTCAGAAAACATAGTTCTTAAAGAACATCAGTCATTATAATTTAATGTTCTCATTTCCTTCTGTGGGTTGTAATTTGATAAATATATCAATAAAGGTAACGCTAAGTGGTCAGAACTACTATTGTATGACTATTGTATGAGAAGTCTTCTTCCTGAATTCTTTCAATTATACATATATGACACTGACAATGAAAGTTTTTAATAAAAGGAGCGTTCTCGGATACGTTTTGCACGTGTATTTTTTTATTAAGTTCATTTAAAGAAAATCATTTTGTAGTATAGATAAATCAATTTATATATTCATAGTATAGATACAAGCATATACGTAATACATTTTTTCATATACATTATGTAATTATTTTGTTACTTGTAATTTAATAATATAGATATTACCGTGTGTTACACGGGCTCTAGAATATATATATATATATATATATATATATTTAAATAGGAACTTACCATTTTACTCACAGAAAGGCACTGTTCATAAGGCCGGCCAATTATTTTCTTACACCTTGTAAAGTGATACAAATTTCAAGATGGGTAGTTACAGATTTCAAGGTGGGTAGTTACACCACATGAACCATCCCCTATGGATGCCTTCTACCTTGACTACCACAGTTTATGCCGGCAAACATTACATCACCACCACCATAACACCCTGTGTTCAACACTCTTCATCATCTGATTTGTCATTGTCGCTCTCAGTCATCACTCGATTTACACAGGATCTAATAAGAGAACAACAATCGATGACGACGAGAAAGGGAGCTTTTGGGTTTGGAATCAGCGGCTTCTCCGTCGTACGAATCGGCCTACTGGAGACCTTAGGTAAGTCCCATAACTCTCAATTATATTTTTCTGGTTCGATTTATGGCTACTGATAAACTTTCCGGTGACCTAGGGTTTGCTGGATGGTGGCGTTACAAATTTCACTAGGTCTAAAGAAGCCGGCGCTTGAAAGCACCGCGTACGACTACGAAGATCGCCCGACAATTTCAACCAATTTCATCCAACATGTTCTACCAATTTCATCCAATTGCTTGTGCTATTAAGATAATGATTTCAGTTAATTTGAGAAGTATATGGTTTAATAAGGAGACTCTAATTAACCAACGGTTTCGCTATCATTTAACCATTTTGTGTTTTGATTTAGGGAATTAGGTTTCATATAATCCCATGCAGGTGGGAGTTCTTAAAGGAATTATTGCTTAGTGACAAGATATATGAGATATTATGTAATTTCTGAAGTGACCTTTGTGAAGCTTTGCTTTAGTAAATGGTTGATTTAGCTGCTTTAGTTATGAACATGATTAATTCGCTTTGAATGTATTAGATTTTCAAAGGCTTTCCATTAAGTTAATTGATTTCTTTTATTACTTTTGTATTGTTTTTTTTTTTTTAAATTTATAGTGGTGCTATTACTCATCTAAGTAGTAATGAAGAATGAATAAAGAATGATATGCCATGTATGATATTTCTTTAACTTAGATCTACGAGTGTCAGTCGTGTCAGGTTAGTGGGTTGAGGTATAGAATCCGAACACATACATATTTTTATTAAGGTCAAACGGGTTGGCAAGTTACAAGTGGGTGGTTAGGTTGTAAGCGGGTTAATAGCAGCGTGTTTAAAAAGTTACAACATTTTTTTAAACAAGAATTTCTAAAAGTGAGTACGAACGAGTAAATATGAACAACAAACATGAACTCTGCTATTGTTAATGAAAAATTTCCAGACAAGAGAAAACACTTTCAAAAGTAATGATTATAATTTACTAATAAACAAATCAATTATGGTTTATCAACATCTGAAAATCTGAAGTTCTCAAGAGAGACTTTGCAATTAGCATGCTCTTGAAGCCATATGAGATCAGCCTTCTTTCTTTATATCAATAGCTGTTTATCAACTATTGGTCTTTCAGAATTAATTAAGCTTCTTTCGTAAGCTTGTTGTTCTAAATCCACTGTCTTCAAAAGCTATAACTGATATGTTCTTGCAGGTTCTTCATAAGACATGATCCTAGCAACCTCTGCCAAAGTTTATGCAACCTTTTGCTCTTGATGAGAGATTAGGTTTTCAACATTTTTTTGGTTTAAACTTCTTTGCAAGAGAAGAAGGTAACGAATCATTTCTTTTAGGCAGGATCAACTTTATTCTTTTGACACTACTATCATAAGCCTTTTGAGCAGCCTTTGATTTCAAGGTGTTAGAAACTTTTGGGATACTTGCCGGTTCTTGTGGAACCTTGGGTGCATCAAAAGTATCTGAAACTATTTTTGGTTCTTGTGGAGCACCAGTAGTTTGTGTAACATCAACGACGTTAGCAGTTTATGAAACTACTGGTCTTGTATAAGTTGTTGGTGAATCAACTGTTTGTTCATCAATAGTTTAGAGTGTTGATCAATTCTTCATGTATGTAATAGAAAACATGAATATTATGATAAACCTACAACTAAACATATCTGTCATAATAGAGAGAGAAGCCACGGCTAATGAGAAAGATCCAGATGACATGATAGTCAGCTTGGTCGGGTTCCCCTTTAGATGTATATTAGAGATGGGGATTAGGGTTCTTGAGAAACCGAATAATATGGAGGGAGAGAGGGTGACGGAAAATATAATGTCAGGTTTAGGTTATGTTGTATGATGTTAATTAGTCTCTTCATATATTTATATACACCCAAGGGGAAACCCTTGATTAGAAAGAAATGGTAATTTGGTCCATCAACAATTACCTAGATAATATAATAATAAGGTATAATTAATTAACTCTGATCTATTATAATATAAATGATCATGAAGGCCATACATAAATATATGTACCCATATATATTTATTCTTACATTCTCCCACTTGGCCAAATAATCATTTAATATGAGCATTAGGTTAGTCTGCAGATTTTAACACTCATTTTAGCTTTAAACTCAAACTTGAGCAGAGAAATACAGTCATTGAATTGAACATCAGCTTAAGACCCCCATTAATCATACTGCAGTCATTGTTTAAAACTTAAGTAGTTATAATCAAAATTATATAAGTAAGCCCTTCAAATATTTGATTTGTATAATAATTTGTCTATATGTCATTACGCATGCATAACATATTAAGAGTCATACAAAATCTAAACTGAGGAAATTTTATTAAACAAAAAAGTAAATAAGTACAATATGCAATTAAATAAGGTCTTCAGTAAATCTCATATTAGCAACATGTTCTTCAAAATCTTTAGGTGGGAGACCTTTAGTCATTGGATCAGCTAGCATATTATGTGTACTAATATACTCAATACAAAGTTTATTTTCCTAAACTCGTTCACGCACGAACAAATACTTAGTATCAAGATATAAACCAGCTCCAGTCGAACTATTACTGTTAGAGAAATTAAAGGCAACTGAATTATCACAATAAAGCTTCAATGATCTAGAAATGGAATTGACTAATTTGAGTCCAGAGATCAGATTTTTAAGCAAGATTCCACAACATGTAGCATTATAAATAATTATATATTCTGCCATCATTGTGGAAGTAGTCGTTAACTGTTGCTTATGACTCTCCTCCATGAGATGGGCCCGCCTGCTAACATAAAGATATATCCCAAAGTGGACTTCTTGTCATCTTTGCATTTAGCAAATTCAGAATCAAAATAACCTACCACTTCTAAACTATCACTTCTTCTATAAGTCAGTTTGTAGTCTTTCGTCCTTTGAAGATATTGAAGCACCTTCTTAGTTGCTTTCCAGTGTTCAAGGCCAGGATTAGTATGATAACGGCCTAACATTCCAGAAATATAAGCAACATCTGGGCAAGTACAAACTTGTGCATACATACATAAGGCTCCAGACTACTGATGCATAAGGTATCAACCTCTGTTGCTCCTTTTCAGCCTCTATTTTCGGACATTGGAACCCGAAAACGTCTCCTTTAACTACATGAACTGCAGTTGGGTTACAATGTTGCATTTTTAACGGGTAAGAACACAGTTAATGTAGGCCCTTTGAGATAATCCTAAGATCCCTCTGTGTCTGTTTCGGTGAATTTCGATGCCAATAACATAAGAAGCATCTCCGAGATCCTCATGTCGAAGTTATGCGAGTGTAATCACTTCGACTCATGCAACATGTCTAAACTATTACTTGCCAATAGAATATCATCTACGTAAAGGAAAAGTATAGTAAACTTACTCCCACTCATTTTGAGGTAAGTGTATTGATCCACTTGATTCTTTGCAAAACCTTGTTTCTTCATGACTTCATCAAAATTTAGGTACCATTGACGTGATGCTTGTTTCAACCCATATATTGACTTCTTGAGCTTACAGACTAGATGTTCTTGACCTTAAGGTTTAAAACCTTCAGGCTGCTTCATGTACACCTCTTCGTCTAAATTGCCGTTAAGGAAAGCGGTTTTCACGTCCATTTGATGCAGCTCTAAATCAAAGTGAGCTACTAGGGCTATAACGATCCTTAATGAATCTTCTCGAGAGACAGGTGAAAAAGTCTCTTGATAGTCAATACCCTCTTTCTGAGTGTAGCCCTTTGCAACCAATCTCGCTTTATAGCGTTCAACATTCCCATTTGGATCAAGTTTTGTTTTGAACACCCATTTACATCCTACGGGTTTGACACCTTTGGGAAATTCTGCCAAATTCCAAACGTCATTTTTCCTCATGGAGTCAAGCTCATCAATCATTGCTTTATTCCATTTAGAAGACTGATCACTGCTCATGGCTTCATTATAAGAGATAGGATCATTAAGTTTTCCGACGTCAGCTTCAATCAGGTAGGTGACATAATCATCAATGTTAGTAGGTCTTCTAGACCTGGATGATCTCCTAAGTTGATTAGCGGGTTCAACATTGTCTTGGTTTTGAGTGTTTGATTTCCCTAAATATTATGTTATAACGGGTTCTGAGTGTGGAGAAGGTGGTGCAGAAGGTTCATTTGCTTGGGGTACAAGAGGAATAACCGGAGTTACAATAATCGACGAGTCCCCCCCCACATATTGTATTTCTTGCGATTCTTCATAAGGGTTAGTACTGCTCCCACTGATCTTGTAATCCTCCAGGAACACAGAGCGCTTGGTTTCTACAATACGAGTGACATGGGAAGGACAATAGAAACGATAACCCTTTGAATATTTAGGATACCTGATAAATAAGCAGGTAACAATTTTAGGGTCAAGTTTCTTCAGGAAAGTGTTATAAAGTTTTGCTTCAGCAATACAACCCCGTACTTTCATATAATTAAGACTCGGTTTCCTTCCAGTCCAAAGTTGATAAGGAGTTTTATGGACATACTTAGAAGGAACTCTATTGAGTATATGAAAGGCTGCTTTTAAGGCTTTAGTCCAAAGAAATAGAGGTAAATTAGTGTTGGCTAACATACTGCGTACCATATCCATAAGGGTTTGATTTCTCCGTTCAGCAACACCATTTTGCTGAGGAGTACCTGGCATGATATATTGGTTCACGATCCCATGGACCATACAAAACTCATAAAATAGACTAGGGCCCTGGCCCACATCAGTATGTCTTCCATAATATTCACTTCCTCTATCTGATCTGACAACTTTTATTTGACGATCTAATTGTTTTCCAACTTTATTTTTATAATCTTTAAAAGTTGTTACAGATTCAGATTTTTCTTTAATGAGACACAGGTACATATATCGGGAATAATCATCAATGAAAGTGATAAATGAAGTATGTCCAGCTATGCCAGCAATAGGGTAAGGACCACTAATATCAGTATGAATGAATTCTAATAAATTAGAGCTCCTAGTGGCGCCTTTCTTATTTGCTGATGTCATTTTGCCTTTAAGGCATTTGACGCATGTTCCAAAATCGGTGAAATCGAGATGTGGTAAGTCTTCATTCTTCACGAGGCGGGCTAACCGGTCTCTTGAGATGTGGCCTAAACGTTGATGCCACAACATAGAAGAAGTCTCTAAGTCTCGTTTCTTTTTAATCTTTGTTAGTGATTCATTAATATTATATGACAACAAAGATTTAGAAAAATTGTCATCTAGTTCTAATCTATAAAGACCACCATCCAAAAAGCCATAACCAAACACTTGAGAATTTAAAGAAATAGTAAGTTTGCCACGACCATGAGAAACATCAAAACTGGCAATGTCTAACTTTGGTCCTGATACAAGATTCCGAGTAATCTCAAGAATATATAAGGTATCATAAATTTTAATACATAAATCAGTTTTCAATATTAATTGCAAAGTTCCCACAGCCTTGACTTCAAGCTCTTTATCATTCCCGAGTCTTAGTGTTCTTTGGTTTGTTTCCAGCTTCCGGATTGAACGGAATCCCTGAGTAGAATTGGTCACATTAACCATAGAACCAGAATCAAACCACCATGTATTAGCAGGAACAGTTAAACTATAGGACTCAAGTATCATAAAGAGATCATTACCTTTCTTAGCCAGCAACTCCTTAAAGTCTGAAATGTCCTTCTGCTTATGAATGTACTTCTTACAGAACTTGCAGAAAGGCTTTCCAGTGGAGTTTTGAGAGCTGGTTGAGGCACATGTATTAGTCTTCTAAACTATAGCGAACTCCTTTCTTTGATTAGTGTTCTTCCTCTTCTTGGAACTGGTGGCAAGGTAAGCAACTTCAGGTTTGTGCATCTTCGTACACTCTTCCTCTTGCACGCACGTAGAAATCGGCTCACTCATAGTCCATTTGTCCTTCTAGGTGTTGTAATTGATCTTGAAAGCTTCATAGGTAGCTGGAAGAGAGGTCATGATGAAGTGCACCAGAAAACCATCACTGATCTCCATATCTAATCCCTTCAGCTTATAGGCCATGTCATTCATCATCATAATGTGCCCACGAATGCCACTCCTTCCATCGTACTTAGTAGTCACCAGTTTGAGAATAAGAGTACTTGCATGCGCCTTAGATGTTCCTTGGAATTGTTCCTCCACAGAAGCCAGATAGGTTTTAGCATTTTCAGAGTCTGGAATGGATCCTCTTATGGGCATGCTAATGGAGTTTTTCATAAGCATTAGGGACATGCGGTTGCATATGTTCCATTTTTCGAACAATAAGTGCTGAGCATGAGTGCTTTCAGCGGTTAGTGCTAGAGGTTCATCCTCGTTTAGAGCAAATTCGAAATCCAGGAAGGCAAGATTAAGCATAAGAGAGTCCTTCCAGGCAACAAAGTTTTCTCCAGTTAATGATGTGATTCCACCATTCGGAGCTGTTATTGGAATTTATATGAGAATGTTAAGATACTAAACTAGAAGAAACTTAGAGTGAACTAGGGGTACTTTAAACTAATGCAAGCATAGATAAAAACCATTTAAATTACAAAGCTGTGATAATAAATGTCTATTATTAACATCAAAATTGTAGACTAATATAATTAATAAAATTCTGCTTAAATAAAAGATAAATCACCTTTGGGCAGAATTAAATTTTACTTAAGTATATGTGCAAAAAAATTGTAACACATCACCTTTGGGCAGAAGTGAGACACCCATTTTAATCATGCACGAGTTAGTTTTGCTTTGATATATATGTATCGCATCACCTTTTGGCAGAAGTGATACATTTAAATCATGTTTAAGCTAAACTAACACGACTTGTATTTAGACTTGAATGATATGTTAGATGTATCACATTACCTTTGGGCAGAAGTGTACATCATCATTCATTCAAGTTAAGCTTTTTATATGTTTTGTAAAAGTAACTAATATGTATTTTAAGTATTTACAAAACATTAATTCAGTTAATAGCAAACAAACTATTAGCGCGGATCGAACTTTTAGTGTACTGTTCACTAAAAAATTTTAGTCTCGGGAAATTTAGTTTTCTGGTTTGATGCGTTTTCGGTTTTAGTGTTTTCGGAAACTCAGTATTTTCAAAAATTTCTTAGGGTTTGTTTATTTTCGGATTTTAATTAAAAAATATTTTTTTATTCCCCAAACTCTTTTTTTTCTATAAAAATGTTAATTCATATTTTATTATTTTATATAACACAAACCGAGCTACATCTGGATAATGGGTAAGCGAGCAACAAGCTACGCCGCTATCCCCTTTTGAATCGCAAAGCCTATTCTACTAAATATAAATATTTGATTCCTCGGGTTCCGCGAGCCACTGTAGACCTTCTTATGCACCTGCTCCAAGAAGCGAACCGCCTCGGGAGCTAGGGTTCCAAATGTGTCAAAGGCGAATGGAATGAACACATGCTGATTCTCCAAACACGCTGCCTCATACTTAGCAAGCTTCCTAGACTCCGCTCTCAAAACCGCCTGTCCCGGTACGAAGCCACTGTCTCTTAGCCCCACCAACGGGGACACCCCAGTTAGGTCAGCACACGCATGCTTACCCACTGCCAAGCCAAACACAAGAACGTCCGCAGGATGCAGGGTAGATCTTCCTTCTCGCGGATCAGTCAGAAAGTTGACATGTGTGTCTTTCTTGGCTGAGATCCCGGCACGCCTAAGCACATACCATAAGACATCTCTAACCCAGTCATGACGATACTTGAATCCCGGCAATTCCTTACAGTGGAGGGCATGCTCACCAAATCTATCCAAACAAGCTTTTTTACAAATGGGGCGTGATTCATCTGGAGGGAAAAGAGGAATCATAAGCCGGTATTTAAGGATGGCTCTGTATTCAACTTCCGACATCCATTTCCCAAGACCTTCAATAGGCACAACAGTCTAAAAATCCTAGGCATGAGCCCCCTTGAGACAAGCAAAAACTGCCTTTTGTCTCGGGGTCATATCGGATCGCTCCTCCAAATCATTTACGTGTTTACCATAAAGAGCACTCACCAAGGTTTGTTGAGGTTTCTTGGGGGCGGTCTCCTTATCAGTAAAACAGCCTAGATCAACATCCGGTAGAGTTGTTCCAATATTACCAAGTGCAAAAGAGTAGTCAGGATCTACCCCCATAACACCAGCGTTTCGCAATATGTGGTCCTGTAATTTCAACGACTGGGACCTAGAAGCCACAAAGGCATATGCGGAGACGTCCTCTGCTGAGAAAATTCCTAAGCCTCTGCAATGCCTAGGAAGGAAGCCAACCTCCACTGGAGGTCCCCAAAATGCGGTCCTCCACACACAACAATATCTTCAATTGCTCCCCGCAAGCCCGCATCAAAGATGGACACAACCTCTTTGATATGTTCAGGTTGACAAGTCCGGAGCCCAAACACTAGCTTAGCAACCCCCATGCACGAGCGCAACAAAAAGAGCTCACTTTGGGGGTCCCTCAGGTCCGGCAAGTGTTTCATAAGTTCAACTGCCCTCAAAGCTCTTTTAGTTGCCAAAGATCGAATAAACCCTGCATCCCAACTAACCGCTCCCCAGGAGTTTAACTCCCATCATAGGCCTGCTAATCTCGCCAGGGAATAAACCCGACAATTTCTTCGAATCATCATATGACGGCCAAAAAATCTCCGTTTTTCGAATATTAAGCCTAAGACCCAGAGACGCCCCCTCTGAGCGAATAATGCCCAACGCTCTAGCTGTTGGGCCTAGTTTTGTGGTTTGAGCTTGATTGTAATTAGTACTAGTTATTTGGGCTTGGGTTTTGGGTGCACATGTAAACCGAGAACACTATTGTGTTCTCGGTGGGCTTTTTGGTGTGTGGGCCGGTCTTTGGTTGTTATCCCTATATATAGAGATGTGATGTATGGGGTTATGGTTGTTCATTCTCATTATTATCAAGTATTGTAAGTGCTTAAGCACCCGATGTATTCAATAATATACGTGTGTTTTGAAGCAGTTCCGTGTTACTATTATTGTTCTTATTTGTGTTCTTGAATCACCGAGTGTTAGTATTCCGCACTAATACTCGTTTAGTTGATATCATATTGTAGTGATCCAGATTCGGAACTTACAATTGGTATCAGAGCCTTTGACGAATTCAGGCTCGTTATTGTGATATCAACAGATTCAAGATCGTATTGTTTTTGGTGGTGTAGGAACTTTTCTGGCGAACAGTTGATCGGAAGAGAAGGCTGAGTTATTTTTTGGGTAAAGATTGGGTTGACTTGGAAACATATCATCATTCCCTAATTTATGAAAGTTTGTTACAAGAAAACTGGAAAGATTGTGGTTTTCGGTCAAAAGATTTGCTCAATAAACCTAGTTTTTGGCTTTCATAGTTTTCGGCCACATCTTGCCCAAAATCAGAGATTTCGATCAAAAGATCTAGTCAACTTTTGTGGTTATCGGTCAATTGATTTGGTCAACAAGGGTAGTTCTCGGTCAATGAAGTGTCAACATTTGAGTTCTCGGTCAAGGGGAGTTTTCGGTCAATAGTTTGGTCAACCAGAGTAGTTTTCGGTCAAATATTTTGGTCAACTGTGCGTTCTCGGTCAACCTCAGTTCTCACCTTAGTTCTCGGCCCAAAGTCTTTGTTCTCTGCCCAGTCTGTGTTTGGGCATGTCTTATTGGACTTAATTCTTTATTGGACCTAAAATAAATCACTAACAGTTTTGAAATGGCCTAGTTAACCAATGGCAGCAACCCAACCAACTCGTCACTACACCAGGAACTTGACTCCATCACGGGCACTGCTACTCGTATACCACGTTTGTTATCCTGCAAGGGTTTCAGTGAGTGGAAATTCCGTTTCGAACATTATGCCAAAATGAAAGACTCAAAGATTTGGAGAAGTATTGTGAGGGGACCTCAAAGGATTACTTATCAAAAGGCTGGTTCAACTGAGGTTCTTGTGAAACCGGTTGCTCAATACGATGATGATGACTTTGCAAAGTTGAAGAAGATGAGAAAGCTTTATCAACTCTAACTATGGCACTTTCACCCGAGATTGCTCTCCAGTTTAGAGAGCTCCAATCAGCAAAGGAGTTGTGGTCCGCACTGATAGAAGTTTATGAAGGTAATGAGGATATGAAGAGAAGTCGCTAGGATTTGTTGCGAAAAAAGTTTACTATGTTTAATCATGTTCTGGGAGAGACGTTGGAATCTAAACTTCAGAGGTTTATATCCCTCGTAACTGAAATGAGAACTGCTGGGATTTTTCTGCAAACCTCAGAGATTAACAACAAGCTAGTGAACTCTCTGCTGAAAAATTGGGATATGAATGTTGCAGTTATCAAAAAGACTAAAGATCTCAATAGAATGAGCATGACAGAAATGATTTCCACCATTAAAGAATGCGATATGGATGATAAACAACAGGCAATAAATCATGCAAGTTCTTATAGTGCCGCTGGTTATAACGTTGCTTCTAATAGTGCCCTCATGTCTCATGATAGTTTCTCACTATTTAAGCCCTCTCAACTACCACCACTGGGAAACTTTCAGATGTTATCGTCCACCCTTGGTCAATCATTGTCATCAAATTCACCTAATCCAGCTCCAGTATTTTTTACCAAATCTGGTCAGTCAGTTAGTGATTCTAGCAAAACCGCTTCCAGTGTAAACCCCAGCCAGATTCCTACCATACCTAAAGAAACTCAAGAAAATATTGCATTAATGACAGTATTTATGAATTGTTACCATGCGTTTTTGGCCGGAGATTTGGTCCAACCCATGGCTGCTACTGAATTTGATCAGATTCATCATGATGATGTTGAAGAAATGGACATCTTGTGGCAAATTGCCATGGTGGTTTTCCGTGCTAAGAAGTTTACCAAAAGGACGGGTAGAAATAACTGGAACATGCCAAATAATCAAAAAGTGGGTTTTAACAAGGAGACTCTCAGGTGTTACAACTGTCACGAGCCTGGTCACTTTGCTCGTAAATGCACCAATCCGGCTAAAGAGGGGAATACGGAAAGGGCCTTGGTTCCAGCTGGAAATGCTCGTGGTGAAGCTGGAAGTAGTTCAAGTAATGGGGAAAGAAGTATGGTTGCTCAAACGTTCTTATGGGAAGGACAGATGGCTGTGCTGAATATTGGAAATCAAACTGCTAATTTCTCAACAGTTGAGGAATCTGAAGAGGAAAACAATGCTGAGGAGAAGGTTAAGGAGCTCCAATTTGCATACATGGCGTTCACTTCTCCGGACTCATCTGAGGTACGTTTTCAACCATGTTCTTTAAATTGTGGTGAGAAAATTGAGATGTATCAACTTCATAATGACAATCTAATTAGAGATATGGAAAGAATAAAATAAGAGAGTTTTAAACTTAAGAAAAATGAAAAAGGGTTTTTAGACAAAATTGAATCTCTCAATAAAGACATTAAGAAACTCAAGTCTGATTTTAGTGTTAAAAGCTGTCACTATCTTGATGCTAAACAAGAAATCGTTGAGTTGAATGCTAAACTGGAAACCGCCAAATCTGAAATTTTAAATTTAACTAACAAGTTTGAAAAGGCTGAACTTGATTTTAAGAAATTCGATGAGTCCAGTAAAGTTGTCAACTCAATGATTGAGAATCAGTTGTGGTGGAAAGAAAATGAAGGTGATGGGATAGGATTCAGTCAAGTTCCCCCACCGTACAACCACAACTATGTTCCTACTCATGTTACCAAAGAACAGGAAGAAAAGATAAAGGATTTGAAGTACGATAAAAAGATAAAGGTGAGGGGACTGGCTCTGCGAGTGCCGGTTCATCTACTTCAAGTGTGAATGATTCTAACGTGTCTACCTCATGTGCAGAAAAATTAATTGTGAAGGAGTGGACTGATGAGGATGACGACCCATGTTTTGATTTTGATAATAATTTCATTTCTAATGTTTCTTTAGAACTTCATGTTTTGAACTCTGTTATTCCGACTGTTTGTGTGGGCTCTGTTTTAAAGAGTAAGGATGCTTGTGTGATTGATTCGGTTGAAACCTTAAGTTCTAATAATGTGATTTCTAATAAAAACAAAATTTCAAAAAATTCAAAAAATTCGGAAAAATATGTTGCACCTAAGTTTGTCAAGGAGGGATGCTCTAATGATAAACAAGGTGATAAGTTTAAAAAGGAAAATGTAAATTCTCACAAATCTAAACAGACTGGTCCAGACAACCAGTCCAGACAAGGAGCTGCCCAGAGTGAATTTTTCATAAAACGTCAGACATGTTTTAACTGTGGCACTCTTGGTCATATTGCCAGAAATTGTCCACTTCGTCCGTACATTCCATACTAAGGATTTTATCAAAGGAATATTCCATATGTGCCACATAATGCATATAGGCAAGGGTTTAGACATCATACGGCTAGTTCCTTTGACGATGATTGGAACCGAAACAAATCTGGCAGGTTTAGTCCTCATTAGACCAAACCCAACATGATCAAAGGAAGGGTAAATAAAGGTGTTTCAAGTTCAAAATTACATATAAACACTAACACTAGACCTAAACAGGAGAAGAAAAAAACTTCATCTAATAAGTCCACGTCTAAGGCACCGGAGATCATGACAACCATTCGTACTTATAATTCCAAATCTTCCAGACATAAATGGTTGCCTAAGTGTCCGGCGAAAGCATCTAATCATTATATTTTTGATGATCAAAAGGATATGACATGGCAGTATGTGACAAAAGTTGATGAGTCAGGGTCTCCCAGTGTAAGTATGGACTGGGTACCAAAAACTAACTAATCCCGTGATTTGTGCAGGGACAACTATGGAGGAATATCATCAGACCTTGGTATGTTGATAGTGGCTATTTCAGGCACATGACAGGAGACATCACCCAGCTACACGGCATTCAAACATTCAATGGTGGGTATGTGTCCTTTGCGGGAGGAGAGAAAGGAAAAATCACCCAAAAGGGTACTGTAAGTAACGGTGTGTTGAAGTTTGAAAATGTTAATTTTGTTCCAGAATTGAAGCACAATCTTTTAAGCGTGTCGCAAATTTGTGACAAAGACTTTTCAACTCATTTTACCAAAAAGGAGTGCTTAATTCTGAAACCTTGTATAATCATACCAGAAGAATGGATTCTTGTTCGATCACAACGAAAAGATAATGCTTATGTGATCGACATGAACCAAAATGTTCCCGACGAAATTACATGTTTGTTTTCAAAAGTGTCATAACATAATGTGTTGCTTTGGCATCGTCGGCTTGGTCATGCTAATATTAAAAATCTTAATCGTCTTGCTAAAAACAACTTAGTGTGTGGTTTACCTATCAAAGATTTTGTGACTGTTGAAAAATGTGTGGCTTGTGCTTTGGGAAAACATCATCGAAAATCTCATAAGCCTAAATTAATTAATTCCATCTTATCAGTTTTTCAATTACTTCATATGGACCTCTTCGGACCTGTCCGTGTTCTAAGTTTGTCTCGTAGCTCTTATTGTCTTGTTATTACTGATGACTACTCACGTTTTACCTGGGTATTTTTCTTGTCAAATAAGAGTGAAACTGCAGATCTGATCAAAAAGTTTGTGGTATTAATGGAAAATCAACTGAACCTTAAGCTGAAAGGAATCCGTTGTGATAATGGAACAGAATTCAAGAATGCAGTTCTGAATCATTTCTGCTCAGAAAAGGGGGTGCCTTGTCAGTACAGTGCTCCGCGGACGCCTCACCAAAATGGTGTCGCTGAAAAAAGAAACAGAACTCTAATTGAAGCTGCACGAACAATGTTATGTGACTCCAAACTGCTACTGTTTTTCTGGGTAGAAGCCATCAATACGGCTTGTTATGTTTAGAATCGAGTGATAGTCAATAAGTCCAAGATGAAGACTCCGTATGAGATTGTTTATGGACATTCACCCACTGTCGAACATTTCAAAACATTCGGGTGTCCGTGCACTTTACTAATTCTAGAATCAAATCCAAAGTTTGGAGCCGCAGCTGATGAATGTTACTTCGTTGGATATGGGGGAAATACAACATATCGGGTCTACAACAGGTCAACTAAGCAGATTATAGAATCTTATGAAGTGCGTTGGTTAGAAGGAACTGAGGCTGACGCTCGTGTCGGTCCTGACTGGTTATTCGACTACAATGAATTTTTCAAGCCCTTCAATGTATTTCCTGTCATCAATCCAGAATCTCAAGATGGTTCCACAGTGATAATTGCTCAAGATAGCTCTAAATCATTGTCTCACATTTCTCCGTTACTGGATGATGAGGTTATTGAGATGACTAGTACCTCGACCAAATCATATAGTCAGCCTATCCAATCTTCAGAGACCGATCATTCACAACCAATCTCGTCTGAGAATACTGCTGATGTTGAGGAGGAGAGTTCCATTCGTCAGATATTCGGGAGCACATTGTTTCCGGATATCATTCCAAATGAATACGTTGCCGGCACTTCGTACTCTTATAGTACAGCAACATCAGGATGGAAAAACCCCTTTACTGACTCCGAGGAAAATGTAACAAATCTTCAACCTAACAATGGTGTTTCTGATCATTCAATTCCTTCAAGAATTCAAAAGAATCACCCTATTGATAACATCATAGGACCCATTGAAGCGGGTGTGTCCACCAGAAGTTAGACCGGACACATAAACAGTTGCATGTTCTCTTGTTTCATATCTCAAATCGAACCAAAGAATGTTGAGATGGCCCTTCAAGAACCTAGTTGGGTCGATGCTATGCATGAAGAACTGAATCACTTTGAGAAGTTGAAGGTATGGAGATTGGTTAAATTGCCGGAAGGAAAGAAAGCTCTTGATACAAGATGAGTTTTTAGGAACAAGCTAGATGATACCTGGGTTATTGTTCGTAATAAGGCACGACTGGTAGTTCGTGGATTTCGTCAGATTGAAGGGTTAGATTACACAGAAGTCTATGCTCCAGTAGCTAGACTTGAGGCAATTAGAATTTTTCTGGCGTATACATCATACATGGGGTTCACAGTTTATCAGATGGATGTTAAAACAACGTTTTTGTATGGTGAGGTCAAAGAAGAAATTTATGTCGATCAGCCACCGGGTTTCGTAGACTCTAAGAAGCCAAATCATGTTTTACAAGTTAGACAAGGCTCTGTACGGACTACATCAGGCTCCACGGGCGTGGTATGCTACACTGACCGCGCACCTACTTGATCACGACTACAAGCGGGGAACGATTGATCAAACTTTGTTCTGGAAAACTGTCGGAAAGGATTTGATTCTGGTCCAGATTTATGTTGATGACATCATCTTCGGTTCCACCAGTGCTGACTTGTGCAAAGAATTTGAAGGAGTTATGAAGAAAAGATTTGAGATGAGTTCGTTGGGTGAAATGACAACATTTCTGGGGTTACAGGTTCGGAAAAGTCCAACGGGAATTCTGTTACATCAAGGAAAGTACGTTGAAGATATGCTGGCTAAGTTTGAGCTTCAAGATTCCAAGAGTTCCAATACTCCAATGGCTGAAAGACCGTTTTTTATCATCTGATCCTGAAGGGAGTCCCGTAGACCAGATATACTATCGATCGATGATCGGGTCTCTGATGTACCTCACAGCCAGCCATCCCGACATAGCTGTCTGCTAATGTGATCGCTTCCAGGCTAATTCTAAACTCTCTCATTTAATTGCTGTTAAACGTATTTTTAGATATCTGAAGGGCCAACCAAAGTTAGGTCTTTGGTATCCCAAACAATCAGAATTTGATCTTTATGCTTTTGTTGATAGCAATTATGGTGGAGATGACATTGACAGGAAATCCACGTCAGCTGGATGCCAGTTTCTCGGAGATAGACTCATTTCATGGCAGTGTAAGAAACAACAAACAGTGTCCACTTCGACAGCCGAAGCAGAGTATTTTGCTGCGTCTGCTTGTTGCTCTCAGGTTATCTGGATGCAAAATCAGTTTATGGATTACGGTTTGGAATTTCTTGACACTCCTATTTTCTGTGATAATGATGCAGCCATTGCTATTGTGAAAAACCTAGTCCAACATTCTAAAACCAAGCACATCGACATTAAAATTCATTTTATTCGTGATTGTTTCGATCGAAAATTGATTCATCTTGAACAGGTCCACACCGATAATAACGTGGCAGACCTATTTACAAAACCGGTCGGAACAGCAAAATTTAATATGCTTGTGAGTTTTCTTAAAATGCTACGTTTCGAGGATTGAGTCTTTTTGGGAGTAAATTTGTACTTGTTTTTTGTTTAATTTTTGCACAAATTTAGGGGGAGAAAAAATCAAAAAGACAAAAATAGTGTGTGAGAAAAAATCAAAAAGACAAAAATAGTGTGTGTGCTTTGCTCTTATTTTGAAAATCAAAAAGACAAAAATAGTGTGTGTGCGTTGCTTTTATTTAAAAATCGAAAAGACAAAAATAGTGTGTGTGCGTTGCCTTTATAAAAAAAAATTAAATAATAAAAAATTATTAACATTCATTTTTGCTTAAAATTATGTCGGTTGCTCAAGTTTGAAGGACATATACTTGTATATGATTGGTCCAGTGTTCTATCTATAGTTTCACAGGATAGCCATTTACCTGATGACTGAAAGCACCCGGGGCGATTATGATATGTTGTTTGTGTTTCGTGTTCTTTTATTATGTCGGTAAATCTGAGTCAGAAGGACATGTGTTTTCATGCATGTTTGGTCCAGTTAATCACTTGTGGTTACAATGGATAGCCATTAACCTGAAGGCTTACAGTGACCAGGGTGACTGAATGCTTAACGGTGAAGTGATATTACTATTCAGTTAATAGCTTTTAAAAGTTTTAAAATATTTTCAAATGGAAATTGATCCAACCTTTGGAAAGTGATAGATAAATTGTTTCTGTGTGCCTAACAGGTGAAGTTATTAGGCTTAAAAGACTTTAGAACAGTCATTGATGTGTATGGTACTTTCCACGATGCGTAAAAGTTAAAGTGATACAAACTAAATTTGCTAAACTTAATGTGGAGAGTCATTTTGAAGACATGTGCATGTCTCCAGATACATCTCTCCGAATGACAGGCAGAAAAGCAATTACCCAGTCATACACGAGCCCGTTAGTGTCTTGATCACTAAAAATATAGTACAGTCAAGCTATTGCTACTATTATTATTATTAAAAAAAATTGTGATTGAAGTAATTTATGTCTATTGAATTTATTTCTTTATCATGGCTTCAAGGGTTCAAACTAGACCTATAGAGATGGGGGCACACAAGTAAGTCCTGTTATGTCTCGAATGAAAGGCTTGTCAGTTTACTGGCACTAAGTCCAACGTTCAACCTTAATTCTAAGCCATGCTTTGTATAAAAATTATTTTGATCAAGCACTAGGGGGTTGGAGTCAAATTGGGGTGATCTGGGGAAAGCCAAATACACTTTGAGAAGAGATAGGAGGCATCACAGGTCCATGAGTGATGTTCATTTAAGCTTTATGCTTAACTGAACCTTAATCATATCACTGATGCGATGAAAGATCATGCTGAGTATGGGATACACGCTATCAATCTGTCTCTTAGATGTCATAATAATGCTGAACATGAATCCTTGTGTCAGCCTTTTAAACGATATGATTCTATGTTCGGATCTTTTCACAAGGGCGACAGTTTTACGAAGAACTGAAATTTAATCCCGACGTTAAAAAATAAAGGGAGTTGTTTTCTGGTGAAGATAATTTATGTTTTTTATTTTGTCTCGTCATGTTTAATTTTGTTTTTTTTTCCCGAAATTACTCTCCTCGAAACGCCTGTGCAAATGGTGTTTTTTTCTTAAATCTTGGGCTTTGAAAGGTTTGGATATCATCTAATGGATCTTGAGTTCTGTTGGGCTGGCTTTGTTGGGTTTTCGGCTCACCTTGAGCCCTCAAAGAGTTTTCGGCCCGGCCCGCTGATTTTGATATATATATGTTAAGGAGTTTTTTTTTTTTATTTTTATTATCTTTTCAATCTCAAGAACCCTCTCAGCCGAGATCCTATTTTATAATATTTCTTGCCGAGATCTAAACTCTTTCACTAATTAAAGCTTCAAGTGTGTTTAGTAATTAGTAGGTACTGGAGATGGTTTCATGTCACTAAGATCTATTGTTGTGGCCTTACAAACTGTCTTTACGGATGACTTGATGAACTCTGATCATTGGTGTTATGAGTAAAAAGGGTATTGATGGATTTAATAGTGCTTAATTAGGGGTTTACGGTTGATCTTAACCAGCTTGTTGCAGGTTTCATGGTGGTTTTAGGGACCTCGGTGGGATTGAAAGGGTTGCTCATTCCCGAGGAGGAATCTAAAAGGGTTTTCTGTTCACAGCTGTGTTGGAGTTCTCGGTTGACTTTCGTTGACAGAGAACTCCCTATCATGATAGAAAAACTTCTTCTCGGCCAAGTCATGACCGAGAACCCTTGTTCCCGGTTAAACACTGACCGAGAACCCCCTTCATGGCAGAAAACTTTGTTTTCGGCCAAATCGTGACCGAGAACCCTTGTTCTCGGTTAAATTGTTGACAGAGAACTAATTTGTTGACCGAGATCCCTCTTGCTGGGCCAAAACTTTTTGAATGGTGTGAGCTTGGACCGATCTAATGTAGTTTGGGTTACCTGATGTGTGTTTATTTAGGCTTTTATTGGTCCAATAACTATTTATGAATAAATTGTTGATCCATGTCAAGAAAATTTAATTATTATCTAACTTGTTAAGTTTGGTGCAGATATGGCTGATCAAAATCCGTTAAAGTTTGTAGATACTCATAATATAGCTGGTCACTTGTATGACCCGCCACTGGCTCACAAGGAGTTCAAGTCGATGATTGTTGGACTCAACACTTGCAGGATTTCCCATGCTCTTCGTGAAAATCCTGTCATTTGCAAGAAGATGGTCACTGATTTCTGGAAGAATGCAAAGATCAACTCTCAAGGGGCAGATGGAGTTACTTCAATCGACTCCAAAATACAGATGAAGCCTGTTACTGTTACTGAATCCATTATCAGAGAGGTACTTCTGTTTGGGGATCAACCCAACTACCCAACATAATATTCTACCGCCGAGGTTACTGAAGTAATTACAAGAATGGGGTATGAAGGAACTTATCCACCGGCAGTCAAGAAACTGTTTCACCCGTACTGGAGATACCTCTTGCACACGTTTTTCACTTGTATCTCAGGAAGAAAATGGGGGGTCAGATGAGATCAGTCACACCCCGATGTCTGCTATTGTTGCTCTGATCATGGGTTGGAATTACAACTATTCCAAATTCGTCTTCAATGAAATGATGAGCAATCTCAGGGCAAAGAAGAAGGAGATGTTTTTGATGTACCCAAGGTTTTTGCAGATGATCTTTGACTCTCATTACACTGATTTGGTTAAAACTGTTGAGACTTTGGATATGAAGACAATGGGACCCAACTCTTTTGGGTTAATGAAGCACTCAAGAAAAGGGGCCAAAATAGTTTACAGAGGATTGAGACCCCTGGAAAAATTCGGTCATTTTGCTGAGACCAAAGCTGAGCCTGTCATAGCTCAGGTTGCTGATGAACACGTGGTACCCGCTCAACAACGTGCTGCTACGTTTGAGATCTCTGATGATGAAGACGAGGAAGAAGAGCCTCGTCAGCCAAGTACTCTTACAAATGATGAAAGATTAAAAGCCCTCGAAGCTGCAAAAGTCCTATTTCAGTCAACTGCTTGGAAGCCTCCTTCGACAGTTACTGAAGATGCTGAGGAAGATTACGAAGAAGAGCCAACTGCTGATCTCATCCATCGTAAACGAAAGAGAGATGATTTGAAATCAAGCGAGTTGGCAAGTGAAGTTGAAACAACCAAAGCAACACCTACACCAACAATCACACCCGTACCAGAATCAACCTCCAGCCCTCAACAGATCACCGATCAACCAGAATCACAATCTGAATCAGTTGCATCTACTACTGAGCCAACAATCACAGAACTGTTGTCCAGTGATTTTGGTGATGACCTTGATTTTGAAGCAAAAATTCTGCACACTGACGCTACAGATATCCCCTATGGGTCATCTAGTCAATTTGTTCATGGTCAGTCAAGTTCAGGTGTTTCAGATAAGGTTGCTCAAATTCTTGACATGCAGGAAGCCTTTCTTCAGAACAAGGGAAAAGGAGTGGTTCTTGAGAATGCTCCTGTGGACATTCAGGCTCTGCAACGACGAGTTTTTGAACTCGAGCAGGATTCGGTAATTAAGGATGTTCGTATTCAGGAGCTTGAGGCCAGCAATTCAGACAAAGAATCCAAGATTAAAGAATTGCAGTCTGGAATGGGAGGCCTAACTTCCATGTATCTCGATCTTCAACAAAGGCTATTTCAAAAGTTTGGAGACGAGTTCAAAAGTAATGAAGATATGGTACATCGAGCTCCAACTGCTGATCAAGACAAATTCTAATGCTCATCCAGATGATAACATTGGTGTCAGTCGAAAAGAAGAATTAGATTCTCTGAATCGTTATTTGGATGCACCATCTGTTACAAAAGAGAAGTATGACAGAATTAAAAAGAAGTTGCTTGAGAAGGGAAAGAAGAAGCTGTTGGTAATGGAGAACTCAGATCAAAATGTTGTATCTTCAGATCACCCAGAGAGATATGTTGTTACACTTCAGAAGGGGTTCTTTGACAAATACGGTGATCGATATGGAGTTCTATCATGGGGTTTTGATGCAGATAAGAGCATGTGGTGGGTCAAGAGAAAGTCAGGGACAATGGAGTACTACAAAAAGATGAAGGACTTTGGTTCTTGGACTAAAGTTGATTTGAGTGACTTAATAAATGCTCCATTTTCAAATCCATCACACGACAAACGGGGCACTGATTTCTGGAACTTTCTCAAGCGTCAAGTTGATAGAGGCTTTCCAAATATGCCGACTGCTGAATCTTTTCTGAAGAAAGCCAAAGGAGTTTTGGATCCACGAACTGGGAAAACTATGGTGAATGTGATGTGCCCTCCCACAAAGAAAGCTACTTACATTCCTGTACCTGGTGCCATTCCCGATGGTACATTGGACAACATGAGATTCTGGTTCTTTGATCCCTTTACTGCTACAGCTGTTGTCAAGCTACAAAAGGGAAAAGGTCAATATCGCTTTTTTGACGCTAAGGATCTATTGAAATTTCATGAGAAGGACATCAAGACACTCAGTACGCATCAGATTGTTGCTGATGGTCTTTTTGAAACAGCCGCCAAAGAATACACAAGCATCGTGGCATCTAACATCAATAACAAATTTTGGGCTGGAGGGTTGAAGGAAGCAGATCTTGATTACATGGAGGAAGAGTAAAGATAAAGCTACAAACCAAGGGGGAGATTGTTGGGCCTAGTTTTGTGGTTTGAGCTTGATTGTAATTAGTACTAGTTATTTGGGCTTGGGTTCTGGGTGCACATGTAAACCGAGAACACCTTTGTGTTCTCGGCGGGCTTTTTGGTGTGTGGGCCGGTCTTTTGTTGTTATCCCTATATATAGAGATGTGATGTATAGGGTTATGGTTGTTCTTTCTCATTATTATCAAGTATTGTAAGTGCTTAAGCGCCCGACGTATTCAATAATATACGTGTGTTTTGAAGCAGTTCCGTGTTACTATTATTGTTCTTATTTGTGTTCTTGAATCACCGAGTGTTAGTATTCCGCACTAATACTCGTTTATATGATATTATATTGTAGTGATCCATATTCGGGACTTACACTAGAAACCTCCTCATCCTTACCAATGATAGTGCCATCGTCTAAATACCAAGCATGGAAGGGCAAAGAACATGTCCCCTGCACCCTAAGGATGAGCAGATGAAGGACCAACGCAAAAAGAAGAGGGCCAAGGGGGTCCCCTTGCTGCACCCCCCGTAAAAGCCCCAATAGGAGTATCCCCCACATATAAACGGGTGGGGCGGGCATATAAAAACTGGACCCATGGGAAGATGGATGGACATATGCAGCTAACTTCCCTGAGAAGGGTCGTCCGATCCACCTCGTTGAAGGCGTTAGAAAAATCAACAGTGAGCATAGCCAGGGACCTGTCAGAATGAAACGCGCTCAAAAACCTGTTAGCACTTTGCAATACCGCTTCTGCCCCATTAGGGATCCCAACCCCGAATTGGAAATCCCCTAGATAAGCCACCACCTTTTTCCCTATTTTACGCATAGCGACTTTCGACACCAATCTTCTCCAAACAGCCCCCACTACGATGGGTCTAATTCCATTGTCAGGCTTCAACAGGGGGGTCAACGGTGCCGAAGCAATGAACTCCGCTAGAAATTTCGGACGAAGCCCCCCAAGCCACAAGTTGACAACTTCAGTGATGGCCTTTAAGAGCCCGGAGGCGGTTGGAGACCCCTGGACACAGAAAGCGTCTAAAATATGTTGGGCCCACAAACCATCCCTCCCACAAGATGCACCTTTCGGGAAGGTTTTAATATATTCCAGCACACAATCACCGTCCACCTGCAAGGCTGGTTCCGATGGAAAGACGAAGGGCATGAACGATGGGCCCACAACAAGATGTTTATCTATCAATGCTCTCAATATATCCCCCCAGCAGGCGCGGCCCCGGATGAACACATGACTTTGATCGCCGTTGTGTGATGGCCATCCGCTACCTTTCGGAGGCACTGCTTGATATTGCTCCGTACCTCTTCTTTAAGTTGGCAATCCCACATCGCAGGAAGTTCAAGGAGCGGTGGCACCAACTCTTTTAAACCTGCCCCGTCTTTCCAAACAACCAAAGCCCGCATAATGGAGCTACATTGAAGCGATTTCCTGTTACCGGACCTCCGTTCCTGCCTAGTAACTGGTTTGACAACACGTAACGTGCAGCGAGGCAACAACCAAAATTTAACCCAAGCCTCAATAGACCCCAGGGCATCCACCACTTTACGGAGCACCCCTGACAAAGGCTGGTCAAAAGCCATGCGGCAGGCGGGCGGGATACTCTTGACAGTAGCAATAGGAATGGCGAGGATGCGCTCAAGGTGAGCGACATCTACCACAATCGTCTCAGACAGACCACTCTCAAATTCCACATGCGAATCGCGGGGTCGAGGGATCCCCACAATAAAATCAAAGTCGCCTCCTGCATGTGGGGTGCATTTAACCACTTCCTTCCGTGCTGAAAAGACCTGTTCAAGGCATGCAGGGCCATGAAATCCACACATAACCAGTTCTTATGCAAGTACAAAGTTTCGACAACGTCATTGTAGAGATCCAAGTCCGAAGCAATACACTCCTTTAACTAATCTCTCCTTTCCTTTACATTGAAATGATTCCGCTGGAAATGCATGAGTAACCTAGTGTACCCCTTGTATCCCGGGAAACCATCTTTGCAAAAATGTAAATATTTAAAGGGGAAGCGCTAAATACCCGTGTCCGAGCTAGGACCCGGCTCTCCACCACAGGCCCTCATAAATCACTTCAAAATTTTTTTTTTGTTTTTGGAAACAAAGGAAATTAAATAAAATTAGGTGTTGGCATTTAATCAAACACCTGGCATGCATTACCAGCGAAACCTCCAAACTAATGCCATTCATAACAAATCGCCCAGAAAATGAAATGCTAGACGACCAAATAAGCAAAAACTGAGAATAGGTGATGACGTTGGTAGAATAAGGGTGGAGCAGTGAGGTGGAGATAGGGGGTAACGACAGTGGCGGTGGTGGGTGAGAGGCGGAAATGGAGAGGTAGGGTTACGGTGGTGGGTTGCGGTGGAGTTGTGAGGCGGAGATGGAGGTGGTGGCTTAGGGTGGTGGGTAATGGAGGTGGTGGAGTGAAGGGTTACGGCGGAGTGAATAAAAATACGGTGGAGTGAATAAAATGTTGTTTTTAATTTTGTAATTTATCTAGTATTCTTAAAACATGGATTTGCCTTTTGAAACTGATTATTCGGTTTAAATATTGATTGTTTTTTATCAACCTAAATAGAGAGATTTGTTTTTATATTTTTTGAAGAGTGTCTACTTTTTTCCATAAAAAAACATTATTTTTGGTCGTGTAATCTAAACCGAAATTGTTAGGGTTTATCAGGTGTTAGTCCATGTCTTCCGGTTTAGATCCTGAGTTAATGGATGACATGAAGAACTGATTAACCAACATCGCTCTTGATACCATATGTTGATCAGTTCTTCATGTATGTAATAGAAAACATGAATATTATGATAAACCTACAACTAAACATACATGTCACAGCAGAGAGAGAAGCCATGTCTGATGAGAAAGATCCAGACGACATGAGAGTCAGCTTGGTCGGGTTCCCCTTTAGGATGTATATTAGTGATGGGGATTAGGGTTCTTGAGAAACCGAGTAATATAGATGGAGAGAGGGTGACGAAAATATAATGTCAGGTTTAGGTTATGTTGTATGATGTTAATTAGTCTTTCCATATATTTATATACACCCAAGGGGAAACCCTTGATTAGCAAGAAAGGGTAATTTGGTCCATCAACAATTACCTAGCTAATATAACAATAAGGTGTAATTAATTAACTTTGATCTATTATAATATAAATGATTATTAAGGCCATATATAAATATATATATATATCCATATATTTATTCTTACATAGAGAACTACTGGTATTTCTTTAAAATATTCTATTGTTTGTGTAATAACTGGTCTTTGAGTCTCTTTCCTTCCTTTTCTACCTTTTTGGGACTTGGACTTTAGTCTCTTGGTTTTTGATGAACTGGCTTCATCAAGTTTTTCTCTAAGTTGTCTGCATAAAGCCTTGTCCTTTGCCTCCTTTTCTCTTTTTAACATTTCCTTCAACTAAGCAGCTTCTTCTATAGCTTTGTATGCTGATTAATCTAGTTTCTTTTCAGCTACTTTTTGAGAAGATTCAAGAATACTCTTCCCTTTTCTGGCATCAACATCGTATTATCTTGCTCATTAAACCATGGTGCAAGAGGAGCAATACATGTGAACTCTGCAAATTGATCCCTATGGTCAATCATTTGCTTTCTTAACTCATTTGCAAGAGCAGTTGCGGAATTTCTTAGAGTTGTGCTGTCAATGTTGACCTTAGTTTGAAGGATTTGGAATTCAGCTATGAGAAAGGCTTTTATCTCAACATACTTTATGAATGAGATGTTATACCCTCTGGTATGCAAAAGCATTGAGTGGATGGTGGCTTTGAAGTGACTAGTTGGTGGATGCAGTTTTGCAATTCACTCTTAATGGAGGCCACAGTTGAATGTAATATGGGGATTGTTGGACTTGAGTTTGATTCATTTAGGTGATGAGCTACTTGAGTTTCAAAGCCTCATAACTCAAACTTTTGACTTGTGCAATCAATTATTTTTGCATCTACAATTTGATATGAGACAAATTTACGATTTACATATTGAAATTGTTCAGATGCCCCTTTGTCTTAGTATTGGGATTTCCAACTGGAGTTGATCTAATAACATCATTACTTGTTGCCACGATAGGTGTATTATTCCCTAAACTATTGTCCAAATATGAAATTTATAGCTGTTTCAACAGTTTTAGCAATTGTTCCAAATCCTATACCCCAATCACCTATAGTGATATGGACATTTTCCTCCTCTAACTCGTGGTTAGTATTGCCACTCTCATCATCAGCAGGTTTATGTGTGGTTGTCCTTTTAGGTGGTGTGATGAAAGGACTACTTTCAATGATTTGAAACTTCTTGGAAAATACTTGTTACTTCTTTAGGGGTGATGATATGATGGTGGAGGTGAAAGATAAGAAGCCCCGGGAAAGGGGCTTGGAGTTGGAGTGCTGATTAGCCGTCAACCCTTTCTTGTGGGTCCCCTGTACTTACAATAACCTCTATTTGTGAGGAGGACCAAGGAACTAGATTGGGTGGAGCTGTTATCTATTGTGAGGAAGTAACAACAGTCAAATCTATTCATGGAATTTGTGTTACCACTATTGTTCAGGCACTTCATCCTCCCAAACTACCATTTTGGGTTTATTTGGATTTTTGGCTTTTGTAGACTTCTTGAATGGCTTTCTTTTGGTAGTAGGTGTTGGTTTCAAAGTTCTAGGCTGAGAACTTTGATCACCTAAAGCATTGGACTCCTTTTTTGCAACTTCTTTTGTTGAATCATCAGAAGTTTGGATAGGTTCCTCCTCCTTATCAACCAAAGTTGATGACTTGGAATATTTCATTCTCGTAAAGATCTCATTGCTTTGACTTTAACTTTTTGTTTCTGTTCCTTGGACCATAGCATATATTGGTAATATCTTCATGAGATATACCATAATAAACATTGGAAACATAAATAATGTTTTTCCCTTTGGAGCATTCATTGCTTTTATGTTTGTTACTAAATCATTAAAGAGTGTCTTAGAAAATTAGTATTTTTCACCAGTAAGAATAGAGTATGCCTGATTTCGAACGTTGAGTGGCAACTCATTCCAACTAGTTTCTTTGCATGACATACACTGAAGCAAAGTATGAAATAAGAAATTTCATTGAAGGGGGAAACAAGTTTTTGTAAGGTGTGGGTTTTTAGCTGAAGCCAAATATCCCTTTCAATGAACTATGCCTTCAAAGATTGTGGTGCAAGTTTATGTGTATAACCATCATCATTTAACTCCAAGTGTTGAGATATGAGTGATGAAGATATAATTACCTTTGTGGTACCTACTTTTGATTTGATGAATAAAGGCGTCTTGTTGTCAATGCCATACTAAATGGATGCATTTTTCAAGTAGTCATTAAGTGTTTGGGGGTATAGATTAGGATCAATCATTAGAATATCATGGAATGAACTACCAGTGAGTGTCCAGATTATATCATCGTTTTCATAATAGTTAGGGTTGGTTATGAGATATGGGTGGTGAGGGTTGTTGAAGTAACAATTTCTAGGGTTTTGTGCCATTTTGTAGAGTGTGTAAAGATGATGAAGGTTGAAAATGATCTGTGACGATGAACTGTGATAAGATGTTTATATAGGCAAAAACTTTACTTGTAATTAAAAAGATGATTATAGAAGGTATTTGGTGATTGGAGAAAGTGGGTGATTAAAATTTACCACTAAAAACATTGTTCTATTGAAACAACGGCTAGTAAAACTATACACCCATTGGAAGATGAAACAACTGTTGTTCTCATTGATAAGTATTTTTGAGTAAAAATGATAAGTCCTTTTGAAAATACTGATTTTTATCATTAGTTTAGATAAAATATTTGTTTTAAGTAGTTATTTTCTTTGTTTTTCTCAACTGTAGTTCAGAAAAACAGTCTTTTTGAAAATCTTGGTAGATTGTTTGAAGAAAACCGATAAGAACTTTTGAAAAAAATAGCTTTCCATTGTTGTAAGCTTCAAAATAGATGTATAAACAGTCTATTTAAGAAATTGAAAACACATTTTTATTTTCGAAAGTCGGTTGCTAACAACTATTTTGAATTTCAAAATTGTGGATTTGAATTTAACATCCCCAATGTGGAAATCAGTTTTTGAAAAGTTGCTAAATCAAGTGTTTTTTGAACACATCAACTAATTCAGATGAGACATTTCAATTGAAATCAAACCTTTCTCATAGCAATATTTGATGAAGTGTTGCATGATCTCAAGATGGTTTGTCTTTAAATGCTGAATTGGATTTTTTTATGATACTCAAAACAGCTTCATTGTCCAATTTCAATGGTGCTTTTAAAGTTGTTATCCCATAATCCAGTAATTGATTTTGTAGCCAAAGTAATTGTGTTGTGTAACTTGCAACATCAATGCATGTCCAAAGAATGGCAGTTGAGTTTGAAATAGTAGTTTGTTTCTTTCTCTACTAAGACACCAATGCATGTCCAAAGAACTAACATCCTCCAGATGTTGATTTTCTTGTCATTTGACAACCTGCATAATCACTATCTGCAAAATCAACAAGCTGGGTCTTTGTGTTGTATGCATACTAGATTCCCAAGATAGTTGCTCCTTTGAGATATTTGAATATCCTTTTGAAAACAATTAAATGAGATTCCCTTGGTGAAGGTTGATATCTTGCACACACACAAGTTGCATTGAATATCCAATCATGCATTTATACAAGGTTTAATTAACATATTCACAAGTTTCATCAGGTGATAATGGATCAATCTTGCTCGTATGTGTGGAAGGTGCTTTGTAATTAGTCATTTTAATTTTTTTGAAGAAGAATTTTTAACATACTTTGATTGATGTAGAAAAATTCCACTTTTAGTTTGTTTGACTTGCAAGCCCAAAAAGTATTGTAACACACCCATGTTACTCATTTTAAATTAAGATTTCATGAGCTTTGTAAAATCATCTCATAGTTTTGGATTTGAGGATCCAAATACGATGTCATCCGCATAAATCTGAACTAGAAATATGTCTTTTCACTCTATTTTGAGAAACAAAATTTTGTCAATTTTTCCTCTACTAAAATGATTTGAAATAAAATATAAGGAAAGTCTGTCATACCATGCTCTTGGAGCTTTCTTAAATTGTAGACATAGTTTGTATTGAATGCATCTTCAAACATTTTTTGTTGTGTAACATATACCTTTGTTGAATGTCACCATCAAGGAAAGCTTCTTTGACATCCATTTGATATAGTTTGATGTTATGAGTGTTGCATATGCAAGAAATAGCCTGATTGCTTCAAATCTTGCAAAATGTGCAAATTTTTTTCATAGTCAATGCCATCCTCTTGTAGATAACTTTGAACTACTAACCTTGAATTGTTTTTGACGACAACCCCTCTCTTACCGGTCTTTTTCCTAAATACCCATTCTTTGTACCAATAGGAGTGACACCTTCTAGTATTGGGCATAGTTCCCACACACGCATTTTGTTAAATTTCATGAGTTCCTCTTGCGTGGCATCTATCCAACTATTCTCTCTTAAAGAAATTTGATACTTAGTTAGGTCAAGTTGGGATAGAAAGACATTAAAAACAAATATTTGCTCGTTGACTTCTTGTGAGAATACCTTGTTGTATGTCACCGGTTATCTCTTCTTGAGAATGGGATAAATGAAACACATAAGGAATAATGTCTCTAATAGTGTTCGAGGAAGTTTATGGTGAAACTACTTATGGAGAACAAGTTGTTAATGTTGGTGGCATTGGTGGTAAACAACTATTATGTGAAATGACTTATGGACTAGCACCAGTGGAATATTGAAGTTCATTTTGATTATAGGTTATTTGAGAATCAATGGTTATACTTCCAGAATTTCTTTGATCAATAGATTGAGCATGATCAGTAGTTTGCATCTGATTCTTCAAAAATATATAGCCTACCTGAGGGAGTACCTGTATCAGTAGATTCATTAGTTTTCGGCTCATACTTAAGATATAAAGATTAAACAAATAAGCAGGATCAACGGGAATTTTTAAATTATACATTTCATTAAAATATACATTTAATGTTTCTTCTACAATTTTTGTCCTAGAGTTAAGAACTCTATAGGCTTTAGATGTAGATGAATAGTCTAGAAAATAACCACCATCTACCTTGACGGCAAATTTTGAAATTGAATCTTTTAGATTTAGAATAAAACATGGACAAACAAAGGCTTTGAAAAATAAGATTAGTGGTTTGATTTTGTAAAGTATCTCATAGGCTGGTTTCTCATGTCTTTGATTTATCAAAATCATGTTATGAACATATCCAGCAATATTAACTGCTTCTAGCCATAAATATAAAGGTAAGCTTGAGTCAACAAGCATGGATCTAGCAACTTCAATGAGTGTCATGTTCTTTCTTTCCACTACTCTATTTTGTTGAGGCTGTCTTGAAATCCTGAATTGTCTAATAATGCCTTTTGTTAGAAAAGGTATCTAGCACTTCATTTTTGAATTCGGTTCCATTGTTACCTCTTAGGATTTTTATAGGCAATTCAAATTGTTTCTCCACTTGTACAGTGAAGTTCTTTATCTTTTCATTTGTTTAATCTTTCGATTGTAAGAAGAATGTCTATGTGAATCTTGAGTAATCATCTATAATCACAAGACAATATATTTTCTTTCCAAGACTCAGTATTCTAACTGGTCCAAAAAAGTCCATGAGTAAGAGATGAAAACAAGCAGTAAATTGGACTCTTCTACTGACTTATATGAAACATTATGTTGTTTTCCCTTCCAGCAAGCAACACAAGTTTCATCATAGAAATATTCTTTGACAGGTAGACCTCTAACTGGTTGTTGCTTGTTTATATTGTTATCTGTTTACAAAATAACATGACCTAATCTCTTGTGCCATAAATCTGTTTCTTTTGTTGATGCCCTACTAAGAAAATATGCTGCAATATGTATTTTGTTATCCTTATACATGTCTACAACATAGACATTGCCACTCCTATTTGCAATTAACAAAGTGTTTTCTGCAATCAGTTTTTTGATATGCTTTACACAGTCTGAGTTGACTATTTTACATGTTTTCTTGGTATAGAAAGCATCATAACCCTTATCACACATATGTGGTATACTTAACAAACTGGATTTCAGTTTGTCAATTAAGTTAACATTGTCAAATATTAACTTACCTGCTTCCACTTTATCTGATCCAAACACATTTCCTTTTCCATCATTACCAAAGAAACATCTCGTCTTCCATGGTTCTTGAATTCTTAGAGAAGATACTTGTTCCTTGTCATGTGCTAGAACCTCCACTACCAACATACCATAAGTTTTTAGGACATGTGAAAGCTCTGTGCGTAATAAAGAAAATCAATTAGATGGATTAACCCAAACCCCTTTGTCTTGGGTTATTCTTTTGAGGAAGATAAATCAATTTTCAGTTGAAGACTCTTTACTAGATTAATCAACAAATTTTGATTTTCCATAAGCACCTTAATCTTAGAATTTTTTAAAACAAACTGTTTGACTATTTGAAACAATTGTTTTCCTTGGCAAGATTTTAGTGGGTGGAGCAACTGTTACCTGGACAGTTATTGAACTTGGTATGTTCTTTAAAGCCACGGTAATAGGTGTTTCAAAACCTTCTGAACTTTCTTTGTGGGTGTGGATTTTTTATTTTGAATAAACACATCAGGTGAACATTCTTTTTTGTTCAACTGCTTTAAAAAATCAGCAATTTTCTGTTAAATGATTGTTTTTATGAGAAACATCACAAGGATTTGGGAACAATTGTTTCTTTGAGCCATTTTTAGATGTCTTCTTCTTTTTCACACCCAATCTATGAACAAAAATTGTTTATGGTGATCTGGATTCAGGCACAAATGTTGGATGAACTACAGTTTGAACACTTTCATTTATTCCACTTTGTGTAACAGCTGGTCTTGGAACAAATGCAGGAGCAGTTGCTACAATATCATCCACTTTGCTCCCTTTGGATGAACTACAGTTTGAACATTTTCATTTCCCACCCAGTCGACTTCTCGTACCTCCAATATTATCCACTTTGCTCCATATGAATTTCCTATCTAGGAACTCAAACGTTTGGTTTTGGTTTCCCCGATGGAGCAATAGATCATCCATCATGTACTACTTGTAACATTTCGGATTTTCGTATTTGTAATCAATACCGACCCGAGTTTGGGTTCGGTTATTTTATTAATAAAGTTCCGTTTTTTTTAATATTTTTTATTTATTTTCTTTTTATGTTTAGTTATAACTATGAGACATGTACAAAAACAACCCTTAGCCAACTTTAATTCATATTTGCATCCAACACCATTGAGCAAGGACCAATTGGTAAATAAACAAATAATTTATTTCCCTCCTCTCACTCTACCATCACTGACGACAAAGGACCCCCTTGCTTGTTCCTCAATGTTCGGACAAATTGATCTTACCAAATCATCTAACAACCTAAAACGCGTCTACCGACAACCTATACATGGTAATTGGTTAACTAAGACAACTAATTGATTCATAATCGCGAGTATAACGAACCACGGCTGGCCTCGTCCCTAAAACCCAATATAAACTCGTTTAATTCAATTAATCATGCATACACACTCCTTAAACAAACGCAAATCAGAACCCTAACCTAATTACAACATACAAGTTCGTTAATATCAGATTCGGTATCAAGTTTGAGCCGTAGCCATAAGGTGCCTTTAACCTTTAATCCGTTTCCGTCTCAGGTAATTAATATATGCATTCAGTTCGTTTTTCAGCAATTATCAATTGCCCTAAATAAATTATAACCAACAATTAACAGATTAATCAATCTAAAGATCTAGGGTTTATGGATAATTTGGGTTATGCACATACTAGATATATTTTCTTTCAATCTATTATAATCACAAATTAACACACCAGCCTGATAGCTGGTGCGTGTGTGGTTAGTCATCTGGCACCAGTCCAGGCGCGGGTTCGAGTCCCCTGGACCCGGTTTTTGTAATTTATTTTACTTAATTATTTTTCCTTTATTATAATTAATATTACTTACAAATATCAAGTAATAAATGTTATTGTGTGGTTAGTCATCTGGAATCAGTCTAGGCGCGGGTTCGAGCCCCCTAGACCCGGTTTTTGTAATTTATTTTTCTTAATTATTTTTTCCTTTAACCTCTAATTCTCACGAAACACGGTTTTATAGTTTTATCTTTTTTTAAAAATCCTTTTTAATCAAATTTTTACATTTACTACATATAATACAATATTTTGATAAACAAACCACTTTAGATTGTTCATAATAAATCTTCTTTTAAACCACCACGTTTATTTATATATATTTACATAATATTTTACTTATTTATCAATAAGCAATAATACTAAGACTAATTACATATTAATAACCTCATCGAAATCCAAGATCCGTCATAAGTCTTGTAATACAACATGTTTATAACAATTTTTATATTATTGTTAACAAATGGGCCTTTCTTCAACGTATCTCGAGGAGTTACATAGTTGATTATTTAAAATTTTCTATCGCCGTCACACCTTCACTTATCCAACTCTACAAGGTAAGTAAATACACATCCCCCGTTTTACCGCTTTACATTTTTGGAGGCGTTATGCGTTCAACATCAACTTATTGTTTACACTACAATTCCGTTATATACACAATTGTAAATGCTCTATTAGTTGTTACGTGCGAATATGACTATGTGTTTATTTTATGTTGGTTGGTACCTCATCCTCATCCTCATTAGTATGATCATACGCCGTTAGAGTAAACCGTTATCAATTCGATTCGGTTGAAAAGACAACTTTTATTTATTGTTTACTAGTGGTAATAGTTTACGATTATTGCATGGAATTGTCATTTTAGTATTATATATATTTCAAAAACTGTAGTTTACTTGCTCAACTTTACATTGACAAATATATAAATTTTCACGCATGACACATGTAGCTTTATTGGATGAATCATGTATTGAAGTTAGATGAAACCTTAGGTTGCTATGATGAATGAAGAACACATTTATTATAAGTTATTTATGATTTGAATGGTATTTTTGAGACAATGTTTGTGCTTTTGAAGTTTGATATATGAATGAATAATTTAGATATTGACACATGTATTTTACTTAGTGTCTTCTGAGCTATGATAAAATATTGTCGCGCCCCGTCATGTACCACCGTAGGTTGGGGTGTGACACTACTTCCACGTACACGAGCACACTTAACTTTGAGTTTTCATCTACTCTATTTCCATACTAAGTCCAAAACGAACTGGTGACATTTGAGACGAAATATTCCTCATGAACCATGAATCTCTAATGCTCATAACTGATGTGTGATTTGCGTAAGGTGGTACAAATATACAACTCGTATCACAGTCTCTTTTCAAGCACATTATTTTTGTAACATACGGACTGTATGATTATTTTATAAACCCTGATACGATCTGTATCATATCCAAAATAGAAAATGTTTCTGAATGTAATAAAAATTTTGAAATCGAAAAATAGAATGGTGTGTATAATATTGGAAACGTGGAGTGATATAATATGCCTACCAATTACTCCCCCGTCCCATTAAAAGTGTCTATATTTCCTTTCTTATTTGACCAATTACAAATGTCGAATTTCAAATTTGTTAGCTAATTTTCAAATTTACTTTTAAACACATACAACTACCACTAACAAATAATATCGATGGGCCCAATTTCAAAGTTTCTATATTTCCTTTCTTATTTGATCAATTACAAATGTCCAATTTCAAATTTGTTAGCTAATTTTCAAATTTACTTTAAACACATACAAGTAGCACTAACAAATAATATCGATGGGCCCAATTTCAAAGGACATTATTGTCATTTGGTAAGTAAAAAAAATAATCATTCAATCTACATTAAACTTTGTGTTTTTCAAACTATGACACTTTTAATTTGACGGAGATAGTAAGTGTTTACACTATCGAAATGTGTACGGACACAGTTAAGTTTGTTTCAACTATATCATCTAAGATATTTTATAAAATTGTTTTTTGTTGTAATTATGTAAATGTGTTTATTGTTAAGTGTTTTAGCTTCTTGGTGGGTATTCGTTTGGTTGATTGATTGATTTATTTTTTCTTTTTTACATGCACCATATGGTGTTTACAAAACATCCACCCAATCCACCAAGGATTGGGCAATCCATGACATATTGGTGGGGTCTTTTGAAAAAATGTGTTTTTTTGTCTTTGTTTTCTTTTTTCGATAATTTATTGTGTTTTTGTTTTTTTGTTGTTTTTTCTTTTATTTCTTTTCATTTGTTTGTTTTTGTCTTTGTATTAGTAATCTTTAAAAAAATACTTTTTAAATATTTTTTTCATATTAAACCAACTTTCAGGTAAAACCGAGTAAAAGTCGAACTTTTCGTTTTAACGAGCTAGTCACTGTTCAAATCACCAAAAATATTTTCTAATATTTTTACTTATGTTTCATTTTATATTATTTAAATTTCTAAGTTTGTGGTGTGTTGGAACCAAACTTGGTTTAATACCAAGATCGAGTGGATTTACATTCGCTTAAACCCGAGTTTGGGACTTTAATTAATAAAAATTCTCAAACTTGCTTAAGCTACTGATTTTATTGAAGTGATTCATATATTTAAATAGAATTGTTTGATGAGTTTGAATAATACGAGGATATAAAATGAATTAAACAAAATTAAATACTCAAAAATACAAGTTTTTTTTAATAAGAAAGTTCCGAATTACATTCCCGAGTCGGGTAAACATAAACGAATACAAATACGAAAAATACGAGATATTACAACGACGGTAGAACGACGACAACAAATTATATATATATATATATATATATATATATATATATATATATATATATATATATATTCTCCACGTGGTGTCTTGATAAGAGAATATATTAAACAAGATCGTTTGATCGTGAACACTCGTTTGATGGTAGATTAATTCAATGACCCGCTGAGTTGCAAGAACCAAAAGACTTTTAGGCAGGGCTGTCTCCAAGAATTTATATGTCTCGGTCGAGCCGAAAAAAGACCCTAACGAAATATATAGCATATAAGCTAATTTTTTTAACCGACATAAACGTTATAACAATATAAATAGCGAAAATATAATAATAAAACAAAATAAATAATATATAACGGTTTATGCATATACTTTTACATAGTACTAGGTTGAGACTTTTTCATTACATCTCTCGTTTTCTCTTTTTACGTTTTTGAGCACCGGATAGTTGTTTATGATGCATAATTGATTAATCGATTGCTAAAATTCTAAAAATCAAATACAATATGTCAATATATCCATATAAATAGACTAATCATTTTTTCACAATTAACCTGAATCCCTAATACATATAACAAATGTATATCGGTATATCACTCAAGAAAAATAGAGTAAACAAATAATAGTTATACTGCTGTAACTATTAACTCAATTAATAATTTAATATCCAATAGTTAAACTTAAATATCCAATACCTTTGTGTGGCTAGTGGTGGACTGTTGTTTAAGTGCATGGAGGATGGTGGAAAACAGAAGCCAAGAAGGATTCCTACTTGCCTGGTTGGAATTTGAAGGGGAACGACCAGACTAAGCGTCGAAACCACTGGACTTCTAATCGGCATTTTTAAGTGTTTATTATTTTTTAATTATTGATTTTGGTTCAATGGTGTTGACCCAATAACCTAAAATTTACCAAATGGATTATGAATCAAAAAATATATTGGGCCGTTCATAATGGAAGATAGCATGGCATAGCTTCACCTATTTAAGGTGAAGCATGCACATGCTAACATAACCTTTTGCAAATAAAAACCTTATCCTTATCTACATACTCTCTCATTCTCCTTTCTCTCTTCCCCCCTCATGACAATAACAAACCAAACAATATCCGAGATCTCGGTTCCTCACTAGTGAATTCTGCAAGCTAGTGCTGAGATTGATCCAAGTAGACTAGTTGTTGTGTTGTTTGATCCGTCCATAGGACCTACAACTTCTATCAGAGCTTTGGGGCTCTACTAGTTGTGGATCTTGGGTCACAACCTTGGATTTTGGTCTTTTTTGTGTTAAAGATGGATTTTCAAGTGTTCTTGTGGGTTACGGGTACCAAGAGTTGAAGAAAAAGGGTTAAAAAGCTCAAAAGTACAAGTTTTCAAGCTTTGGTTCTTAAATTTGTGTGTTAGTTTGTGAAGATTTGGTTGAAAAAGTGGTTAAAAGTTCAAGATTTTGGTGTTAAAGTTTGCAAAATGGATGTTTCTTATATCCATAATATGCCAAAGTGATAAGAAACATCCTTAAAAAGGAAAAAGGTGAAAAGGTACTCAGAAAGTACAATCTGTACTTTCCACAAGTGTTTTAATCGAATCGAACGGAAAGGTTCTATAATCGACTCAAAAGTAATCGAATCGTGTCTACACAACAATCTAATCGAATTCGCATGCAATCGAATCGAATCTACAAATAATCTAATCGAGTATCAAAAGTATTCGAATTGAATTCGGAATCAGTTCTAATCGAATCACAATCTAATCGAATCACCATTTGATTAGATTAGATCATTCGATTTGACTAGAATATCATTCGATTAGATTGACCCATCCGATTAGATTACATTGTCATTCGTTTACATCATCATTCGATTACATTGCACTTAGACAAATTGTTCTCAGAAACAAATTGGTCATTCGATTACATTGTATTCGATTACTTTGGACTTGTAAATTTTTAAATAGAATCTGTTTGAATCTTGTATTGATCTTGAGTTTGGTTAAGCAATGGAAAATATAAGTGAAGAAGTTAAGAATGAGGCTGTAAGGAGTTACATGACATTTGAGAATGAGGCAGAAACTAAAACTAAGCCTCCAAAGCTACTGAAATGGGACAATGATTTTGAAGAATTCAAATCGGGTTTCAAGAACTACATTAGAATCCTTGATTATACACTTCTTAGACCCATTGTGAAAGGTCCACATGTTCCCATGACTACCACTACTGACGGTCAAGTTCCTAAGCCCGTGACTGCTTATGATGATGAAGTTAGAAAGAAGTTTAGTGAAAACCACAAAGCTTATGGTGTTCATAGTGTTCGCCTCTCTCATGAAATTTCTCAAACTTTGAGAGATCACACCACTATTAAGGGACTTTGGGATGCCTTGGTAAGAAATTTTGAGGGAAACACTGAGATGACAAACAACATGAAAGTCATTTTAAAGGGTGAGTTAAAAATATTCAACCACGTGCAAGGATAATCGGTCACAAGCCTCAGCCACAAATTTGAAACATTGAATACCAAGATCAAGAGTGCTGGAATTGACTATGGCCAGATTGAAACCAATGACAAGTTGTTAAACTTCTTTCCGTATACTTGGAATAACAGTGTGATCACAATCAAGTGAACAACTAACCTCCGGACCACTACTCTTGCTGATTTGACATCTGTCATTAAGTCATTTGAGATGTATGACAAACTCAGAATGGGCAATCACATAAGTTCTCTCAATCATGCTGGAATATCCACCGGCTCTAGAGTAATTACAACTATTCTGAGCCATGCACACCCCTCTGTTCATGATATTGATGGAGTCAACAAGTTTACAAGTCAACTAGGTTTTAACTCTGCCTTCACGTCCACTACAACTCCTCAAGCACCATCAAGTTCAAGCTCTTTTCAAGACGCGGTTGATAAATCAGTTCCATAAGCTTTGAAAGCTCATGGGATCAAGAAACCCACAAGCAGCTCATCCCACACTGTTCCTCAAACACATCAAACCGATGACTCCAACATGGCACTGTTTCATGCCTTAATGGTAAGCCTTAAGGAGTTGTTGCAAGGTAAATTGCTTCCTCCTTCGTTTGAGCAAGGAGACATTCCCGAGATCAACAAGAAGGATCTCAAGAAAATAGACATCAAGTATAAGATGGCCATGGTTGTTCACCGAGCTTCTAATTTCATGAAGAAATATGGCAAGAACAGCTTCAGAGACTCAGATGGAATGGGATTAGGTTTGACAAAGAAAAGCTTCGTTGTTACAACTGCAATGAATTGGGTCACTTTGCAAGGGAATGTACTAATCAACCCAAGGCTGCAAATGACATCAAGATCACCGAGATGCCTGACAATAAGGTTCTAAAAGAAGTGACAAGAAGCCTGTTTCAAGCCACTCATAGAAATCAAGAGTCCAAAGAATCAGTCAAGGAAGCACATCCAAAGGGAAATTCGAGTCAAACTCAAAGGCAATGATCACCAGAACAACTGAAGTAACACAACCGGATTTGGAAGATGACCAATTTGAAGAGCTTATCAATCCTCTAGCCTTTGCTGGAATGACATTTGCACATGAAGCAAGCACCTCATCAAGCCCAACTACTGAAACACCTCCATTTGTCTCTGAGATTCCCGATGTACACAAACTTTACTCTCAAACTTGTGTTGATAAGGTTAAGAACTATAGAACTTATAATGATGCCCTTATTGATGAAAATCTTAGCCTTAGATTCCAGAAATATGATCTTAGGAAAGCTGAAAAGACATTTGCCACTAAGATTAAAACTCACAATGATGATATGGCTGTGAAAAACTTTTCCAATATGATAAACTAGCTGAACATCATGAAAGACGTGTTGTTGAATTAAATGCTAAAATTGAAAAGCTAGAATTAGATTTGGCTCAAAGAAAAATAGATGATGAAAGATTTTAGTTAGCATCTGATAAGCCTAATGGAATCACTGGGGCACATATTGGGGCGAGACAAAAGACATGAATAGGCTATGAAAATACTGCTGTTCCACCTTCATTTAATGAGAATTATATTAGCCTGCCTCACTTTAGGTTTAATACCCCACCCGAGGATGATATGGTCTATGGTATTGGACATGTGCCAAAACCAAAGACATTTACTCATGCTGTCTCCAAAACTGTTGATCCCATTATTCAATCAGTTAGTCCTAATGGTTGTTCATCTTCTTCGGCAGGTTGTGTAGACATAAGTGATTGTGTGGAAATGGACAAGGGTTATGGAGAGACAAAGATTTTAAATTTACTTTTTGATTCTAATGTGAATCTAAAACCATCAGTTGTTAACCTTGTTTGTAATAATAAATTGAAAAATATTTTGAATGATCATGTACTTTGTGGGAGTGTTATTGTTGGTACTTCTTTTAATACTATGAATGAAAATGATGTTTCTGTGTCTGATAGTGATTGTGAAACTATATTTGATGAAACTTTCAGTAATAGAAACTTGCAAGAAAAAGGGTTTGTTGAAACAAACGTACCTAGTTGTTCATTAAAAGATTGTAAAGTTGAGGGAGATAAAGATAAAATAAATAATTTTGAAAATGAAAAGGCTAGCACATTCAGTAAATATGTTCCACCACATAGAAACTCTTTCTTTCTTTCAATCTACTAATCAATATAATCATCCTCAATTATACAATTACTTTGATAACAACTACTATGGTTGTCACCAACAAGATTAGGTCGATTCATATTATTCACTTGTTTTTGATGATTGAGGTTACAGATCAGATAATCTCTTTGTTCCTTTCCAAGCATCACCGTATTCACCACAAAATGCATATCATAGTTCTGATGACTTCAATTGAGATACTAGAAGAAAATGTTGTTTTGTTCGTGGTAACCCATCTCACCTTGAAAGACATTGCAAGAACTGGCATAGAAAATAAAAGGAAATGAACATTCAATTTAATCAATCCCATTCTAAGGCTACACCAAGCCGAAGAGCAAGAAGTGATGAAACTGATAGTTCTGCCAGTGAAATGGATGTGAGATCCAAAAACAAGAAAACCAGTAAACCACCATTTTGGATAACCAAAAAGGAAAGAGCAAAAAGGAGTTCTAAGACTGAAAAGTCAAAGAATTCACTAAAAAGAAACCGGAAAAGGAGTACAAAGATTGAGAAATCTAAGGATTTTGTTTTGAAACCAAGAAGAAGACAGTCCAAAAAATCTTCTAGAACCAGGAAACCTGAATCTGCATGTCCTAAGGACTATTCTTCTGGTTCTGACACATCCCAAATCTTCATAATTCATGACATGAAAATAAAATCTAGTAACACTGTGGTCAACCTTCCCGAGACAACTAAGTCTCGGGAACCCATGTCTAATTAAACTGTTAATGTGTGTAGGGTCAGTCAAGAAGGTCTGTCAACAGTATCTGGTACCTAGACAGTGGCTGCACCCGACACTTCAGGAGGACAGTGGGTGGAGGCAAAGAGGAAAGCACGGTGGGTGGGGGGGGGTTGGTTCAAGCGGTTTCTGAAGCACGAGTGGAAGGATAACAACCCAAACTTCCCGTTGAATCTGGGTAGATCATTCAAGTCAAAGGAAGTCGATCCCGTTACCAGAAAGAAGACAAAATGATGGAGATACAAGATGCCTGACGATCATGGAGAACCTATCATGCATGGCATGCCCTTTGATGACGACTTTCTTTATGACTTTGTCTCGTGGGAATTCGACAACGAAAAAGGAGAGGTGATCATTCATTATAGCATCATGCATCACCTCTGCTTTTTCGAGGAGCATGAGCTGCCAGGTTTTTGCAAGACTGACTTACTTAAGTTTTATAAGTCACCCTTTTGCACCATTGAAGACGTTCGTCGTGATTGTACGAATGCTATCGTAAAAAAGTTTAACAAGTTTGTTTGCCTTCTTGTTGAGAAACAACCATTCGATCACGACGAGGTGTTCGAATACGAGTCCGACTCTGATTAAAGACACGAGCTAACGGATTAAATACTAAAGACTAGAGGGAGATTGTAATGTCCATTTTGTTATTAGTCTTTTGTATTTATTTGTGCTTTAATGTTCATGTAAGTTAGCTAGTCGGATTATTTTCTTTGTATGTTTGGGCCCGAGGCGTTGTATTATGGAGCCCATTGAGCCGTTAATAATGAAAGATAGCATGGCATAGCTTCATCTATTTAAGGTGAATCATGAACATGCTAACATAACCTTTTACAAATAATCAATCCTTATCTACAAACTCTCTCAGTTTCCTTTCTCTCTTCCTCCCTCACAGCAATAGCAAACCGAACAAGATCCGAGATCTTGGTTCCTCACTAGTGATTTCCGCCAGCTAGTGTTAAGATTGATCCAAATAGACTAGTTGTTGTGTTGTTTGATCCGTCCATAGGACCTATAAGTTTAATCGGTGTTCTTTGGTGTCGCCGGGCCCAACAATGACATAAACATTATGGAACAATCGCCTATGATGGAGGGTTACATCTCCGGAACCATATCAGTCACTTCATTTTGGTGCAACGATAAATACGTACTACCCACACGGTTACTATTTGGGTGAGTATTAGATTATCATGAAAGCATTTAAAGACCCTCTTGATTAAAAATGATTTATTTTAAAAATGTACAAGAGTCTTCGCGAAAGGACATCGAGACGTGTTTTGGGATTGCTCACCAACGTTGGAATTTTGTTAAAAAATTTACGTCGTTTATGGTAGTTGGAAAAAAATCAAAAGTGCTATGTATATGTATGTCATATTGCATATCATGATCATTGAGGACGATTAGAGAGCGATATGTCCAGCTATATATCGAACAATGGTCCACCACGAACACCGATAACAATGGAGCAGAGATTGGAAAGTAAGTATTTTTTGCACTCAAGTGAAATAATGCTCTTAAGTTAGATTTTGTCAAACATGTTTGGATGTTTCGGCCCATCCTATGTGAAAATCATGACGAATACGAGGGTGACGATGAAGACAAGGATGAGGGCGTATATGTAAGTTTAATTTATTTAATGAAATATTAATTACTTATTTTAATTTTCAAAAGAGTTAATTACAAATATGGTCCCTGTGGTTGAACCCAAAACGCAGGTAGCAACAACAATGTCGCAACGTGCAACCTTTGTTTTGAATTCCACCACAGGGTTTGTAGTTAACTCTTTAAAAAATTATAAATGAAAAATTGAAATAAATAATTGGGTAATAATTGTTGAAGAGTTTTAAGAAAATTTTTAACTATGTCACTTTTTTCTCAAAACCATGAAAAGTTGACTGGATGTCACGTGGTGGGAAACGCCCTGGGGTGTAGACCTTTTGACTACGCATGGCCTGATCTCAAAGAGACTTCAATCTTGATACCCCTCTTTTATATTTTCATTTATTTTAATTATTGTTTAAGATAAAATGTGAGGAATAAGAGATGGACAAGAAAGATTGAATATATTCTTAGTTGTGAAAGATGATTTAGTAATAAAATAGAAAGATAGAAGATAAAATTGATGTGATGCAAGTATATAATTCGTTTGTATAGATGTTAGAAAATTCATTTACAAAAACTATAAATTTGCCTATAGTAAATACCAACTACAATTTAGAACTTTCAAGCAGTAAAGTAGTAGTAAGCATCTGATTCTCATCTAATAGAGGTTTTAGCTTTAATCCTAGTTTAACTGGTTTTATGTCATTAATCTAAACTGTGTTTTACAAGATCCCGTCAGTTAGCAACAATGCCTCGCCAAGGTCTAATAATATGGTTATAAAAAAGCTTCGACTAAAAAAAATTAACATATTTAATTTTCGAATGATAAAAAGGTTCAATATTCCTAAACCCTGTAGATATACAATGTTTAAGTTATATACGATTAATAAAAAAACAATCATCTATTATTAATTTACATAACCGTTAGTTAGATTCTCATTTCATAGAAGAACTCCGAAAATAATTCAAGTGTTGTCATAATAATATTTTTGTATTTGTATTGATATTTGATAGATAAAATATGAAGAGAATCGGGTCAACGCCATTCCCCTATCCGATCTGAATCTAACCCTAACCCTAACCCTAACCCTAACCTCATACATCCTATTCCATCTCCAACTCATGAGTAAAACCCTAAACTTAAATATGAAGTAATTTAGACATCAACCCATCTGAACCTAAACTTCAAAAACCCTAGCTAATTAAATCACCTTCACCTTCATCACATACCACTTTAGCTGGTCTTCTTCTTGATCGGAGCCAGATGGATTCCGGCCACTCTCTTCCACCACCTTTCCGCACAAGGAACTTCAATTTGCACCAGTTCCACCAAAATTCAGAAGACGAACAAAGCCGAAATAATGGTCTCGGCGGCCACAAAAGAGAGTGAGAAGCTGAAAACAATAACGAAGAGGACATGTTGAACAACAGCGGTGGCGGTGGTAGCAGCGACGGTAAAGAGGGAGATATGGGAAGACGGCCCAGAGGCCGTCCAGCGGGCTCCAAAAACAAACCGAAGCCGCCGATAATAATCACTAGAGACAGCGCAAACGCCCTGCGAACACATGTTATGGAGGTTTCCGATGGATGTGATGTGATGGACAGCATTAGCACGTTCGCACGCCGCCGCCAACGCGGTGTTTGTATCATCAGTGTGACAGGTACTGTCACGAATGTTACTCTCCGACAACCGGCTTCCCCGGGGGCGGTTGTCACATTACACGGGAGGTTTGAGATTTTGTCGTTGTCGGGATCTTTCCTGCCACCGCCAGCTCCGCCGGCGGCAACAGGATTGACTATTTATTTAGCTGGTGGTCAAGGGCAGGTGGTGGGTGGTAGTGTGGTGGGCCCGCTTCTAGCAGCAGGCCCTGTGGTTATCATGGCAGCGTCATTTAGTAACGCTGCTTATGAAAGACTGCCTCTTGATGAAGAGGAAAGTAATTTCCCAGTTCAAGGTGGCTTGCTTGGGTCTCCTGGAGCCATCACACCGCCACCCGGACAACAATTAATGGCGGATCCGTCGATGTTTAATCAAGGCATGCCACCGAATCTAGGCAACTCAATTCAGTTACCGAATGATGGTTATTGGGGTAATAATGGTAGCAGTCGCCCCTCATTCTAAGATCATGAAACTTGTAAACTGCATGTTTCAATTCTTGTTTATCTTCCTCTTTCTTCTTCTTTTTTTTTTTCTAATTTATGTCAACTCTTTTGCTTATTAATTTATCAGTTTTAGGGTTTCTTGATTTGTGTTTGATGTTAAGATGACATGCATTTGCTTGTATTGAGATGTAATGTAAGAGCTTTTACTATTTTTGATTTTAATTATTATGCTTCCTAGTTCATGTTTATTACATTTTATTACAATAGCATTCACAACGTAAACTCCCAAAAACGCCTTCACATAAAATACATGCTCGGACTAATGTCTCACATCTAAAGACACCCCGAAAACATCATGTGTTAGCGTTTTCTCAAAAATCTCTCTCTCTCTCTCTCTCTCTCTCTCTCTCTCTCTCTTCTACATCAGTTTTATATATATCTTCTCACTTCTTTACGTAAACTTAAACCACTTAAAACAAGAATAGGATATCCTCTAATAAATGAAAAAAGTAAGAGCTCTTTTTCTATTATTTATTTATGCCATATATACCTTCACTAACGGGTTAGTTACGCTTACAACCGAAATAGAAACCGAGCATTTGGTGGTTCAAAATACAGAATCTCATCTCAATCATCATTTATCAAGACTCAATTTTGCATAAGTTGCTTTATATAAGATAACAGTTACACTAATAGGAGAATATTTACATTTATAGGCAAGAATCATAATGTCATCCTAACTATTTACATTATTAATCTTTAAAGTTATATTTATTTCTTTCACACATTCAAATAATATATTGCATACACTTGAACCCATGGGCAATATGCTAATAAAAAATATCAAGCTAGACCCTTGATTTTATATTTAGTATTAGCCTTATTGCAATTGTTTAGTGTACATAAGACACCATATGCGACGGATCAAGAGTTGTGCTTTCTAAAAGCAAAAACGTACTTGACTCATCACTACTGGTTACACTGTTTTGTTTGGTTGGGTTATTTTTGGAAAGGGGGATCGGTCAGATGCTTTGTTATGAAGAAATATTCACAAACACAAACATATTATGTAAATGTTTGTGACGACCCTTACCTGTCGGGATAAGTACAGCTACGTTTGTCATTTATATTTTTATTTATTTATATTATTTTTGTTTATTTGTGCTGGGCTTTTAATGCCCAAGAAGATGTCTCTTTAAAGATAATCAATAATGTTATTTAAATTGAAACTTTGATTAGTAAGAGAAAGTTCTATTTGCCAAGTACTTATATTTCCAAGTTAATAGTTATTATTCCTTTCCATGTTAGAAAATTATACATGTGTAAAGTGTTCTTAGGTTTTGTAGAAGAGAGAAGAAATTGTGAACAAAACATTTTTCCAAATTCTTGAATTTATGAACAAATTAAAGCATTTACAAAATGCATACGGTAATCGATCATCACCTCATCGGTAACCCATCCGTAAAAGCATTACGGCCGGCTTACGTTTTCCAAATTTTAACGATTAGTATATCGCTGAAAGCTTTCTGCTTTTGTTTTGTAGTGAAAGGTTTTCAAATGGATGACGATTGAGTCGGATTTATTGATAACATTTAGATTTTAGTCAAAATTTTATACTTAACATTCAGTGAGCATTGTATTAATTTATAATAAATAAGTCATGATTTGGCCAATAAGTTATATTAATTCAAAAAGATTGAGATAGATAGTTAAGAATAATATCATACAAAGAAAATATTATCGCAAAGCATTTGTCATAATCTCTCCAACTATGTTATTCTAGTTTTTTTTTCTTTTCTTTTTCGGGTTGTATTATAACTCTTCTCCTTTTTAACATCTTACTCTAGTTATATAGATATTAATCACTTTGTACAAAATTCAAATTTTCATGCATGATTAGTTTAATGTACCTCGATATATTCATAATATTATATAGTTTTATAGGGTACGCACACACATGTAGGTTTTAGTGGGTATCGACTGCACGAGGGACAACTGTATTGTGGTATTGCACGGGTACCTAGAAGTTAGTATTTTACTAGCTAACGGTCCAAAGTTTTTTATATATGCTCGGTTTAATATCTTAATATAAGTTCAACCGGTGGAGGACATAAAACTATCGGTGTACGTATATGGAAGGACATAAAACTATCGGTGTACGTATATGGAAGACCACTAATGAAGTCATATTCTAAGGCATTTTGGTTAGAATCTTAAAAACAGTGTGAGGAAATAAAATATTAGAATTTTTTGGAACAAAATCGATCTTCTTTCAAAAGCATGCTCTGGAAGGATTGTTGTAATGTTGTTAATAAATATATAAGTTCAACCTCTTCTGTTGTTTGATTACTATATTAATTCTTACTATTACAAAAATAGTGTAAGATCCCGTTTTGTTTATTAGTCTTTTGTATTACTTATGCTGCAAGCGATGTATCTTAGTTAGCTCGTCGGTTTGTTTCCTTGTATGTTTGGGCCCGGGGCTATGTAAACAAAGCCCATTGGGCTGTAATAATGGTAGAATGGTGCATGAGAAGCATACACTATTATAGTGTATGCTTCTCATGCAAACATAACCTTTTGAACTAATCTTATCCACACTCACCAACTCTCTCCCTTTCTTACTCTCTCTTACCATTTCCGGTAATAATATACCAAACAAGATCCGAGATCTCGGTTCCTCACTAATGATTTCCGCTAACTAGTGTTGAGATTGATCCAATAACTAGTGTTGTGTTGTTTGATTCATCCATAGGACCTACAATTGGTGTTAGAGCTTTCGGGCCCTACTAGATGTGGATCTTGGTCACAACCTTGGATTTTGTTCCTTTTTGTGTGATAAAGATGGGTTTTCAAGTGTCTTGTGGCGTTACGGGTTCATAAAGTTGATGATAGTGTGTTTACAAGCTTAAAAGTACAAGTGTTCTTGCTTCGGGTTTGAAATTATGGTGTGTTTGTGTGTTATTTGTGGTGTTAAAGTTGTTAAAATACAAGATTAAAGTGGCTAAAAGCTTCAAAATGGATGTTTCTTAGATCTACAAATTGTGAAGTGATTAGATTACTTTCTTGAAAAGTAATCTAATCGAGTCAATAACTAGTGTTGTGTTGTTTGATTTGTCCATTGGACCTACAACTGGTGTTAGAGCTTTCGGGCCCTACTAGATGTGGATCTTGGTCACAACTTTGGATTTTGTTCCTTTTTGTGTGATAAAGATGGGTTTTCAAGTGTCTTGTGGCGTTACGGGTTCATAAAGTTGATGATAGTGTGTTTACAAGCTTAAAAGTACAAGTGTTCTTGCTTCGGGTTTGAAATTATGGTGTGTTTGTGTTTTATTTGTGGTGTTAAAGTTGATAAAATACAAGATTAAAGTGGCTAAAAGCTTCAAAATGGATGTTTCTTAGATCTACAAATTGTGAAGTGATTGATTTGAGTTTCCTCAAAATGAATAGCGTGAAAAGAAGTGTAGAAAGTACAATTCGTACTTTCTTGAAAAGTAATCTAATCGAGTCATTAAACTACTCTAGTCGGATTTCCAGAATATATTCTAATCGAATCACCAAACAACTCTAATCAAATTCTCAAAAGCATTCTAATCGAATTCACAAAGTATTCTAATCAAATCCTGAAAAGTATTCTAATCGAATTTCCCAAACCATTCTAATCGAATTTCTATTCAATTAGATTAATTTATTCGATTAGATTAGTTTTGTATTCGATTAGACTACTCTGGTCATTTGATTACTTTTGTTATTCGATTAGATTACATTGCCATTCGATTACTTTAACCTTGCAATCTTTTAACATAATCTGTTTGGCTATTCGATTACTTTTCCAGGCTGATTACTTTGAACTTGTAGCCTATCATAAAATCTGTTTGGTTTGTTTGGACTTTAAAATTTAGTTGAGCCACTCCGACTAAAAACGAAGCAATAAAGAACTATATGATCTTTGAGAATGAGGCTGGGACAACCAGTAAGCCTCCTAAGCTGCTTAAATCAGACAATGACTTTGAAGAATTCAAATGATGTTCTAAGAACTAAACTAGAATCACCGATTATGCCCTTCTTAGACCCATTGGGATTGGTCCACGTGTTCCCATGATTACCACTGCTGATGGCCAAGTTCCCAAGCTTGTGATATCCTATGATGATGATGATAGGAAATTATTAAGTGAAGATCAAAAGCCCTATGGTGTTCTTAGTGTTTGCCTTTCACTTGAGATTGCTCAAATCTTGAGGGATCACACCACTGCTAAAGGCCTATGGGATGCCTTGGTGAACAAGTTTTAAGGAAACTTTGAGATGAGGAATAGTAAGAAAGCAATGTTGAAAGGAGAGTTCAACATGTTTAATCATGTGCAAGGAGAAACACTTATGAATCTCATTCATAGGTTTGAGAAATTGATTACAAAGATTAGAAGTGCAGGAATTGATTATAATCAAATTGAAATCAATGGCAAGCTGTTAAAGTCCCTACCATACACCTGGAATAGTAGTGTGGTCACTATTAAGAGAATAACAAACCTTCCAGGAACTCCTCTTTCATATTTGAAATATATCATCAAGTCATTTGAGATGGATGACAAACTCATAATGGGGAATCATATAAGTTCTCATAATTATGCTGGAATATCTACTGGGTCCGGAATCAGCACAACTTTTCTTAGCCATGCACACCCCACAGTTCATGCAGTTAATGGGGTCAACATATTTTCTAGTCTGCAAGCTCAAAACTTAGTTTTTAAGACTACTGCAGCTCCACAAGCACCATCAAGTTCAAGTTCCTTTCAAGACGTTGCTGATAAAGCCGTTGAGCAAGCTTTGAAAGCTCATGGAATCAAAAAACCTACAAGCAGCCCATCCTACTCAGCTTCTCAAGTTCCTCAAGTTGATGATTCTCGTGTGGCACTGTTTCATGCCTTCATGGCAAGCCACGAGGAATTGCTCCAAGGAAAGTTGCTACCTCCTTTATTTCAACAAGGAGACATTCCAGAGATCAACAGGAAATATCTCAAAAAGATAGACATCAAGTATCAGATGGCCATGGTTGTTCACAGACCCTCTAACTTCATGAAGAAATATGGCAAGAACAGTTTTAGAGACTCTGATGGGAATGGGATTGGTTTCGATAATGACAAGCTCAGATGCTACAACTGCAATGAAACTAGGCACTTTGTAAGGGAATGCACAAATCCACCCAAGGCTGCAAATGACATTAAGATCACTGATATGTCTTACAATGAAGGCATGAGGAGAAGTGATAAAAGGCCCGTTCAGAGCTCCTTCTCCAAATCAAGAGTCCCAATAATCAGCCAAGGAAACACGTTAAAAGGGAACTTTGAATCAAGCTCGAAGACCGTGATCACTATGTCAGCTGTGGGAACCAAGCTAGATTGGGAAGATGACCAATTTGTGGAACTGATCAATCCTCTAACCTTCGCCGGGATGGCATTTGTGAATGAAGACCAACCATCGTCAAGCTCTGTTTCTAAGGCACATCAGATTGTCTCTGACTTTCCTGAGGTACATAAACTTTTCACTCAAGCTTGTATTGATAAGGTTAAAAACTATATAACTCATAATTCTGCTTTGATAGATGAAACTCTTGTGCTCAGATCTCAAAATAATTATTACAAGAAATCTGAAAAGACTTTTTCTAGCAGGATTAAAACTCACAATAATGATATGGCTAAACTTAATGAAAAACTGTTTCAGTCTAATAAACTAGCTGAGCATCATGAAAGACGTGTTGTAGAGTTAAACGCTAAAATTGAGAAGCTAGAATTAGTCTGAGCACAGAGAAAAATAGCCGTAGAAATTTGAGTTGGCCTCTGATAAACTAAATGGAATCATTGGGGCACAGATCGGGGTGAAACAAAAGACAGGTATGTGCTATGATATAACAACTGTTCCACCTCCCTTTAATGAAAATTATACTAGCCTACCTCACTTTGGTTTCAACACCCCACTGGGGATGAGATGGTCTATGGTATTGTTCATGTGCTAAAACCAAAGACATTTGTTCCTCCCATCTCCAAAACCGTTGATCCCATTATTTCACCAGTTAGTCCTAATGGAAGTTTATCTTCTTCAGCATGTCGTGTAGAAGAAAGTGATTGTGTGGTCAAGGACATGGGTTATGGAGAGAAAAGGATTTTAAATTCACTTTTTGATTCAAATGTGAATCTAAAACAATCATTTGATAACTCGGTCTGTAATAATAATACATTGAAAAACATTTTGAATGATCATGTACTGTGTGACAGTATTGATGTTGGCACCTCTCAAAATGTTTTGAATGAAAAAGATGTTTCTATTTCTAATAGTAATTGTGCAACCGTGTATGATGAAACTTTCAGTAAAAGAAATGTGCAAGAAAATATGATTGATGAAACAAACGTAACTAGTTGTTCATCAAAATATTGTAAAATTGAGGAAGACCAAAATAAAAGAAACAATTTTGAAAAGGAAAAGGAAAGAGCTAACACATCTGGTAAATATCTTGCACCTCACAAAAACTCTTTCTTTCAAACTACTAATAAATATGAACACCCTCAATTTGATAACAACTACTACGGTTATCATCAACAAGATTATATTAACTCATTCTATTTAAGTGTTTTTGATGATCGAGGTTACAGATCAGAAAACCTCTTTGTTCCTTTCCTTGCATCACCGTTTTCACCACAACATGTATATCATAGTTCTGATGAGTTGTATAGGGATTCTAGAAGAAAATGTTTTGTTTGTGGTAATCCATCTCACCTTGCAAGACATTGCAAGAACTGGCATAGACAGTAGAAGAAGTTGAATAATCGGTTAATCAGTTTCCATTCTATAGCTACACCAAGCCCAAGAACAAGAACTGATCAATCTGATAGTTCTGCTAGTGAAATGGACGTGAGATCCAAAGACTATAAAACCCAAAAAACCATTTTTTTGGATAACCAAAAAGGAAAGATAAAAAAGGAGTTCCAAGACTGAAAATATCTGAGGATTTTGTTTTTAAACCAAGAAGAAGACAATCCAAAAAGTCTTATAAAACCAGGAAACCTGCATCCGCATGGGTTCCTAAGGACTGTTCTTCCGAATTCGACTCACCCCAACACTTCATAATTCATGACAAGAAAATAAAATTTGGTAATTTTGTGGTTGATTTTCCTATGACATCTAAGTCTCGGGAACCCATGTGGAACTATATTCTAGTGTGTGTAGGTTCAGTCAAGAAGGTTTGTCAACAATATTTGGTACCTAGACAGTGGTTGCACCCGACACATGACGGGAGATGAGTCCTTACTATTTGACGTTAAACTGTTTGATGGTGGACACGTTTCATTTGCCTGCTACGTGGGAGGAAACATCACAAAAAGGGGAAGAGTATCAAATGGAATCCTGACATTTGATGATGTCAATTTGGTGGAGCAATTGAATCCCAATCTTCTTAGTGTCTCAAAAATATGTGATTGACAGTTTTCCACTTTATTCGCAGAAAATGAATGCTTGATTTTAAAACCAGGTTTCAAAGTCCCTAAGGAATGGATATTGATGCGTACTCCAAGGCATAATGATGCTTATATGTTAGACATGAATAGCTCGTACTCACATAGGACCACTTCATGTTTAATATCTAAGGCCTCAGAGATAGACTCATCTCTATGGCATAGGCATCTTGGCCACATAAACTTTAACAAACTGGTCAAAGGTGAGCATGTGAAGGGATTGCCTGTTAAAACCTTTTCTTGAATTAAAATGTATTTCGTGCTCTAAATGCAAGCAACATAAGCTCCCTCATAAGCCCAAGACGATCAATTCCATAGATTCCATTCTTCAACTGTTACATATATATTTATTTGGTCCCATCCATCCATTGGAAATCGGCCGAAAAGCCCATTGTCTTGTGATTACTGATGATTATTCTCGTTTCAGTTGGACTTTCCTTTTAGGGCACAAGGATGAAACTGCTCAGTTTTTTATCAAGTTCATTACTCTTGTGGAGAGGCAGACATACAATAAAGTGAAGTGCATCAGCAGCGACAACGGAACAGAGTTATGTAATAAAACTATGGATGACTTCTGTAATTCAAATGGAATATATCGCCAGTTCAGTGAACCATACACTCCACAACAAAATAGAGTAGCTGAACGTTGTAACAAAACACTGATTGAAGTTGCACGAACCATATTGTCAGACTCCAAACTTCCACTGTTCTTTTGGGGTGAAGTTATTAATGTTGTTTGCTTCATACAAACCGGGTGATCATCAACAAGCGCTTGAAGAAGACTCTTTTCGAGTTCTACTACAAGACTAAGCCGCAAGTCAACTATTTCAAGACATTTGGATGTCAATGCACCTTGCTCCATACAAGTCCAGATCCTAAATTTGCTGAAAAGGCTGATGAGTGTTACTTTGTTGGATATGCTCCCAACAAAACCGCTTATCGTGTTTACAACAAGAATACTATGATGATTGTGGAATCCTTCAATGTTGACTGGCAAGAGTTTAACGCTACCGATGCTCGCACGTGAACCAACTGGTTGTTTGACTATGACTACTTGTTCAACCAGTTTCGTGGCGTGTATATCCCACCTCCTGAAAATACTCAAGCTCATCTTCTCTGCATGAACCCATGTTGTAAGGTCCCGATTCCGGTGCCCTACATTGGCGTTGGATTTACTCATGAACACCGTTCCAAATATCAGAGTTAAAAAAAACTTTCACGGAATATTAAAACTTCCTACAATATATTCAAACTTGTCTTTAACACCTAACATAAATAGTTTATTAAAACATCATGACAAATCTTATCTGGATGCCAGTCCCTTCAGATCCTGCCATGTGCCTCCCTCAAGCCAGCTGCTTCAATCTATTTACATGCGTGCATACTAAAAATCAGCTACGCTGAGTGAGTTCTAGTTAAAACAGGTAACATACATGCATTCATATACTTACTTATACACATCCGAAGATACATATTACTTACTTAACCTATTCATTATTTCTTCCATACTTACATTCTTTCATTCTTTCTTACATACATATATATATTTTTAAGAGCATTTCGCCCTATAACATTCGCAGATACTATTAGGGCCTGTTCTCTACATTCGCAGATATTATTAGGGTATGTTCCCTTCAATCGCAGATATTATTAGGGTATGTTCCCTTCATTCGCAGATTAAAAATCATTATGAATAGTTCAAAATATATTTTTTTGACTCATATTGAATAGATGACAATAAACAAAACTTGTAATAAAATCGCGCTGTGAAATCAAAATGAGAAAATTTGTATAAAAATTTTACCATGCGAAATCAAAACATATTAGAATGAATCGTAACAGTCAAATAGAATTATATAAATGAGAACTTTGTGACGAAAATTTATATGACAAAGTAAAAAGGAAAAATTGTTTAAATCTTTGAAATTTGTAAATAATGTTTTAAGATTTAAAGGCTGAAAAATCGTGCATGAACCACCATGACTTGATATTCCGACACTAAAAACGTTTTTACAAAAAAACAAAAACCTTGTTGGAGTCTAAACATGTGCACATACCACCGCGTCTTTTTCATGGTCTCGACTCAAATAACGATTGTAACAAAAATAATAAACCGGAATACAACATTATGTCAAAACACTAGTCCACGAACCACCGTGGTTCTATTGTTTCAACACCGAAAATTAGGATGGCGACCGGAACCCTCGCATTCGACAAATTAAAGTGGTCATCTCGTATGAGACAATCTTTGGGGAGATTTGAAACAATGGGATCCAAGCTAAACTCGTGATCCATAAAACATAATAAAATCTAATGTTTTTGCGGTAAGGTAAGGATACCTTAGATTGTTATGAAAGTGCATGTATGTGTATATATAAAATTTAAACCAAAGTAAGGTAAGGATACCTTAGAATGTTTCGAGTGTTTGTGTATATTTACGATTTAATGAGATAAATGAGTATATAAATAAATAAATGTATTGAACAATCAAGTAGGGTAAACACGTATAGGCAACACGTATAAGGACCCTAAAGCATAGACTATACTAGGTCGTTACCCGTCTAACCACCTATCCTATAGTCTTGTGGCTCTGATACCAATCTGTCACACCCCGACCAAAAGCAGCGGAACATGCCGGAGTGCAACGTGATTGGACAAATACACAAGACACTATTAAAGCGACAATATTTAATCAACTCATTTTTATTTCATAAAATCAATAAACAACACATCTTTTTAATACAAATCAAATTGAATACATGTAAACAAATATATTGCGTTTTGCTAATATCCTAATAGTCTTGATAACGTTTGTTTCGTCAAGTTCTCGAGTCAACAAAAGTCAAACCTGTAACATTGCATAAAATAAAGTTTATCAACACAAAGGTTGGTGAGCAATTTCATAGTTTTTGAACAATATGTATATAATAAGAAATGTCACAATCTTGTAGACAAAACAATAAATAAAAGCACCAATTGGGATAATATAAGATCGCTAACACATTAGCGACGCCTGCCATAAGAGAATACCAGATGGTTCAGGATTTTTATGTGAGGTTGTTAATAAAAATACATTAACGGCACCGCCTATAAGAGAATACCAAATAGATTCGGATTTCATGAGGTTGTTAATAAGAATACATTAACGGCACCGTGCTCTAAGAGAATACCAGATATTTCATGGATTTATGAATCAACCAACCAAAAGCAGTAAACACATAAGCATATAAGCATGTAAGCATAGAACACCAAATCGAGCATTTATTTATGTAAAGTATACCATTAATTTTGTGGGTTACGACTCAAGTATAAAGCATCTAGATTTAAATAAGTATGCAATATCACCCCCAAAACGAAAGATGGAAAAATGGGGAAATGAAAGTACTCACATTTTAAATAAGAAACAGGATTCGGAAAAGTCGGGTAATCGGAAGAACGAGTCTAACGAGGAAGGCCTAAATATAAGCAAAAGCCTTGAATTAGAAGGGTTGTTTTGGGAAAGCTTTAAAATAAAAGACAAGAAATGTAAACAATTAAAGTTTACGGTTTAAAATGTAAATATTTAAGAAACTATAATAATAACTCTTTTAAAAATGTAAGTTTGCTCGGGACCGGGTTAAAGTATCTAACCTTAATATTTACTCAACCTATGTTAAGTAATATGGTGGGTAAAATGCAAGAATGCAAGTCCCTTGGGAGTAAAGATACTAAAACCGGTTTTAACTAGTGTTCGGGTCGTTGGTTCGGGTCTTGATAATTGGTCAAACCCAAAGTCAACTTTCCAAGATATTAAATGTTATGAGATAACTCATAAAAATCAATAAGACTTAACCAAGTATGCAGTTCTATTATTTTAGAACTAACAACGTACGTTAAGCGAGTGTTCGGGTTTGTCGGTCCAAACTTTGTTATGAGATCAAGTTGGATCCAACATTTCCATGTACTTAAGAAAATAATTAAAATCAGTTTATAAAGTATTTTTAGAGATTTATACAAGTCTTGATAGATAAAAACACACCGTGTGTCTTAAGCGAGTGAAAATCGGTTTAGTTCGGTTTCCATCTTACAATTAGTTCCTATATGGTTTCCACATGCCCAAATATCAAAGAACTTGTATAATAATATATAAATGATGATACTTAAGTTTTACAACCAAAAAGTTAACAACAAAGTCTTTAAACGAAAGTTCGATTTGGTTCGGTTTCCATCTCACAATAAGTTCCAAGATGGTTTCCACATGCCCAAATATCAAAGAACTTGTAAAATGATTTTAGAAACTTAAATCTAACATAAAACATGTTTAAAGCAATTATTTAACAAAACTAGTAAACAAGTTCAGTTTACGGTTTTGACTATTTACGGTGAACCGAGGCTAGTCTCTACAAACCAATAACCATGGAACTTCATAATATGATGTACAAACTAAAATAAGTAGGAATTAAACATAATTAATATGTGCAAACAAGTTATATAAGTGTATATATATCAAGGACCATGAAAGTCCTACATGAAGCCTTGCCTTACGAAACCCGAAACTTAACCGAGGGGGGTCGGATAAGTAACTACCAAAGGTAACAAGGGGCATGTATTATATATATATATATATATATATATATACATATATATATATATACATATATATATATATACATACATATATATATATATATGTTTTACCATAAGATTCGAGTATTAATTAGGACTAAGCAAGATATTAAAAACAAGAGATATGGTCAATTTGACTTTCAAAAGTCAAACTGCCAAGAACAAGCATAAACAACCTTAAAGATTGATGAATTTGAGTGTAGAAATGAAATGAGAGCAGGGATTGATGTTGGGAGGGGTCTTGTATTTATAGGGAAAGGTTTGGAGGGTTAAATAAGAGGTTTGGTGTGTATAAACCGAGTTTTGGGTAAAACCAAACAAGAAAACATAAAAGACAGTCTGGTTTGCACCAGGTCGCAATATGCGGCGTATAGGGCTATCCCTAGGGTGGTGGATGGTGATATTTTCATAAGTTTCAAAAATGACAGAATGGTCCCCGGAGTTCGTTTTAAGTGATTTTATCGCGTTTTAAGGACCGAAAAGGATGTTTTCAAGACCCAACAAATGTAAAACAATATTTTAACATAAAATCCATCATTTTGATTATGTCGGGGGTTTCGATTTATAAAACGGGTCGATTTATAAGAAAACGAATATAATAACGAAAACGAATCGGACCCAAAATTTATGAATGTCACAAAATGGCAGTAAACATTTACGGCGGTGCTAAAATTTTACAAAGGACCTCTAACCAGTGTATATGTTTGTAAATTACAACGTTAATAAATCGTTGTATAGTAACTAAATACAGTGGAACTGACGTTGTTAAAAAACAGGTGTTATAACAACGGGCACAAAACCGATGTCTATAATTCATTTGCGCAACGGGTCATAAACCTTTTTGTTTTCAATGTAGTAAATACAAGGTGCTTATTAAATACAACGACAACCACATTATATAATAATAATAATAATAATAATAATAATAATAATAATAATAATAATAATATTTATTCATCAACAAGAATATGCATTTTAATATATATTCCATTTACATATACACCTAATACAATCATGATATACACCAAATAGAAAACATATTTTCATAATGTTGAAATGATAAAAGGGAAGGGCCTTTAAGTTCATCACCTACAATAGATTTGAGATAAAGTTATAACAAATATTAAACTATAAATTAATCAAAAAAATTAAAGATAATACTTATATGATTTCGTTGTATTTCATATATCTACATTGGTTGTCCCCTATATTGGGGAGAGAAATTTCAAGGATCCAGACAGGCAGGATCTTCAATAGAATCCTCGCATCGCGTCAGGATCACAGACAGACCTTAGTAAGTTTCGTTATTAATTATCATTATCATTTCACTCTTGACTTGGTCTTGCAGGCGACGTTCGAAAATTAATGCTGAACTGAAGACCTGGTTAAACCATTAAGGATACGAGACATTGGGAGCTGTTACAACTCGTTTATGGAAAAGATACACAATCCGTAACCGCTCTAAGATCCTTTCAGGAGCATTTAATGCTCATTATTGTCATTTATTGTCATGTTATCCTTCCTGTAACTATGAATAGAGGTTGTTTAGATCGCATAAGATATGAACACACACTTTTATACACACTTTGTACTCGTAGCAGCGATCAAACACTTCCAAAAATGGTACTCACCAACTTTTGCTTAATAATATTAAGATAGGGGATAGTTTTCCCCTCCCGAGATTTTTTGACGGAGTTCCTTAAAGGATCACGTGTTTTTTCCTCGCTAAAATTCGTGTTACTTTCAACATTTACTTATTGTTTTGATTACATATTCAAGCATCCTACCTCATACAAAAAGTTTGGTTACTTGATTATCCTCGTGTAATTTTTGACCAAAACAGCCTTATCAAAATCTAATGTGAAATAGATAATGAGATAAAGTTATAACAATTTTTTTTAAGTTCATCATCTATAATAGATGCTAAGATAATAACAAATCCATAAACTGTAAGGTAATCAAAATACTTCTTCGATTTCATGGTGTTTCATATGATAGCTACATTGTTTGTCCACTGATCAAAATCCATCTGTTGATAAAGAAATATCAACTAAACATAATTAAAAAACATGTATATAGTAATGAGTACATGTTGCTTATAGAAACTTGTGGAGATGTTTCATCATAATTTAAAACTTGTATATAAAAAAAATAATTATATTTGTAGATAAACAAAGTATCTAGTATGTAGTATACATGCCTAAAACTCTTTGGATGTAACTCTTATCTTCAATTATTCAATTGAAATAGTTAAACATCTACATAATCAAATCTTCAAATCATTAGGTATTTAAAGGATTAATTCCTATCAATTAAGTTAAACGAATTGACAATATATATTTAACTTAAAAATATTCTTACAAATATATACAGATTGGGCCAAATCATGATTAAAGATAAATTTGTTTCCAAACGCAAATAAAACATTGGTTATACAAATCTTTAAAGATGAATACATATTTCGTATATATTTACATCATGATCATCAAAACATTAATCTTATATCATCATTATTACTTTTCTTATAATTCATAAAACTTTCGAAAAACTTATCGCTTATGGTTTGAAGTCATGGTCCTTGCAGGTAGGAGGTAAGAGAGCAGATGGTGCCGTTAAGCCCTTATTGGGTCAAGTGGCGGCACCAAAGTGGTCCACATATTTTTTGTTTTTTTTCTAGATTTTGTAAGTCCCCGCGGGGCGTCGCTGATCGATACGAGATCCGCACGACGTCTAGGAGTGCGGAATCCTCCTAGACTCGTTTATGGTGTAGAAGACGAAGAACACGATTACACTCATACAAACACACGAACAAACACACGAATGGGATAAACACATCTGCAGATCTTTTATATAATAACCAAACACGTTACATACCGTACACAAACAGAAACACGGCCGACCCGAGGTGAGTTCTACCTCGGGTCGTCCCACACGACTCTCCCTCTCTGTTTCTCTCTAGACAATTGAACTTAACACACAAAACTCTAACTTTTCTGGATACTAAACCCTAAACAAGACACACATATATATAGAAAACCAACTTCGCGGGTTTGGGCTTGGGCCAGTAGGCGAAGTTGTTATAACTTCGCCTATGGCGAAGTTGTTCTAGCTTCGTCATTTCGTCTCCGCTGATCAGAATTGCATAGCGACGATCATAAAATGCACTAACAGACTCCCATTTGACCGTTTCTCTCAATTCTAACAAACACAAAAGATCATCTGTTACAAAACATGCACCAACAGACTCCCTCTTAACTGATGATCTTCTGTTTGCTTCTTCTTGTAGGACTCGATTGCATTGTGCTCTTCAAACTTGAACTTCACAAATACATGCAACATCCATCCTGTCTTCAACCAGCCGTGTCTGAAACTGTCATGTAACTCCACAAATCTATCAATCACCCAGCGTCTTCCATATCAGATCTCCCCTTCAGTGTAAGCTTCTCCGACTATATCGATCGAGGTCTTTGAAATGCATGCATCCCCGTGCCTAATTGAACATCTCAACCAATCACGTGAAGTACTTCTGACTTCACCAACATGTGAAGTTCTTCTAACTTCACCAACACGTGAAGTTGGGCTCCCTCCACAACTTCACCAACACGTCGGAATTGTATAGTAAGATAAGGTTCAATCTTCAACTACTCAACATCAAGTGATCAATTTCATCATAAAACCACCTTGACAGAATCTAACACACATGACCATTAATTAATCCGAAGCATCTTCAATCACAATGGATAACGATCAAGAACATAAACACTTTAATTCCAGATTAAATCCAACTTGTTCCAAAATTTTCACTTTAATAAATAAGCATCACGTTTCAGGATCCAATTCTCGAACGCCTTGAAAATAACATAAATAATATGCTCTGACCGCAATCTAGTAATGACGAAAACCTTCAGTTCAATTTGACTTTCTTCAGTTGTTCAACCTCGAACGACAACAATTTCTTTGCCCAAAAACACCCAAATATGTGTCAATATCCAGTTTCAATTAAAATCCCATTCACAACTTCAACTCCATATCCAGAGTTGACCCGTATTTGTTCACACGTATGACCAAGAGATACCAAGTTTCACTCGTTGACGGAACAACGTCTTCAGTCTCACAATAATCGTGTACACCTGGCCATTCAGACGAAAACTCCAAACAATTTTTTTTTTTAATTTTTTTTTAACTTCGCCCATAGTCAACTTCGCCTGAAAGTCAACTTCGCCTAAAAGTCAACTTCGCCCCTCATTAACTTCGCCTGACTATAACTTCGCCTAAAAGTCAACTTCGCCTAAAAGTCAACTTCTCCCCTCATTAACTTCGCCTTGCCATAACTTCGCCTGTCCATAACTTCGCCTGGCTGCTAACTTCGCCTAAACCCTAAAATTTAAGCGACAACTTCGCCTGAACCCAATGACTTCGCCTGCGGCAGCTGTTCGGCCAAAAACGCATCAGAAACGTGCCAGAAACACCAAAACGCAGATCTCGAACCATAGCATAAGAGCCTAAGGCTTTGATACCACTTGTAAGTCCCCGCGGGGCGTCGCTGATCGATACGAGATCCGCACGACGTCTAGGAGTGCGGAATCCTCCTAGATTCGTTTATGGTGTAGAAGACGAAGAACACGATTACACTCATACAAACACACGAACAAACACACAAATGGGATAAACACATCTGCAGATCTTTTATATAATAACCAAACACGTTACATACCGAACATAAACAGAAACACGACCGACCCGAGGTGAGCTCTACCTCGGGTCGTCCCACACGACTCTCCCTCTCTGTTTCTCTCTAGACAATTGAACTTAACACACAAAACTCTAACTTTTCTGGATACTAAACCCTAAACAAGACACACATACATAAAGAAAACTAACTTCGCGGGCTTGGGCTTGGGCCAGTAGGCGAAGTTGTTATAACTTCGCCTATGGCAGAAGTTGTTATAACTTCGCCTATGGTGAAGTTGTTATAACTTCGCCTATGGCGAAGTTGTTCTAGCTTCGTCATTTCGTCTCCGCTGATCAGAATTGCATAGCGACGGTCACAAAATGCACAAACAGATTTAATATTAAATGGTTATTCGTCTCAACTCACCGATGAGACGCTCAAGATAGACAACTTTAGGTTTTTACTGGCGCCTGGGTTTTACCGGCCCTTTTGTTTACTTCCGGTATCGTAACAAACATTACCCAAACTGACCAAATTTGCGTCGAATCACCGTCGCAATGCCCGAGAACACTTAGGTTTTACCAGCGCTCAAGTTTTTCCGACTCATTGTTTCCGTTCTCAATACCGATCGAACAAATGTCGTTTTTTATATTTTAATGTTTTATATGTTAATCAACCGAACCCACAGTAATGCATAACTGTAATGTGACTTAAACATATTCGACCTATTCGGACTGTTATTTGACCTTCCTGGCGCAACATACCAAGTAAAAAAAACTAGTTAATTATAAAAATAAATAGGTTACATAAGTTTTATAAAAGTAATGCCAAAATAATATACATAACAATGTAAGTATGTATTTTTAAAGTGTATTTTATTATTTAAAGGTTGATAATGATGTTGAAAATGTAAGTATGTTAGTGCGATGAATTATTGACTAAATTTTTTTTTGGGATAGTTGTGGATGTTGATGATGTGTGAGAGCATTCGTATTCAATACATCAAATATTACGAGTGAAGTTTTTATAATGTAGGTAGTGGTTTAGGGTGAGAGCATTCTATATAATTGAAAAGTTACTATCGACATCCTATAATTTTTTAATAAATTTTGAAAATGGTTGTGAGTGAATGAAAGAGAAATGGCAATGATAAATTTGAAAACGGTTTATTTTTCTTTATTTGACCTACTTTAGACGGATGAAAGGAAAATTTTTTACGATTACGGGGTTTATTGGAATATGAAATTCAACCCTGGAAATACAGGATCCCTATTTTTTTTACTACCCAGAGCTTAGATACATTTCGAAATCGAGAGATGTCTACGCGGGGGGGGGGGGGGGGGGGGGTTCTATCAGACAACAATTAGCAAATCTAGATTTAGGAATGATTATAGATTATTCATTGGTAGAATGAATACATATTTGATGGATACTTTTGTTATAATTCATAAAACATTAGGAAAGCTTACCGCTTAGGGTTTGAAGAAAGGATGTATGTAGGTGGGAGGTAAGCGAGCAAATGAATACATATTTGATGGATAACAGTGTCTATGATACAAGTTATAAATAACTGTCTCAAAACCAGCATAAATTAAAAAGAATAATAAAATAATAAACATCGTTTTCCTAAGTTTTGACCTCTCTTTATTTTCATTTTATTTTGTTACACGTTATTATTTTTTCTTTATATGTTAGGAACTAAGTTTTAATTGATATTTAGCATTATTTTCATTGGTACCAATTTGTTTGTTTACTACTTTTTAATGTTTATATGTATGGCAATGAACTAAATTCGTATTCGTATTAACAAATAACATAAAATTTTCATTAATAAAAAAAGCAAAATGTTTCGGGGCTGTGTGCATACTCGATGTGATAGTTAATACACTTACATTAACTTGTAAGTGTAAGCCTTGTATGGTTTATATGTTATGTATGTATATCTTAATTGTGAATGAAAACTTGTTGGTACGTGAACGATCTTCGGATATTGCACGTGCTATCAAGGGAGGTATTTATATGATAGATGTATGTGTATGATAGATATATATAATATATGAATATGTATGAATAATTAAAGAAAGTATGTATGTTATGGGTATGTAAAGATAGTATACACGAAGATGAAGAAAGAGGGATCAGACCCTAATAATATCTAAGATAGTTACATGTATCAATTAACTATTACTATTCATATCGTATTTCTATCTTTATATAACCCACAACGAATGGAGGTAACGCCCCTGCCAGCGAGGTTCTATGGGCGGCAGCCTCTAGCGGGGTCCAAGGGGCAGAGCCCCTGGCTGGGGTTAAACTGGTTGGTTACTCTGGTTCGTTACTTTGGTTCGTTAGGTTAACATGGGCTGATTCGTTATCCTAGTTCGTCATGTTGGCATCATCTGATTCGTCATTCCGATTCGCTACCTGAACGTGACTTGATTCGTTATTCTAGTTCGTTATTTGAACATCATCTGATTCGTTACCTTGAATCACCTGATTCGCTAGCTGATTCGTTATCTGAATCTAACGAATGGATAAATAACGAATCAAGGGTTTATTCGTTATCAAGTCACACGAATTAAGGGCTCATTCGTCATGAACGCGTAACGAATTACTATCTATTAAAAACTATCAGCTGTTCTTATCCAGACTTTGACTCAGGGTCAAAGTCAAAATTGTCAAGAACATGAAATGGTCAACTGTTACCAAATCTGCAATTAAACCTTCATTTCTTAACCAAATAACACAATTTAGGTATCAATGGATTCAGAATTACAGCGCCTACAAACCCTAACCATTCAATCATCCAAATGTTCGTGTTTATAGGGTGCGATTTAAGCAAATATATACGGGTTCTATTAGGTTAACAATTAACCCATCAAATGTTAATCAATTTCCGTAAGATTTGTTGCTTTGGACTCGTTTATAACATACTAAAACAGATCTATGATTTCCCAAACCAAACCGAACCTATATGAACGATTTCTAAATATAAACGTACCTTAAACGAATCGTCCTACGAACACGAGCTTGTCTTGATGTTGTTTAGGTTTGTCACGACGATCATGCACCTCTAGGCTCGAGTTAAAGAATAGTGTTTGTGTGTGTTTTTGATGGTGTAGGCTATGGTGTAGAGATGGATAAAATGGAAAGGATTAGGGTTTGTGGGGTATTTATACTCCCTTAAGCCCATGGACCTAAGACCCATTCCATTTCTTATTCCATCTTTTAAAGTCCAAGCTCGTCATCGTATAGTTTATTATCTAAACCGGTACACGACATTTTATCGAATAAACAAAATTTTATTTATTTATTATAATCAAAAGTAGGATGTCATAGTTCTTGCATATTCTGTTTCTCTTGTTGGTAAATTTAATAACAAATTCACTATGTGAATATTTCCAGTATAAGTTGTAGATTAGCTATAACATAGAGAATTTTTATTTGTAAAGATATTTTACAGAAAATTGTGAAAATTATGAAAATATTTATCGATTGAATGAGATCATTTTGTAGCAGTTAATCTGCGTTTCATATTCTACCGAAATTTAATGCGATTTTATCGAGACATATATTAGTTCTAATCTGCGTTACAAAAACCGTTCTAAATTATTCAGAAAAAATAACGAAAATTTCTTAATAACCGTTATATATTAGTTCAAATGTTTTTATTTTAATATAAAATTTTGTAAAATTGACATTATACAACTATATTATCAAAACTGGTGTAAATTATTTAAATAAATAACGTAATTTTATAAAAATCATCGTAAAATTGGTTTCAATAATTCTTTTTGTTTCTCTTTTAATTTTCATTTGTATAAATTTTTTTTATCATATAAGTTTCAATCTATAACATAACTTATCAAAATTGAACCAAACAGTTTTAGAAAATACTACATAAATTGTATCACAAAAAATCAAGCCGATATTTGTTCAATAAAAAATAATACAAATATTATTTTAACATTACAAAGGTGCATATCAAACTACATAAAATTTATCGATGTGAATCACATGGTTTGTCCTCCTGATCATGTTGAGCACTTTCAATGTAAACCACACCGAGCAACCTAAGATCAAGATACGGTGGTCACGGAATATAAGGATCTCAGTATGTATTCCGAGACCACCAATTCCATCGTTGTAGTACACTACCACCGCAACACCGCCTGCTCCTGGATGGCCTTTTGTAGTTTAACCTTTTCGAGATCAGCAATCCTAACATATTTAACTTGTTTTGGACAAGAATATGATGGTTTTGGAAGAGGACGTAGTAGCATGTATATCATAATTTCAACTATGGTGATAAAACTATGCAAATGTGTTCTATTTGTAGTTAAGATTTAGCAAGTTTCAACTAACTCATTTAATTTTTAATTAAATGTAGAAGAGTTGGTAGATGACACACCTAACTCATTTATTATAAATATATCACATCTTACAAATAAATAATGTATGTATGTATGTATGTATAATAGTTTGTAAACAAACAGATTAATAGACCAGTGTCATTGGTGACAAAAAGAAAGTTTACCCCGTGTATTGTTTATAATATCAACGATTTTATGGACTGTCCTACAAATAAATAACGGCCTTTTGTCAATAACCATTGTAATTTCACTCCATTTCACTAGTTTATTTTTTCAAGTGTTTTGAGAAACTGAAGCGCCAATTCGTCTACAATAAATTATTTATCCAACTTCACACACTTCTCATCGTTGTTTCAAAAAAACAAAAACCCTAATACCCCTATTTCAAGATGATGTCTTACGACAAGAATATGGTGGTTTTGGAAGAGGAAGTAGTAGAATGTATATCATAATTTCAACTAGTGTGATAACACTATGCAAATGTGTTCTATTTGTAGTTAAGATTTAGCAAGGTTTCAGCTAACTCATTTAATTTTTAATTAAATATAGAGGAGTTGGTAGATGACACATCGAACTAATTTATTATAAATATATCACATCTTACAAATAAAATAATGTATGTATGTATGTATGTGTGTGTGTATGTAGTGTGTGTGTATGTATGTGTGTATGTATGTATAATAGTTTGTAAACAAACAGATTAATAGCCCAGTTGCATTGGTGACAAAAAGAACATTTACCCCGTGTATTGTTTATAATATCAACGGTTTTATGGATTTTCCTACAAATAAATAACGGCCTTTTGTCAATAACCATTGTAATTTCACTCAATTTCACTAGTTTATTTTTTCAAGTGTTTTGTGAAACTGAAGCGCCAATTCGTCTACAATAAATTATTTATCCAACTTCACACACTTTTCATCGTTGTTTCACACAAACAAAAACCCTAATAACCCTATTTCAAGACGATAGCTTACGACGGCTCTCGACACACATTCTCATAATTTGCGGATGAGAACCAAAGCCATGGGAGAATTTGATGACTTCAAAAATATTATTAAGTGTAAGGCCCCGTTACCGGTGCCTTACGTTGGACGTTGGATTTACTAATAAACACAGTTCTACTAATAAGAGTTAATTAAAACTTTTGCGGAATATTAAAACTTTCATAAAACATTACACAATAATTCTTAACTTGTCTTAACAACCATCTTGTCTTTCAAAATCAAAAACATTAAACATAAAACATCTTGAGTCTTTAGATGCCAGCCTCTTATTCTTCTGCCATGTGCCCCTGCTCAAGCCAACAGTCTCATTCTACTCACCTGCGTGCATACTAAAAGTCAGCTACGCTGAGTGAGTTCTAGTTAATCATACAACATACAATACATTCATAACTACATACTTTCGTACATGCTTCATACTTTCATACTGTAATATACTTACTTACTTTCATACCTTCTTTCATGTTCACACCTTACGTTTTAAAGAGCATCTCGCCTATAACCTTCGCATATATTATTAGGGTAGGCAACCCTTCAACCTTCGCATATATTATTAGGGAATGCAACCCTTTAACCTTCACATATATTATTAGGGTATGCAACCCTTTAACCTTTGCATATGTTATTAGGGTTTGCAAACCTTTAACCTTCGCATATATTACTAGGGTATGCAACCCTTTAACATTACATTACTTTTCATCATCTTTGTAACACCCCGGCCTCTCGTACCACCAATAATGTTTGCTTTGCCCCCGATGTGTTGCCCATCCGGGAACTCACGGCTTTGTTTTTGGTTGCCCAGGTAGAGACTTCCCAGGTGGTCACCCATCCTAGTACTACTTCCACCTAAGCACATTTAACTGTGAAGTTTTCATGTGCTCCATAGCCAACTAAGCCCAAAACGCGTTGGTGATGTTAAGAGACAGGACATTACTTATGAACCAAGGATCTCTCTTGTCCACGGCCGATGTGGGATAGTCTAAGAGTGGGACAATGTTGTGTTTGCCAAGGGTGTTACAAACAACCCCCCTTTGGACTCATCATCCTCGAGGAGGCATGTCCCATCATCCTGTACGACACAAGAGTGGCTCTGATACCACCTGTAACACCCCGGCCTCTCGTACCACCAATATTGTCCGCTTTGCCCTCGATGGGTTGCCCATCCGGGAACTCATGGCTTTGTTTTTGGTTGCCCTAGTAGAGATTTCCCAGGTGGTCACCCATCCTGTACTACTTCCACCTAAGCACGCTTAACTTTGGAGTTTTCATGTGCTTCACAGCCAACTAAGCCCAAAACGCGTTGGTGATGTTAAGAGACCGGACATTACTTATGAACCAAGGATCTCTCTTGTCCATGGCCGATGCGGGATAGCCTAAGAGTGGGACGATGTTGTGTTTGCCAAGAGTGTTACAATCATTACCATTATCATATTAATACGTACCTTTCACAGTATCATACATACTTCCTTATTCACATACTCATATCATACATATTACACTATACTTCCCTTAACAATACGTGCAATATCCGAAGAGCGTTCACGTACCATCAAGCAGGCATTCATATTATAACATAGCAATCACATTCATCATTAGGACATACACTTACCATTTAAGGTAAGTGTATTAACATTCACATTGAGTATGCACACAGCCCTAAAACATAACAAGGAAATGGGGCTATAAACTCACCTGAATGCGCTTACGTTTAGAGTTAATGGTAATCCCTTTCTATAGTTGTGCACGGCTAACTCTATAATAATTACATGTATCAATTAACTATCACTACTCATATCGTATTCTAGTTTAATTATAACCCTCAATGAACAGGGATCCGGGGGCAGCGCCCCTGGCAGCGGGGTTCTAGGGGCGGCAACCCCTAGCAGGGTCCAAGGGGCAGAGCCCGTGGCCGGGGTCAAGCTCATTCGTTATAGCGAATTGCCTCTAATTCGTTATGTAATCTTCCTTAATTTGTTATCTGGTTCGTTATCTTAATATAGCGAATGATGAGTAACGAATCACCTGTTACGTATCTTAATTTAACGAATTGGTGAGTAACGAATCTCCTTATTCGTTATCTTAACATAAAGAATTGGTGAGTAACGAATCACCTAATTCGTATCTTATCATAGAAAATTGGGCACATAACGAATGACCTTATTCGTTTGTCATAATGAATTAGCATATGTTCTTATCTAGACTTTGACTCAGGGTCAAAGTCAAAATCACTAAGAGCACAGAACGGTCAACAGGTGTAGGATTTCCAATTAATCCTCATTTCGTGATGAAATAACACGAATATGGTATCTATGGACTCGTAATACCAGCGCCAACAAAACCTAACCATTCATTCATCTAAATATTCGTGTTTATATGGTGTGATTACACAATACACGAACCCGGTTGTTCATATTAACAATTAACCTATCTATTGTTAACGAATTTCAGTGAGATTTGTTGCGTTGGATTTGTTTTTACCAATACTCAAACAGATCTATGATTACTAGACTAGATCCGAACTTAAACGAAAAAATTCCCGTTATAAACGTACCTTAAACGAGTCGGTTTACGAACACGGTCTAGTCTTGATGTTGTTTTGGTTCGTAACAGCGTTCTAGAACCAACGGGTTCGGGTTTCCACCTTTGGATCTTGGCTCGGGATATAGGATGGTGTTTGTGTGTGTTTTTCAAGGTGTAGACTATGGTGTAGAGATGGATAAAAATTGATAGGATTAGGGTTTAAGAGGTATTTATGCTCCCTTAAACCCATGGACCTAAGGCCCATTCCATTTCTTATTACATCTTCTAAAGTCCAAGCCCATCCTCTTAGAATTTATTATCTAAACCGATACACGACACATTATTGCATAAACGAATTCTCTTTTATTATTATAACCGAAAGTAGGATGTTACATTAAGTTGCTGAGATTGAGTCCTATCACCAACGCACTAAATGATCTAGTCGATGTGTATTGACGATGGATACAACAATTTTGGGATTTTTCTGTTACTGAAACCTATATAGTAAATGGGCATTAAAACGAGAAATTCATGTTGTGGTAAATGGGTCATAAATCGTTGTCGGTCAAGCGCTAGAATTTTTGGGAGATGGGGTATATAGAAATATTTCCCCCATAACAAGGTGAACAAAAACACCTGTAAGTCCTGAATCGGGATCACTACAACGTAATATCACACAAAGACGTGATTGGGCGGAACCCAAACATCTTGTGAATCAAGAAGTAGATTGAAAGAACACAAACACAAGATTCAAAACACACGTTTATTAATAAACACTGGGTACTTAATCCCATAATACAATAACCGATTACACTCTTAGAGAGAATAATGTAAAAGTGTCTAACATAACAAAAGATAAAACCATAACTTATATCGGTTAGTACAAGCCACACAGGCCAAACCCAACTAAATCTAATACTCGTCAAGCCCACCGAAAACCATAGAGATTTTGGTAAATACTAATCAACTCCATAAACGCTATACAAAGCATAAACCACAAAATAAGTTCTAATAATCTCCCCCTTGGTTTATTGTTTTCCTTTATCACATCTAGCCAATAACAATGTAACAGCTTGTCTTTATACATTGAAGATTGAATAAAATCAATGCGTTGTCTTGTTGTAGTTATCGGTATGTTTGGTTATGGAACAACATTTAGTCCGCCACCCTGGTCCTGTTTTTACTCAGCCTTACAGTTCCAGCCCCATGAACCTGGTTTTTGGTCGCCATCTTCTTGACCCAAGCACTTGAACAATTCTAAGTGTCAACTTCAGCCCTCTTTCTTATGCATTCTGATGTACACCCCAGCTTAAGTGGAAATGCCCGAGTGTGACGTACTGATTGCTCAAAATACATGTGACACTATTAAGTAACAATATTATTATTAATAAATGGACTCTATAAAACCCCGGCTTAAGCGGAAACGCCTGAGTGTGACGTACAGATTGCTCAAAACACATGTGATACTATTAAATAACAATATTATTATTAATAAATGGACTTTATAACTCCCAACGCCCTGCTTGCGGTGTGCGCATATAATGTATATATGTGTGAACCCACGGGTGGGCAAAAGTGAAATTGTACTAATTTTGACGTTATTTTACTAATCTCGTGAAAATAACGTTAAAAGTGACGGAAGGTTAATCAGGCATCATGTGGTGGCGTTGATAGCCGAAAGACAAGGGTACATGCACCAATCAGCCGGTGTCCCGATGATTGAGTTTTATGTGCCTTATATCCAAGGCTTGATGCAAAACTACTATCGAGCCGGGGGTCTCACCTGAAGCAGCCTCTCTATCCCTATGGGGTAGAGGTACTCCTTAGACCCTACCATAGCTTTGCTATTGGCGGGATATACTGAGTACGATGATGATGATGATGATGATGATGACTCTATAACTCCCAGGCGTGAGCGGAAATGCCTGAGTGTGATGTAAAAATTGCTCAAAACACATGTGACACTTTAAGTTTAATTAATTTAAATATTAAGTACACAAGTTTGTAACAGGAAATACAAGGAAATTATAAGAACAATTAAACAAATTGATCATTTATTAGTATAACCTAAGTTCTAGTTTCTTCTCCAAGTCTCATCCTCTAATGATTGTACATGTAGCATATATATAAAATAAAGTTCAACTAAACAGATAGTTGGTGAGTTCACACAAGTTTTGATATATATAATATAAAAACCATAAAATTCCATAAGACATGTGTAATAATCATGTAAGTAAGGTCCTTTCCAGTTGGTAACAGCTAACGTACTTGGATAATCGAGAAAGTGAGGTCCTTTCCAGTCGGTAACAAACAACGTACTCGGATTAGGGGTCCCTTTTCCACTCATAAGAAAATGGTTCTGAGTGCAAAGGGGGACGTATGATAATACTTATTGAGGAAACCACGTGCAAGTAAGTTTTGAGCAAGTAATCAAGTAAACATACTGGTCCATGATATGAATAGTAGTTTTGTAAATGAATAAGTAAAAAATTGATTTGATAGGATATATATGCTACCCTAAAAATATTTTAAAGAGTAAAAATGGGATGTGAGAAACTCACCTCGAAAATGAGAAATGATAGTTTGAATAGTCGAACAAACGAGACGAAGAATCATGGTGGATTATCCTAAACAAGTAGATGTGTATGCTAGAATTTAACAAAAGTCTAAATGGTACGGAAACAACGATAAATTGGGACTTAGAGATTTTTTGTTTAAAAAATGAGTTTAACTAAAATGAATTCGAGTTTGTGTAAATCATTTGATATTTATTAGTTGAATAATTATTTGTAAATGCATAATCATAACTTATTAATAGAAGCTTAAATAACAAGATTTAAAACAATTTATTAGGGATGAGCAAAATCGGTACGGGTACCGGTTGGTACTCGGTACCGGTATCGAAATCGGTACCGATTTGTACTGGGTACCGTCGGTACCAAATCGGTACCAAAGTTTTGAGTTTCGGTACCAGTACGGGACTGGTACGGTACGAGATCGGTATTTTCCCGAATTTTTGCCTTCAATCCTTGTACCGTACCGGTACCGGTACCAAACCGAATATTTCGGTACCGGTACCAAAAATTCGCGATTTTAGGGAGCGGGCGGTACCAATATGGTCCTAATCTCATCCCTACAATTTATGATTAAATGTTTTGTTTTTTAGTAACATAATAAATTAATTTACTAATTAATTAATTTAAAGGTTTTTACATGAATTATTATTATACATATTAGTTTATGTTGAAAAAAATAAATAATAATTAATTTACTCAATTAAATATTTAGATATGAAGTATATAAGTTATATTATAAGAAAATATTTAAATAAAACAATTTTTGTAAATCATCATATATAAAATAATGTTTATAAGTTTATAATGATCACTAGATCATATGATTTAGCTTTATATTTATGCTTGTTTTTGCAAAATATATATGTTTGATCTAACATTTAAAAAATTAAAGTGTTTATCTTAGATATCCATGATCATAGTGATTCTCAAACCAAAATATAAGATATTATTATAAAAGTATCATGGTCAAGAAGAACAAATTAAGAACATTCAACATAAAATCAAAACAAAATCTATAAAATGCATGAAATCAAAAAACTTACTTGTTAATGCTTTCAATCTTATAAGAAAATAGTGTTCTGAGATGTGAAAATATGAATGATTAGTCCTCCTTTTATAGTAAATTTTTAGATTGGTTATGTTTTATAGAATAAAAAAATTAAATCATGTTTAATATGATTAAAACACAAACAAAAAATAATTTAATGGAGTTTTCAAAAGGTTTAACTCTTTTAATCGATTTTATTGAATTAAAACATTCATTAGTTTTATTAGTTTAATAACATATGAAAAGATGATGATGATGATGATAACAACAACAACAACAACAATAATAATAATAATAATAAATAATAGTAATAATAATAATAATAATAATAATAATAATAATAATAATAATAGTTCAAGAATAATTCAAGTAAATTGAATACGATATGTACATGAATATATGATCTTCATTATGAATGTTTAAAATGAGCATGCAATACTACAAAGGTGATGAATAAATAATTGCATAGAAATGATCACATGATTGAAATGTCAATAACGAGTAAGTTCAAAATTGAAGAATGTCACATTAAATATATGAAAAGAAACTTGAGATTAATTATTAACATTATAAAAATTATATATATAAATAAAAACAAAACCAAAAATTTAAAACGGGTCAGGTTTTCGGGTTTGAAAATTAACGAATATTACATCTGACCCCATGCACTAGAAGCTTTTTTAGGTTCCTTTACACTCTTTACAACCCATGTTGATGTTGAACCTGTTGTCTTCTTGGAGTCATTTATTTTTGCTAGTTTTTCATTCCGATTTTGGAAATCCCACAAAATGATAACTTCCTTTACTTTAGAAGTCGTCTTATCTTCACACCTTTTCCAAAGAGAATCATCCAAAACTTCATCTGATTAACTCTCATCTATAACAAAAAACAATGAAACACAAACTAGATAACATTCATCCTGTAAGGTTCTTGTTTGACCGCAAATAGATTTAGTCAACCAAAAACCATCAACATGCAAGAGTTTTCGGCTTCTGAATAAGTTTCAGAATTTCAGAGATTATGAAGATAATGATAAAAAGTGAGTATGAAAATGATGATGAATAGCCGAAAACATTTATAGAGAGTTAAATAAATTCTATATTCTTCGGTTTTAGAGAGAGTGATTTTAATTTTGAAATGTTGATTTGACACTTACACTCTCCCAAAAATCTTTGAATCATGAGTATTAGATACTCAAGAGCCAAAAATAGGTCTTTAGAGATCTCGGTCAATGTGGCCATAAATGGTAAACAACCATTAAAAATATTTCAACAATTTAATCCATTTTAACCAAAGAATTACCATAACGTACATGCTTCGATGATTCAAAAAAAGTTTTAAAAAATCATAATAAAGAAAACAAAAATAAACAAAAATTTTAACTTTTAACAAACAAACCCAAGCATTTTACAAATTTGTTTACTTTTTGGGATCAAAGGTTCTAGATTCAATAAAGAAACACTTTTCAGCACACACATACTTTGTAAGATCTGGTCCATTGTCGGTTGTTGTCCACTTAAACCCATGCCCTTAATACTTACTTAGTGAGATAAGACCGGACACAATTTAGGTTTATATGATATAGTGGGACTCACACTTAAAAGCCTAGAAACCACTTCACCAAGTTTCATTTATAGTTTTACCAGACCTGGTCACCCCAACTTGACTCCACCCCCTGATGCTGGCCAAAATCTTTTTGATGACCGAACATTTATTTACTTCATACAAACTTAGGAATATTGTTGGTACATGATGTCAGTAGTTCAGTATCTAGTGTTATGTTTGTGACTGTAATCGTGTAAGTTTGTTTTGGTTTAGATAGGTTGTCTCACAAGTTCGCCTGATATAAGCGAACTTGTGGACAAGCGAAGTTATTGACAACTTCGCCTAGTCTGTTAGGCGAAGTTGTCGTAACATATATATACATATGTTACGGGTTGTATGAGATAGTTAATTTGGAGAACATGTAATTGTGATTGAAAATCACGTGTTGAAGGGTTGCAATACAACGTGTCTTTTGAGTATTGTAACTTGTTTCTGTGCTTGGTTTTAACGTATATCGCATCTAACGCTCGTATCGTCTTACGTAGGGATTCCCCACCTACGTAGAACGAGATTCTTCCGTGTAGATCTGGCTGGGAACCTACAATTGGTATCAAAGCATTTGCTCGTGATTGTGTGGTTCGGGATTATCACACGAGTGTAGAAATTGTTCCGTTCGACTATTTGCGGGACGAGTTTACGTTGAAATACCGAGTTTTTGTGTCCTACCCATCTCCCACTATCAAATATAACCCATTACACATTCGCATACCTCACAATACGTCAAATTAAAACCTGCAAAAACCTTTTGTTCATCAGGCGAAGTTTCCGTCACTGTTCGTAGGGTTTGGGCGAAGTTATAAGTTTAAGCGAAGTTATCAACCAAGCGAAGTTGTCATCAAACGAAGTTGTCATCAAGCGAAGTTAAGTAACAAGCGAAGTTAAGAGTTTCAGCGAAGTTAAGCTTAAGCGAAGTTAAGCATAACTTCGTCTACTGATCACTGTTCTAATTAAAAAAAAAAAATTTGTTTGTTTTCATGTCGTGTTTCTTTCAGCGATGACTTCGATAAACATTACGGAACTGGTGAAAATGGAAGTTGAGGCCGGTTCAGCAACTAAGGCTCCGAAAATGCTTAAGGGTACCGATTTCGTTGCTTGGAAAGATCGGTTTGAACAGTATGTTAAATATCAAGATGCTAAGATGTGGGTGTGCATACAAGATGGATGCATTCCACCAACGGCCTTGTTTGAGGGTCGTGAACAGATTAAGAAGTACAATAAGATGGAAGAGGAAGAAAAGAAGATGTATGAGGCAGAAAGTAAAGCTCATGCTGCAATAACAATGGCTCTTCCACAAGAGATTCTTCATACATTCAAGAAGTACAAAACTGCTAGAGAGCTATGGGAAGCACTTGAAAATCGATATGAGGGTAATGTGGGAATACGTGCTTCCAAAACAAAGCTACTAAAAACCCAATTCTCTGTGTTCAAGTATCTGAAAAATGAATCACTTGACGATATCATCACCAGATATTATCACTTGATGACCGAACTCAGCAATTACTCCATTGTATACAAAGAAGAGGAGATAGTAGAGAAACTTCTTGATGCTCTTCCACCGAAATGGGAAATGTATACGGTTTTAATGAGAGAGGATAAAGAATTTGCTAATATTGATCTTGAAACAGCAGTCAATAAATTACGAAATTTTGAGCTCAACATGGTTCGAAAGGAGACACCGACTGATAAGGTTCAGGATCCGGGAATGTATGGTGCGAAGGTCTCTCCAAGTGCAAGTTCAAAATCAGAATCGTCTGCCTACTACATAAAGGGAGAATCAAACTCCAACTCAACTCGAGATGGTCATGTGATTCTCAATATGGATGGCGACGTATGCTTCGTAGCTGGAGGTAGTAATTCTTCATAACCTCAATCAACAACTGGTAATGTACCCTCAAATGTTCCGACCTACAATTACTCACAGATGCCCATGAGTGTTAATTCAGCTGAACAGCAGTTTGCTCTCTATGCATCTTTCATTGCATCTTATGAGAATTACATCAAAGGTAAAATAGTCGATCCCGCAACTTTGGATGAAGACTATGATCAAATTGATGCTGATGATCTAGAAGAGATGGACCTGCAGTGGCAGATGGCTATGATAGTAAGACGGGTTAAACGATTCATGAAGAAAACAGGTAGAAAGTTCGTTGGCGAAAGACCAGGTTTTGATAAGTCAAAGGTTCGATGTTATAACTGTTAACAGAATGGTCACTTTGCTAAGGAATGTACAAATGAAAGAGTCGAACGTAGTCAGAACAGGCCGGCACAACAGAATGGGGGAGGTAGTGAGAATAGGGCTATGGTATCTAGACACAATGGTGGGTACAACTGGAATCTACAGGTTGAGGAAGTCTTCGAACACGCAAATTTGGTGAACATCGAAACTGTAGGAAGTGAGAAAGAGACGAGAGAAAATCAAGCTTATATGGTAGAAGTGAACGATCAGCTCTCTGAGGTAAGTTCTGAACTTCATTGTATGCAATGTGAAAATCTGTCTGAACAATTGAAAACAGTAACTGATCAGTTTGTTAGTTTTGACGCTCAATTTAAAACGTTAAAAGAAGATCATCATTACACTAAAACTAGAGAAAACAGTTACTCGGTAAAATAAAAGCTAGTGAAAAAGATATCAGAAGTCTTAAAGCCAGTCTAGCTGATAAAATACAAGTAATTGATCTTAGTTATGAAGTGTTAGAAGAAAAAACCAAACTAATTGCTGAAAGGGATAAACAGATAGCTGATTACCAGGTAAAAGTGGTGGAATTAAACAGAAAAATTAAACAGTTTAGAAATTCCTCAGCAATGCTTGATCACATCGTAAGTGTTCAACGTTCCCCAGTTAACAAAGGGGGAATTGGATTTTCTGAAGTTCCACCACCATATAACCATAACTATACGTATGATCCTAGTAATCAGATTTCAGTTGATGTTGAGATTAGTCAGATAGTTCCTGTCAAAGTTTCGATTAAAGAACCTGAAGTTAGTAAAAGCGAAACATGTAAGCCTGTTTCGAATGTTAAGATTTCTGTTCCTAGTTCTGTCTCATCAAATTCGGACAAGACATCCGAATCTAGTGAGATAAAAGAAGAGGTAGTGTTACTAAAACGTGGGGAGGAATATAAGCCAACTGAAAAGAACTCTCTCCTAAACCCGTTTGTCCCACCATATGTTAGACAAACGAATAGTAATGCAACCTCAACATCTGAAACAACTGTTGAGACGAAAGTTGAACACAGGAGTTGTTTCAGATGCAATCAAATAGGACACCTGATTGCAGATTGTCCTCTAAATCAGAGATTCAGAGGTATGAGGCCTCCGAAAACTGAGAATAAAACGAATAGTAATTACTATAATGGTAAGAATGCTTACTCACCAAAGTTCAGATATTGGACTAATCCAAGATTTCAAAGAAATCGATCTCAGTTTTTCCCAGTTAACAACCAAACCAACAATTATAAATAAGTTAATCCACTAAGGTTTGGATGGCCTCATAGTCAATTCTCAAGAAGGTATCCTTTCAGAACTTACAGAAATCACTCTCAAACTGCCTTTGGGCAATCAAAGTACAGGATACCGTTTAACAGATTTAATCGACCCAGGACCGGTAGGTCTTGGGTCCCCAGATTTTAATCTTTTCGTTAACTGTGCAGGAACAGTTGAACAGGACTGTAAACAATCGTTGTGTTGTGGATAGTGGCTGTTCCCGGCACATGACTGGTAACAAGAATTTGTTACACGAATGAAAACCTGTTCAAGGAGGTAGGGTAAGTTTTGCTGGAGAGAGCGGAGGTAGAATTACTGGTATTGGAACTGTGACAAATGGTAAAATGAAGTTAGAGAAGGTGAATTTTGTTGAGGAGTTGAAGCATAATTTGTTGAGTGTGTCTCAGATTTGTGACAAAGAGTACACAATGCACTTTACTAAAAATGAAGCAATTGTTCTATATCCTGGTTTCAAGATACCAGAGGCATGGGTGGTGATGAAAGCTCCAAGAGAAAAGAACACATATGTAATGGATATGAGGTCAACTTAGATGGCAACAGAAGAGTCATGTATTCTGACAAAGGCAACTGAATCTGAGTCCGAGTTATGGCATCGAAGAATGGGACACATACATCTTCGAAAAATGAACTACATTGTCAAGAATGGGCTTGTACTTGGTCTTCCCTTGAAAAATTTTAACTTTGAAGACCAATGCTTATCGTGCAAGAAGGGAAAGCAACACAAGAAACCTCATCTCTCCAAGAAGGTTAATTCAATAGTCAGTACCCTAGACTTACTTCACATGGATCTCTTCGGTCCCGTGAGCGTAAAAAGTCTAGGTGGAACATCATATTGCTTGGTAATAACTGATGATTACTCTCGATACTCTTGGGTATACTTTCTGAAGGCAAAAGATGAGACGGTTCAGTTAGCAATTAACCTGATTACCAAGGTTGAGAATATTGTGGGAAGAAAGGTTAAGTACATCAGGAGTGATAATGGGACAGAGTTCAAGAACTACCAGATGGAGATGTTCTGCTTACAGAAAGGGATAGACCACCAGTAAAGCGCCCCGTATACTCCGCAACAAAATGGAGTGGCTGAGAGGAAGAACAGGACGCTAATTGAAGGAGCCAGAACTATGCTGGCAGATGCTAAACTTCCCGTGGTGTTCTGGGCTGAAGCTGTTGCCACAGCCTGCTATATCCTTAATCGTGTTTTAACTGTTAAAAGATTGAATAAAAGTTGTTATGAACTTATGCATGGTCGAAAGCCAAACTTGAATGATCTCGAACCATTCGGGTCCCCATGCACGATATTAAAGACAAATTCTAAATTTGGTGAGAAAGCCGACGAAGGTATTTTAGTCGGATATGTTGTTGGGACACCCAACAGAAAAGTCTTTAATTTATCGAACTGGAAGGTTGAAGTGGTATGTAACACCGACATCACGAGTTACAAACCACCAATGCCCAGTACGGGACCCGCTGAAGCTTTTGACTATGACAAACTGTTCAAATCCTTTAATATGCCTTACTTGGATTTTGCAGAAGTTGATGAGAAAATTGCTTCACAGATTCTGTATGATGAGGAAGAAAATGTTGTGCAACGTCCGCGATACGATGAGTGTCATCCTTCCTCGTCAAGAACCGCTGATATTCCTGCTGCCTCTACTGAGGAAGAATTCTACAATCCTTTTCACTCTCAACACCAATCACCCATTGATGAACTCTCTTCGAACTTGGAAAACAATCTGGAAGTCAGTACGGTTCCGACTACTGGAGTTCACAAAAATCATCCTTTGGAGAACGTGATAGGTGATCTGTCTGATGGTGTACAAACAAGACGAAGCTTGAATAAGCACACCTGTGTTTACGCAAGCATTAAGGAAACGGTTATCATTAATGAATGCTTGTACACCTGCTTCATCAGCCAGATTGAACCAAAGAACTATCAAATGGCTCTCAAGGATAGCTCGTGGGTCGAAGCCATGCAAGAAGTGTTAGCTCAGTTCGAGAAGATGGAAGTATGGAAATTAGTTGCAAAACCAAAAGATGTACATGCTATTGGAACAAAGTGGGTCTTTAAGTGTAAGAGAGATGAGAATGGGATAATCATAAGGAACAAGGCGAGGCTGGTAGTAAAAGGGTTTAATCAGCAAGAAGGAATTGACTACAATGAAGTGTTTGCTCCTGTGGCAAGGTTGGAGGCAATCCGACTATTTTTGGCATTTGCTGCACACAATCAGATGAAGGTGTTCCAGTTAGATGTAAAAAGTGCCTTTCTGAATGGTAAAGTCGATGAGGTAGTATACGTTGAGCAGCCTCCGGGTTTTCCTGACCCTGACTTTCCTGATCATGTGTACAAGCTGAGTAAAGTGCTATATGGACTACATCAGGCCCCTCATGCCTGGTACGCAACCTTATCAGATTACTTACTTGAGAATGGGTTCGAAAGAGGAAAGATCGACAGCACGCTGTTTGTCAAGAGAAAAGGGCGAGATTTTCTACTAGTTCAAGTCTACGTGGACGACATCATATTTGCTGCATCAAAAGTCGTCATGTGTCAGGAGTTTGAAGAAGTCATGAAAAAGAGGGTTGAAATGAGTGCAATGGGTGAATTAACTTTCTTTTTAGGATTGCAGGTTGATCAGAAGAAAGATGGGATGTTCATCCATCAAACTAAATATGTCCAAGACGTTCTCAAACGCTTCAAGATGGAGGACAACACTCCATTTGATACTCCGGTTTGCGTCAACCATAAACTGGGTACTGATTCGGACAGTGATGAAGACGTGGACCCCACCCAATATCGAGCAATCATAGGTTCTTTAATGTATTTAATTGCATCTAGACCTGATATTATGTTTGCAGTTTGTCTCTGTGCTCGATTTTAGGCAAGCCCAAAGGAATCTCACATGAAGGGAGTGAAGAAAATACTGCGGTATTTCAAAGGCAAGCCTAAGCTGGGATTGTGGTACACGAAAGGGGGAGACTTGGATTTGGTCGCTTACACAGATTCTGACTATGGAGGTTGCAATCAGAACAGGAAGTCGACAACCGGTGGATGTCAGTTTCTGGGAGGAAGATTGGTTTCGTGGCAGTGCAAGAAGCAGACCTCTGTAGCCATTTCCACCTGCGAAGTAGAGTACATGGCAGCATCGAACTGCAGCTCCCAGGTTCTTTGGATGCAACAGCAATTGCGCGATTACGGTCTGAATTTCACTCAAACTCCTATTTGCATTGATAATACTGCTGCAATCTCAGTAACTAACAATCCCGTCAAACACAGCAAAACCAAACACATTGAAATTCGTCATCATTTTATACAGGATTGTGCTGAGAAGAAATTAATTGTGTTAGAAAAGGTTGATTCGTTAGATAATTTCGCCGATCTTTTAACTAAAGCGTTTGACCGAACTCGTTTTCAAAATCTTGTTGAGTTTAATGGGATGATCAATCCCGAGTAACCGTATTTCTCGTTTCTATTATTAAAAATAAAAAAATAAAAAAAAAATAATAAAAAAATAAAAACCATCACTATCGCTTAGAATTATGTCGGTTGCTTCAGTTTGAAGGACACATCTTCGGATATGTTTGGTCCTTACTTCTACTAGTAGATTATGAGGATAGCCATTACCCAGATGACTGAAAGTGACCGGGGCGGTTTATGGTGTGTTTTTATTCTTTCGCTGAAAAGTAGTCTTTCATACTTAGTTAAAAGGACGCATATTCGTATGTGGTCGGTCCAGCTGATCAATTGGATCTTCAGGATAACCGTTTACCTGATGGCTTTGACTTGATCGGGGCGATAGAACTAAAATTTTTTTAGGGAGATGATATAATTTTCAAGTCTATAACTTCGTAAGAAGTTTCATTACTATGTTTAAAAGAAAATTGATCCAACCTTGGAAAGTGATAGACAAACTAATTCTGTGTGCTTAACTAGTGACGTTATTAGGCCTAAAAGACTCTAAAACAGTCATTGTATTTTATGGTAGCTTATTATGGTGCGTAAAAGTAGAAGTGATACTAAATAAATCTTCTCGATTTAAAGGGAAGACCCATTCAGAGTTGTGTATGTCTCCGTATACGTCTTTCCGAATGATAGGCAGAAAAGCGATTACCCAGTCATACACGAGCCCGTGAGTGTTCTGATTTCCGAGAAGATAGTATGTCAAGTACCTGCAGTGATCCAGATTCGGGACTTGCAGTAGTCTACTGTTTGAAGCTATGTAAATCTTTATTATTTAAAAAAAAATGATGCTAAGCCTTCTGAAGCCTATTATGTTATACTTATCAATCAAGAGGCAAAAAAGAGAACGGGAAGAAGACTCTAAATATCAAGATGTACTTACTGTTTAATCAGACACTACGGGTCGAGGTCAACTCGGGGTGACTCGGGGAAAGTCAAATAAGCTTTGAGAATAGATGGGAGGCATCACAATCTCTGATGTTTGTCCGTTTAAATTTTGAGCTTAATTGAACCTAATCCGTATCACAGAAGCGATGAAAACCATAAAAGTTGTTTACCTGCTTACAACCTGTTTCTTTATGTCATAATACCGCTGAACATGGATCTATGTGACAGCCATCTAATTAGTATGATTCCTGTTCGGATCTTTTCTAAAACATTCTGGTCCCCGTCAAGACTGAAATTTGATCCCGTGTACTTTATTTCTAAAATTTACTTTACATTTGTCGTTTTATGGTTTAATACTTGGTTACTTGGTCTTTGATCGTAACATTTAAATCTTTGAAGGAAGTTTTAAAAGATAATTGCATAACGTTCAAATTTATGAGGGCCTATTTTGTAAATTTAATAAAAGGTTGTGGTGAGTTGCCAAGAACTGAACAAACTCTTGGGACTTCCACATCTCAGGGGGAGTCAACTAGTGCAACAGGTGGATCAGGGGGTGATGATGTGGTGGTAGTGGATGATGAGGAGATGTTGGATGATGATACTGTGGGTGACGACGATGTGTTACCGGTTGAAGAGATTGAGAAGATAGGAGCCGAGATTGTGATTGACAGTGAGATTGAAGAGGGAGAGATTGTGGAGGAAAATGTTGAGCATGAAATTCCAGAAGTTGATAAGTCAAATGTGAGTCAAGATATGGGAAGCGATGAGACTGAATGGGAAGAGCAGCCGAGATGGAAAGAAGGCTACGCTCAATGGTTCGTAAAGACAAAGAAGCCAGCGGTTCCAACTATGTTTATAAAGAGTTATAATATCAAAGGGTATGCTGAATCAAAGAAGGGGATAATATACTGGTTGTATGATGACCAGTTGAGGCTGTTTGTGATTAAACGTTTTGACAGAGTTCAGTACTTCAAAAGGTTGTTGAGATCATTGAATACCTTGCCGGAGTGTGAGGTGAAGGATTTGGCCAAGTTGGGGTTGATAAACAGGAGTGATGATAATATAGCTAGGATTATTGGAAAGATCGTGTGGAAAGAAAGTATAAAAGAGAAAAAGTTCGAGTTGTTAAAGCCGCAGAAAGGGAAGCTTGTTGAAGATAAAGACAGAGGAATGAGAGTTGATGGCAAACCTTGGATGGTAATGAAGTATAAGCCTATCCGGTGTTTAAAAGAAGTGCCGATGAAACAAATGCCCAAGGATGTCCTAAAGGATCTGAAATGGTGGTATGTCGACAGTCAAACAGCTGAAGCGGTTATGGAGGATGAAGATGAACAAGAGGTGCTGAGAGTGTATGATACTATGCACTTGGTGAATTTGTCTCAAGGTGACTTGCAGGTGCTGAACGAGAAAAAGATATTCTATATTCCTACATGGAAAGAAGAAGCCAAGAAATACCAGAGAGTTGTCTCTGTCTGTGTAAGACAGGGAGTTCATGCTTGAAGACGGGAGATACAAGATTTTGGGATTACCAGACACGTGATTAAAGATAGAGATATGAAGCTACTGCCAAGGGGGAGTCTGTTGGTACATGATGTTAGTAGTTCAGTATCTAGTGTTATGTTTGTGTCTGTAATCGTGTTAGATTGTTTTGGTTTAGATAGGTTGTCTCACAAGTTCGCCTGATATAAGCGAACTTGTGGACAAGCGAAGTTATTGACAACTTCGCCTAGTCTGTTAGGCGAAGTTGTCGTAACATATATATACGTATGTTACGGGTTGTATGAGATAGTTAATTTGGAGAACGTGTAATTGTGATTGAAAATCACGTGTTGAAGGGTTGCAATACAACGTGTCTTTTGAGTATTGTAACGTGTATTTGTGCTTGGTTTTAACGTATATCGCATCTAACGCTCGTATCGTCTTACGTAGGGATTCCGCACCTACGTAGAACGAGATACTTCCGTGTAGATCCGGCTGGGAACCTACAAATATTTTTTTCAAATTCAAACATTAAATTTGAACATTGGACTTACATGCCTTACATTCGAGATGTTTACGACTTATACTGATGCCTCACCTTTGTAGTTCTAACTTTAACCTCTTAAGTTTGTAAATTTTTCATCAACTTATGGTTGATTTATTAAAACTTTTAAATCTTTAAAGAACTATCATAATTAAAATATTGCCTTTTTGGCTGACCAAACACCAACGGGCTTGTGTATGATCACAACCTTTCATTCCTTTACTTACTCAAGGCTTAGTTAAATTTTCAAGACCCTAAGATGTGTCACACATAGAAAAAGTTCAATTAGGTTCCAATAAGTCAATGGTCAGACCGACTTTTCATTCTCTTGGACTGAGCCTACCGACACATAGATTACAGAGTTAGTGTATTTCTGCAACAGTACCTTACGTGTGTTGATCTTACTATTCACACGAAGATTGATATCACTTCCCAATGAAACGATTTTTTTTAAATTAAAACACACGCATGATATTTTTTTATTTTTTAATAATAAAAACACGGACACTATTTTGTATTTTTTTCTTTTTCTAACAATAAAAACGCATGCACACTATTTTTTATTTTCCCCCAACCCCTCCCTAAATTTGTGCATAAAAGACTTGTATGTACAAATTTAAACTCAAAAATCAATCATTGAAACCAAGAATTTAAAGAACCCTACAAGCACATTAAACCGAGATGTACTAACAGGTTAAGTAGATAAGTTCACCACATTATTATCATTGTGGACTTGTTCCAAATGAATCAAATTCCGTTCGTAGCAATTTTTAATGAAATGTGTTTTAATGTCTCTGTGCTTGGTTTTAGAATGTTGAATCAGATTTTTAAGAATGACAATTTCCGCATCATTATCACAAAAGATAGGAGTGTCAAGAAAATTCAAACAGTAATCCTGCATTTGACGTTGCAGCAAATCACCTGTGAGCAGCAAGCAGATGCTGCCACATATTCAGCCTCCATAGTGGATGTCGACATCGTTTGTTGTTTCTTGCACTGCCATGAGATGTCCCTGTCTCCCAAAAACTGACATCCAACATACGTAGATTTCATGTCAATATCGCAACCTCCATAATTGCTGTTAGAAAATCATATAAGTCAAAATCTGAATTTTAAGGATACTAAAGGCCTAACTTTGGTGTCCTTTTCAAATATCTAAAAATTCTTTTAACAATAGTTAAATGAGATAGGTTAAGATTAGCCTGATATCGTGCACATTGACAAACTGCAAACATGGTGTTGTAACGAATAGCCGTCAGATACATCAGTGACCCGATCATTGATCTATATCAGGTTTGCTCCACAGATGGCCCATCTGAATCTGATGTGAGTAAAGGTCTTTCTGCCCTGGGATTTGCTGCTGCTTTCGAATCTTGCATCTCAAACTTGCCAACATATCTTCAACATGTTTTTCCCTTAAGATCAAAATTCTATCTGAGCTTTGTCTAACCTGAAGACCCAAGAAAGTCGTCATTTCTCCCAAAGAACTCATCTCATATCTCTTTGGCATGACTGATTCAAATTCAACACACAACTGTTGATTTGTAGACCCAAAGATGATATTGTCCACATAGATTTGAACTAGAACAATATCATTGTCGTTTCTTTTGATGAAGAGGGTCTGATCAATGGTTTCACACGTGTACCCATGTTCCAGGTAAATGATCAGTCAAGGTGGCATACCAGGCTCGAGGAGCCTGATGTGTAGGTTCCCAGCCGGATCTACACAGGAATATCTCATAACACGAGGGTGCGGAATCCCCACGTAATATGATACGAGTGTAAGACAAATAATACGTTGAATATGTATACAAACACACGAGATTATACTGTAAAACTTGATGTATTGCAAGAGTCAACACGTGACACAAGATCACAAAAACACGTTGTTCAGAAAAACCCTTAAACACAAAATACCCGAAGTTGAGGTATTTATAAACCTTGACAACTTCGCCTAACATGCTAGGCGAAGTTGTCATAACTTCGCTATGTCCCCAAGTTCGCCTAAATCCTAAGCGAGCATAAACTAAACAGTATTCAACACAAAACAAACAAACTAAACGATTACAGACACAGACAAAACACAAGATACTGAACTACTGACATCATGCACCAACAGACTCCCCCTTGGCAGTAGCTTCATATCTCTATCTTCTTTCTCGTGTCTTGTAATCCCAAAAATCTCGTACCCCTCGTCTTCAAGCATGGACGCCCTGCCTTACACAGACAGAGACCACTCTCTGGTACTTCTTGGCTTCATCCTTCCACGCAGGAATGTAGAATATCTTCTTACGTTCAGTACCTGAAAATCAGCTTGAGACAAATTAACCAAGTGCATGGGATCATACACTCTCAGAATCTCCTGTTCTTCCTCATCTTCCGTGACAGCTTCAGCGGTCTGGCAGTCAACTTACCACCACTTGAGATTCTTTAACACATCCTTGGGCATCATCTTCATCGGCACCTCTTTTAAACACCGAATCGGCTTATACTTCATCACCATCTAAGGCTTGCCGTCAGACCTCATTCCTCTTTCCTTGTCTTCAACTAACTTCCTTCTCTGTGGCTTTAGCAACTCAAACTTCTTCTCTTTCACACTTTCTTTCAACATGATCCTTCCAACCCTTCTTGCAAAATTGTCATCACTTCGATTAATTAACCTTAAATGAGACAAATCTTTCACCTCACACTCAGGCAAAGTGTTAAACGATCTCAAAGCCTTCTTAAAATACTGAATCCCATCATAACGCTTAAATCACAAACAACTTTAACTGCTCGTCATACAGCCAGCAAATGATACCCTTCTTTGACTCAGCGTACCCTTTGATGTTGTAACTCTTCTTAAACATTGTTGGAACCGCGGGCTTCTTTGTCTTGAAGAACCACTGAGCACAGCCTTCTTTCCATCTCGGCTGTTCTTCCCATTCATACTCATCTGACACATTTGCATCTTGGTTCAAGTTCACCTTGTCAACATTTGGAATATCATGCTCTACACCATCATCAACAATCTCCCCTTCTTTTAATTCACTATCAATCTCTATCTGTTCCCCAATCTTTTCAATCTCATCAATTTTTAGCACATCATCGACTAACTCATCATCGTTTCCCAACACTTCCTCATCATCCACAACTACCACATTCTCACCACCTGTACCACCTGATGTATCCGCAGACTCCCCCTGAGACGTGGAAGTCCCAAGAGTTTGTTCAGTTCTTGGAAACTCACCACCTACACCTTTCGATGCATTGGGATCATCGTCTCTGTCTTGCCTCTTCTTGGTTGTTAATTCATCACCCTTGTAGCTCGTTACAACACGGACATGACGAACCTTACAACACGGACAAAAACACATTTTAGGAAGTTAGATTCAGAGAATTAAGTTCGTCGAGGGTTTGTGAAGTTGAAGGTTTTGACTAAAATTGACCACCGTTTTCCCTTATATACCACGAAAACCCAGCAGCGAAGATAAGGTTAACTTCGCCCTACAGTTTATAACTTCGCCCTAGGTCAACCACTTGGTCAACTTCGCTTATTTGCTAAGTTCGCACATAATTTAACTCAGAAACAACTTTGTACAACTTTGACCAATGGTCAACTTCGCATTTATCTTCACTCACACATATTAAAATTTAACGATCAAAGAACCAAGTAACCCAAAGTTTAAAAGTTTAAACCGTAATACGAAATACAAAACGAAAATTTGAATAATAGAATAGACGGGATCAAATTTCAGTCTTGACGAGAGCCTGCATGTTTTAGAAAAGATCCGAACAGGAATCATACTAATCAAGTGGCTGTCACTCAGATCCATGTTCAGCGGTATTATGACATAAAGAAGCAGGTTGTAGGCATGTATAAAACTTAGTATGGTTTTCATCACTGTGATACGGATTAGGTTCAATTAAGCTCAAAATTTAGATGGACATCACATGAGAGATTGTGGTGCCTCCTATCTATTCTCAAAGCGTATTTGGCTTTCCCCAAGTCACCCCGAGTTGACTTCGACCCGTAGTGTCTGATTAAACAATGAGCACACGTCTATCTTCAGAGTCTTCTTCCCGCTCTTTCTTATACTTAAAAAATTCTTTCTAGCCTCTTTCTAGATATTTGTAATAACATAAGCTTCAGAAGGCTTAATAATAATAACGAGAGTTTTTTTTTTTACTAATAAAGACATTAATACAACTTCAAATTGAAGACAACTGCAAGTCCCGAATCTGGATCACTGCAGGTACTTAACACTATCTTCGCGGGAATCAGAACACTCACGGGCTCGTGTATGACTGGGTAATCACTTTTCTGCCTATCATTCGGAAAGATGTATATGGAGACATGCACAATTCAGAATGATTCTCCACATTAAATCGAGAAGATTTAGTTTGTATCACTTCTACTTTTACGCACCATAGAAAGCTACCATAACATACAATGACTGTTCTAGAGTCTTTTAGGCCTAATAACTTCACCAGTTAAGCACACAAAATCAGTTCATCTATCACTTTCCAAGGTTGGATCAATTTTCATTTTAAACACCGTATTGAAACTTCTTACGAAGTTATAGACTTGAAAAATTATATCATCTCCCTTAAATTTTTTTTAATTCAATCGCCCCGATCAAGTCAAAGTCTTCAGATAAATGGCCATCCTGAAGATCCAATGGATCAGCCGGACCGACCACATACGAGTATGTGTCCTTCTAACTAAGTATGAACGACTAATTTTAAGCGAAAGAATAAAAACCCATCATAAACCGCCCAGTCACTTTCAGTCATCTGGTTAATGGTTATCCTTATAATCTACAAGTAGAAGTAAGGACCAACCATATCCTTAGATATGTCCTTCAAACCTGAGCAATCGACATAATTTTAAGCGATAGTGATTTTTTTTTTTTTTTTTAAGATAAAACTGAAAACAAGGTTACTCGGGATTGATCATCCCATTAAGTTCAAAAAGATTTTGAAAACGGGATCGGTCAAACGCTTTATTAAAAAGATCGGCAAAATTATCCAGTGAATTAACCTTTTTAAGCACATTTAATTTCTTCTCAGCACAATCCCATATAAAATGATGACGAATGTTAATATGTTTAGTTTTACTGTGTTTAACGGGATTGTTAGTTACTGAGATTGCAGCAGTGTTATCAATGCAAATAGGAGTTTGAGTGAAATTCATAACATAATCGCGCAATTGCTGTTGTATCCATAAAACCTGGGAGCAGCAGTTTGATGCTGCCATGTACTCTGCTTCGCAGGTGGAAATGGCTACTGAGGTCTGCTTCTTGCACTGCCATGACACCAATCTTCCTCCGAGAAACTGACATCCACCGGTTGTTGACTTCCTGTTCTGATTGCAACCTCAATAGTCAGAATCGGTGTAAGCTACCAAATCCAGTTGTCCCACTTTCGTGTACCATAGTCCCAACTTAGGCTTTCCTTGAGATACCGCAAGATTCTCTTCACTCCCTTCATGTGGGATTCCTTCGGGTTTGCCTGAAAATAAGCACAAAGACAAACTGCAAACATAATGTCAGGTCTAGATGAAGTTAGATACATTAAAGAACCTATGATTGCCCGATATTGAGTTGGATCCACATCTTCATCACTGTCGGAATCAGCACCCAGTTTGTGGTTGACGCAGATTGGAGTGTCAAATGGTGCACTATCATCCATCTTGAAGCGTTTTAGCACATCATGGACATATTTCGTTTGATGAATAAACATACCATCTTTCTTTTGATCAACTTGCAATCCCAAAAAGAAAGTTAATTCGCCCATGGCGCTCATCTCAAACCTCTTTTTCAATTCCTGACACATAGTTACTCTTGAGGCAGCAAAAATGATGTCATCGACATAGACCTGAATGAGAAGAAAATCTCCCCCTTTTCTCTTGACAAACAGCGTAGTATCAATCTTTCCTCTCTCGAACCCATTCTCTAGTAAGTAGTCTGACAATGTGGCGTACCAGGCACGAGGAGCCTGATGTAACCCATATAATGCTTTGCTCAGTTTGTACACATGATCAGGAAAATCTGGGTCAGGGAAACCCAGGGGTTGTTCAACATATACCACCTACGTTTCTGGTATCTTGAAACTAGGATAAAGTACAAGTGCCTCATCTTTAGTAAAATGAACAGTGTATTCTTTGTCACAAATCTGAGATACACTCAACAAGTTATGCTTTAATTCTTCCACAAAATTCACCTTTTCCAACTTTATTCTTCCATTCGTCACAGTCCCAATACCACTAATTCTTCCTCCACTTTCTCTTGCGAAACTAACCCATCCTCCTTGAACAGATTTCCAGTCACGTAACAATTTCTTGTTACCAGTCATGTGCCGAGAACAACCACTGTCAACAACCCACATATTGTTTACAGCCCTGTTTGACTGTTCCTGCAAAATTAAAGAAATAGATTAAAATCTGGGGACCCAAGACCTTCTGGTCTTGGGTTGATTAAATCTGTTATCCGGCATCCAGTATCTTGGTTGCCCAAAGTTAGTTTGAGGAGAGTTTCTATAAGTTCTGTAAGGAAAACTTCTAGATGACTGGCTATGAGGCCATCCAAACCTTCGTGAGTTAATTGAATTATAATTATTGGTTTGGTAATTTACGGGAAAAAAACGAGACTGATTTCTTTGAAATCTTGGAGTAGACCAATGATTGAAATTTTGTGTGTTAGTGTTCTTACCAGCGTCATAATTAGTACTCGTTTTATACTCAGTTTTAGTAGGCCTCATATTTCAAGGATTTCTTTGTTTCAGAGGACAATCAGCGACAAGATGTCCTATCCTGTTGCATCTAAAGCAACTTCTGTTCGAACTATTTTGGTTGTTTTGAACTTTCGTCTCAAAAGTTGTTATAGATGTCGAGGTTGCGTTACTATCCGTTTGTCTCACATATGGTGGGACGAACGGATTTAGGGAAGATTTCTTTTCATCAAACTTATAGTCCTCCCCTCGTTTTAGTAACACAACCTCTTCTTTTATCTCACCCGATTCGGATAACTTGTCCGAATTTGACGAGACAGAGATAGAGACAGAACTTGTGACATTAGAACTTGACTTACTCGTTTCACTCTTATTAACTTCAGTTTCTTTAGCATAATTTTTTATAGGAACTGTCTGACTAATCTCAACATTCGCAGATTGCTGATTACTAGGATCATAAGTATAGTTATTGTTGTATGGTGGTGGAACTTCAGAAAATACAATTCCCCCTTTGTTAATCGGGGAACGTTGAACACTTATGATGTGATCTAACATTGCCGAAGAATTTCTAAATTGTTCAATTTTTTTGTTCAGTTCCACCACTTTTACCTGGTAATCAACTATCTGTTTATCTTTTTCAGCAATTTGCTTGGTCTTTTCTTCTAACACTTCATATCTAAGATCAATTACTTGTATTTTTTCAGCTAGAGTGGCTTTAAGACTTCTGATATCCTTTTCACTCGCTTTTATATTTACCGAGTAACTATTTTCTTTAGTTTTAGAATAGTGATGTTCTTCTTTCAAAGTTTTAAATTGAGTACCCAAACTAACAAACTGATCAGTTAATGTTTTCAATTGTTCAGACAGGTTTTCACATTGTTCACAATGAAGTTCAGAACTTACCTCAGAGAGCTGATCGTTCACTTCTGCCATGTATGCTTGATCTTCCCCCGTCTCTTTCTCACTTCCTCCAGTTTCGATGTTTACCAAATTTGCCTGTTCGAACACCTCCTCAACTTGTATATTCCAGTTGTATCCACCGTTCTGTTGAGATACCATAGCTCTATTTTCACTACCACTCCCATTCTGTTGAGTAGGCCTGTTATGACTTCGTTCAACTCTATCATTAGTACATTCCTTAGCAAAGTGACCGTTTTGTTGACAGTTATAACATCGAACATTTGATTTATCAAATCCTGGTCTTTCTCCCACGAACTTTCTACCCGTTTTCTTCATGAATCTCTTTACCCTTCTTACTATCATAGCCATCTGCCACTGCAGATCCATCTCTTCCAAATCATCACTATCGATCTGATCATAGTCTTTGTTGGTGCATTTTGTGACCGTCGCTATGCAATTCTGATCAGCGGATATGATGTACGAAGTTAGGACAAGGCGAAGTTAACTTCGCCATAGGCGAAGTTGTCCTAACTTCGTACATCATATCCGCTGATCAGAATTGCATAGCGACGGTCACAAAATGCACCAACAGACTCCCCTTTGACCGTTGCTCTCAATTCTAACAAACACAAAAGATCATCTGTTACAAAACATGCACCAACAGTCTTCATCCAAGGTTGCAGGGTCGACTATTTTCCATTTGATGTAATTCTCATAGGATGCAATGAAGGAAGCATAGAGAGCAAACTGCTATTCAGCTGATTTAACACTTATGGGCATCTGTGAGTAGTTATTTCTTGGAGCATTGGATGAGAAATTACCTGTTGTAGTTTGAGGTTTTGAGGAATTACTACCTCCTGCTACGAAACATACGTCACCATCCATATAGAGAATCACATGACCATCTGGAGTGGATTTTGATTCCCCCTTTGAGTAGTAGGCAGTGGATTCTGATTTTGAACTTGAGCTTGGAGTGACTTTCGCACCATACATTCCCGGATCCTGAACCTCATCAATTGGTGTCTCCTTTCGAACCATGTTAAGTTCAAAATTTCGTAACTTATTTACCACCGTTTCCATATCAATCTTGTCAAATTCCTTTTCTTCTCTCATCAGAAAAGTGTACATCTCCCATTTTGGTGGGAGAGCATCAAGAAGTTTCTCCACTATCTCTTCTTCCTTGTATTCAATGGAGTAGTTATTTAGCTCGGTCATCAAAAGATAATATCGTGTGATGATATCGTCAAGTGATTCGTTTTTCAGATACTTAAATACGGAGAATTGGGTTTTTAGTAGCTTTGTCTTGGAAGTACGTATCCCAACATTACCTTCATATCTATTCTCTAGTGCTTCCCATAGTTCTCTAGCAGTTTTGTATTTTTTGAAGGTATGGACAATCTCTTGTGGAAGTGCCATTGTTATAGCTGCATGCGCTTTACTCTCTGCCTCATACATTTTCTTTTCATCATCTTCCATCTTACTGTACTTCTTAATCTGTTCACGACCTTCCAACATGGACGTTGGTGGAATGTACCCGTCTTGAATGCAAACCCACATCTTTGAGTCTTGATACTTCACATACTGTTCAAACCGATCTTTCCATGCAACGAAATCAGTACCTTTCAGTAGTTTTGGAGCTTTAGTTGCAGAACCAGCTTCAACCTCCATCTTTACTAGTTCTGTGATATTTATCGAAGTCATTGTTGAAAGAAAAAAGATTCAAGAATCAAAGACAAAATTCTGTGAATAGCTATAACATCGAACCAATAATTTCGCTTACAACTTCGCTGGGCTTAACTTCGCTGTGATATAGCTTACAACTTCGCTGAACTAATAATTTCACTACTGCGAATAGTCAAGCGGAACGATCTTAACACTTGTGTGATAATCCCGAACCACACAATCACGAGCAAAATGCTCTTATACCAATTGTAGGTTCCCAGCCGGATCTACACAGGAATATCTCATAACACGAGGGTGCAGAATCCCCACGTAATACAATACGAGTGTAAGACAAATAATACGTTGAATATGTATACAAACACACGAGATTATACTGTAAAACTTGATGTATTGCAAGAGTCAACACGTGATACACAAGATCACAAAAACACGTTGTTCAGAAAAACCCTTAAACACAAAATACCCGAAGTTGAGGTATTTATAAACCTCGACAACTTCGCCTAACATGCTAGGTGAAGTTTTCATAACTTCGCTATGTCCCCAAGTTCGCCTAAATCCTAAGCGAGCATAAACTAAATAGTATTCAACACAAAACAAACAAACTAAATGATTACAGACACAGACAAAACACAAGATACTGACTACTGACATCATGCACCAACATGATGTACACCAAAAAGAGCCTTATCCAACTTGTAAACGTGATTTTGATATTTTACGTCAGTAAAAACAGGTTGGTGATCCACATAAATTTCCTCCTTGAATTCTCCATAAAAAACATTGTCTTGACATCCATCTGGTAAACAGTGAAACCTATGTAAGAGGTCTAGGCTAAGAAAATGCAAATGGCTTCAAGCCGAGCCACCGGAGCATACACCTCTGTGTAATCAAGCCCTCAACTTGACGTAGACCACGAACTACCAATCTAGCCTTGTTTCGCACAATAACCCCACTGCCGTCATGTGTACTCAGGAAGACCTATCTCGTATCCAATGATTTCTTGCCCTCGAGAAAGTTCCAGCAACTTCCACACTTGTAATCTTTCAAATTTATTCAATTCCTCATGCATTGCTTCAACCCTATTTGATTCTTGTAATGCTATAACATCATTTTTTGGTTCAATTTGAGATATGAAACAGGAGTAGAGACAATAATTGATTTCCCATTTTTGACTACGTGTGGAAACTCCTGCCTCTAGTAGACCAATAACATCCTCAATTGGATGATCATGTTGAATGTTTGGAGGAATATGATAATTTGACACTAGTGTTGTGACTGGAATATTTGAAAACATATCATGTATCCCATATGTGTATTATACTCCTTGGAGGAAGAACTGTGCGTGTGATAAGAACTTGTAAAAAATTCATCCAAAATCGGATTCAGGAAAATATAACTTCCAAATGTTTGACAAACGGGTTCGCTAACACATGTTTCTTCAGCAACAACTTTAGGTTGTACAGACTCGTCAGTAGAGATTAAAGGAGATTCTGTTTGAGGAACCGGCTCCTGAATAGGCATTGTAAAGTCAGGTGCTTCATCATAAAATCCAATTGGTCAATATTCAACTAAGTTGGCTTCTGTATTGTTGTGGCTGTCACAACCTCATCTTCGCCATCCTCGTTGAGAACTGAACCTGTAGTATCTGCAACAGAATCTGGGAAAACATTAAATGATTTAAACAGTTCATGATAGTCAAATAACCAACTTGGACCAACTCTTGTGTCGGTCTCGTTTTCCTCTAGCCAGCACACATCATATGATTCCACAATCTGTTTTGTGGCCTTGTTGTAAACTCTGTAACCTGTAAACTCCAACAAAATAGCAGTCATCGCCCTTTGAGTCAAACTTCGGTGTTGCTTCCAAATGCAAAAGAGTTCTAAGGACACCCGAAAGCGCGAAAATAAGAAACAGTTGGTTTGTGTCCATAAAGGAACACATAGGGTGGCTTCATGTGCGGTTTGTTGATGATCACTCTATTCTACATATAGCATGTCATTTTGATTGCATCGGCCCAAAAGAAAAGATGCAAATCTGAATCACACAACATCGTGCGAGCAGCTTCAATAAATGTACGATTTCTTCTTTCCGACACTCCATTTTGTTGTGGTGTTCTGGCAGCACTATATTGACGTTGTATACCTTTTTCAGCACATAAGAAATTCAAAACAACATTTTTGAACTCAACTGTTGTCACACCATATTCCCTTGTCCTTTAAGTTGATATGATTTTACATCAACACTACAAATCTCTTAATTAGCTCTGTAGTCTTGCTTTTGTTAGCTAAAAACAATACCCAAGTATAACGTGAGTAATCGTTAGTAATAACTAATCAATAAAAATTATGAGAAATATTAAGCACGCTGACAGGACCAAAAAGATCTATATGAAGTAATTGAAGTAAAGACTCAATGGTGTTGACAAGCTTAGGCTTGTGAGATTTATGGTGATGTTTCCTTGTGCACATGCCACTCATTTTTCAAAGGTTATAAAATCTTTAATTGGCAAGCCATGAACAATGTTGTTTTTTGCAAGACAATTCAAGTTTTTGGCATTTGCATGACCCAGATGACGATGCCAGAGCATGGCACTTTGTTCTGACACTTTTGAAAATAAGCAGGTAATCTATTCAATAACATTTTGGTTCATGACAATCACGTATGCAGTATATTTTCTTTGTGATCGAACAAGAACCCAGTCTTCTGGGATGACAATGCCAGGTTGCAAAATGAGACATTCTTTGTTTGTAAAATGAGATATAGTTAATAGACTGTGTTTCAACTCAAAGACATAGTTTACATTGTTGAGTTTTAACACACCATTACTTACAGTACCATTTTGAGTGATCTTTCGTTTCTCTCCTGCCATAAAGGACACATACCCACCATTAATGGTTTGAGTTTCATGCAGTTGGGTGTTATCTCATGTCATGTGCCTGGAACAACCACTATCAACATACCATGGTCTGATGATAATCCTCCATAACTATTCCTGCATAAAGTGCGGGATTAGTTAGATTTAGGTACCCAATCCATAGTAACACTAGGTAAACCTTAAGTATCTATACATGGCACCTGTTTCCATGTCATGTCCTCTCTGTTCTCAAATAGATTTCTAGAGTTAACACAAGAAGATTTAAGGAAATGGTCCGTTACATTTTTAGGCAACCATCTGTAATCAGGTTTGAGCACCATATGATCAACACAAATGGATTTTCTGACTTCGACTTTGGGAACAGATGAAGAATAAATTCTTCGTCCCTTGGCCGATTTCAGACACGGGTTTGGTTTGGGGCCCAACCAGGCCTTTTATCAGGTTTCTTTGCCATTTCTGGTTTATGATGTTTAGATCCCTGATATGTATATTTACGAATGTTCCAGTCACCATAGAGGAGTTTGCCTTGGATTTGTTAATTTGATTTTGCAACCCTTGCCTAGGCATAATCCTTTGTCTTCGTCCATAATAAGAAACATATGGATGATATGGATAATTTTAGGCTATGTGACCAGTATTTCCACAATAGTAGAAAGCTTGCTTCTTTAAGTAAAAGCCATTGCCATTAACTCCTGGTCTCATATGTTTGTATGAACCTGCTTGCTCTTTATTAACCTACTCCTTATTTGTTGCTTTATCACAAGAGCATTTACAAGTTTCACCTTTTTTGATAAATTTTGGAGCAACATATTAATTAGTTTCACAGGTTTACCAACATTTTTATCCGTCACACCAGTAGTAAATATAGTAACAGAAGGTTCAACTACACAATTTTCGCTCTTAAAAACAAAGCCCACGCAAACATCAGCTTCAACAGAACCAGAATCACAAACAATATTAATTTGTTTATTTATTGAAACAAGTAAATTATCTTCATCCTCTGACGACAACTATTCAACCAATACTTCATCTGCACGTGAAAAAGAAGCATTAGAATCACACTTATAAAAAACTACATGCTCAGTGGGTTTGAGGGAGTCCTTTCCCACAACATCATCTGCAACCTTTTTACCGTAATGAAAATGTTGTACCATTTCCTCTTCCTCTTTTAACACTGGAAGAAATGTAAAATTATTGTTGAAAGGAGGGGAAACTTTATAAAACCCAAGACTTGCACCCTTATTATCCTTAAATTTCAATTGATGTTCATTTATATTTTCAACTACCGCACTATACACATCAAAATTCTTAAAGTTAAAGTTGGTATTTTCAAATTTAGCATTTAATTTTGCAATTTCCAATTTAGATGTGTCCAGATCAGCAATTAAAGATGTTATTTTCTTTTTAGCATCAAGGTAAATGCAATCCTATTGACTTAAATCAGCTTTTAGTTTAGAGATATCTTTTCGTTGAGCTTCTATCTTTTCTTTATATTTCATCTCATGAGCCTTGTAGGTGTTATTAGCCCTTCGAAAATCATCCATTTGTTTAAAGGTGGTTTAATTATGAAGTCTATACATTTCAACTTCATAAGCACATTCAGAAGAACATAGTTTAGGTTTTACCTGGTTGGAGTTTGGAGTAGAAGTTACCATGAAGGCTAATTGGAGTTCCTTCATCAGATCTTCAGTCTGGTTTTCCTCTTCCACATTTCAACTTGAGACAAATTAGCCAATTCATCTCCCAAGTTGAGTGCCTTCATCTGATCCTCATATCCAAGTTGTTGTACAACCATATCCTTCTTAACGTTCAATCCAACTCATGCATCTTGCCCCACTGTTACCATTGCCCTTTCACCATTCGGTTGTTAGGCAAGATTTGTTCAGTCACGAGCATAGTGACCGGGATCCTGGCAGTTGTAGCACCTCAACTTGCTTTTGTTGAATCCCACCCTTTTGTTGTTGTTGATAGCCCAGTTGTTCTTACAAGTGTTCTCAGTGAAGTATTTTGCCCTGAAGACAAACATGGCCATTTGCCACGAAATATCCATCTTCGCAACTTCTTCAAGATGAATTTGATCAAATTCAGCAAACACAATCGAGGAGACAATGTTACCAGCAAGAAAGGCATTGTAGCAGTTTATAAAACCGGCAAGCAGGGCGATGTTCTCCTCAGTTTCTTTAGATATGGAGGGAATATAAGAGGCAGGCTTGGCTGAAGATGCCTTGGGTGAAAAAGAATTAGTATTGACATATGCCTTTGAGGGTGTTGGGTAAAACTGGCTTGAGGTGGATCTTGATCCGCTTGATCCATCTTGTAAGTCCTGAGAGAGGATCTTTCAATGTGATATCACGTGAACTCGTTAATAGGTGGAATCTAACAATGAATGGATTCAATATAAAGCAAATCAACACAGTAGGAACACAATAATAATGCTTCAAAACACACGTTTATAACGTCGGGTGCTTTTACCCTTTGTGAATGATTACAATAAGATCACACTTCTCTCGTCTCTCTTTCTCTCTTGAACGACCAACACCTCCCAATTAACATTACATCATATATATGTATATATATATATAGACATACACATACATGCTAACCCTAAGCCCAAACACACTAAGCCCACCGAAATCATTGATTTGGCTTACATATAGAATCCAAAACCAAGCCCAATAACCTAAGCGTAAACCATTAAGTGTGGTCCAACTACCCCCCCCCCTTGGTTTACCGCTTGATCGTCACTAGTTCTTAAGTATGTCAGCATCAGCTTCCTTTTTAGCGCCTTCCCAAAACCCTGTTTGTATTATTGGCCCAACCATACTTGCATATTCCTTAGCGGATGGCTCGTAAAGTGGTTCAAATGTGATCTGAAAGCCATTAAGGATCTTTATATCTCTTTCGCCAAACTTTAACAAATCTCTTGTATCAACAAGACGATAATGTCCTTGAACAAGCCTTATAATGACAGTAGTTGTTTCACCATCATATGTCCAAAACTTCATTCCCTCAAGAGTACCCTCGGGAAACCTCTTAATGATCGGAATTGTTGTCTCGTTAACAGTTGGAGGCCACATCACATTCATTAAAGTCTTGTTAGTGCGAGGATCACGAACTCCCTTGGATTTCTTTAAAAATGACTCGGTAGTAGTCATGTTGTGAAATCCAGGTTCCACTTGATTACTCAAATAATTCCAGAAGCTGATGGCCTTTGGATCGTTGTTCGCGTTGTGGAAAGGAGCATTTATCTGATCTGTCAAGTCAACCTTTGTCCACGAACCAAAGCTTTTCATCTTCTTATAGTATTCGATGTTACCCGAATTTTTTTGACCCACCACATTTGTTTATCCACATCATAACCCCACGAAACAACACCCAAGCGATCACCATATTTGTCAGCAAAGCTTTTGTTGAGTTCCATAACAATTTTTTCCAGATGATAAGAAGTCACTACATGTTGATTGGAGTTCTTTTTTATCAGCATCTTTCTATGTATCCTCTCAACTTGTTTGGTTGTCTTTGGAGGAGAGGCTAAGTATTGTTCTAGTGGCTCAGAGGAATCAATACTAGAAACAGGACGCATGCTGGAACCACTACCTTTATTGGAGTTCTTTCTTATCAGCATCTTTCTATGTATCCTCTCAACTTGTTTGGTTGTCTTTGGAGGAGCGGCTAAGTATTGTTCCAGTTGCTCAGAGGCATCAATACTAGGAAGCAGGGCGCATGCTGGAACCACTACCTTGATTATCACCAGTTGTCTTTCCATCATTGTCATCACCACTTTTGAATTTATCTCTAAACTTCTGAATCAGCTTTTGTTGGAGGTCTAAGTATAGTGCAGTAAGGCCGCTCATGTTTTCCTGAAGCTCCTAAATTTTTGAGTCTTTATCAGAGTTACTAGTCTCGAGCTCTTGGATCCGTACATCCTTCACCACTGAGACTTTTTCGAGCTCAGAAACTCGGCGTTGTAAGGATTGTACATCAATTGGTTCGGCTTCTAGAGCAATCCCTTTGCCTTTGTCTTGTAGGAATCTATCTTGCATAGCCAGGATCTGGGCAATCTTGTTAGTAGCACTTGAACTTTGTTATCCAATCGGGTCAGACGATCCCGATGGTTCATTGATGGGTTTATGGTGCGCTTCAAACTCAAATTCTTGTGTGATGTTATCAAAAATATGTTCTTGAGTTTGTTGAGCAGCAGTAGACTGGTCTTGATCAACTTGAGCTTCAATTGTAACAGGCTCAGAAACTGTAGGTTGGTGTAACATCAGTAACCAGCACACTCGGTCTAGGATATTTCTTTCTTCATTTCTTGGAATGAGATCGGTGGCATGTTCTTCTTCAATATCATCTTCATTCTGTCTCGCAGTGACTGATTGAGGAGGCTTCAATGCAGTCGACTGAAGCTTATCATTAAACGCTTCAAATTCTTTCATTTGTTCAACGGTAGGTACTGACTGTTGTACTTGTTGTTCAGTCTCCATATGTTCTAGTGGAGAACTATCCGGCTCATCATCATCAGAATGGTCACGTAGGCAGTTGTAAACCTTTGTGCATGGATCACATGTTCATCAGCAACAGAGGCACTAATGGAAGTAGCAACAACCTCTGTTTCAGCAAATCTTCCAAACTTAACCAATTGATGAAGTCCCTTATAGAACACTTTAGCCCCCTTTCTTGATTGTTTCATCAACCCAAACGTAATGGGACCCATGGCCTTCAGATCGAGCGTCTCACAAATTTGATCAGATCAGGATAATGTGAGTCAAAAATCATATTGTAGTAACCTCGGGTACATAAAAAACATCTCATTCTTCTTTTCCTTGAGGTTTCTTATCATTTCATCGAACACGAACTTGGAATAACTATAGTTCCAATCCATGATCAAAGCAACCACAGCCGATATCTGGGTATGGATTATCTCATAAGAACCCCTCTTTCTTCCTCAGACACACGTAAAGAATGTGTGAATCAAGAACCTCCAGTATGGCTGGAACAACTTATTGATAGCTGGAGGGTAAGCTCCCTCATATCTCATTCTTGGTGCAATCTCAGCAACAGCTTCAGTAGAATACTCAGTAGGATAATCAGGTAGATCACCAAACAACAACACCTCACGAGTTATAGCCTCAGAAATAATAACAAGCTTCTTCTGGATCTTTGACTCAATCACCATAGCTCCCCCAGCACCTCTCGATTGATGGAAGCATGATTCAAAAAATCAATCACCATCTTCTTACAAATGATAGGAGTTTCTCGTAAAGCGTGAGAAATCCTGAAAGTATTTAGCCCCACAATCATTGACTTGAACTCCTTGTGAGCTAGAGGAGGATCAAAGAGGCATCCAACAATATTATGAGTATCAACAAACTTCAGAGGTGCTTGATCAGCCATGACTGCAACAAACGAGTCAAGTTAGTTACATATTCATTTAAATAGATGATCAGTTATTATATGGAAAATATATTTGATAGAATAGACATCTTTATCATAGAACAGGGACCAGAACTATAAATATAGACAATATGAGTCCTCATTTGTAAAATAGTCCAAATTAAATTAATCATAATCGTTTTCAGTCCAATAAAGGAGTTTTCTGTCTAGGAAAAGAGTAATCGGTTAATATAATGAGTTTTCAGTCCATAAATCGAGTTTTCGGTCAATAATTAACGTTTTTGGTCCTAGACTGATCATAAGTAACCTTGTACCACCGAGAACATGAGTTCTCGGGTAACCAAATGGGTTCTCGATCAAAGGTTGACCGAGAACTCTTGAGATCTTAGATGATCACAAGGTTCTCTGGTCAACCAACGGTTTTTGGTCAACCATTACCGAGAACCCATGATCTCGAGATCTCGAAGGTCATATCCCTTAAAAAAAACCCTTTGGATTTTGTCTTGAATTTCGAGTCATCTTCCACAAACCCCGAATCGCCATTAACACAAACCTGCAACTCCAACAAAATCTCATAACAAGTTTAGACACACAATAATTGTTCATTACACACATGAATCCGAATCACATCTCATAACCCAAACATCAATTTAGTCCAAATATGAATCAACAGTGACCCGAAAACACATTCATTAAAGTTCATTTACCTTTAAGATTTATTAGCACCATAGATGAACAATTATAAAATCGATATAAGCTAAGAGGGTTTGAGATCGGAGAAGAAGAAAAGATATAGTGCAGATTTGAGAGTGATGACCAATAATGCACACATAAGATGTCTTTTAAACTTCAAAATCTTTTTTCTGGGCCGAAAACCCTAATGGGCAGAGAACGTACATATTATAAGCACATGTGGACCAAAGAAGCTAGGCCAAGAACACCCTTATCAAAAACTTTTGGGCAAATCTAACTGGGCCTAGAACTCAATTTGCAGATATCAGACTTAATGAACTCAAATTATAAGCCTGATCCATGTTTAAAAACGATCTCTTAAAGCATTTGTTTCAACAACGGTAAATATGAAGTAAAAAATAAAATGAATAAGACAAAAAAATAAGAGAAAATTAATTTCAACACCCAGCCTTCTAGTAATTATAAAATATCTTGGGACCAAGTTTCAATTTCAATAAGTGAGCAAACTTTTATGAAAAGATCCGAACATGGAATCATATTAATTAAGATGCTTTCACAACAATCCATTTTCAGCATTATTATGACATAGAGAAACATGTTGATAGAATGTATTGAGATACTTAGCATGATTTTCGTTGCGTCAGTGATACGAAATAGGTTCATTTAGGTATAAAGCTTAGATGGACATCACTTTTGGACCCGTGATGCCTCATATCTCTTCTCAAAGCGTATTTGGTTTTCCCCAAATCACCCTAATTTTACTCCAACCCCCTAGTTCTTGATCAAAAGATTTTCTCTACAAAAACAAAAATTTTAAGCTTTAAGGTTGAACGTTGGACTTACAAGCGATCCGGACTTACAAGCCTTACATTCATGGTGTTTAGAACTTATTTGAATGCCCCGCCCCTGTAGTTCTAGTTTGACCCTTTAATCTTTTGAAAGACGAATTTTAAGACACAATATTAAGCATAAATATTTTTTTAAATAAAACAATAACTTAGAAACATAATATTTTTGGTGATCAAGACACTAACGAGCTCGTGTATGACTGGGTAATTGCTTTCCTGCCTATCATTCGGAGAGATGTATCAAGAGACATGCACATATCTTCAAAATGACTCTCCACATTAAGTTTATCATATTTAGTTTATATCACTTCAACTTTTACGCATCGTAGAAAGCTACCATACAAATCAATGACTGTTCAAAAGCCTTTTTAGCATAGTAACTTCACACGTTAGGCACCCAAAAACAATTTAACTGTCATTTTCCAAAGGTTGGATCAAATTTTCATTTGAATTTATTTTGAGCTTCTATTGAGCTTTTAACTGAATAATCAGATCACATCCCTTATAGTAATTTAGAAGACATTTTAAATTCAGTCGCCCCAGTTACTTTCAATCTTCAGGTAAATGCCTATCTCGTATATCTACGGGTACGGGACCAACGATATAAAAATACATGTCCTTCGAACTTAAGTAACCGATAGATTTTAAGTGAAAGAATTAAAAAAAACACCCAACGGTCGCCCCGGTCACTTTCAGTCTTCAAGTGGATGGTTATCCAGTATGTCTACAAGTAGATAACAAGACCAAACATATACAAGTATATGTCCCTCAAACTGAAGTAACCGACAAATTTAAAGCGAAAGAGTGTAAAAATAAAGTGTTTTTTTAATAAGCTTTTAATTTTATAAGAACACACGCACATACTTTTTGATTTTTTTTTAGTTTCTCCCCCTAAATTTGTGCAAAGATTTTATATACAAATTTAACCTCAAAAGGACTCAGTCGTCGAAACGAAGTATATTAAGAAACCCTACAAGAACATTAAATAAGTCCGCCACATTATTATCAGTGTGAACTTGTTCAAGATGTATCAACTTTAGCTTGTAACAGTCACGAATAAAATGAATTTTGCTGTCAATATGCTTGGTTTTTGAAAGCTGAACAGGATTTTTAACAATAGTAATAGTAGCATCATTATCACAAAAGATTAGAGTGTCAAGAAATTCCAAATCGTATTCCAGCAATTGATGGTACATCCAAATAACCTGTGAACAGCAAGCAGACGCAACAACATACTCAGCCTCAGCAGTGGATGTGGACACCGTTTGTTGTTTATTGCATTACCATGTAATGAGTCGATCACCCAAGAATTGACATCCAGCAGACGTAGATTTCCTGTCAATGTCATCTTCACCATAATTGCTATCAGCAAAAGAATTATGAGTTTTTGGGATACCAAAGACCTAGCTTCGGTTGCCCTTTCAGGTATCTAAAAATACGTTTAACAGCAATTAAATGAGAAAGTTTAGGATTAGCCTGGAATAATGCGCATTGATAGACAGTAAACATGATGTCAGGGCGACTGGCGGTGTGATACATCAGGGGTCCGATCATCAATCTTTAGTATGTTTGATCTACAGATTTCCTGATGTACATAAAATTATACATCTTTTCGGCCTCAAATAATCTCTAAAAACTGCAATTTCTATCAAATAACATAGCACAAAAGGATATTTATCATAATAAAATGTAATTTCGGGTAAAACCAAGCCCCAAATGAAGAAAGAGGCGAAAAGACGAAGAAAAACGAAAGAAAACACAAGAAAAACAAGAAACACGCCCCCGTGCCTTAAGAAACACGCCCCCATGATTCTGAATACTAGAAAAGACAAAAATCTACAAGAAAAGACAAAAACTGGGAACAAAAGCACGGGGCCATTCTTTTGACCACGGGGCCGTGGCCTTCTACCAAGAAAAGGCAAAAAGAATTTCAGCACATGTCACTAAAAAGCACGGGGGCGTGCCCATGTTAGCACGATGCCATGCTTCACACTCCAGATTGCCTATAAATAGTGGCTCATGTTGCACTCATTTGGTGTGCCTTGAAGAGAGTTCTATCCGGTTTTCACTTATAAAAACACACACTAACACTCACATTGAAGATCTAGTGAAGAGTTTGAAGGCTTGGAGGTTATCATCATCAACCATCATCATTATCATCATCATCATCATCATCATTAAGAAGGAAAATCCATCCACATTTGGTTAGATTGTTCCAGTTTAATCATGTGTTTGTTATTATCATCCATCATAATGTTCATAAACATGTTAATTATGAGCTAAACTCCATTCACCATCTAAAATCTATGAAGAAGCTTTGTTTTACTTGATGATTATATAAAACATGAGGTGTAGACTAGTAAAGTACATGGTTATCTTACAATTATCTTTTGATGAGAAATGTTTCACCATCTTAAATTACTAATTCAAAGTTGGTGATTGTCAATTATATTGACAATCGTTCATGATCGATTCATATTCTTGAAAAATAGAAATACTTTGATATAATATCGAAACATAGATCCTTATATTGTACTTAGAAATGATGAGATATAAGTTATGATGTATTTCTCTAAGTCTTGGTAATCCGAAAATGGCTTTGCTTAGGATATCATGCTAGTTAAAGAAATCATATGTTAACGGAATGTGTAATTATAACCTACGAAAATCAACCAAGGGAGGTTGTGTGACTAAACTACAACCACCCGAAGTTGTTAGAATTGGTATTTGAGAAATCGAATTCAATCCTAATCTTTCTACTTTACGAAACTACTTGCCAACTTAATTTGACATTCTCGAGGTAGCATGACCTTAGGAAAGGATGGACTTTAAAATGCTCATGTTACCTCCTTTATGCTGAAGATGTTCACTTAAGGTTTAAGGAGCTATCTATCATATATTTATACGGCAAGTTTACTACATGTTTGAATATAAATTATCAATGCTAAAATGGAGTGGATTCTTGATCTTAGATGGTAACCTTCCTATAATTGAACTACTTGTTTAGAATCTCTCATCTTGGTCACCTATATATTATATATAAGTATTTACATTTTATAAAAAGTTCAAAAATTAACCCCACAATGATTAAAACCTCCGATTAAAGTAAAACAACGATTTATTATTAGAAACATTTGTGTCCACGGATCGATACTTGGTTCTTACCAATACAATTCAACATATACGATAGGTACACTTGCCTATTTGTGTGTGTTTAGTCTTTGTTGAAATCACTTTTATAAATTTAAAACACGATCTTGTGCAAAAGCAAATCATCCCATCTATCACATATTTATTTCACCACACGCACTACGCATCAAGTTTTTGGCGCCGTTGTCGGGGACATGGTACGTTTCTAAGAACGATCCAAGTTTTAATTTAATCATTGTCTATAATTGTACAATTTTTTTAACTTTTATTTTACTTTATTTTATTTCTTTTTACTAACTATTAAACTATATAATTTACGGCTAGCCTAATTTTAACCTTTATTTACCTTATATTTACTTTAGCTTAATCAACTTAGACCTTAGTTGTAACACCCCGTAACTGCAGCGGAAACGTACACGGGATGCAACAGACACATCTGATATCAACAGCATTGCTTATAAAGAAAATACCACTACATTAATTATATCATATTACATTGTTGCTAGTTTCGTTACTGTCTAGGTGTTAAACACAAAATTTACCGATAAGACATTACTATATTCATTTCAAACTATAGATTAGCAAGCCTCCAACAAGTAGCACAGATCATTAAGCACATATCAATCATTCCAACTTTGGCATACCTAGAAAACATGTAAAGAAAACGGGTCAACTACGAATAGTTGGTGAGTTTCACTAATTTAAATAAACACTAACAGATCATTTTAATAATCATTTACTAAAAATGTAATTATGCGGGGAACTATGTTTTCCCCATAACATTTCCATTAATCTTCTGGGAACTATGTTACCCCAGAACAATTATAACCTCCGGGAACTATGTTACCCCAGAACAATAATAACCTCCGGGAACTATGTTACCCCAGAACAATAATAACCTCTGGGAACTATGTTACCCCAGAACAATAATAACCTCTGGGAACTATGTTACCCCAGAACAATAATAACCTCCGGGAACTATGTTACCCCAGAACAATAATAATAACCTCTGGGAACTATGTTACCCCAGAACAATAATAACCTCCGGGAACTATGTTACCCCGGAACAATCCCACACGATAAACAATTTATATATTCTATGCATCAAACCATATATATATTTAAATATACAAGTGTTTCCATACGATCGGTATGTACTTAAATACTTTAATAAAGACATGCTTTCCGCCCCGGGAAAATATTTAAAACAGTTCAGTAAAAGGGGCTCGTGAAAAATCACCTTTCTGTGAGTCGGGACGTGGTACAATGATCTGCTATAAGCCTGGATCTGTAATATGATATCTAGTCGTTACTATATAATTCGCATAAATTAAATCCGTGTTAATCGGTACATCTGGGGACATTGTTAACCCAGTACTGTACTCGATCCGGGGACAATGTTAACCCCGTGACACTCCTAAGGACTCAGATTGTGCCATTACTTAGAGTCGGACGGTCAAAATTATCATTTTTATGTTTTCCTTGATTTGCGTGCCTAGCACGGTCATCCGTTTTTAGTTTCAAAAATGAGTTTATTCACACCCGACCCAAAAATGGTGTTTGACTGTTACTTTAGTTAAAGTGATGAAATTAGAGCTCGGTTTGGACACCCCGTTTGGCCGCGGGGCCCGTTTCCGTCATTTAGGCGCCGGAAACAGTAAAATCGGGTAAAATTACCCAAATCATCATAATTATTTTCGGATGATTTACTTTTATTTAATTTACTTAGTATTATGAAAATGGTGAATTTTTAGGTTTTTATATACCAGTCGGCTCGCTTATGCGAGTTTTGCCGGTTTACACGTTTTAAGCTTTAAAAATTTGTTTTTATGTTCTTTTTAGCACAAATAATTACCCGTTTAGTCTCGGGTCTTGAAATTTTGCACAAAACTTATTTTGACAGTAAGAAGTTTTATAAAAATTTTCCAGATTTATTTTTTTATATTAACATTTATTTATCTATTTTTAAACATTATTAAAACACTAAATATGTCAAAAATACCAAAAGACTTTAGAAAAATCCCAAATTTTTCTGGGATGATCCCTGTCATCCTCATAACTCCCTGGAATTTTTCCAGAACCCAAAACTCATTTTTCAAGCCATTTTCACAAAAACCGAGCTAGAAAGCCCTAGAACTCGTTTTACCGAAAAGCCCCCTTAGACTTTTCCAACTGAGCTCAAATTTTGTGTGTGACCTTTATATGTTATAAAAAGCTTATCCTAAATTTTTCAGAATTTTTCATCAAGTTTAGCTATTTTTCACCATTTTTGGCCAAAACCGAGCATTAAATTCACCAAATATTCATCTTTTATCCAATATTACCAAAAATTCACAGATCTCATATTTTCATGTGTAGATCATCTCTGTGAAATTTCATGACCCGACTCTAAGCACGCTACAATCTGTCCAAAATCATAAACCACGCGAAAACCGAACTATCTTGTGTTTTCTAGCGTTAGATCGCAAAGATCTTGGTTTCTAGCCTTTGCTAGCCACTAGATACAACACTTACAAGCACAATAACACTATACCAAGCAAGTTACACTAACAATCAAACCATTTCTTTCATAGTGTCGGTTTTGATGTAAAAACAAAGGTTTTAACCGTAAAAATCCGTTCTCGACTCTTTTTACTCATTTCTTGGACCAAGATCCCTAGTATAACTTGTATACATCTCTTGATCATGCAAGAGTCGGTTTCATCTCGGGTTTTCACCCGTCTTTCACATAGAAACTCATTTTACAAGATTTCAACCGTAAAATTTCATTCTAAACTCTTTTAACTCATCACTTGGATCAAGATCCTTTGTATAACTTGTATACATCACTAGATCATGCGAGAATCGGTTTCAACCCGGGTTTTCACCCATTTTTACATTTGAAACTTCCTTTTCTCAAGATCATGAAGTTAGAAACAAGATTCAAGCATCAAAACATGTGTTATACCTTGTAAATCTTGGTTGGAGATCAAGAAATTGGATGAAGATGGATGAGAGTTGAGAGAATTTGGAGTTGGATGTTTAGAAAAAAAAGAAAATGAAATGTGTAGTATGTGTGTATAGGGCCGGCCTAATGGTGATGTGGGGGGGCCCACATCTCAAACCATGGCCACACATTTGGATTACACAATCCGGATAATGTTGTGGATAATCTGGTTCAGTTCGTTTCTCGTTTAAACTCGTAATTCGGCTTAAAACGAGCCTAAAATGGTTGTTTTTCGGGTTAAAATAAAATTTACATAAAACTGATTTAAAAACTTTAAAAACTTAAACCATGACGTTAAATGACTTAAAACATCGTATTGTCGGTCTTTGTGCATCTTTTTCGGTTTGATCGATCGTCTCTTGCTTGGTTTGATGTTTAAAGGTTTCGTTTATCGTATCGACGTACTAATAAATCGAAATCCTTGTCTGTGCTATAATTCACTTATCCCGAAGCATTAATACTTCGTAAACATCACTAAACATTATATACTTCGTCTATAATGTAATTCCCGATTCGTTCGGGTTTCAATAATCGTTCATTGGTTAATTGTAATTCCAATACGATTCACTATATAATCGAATATGATTCGTTCTATGAATCATATATACTCGTATACACGTACTATTACTCATATAATCAATACTAAATGACACGTAAATAGTATATACCGGCTAGGGTATACCTGGATTTGCCGGAATCGTTACATTCTTCCCCCGTTATAAAAATTTCGTCCTCGAAATTTTACACGTCAACTACTTCCTTTTGAGGAAATAGGTGGGGGTATTTCTTCCGAAATTCATCCTTTTGTTCCCAAGTAAATTCTGGGCCTCGTTGCGAATTCCACCTAACTTTGACCAATGAGATCTTATTGTGTCTAAGTTGCTTGATCTTACCGTCCACTATTTCAATGGGCTCCTCTACGAAGTTGAGCTTATCATTTATTTGAACACCCTCTAAGGGTAACACCGATGTCTCATCCGCCAGACATCTTTTCAAATTTGACACATGGAACACGTTATGAACTGCACTTAGTTCCTCAGGCAGTTCTAATCGGTAAGCTACCGGACCGATTTTTGCAGTGATGCCGAATGGTCCAATGTATCTAGGGGCCAACTTCCCCGCCTTTCCAAATCTGACCACTCCTTTCCAGGGTGATACTTTCAAATATACCTTTTCCCCCTTCTCAAATGACAACGGTTTTCGACGGGTATCGGCATAACTCTTCTGCCGATCCCGCGCGGCTTTCAGGTTGTTCTTGATTTCAAGAATCTTGCTGGTCGTCTCCTGGACTATATCCGATCTAATGACCTGCGAGTCACCCACTTCAGACCAGCAGAGTGGTGATCGGCACTTTCGTCCATATAATGCTTCATAAGGTGCTGCCTTTATACTGCTATGGTAACTGTTATTATAGGAAAATTCAACGAGTGGGAGATGTTGATCCCAGTTTCCCTTAAAGTCCAGTACGCAGGCACGAAGCAAATCCTCCAAAGTTTGAATGGTCCTCTCAGACTGACCATCGGTCTGAGGGTGGTAAGCTGTGCTTAGGTCAATACGTGTTCCCAATGCTTCTTGGACAGCTTGCCAAAGTTTGGAGGTGAAATGGCTATCCCTATCGGAGATGATCGAGATGGGGATGCCATGACGAGACACTATTTCATTTATATAAATTTGCGCAAGTCTCTCAGTGTTATAATTATTCCTAATCGGAATAAAATGTGCCGATTTGGTTAATCGATCCACGATTACCCAAATTGCATCATGTCCCCGGGATGTCTTAGGGAGGTGTGTCACGAAATCCATCGTGATTTGCTCCCATTTCCATTCGGGAATTTCCGGTTGTTGTAACATTCCAGAGGGTTTCTGGTGCTCCGCCTTAACTCTAGCACACGTCGTACACTTGCCGACGTATGTGGCTATATCCTTTTTCATACCTGGCCACCAGTAAAATTCTTTCACGTCCTTGTACATTTTATCTGATCCCGGATGTATGGAATATTTTGATTTATGTGCTTCGACCATGATTAATTCACGAAGGTCATGGAGGGTCGGAATCCAAATCCGATTTTTGAAATAGAGAATTTCGTCCACACGCTGTTCGAAATTCTTCTCGTTACAGAAAGTCCCTCTTTTTCCAATTGGTCCCCTTTCAACGCCTCGCGTTGAGCGACTCGAATCAAATCCGAAAGGTTCGACTGGACTATCATTCCCAACGCTCGCACGCGTAGTGGCTTAACTCGATCTTTCCTACTCAAGGCATCGGCTACAACGTTAGCCTTGCCGGGGTGATATCGGATGTCACAGTCATAGTCACTCAGTAACTCGACCCACCTTCGTTGTCTCATATTCAGTTCTTTCTGATCGAATATGTGTTGCAAACTTTTATGATCAGTGAAGATGGTGCACTTTGTACCGTAGAGATAGTGCCTCCAGATTTTAAGTGCGAAGATGACTGCTCCCAGTTCTAGGTCATGAGTAGTGTAATTTTTCTCGTGAACTTTTAATTGTCGGGAAGCATAGGCTATAACCTTACTATTTTGCATCAATACGCATCCTAACCCTCTCCGGGATGCGTCACAATACACGACTAAACCATCGTCTCCGTCGGGGAGACTTAAGATTGGCGCTTGGCACAATCTTTGTTTTAGCGTTTGAAACGCCGTTTCCTGCTCTTCACCCCATTCATACTTCCGATCCTTTTGAGTCAGGAGGGTTAAAGGTTGGGCGATGCTGGAAAAGTTCTCTATAAATCGACGATAGTATCCAGCTAAGCCTAAGAATTGGCGGATTTCCTTTGGAGATTTAGGCGCTTGCCAATTCTTAATTGCTTCAACCTTACTCGGATCAACGTGTATTCCTTGGTGGTTTATAACGTGACCGAGGAATTGCACCTCTTGTAACCAGAAGTTACATTTGGAGAATTTTGCAAATAACTTCTCCTGATCCAGGAGCTCTAAAACTAACTTTAAGTGTTGCTCGTGCTCTTCTTTACTCTTCGAGTATATCAAAATATCGTCAATAAATACAATGACGAATTTGTCGAGATAGGGTTTACAGACTCGATTCATGAGATCCATGAATACTGCTGGCGCATTTGTTAGCCCAAAAGGCATAACTAAGAACTCGTAATGGCCTTAGCGAGTCCGGAATGCAGTTTTTGGGATATCCTCCTCCTGAATTCTAACCTGATGGTATCCCGATCTAAGATCTATTTTTGAAAAGTAGCTCGCACCTTGCAGTTGGTCGAACAGATCATCGATTCGGGGGAGAGGATACCTATTTTTGATTGTCAACTTGTTCAATTCCCTGTAATCAATGCACATTCTAAGGCTCCCGTCCTTCTTTTTCACGAATAGAACAGGTGCGCCCCACGGGGAATAACTAGGACGAATAAATCCTTTATCCAACAATTCCTGCAACTGGTTGGATAATTCTTGCATCTCAGATGGTGCAAGTCGGTAAGGTGCCTTAGCAACAGGGCCAGCTTGAGGTAACAGATCGATTCTGAATTCGACCTGTCGGGTTGGCGGTAATCCAGGAAGTTCCTCTGGGAAAACTTGTGGAAATTCGCGTACCACGGGAATATCGTCCACCCGTTTTTCCTCAGAATCAGTGGCCGTCAGGCTCGCTAGATACGCCACACACCCCTGACGTATATATTTTAACACCTTGAGATGGGATATGAATGGTATCATGGTGCCGGATTTTTCTCCTTGCACTAATACCTCCTCGTCATCCGACACTCGGATCTTGACAATTTTCTTTTCATAGTTTATTTCTACCCTGTTACGTGCTAGTCAATCCATTCCCACTATCACGTCAAAACTACCCAATTCTACCGGTAATAAGTCAATCTGAAAGGATTGTTCAGAATAAAAGGGCAATTCTGAACTATCCGATTAACTATCATGGTTTTACCGTTAGCGACTTCTACGGTGTAAGGTTCTATGGTTTCACCAATAGGAAGGTTTGCTATCGAAAGGAATCTAACGGAGACAAAACTTCTATCGGCGCCTGTATCAAATAATACAGAAGCGTAATGATCAGAGACGAGGAATGTACCTGTCACTACGCTGGGGTCCTGGCGTGCCTCATTCGCCCCCATCACGAATGCTCGGCCTCGCGCCGGATTGGACGACGATGCCTGACCCGCGGGTTGCCGCCCATTTCCTCCCTGGTTCAGTTTCGGGCAGTTCCTTTTGAAGTGATCCGTGCTGCCGCATTCGTAGCAAGCACGGCTAGTGGTCACCATTTGGTTTCCTTGCGGGTTTTGCTGTCGGGCCGGTTGGGTCCTAAATGGCTGCGCACGGATAGGTTGCGGTTGTCGGTTCAGGTTGTTTAGATTTGTCTTACAATTTGGTGCGTAGTGTCCAATCCTGCCACACCGGTGGCACACCACCTCTTTGCACACGCCACCATGGTGGTAACCACATTTCCCGCACTTAGGAAATGTTCCCTTCTGCGGTTCTTGCCTTCCGCCCGAACTCGTCATGGCATAGCTCTGGGCAGCGGGCCTAGCTCGTTTGCTCTGCTGCTTTTCTTGGATCCTATGGTCATGTGTACCCCGTTTTCCCCCAGCGGATTCTCCTGACACCTTTAGTGATCCGCTCCGTAAGAAATCATACGTGACAATGCCAGCCTGTGTCACGGCACTTTCGTACGTCTGGTGTCCCCCCGCGTTAACTATACTCCTCACTACTGGAGTAAGTCCCCAAATATAACGTTCCACCCTCTTCGTCTCTGGGGTGACCAACCACGGTACTAATCGTGACAGTTCATTAAACCGGTTGGTATAACCCAAGTGGTCCGCCCCCTTCATCTCCAGATTCCACAACTCATTTTCCAGTTTCTGCAATTCATTCTTTGGGCAAAAATGTTCCAACACAAGAGCCTTAAGCTCTGTCCAGGTCATGTGGTTTGTTGCCGCCTGACCTCGAGTCTGTACTATGGTGTTCCACCATGTCAAGGCATGGTCGGTGAATGTACAGGTGGCGTACTTAACGACACAATCCTCGGGACAGTTGCTGATATTCACCACTGATTCTATTTTCTCTATCCATTTAACTAACCCATTCGGTCCTTCAGACCCGCTAAACTCTAATGGCTTGCACAACATAAAATCCTTGATCGAACATCCCCTGGATGCACGAATTGGTTCGGTACGGTTTGTCTCTACCGTAGGTATAGGGCCATTGCTGTCAGTAACGACCACCCTAGGCGGTGCGTCATTGCTCGGAATAGTGTTATCATTCCTTGGAGGATTAGCATTTTGTTCCCCGACATTATTTATGGGCGTTTGATTGCTCGGAGGGGTTGGATTGGTCGAGTTGTTAATACTGGCGGCGATGTACGATACTATATCCGGTATCGCCGCCTCCAACTGTTGAGCAATCAAACGGCTCACATCTATTTCCGATATTTTCGTTGATCGTTTCGGTGCCATTCTACACAACATCAAAAAAATACATATAATCAATACCATCTCAAATCATAAAACACAATACATATTTCATTCATTAGTAAACATTGATACATATTACACAAACATCAGTTTACATACTTTCCAGTCAACATTACACAACTAAGTTTTAATACAAGGGCCCTATGTCGGTATCATCTCGACATAACCCGTAAAGGGGTCAGTGCTTGAATGATACCCAAAAGTATCTATAATGATATGCCCCAAAAGAGACCCACCCTAGGGGCCAGTGGTTGTATCATAACTAAACAAGATTCACTCCATGTTAGTATCACCACTAACTACTTACACAGAGTATCAAAAAAAAATGGTCCCTGTCTATCCCCAAACCCAAAACAACTAAACATGGTGGTAAACCAACCCCACCAACATCGCCACCAGCACCACTATCACCGCCATCATAACCCGCACCCGACTCTCCACCCGGTCAAGCATCCATTGGGAGTATGAGCACTCCCTCTTCAGCTGGGCGATTGCATACTGATGATCCAATATGCAATCACCCAAGTACATTCTCCTTTGGACTCCCACCGTCAAGGCGGCGGAGTGCTCGTTCACCTGTTCGGTGAGCGTCCGGAGCCAGGCCGCAGCATCCCGCTCCTGTCTCGGGAGACCCCACACTGGTAGAGTCGCAGGCTCGGGACGAGAGCTGGAGGACTCACCCCTACGAGTAGCAGGTCTGGGTGGGGGTGAGATAGGTCGGACCGGTGGAATACTGATCCGCGCCGTGAGGCGGGGTCCGAATCCAGGGGGTGCAGGAGCGACCTGTGGTGCGGGTGGGGTCGGGGATCTGGCCATCCTAGCTGAGGAGGACTGGCCGGAATTCCTCAAGCTAGCCTCGGAAGGCTCGGTGCTGGATGCTACAAGAGGGCTCCCGGAGTCCCCGGAGCTGACCTCCTCCGGGTCCTCCTCGAACGACGCACTGGGGGTTCTTGACATATTACCTGCACACAAGTTAACAAACATATAGTTCTTTCCATAGTGTAAATCATAATCAAATTAATATGCACTTACTTACAACTTGACCACATAACAATATTATCACATATTTGCACATATGTTGCCAATTTTACCTATTAAAGTCCCTCGTGACTTCCCCTGAATTCCCTCGTGTAGACAAGTCTGTTATTATGTTCCGGACCATAATAACCCACTTGTCCATCCAAGTTCATCCCGATCTCGTCACAATATATATTTAGTTGATATTCAGATCCTATAATATTTGAGCTACTGGTTATATTTTAGGTATCTTTTAAAGACATCCTAATTCTTTATAACCAATGGCTCTGATACCAAGTTCTGTAACACCCCGTAACCGCAGCGGAAACGTACACGGGATGCAACAGACACATCTGATATCAACAGCATTGCTTATAAAGAAAATACCACTACATTAATTATATCATATTACATTGTTGCTAGTTTCGTTACTGTCTAGGTGTTACACACAAAATTTACCGATAAGACATTACTATATTCATTTCAAACTATAGATCAGCAAGCCTCCAACAAGTAGCACAGATAATTAAGCACATATCAATCATTCCAACTTTGGCATACCTAGAAAACATGTAAAGAAAACGGGTCAACTACGAATAGTTGGTGAGTTTCACTAATTTAAATAAACACTGACAGATCATTTTAATAATCATTTATTAAAAATGTAATTATGTGGGGAACTATGTTTTCCCCATAACATTTCCATTAATCTTCTGGGAACTATGTTACCCCAGAACAATTATAACCTCCGAGAACTATGTTACCCCAGAACAATAATAACCTCCGGGAACTATGTTACCCCAGAACAATAATAACCTCTGGGAACTATGTTACCCCAGAACAATAATAACCTCCGGGAACTATGTTACCCCAGAACAATAATAATAACCTCTGGGAACTATGTTACCCCAGAACAATAATAACCTCCGGGAACTATGTTACCCCGGAACAATCCCACACGATAAACAATTTATATATTCTATGCATCAAACCATATATATATTTAAATATACAAGTGTTTCCATACGATCGGTATGTACTTAAATACTTTAATAAAGACATGCTTCCCGCCCCGGGAAAATATTTAAAACAGTTCAGTAAAAGGGGCTCGTGAAAACTCACCTTTCTGTGAGTCGGGACGTGGTACAATGATCTGCTATAAGCCTGGATCTGTAATATGATATCTAGTCGTTACTATATAATTCCCATAAATTAAATCCGTGTTAATCGGTACATCTGGGGACATTGTTAACCCAGTACTGTACTCGATCCGGGGACAATGTTAACCCCGTGACACTCCTAAGGACTCAGATTGTGCCATTACTTAGAGTCGGACGGTTAAAATTATCATTTTTATGTTTTCCTTGATTTGCGTGCCTAGCACGGTCATCCGTTTTTAGTTTCAAAAATGAGTTTATTCACACCCGACCCAAAAATGGTGTTTGACTGTTACTTTAGTTAAAGTGATGAAATTAGAGCTCGGTTTGGACACCCCGTTTGGCCGCGGGGCCCGTTTCCGTCATTTAGGCGCCGGAAACAGTAAAATCGGGTAAAATTACCCAAATCATCCGAATTATTTTCGGATGATTTACTTTTATTTAATTTACTTAGTATTATGAAAATGGTCAATTTTTAGGTTTTTATATACCAGTCAGCTCGCTTATGCGAGTTTTGCCGGTTTACACGTTTTAAGCTTTAAAAATTTGTTTTTATGTTCTTTTTAGCACAAATAATTACCCGTTTAGTCTCGGGTCTTGAAATTTTGCACAAAACTTATTTTGACAGTAAGAAGTTTTATAAAAATTTTCCAGATTTATTTTTTTATATTAACATTTATTTATCTATTTTTAAACATTATTAAAACACTAAATATGTCAAAAATACCAAAAGACTTTAGAAAAATCCCAAATTTTTCTGGGATGATCCATGCCATCCTCATAACTCCCTGGAATTTTTCCAGAACCCAAAACTCATTTTTCAAGCCATTTTCACAAAAACCGAGCAAGAAAGCCCTGGAACTCGTTTTACCGAAAAGCCCCCTTAGACTTTTCCAACTGAGCTCAAATTTTGTGTGTGACCTTTATATGTTATAAAAAGCTTATCCTAAAGTTTTCAGAATATTTCATCAAGTTTAGCTATTTTTCACCATTTTTGGCCAAAACCGAGCATTAAATTCACCAAATATTCATCTTTTATCCACAAATTACCAAAAATTCACAGATCTCATATTTTCATGTGTAGATCATCTCTGTGAAATTTCATGACCCGACTCTAAGCACGCTACAATCTGTCCAAAATCATAAACCACGCGAAAACCGAACTATCTTGTGTTTTCTAGCGTTAGATCGCAAAGATCTTGATTTATAGCCTTTGCTAGCCACTAGATACAACACCTATAAGCACAATAACACTATACCAAGCAAGTTACACTAACAATCAAACCATTTCTTTCATAGTGTCGGATTTGATGTATAAACAAAGGTTTTAACCGTAAAAATCCGTTCTCGACTCTTTTTACTCATTTCTTGGACCAAGATCCCTTGTATAACTTGTATACATCTCTTGATCATGCAAGAGTCGGTTTCATCTCGGGTTTTCACCCGTCTTTCACATAGAAACTCATTTTACAAGATTTCAACCGTAAAATTTCATTCTAAACTCTTTTAACTCATCACTTGGATCAAGATCCTTTGTATAACTTGTATACATCACTAGATCATGCGAGAATCGGTTTCAACCCGGGTTTTCACCCATTTTTACATTTGAAACTTCCTTTTCTCAAGATCATGAAGTTAGAAACAAGATTCAAGCATCAAAACATGTGTTATACCTTGTAAATCTTGGTTGGAGATCAAGAAATTGGATGAAGATGGATGAGAGTTGAGAGAATTTGGAGTTGGATGTTTAGAAAAAAAAAGAAAATGAAATGTGTAGTGTGTGTGTATAGGGCCGGCCTAATGGTGATGTGGGGGGGCCCACATCTCAAACCATGGCCACACATTTGGATTACACAATCCGGATAATGTTGTGGATAATCTGGTTCAGTTCGTTTCTCGTTTAAACTCGTAATTCGGCTTAAAACGAGCCTAAAATGGTTGTTTTTCGGGTTAAAATAAAATTTACATAAAACTGATTTAAAAACTTTAAAAACTTAAACCATGACGTTAAATGACTTAAAACATCGTATTGTCGGTCTTTGTGCATCTTTTTCGGTTTGATCGATCGTCTCTTGCTTGGTTTGATGTTTAAAGGTTTCGTTTATCGTATCGACGTACTAATAAATCGAAATCCTTGTTCTGTGCTATAATTCACTTATCCCGAAGCATTAATACTTCGTAAACATCACTAAACATTATATACTTCGTCTATAATGTAATTCCCGATTCGTTCGGGTTTCAATAATCGTTCATTGGTTAATTGTAATTCCAATACGATTCACTATATAATCGAGTATGATTCGTTCTATGAATCATATATACTCGTATACACGTACTATTACTCATATAATCAATACTAAATGACACGTAAATAGTATATACCGGCTAAGGTATACCTGGATTTGCCGGAATCGTTACATTCTTCCCCCGTTATAAAAATTTCGTCCTCGAAATTTTACACGTCAACTACTTCCTTTTGAGGAAATAGGTGGGGGTATTTCTTCCGAAATTCATCCTTTTGTTCCCAAGTAAATTCTGGGCCTCGATGCGAATTCCACCTAACTTTGACCAACGAGATCTTATTGTGTCTAAGTTGTTTGATCTTACCGTCCACTATTTCAATGGGCTCCTCTACGAAGTTGAGCTTATCATTTATTTGAACACCCTCTAAGGGTAACACCGATGTCTCATCCGCCAGACATCTTTTCAAATTTGACACATGGAGCACGTTATGAACTGCACTTAGTTCCTCAGGTAGTTCGAATCGGTAAGCTACCGGACCGATTTTTGCAGTGATGCTGAATGGTCCAATGTATCTAGGGGCCAACTTCCCCACCTTTCCAAATCTGACCAATCCTTTCCAGGGTGATACTTTCAAATATACCTTTTCCCCCTTCTCAAATGACAACGGTTTTCGACGGGTATCGGCATAACTCTTCTGCCGATCCCGCGCGGCTTTCAGGTTGTTCTTGATTTCAAGAATCTTGCTGGTCGTCTCCTGGACTATATCCGATCTAATGACCTGTGAGTCACCCACTTCAGACCAGCAGAGTGGTGATCGGCACTTTCGTCCATATAATGCTTCATAAGGTGCTGCCTTTATACTGCTATGGTAACTGTTATTATAGGAAAATTCAACGAGTGGGAGATGTTGATCCCAGTTTCCCTTAAAGTCCAGTACGCAGGCACGAAGCAAATCCTCCAAAGTTTGAATGGTCCTCTCAGACTGACCATCGGTCTGAGGGTGGTAAGCTGTGCTTAGGTCAATACGTGTTCCCAATGCTTCTTGGACAGCTTGCCAAAGTTTGGAGGTGAAATGGCTATCCCTATCGGAGATGATCGAGATGGGGATGCCATGACGAGACACTATTTCATTTATATAAATTTGCGCAAGTCTCTTAGTGTTATAATTATTCCTAATCGGAATAAAATTTCCTTCTCTCTAAGGGGTCAAGCCCTAGAATGGATAGAATTTATTTCCTCTGGTTCCATCACCACTTGGGACCAGATGGTTGAACAGTTTCTTCTCAAATACATTCCGCCTGATAAAACTTCCAAATACCGAGCCAACATTATCGGATTCTGGATCGACGATGATGAGTCGTTACACGCAGCATGGGAAAGATACAAAAGTCTTCTAAGAAGATTTCCACATCATGAACTGAGTGTATGATTACAAGTATAAACTTTATTTGATGCACAATCCAGTCAAAACAAACAGGCCGTCGACCAAATCGCCGGTGGAGACCTGGGATCCAAATCACCTAACGAAGCATTTGAAGTCCTGGAGAAAGCCACAAAGAAGAGTTTCGCTTATAACCCACCAAGATCTACACTAACCCATAAAGGAATACATCACGTCGATTCCAATACTTTTGTCACAACACATCTTGAAGCTCTTTCCAAAAAATTCTAACAACTTCAAGCCGAACTATCAAAAACCATACTCACCTGTGACACTTGTGGAGGAAATCATAAAGCAAGTGACTGTAAACAAGTCTTCATGGCTATGGAAGAAGTCGATTTCATCGCTCGACAGAACAACGCTTTCAGCAATAACTACAATCCATGATGGAGAAACCACCCGAATTTTAGTTGGAAGGACGGATGTAACACTCAACCCTTACCCAAATTCGGAAAAAGACCGATGAATCAAACTTTCCAGCCTAAACCTAAATTCCAATATCGAAGTTCCAGTAGCCATCAAAACCCGATCTACTCAAAGATTGAAGAGATGTTGATCCAACTCATGACCAAAACAAATTGTTAGTTCACGGTTTTGCGTCTCGAGTCTTTGTATTTATCATTATTGTATTATCATTTATTTAATGTAAAAGATATTAAGTTACTAAGCTAGTTCGTTAAGGTAACCATCTAGTTCATTGAGGATGTTTAACGAACTAGGTTATAAGTTATATTCCCTCTTGATTCTTTAAGGATGTTTAACGAATTAGGGGGTGGTTCGTTATGTTTATCTATTGAATGTAATGTAACGAAGTGGGTGGCTAGTTCGTTACGGAATGTGTAACGAATTAGACCCATCTTCTATGTATAGTGGGTTTATTCCACTGTTAATTTAGGTTTTTGAGTTTAATATTATTGAACCTCTGTCCAATTGTTCTCTCAAGCTTCACCTTAATATTATACATGCACACACACACACACATATATATATATATATACCGAATAATAATACATAACATTAACATATAATCAATATAGAGCATCATGAACTAGATCTGTTTATAGTTTATTAAGCCTTAGATCTGAAATCCGAGGTGTTCAGAAGTGGTATCAGAGCCTTCGGTTGCTTGATTGCTCGTCATTTGAGTGTTAATTTGTTAGTAGAGGACTGTTAATTGTTAAGTTTGATAGTATTTCGTTAACTTAAATTTCAACAACTTTTGCCACTGGCAATAGTTGTCAGAATTTGTTACAACAGTTTTTAACAACCTAATTCGCTATTGTTGATTCGTTATCAACTATAGCTAGTTCTTCATCTAATTCGTTACCAGTACCTTAGTGATTCGTTAAGGAAACTCACCAGTTCGTTATCTTAATTCGCTAAGATTTCCCTTCTTAGTTCTTTACTTGATTCGTTAAGGGAACTTAGTGATTCGTCTTCTTAATTCGTTACATTGAATTCAAATTCGTTAATCTGATTTGTTAACATTCCAGATTCGTTAAAGCTATTCTTGATTCGTTACTATTCATAATTCGTCAAAGTTACAGTTCACAGTTCGTGAAAGTATTTTCAAAATTAATCCTTGAAATTTGATTGTCTTGTCATTTTTCAAAATGGCTGGTATGTAAGCTTTAGCTTCCCAAAATATGTTAATGCAACAAATGTTGCAACTGGACACCGAGATTGGTTCACATTCATAATGTCCACGTTTAATGAAATTTAGCAATTTTGCTAAATGGGAACCCCGTTTCCGTGCTCATTTAGGGTCAGTTCACCCTGACTGTTCATATTGCTTGGATGAGGTATATACCATTTTGAGGATTGGAGATGAGACCAATGGATTCACACCTAAAGCTATCTCATAATATTCAGTTGAGGAGAAGAATGCCTTAGAAATTGAAACGAAAGCTTACTCGACTCTCACTATGGCTTTACCCGAAATCATTTTACATCAAGTTGGTAGCATAAAGATATGTGCTTCATTTTTCCAACACATTCGGATGAGAAGTATGGGTAACACTGCTGAAAGTAAGAAGGTTATGCTCAAGTTTCAATTTAGAAACTTTAACCTACTTAAGGGTGAGACTGTAGAAGAGATGACAACAAGCTTTAACCATTTGATAAATGAGATGGACAAGATGAAGTTGGAAACTTATGAAATTGATAAGATTGACACCATTAAAAGTGCTTTAGATTTCTTACTCGACTTTCTTGATGGTTCTGAAAGAGAATAATTACTTCAACAATGAAGATCTGACAACATCTAAATTCATGCTAAATATCGACGCACGAGAATACAATCTTAAATGTCAGAAGTTTCTAAGGATAATCAAGATCCTACCTTTTGATGATGGAAGTATGCCGCAAAATGCAAGTGATAATGCTACAACTATTTATGGTGATCCATGTGCTTGTTTCTACACTGCAAGAAATTATGGGTCATCTGGTGCTTCTGGTTCATTTGGAGAGTCTGTAAATTCATCACCTGTAAATAAATTCTCATCACAACCGAATGTGAACATGAGGGAGGCTGAACAAAACTTTGCTTTCTTGTCTACCTTCATGACTTCATACGAGAATCTGGTTAGTAGTAAGATTGCAACGAGCGATTTGACTGATGAAGACTATGATCAAATTGATCCTGATAATTTGGAACTTATGGACTTGAAGTGGAATATGGCTATGATTGTCAGGAAAGTGAAAAAGTTTATGCAAAGGACTGGCAAAGATCTTCCATCATTAAACAAGAAGTTGGGTTTTGATAAAGGTTAAGTGCTATAACTGTTAAGAGTTTGGGCATTTTGCTAAAGAATGTGATAAGCCAAAGCAGGAGTACACTGGTCCCAGAAAGCAAGATCAGAATTCATCTGGTAAAAGTGGAAATGATGCGGGAAAGTCTTATGGACTTAAATCTTCTTCATCTAGGTCACAAGCTATGTTTTTTAACATGGATGGTACTGATTCAAGAGAGAAAATTGAGGCCTTAACTATAAGTAATCATGATCTTAAGGTTGAGTTGTCTGTGAAGATGACTATTGATGAACAAAATTTCAGGAAATCTTGAAACACCGTTCCAAGAATACTGAACTTGAGAATGAGGTTCTTGAATTGAAGAATAAGTTGGGCAAGTTTAGAAACTCATCATTTTTACTTAATGAAATAATGAAGTATCTGGTAAGCAAAAAGATTCTAAAACGGGTATTGATTTTGTTGAAATACCACCACCTTTTCAAAATGATTATAAAATGAATCCGTTTGCAAGAAAAGAAGACGATGTTATTACCAAAGAAACTGTTGTTTCAGAAAAATTAAACCAAGTGAAAACTGATCATGTTAAAGCTCAACCGTCAATTCAAAAATCTCATGTTGAGAGCACCAAAGTCTTTGTAGAAAATGTTGATAAAGTCATCATTGAGGATGTGTTTGAACCTGAAATAATACACAAAAACAAGAACATTCCAAGTTCTAATCACATTCTTTGTGAACCTCATGAATTTGAGGAGGCCTTATATGGTTCACACACAACTCAGGTGAGATAAGAAGATCAAGTTAAGGTTAAACCAGTGAAAGCTAAGAAACCAGAAAAGCCCAAAATTTCTGATGAGGATTTGTTACGTTTCATCAATCCTAATGTTTCCAAGCCATCAACTGGTCGTGTGTTTAAATTAAAAAGAATAGACACGATGTTCATTGAGAAAGAAATTCCAATTAGTATCATTAAACCGGAACTGATTGAAAGTGTTTTTCACAATGAAACCTCCAAGATTCAAAATCTTGAATGTCAGTATGCTTCTTCCAAAACATCAAACACATCAAATCCACTGGTTAAAGCTAAACAAGTCTTAAAAAATGCTAAGAAAGTTCGATTTGTAAAATCTACTGGAACCGACAGTTTGCAAAGTTTTTCAAACTGCTCTAATCTTGATTTCTATTTGAAAAAGAAATCGGTGTCTTCTGATGATTTGGCTAAGAGTTTTACTAAGAACGTGAGTCATCATCCTTATGTGGCATCTGCTTTTGCTAAATCTCAACCTCATCGTGTGGACGTGCGAAGTTTCTTTCTTTCGGTCAACAAGGTCTTGTAGTGAGAAACTATGGCCAGAAGAAACCTCAGAATCTTCACCCGTTTGTCAAGGAACAATCGAAACTGGTTCCTTTGATAAAGGAGATTTTGAAGCGACCTTTGTCGTGTGATGATGATACTCATATTATGTTCTCCAGTGTGAATCCACGAAAGGTAATTCATGTGAGTGAAACATTCGGTCAAGTTAAACCGAAGTTTGTCCCAACTGCTCCAATTTGCAACAATGTGAACTCAAATATTTTTCAATCTGCTTATCTGAGACGAAAGTCTAAGAAGCCTGTAACTTATTCTCAAGTTGCTGAACAATAGTTGAATTCGGCTAAGTTTAATGTTTCTCATGGAAACAAAAAGGCGCCCAAGACTGAGGCCTAGGCTGCCTTTTTGAACTAATCATTTTCTTTTGTGTATAGGGTACATCCAAGACCATATCTGGTGAAAACTGGATTATGGATAGCGGATGTTCTCGTCATATTACTGGAAATCTCGACCTCTTAACAAATGTGAGAAATATTCAAGGGGGTTATGTGGCGTTTGCTGGGAATTCTGGGGTATGATCACACAAGAAGGTGAAGTTTCAAATGGTCACATTACATTTGAAAAGGTTAATTATTGTGACAAGGAAGATCATAACTTATCAAGTGTGTCGCAAATCTGTGACAAGAAATATACTACAATATTTACCGATAAAGAATGTCTAATTCTGAAACCGGGATATGTGATTTCCGAGGACATGGTTGTCATGCGATCACCTCGATCGAATGATATTTATTTCTTAAATATGAGCTCTAAAGTATCAACATCTATCGAAAAATGTTTTGTCTCAAAAGCAACCAAGAAAGACTCTATTCTATGGCATCATAGAATGGGTCACATTCATGTTCGTAAGATGAACTATTAAATGGCAAATGATTTAGTTGAAGGTGTGTCTTTGAAGAACTTTAAGTTATCCGATCACTGTATTGCTTGCAAAAAGGGCAAATAGAGGAGAAAGTCGCATCCATCTAAGTTATTAAATTCCATTGATACTCCCCTTGAACGACTTCATATGGATCTTTTTGGTCCAATGAATCGTGCTAGTATCTCTGGGGTTTGGTATTGCCTGGTAGTTACCGATGATTATTCAAGATACTCATTGGTTTTATTTATGAGTTCGAAAGATCAAACACATGTTCTTGTTCAAAATTTAATCACTAAGATCGAATCACAATACGAGAAAAAGGTGAGGAGAATTCGAAGTGACAATGGTACTGAATTTTAAAATACTGTATTGGATTTCTTTTGTGTGCAAAAGGGAATTCATCGAGAATACAGTGCCCCATATGTACCACAACAAAACGGTGTTGCTGAAAGAAAAAACAGAACTTTGATTGAAGCTGATAGAACTATGCTTACCGATTCTAAGCTTCCTGTCCAATTTTGGAATGAGGCGGTGAATACTGCGTGTTATACGCTCAATCGGGTTCTAACTGTTAAAAGACTCAAGAAGACTAGTTATGAGCTTTTGAATAATCGAAAGCCTAATTTAAAGTACTTAGAACCTTTTGGGTATCCTTGTACTATGTTGAAAAAGGATGTGGGTAAGTTTGATGAAAAAGCCATTGAGGGATATTTCCTAGGTTATGATTCTCCAAAGAAACGGGTATTTAATTTCACTTCTGGTTGTGTTGAGGAGTGGTACCATGTGAACTGTCAAAAGTACACCACACCTCCTCAAGGGAAAGATCCCGACGGGATGTTTGACTATGATGGCTTATTTAATTCATTTACTCCAACTACTGAACAACAAGATGAAGACCTGGTTCGTGCATACTTTGAAGATCAACTGGTAATCCCAAGATTTTCAAGTTCTATTGATGTTGAAGCTCCAACCGATGCTAAAACTGAAGATCCTCATAATGATTCTCCAATTCTATTTGATAATATGTCTATTTCTTCCGATGATAATCCAGTTGTTGATCAAGTTATTGAACTTGATAGTGACGATTCATCTCATGAACTGGGAGAACATTACACTAATTTATTTGAAAATGTTGTTGTTACTGAGAATCCCACTCTTCGGATTCATAATTATCATCCAAAGGAAAAGATTATTGGAGAACTTGATGTGGGCGTTCAAACACGTCATCAAGTTGCTTCATCAAGTGAAAATAATGTATTTTGTGCTTATGCAGATTTACATTCTTCTGGAATTGTAAATATTACCAAATTCACTAGCTTTCTATCCCAATTTGAGCCAATGACGCCTCGTATGACACTTCAAGATCCATCTTGGGTAGAAACCATGCAAGAGGAATTACAATTTGCACGTTTGGGTGTTTGGGATCTTATCGACAAACCCGCTAGAGTCAAGAAGGCGATTCTGACTAAGTAAAGCCAGGACTCAATTTGATGACACGACTGTGTCTGTTGATATGATAGTTAAAACACCTTATGTTAAAAAGAATCATCCTTCTGAAAACATCATTGGAAATATACAAGAAAGAGTCACAAGAAGTCATTCTGAAATTGCAAACATCTGTTTGTACTCCTGCTTTCTATCCCAAATAGAACCAAAGAACATTGTTCAAGCTCTAAAGGACAATAGTTGGGTGGAGGCAATGCAGGAGGAGTTGGCACAATTCAGAGATCTACATGTTTTGGATCTTGTTGATAGGCCAAGAAACAGGTCTGCAATTGGAACAAAATGGATTTTTAGAAACAAAAGGGATGAGAGGGGTTTAGTGATTAAGAATAAAGTTAGGCTTGTGGCACTAGGATGCCTTCAAGAGGAAGGAATAGACTTTAAGGAAGTCTTTGCACCTGTTGCAAGACTTGAAGCTATCAGGATTTTTGAAGCGACCTTTGTCGTGTGATGATGATACTCATATTATGTTCTCCAGTGTGAATCCACGAAAGGTAATTCATGTGAGTGAAACATTCGGTCAAGTTAAACAGAAGTTTGTCCCACCTGCTCCAATTTGCAACAATGTGAACTCAAGTATTTTTCAATCTGCTTATCTGAGACGAAAGTCTAAGAAGCATGTAACTTATTCTCAAGTTGCTGAACAATAGTTGAATTCGACTAAGTTTAATGTTTCTCATGGAAACAAAAAGGCGCCCAAGACTAAGCCTAGGCTGCCTTTTTGAACTAATCATTTTCTTTTGTGTATAGGGTACATCCAAGACCATATCTGGTGAAAACTGGATTATGGATAGCGGATGTTCTCGTCATATTACTGGAAATCTCGACCTCTTAACAAATGTGAGAAATATTCAAGGGGGTTATGTGGCGTTTGCTGGGAATTCTGGGGGTATGATCACACAAGAAGGTGAAGTTTCAAATGGTCACATTACATTTGAAAAGGTTAATTATTGTGACAAGGAAGATCATAACTTATCAAGTGTGTCGCAAATCTGTGACAAGAAATACACTACAATATTTACCGATAAAGAATGTATAATTCTGAAACCGGGATATGTGATTTCCGAGGACATGGTTGTCATGCGATCACCTCGATCGAAGGATATTTGTGTCTTAAATATGAGCTCTAAAGTATCAACATCTATCGAAACATGTTTTGTCTCAAAAGCAACCGAGAAAGACTCTATTCTATGGCATCATAGAATGGGTCACATTCATGTTCGTAAGATGAACTATTAAATGGCGAATGATTTAGTTGAAGGTGTGTCTTTGAAGAACTTTAAGTTATCCGATCACTGTATTGCTTGCAAAAAGGGCAAATAGAGGAGAAAGTCGCATCCATCTAAGTTATTGAATTCCATTGATACTCCCCTTGAACGACTTCATATGGATCTTTTTGGTCCAATGAATCGTGCTAGTATCTCTGGGGTTTGGTATTGCCTGGTAGTTACCGATGATTATTCAAGATACTCATGGGTTTTATTTATGAGTTCGAATGATCAAACACATATTCTTGTTCAAAATTTAATCACTAAGATCGAATCAAAATACGAGAAAAAGGTGAGGAGAATTCGAAGTGACAATGGTACTGAATTTTAAAATACTGTATTGGATTTCTTTTGTGTGCAAAAGGGAATTCATCGAGAATACAGTGCCCCATATGTACCACAACAAAACGGTGTTGCTGAAAGGAAAAACAGAACTTTGATTGAAGCTGATAGAACTATGCTTACCGATTCTAAGCTTCCTGTCCAATTTTGGAATGAGGCGGTGAATACTGCGTGTTATACGCTCAATCGGGTTCTAACTGTTAAAAGACTCAAGAAGACTAGTTATGAGCTTTTGAATAATCGAAAGCCTAATTTAAAGTACTTAGAACCTTTTGGGTATCCTTGTACTATGTTGAAAAAGGATGTGGGTAAGTTTGATGAAAAAGCCATTGAGGGATATTTCCTAGGTTATGATTCTCCAAAGAAACGGGTATTTAATTTCACTTCTGGTTGTGTTGAGGAGTGGTACCATGTGAACTGTCAAAAGTACACCACACCTCCTCAAGGGAAAGATCCCGACGGGATGTTTGACTATGATGGCTGATTTAATTCATTTACTCCAACTACTGAACAACAAGATGAAGACCTGGTTCGTGCATAATATGAAGATCAACTGGTAATCCCAAGATTTTCAAGTTCTATTGATGTTGAAGCTCCAACCGATGCTAAAACTGAAGATCCTCATAATGATTCTCCAGTTCTATTTGATAATATGTCTATTTCTTCCGATGATAATCCAGTTGTTGATCAAGTTATTGAACTTGATAGTGACGATTCATCTCATGAACTGGGAGAACATTACACTAATTTATTTGAAAATGTTGTTGTTACTGAGAATCCCACTCTTCAGATTCATAATTATCATCCAAAGGAAAAGATTATTGGAGAACTTGATGTGGGCGTTCAAACACGTCATCAAGTTGCTTCATCAAGTGAAAATAATGTATTTTGTGCTTATGCAGATTTACATTCTTCTGGAATTGTAAATATTACCAAATTCACTTGCTTTCTATCCCAATTTGAGCCAATGACGCCTCGTATGACACTTCAAGATCCATCTTGGGTAGAAACCATGCAAGAGGAATTACAATTTGCACGTTTGGGTGTTTGGGATCTTATCGACAAACCCGCTAGAGTCAAGAAGGCGATTCTGACTAAGTAAAGCCAGGACTCAATTTGATGACACGACTGTGTCTGTTGATATGATAGTTCAAACCCCTTATGTTAAAAAGAATCATCCTTCTGAAAACATCATTGGAAATATACAAGAAAGAGTCACAAGAAGTCATTCTGAAATTGCAAACATCTGTTTGTACTCCTGCTTTCTATCCCAAATAGAACCAAAGAACATTGTTCAAACTCTAAAGGACAATAGTTGGGTGGAGGCAATGCAGGAGGAGTTGGCACAATTCAGAGATCTACATGTTTTGGATCTTGTTGATAGGCCAAGAAACAGGTCTGCAATTGGAACAAAATGGATTTTTAGAAACAAAAGGGATGAGAGGGGTTTAGTGATTAAGAATAAAGTTAGGCTTGTGGCACTAGGATGCCTTCAAGAGGAAGGAATAGACTTCAAGGAAGTCTTTGCACCTGTTGCAAGACTTGAAGCTATCAGGATTTTTGAAGCGACCTTTGTCGTGTGATGATGATACTCATATTATGTTCTCCAGTGTGAATCCACGAAAGGTAATTCATGTGAGTGAAACATTCGGTCAAGTTAAACAGAAGTTTGTCCCAACTGCTCCAATTTGCAACAATGTGAACTCAAGTATTTTTCAATCTGCTTATCTGAGACGAAAGTCTAAGAAGCATGTAACTTATTCTCAAGTTGCTGAACAATAGTTGAATTCGACTAAGTTTAATGTTTCTCATGGAAACAAAAAGGCGCCCAAGACTAAGCCTAGGCTGCCTTTTTGAACTAATCATTTTCTTTTGTGTATAGGGTACATCCAAGACCATATCTGGTGAAAACTGGATTATGGATAGCGGATGTTCTCGTCATATTACTGGAAATCTCGACCTCTTAACAAATGTGAGAAATATTCAAGGGGGTTATGTGGCGTTTGCTGGGAATTCTGGGGGTATGATCACACAAGAAGGTGAAGTTTCAAATGGTCACATTACATTTGAAAAGGTTAATTATTGTGACAAGGAAGATCATAACTTATCAAGTGTGTCGCAAATCTGTGACAAGAAATACACTACAATATTTACCGATAAAGAATGTCTAATTCTGAAACCGGGATATGTGATTTCCGAGGACATGGTTGTCATGCGATCACCTCGATCGAATGATATTTGTGTCTTAAATATGAGCTCTAAAGTATCAACATCTATCGAAACATGTTTTGTTTCAAAAGCAACCGAGAAAGACTCTATTCTATGGCATCATAGAATGGGTCACATTCATGTTCGTAAGATGAACTATTAAATGGCGAATGATTTAGTTGAAGGTGTGTCTTTGAAGAACTTTAAGTTATCCGATCACTGTATTGCTTGCAAAAAGGGCAAATAGAGGAGAAAGTCGCATCCATCTAAGTTATTGAATTCCATTGATACTCCCCTTGAACGACTTCATATGGATCTTTTTGGTCCAATGAATCGTGCTAGTATCTCTGGGGTTTGGTATTGCCTGGTAGTTACCGATGATTATTCAAGATACTCATGGGTTTTATTTACGAGTTCGAAAGATCAAACACATGTTCTTGTTCAAAATTTAATCACTAAGATCGAATCACAATACGAGAAAAAGGTGAGGAGAATTCGAAGTGACAATGGTACTGAATTTCAAAATACTGTATTGGATTTCTTTTGTGTCAAAAGGGAATTCATCGAGAATACAGTGCCCCATATGTACCACAACAAAACGGTGTTGCTGAAAGGAAAAACCGAACTTTGATTGAAGATGATAGAACTATGCTTACCGATTCTAAGCTTCCTGTCCAATTTTGGAATGAGGCGGTGAATACTGCGTGTTATACGCTCAATCGGGTTCTAACTGTTAAAAGACTCAAGAAGACTAGTTATGAGCTTTTGAATAATCGAAAGCCTATTTTAAAGTACTTAGAACCTTTTGGGTATCATTGTACTATGTTGAAAAATGATGTAGGTAAGTTTGATGATAAAGACATTGAGGGATATTTCCTAGGTTATGATTCTCCAAAGAAACGGGTATTTAATTTCACTTCGTGTTGTGTTGAGGAGTGGTACCATGTGAACTGTCAAAAGTACACCACACCTCCTCAAGGGAAAGGTCCCGACGGGATGTTTGACTATGATGGCTTATTTAATTCATTTACTCCAACTACTGAACTACCAGATGAAGACCTGGTTCTTGCATACTTTGAAGATCAACTGGTAATCCCAAGATTTTCAAGTTCTAATGATGTTGAAGCTCCAACCGATGCTACAACTGAAGATCCTCATAATGGTTCTCAAGTTCTATTTGATAATATGTCTACTTCTTCCGATGATAATCCAGTTGTTGATCAAGTTATTGAACTTGATAGTGACGATTCATCTCATGAACTGGGAGAACATTACACTAATTTATTTGAAAATGTTGTTGTTACTGAGAATCCCACTCTTCGGATTCATAATTATCATCCAAAGGAAAAGATTATTGTTGAACTTGATGTGGGCGTTCAAACACGTCATCAAGTTGCTTCGTCAAGTGAAAATAATGTATTTTGTGCTTATGCAGATTTACATTCTTCTGGAATTGTAAATATTACCAAATTCACTTGCTTTCTATCCCAATTTGAGCCAACGACGCCTCGTATGACACTTCAAGATCCATCTTGGGTAGAAGCCATGCAAGAGGAATTACAATTTGCACGTTTGGGTGTTTGGGATATTATCGACAAAACCGCTAGAGTCAAGAAGGCGATTCTGACTAAGGAAAGCCAGAACTCAATGAATCAAATCTTGACATGACTGTGTCTGTTGATATGATAGTTCAAACCCCTTATGTTGAAAAGAATCATCCTTCTGAAAACATCATTGGAAATATACATGAAAGAGTCACAAGAAGTCATTCTGAAATTGCAAACATCTGTTTGTACTCCTGCTTTCTATCCCAAATAGAACCAAAGAACATTTTTCAAGCTCTAAAGGACAATAGTTGGGTGGAGGCAATGCAGGAGGAGTTGGCACAATTCAGAGATCTACATGTTTGGGATCTTGTTGATATGCCAAGAAACAGGTCTGCAATTGGAACAAAATGGATTTTTAGAAACAAAAGGGATGAGAGGGGTTTAGTGATTAAGAATAAAGTTAGGCTTGTGGCACTAGGATGCCTTCAAGAGGAAGGAATAGACTTTAAGGAAGTCTTTGCACCTGTTGCAAGACTTGAAGCTATCAGGATTTTTGAAGCGACCTTTGTCGTGTGATTATGATACTCATATTATGTTCTCCAGTGTGAATCCACGAAAGGTAATTCATGTGAGTGAAACATTCGGTCAAGTTAAACCGAAGTTTGTCCCAACTGCTCCAATTTTCAACAATGTGAACTCAACTATTTTTCAATCTGCTTATCTGAGACGAAAGTCTAAGAAGCATGTAACTTATTCTCAAGTTGCTGAACAATTGTTGAATTCGGCTAAGTTTAATGTTTCTCATGGAAACAAAAAGGCGCCCAAGACTGAGGCCTAGGCTGCCTTTTTGAACTAATCATTTTCTTTTGTGTATAGGGTACATCCAAGACCATATCTGGTGAAAACTGGATTATGGATAGTGGATGTTCTCGTCATATTACTGGAAATCTCGACCTCTTAACAAATGTGAGAAATATTCAAGGGGGTTATGTGGCGTTTGCTGGGAATTCTGGGGGTATGATCACACAAGAAGGTGAAGTTTCAAATGGTCACGTTACATTGGAAAAGGTTAATTATTTTGACAAGGAAGATCATAACTTATCAAGTGTGTCGCAAATCTGTGACAAGAAATACACTACAATATTTACCGATAAAGAATGTCTAATTCTGAAACCGGCATATGTGATTTCCGAGGACATGGTTGTCTTGCGATCACCTCAATCGAATGATATTTATGTCTTAAATATGAGCTCTAAAGTATCAACATCTATCGAAACATGTTTTGTCTCAAAAGCAACCGAGAAAGACTCTATTCTATGGCATCATAGAATGGGTCACATTCATGTTCGTAAGATGAACTATTAAATGGCGAATGATTTAGTTGAAGGTGTGTCTTTGAAGAACTTTAAGTTATCCGATCACTGTATTGCTTGCAAAAAGGGCAAATAGAGGAGAAAGTCGCATCCATCTAAGTTATTGAATTCCATTTATACTCCCCTTGAACGACTTCATATGGATCTTTTTGGTCCAATGAATCGTGCTAGTATCTCTGGGGATTGTTATTGCCTGGTAGTTACCGATGATTATTCAAGATACTCATGGGTTTTATTTATGAGTTCGAAAGATCAAACACATGTTCTTGTTCAAAATTTAATCACTAAGATCGAATCACAATACGAGAAAAAGGTGAGGAGAATTCGAAGTGACAATGGTACTGAATTTAAAAATACTGTATTGGATTTCTTTTGTGTGCAAAAGGGAATTCATCGACAATACAGTGCCCCATATGTACCACAACAAAACGGTGTTGCTGAAAGGAAAAACAGAACTTTGATTGAAGCTGATAGAACTATGCTTGCCGATTCTAAGCATCCTGTCCAATTTTGGAATGAGACGGTGAATACTGCGTGTTATACGCTCAATCGGGTTCTAACTGTTAAGAGACTCAAGAAGAATAGTTATGAGCTTTAGAATAATCGAAAGCCTAATTTAAAGTACTGAGAACCTTTTGGGTATCCTTGTACTATGTTGAAAAATGATGTGGGTAAGTTTGATGAAAAAGACATGGAGGAATATTTCCTAGGTTTTGATTCTCCAAAGAAACGGGTATTTAATTTCACTTCTGGTTGTGTTGAGGAGTGGTACCATGTGAACTGTCAAAAGTACACCACACCTCCTCAAGGGAAAGGTCCCGACGTGATGTTTGACTATGATGGCTTATTTAATTCATTTAATCCAACTACTGAACAACCAGATGAAGACCTGGTTCGTGCATACTTTGAAGAACAACTGGTAATCCCAAGATTTTCAAGATCTAATGATGTTGAAGCTCCAACCGATGCTACAACTGAAGATCCTCATAATGATTCTCCAGTTCTATTTGATAATATGTCTACTTCTTCCGATGATAATCCAATTGTTGATCAAGTTATTGAACTTGATAGTGACGATTCATCTCATGAACTGGGAGAACATTACACTAATTTATTTGAAAATGTTGCTGTTACTGAGAATCCCACTCTTCGGATTCATAATTATCATCCAAAGGAAAAGATTATTGTAGAACTTGATGTGGGTGTTCAAACACATCATCAAGTTGCTTCATCAAGTGAAAATAATGTATTTTGTGCTTATGCAGATTTACATTCTTCTGGAATTGTAAATATTACCAAATTCACTTGCTTTTTATCCCAATTTGAGCCAACGACACTTCGTATGGCACTTCAAGATCCATCTTGGGTAGAAGCCATGCAAGAGGAATTACAGTAGTTTGCACGTTTGGGTGTTTGGGATCTTATCGACTAACCCGCTAGAGTCAAGAAGGCGATTCCGACTAAGTGGGTATTTAAATGTAAGAAAGACGATCATGGGGTGATCATGAGAAACAAGGCACGATTAGTGGTGCAAGATTTCCATCAGCAAGAGGGTATTGACTACACTGAGGTATATGCTCTAGTTGAAAGATTGGAGTCTATACGAATCTTTCTGGCATATGCAGCTTACAAGAATATAAAAGTCTACCAAATGAATGTTAAAAGTGCTTTTATCAATGGTGAACTACACGAGGAAGTGTTTGTGTTACAGCATCCTGGCTTTGAAGACCCTGATTATCCTGACCGAGTTTATCGCTTAAACAAGGCACTATACGGTCTACATCAAGCCCCGAGAGCTTGGTATGGCACGCTCGCCAACCATCTGACGGATAAAGGCTTCAAACGAGGGACTGTTGACTGCACTTTATTTTACAAAAAACATTGGTGATGATCTTCTCCTTATTCAGATTATGTCGACGACATTATCTTTGGGTCAACAAACGACACGTTATGTAAGGAATTTGAAAAGTCAATGCAAACCAAGTTCGAAATTAGTTTGATGGGAGAGATGAACTTATTTTTAGGGTTGCAGGTTCACCAGTCTACAAAAGGAACTTTCATTCACCAGACGAAGTACGTGAACGATGTCTTGAGCCGATTCAAGATTTCTGCCAGAAAAATCCCTTCTACTCCTCTCCCTGTGGGTCACAATTTATTACCGGATGAATTGGAGGATATTGTCGATCCTACCCTCTATCGAGCTATGTTGGTTCTTTGATGTATCTTATTGCTTCTCGAACCGACATAATGTTTGCTGTTTGTTTATGTGCAAGGTACCAAGGTAGTCCCCGAGTGACTCACCTGGCAGCGGTCAAGCGTATTCTTCAATATCTGAGGGGCAATCCATACACCGGGTTATGGTACCCCAAGGACGATAACTTTGATCTTACCGCTTATTATGACTAAGACTATGGAGGATGCAAGATAAAATTTACATCGACTACAATAGTATGTCAATTCTTAGGAAGGCGGCTTGTTTCCTGGCAGTGTAAGAAGCAGACACCGGTCTCCACTTCAACCGCTGAAGCTGCGTATGTTGCAGCCTCGAGTTGCTGTTCCCAGGTTTTGTGGATAAAACAATATCTTCGCGACTACGGTTTGAAGTTTCTTACTACTCCCATTTTAATTGATAATTCTGCTGCCATTAGCATCACCAAGAATCCCGTGCAGCACTCTAAAACGAAACATGTCGAAATTCGATATCATTTTATACGGGATTGCTTTGAAAAGAAATTAATTGATCTTGAGAAAGTACATACTGATTATCAAAAGGCCGATTTATTTACCAAAGCTTTTGACGAAACTCGTTTTCAATTTTTGCTTGGTTTAAATGGCTTAAAGACCCTTGCTGAAATCCTGAAACTGGAATAACTATCTTTATTTTCGGTTTATATTTGTTTTAAATTTATTATTGGTTTTGGATTTTAGGGGGTGTGTTGGTGCATGATGCCAGTAGTTCAGTATCTCGTGTTTAGTTGTGTCTGTAATCGTTTAGTTTGTTTGTTTTGTGTTGAATAGTGTTTGTTATATGTTCGCCATTTGTTGGGCGAACTTGTAGACCAGCGAAGTTATGACAACTTCGCCTAGTGTGTTAGGCGAAGTTGTCGAGGTTTATAAATACCTAAACTTCGGGTATTTTGTGATTAAGGGTTTTTCTGAACAACGTGTTTTTGTGATCTTGTGTATCACGTGTTGACTCTTTCAATACATCAAGTTTTACAGTATAATCTTGTGTGTTTGTATACATATTCAACGTATTATTTGTTTTACACTCGTATCGTATTACGTGGGGATTCCGCACCCTCGTGTTACGAGATATTCCTGTGTAGATCCGGCTGGGAACCTACAGGGTGAAAATAGAAAATACAAAAATATTGTGTTTTTAGCTTGTATAGATAAAACCTAAAAACATTAAAAAATTTGTAAAATCTAAAATAGTGTGTTATCATTATGGTTCGTTAAATTTTAGAAAACTAAAAAAAAAACATTTTAAAAATAGAAATTAAAAAAAAATTGTGTTTTTAGTTTGTATAGGAAAAATTTGAAAATCCAAAAAAATTTGTGAATTTTTTTTATTTATAAGAAAAATTGAAAATTCAAAAAAAATTTGTGAATTTCTTGTTTGTACAGAAAAGTCCGAAAAAGACAAAAAATTGTGTTTTATGTATGTAAAGAGAAAAACCAAAAAGATTTTTGCTCATGTTCGCTGAAAAGTATGTCAATTACTCATATTTGAAGGACATATACTTATATATGTTTGGTCCTGATAATTCTTGTAAATATTCGGGATAGCCATTTACCTGACAATGGAAAGTAGTTGGGCGTTCGTTATGCGGTTTTACTTTATTTTCTCGCTGAAAATTATGTCGGTTATTTAAGTTTGTGGAGCATGCTTGCATGTATTGGTCTCGTTATCTACTTGTAGATTGATAGGATAGCCATTAATCTATAGACTGAAAGTGACTGATGTAATTAAATTCATTTTGTTTTATGCTCCTCAAAATTTTGAGTTTTTGAAGCAAAAAGAGAAAATGATAGTACATTGATTGTTTAACCCTATATCCAGTAAGAAATAAGCTTAAAAGACATAGTGCTTAATCATTGGTGCATTGATAGGTCTTAAAAAAGCTGTTAAAGTAAAGTAAGTAATATAAACATAAAGAAAAGCCAAATTGAAAGAGGTGTTAGTCTCTAGCAAAAATCTCGGTGAGGATGGCAGAAAAGTAATAACTTGTCATACTCAAGCTTTATAGTTGTTTGATCACCCAAAAATAAAATAAAGCAAATAACAAGCGTTAGGATTCTGGACACTGTGAGTCTTTATGCGGCTTAATCATCTGGGTATTCATAAGCATGAATACTTCACTCGCTTTTAGAGCAAACCCTAAGTCATTAAACTTGATCACTGCTGTACTTCGTACAATCTAAATTACTGACTTGATCAAAATCCCCTGTTAGTCAACCATCTATTCCTCCCTTGCGTGTGTCTCAATACCAATAAGAAACGGACCCAAGGGGATACAATGTATGTAAGCCTACAGATGGACTCGTGCATATGCGTTGCTCTAAAAATTCTTTAAATTCAAATTTTGATCAACACTATAATGGTTTAAGTCAAGTTGGGGTGATATGGCAAAAATCAAATTAAGCTTGAACCGAGATTAGAGGCTGATAGTTTCTGATATTCTGTGCACTAATTGAACCATTAATCATATCACAGAAGTGACTGAAAGTTTGTTATAAGATTTAAGTGGACAACAATATCAATGACCGACTTAACACCAGTCACAATATCGCTGAAATATAAAACTGTGATGGAAGGGCAATCTGGTCAATATGATTCTCTGCTCAAACTCAACAAAAATCCAAAAAAAAATATGTACTGTTTTTGAAAAACCATACAAAAAACACAAAAACATTTTCTATTCTCCGTTTTCATTTTCGGATATTTCTTTTGTAAATAATTTACATAAAAAGTTTAAAATACCAAAAAGAATTTGCGTTTTCACTTTACATATTATTTAATTCTTTTAAATTATGTGTTACAAAATGTAAAAAACGTTAAGCTAATCGATCATTGAGATATAGGATCGCGTTGGTTAAATTAAGTTAATAAATTTAATTTAATTGATTTATTTACTTTAGTTATTGAATTTAAAAATTAAATAAATAGTAATTCATTAATTATGTATAACGAATTAGGTCATTTCTAACGAATTGCATTCTAATTCGTTACCCTAATTTGCTTCCACCACTCTGTAACAAATGCCGTTTAATTCGTTATGCATATGTACACGAACTAAGACTAATTCGTTAATTTTATGTATTAATCTTAACGAACTACTTTTAATTCGTTAAGTCATGTGTTAAGTTCAGATAACGAATCACCTGATTCGTTATTTCAAAATTCAAACGAATCAGATGATTCGTTACATTGTAAAGCGTGTCATGTCAGACTATATAAGGAACTGTGAAGGCGATTCGTCTCACTATTCATCTTCCTTTTTCCCCATACATACTGTTACTCTGGCCAAAATTTCCAGAATTCTTGATCATTGTTTTTCAGTGTTTTGATTATATATTTTCATTACTAAGGTATAGACGATCATACCGTGATACATTTCGTCAAATTTGATGCATTTTTGATGGGTTAATTGCTTGATTAAGTTATCGGGTTTTAGATGTTTTCTTAAACCTTAATTTAACAACTTTACTCCATGTTTTGGAACAACATATTGATGTAATTTTTATCGCAATATGATTCCGAGATCCATTGTGATCATTGATTTGGTCTTATGTTGTTGATTATAGTTGTATCGATTTCCGATTGCAAGTTTGACTTTTTATGTTCTTGGTAATTTTGACCTTGACCAAATTAGTCAAATATTAAACTTAAATTGGCCATTCATTAATGTTTAACGAATTGTAACTCCTTCGTGTCCAATTCGTTATACATATGACACGAATTAGGATAATGAATCTTAACTTATAACGACTCAGATTCTACTTCGTTATTTATAACGAATTAGACCATAATTCATTGAATTTTATTAGTGATTCGTTAAGGCTAATTCATTAACTATTTACTTGATAGCGAAATAACTTATTCACTATAACGAATTAGAAAAATTAACGAATGACATTTTTAATTATTTTAAAATTAAAAGGTGTTACAATTAATATAATTTTACAACTTTTATTTTATAATAATTATTATTATTAATATCAATAATATAAGTATTATTGTTATTTACTATCATTGATTCTCGGCTTTGTTTGTATGGTGCTATGGCTGATAACATGGATCGGGATCCTCTCGTTGATGCACCACCACAACAACAACAACCAAATCATGATATTCCCATGCTTCCATATGACAAAAGACACAACGTTTGTGCCTTCGTTGGTACAAACTTTGCTGACGAGAACGTATTTGGTGGGATGTTGGAGTTCTTACGTCGCTCGCTTATTCATTATTCCATCACTGCTAATCCTGATGTTCGATTTAGTATCGTTCGTCAATTTTGGAAAACAACGAGATATATGGAGACTGAGAACCACATTACAACTGAGGTGAATACAAGACAACTTGTGGTATCACCTGAGTCTGTTTGAAGGGTCTTGAGGTTCAATGATGTTAATGATGATCCGAGTGAGTACCACAAAGATCTGATCAGAGGGTTGTTTGCCCAATTATTTTATTCTGGTGAACTTGATGATTCCATATATAACAATGCATACTTGTGTCCCACATACAAGTATTTATTGCATGTACTTATACATTGCCTTGTTGGACATAAAGGGGGTTTTGACGAATAACGCATTAGTCTTCAATCAGCTTTCGTTGCTTTGGTTCTGAACAAACCCTTCAACTTCTCTGAAATGGTTTTCGATCATCTCAAAGAAAATTGTACTATTGTGAAGCGTAGTTCAAAGTTTTTGATGTATCCTCGCTTCATTCAACTGCTTGTTCAAGATGCTACACATGATTTGGTACTCAATCCAACACGTCTCGATGATAAATTGAAGTTGGAACACATGATAGAAGATACAATACGAAGGATGAAATCGTATCGTCAGACTCCTCATCCACGAACCAAAAGATTGATTGTACATCTGGTGAATCCAGATTATGTATGTCCTCCCAATGATCGTTAGATCCATGATGACTCGGATTCCGAGCATGAGGAAGGAGCAGGTGGGAACGAGGGTGATGGTGATGATAATGATGGTGGTAATGGTGGTAATGTTGGTGCGGGTGATGTTCCTGCTCTACAACCTGCTGAGGTTGAAGCTGCTTTAGCTGGTGCTATAGCCGCTCATCACAAACGGAAAGGGAAAGCATTGGTGAAAGAAGGATCGTCTAAACGACGAGTGTCGGCTGGTGCTGGTATCTCAATTGGAGTTCCACCTCCAAGGCCGTCTATTACTCAACAACCGGCGGTGCCTCTTACTACTAGCACCCCGGAACTTACATTGACGACCACACTTACTTCAGATCCTAGGCTTGGCATGATTCCACGGTCTGTTATATCTCTTCTGCCAAGGCCTAATACAGTTACTACGGTGGTTTCTCCAACACCGGTGATGATGCCTCCGCCTCCAATGGATATTTCACTTATGAGGCTCAACCATCCACAAGGTCCAGTTCAGACTATTCCTGCTTCATTTCATGTTATGCCTCAGGATCAGCAGACACATATGCTTTTGAGTTTACTACATCTTTATGAAAATCAAATGTCTGCTGATCATCTGAATCAAGAACGTCTCATGGAGAATCAGAAAAAGTTGTTAAGTTATGTCTCTTTCTGTCAAAAGGAGACAAAGGCCCTTTGTGAGATTGTTATGTCTCAGGGGGTGAAGCTGAAAGAACAAGAGGACCTTATCTTGCAACTTACTTGCAAGGACGACGCACTAAAGAAGTTTAAAAATGATGATGAAGATCCAGATGCGTTGGGTGCTGGAGGAAGTGAGCCGAAAAAAGCTCACGGCTCGTCCTCTGGTGCGGGAACAAGTGCTGCTGATGATTCAGGAAAGCATATTATTGTGTATCGTGATTATACAGCTGCCAAACCCATTGAGATGATTGAAGCTAACACTGTCATCTTTGTTGATGGATCGGGGGTGGTTAGAAGTGTTGTGAATAAGGATGAGATTGAGGAAGTACAATTTGTGGAGAGGTCACTAACACGAGAGCAGATTTCCTTACGTCTTTGCTTAAATGATGATGATTTGACCGTGTTAGAAGCTGAGCCTGATGTGGAAGTTGAAAACGATGAAGTGATCTTGAATGATCCAACTATTCAGATCAACACGGCCTTTATTTATGAAGACGAGGAGGTGGAGATCAAGGATATGACAGCTGAGGTATACCCTGATCTATTTCACCACACCAATGTTGATCAGGGTGCTCCGGTATTTACTGAGGAAACGGTCAAAGCAGCTGAGGATCACTTGGAAAATAGATCAAAGGGAAAGAGTGTTGTAGATACAAGATTTGACTCAATCTGTGATCCATCATTGGCTGATATTCAGAGATGGTTTAGTTATCGCAACAAGAAATATCGAAAGATCATCGAAGCGTATCGGTATGTGGATAAAGAGCAAGAAGGTGAAGCTATTGCACGAGCCAAAGCTAATCATATGGCTTCTTTCAAGGCCGTGTCGAATGTTCAAGGTGATATTATTTCATGGCTCTTTGATCCAGATTTGAAAGTTTGTATTGTTAAATGGGAGAAAGGCATCCAATACTATGAAAAGATTACCGATGTTCTCACTCTACCGCGTTGGGATGTTCGTACCCTCGCGTGTAGACCATTCATGAACCAAGGGGGAGATCGACATGCAGACTTGTTTCATCAACATATGTTGTTCGAATTCAACCATGGATTTAAGTTTTTCAAACCACAACTTCCAACTCGCAAGCGCATCGATGAGATTTATCCAAGGACGGGTTGGAGGAAGTTGGTTCTTAAAGTAAAGCCACCAAAGACTATGAATAGTGTGCCGGTGAAGACACTGAATCAACATATGTATTTAACGTTCAACCGCTGGTACTACGACAACCGAACTGGCGAGGCCGTTATTGTCTTGGTCAAAGGATTAAAGACCGAGCTGATAAAGATCATCGATCCGATGTGGCTCGTGAACTTAACCGAAACCGACAACGACGTGCTTTTCAGGAATAAGATTTTATTTGAGCGCCGTGAAGACTATGACCGAGCAATGCAGTTTCAACGTGTTGTTCGTGTGTGTCATGAACATGGTATTCACAGCTGCAGAGATTGGCAGAGCAAGCGCTTCAAGTAGATTAAAGACAAAGAGCTCAAGACGAGGGGTGTCTGTTAGTACACGGTTTTTCGTCTCGAGTCTTTGTATTAATCATTATTATATTTATCGTTTATTTAATGTAAAAGATATTAAGTTACTAAGCTAGTTCGTTAAGGTAACCATCTAGTTTGTTGAGGATGTTTAACGAACTAGATTATAAGTTATATTCCCTCCTGATTCGTTAAGGATGTTTAACGAATCAGGGGGTGGTTCGTTATGTTTATCTATTGAATGTAATGTAACGAAGTGGCGGCTAGTTCGTTACGGAATATTTAACGAACTAGAGCCATCTTCTATATATAGTGGGTTTATTCCACTGTTAATTTAGGTTTTTGAGTTTAATATTATCGAACCTCTGTCCAATTGTTCTCTCAAGCTTCACCTTAATATTATACACACATATATATATATAACTAATACATAACATTAACATATAATCAATATAGAGCATCATGAACTAGATCTGTTTATAGTTTATTAAGCCTTAGATCTGAAATCCGAGGTGTTCACACAAATGAAGCAGAAAAGAAGGCCGACTCAAGAGCTGTTGATATCAGCGGAGTATTATTAAAACATGAAGCCGACCCTAAGATTCAACAAGCATCATTACAGAATCTAGAAACTCAAATCGGAAAAATTGCCCAACAATTATCCGAGAGACCACCCGGCACTCTTCCAAGCAACACAATCACTAACCCGAATGCGACAGCTAATGCTGTTACACTCAGAAGTGGTATAACCACTGTTACCTCACCAACTTCAGAACCAGTTACGGTAAAGGAGTCTCCTGATGAAATGCGGGAAAGACTGACCCCAACGGGCACCGTACAACCCAAGGATCCAGTACGAACTTATGTTCCACCTATTCCATACCCAGGAAGGCTGAAGCATGAACGATTGGAAGCTCAGTATGGGAAGTTTTTAGAACTCTTCAAACAACTCCATATCAACATCCCTTTTATCGAAGCCATCGCTTAAATGCCAAAATATGCCAAGTTTCTCAAAGAAGTACTGACAAACAAAAGAAAGCTGGAGGAACTCTCGCATGTCACTCTGAATGAAGAATGTTCAGTAGTCCTCAAAACCAAGTTGCCAACAAAAATAACCGATCCAGGGAGCTTTACTATCCCTTGTCTTATAGGAAATTTATCAGTTAGCAATGCCCTGGCTGACCTAGGAGCTAGTATTAATTTAATGCCTTATGCGGTCTTGGCAAAACTAAGGATAAGAGAACCAAAGCCCACCCGCATGAGCATTCAATTAGCTGACCGATATGTTAAATATCCTCGGGGAATTGTTGAAAACATGCTTGTCAAGATTGACAAATTTGTTTTTCCAGTAGATTTTGTAATTCTAGACATGGAGAAAGAAAAAAGTGTACCTCTGATTTTAGGAAGACCCTTTTTAGCCAACGCAAAGGCTATTATTGATGTTTGCACCGGCGAACTCACTCTCAGGGTCAATGACGAGGCAATCACTTTTGACATAAGAAAATCTATGCAATATCCGCAACATCAAGATGACACATTATATTGTGTCGACATCATAGATTCCATTGTGAGTTGCTATATGCGAGATTCCTCCGTCGATAAACCGCTAGAAACACAAGTCTTAGACAAAACACTCAACATACCCATCTTAGAAAACGAAATTCTAAACAATAACTATCAAGAAGCATCAGAAGTAGTATATGAGATCACTGAATGCAATGAAAAATCAAAACCATCAATCGAAGAACCACCAGCCTTAGAGTTAAAAGAACTACCAAACCATCTCGGATACGTCTTTCTAGAAAAAGAATCTCAACTCCCAGTAATTATTTCATCTCACCTTTCTAAAGAAGAGAAAGACGAACTTCTTCAGGTTCTCAAAAACCATAAGAAGGCTATCGCATGGAAGATCATGGATACCAAGGGCATAAGTCTTTCCTTTTGTACTCACAAAATCCTCATGGAGGAAGAATACAAACCCATGGTCCAACATCAAAGACGTCTCAATCCCAATATGCAAGATGTGGTGAAGAAAGAAGTAATCAAACTACTTGATGCCGGATTAATCTACCCAATCTCATATTTACCTTGGGTTAGTCCCGTTCAAGTAGTACCCAAGAAGGGAGGAATGACAGTTGTAATGAATGAGAATGATGAGCTAATACCAATGAGGACCATCACAGGCTGGCGAGTTTGCATTGACTGCCGAAAGCTTAATGACGCCACAAGAAAAGATCATTTCCACTTCCTTTTATCGATCAAATGCTTGAGCGATTATCTAGGAAAATGTTCTACTGTTTTCTTGATGGATTCTATGGATACTTTCAAATTCCCATCACTCTTGAAGATCAGGAGAAAACCACTTTCAGATGTCCGTATGGAACCTTCGCCTACCGAAGAATGCCATTTGGACTATGTAATGCTCCAGCCACCTTCCAACGTTGCATGGTGGCCATCCTTCATGAAATGATCCAACACTCTATGGAAATTTTCATGGACGACTTCTCAGTCTTTGGAGACTCCTTCGATTATTGTCTGAAAAACCTAAACAAAATGTTGACTAGGTGTGAAGAAGTAAACTTAGTACTCAACTGGGAAAAATGCCATTTTATGGTCAAAGAAGGCGTTGTTCTCGGTCACAAGATATCCCAAGAAGGACTAGAATTTGATAGGGCCAAAATAGAAACCATATCCAAACTTCCACCACCAACTTCAGTCAGAGCCATTAGAAGTTTTCTAGGTCACGCAGGCTTCTACCACCGCTTCATAAAAGATTTCTCAAATATTGCTAGACCTATGACCAAACTTCTGAAGAAAGACGCAACATTCGTCTTCTCTGAAGAATGTGTTGTATCCTTCAACATATTAAAAGACAAACTTGTCAACTCACCAATCATGACTACACCCGATTGGACCCTTCCATTCGAAATCATGTGCGATGCAAGTGACTTTGCAGTTGGAGCCGTACTCGGACACGCAAAGAAAAACACTTTCACCCAATTTACTATGCCAGTAAGACTCTTAATGATGCACAAGAAAATTACACCATAACAGAAAAAGAGTTACTAGCAGTAGTTTTTGCCTTTAAAAAATTTAGATCATACCTAGTTCTTTCCAAAAGCATAGTTTACACTGACCATGCCACAATTCGTTACCTCTTCAATAAGCAAGATGCCAAACCCAGAATTATCTGATGGATCCTACTACTCCAAGAATTTGACATAGAAGTCAAATACAAAAAGGGAGCAGAGAATGTCTCTGCAGACCACATCTCACGTTTAGAATGCCCAGCATCAGAAGAACTTCACAATAAAATTATCAACGATAATTTTCCACATGAAACTGTCATGCTCATCCAAGCGGTCATATAGGAAAAAGACGAAAGTCCTTGGTATGCTGACTTCACAAACTACCTACCTTGTATAATCCTAAGAAAAGGGCTAACTCATCAACAACGGAAGAAATTCTTCTCCGAACTTAAATTCTACTTCTGGGAAGACCCATACTTGTTTAGGATAGGTGCCGATCAAGTAGTTCGTAGGTGTGTAGCAGGAAAGGAAGCCTTAGATATTTTCAAACAATGCCATGAAGGACCAACAGGTGGACACCACAGTACCGCCACTACGGTCAGAAAAGTATTTGATGCAGGATTCTTCTGGCCCACCATATACAAAGATACACATACTTCGATCTAAGCATGCGATGCTTGTCAAAGAGCCGGGAACATCTCGCCAAAAATGAGATGGCTCAGAAGGGCATTCAAATTTGTGAAGTCTTTGATATATGGGGAATAGATTTCATGGGTCCATTCCTAACTCGTTCAAAAATAAATACATCCTTGTAGCAGTCGACTACGTATTTAAATGGGTGGAAGCACAAGCTCTTCCAACTAACGATGCTCGAGTAGTTGTACGATTTCTAAAAGAGTTATTTTCACGATTCGGCACTCCAAAAGCCCTAATCAGTGATAGAGGTACTCACTTCTGTAATGCTTTAATGAACAAAGTCTTAGCACGATATGGAGTTCACCACCGACTGGCAACACCATATCACCCTCATACTAGTGGGCAGGTAGAGGTCTTGAATCGAGGAATCAAAAGGATCTTAGAAAGAACCATAGGAATGAATCACAAAAATTGGGCAGATAAGTTAGATGACACTTTGTGGGACCTCAGGACGGCTTACAAAACCCCCATAGAGATGACACCCTTCAAACTCGTTTACGGGAAAGCATGTCATCTACCAGTAGAATTAAAACACAAAGCCTACTGGTCTCTCAGAACAGTGAACTCTGATCTAACGTTCGCAGGCATAAACCGGAAAGATCAAATTCACGAGCTCGAGTAACTAAGAACATTAGCCTATGAAAATTCCTGGTCTTACAAAGAAAAGACTAAACGATTGCACGACGCCCATTTAAAAGGAAACAAGAAATTCCAAGTTGGGGATCGTGTATTGCTATACAACACACGTTTACGTCTTTTCCCATGAAAATTGAAATCATTATGGACAGGTCCATACGTAGTTGAATTAGTCTTTGATTATGGGACAGTCGAGATTTCAAATTCAAGTGGCCAAAAGTTCAAATTAAATGGGCATCTATTAAAACCATATATCGATGGATCATTTGAAGAAATTTTGGAGGTAGTAACCCTCCAACTCCCTGAATAGGAAATCAAGGAAACAAGGTCTGGCCAAGACCTTAACAAAACTAGGCCTTGTAAATACGTAAGCATATAGAATATATATATATATATTAAAACCAAAAACACGGGGGCGTGCTTCCAAAAGCACGGTGCCGTGCCAAAAGTTGCGGCTGGAATCTTCGCTGCAAAAATCTCAGTCAGACTGGTTAGTGACAGAATTTTCAGAGTAAAAACACGGGTCGTGCTTCCAAAAGCATGGGGCCGTGCTTAGGTATCTGGTTGGCTATAAAGGGCACCTCTTGCCATTGCATTCCTTGCACCAACCAAAACCAAAACGATTCTCTCTGAAAATTCAACATGCCTACTGAAATGAGTGAAGCAATTCTCGTTCCTCGACATCCGAGAAACGGTGCCCGCCATGTTTCCAAAACCGTCCTCCTCTTGAAACTTCAAGAATTCGTTAAGAAACTCACCGAAATGAATCTCCTTGCTGAGATGCGCCTCGTTCAACTCACCGAATCAGTGGAAAACATGAAAATGGAACTTCGAAACGTCAATGACCAACTCTGGTTTCAAGTTCTCGGTTTCACGTAATTTCTACCACCAGGACCATTCGTAGGAGGAGAACCTTTCGGGGAAATTTAGGAAACTTAATTTTCTGTTTTTATGTGTAAACATTGTGCTATGAACTTCGGGCTTAACCCGAATATTTTCTTATTTTTAGGAAAACCGGGCTTATCCCATATTCATTTTAGGACCTTTTAATGAAAAGTAATTTTTAGGATGACTAAACATCTAAAATAACATACTAAACATCATTCTAAGAATTCCAGCTCTCGCATTTTGCTGAAAAATATAAGAAAAACATATGTGACAAAAAGCACGACCGTGCTTCCAAAAGCACGAGGCCGTGGTCACCCTAGAATCTTCAGCATGATACGCGTTAACTCCGTACAATTCTTTGACTCAGAAACATTTATACCCCTAGGAGCACGGGGTCGTGCTTCCAAAGGCACGGGGTCGTGTTCAACTCTCCAGTCTCTATATAATGCATGCATAAACTCACTATTCCATTCACACCAAACACAACATTACTAAAATGGAAAGCAAGAAGGTTGAATGGAGGCCAGTGAGGAAAGTAAAGCAACATGAATCTTCCTCAAATCTTAAGGAGGAGGTCATGAGGCTACAATGCATCATGAGGGACCAAGTTGAAAGCCACATTCAAACCGAAGCTCGCGTAGTCGAGCTAATCAACAAAGTTGAACTCCTTAGGTTCGAAGACTTCCATTTTGTGGATGGCCACCACAAAGATGTGGCTTCCAAGCTCAACTTTCTCAACCGGGAAATCGTAAAGCTCGACAAAAAGCTTTCCGAGCTCTTGGAAGCCAAACGAGCACCACCACACATTTAAGACTTGTTCGGGAATGGTGGTCGTTGAACTTCCGACTTTGTTTTACGTTGAAGTTTCTCCCGCTAGTGTTATGTGTTAGGATCTATGATTGTTGTTGTACTTTTCATTTCTACTATGTTTAGTTATGTCTTTATGTTTTATGTTTTAATGAAATTTAGGACTTTTAATTACTATCTTAAACTAACCAGCAAAGAAAATCAATTAAAAATGAACCAGCTCAACAAATAAACAAAATCAAAGAAAAACTGTCTGCATCATGCAACACGGTACCGTGCTTCCAAAAGCACGGCGTCATGCTTTTAACCCCAGTACAGTTACGATTTTATAATTATTATAATAACTTTTCTCAACCATCAACCCTAACACCCACTTCGTTTCTGAACAATAAACCGCCGACCAACCTCTATTCTACTAAGTTCTTCATCAAATCTTCAATTTTGAACCAAAGGTATGTTGATGTGCGAAAATATATATAAATATATATATAAATAAAACACAAGTCGCAACTAAGCTTTAAAAACCAAACAATCTATCCTAGTTCACACAAACGGCAAGTGTACCGGTCGCGTATAGCACAGATGAGAAAAGTCCGGATATCGAACTCGAAGACACGTGAAAACGTTTATAATCACTAAACTCTAACCAAGACTCACCAAAATATTTAATTGATTTTTTTTATTTGATTTAACTACTTAACTTAACTAAGTGAAAACTTTTGACAAAACTTCGGAAACTTTGACTGCAGTGATAAAAACGTCTAACTAGGTAAGAATCATATTGAATGAGATGACAAGACAATGGATTGAAATCTCTCACGACACCGGTTCTAAAGGATGACACAACTAAGGTTCGCTCAAGAAGGTCAGATCACCTCTCGGTCTCACTAACAAACTCTAACTTATCTTAGTTGATTTTAAGAACAAACCGGGAAAACAAATTATTAACGTGTTCTAATGCCGACTCACCTCTCGGTCTCACCGACACACTAGCCTAATGGAAACGAATACTACGCAACCAAGGATAGAGGAACAATTCAACTTAACTTAAACTAGACCAACTAATCGCTCAAACACCCAAACCCAACAAGAACAAAACCCGCTCTCGCGCGATCTTAATTCGAACAAGTAAAAGTAATGAGATGAGTTTACTTCTTATCACCTCTCGGTCTCTAAGAAGGTGTTTCACAACTGATTTTATCTAATTAATTTACCCACTTATCCCTACGGTTGTACTTCCCGCAAATAAACCCTAAACACAAAGTAAAGAGCCTTAAACATGCAACAACTAATCAAAACCGATTCAATTAATTAAAGCACGAGGTTATTAGGTATAATCAAACAAAACACAGCCACTAAACACAATCTAATTTACTGTTAAATCAAAGTTTACATTAACAATTTAAGCCATGATCATTAACAATCCATATTACTAGTCAAAACAAAACAATATTCATCAAACCTAGATAGAACAAACAAGATTAGCTACTCATTAAGTTTGGACAGCCATTAACATTCAAGTAAATCATCATAAACATCAACATAAACATAATCAAACTCATTCAAAATCCAAGAATAACTAAATCAAAGTCAAACAATCAATTACTTGCAAAATAATCCAAAGAAAAAGATCAATTTAACTAGTTAGGATTCTTGAACAAAAAGTAAAGTTTATGAGAGTTTTACTTAGAGTATATGGCTTATATAAATGATGAAAAACGAGTATAGCTGCTGTCCCAAGTCACCCAAGCCTTCTTTTCTCCTTCCCTAGCCGCCACCTAGCTACCACAAAATTTTCTTTCTTCTTCCTCTTGCTGCTGATCGGACTAGGTAGTAGGAGTTAGGGTTCTTTGATTTCGGTTTTGTGGCTGGATTCTGGCAAAAAATTAAGTTAACTAACTTAATATAATATCATGTAAGGCTTCTAACTTGTAGGCTTGGGTCGGGCCTTGAGTTGTAGGTTTGAAACTTGACCAAAAAGGCCCCTAGAGTCTTCCAACTTAACTCTTTTTTCACCATCTTTCATAAACCTACAATTAACATTTAAACTTTGTAAATTTTTGCACTTAACCCCCATACTTTCATAAAATAAAAAATTAAGCATAAAAACCATGATAAATTCATAAGGAAAGTAAGTGTGTTTTACAATACATCATATGTTAATTTAACGATTATATTGTTCAAATTCATCATTCTAAGTTTAGTTTAACCCTAAAATCTCTCAAATTGACCAAATCGGGTCTAACCCCAAAAACGATATGGTATTATTCTATTAGTTTAGGATTACGATATGGTATCAATCGTCCCTGAAAAAGATTTGACTGCAGTTGGATCAGAATCGGAAAATTAAAGTCAAATCAAACATATAGGTTAGATTTTAAAGCTCAGAAAAACGCAAAAACCGCGATCATCGATATTGTTGTCCACCTAAATCCATGCCTTAATCTTTACCGGGACAAATAAGATCCAACAATAATATTACTTAGTGGTTTACACAATTAAGACCCGCTTATTTTCAGCTTTTACCGGACCAGACCACCCCAACTTGACTTAAACCTCAAAGTTAGCAAATTTAAAACTTTGTTGCTCAATATTTATGAATAGTTAAGACGATTAAGGGTATTGTTTATCCACCTAATCTTAAGCATCAAAGTCTACCAAGCAACCATTAGATACAATTAAGGTTCAATTTATTAATAGCTAGTGTTCCCCACAACATGACATACCCCCGTTATCAAGCAACACCCCAAATCCATCACCATAGGTGAGTATGCAAAATTTCATCTGTAGGGATTACATGTAGCGTGTCCCTTGTGGTCCGTTTCTTAATGGTAATGAGACGCGAGCAAGGGGACCCCACATGGCTAACAGCGTGGATGATCAAGTCTGTAGTGTATTTGTACTTTTATACTTTTTGCGATCATGTTTATATACTTATAAGGGTTTGCACTTTGAATTTATTTTAAATATCCACAACCCCACTTAGGAATTGTGAATACCCAAATGAATAGATTGCATACAGACCCATGGTCTCCGGACCCGAAGCATCCCATCAATACAGGATTTAAGGTTATAAAACCATACGCCAATGAGGTGTAAAACACTAAACTAGCAGTTTAAGATTTATATCACAGGCTACACGGCATACTCTAACGTTAAACCTAACCAAGCATCATATGATAACGTATTCAAATTTTTAAAAACTCACGATAATTCCACTTTTTCATACCAAAATTTGAGGCTTGAGTATGGCCCGACCTTTCATTGCTTATTTTCCACGGACAAAACGCTTTACCCACAAAAGATTTCCGTTTAACCGTTTTATCAAATTTGCCCTTTGATTTTCAAGGCTGAGCCTACCGACACATCCCAAGTTAAGTGTGTTTTCTTTTATTTATCTCATATTATTAGTAGTTTGAAAAACCGATTTCCAATAAATATCATCATCTCCCACTTTAATGCAAAAGAAACTAAAAACAAGGGACATTTATTTTTTTATTAACATAAACAATGTACGAAAACGAAAAACAAGTGAAAACTTTTTATTTTTTTAATTTTTTTTCTACAACTAAGTAAAATAAATTCCCATCCCCACACTTAGAACGAAATCGTCCTCGATGAGAACAAGGAAAAGAAATAAAATAAAAATAAAACGTAAAGCATAAAATTAAAACTTGAAAGAACAGAAATTAAAATAGAGAACGGGTTACCCCCCTGGTTTTGATGCAGATTCTTCATCAGCTGTGTATGACACGAACTATCGACCGTATAGCATTTTATTCGCGGCCGCAACCTAAGGTGAACCAGTTCCAAAACGCCATCAGAGCTACCATGCGCATAATAATACCTGTAAAAACTCAAACTCGCTCGCATGTAGCGGCGTACAAAACAGAAAACAAAAACATAAAAAATAAACATATTTTTGTGTTTTTGATTTTTTTTTATTTTTATTTTTATGTTTTTATAAATATAAATAAAAATAAAACAAATAAAAACAGATAATAAAGAGAATCATAATACAAACTCTACAACTCGGGCTGTCTCCCGAGTGATGCATCCATCACGCCTATTCCTCGGTGAATGAGTCAAGGGAGAACACCTCGACTGTCTGATCAGTTATCGGCTCTCCTATGTAGTGCTTCAATCTATGGCCGTTCACCTTAAACTTCCCGCTTCGATCTTGTATCTCAATCGTGCCATACGGGAAAACCTCAGTGACCGTGAACGGTCCCGACCATCGGGATTTCAACTTTCCCGGGAATAACCTCAACCGTGAGTTATATAGTAAAACCTTATCCCCACACTTAAACTGCTTATTACCCTTCAATTTCCTGTCATGCAGTTCCTTCATATGCTCCTTATACCGAAATGATTATGCGTATGCGTGATCCCGGAGCTCCTCTAATTCGTGTAATTGATGGAAACGATTACCCTCTGCGGCGGGTAAATCAAGATTAACCCTTTGAAGGGCCCATGAAGCGCGGTGTTCCAATTTAACAGGAAGATGACAGGCCTTCCCATAAATCATCCGAAATGGTGTGGAACCAGTCAGAGTCTTGTAGGCTGTACGGAAAGCCCACAGAGCGTCATCTAATTTGTCGGACCAATCCCGACGATTTGAACCAACCGTTTTCTCGAGAATACGTTTGATTCCCCGATTACTCACTTCTACCTGCCCACTAGTCTGTGGGTGGTAGGCGGTCGCAAGCCGATGGGTGACCCCATAACGCTTCAACGCCTTATCCATCTGCGAGTTGCAAAAGTGAGTACCTCGATCACTGATCAAGGCTTTCTGGACTCCAAAACGAGCAAATAGACTTTTTAGAAAACGGACTACCGCTCGGGCATCATTGGTGGGTAGAGCTTTGGCCTCAACCCACTTAGACACGTAATCGACGGCCACGAGTATGTATTTGTTTCCACGCGAAGATGGAAACGGTCCCATGAAATCAATACCCCAAATATCAAAAACCTCACAAACTTGAATGGCATTCTGAGGCATTTCGTTTCACGATGAAATGTTGCCGACACGCTGGCAACGATCACAACTCTTAACGAACAGATGAGCATCCTTAAAGATAGACGGCCAGTAAAAACCATAATCAAAGACTTTCTTTGCTGTAGAACTCACACCGTGGTGACCTCCAGTCGGTCCCACATGACAATGGCTTAAAATTTGCCATCCTTCCTTGACATCTACACACCTTCTAATAAGCTGATCAGCACCAATGCGGAAAAGATATGGATCGTCCCAAAGGTAAAATTTGATGTCAGCAAAGAATTTCTTCTTTTGCTGGTAAGGCATCTTTGGGAGGTATCCGTCAGCGAAACAGTTCGCGAAATCAGCAAACCATGGAAAACCTTCCTCTTGTGCAGTAACAAACATCAGACTCTCCGTCGGTAAACGATCGTCGATCCTAACTCCCGAATCTCCTAAATCAACTCCCTCTAGACGTGAAAGATGATAAGCCGCCACATTCTCGGCCCCCATTTTATCACGGATCTCTATATCAAACTCTTGAAGCAACAGGATCCATCGGATAAGACGAGGCTTAGCATCCTGCTTGCTGAAAAGATATCTAATAGCGGCATGATCCGTATAAACAATCGTTTTGGACAAAACTAGATAGGACCTAAATTTGTCAAAAGCGAACACCACAGCTAAAAGCTCTTTTTCGGTGGTGGTATAGCTTTCCTGTGTGCCATTTAAGGTCCGGCTCACGTAGTAGATCGGATGGAAGTGTTTATCCTTCTGTTGTCCAAGAACTGCTCCGACAGCGAAGTCGCTCGCGTCACACATCAACTCGAATGGTAACGACCAGTCGGGAGCAACCATGATTGGGGCGTTAACGAGTTTGTATTTTAGAAGATCAAACGCCTCGATACAATGCTCGGAAAAAACAAATGTAGCATCCTTCTCCAAAAGTTTGGTCATGGGTCTAGCGATTTTAGAAAAATCTTTGATGAACCGGCGGTAGAACCCGGCATGAGCTAGAAAGCTACGAATTGATCTCACAGAAGTAGGCGGGGGAAGATTAGAAATGGTCTCGACCTTTGCCCGGTCAACCTCTATCCCCGCACTTGAGATCCGATGACCTAGAACAATGCCCCCGCGAACCATGAAATGACACTTCTCCCAGTTAAGGACTAGGTTGGTGTCAATGCAGCGGGACATCATCCTCTCGAGATTTGATAAACAATTATCGAAGGAACTCCCAAATACGGAAAAATCATCCATGAACACCTCCATGGAGTCCTCGATCATATCATGGAAAATGGCCACCATACACCTCTGGAATGTGGCCGGAGCGTTACAAAGTCCTAACGGCATACGTTTGTAAGCAAACGTTCCGTAAGGACAGGTGAAAGTGGTTTTCTCCTGGTCGTCGGGAGCTATCGGAACCTGGAAGAACCCGGAGAAACCATCTAGGAAGCAGTAGTACTGCTGACATGCTAAACGCTCTAACATCTGATCAACGAATGGGAGAGGAAAGTGGTCTTTCCTGGTGGCACCATTCAGTCGGCGATAGTCGATGCAGACTCGCCATCCCGTCACAGTCCTCGTGGGAATAAGCTCGTTCCTCTCGTTGGTGACGACATTCATGCCACCCTTTTTAGGAACCACTTGGACTGGACTCACCCAAGCACTATCAGAAATGGGGAAAATGATCCCCGCATCAAGGAGTTTAATGATCTCCTTCTTTACGACCTCTTGCATTTTTGGATTAAGCCGCCGTTGCGGCTGGACAACAGTTTTGAAATTTTCCTCCATGAGGATTTTATGAGTGCAAAACGAAGGGTTGATACCCTTGATGTTGATAATCTTCCATGCAATAGCCTCCTTGTGCTCTCGTAGCACCCTCAACAACTTCTCCTTCTCGACCTCGGTCAAAGCAGATGCAATGATAACCGGAAGCTTCCTCTCTTTCATCTAAAAATGCAGACTCAAGGTGGGAAGGTAAATCCTTAAGCTCTAAGGAAGAAGGAGGACTCTCGACCGAAGGTCGATCCATCGGATCTTCTCGTACGATCTCAGCAGACAGGCCAGATTCAGGGGTATACGACTCGGTGTCGTCATTTAAGGACTGATTGGTTACGGCTACCATTTCAATCTCCGGAATCTCCCTATCGAGAATCTGGGTGTCGGAGGCATATCCTCCACAAATTTCGTTGAGAAACTCCCCAACATGCTCCATGATGGTATCAATGAAGTATAAGGAGTCATCAGCAGACTTGGGGTGTTTCAGAGACTGTCGAACGTCAAAGGTGACGTTCTCATCCCCAACTCTTAAGATTAATTTACCCTCGCAGACATCGATCAATGCATGTTCAGTGGCAAGTAATGGTCGGCCCAAGATGAGTGGGACACTATTGTCATCGTTCATGTCCAGGATGACAAAGTCCACCGGGAGGATGAACTTGTCGACACGAACAAGCATGTTCTCGACCACCCCTCGGGGGTATTTCACAGAACGATCAGCAAGCTGGATATAATACGGGTAGGCCTCGGTTTGCCTAGACCCAACTTGCGATACACGGAATACGGCATGAGATTAATACTGGCACCAAGATCTGCCAGTGCATGGACGACCGTATTATCACTCAAGATGCAGGGAATTGTGAAACTCCCAGGATCGGACATCTTTTCTGGTAACTTTCTCTGCAAGACTGCAGAGCAACCAGCACTCAGAGGAATGGAAGAGACTTCGGCTAACTTCTCTTTGTTCGAAAGAATATCCTTAAGAAACTTTGCGTATTTGGGCATTTGCATAAGTGCCTCAAGGAAAGGAATATTAAGATGAAGTTGCTTCAGAAGATCAAGAAATTTGGAGTTCTGCTCCTCGTCTCTATCCCTACGGACTCTCCCGGGATATGGGAGTCTAGGTTTGTAGACTCTCGGTGGTGTGCTGGGTAATGGTTGGTTCTCGGCCTGTGCTGAACTTCCGGGGCTGTGCCTCTGATGCACCTTGGCCGGTGGAGACTCCAACTGAATATCCTCGTCTACCTGCTCCTCTACATCTACCGCAGGCTCGTTAACGACTCCTCTCGTTGCCTCTTGAATCATGGGCTCGCTACGTGCCCCTGCACCGCTCCTTGTCGTCACAGCGTTCGCGAACGCCTTCGGATTTTGTTCAGTGTTACTTGGAAGTGTACCTGGCGACCTCTCATATAGACGAATTGCTCAAGATTTTGAATTGACGCTCCTTGATTTCTCATGAATGACTCGTGCTCCCGGAATTTCTCTTGAGTTTCTTTGTGACGGGAGTCCTCTCGAGTCATGAGTTGCGACAGCATCTGTGTCTGCTGTGCCATAATCTCCTCTAACGTGGGCTTCTTCTCCCCACTACTCGTTCCCTCAGAATCCTGGAATAGGCTCTGACGTTGCTGGAAGCCGGACTGATTTCCGTTCCTCCAGTTGGAATTTTGGTTACCTCTCCACCCCGAATTATAAGAATTGAAAGAATGTTGATTTCGGTTTGGATTATTAACGAAGTCGACTGCCTCCTCCTGAAAACCTACGGGGCACTGAACAGTATCATGTCCCCCTCTACAGATCTCGCATAACTTACTTTTCACCTGCAAGTCCTTCACGATCTTTGCTAACGCTTCAACTTGTGCCGCAAGTGCTAGGGAATTGACGGTTTTGGTACTCTTAACTGGTGGTCACTGGTATCCACTCATGGCTAAACCGTTAAACAAGGCAATACGCTCATCCGTATCCTTCGATGTCAGTAGGTTAGCTCCTGCAGCTGTGTCGAGCATACTCTGAGTTGCGTACGTCACTCCTTGTAGAACTTCTCAACAACCGCCCAGTCTTGTAGGCCGTGGTTTGGACATAACGCAAGTAGATTTTTGAACATTTCCCACGCCTCGTTGAAGCTCTCGGTGTCCTCTATCTGGAAAGAATGAATTTGGTTACGCAAACGAGCGGCCTTAGCCGGAGGATCGTATTTTTCAAGAAATTGGGTCTGCATGGCATCCCAAGTAGCAATGGATCCTGGTGGGAGGGACTCAAGCCACAGACTCGCATGATCAATGAGTGAGAACGGAAAGATTCGGAGTTTGATGGCGTCTTGGGATACGCCGGCAAGATGAAACGTGTCGCAAATTCGTGTGATGCGAGTGATATGAGCATGTGGGTTCTCATGGAGTAACCCCTGAAATTGAGCAGAATGTTCAGAACATTAGATGGAATCTGCCAAGTCGTTTGAACTCCTATAGCTGGTGGAGCAATGCTGGATCTCGCGCAAGTATCGACCGGACGGGCCCTGTCTGCAACTGTCCTCCTCGGTGGTGGATTCGCGTCGCCCATAATCCTATCCCTAATGACGGGTTCAGAAAAAGTAGGAGAAGAGAACGTATTACCGACGGATGTAGATGAACTGGAAGACGGTTTTGTACAATGTCTCTCAAAAAGCTCTCTCTCTGGTTCGGGAAATCCTTCAATTTCTGGTGGTCCTAGAGATCGAGTACGTCGCATACAACTATTAAAATAAATAAAAGAAACTATAATTAGCTAAACTATTTTAAACTAACAAACAAAACAAATAAGAAAGACAAGTAGTAAACAAGGCAAGTCCAAACTCGAGTAGTTCTTAATACGCCTCAAACCGTGTCCCCAGCAACGGCGCCAAAAACTTGATGTGCAAAAATATATATATATATATATATATATATATATATATATATATAAATAAAACACAAGTCGCAACTAAGCTTTAAAAACCAAACAATCTATCCTAGTTCACACAAACGGCAAGTGTACCGGTCGCGTATAGCACAGATGAGGAAAGTCCGGATATCGAACTCGAAGACACGTGAAAACGTTTATAATCACTAAACTCTAACCAAGACTCACCAAAATTTTTAATTGATTTTTTTTATTTGATTTAACTACTTAACTTAACTAAGTGAAAACTTTTGACAAAACTTCGGAAACTTTGACTGCAATGATAAAAACGTCTACCTAGGTAAGAATAATATTGAAGGAGATGACAATACAATGTATTGAAAACTCTCACGACACCGGTTCTAATGGATGACACAACTAAGGTTCGCTCAAGAAGGTCAGATCACCTCTCGGTCTCACTAACAAACTCTAACTTATCTTAGTTGATTTTAAGAACAAACCGGGAAAATAAAATATTAACTTGTTCTAATGCCGACTCACCTCTCGGTCTCACCGACACACTAGCCTAATGGAAACGAATACTACGCAACCAAGAATAGAGGAACAATTCAACTTAACTTAAACTAGACCAACTAATAGCTCAAACACCCAAACCCGACGAACAAAACCCGCTCTCGCGCGATCTTAATTCGAACAAGTAAAAGTAATGAGACGAGTTTACTTCTTATCACCTCTCGGTCTCTAAGAAGGTGTTTCACAATTGATTTTATCTAATTAATTTACCCACTTATCCCTACGGTTGTACTTCCCGCAAATAAACCCTAAACACAAAGTAAAGAGCCTTAAACATGCAACAACTAATCAAAACCGATTCAATTAATTAAAGCACGAGGTTATTAGGTATAATCAAACAAAACACAGCCACTAAGCACAATCTAATTTACTGTTAAATCAAACTTTACATTAACAATTTAATCAATGATCATTAACAGTCCATATTACTAGTCAAAACCTAACAATATTCATCAAACCTAGGTAGAACAAACAAGATTAGCTACTCATTAAGTTTGGACAGCCATTAACATTCAAGTAAATCATCATAAACATCAACATAAACATAATCAAACTCATTCAAAATCCAAGAATAACTAAATCAAAGTCAAACAATCAATTACTTGCAAAACAATCCAAAGAAAAAGATCAATTCAACTAGTTAGGATTCTTGAACAAAAAGTAAAGTTTATGAGAGTTTTACTTAGCTGCTGTCCCAAGTCACTCAAGCCTTCTTTTCTCCTTCCCTAGCCGCCACCTAGCCACCACAAAATTTTCTTTCTTTTTCCTCTTGCTGCCGATCGGACTAGGTAGTAGGAGTTAGGGTTCTTTGATTTCAGTTTTGTGGCTGGATTCTGGCAGAAAATTAAGTTAATTAACTTAATTAATATCATGTAAGGCTTTTAACTTGTGGGCTTGGGTCGGGCCTTGAGTTGTAGTTTTGAAACTTGACCAAAAAGGCCCCTAGAGCCTTCCAACTTAACTCTTTTTTCACCATCTTTCATAAACCTACAATTAACATTTAAACTTTGTAAATTTTTGCACTTAACCCCCAATACTTTCATAAAATAAACAATTAAACATAAAAACCATGATAAAATCATAAGGAAAGTAAGTGTGTTTTACAACATATCATATGTTAATTTAACGATTATATTGTTCAAATTCATCATTCTAAGTTTAGTTTGACCCTAAAATCTCTCAAATTGACCAAATCGGGTCTAACCCCAAAAACGATATGGTATTATTCTATTAGTTTAGGATGAATAGATTGTTGAATAATTGATTGCTAAGGTTTAATTGAAAGTAACAATTCGGGTTTTGGATATTGAGATGAATATCCAACAAACTAATAAACCCAATTGTTATAACCGGTTATAAACGAAGGTTAGAGTCAGAATAGAGTGGAAATTAGTATTAAAAACCCGAGACGTGCCTTGAACAACACGAATCGTGGTCAACCAAAATTCAAAATCAATAGGACCTTAACAGCAGCAACAGCACGGTACCGTGCTTTTGAAAGCACGCCGTCGTGCTTTGCTCTCTGTTCCAGCACATTGAAATTTTTTGTCGAATTTTGACTAAATTGGGTATGAATTGCAGATGGCCGAGTATGAAGACGATGTTCATGCATTTTTAGTCTTCCCTGGACGAATTTCAAAGAACAGACAGGCTAACGCAAGACTGACCTACCTAAATAGACGATTTCCAGAACCGAACCACTACGCTTACAGAAACACATTGCGCCAAGTTAACCAATGGGACCGATACAAGACATTTGTGAAAGGGCCATGGAGAAGGGTCTTTGATCAAACGGGGGAGGCAGTAACAGAACTGACAAAGGAGTTCTTGGCCTCTTTCAACATAAAGACCAAGAGGAAATTGGACATGTGGGATGAGGATGCAATCGAATTTACATGTGGGGGTGAATGGCGCACAACTTCTGTCACCCAACTGGGAATTGATCTAGGAATCTACACGACCGAGGAAACTGACTCAGAAATTTGGTTTAACGCTAAAACAACATTTAAAGATGAAGATGCTGACGAGGAAGCTGAAGCAGGAAACACACGTTTGGAGGCGTGGGAACAATTGAGTTATGGTACTGAGGAATACAATGCAAGTGTCTCAAAGAGCACAGCACTATGTGAGTAGCTCGTGAGGTATATTCACCATCTGCTAAGTCACACTGCCATGGCTCAAGGTCAAAGTGAAGGGGTTGTTAACCTGAGGGATCTTTGGGCACTGTACTGCATGAAGAATGACATACCATGCAACATCACAATGTTATTCTGCAAGCTTTTCATGACAAATGCAACTGCCAAAGGAAATACCCCGATTTTTGGTGGCCCTTGGATCTATAATCATTATGGGGCCTATAATGTGGACAGAGAAGGGACCCGAAGCCCAGATCCGATAGCTGCAAGCCTTGTTTATGGCGAAAGCATGCAAATGGTTCAGCGAATCAATCAAAACTCGGCTGTGTGGAGATTCTGTGATAAATATAACCAGGTTTGGGACCCTGAAGACCGTGCAAAGATGATTCTTCAGGTTGTGCACGAGAGGAGAGGATCACTGCCCAGACAGTACCGACGCTGCACCTACCATTAGCGAGGAGGCCCATCTTCATCAGGGGCCGGCCCCAGCTCTTCATACGATAGGAGATACTCTTTCGAGGGTCTGTATGGACTTATTGATCAATTCTCAGCAAACACTACCACCTCATTTGACAGGATCACAAGTCAGATCGTAGCCTCGGACGCACAGAGAGCAGCAGAGTATGAGGAGACGAGGAGAGAGATTGATCGATTAGGTTATCGCATGGATAGGCAGTGGGGACCATTTGACCCAGACACGGGTAACTGATGACTGGCAGCAACGGTAGGTTGGGCATGGGCAGGGGTTGGTAGTATCTCTATAACTTTATCGTTTATGTGTGTTTTAAACAATTTACTTTCTGCCGTACTCGTTTATTTGTTGGTTTCGTTGGACACTTTTATGGTCGTAGGTGCCAAGACATTATTAGTAGGTACTTATTTAGCCTGATAGGGCAAGGGATGGATGGTTCCATACCCAATTTTCAGCAAATTATGCTTGGTTGTTTGTGGTTGTTTGCAGTTTTATATTATACAGGTACAAAAATAGGAAAACGGGCGATAAACGGGGGACGCTCTGTCGAAATTTCGTTAGCCCGTAGGGAAGTACCTCTCCATTTTAACCCACCATAATTAATTTGAATTTTTATCTGTTCATGAATCTTTTCACATTGAGTACAATGTGAGATTCAAGTGTGGGGAGGGGAACTATTTGACCAATTGTTTGCTCAAATAATTATAAAAAAATTCTCTAATCAACAAATATTTTTGCAGCAAATAAAGATTATTTTTATAAAACCTGAAGATAAATCCAAGAAATTTTTTTCCCAAATAACCAATCACTACTCTATTCATAACCAAAGAAAAGTGTAAAAAAAAGTAAAAAGAAGTTTTGTAATATTGAGAAGAAATTTATGCAAAATATGGCGTTTATACTCAATTCCTCCATTACTGTGAGATAAAACCTCATGCCATATATATTTTTACGGAAGCTTTGAGTGAGTCATATGTTTCATGTGATTTAGAACTTGTCGCAAATATTCATTTCAAGACCACATGAAGTGTTTTATAAAGAAGAAGGTAATGATATAACCTTTCCCCCAAACCATTCACCAAATTACAAAACCTAAAAACCTTAACCAAAACCTTACCACTTTTACCGGCACCGGTAAAATACAACACTGGTCTTTTACCGGCAGACCTTAAAGAACTGGAAATGCATTCTTTTGATTTCAATTTCCTTTGCTGCATACATTTCACAAAACCTAGGTTGCCTCCAGAACTTAGGGAGAGAATCTATCTCTTTAGCAATGAGGTGAAGAAAAAGTGGCGCCAAGACGAACAAAGGCCACCATTTTGTGGAATTTCCAAAAACGCAATGAAAAGAAGAGCAAAAAGATACAAACGATGCTTAGGTTGCGGAAACTGGTCTCACGAAGGAAGATGTAGAAAAAGTCAAACTCAATCTCAACATAAATATACCGAACTAATGAGGGTGGCGGGCTATTAGGCTCAAAGCCGAAAGATCCATTAGAGTTGGGAGTTATGTTCAGAGCAGGATTGAGGAAGAACTGATCCACATCCTCGACAAAACTGGTCTTGACGATCTGACCTTAAAAGAGTCACTAGGTTTGTTTTAAAAAAAATCGGGAGAAAAGAAGTTAACCATCGAAGACATTTTAAGATGCCCGACAATAAGCAGAAGTTGTGTTTACCATCCCCATCCTCTTTAACCTGAAATCCTTTGACCACCACCAAATGCCAAATCCTCACACAAAACCAACCCATATTACCTTCTGATTTATGCAACCCTTCACAAAGGTGGAGATTTGAACTTGTTACAAGCTTATTTATCACAGGTTGCATTCTGACTAAGAGTGTTCACATACATACATCGCAGGTATGATCAGATATAAAACAGAGTGCGAGTGAACATTGTGAGAACGTGACGTTTTGCATAAACGGAAGCTCATAAAAACAAAATTTTGTTTTTATTTATCACTAATGCGAATTAAGATGGGTTTATTTTGTTTCCATTTTCTTGGAGCTCACTTAAGGGATGGCTAGAATCCGAGTTTGTTGTTTTTAGAGAATATTTATATATAGATTGCTTGAGGACAAGCAATGTTCAAGTGTGGGGATGTTTGATGTACATAAAATTATACATCTTTTCGGCATCAAATAATCTCAAAAAACTGCAATTTCTATGAAATAACATAGCACAAAAGGCTACTTATCATAATAAAATGTAATTTCAGGTAAACCCAAGCCCCAAACGAAGAAACAAGCGAAAAGACGAAGAAAAATGGAAGAAAACACAAGAAAAACAAGAAGCACGCCCCCATGCCTCAAGAAACACGCCCCCATGCTTCTGAATACCAGAAAAGACAAAATTTTACTAGAAAAGACAAAAACTGGGAACAAAAGCGTGGGGCCGTGCTTTTGACCATGGGGTCGTGGTTGTCTACCAAGAAAAGACAAAAAGAATTTCAGCACATGTCACTAAAAAGCACGGGGGTGTACCCACGTAAACACAGGGCCGTGCTTCACACTCCAGATTGCCTATAAATAGTGGCTGATGTTGCACTCATATGGTATGCCTTGAAGAGAGTTCTATCCGGTTTTCACTTATAAAAACACACACTAACACTCACATTGAAGATCTAGTGAAGAGTTTGAAGGCTTGGAGGTTATCATCATCAACCATCATCATCATCATCATCATCAACCATCATCATCATCATTAAGAAGGAAGATCCATCCATATTTGGTTTGATTGTTATAGTTTAATCATGTGTTTGTTATTATCATCCATCAAAATGTTCATAAACATGCTCATTATGAGCTAAACTCCATTCACCATCTAAAACCTATGAAGAAGCTTTGTTTTACTTGATGATTGTATAAAACATGTGGTGTAGCTAGTAAAGTACTTGGTTATCTTACAATTATCTTTTGATGAGAAATTTTTCACCATCTTAAATTACTAATTCAAAGTTGATGATTGTCAATTATATTGGCAATCGTTCATGACGATTCATGTTCTTGAAAAATAGAAATACTTTGATACGTTATCAAAACATGGATCCTTATATTGTACTTAGAAATTATGAGATATAAGTTATGATGTATTTCTCTAAGTCTTGGTAATCCGAAAATGGCTTTGCTTAGGATATCATGCTACTTAAAGAAATCATATGTTAACGGAATGTGTAATTATAACCTACTTAAATCAACCAAGGGGAGGTTGTGTGACTAAACTACAACCACCCGAAGTTGTTAGATTTGGTATTTGAGAAATCGAAGTCAATCCGAATCTTTCTACTTTACGAAACTACTTGCAAACTTAAATTGACATTCTCGAGGTAGCATGACATTAGGAAAGGATGGACTTTAAAATACGCATGTTACCTCCTTTATGCCAAAGATGCTCACTTAAGGTATAAGGAGCTATCTATCATATATTGCTACGGTGATGTGTTGTAAAACACATTGACTTTCCGTAGCATTTTTATCTTGTTTTAATTGTTTTTAGTTTAATTATTAAGTGTTATGGTTTGTTTGTGATTGATTTTACAAAGTTGAATATTTATTTGTAGGTTTATAGAAGATGGTGAAAAAAGAGGCAATTTGGAAGAGTTTAGGGGTCTTTTTGGTCAAAGTTTTAAAGTTTAAGCAAGGCCCGGTCCAAGCCCATAAGTTAAAAGCCTTATAATATATTATATTAAGTTAATATCAAATGTAATCAGCCATTATTCTATCCTTAATCCCGAAAATCAAAACCCTAACCCTAAACCAACAGTTCCGATCGGAACTGTTTCTGCCGCCGGAAAAAGAAGAAAAAAAAGAAGAAGGAAGCGGCGGCTTTGGTCTTTGGCGGCTGGGAAAGAAAGAAGGAAGCTTGGGGCTGCTGCTAGGAACTTTATATATCATCAATCTCAGCCATAAACCTTGAGTATACATCTATAAACTTTAGTTATTGTCAAGAACCCTAACTTTGATTGATTTGGTCTTTTGTCTTACATTGTTTTGCAATTGTTTGATAGTTTGTCTTGTTATTGATTGAGTTTGGATCTTGAATGAGTTTTATAATGTTTATGATGATGTTTATGGTGTTTTTCTTGAGTATGCATGGCTGTCCAAAATTAATGAGTAGCTAAACTTGTTTGTTCTACCTAGGATAGATGATTGTTGAGTAGTTTTAACTTGTTTAATGGATTGTTAATGTTCAAGACTTAAATTATTGATGTAAAGTTTAACTAAACCATGAATTAGATTGTGTGTGATGGCTGTGTTTTATTTGTTATTACTTATAATCCTCTTGCATTAGTTAATTGAATCGGTTTTGATTAATTGATTGCTTGTTAAGCTCTTTACTTGGTGTTTTGGGTTTATTTGCGGGAAGTACAACCGTAGGGATAAGTGGGTAATATATCATATAAAATCAGTTAGAATACACCTTCTTTGAGACCGAGAGGTGATAAGAAGTAACATTGTCTCGTTGCTTTTACTTGTTAGAATTAAGACCGCGCGAGAGCGGGTTTTGTCCTGTCGAGTTTGAGTGTTTATGTGCAATTAGTTGATTTAATTTGGGTTGAGTTAAATTGTTCCTCTATTCTTGGTTGCGTAGTATTCGTCTCCATTAGGATAGTGTGTCGAGGAGACCGAGAGGTGAGTCGTCATTTGAACACGTTAATGATTGTTTGTCCGGTTTGTTCTTTAAAATCAACTAAAATAAGTTAGAGTTTGTTAGAGAGACTGAGAGGTAATTTGACTTTCTTAAATACGTTTTAGTTGTGTCATCTTTTATAACCGGTGTCTTGAATATTTTCTATCCGTTATCTTGTTATTTCTTTCAACATGATTCATTCCTAGGTAGACGTTTTTATTCATTGAATTTAAGTCAAAGTTTTCTTAAAGTATTTTGTTAACAGTTTTCTTTTAATTAAGTTAAGTAGTTAAATAAAATCTTAAAAATCAAATAAATATTATTTTGGTAAGTCTTAATTAGAGTTTCGTAATTAAAAACGTTGTCACGTGTCTTTGCGTTCGACATCCGGACTTCCTTGATGCTATACTATTTATGATCGGTACACTTGCCGGTTTTGTGTGGTTTCTAAGAGGCGAAGGTGCATAAGAGGCGAAGCCCAGGAAGTACAGCACAGGCCGAATACCAACCATTACCCAGCACACCACCGAGAGTCTACAAACCTAGACTCCCATTTCCCGGGAGAGTCCGCAGGGATAGAGACGAGGAGCAGAACACTAAATTTCTTGATCTTCTGAAGCAACTTCATCTTAATATTCCTTTCCTTGAGGCACTTACACAAATGCCTAAATACGCAAAGTTCCTTAAGGATATTCTTTCTAATAAGGAAAAGTTAGCTGAGGTCTCTTCCATCCCGCTGAGTGATGGTTGCTCTGCAGTTTTGCAGAGAAAGTTACCGGAAAAGATGTCCGATCCTGGGAGTTTCACGATTCCCTGCATCTTGAGTGATAATACGGTTGTTCATGCACTGGCAGATCTTGGTGCCAGTATTAATCTCATGCCGTATTCCGTGTATCGCAAGTTGGGTCTAGGCGAACCGAGGCCTACCCGTATGAGTATCAAGCTTGCTGATCGTTCTGTGAAATACCCCCGAGGGGTGGTCGAGAACATGCTAGTTCGTGTCGACAAGTTCATATTCCCGGTGGACTTTGTCATCCTGGACATGAACGATGATGATAGTGTCCCACTTATCTTAGGCTGACCATTCTTGCCACTGCACAGGCGTTGATCGACGTCTACGAGGGTAAGTTGATTCTGAGAGTTGGGGATGAGAACGTCACCTTTGACGTTCGACAGTCACTGAAACACCCCAAATCTGCTGATGACTCCTTATACTTCATTGATACCATCATGGAGCATGTCGGGGAGTTTCTCAGCGAAATTTGTGGAGGATCTGCCTCCGACACCCAGATTCTCGATAGGGAGATTCCGGAGATTGAAATGGTTGCCGTAACCAATCAGTCCTTAGATGTCGACACCGAGTCGCATACCCCTGAATCTGGCGTGTCTGCCGAGATCGTACGAGACGATCCGATGGACCGACCTTCGGTCGAGAGTCCTCCTTCCTCATTAGAGCTTAAGGATCTGCCTGCCCATCTTGAGTACGCGTTTTTAGATGAAGAGAGGAAGCTTCCAGTTATCATTGCATCTGCTTTGACCGAGGTCGAGAAGAAGAAATTGTTGAGGGTGCTACGAGAGCACAAAGAGGCGATTGTATGGAAGATTATCGACATCAAGGGTATCAACCCTTCATTTTGCACTCATAAAATCCTCATGGAGGAAAATTTCAAAACAGTCGTCCAGCCGCAACGGCGGCTTAATCCGAAAATGCAAGAAGTCGTAAAGAAGGAGATCATTAAACTCCTTGATGCGGGGATCATTTTCCCCATTTCTGATAGTGCTTGGGTGAGTCCAGTCCAAGTGGTTCCAAAAAAGGGTGGTATGACTGTCGTCATCAACGAGAGGAACGAGCTTATCCCCACGAGGACTGTGACGGGATGGCGAGTCTGCATCGACTATCGCAGACTGAATGATGCCACCAGGAAAGACCACTTTCCTTTACCCTTCATTGATCAAATGTTGGAGCATTTAGCGGGTCAGCAGTACTACTGCTTCTTGGATGGTTTCTTCGGGTATTTCCAGATCTGCGTTGACACCAACCTAGTTCTTAACTGGGAGAAGTGTCATTTTATGGTTCGTGAGGGCATTGTTCTGGGACATCGGATCTCGAGTGCGGGGATAGAGGTTGACAAAGCGAAGGTCGAGACCATTTCTAATCTTCCCCCACCCACCTCTGTGAGATCCATTCGTAGCTTTCTAGGTCATGCCGGGTTCTACCGCCGGTTCAATAAAGATTTCTCAAAAATCGCAAAACCCATGACCAAACTTTTGGAGAAGGATGCTCCATTTGTTTGTTTCGAGCAGTGTATCGAGGCGTTTGATCTTCTAAAAGACAAACTCGTTAACGCCCCGATCATGGTTGCTCCCGACTGGTCGTCACCATTCGAGTTGATGTGTGACGCGAGCGACTTCGCAGTCGGAGCGGTTCTTGGACAACTGAAGGATAAACATTTCCATCTGATCTATTATGCGAGCCGGACCTTAAATGGCGCACAGGAAAGCTATACCACCACCGAAAAAGAGCTTTTAGCTGTGGTGTTCACTTTCGACAAATTTAGGTCATATCTGGTTTTGTCCAAAACGATTGTTTATACGGATCATGCTGCTATTCGTTATCTCTTCAGCAAGCAGGATGCCAAACCTCGTCTTATCCGTTGGATCCTGTTGCTTCAAGAGTTTGATATTGAGATCCGTGATAAAAGGGGGCCAAGAATGTTGCGGCCGATCATCTTTCACGACTAGAAGGTGCTGAGTTAGGAGATTCGGGGGGCAGGATCAACGACCGTTTTCCGACGGAAAGTCTCATGTTCGTTAAGAAACAGGAGGAAGGTTTTCATGGTTCGTTGACTTCGCAAACTATCTTGCTGATGGATACCTCCCGAAGATGTCTTACCAGCAAAAGAAGAAATTCTTTGCTGATGTTAAGTTCTACCTATGGGACGACCCGTATCTTTTCCGTGTTGGTGCTGATCAGTTAATTAGGAGATGTGTAGATGAAAAGGAGGGATGGCAGATTTTGAGCCATTGTCATGTGGGACCGACAGGAGGTCACCACGGTGCGAGTTCGACAGCGAAGAAGGTATTTGATTCTGGATTCTATTGGCCTTCTATTTTCAAAGACGCACATGAGTTTGTTAAAAGTTGTGACCGATGTCAACGTGTTGGTAATATCTCATCCTGGAATGAGATGCCCCAAAATGCGATTCAGGTATGCGAGGTTTTTGACATTTGAGGTATCGATTTTATGGGCCCGTTCCCGTCGTCTAGAGGGAACAAGTACATTCTTGTGGCTGTTTATTACGTTTCCAAGTGGGTCGAGGCTAAAGCATTGCCCACTAACGACGCCCGAGTTGTAGTGAGATTTTTAAAAGGTTTGTTTTCTCGTTTTGGAGTCCCGAAGGCCTTGATCAGTGATCGAGGTACTCACTTCTGCAATGCGCAGATGGAGAAGGCGTTGCAGCGCTATGGGGTCACCCACCGGCTTGCGACCGCCTACCACCCACAGACCAGTGGGCAAGTGGAAGTGAGTAATCGTGGAATAAAACGTATTCTTGAGAAAAACAGTTGGTTCGAATCGTCGGGATTGGTCCGACAAATTAGATGACGCTCTATGGGCCTTCCGTACAGCTTACAAGACTCCGACTGGTTCCACACCATTTCGGATGATCTATGGGAAGGCCTGTCATCTTCCAGTTGAGTTAGAGCACCATGCTTCATGGGCCCTTTAGAGGGTTAATCTTGATTTATCCGTCGCTGAGAGTACACGTTTCCATCAGTTGCACGAGTTGGAGGAGCTCCGGGATCACGCGTATGCGCAGTCGTTTAGGTATAAGGAGCGGACGAAAGAACTACATGACAGGAAGTTGATGGGTAATAAGCAGTTCAAGTGTGGGGATAAAGTTTTATTGTATAATTCCCGGTTGAGGTTATTCCCGGAAAAGTTGAAATCCCGATGGTCGGGGCCGTTCACGGTCACTGAGGTTTTCCCGTATGGCACGATTGAAATACAAGATCGAAGCGGGAAGTTTAAGGTGAACGGCCATAGACTGAAGCACTACATTGGAGAGCCGAATACTGAACAGACAGTCGAGGTGTTCTACCTTGACTCATTCACCGAGGGTTAGGCGTGATGGATGCATCACTCGGGAGACAGCCCGAGTTGAAGAGTTTGTATTATGATTCTCTTTATTATTTGTTTTTATTTGCTTTATTTTTATTTATATTTATAAATACAAAAAAAATAAATAAATATTAAAAAAAATCAAAAAAAAAATAAAAAAAATAATAATAAAAATAAAATAAAAATTCAAAAACACAAAAATATGTTTATTTCTTATGTTTTTGTTTTCTATTTGTACGCCGCTACATGCGAGCGAGTTTGAGTTGTTACAGGTATTATTGTGCGCATGGTAGCTCTGATGGCGTTTTGGAACCGGTTCACCCGAGGTTGCGGCCGCGAATGAAATGCTATACGGTCGTTCGTTCGAATCATACACAGCTAATGAAGAATCTGCATCTAAACCAGGGGAGTAACCCGTTCTCTATTTTAATTTCTGTTCTTTCAAGTTTTAATTTTATTTTTCAGTTTTTATTTTATTTTATCTCTTTTCCTTGTTCTCATCGAGGACGATTTCGTTCTAAGTGTAGGGATGGGAATTTATTTTACTTAGTTGTAGAAAAAAAAAATAAATAATAAATAAAAAATTAAAAAAATTTTAAAAATAAAAAATGTTTCACTCGTTTTTCGTTTTCGTACGTTGTTCAAGTTTGTTTATGTTGAAAAAAAATAAAAAAATAAAAAATAAAAAAAAAGAATGAAAAAATGTCCCTTGTTTTAGTTTCTTTTGCGTTAAAAGTCGGAGATGATGATTTTATTCGGAAATCGGTTTTTCAAACTACTAATAATATGAGATAAATTAAAGAAAACGCACTTAACTTGGGATGTGTCGGTAGGCTCAGCCTTGAAAATGAAAGGGCAAATTTGATAAAACGGTTAAACGGAAATCTTTTATGGGTAAAGCGTTTTGTCCGTGGAAAATAAGCAATGAAAGGTCGGGCCATACTCAAGCCTCAAATTTAGGTATGAAAAATTTGAAATATCATGAGTTTTAAAAACCTGAATACGTTATCATATGATGCTTGGGTAGGTTTAACGTTAGAGTATGTCGTGTAGCCTGTGATATAAATCTTAAAATGCTAGTTTAGTGTTTTACACCTCATCGGCGTATGGTTTTATAACCTTAAATCCTGTATTGATGGGATGCTTCGGGTCCGGAGACCATGGGTCTGTATGCAATCTATTTAGCTGGGTATTCACAATTCTAAGTGGGGTTGTGAATATTTAAAATAAAGTCAAAGAGCAAACCCTTTTAAGTCTATAAACATGATCATAACAGTACGAAAGTACAAATACACTACAGACTTGATCATCCACGCTGTTAGTCATGTGGGGTCCCCTTGCTCGCGTCTCATTACCATTAAGAAACGGACCACAAGGGACACGCTACATGTAAGCCCGACAGATAAAATTTTGCATACTCACCTATGGTTATGGATTTGGGGTATTGCTTGATAACGGGGGTATGTCATGTTGTGGGGAGCACTGGCTATAAATAATTGAATCTTAATCATATCTAATGGCTGCTTGGTAGACTTTGATGCTTAAGCTTAGGTGGATAAACAATACCTTTGTTCGTCTTAACTATTCATAAATATGGAGCAACAAAGTTTTAATTCTGCTAATTTTGAGGTTTAAGTCAAGTTGGGGTGGTCTGGTCCGGTAAAAGCAGAAAATAAGCGGGTCTTAATTGTGTAAACCACTAAGTAATATTATTGTCGAATCGTATTTGTCCCGGTAAAGATTAAGGCATGGGTTTAGGTGGACAACAATATCGATGATTGCGGTTTTTGCGTTTTTCTGAGCTTTAAAATCTAACCTAAATGTTTGATTTAACTTTGATTTTCCGATTCTGATCCAACTGCATTAGACTTTTTTTGGGACGAAAAAGGTTTAAGTGTGGGCATGTTTGATGTGTTGTAAAACACATTGACTTTCCGTAGCATTTTTATCATGTTTTAATTGTTTTTAGTTTAATTATTAAGTGTTATGGTTTGTTTATGATTGATTTTACAAAGTTGAATATTTATTTGTAGGTTTATAGAAGATGGTGAAAAAAGAGGCAATTTGGAAGAGTTTAGGGGTCTTTTTGGTCAAAGTTTTAAAGTTAAGCAAGGCCCGGTCCAAGCCCATAAGTTAAAAGCCTTATAATATATTATATTAAGTTAATATCAGATGTAATCAGCCATTATTCTATCCTTATTCCCGAAAATCAAAACCCTAACCCCATAACCAACAGTTCCGATCGGAACTGTTTCTGCCGCCGGAAAAAGAAGAAAAAAAAGAAGAAGGAAGCGGCGGCTGTGGTCTTTGGCGGCTGGGAAAGAAAGAAGGAAGCTTGGGGCTGCTGCTAGGGACTTTATATATCATCAATCTCAGCCATAAACCTTGAGTATACATCTATAAACTTTAGTTATTGTCAAGAACCCTAACTTTGATTGATTTGGTCTTTTGTCTTACATTGTTTTGCAATTGTTTGATAGTTTGTCTTGTTATTGATTGAGTTTGGATCTTGAATGAGTTTTATAATGTTTATGATGATGTTTATGGTGTTTTTCTTGAGTATGCATGGCTGTCCAAAATTAATGAGTAGCTAAACTTGTTTGTTCTACCTAGGATAGATGATTGTTGAGTAGTTTTAACTTGTTTAATGGATTGTTAATGTTCAAGACTTAAATTATTGATGTAAAGTTTAACTAAACCATGAATTAGATTGTGTGTGATGGCTGTGTTTTATTTGTTATTACTTATAATCCTCTTGCATTAGTTAATTGAATCGGTTTTGATTAATTGATTGCTTGTTAAGCTCTTTACTTGGTGTTTTGGGTTTATTTGCGGGAAGTACAACCGTAGGGATAAGTGGGTAATATATCATATAAAATCAGTTAGAATACACCTTCTTTGATACCGAGAGGTGATAAGAAGTAACATTGTCTCGTTGCTTTTACTTGTTAGAATTAAGACCACGCGAGAGCGGGTTTTGTCCTGTCGAGTTTGAGTGTTTATGTGCAATTAGTTGATTTAATTTGGGTTGAGTTAAATTGTTCCTCTATTCTTGGTTGCGTAGTATTCGTCTCCATTAGGATAGTGTGTCGAGGAGACCGAGAGGTGAGTCGTCATTTGAACACGTTAATGATTGTTTGTCCGGTTTGTTCTTTAAAATCAACTAAAATAAGTTAGAGTTTGTTAGAGAGACTGAGAGGTAATTTGACTTTCTTAAACACGTTTTTGTTGTGTTATCTTTTATAACCGATGTCTTTAATATTTTCAATCCGTTATCTTGTTATTTCTTTCAACATGATTCATTCCTAGGTAGACGTTTTTATTCTTTGAATTTAAGTCAAAGTTTTCTTAAAGTATTTTGTTAACAGTTTTCTTTTAATTAAGTTAAGTAGTTAAATAAAATCTTAAAAATAAAATAAATATTATTTTGGTAAGTCTTAATTAGAGTTTCGTAATTAAAAACGTTGTCACGTGTCTTTGCGTTCGACATCCGGACTTCCTTGATGCTATACTATTTATGATCGGTACACTTGCCGGTTTTGTGTGGTTTCTATAGGATTTTCGTTTTTATAAATTTAAAGCTTAATTTGTGATTCGTTATTTATTTATATTATACATTTTCACACATCATACGGCAAGTTTACCACATGTTTGAATATTAATTATCAATGCTAAAATGGAGTGGATTCTTGATCTTAGATGGTAACCTTCCTATAATTGAACTACTTGTTTAGAATCTCTCATCTTGGTTACCTATATATTATATATAAGTATTTATATTTTATAAAAATTTCAAAAATTAACCCCACAATGATTAAAACCTCCGATTAAAGTAAAACAATGATTTATTATTAGAAACATTTGTGTCCACGGATCGATACTTGGTTCTTACCAATACTATTCTACATATACGATAGGTACACTTGCCTATTTTGTGTGTGTTTAGTCTTTGTAGAAATCACTTTTATAAATTTAAAACACGATCTTGTGTAAAAGAAAATCATCCCATCTATCATATATTTATTTCACCACATGCACTACGCATCACTTCCCTTCAAGATCAGATGAAAGAAGAGGCATTTCCGCCATAGGAGTTGCCAACCTCTTGGAATCTTGGAACTCGAATTTTGCCAACATGTCCTCGACATATTTTTGTTGGTGTAGCAAAATTCCTGTCGAACTCTGACTAACCTGTAATCCTAGAAATGTCAGCATCTCCCTCAACAAACTCATTTCAAATCTCTTCTTTATCACTTCTTCAAAATTAAAACACAGAGCAGTACTGGTGGAGCCGAAAATGATGTCGTCTACATAAATCTGAACCAAGATCAAATCTTTCCCAAAAGTTTTAAGGACAAAGTCTGATCGATGATTCCTCGCTTGTACCCATGCCCAGTAGATGAGCCGTCAAAGTTGCATACCATGACCGAGGAGCTTGATAAAGACCATAGAGAACTTTTTCTAACTTGTAAACCTAAGTAGGATGCTTTGAGTCAACAAAACCCAGTGGCTGGTCTACATAAATTTTCTGCTTTACTTCTCTATACAGAAATGTTGTCTTGACATCTATTTGATAAACTCAAAACCCCATATAGGAAGCATATGCCAAGAAAATCTGAATGGCATCAAGTCGAGCCACTGGAGCATACATATCAGTGTAGTCTAAACCTTCAAAATGACGAAAACCACGAACCACAAGCCGCGCTTTGTTTCGAACAATAACCCCAGTATCATCTTGCTTGTTACGAAAAACCCATCTTGTATCTAAAGCCTTCCTCCCGACTGTCAACTCACCAATCTCCAAACCTTGAGTTTCTCAAACTGATTCAATTCTTCATGCATGGCGTCCACATAGCTTGGTTCTTGTAAGGCCATTTTCAACAGACTTAGGTTCAATCTGAGAGATGAAACAGGAAAATAAAAAACTGTTGATGTGTCATGTCTGACTTCTGGTTGAGACGCCTGTTTCAAGGGGACCTATGACATTTTTAATTAGATGATCCCACTGAATTCTTGTCGAAATAGAATGATTGGAAATGGAACATGTGGTAGGTAAATTTGTTAGATCTTCAAATATTTCAGAGAGAGGATTCTTCCATCCAGATGCCGCAGTACTGTGCGAGTACGAGGTACTAGCAATGTACTCATTTGGTATGACATCTGGGAACAAAGTTCTACCAAAGATTTGACGAATGACACTCTCCCGATCGACTGATGAAGCATCGACCACAGAAGTCTCAGTGGTGTGTAGTTCACGAACTTCAGGAAACTCTTGTGAAGATACAGTCCCAGTAATACTTTCAAGTTGACTTGTAAACAACGGTTGAGCAGTATCCAATGATTCCGATGGGTCTATACTCAACACTGGAGACTTATGAAGATCAGTAGGGATGTCATCTTCTTCATCAACAACATTTGAAGTACCTTCACCTGAGTTTTCTGTATCAATAACTGGAACCACATTAAATGGATTAAACAGCTCATTATAATCGAATAACCAGTCAGGACTAACACGAGCATCGGTCTTATTCTCCACTAGCTAGCGCACATCATAAGATTCCACAATCTTCTTTTTTGTCTTATAGTAAACTCTGTAAGCAGTGCGACCAGCATATCTAACAAAATAGCAATCGTCAGCTTTAGCTCCAAACTTTGGAGTCGTTTCGAGATTTAGTACAGTACACGTACATCCAAAAGATCGAAAGTGTGCAACAGTAGGCTTGTGACCATAAACAATTTCATAGGGAGTCTTCATATGTGATTTATTGATCAACACCTGATTTTGAACATAACAGGCTGTGTTGACCACTTCAGCCCAGAAGAACAGAGATAGCTTTGAATCACATAACATAGTCCATGCGGCCTCGATAAGTGTTCTATTCCTTCTCTCAGCAACTCCATTTTGTTGCGGTGTGCGAGCTCTACTGTCTAAGGACTCCTTTTCGGCACAAAAATATTTCAACATCGAGTTCTTGAATTCTGTGCCATTGTCACAACAAGTTCCATTTAGCTTCATATTGAGTTGGTTCTCCATGAGCACCATAAAGAGTTTTACCAATTCTGTAGTTTCTGTCACACCCTCAAAATCCACTAACGGAGTTTTACCGTCAGAGGGTGTGAACTTACAGGATCGGAATCATTAGTTATATCAAACACCACAATTAATGTTTTAAAAACAACCAAGACATCAAGTCTTAAGTATAAGTGCGGAAGCGTAAATTGTAAAGCAAATAGTTGCGCCACACATGGCGACTTAAAACACAGTTTTCATGATAAAACTCAAAAGAAGTTTATAGCATAAATGTTTAGTGGATGCATGTCCTATACCGCTCGCCCGCCTTGGCTACCTGAGATAAACATACTAAAAGTTTCAACACAGGGTTGGTGAGTTCACAAGTTTACACAAATTAAGCATTGTGTTTTAGCGTTACTAGATAGTGTTCGATTATATATCAATAGGTAGCTAACCTATCAAGCATGTATTACTAAGTGTTCGACACCGAAGCTGACTGTTTAACGATTGCCTTGACACCATGTAAACCACGACCATGGTAATGTGTTAGCCAAAATTACACCCACTCGACCTACAGTCGAGTTTAGAGTTGGGCAGGGGTTGTGAAACCCAGTAGTACTACTCAAAGGTGACTCGCTATTATCCAAATATTAACCGGTTCGATGTTCAGAAGGACTTTAGTTGGTTTGTTGCCACTTAGCCTTACAAGTGATATATAAAAGTAACAAAATCTAAATCGTTGGAGCATGTTATTTCCCCCTAATAAAAGCGTTAAAAAGACTAAAAGGGGCCGTGAAACTCACTGTTTGCGAAGTTAACAAAAAAGTCCGAGAAAAGCGCGCGTCACATAAATCCTCACTAGTGTTCTAAAAACAAAACGAGATTTCTAAGTATTTGAACTACGAGTGAGTCCCTAGACTCGACACATAAAACTTATGCATGAGATGCGTTCGTGTTACTTTGTGAAACAAGTGTGACTCGACAAACACGTTGGTGATTAATTACATGTGTGAAGAAGTATTAAGTGTTAAGTGTCATCATTGTACATTACTAGTAAACTATCTCCCACAAGGGCAAATAAGTCAAACACGTAGCAAACATCGAACAACAATTCACTTTACATGTTAACTCAAATAATTCAGCAGCTAATTTACCGAGATAGATTTTAACCCGACAATATTACTCTATTTAACACAGCAGTCATCATCATGTGTAATAGAATGTTATGTTCTATTCCCGTTACATGGAAAATCCAATTACTGCAAGGCCAATTGGGTAATATTCCTAACTCAATTTACTAACTTCCAGAAGTGGAATCAACTCAATTTGTCTTGTCGTTTGTGAGATACACTAATTTCAAAACAGCCTACAAGCAGGTTTCCCGAATCAGACTTGCACAACAGATTTGTAAATTAATAAAAACTAACTTTCACACGTCCAAAACTTACAAACTAAGACTCTTTAGAAACTAGACTCGACCTACTACATCATAGAGTCAATAATCGCTTCCAAACGCAACATTAACATCGAGTTATAGTCATTTAAACATGCAATTATGAATCTGTCCAGTATCAGTTTTCATCAAAAACTCAACAAACTATTAACCTATGAACTAACAATCATGCATAAAACCCTAGCATATCAATAATCAACACGCTTAACAATTACGGTTTATGATTATCACGTTTAATCATGCAAACAAGTTAATAGAATAGGTTAGAGAGTGTGTTTGATTACCTAGTTAGCACTTTAACCCTTCAATCAAGCTTGTAATTAACTTGTATATGTGTGTGTGTGTGTGGAAGATCGATCAAGAGAGGGGGAGGGGTGAGGGCTTCCGTCGACCGAGAGGGAGAAAGTTAGGGTTTTTGGTTAATAGTGTGTATATATATTATTTCCTAATATACATATTACACTTTGCACCCTCAACTTCTAGTTTACTTATTTCTAGCACAAGTTTTCTTTTTCATCCATAACATGATGACATGCATACAAGCACACATTTACACATATAAACGTAACATGTAATTATATCAAGTACTTGTTAACAATATTTATGGTTTGTTCACCAAAGGTTTACGTCGATTCGTGTGTGTTTCGGTGAAATTTCGAAAGACTACTTGTGTAATGATTGTCATGCGACATTTAAACCCTAATTAAATGTAGTGATATATGCGTTAACTGGAATGACATAGTTTGTGTGATCTTGAGTTTGAATCAACGGAGTGCAGATTAACAGAGTTAACCTGAAATTGACGAGTGTCACATCCTTCCCATGTTGAAAGAATTTTCATCCCGAAATTTGTCATTTCACGATGGCTGTCTGAAAAAGGCAAAAATTTTCAGTTTGTCACATCATCCCCCTGTAGAAAGAAATTTCGTCCCGAAATTTAATTCATACCTCTGGTGTTTTCTAACGGTTTGTCGGCTTTCGCGGTTTTCGGTGCTTGGTCAACCCTTCGAAAGGTGTGGATACTTTTTCGTCATTTGATCCTCGCGTTCCCACATGAACTCTGGTCCACGTCTTGAGTTCCAACAAACTTTAACGATGGGAATCTTGCTGTGTTTGAGTGTTTTGGTTTCTCAATCCAGAACTTCGACTGGTTCTTCGATGAAGCATAACTGTTCATCAACTTGTAACTCGTCCAAAGAACTGCTAGTGCTTCGTCAGAAATGCATTTCTTCAAGTTGGATACATTAAAAACGTTGTGTATACTACTGAGTTCTGCTGGTAAATCCAATCGGTAAGCTACCGGACCAATATGCTCAGTTATCCGGTATGGGCCAACGTATCATGGATTGAGTGTGTTTCTCTTTCCAAAGCGAACTACACCTTTCCAATGTGAGACTTTTAGTAAAACCTTGTCATCCACTTGGAATTCCAAAAGTTTTCGGCGCTTGTCGGCGTAACTCTTTTGGCGATCCCGTGCTGCTGCCATGTGATTCCGGATTTGGACAATCTACTCTGAGGTTTCGAGCACTAATTCTAGACCAGTGATTTGGCTAACACCCACTTCGGCCCAGCAAAGAGGTGATCGACACTTTCGTCCGTACAACGCTTCAAATGGCGCTGCTTTAATGCTGGTGTGGTAGCTGTTATTATACGAAAACTCTACCAAGGGTAAGTGGGGTTCCCAACTCTTTCTGAAATTCAATACGCATGCACGCAACATGTCTTCTAAGGTTTGAATGGTGCGTTCACTTTTCCCATCCGTCTGAGTATGGTATGCTGTGCTCACATCGAGGCGGGTGCCTAGTGCGTTCTGTAGTGACTTCCAAAAGTTCGAAGTGAAACGGGAATCTCGATCAAATATGATTGAGATAGGCACTCCGTGTCTAGACACTACTTCTTTTATGTAGATGTGAGTCGGTCTTTCCATTGTGTCGGATTCCTTAATCTCTAGGAAATGCGCAGACTTAGTCAACCGGTCAACGATCACCCAGATGGTATCGCATCCGGTCGGTGTTTTGGGTAAGGCTGTGATGAAGTCCATGGAATTGTGTTCCCATTTCCACGTTGGGAGTTCCGGTTGCTGTAACAGACCCAAATGGTTTCTGATATTCCACCTTGACTCTTGCACAGGTTAAACATTTGCTCACGTAGGTGGTAATGTCGGCTTTCATGTTTGGCCACTAGTAGAGTACCTTTAAATCGTGGTACATTTTGTCTGAGCCAGGGTGAATGGAATATCAGGACTTATGTGCCTCGTCCATCACTAGATTTCTCAAGTCTCCGTAATAAGGGACCCGAATCCGGTTTTCGAAATATCGGACCCCGTCCGAGTTGGTTTCAAGCTGCTTATCCATGCCCCACATGAGTTCTGATGGGAGGTTATCGTCTTTCAAAGCTTCGAGTTGAGCATCACGAATTTGATCAGGTAAGTTGGCATGAATCGTGAGTTGTAATGCTCGCACTCGTCTAGGCTTATCGGTTTCCTTTCTGCTGAGAGCATCAGCCACTACATTGGCCTTGCCAGGGTGGTATTTGATGGCACAATCATAATCCTTAAGTAGATCGACCCAACGACGTCGCATGTTCAACTCCTTTTGATCGTAGATATGTTGTAGACTCTTGTGGTCAGTGTATATGGTGAATTTGGTACCGTACAAGTAATGTCTTAATATCTTAGGGGCAAACACCACAGCTCCGAGTTCCAAGTAATGGGTCGTATAGTTCTTCTCGTGTATCCGAAGCTGTCGAAAGGCATAGGCTATAACCTTCTCGAGTTGCATTAACATGCAGCCGAGACCTTGTATCGATGCATCACAGTGTACTTCAAAATTTTCTATTCCCTCGGGGAGGGCTAGGATAGGCGCGCTACAGATTTTGTTTTCAAAAGTTGAAAGACAGACTCCTACGCGTCACCCCAATTGTACTTAGTACCCTTGTGAGTCAGTGCGATGAGGGGTTGAGCAATCTTTGAAAATCCCTCGATGAAACGTCGATAGTAGCCAGCCAGTCCTAAGAATTGTCGCACCTCAGTCGGAGTCTTAGGTGCTTCACCGTTTTTGATGGCCTCTACCTTGCCTAAATCGACATGGATACCACTCTCATTGATCACATGCCCTAAGAAGTGAACCTTGCGAAGCCAAAATTTGCATTTAGAAAGCTTAGCGTATAATTGTTCCTTCTTTAGCAACTCCATGATTAACCTCAGGTGTTCTTCATGGTCGGTCTTATTCTTGGAGTACAAGAGGATATCGTCAATGAAAACAATAACAAACTTGTCGAGATACGCCTTGCATACTCTGTTCATGAGGTCCATGAATACGGCTGGTGCATTGGTTAAGCCAAAAGACATAACCAAAAACTCATAGTGTCTGTACCGAGTTCTGAATGTCGTCTTCAAAATGTCTTCTTCGCGCACTCTTACTTGATGGTAACCAGATCTCAGATCGATCTTTGAGTAGTAACTCGATCCTTGAAGCTGGTCGAAGAGATCATTAATTCGGGGTAGGGGATAACGGTTCTTGACCGTCACTTTGTTCAACTCTCGGTAGTCGATGCCCATGCGGAAAGTCCCGTCTATCTTTCGAACAAATAGGACACGGACTCCCCATGGTGATGAGCTGGGTCGGATAAAACCTTTATCCAACAAGTCTTGTAGTTGAGTGGAAAACTATTGAAGCTCCGTCGGTGCGAGTCGATAAGGGGCTCGTACTATAGGTGCAGCACCGGGGGCTAAGTCGATTTGGAACTCGACTTGTCGAATGGGTGGGAGTCCTGGAAAATCTTCCGGGAAGACTTCTAGAAATTCTCGCACAACCGGTATATCTTCGATTCGCTTCTCTTTCGTGGGTTTCTCAATTACATGAGCTAAGATCGCTGGATGACCCTTTCATAAATATTTCTGCGCCTTCATGAGGGTGATGATGCTGGTGGTCATGCCGCTCTTCTCGCCCTACATGAGATGATTTCGCCGGAAGGGGTAGTGATATGAACAATCTTGTCTTGGCATATAATCTCAGCTCTATTCTCGGATAGCAAGTCCATGCCGACAACAACGTCGAAACTACCAAGTGTAAAGGGTATGAGGTCGATATCGAAGGTATGACCCGACAGTTTCAACTTACATCCCGAGCGGATACATGAGTTGTTTCTATAGACTTACCGTCAGCTAATTCAACAGGAAACTTAGCATCTAACGGTGTTGGAGTTAAGTCTAAGAGTTTACTAAAAACTTTCGACACAAAACTCCTATCAGCTCCAGTGTCAAACAAAATACAAGCAAAACAATCGTTTACAGGAAACTTACCGGTAACCACGTTTGGATCGTTTCGGGCCTGGCCCGATCCAATGACAAAGGCTCTACCCTTAGTACCGCCTTCGTTACTGTTATTGTCTCTCTTGCCCTCATTCTGCTTTAGTTTAGGACAATCTTTCCTGAAACACCCTCCTAACCACACTCAAAGCACCCTTTCGTTGTTGCAGGCTGTTTAGGAGCACCCTTACCCGCAAATTCTCCTCTACAGTGCTTGGCCTGATGACCCAATTTACCGCATTGCAGACACTTGATACGGTCACATGGACTAGTATGGTGATAGTTGCCCTTGCTGCACTTTGGGTACTTTCCAGCTTAGAAACTCGAACCCAGTCTGCCACCGTTGTATTTGTTGGAACCTTGATTATTGAAGTTTCGAGCGAGTTCGGTTTTACGGTGGTTGATATGCTCAAAACAGTCAATTAAATATTAACTAAAGTAAACAAGTAATAAAAACTAGACCTAAGACTAAACTAAACAAAACACTGGCAAGTGAACCGGTCAATTATATTAAAGCTAAGTAAGTCCGGAATATCGAACCCACAGGACTCTATAAATTACGTAAATTAACTAATTAGACTCGACTTACGACGCGACTATTTATTATTAATGTTTTAAGGGGGTTTTTTAACTAATATTAAACTAAGAAAATAAATAAACAAGTAAACTAGAAGCAAGCAATTGAAAACAAGATCGAAACCAATAAGAGAAGGAATCTACCTAGGTAAGAATCCCATGAATCAACAATCATCAAGCAATGGAAAAATAACATGATATGGAAAACTGATTTCTAAACATATTCATCTAACAAACCCTAAGGACCCTTGACCGAATCAAACGAAATCCCAAATAATAATTATTAGATTATTAAGCAATCAGTTATATTGATTTCCTTACAGTCATCAATTAGGGTTAATTAATAGTATCTAAAGCAAGCAATCTCACGAAACACTAAACCCTAGATAACTTGATAAATTAAACATGACATCATGAACATGGATCAACACAATGAGCAAGAATATTGTCACTAATCTATCCTAGCATGCGATTGACCAAGACACATGAACAACTCCTCACCTTACAGCTATTGGAATTTAGCAGAACACTCAAAACCTTAACCAACTATCAGCAAGCTTCTATGATCTAATGGGCCCACTCAATCACAATAATCAAAACACCAAGTAATGATTAAACATAAACCCTAAATCTAAAGAACAAAATCAAGAGATAAAAGATCTATTTGAAGCAATAGTTAACAATCAATCAAGAAAACAAATACTCGTACGCATCATGAAAACAAAACCAAATATTTACTATTAATAAAACGAAACCATAATCAAAACATACATACAAAGAAAGAATCAAGTCAAAACATGTTCATCAAACCTAGGTAGACATGAAGTCTAGCCTAGCATAATCATAATCAAATAACTAGAACAAATAAAACAAAAGAGAATCATGATAGATAATGAACAAGGATAATGAAAAAGAACGAAAGAACCCTTCTTAATCGATCCTCGAACAATCGTATGAAAGCTCTATGATCTCTAATGTATTCAACCTCCAAAAACCTTCAAAACCTTGCTCTTTCCTCTCCAAAATCGGCTGCCCAAGTGTCTAGTTAGTTTAGGTTTAACAAGAGATGTTTATACATGACGAGTTGGGCTTGGACTTGCACAAAAACGGATGACCAGTAAGCCTAGGCGCCACGCAACCGGGCCTGGCCACCCCCGTCGCGCGGCGCGGCGTGTGCTAGGGAGGGCCACGATTTTTTGTTTGTTATTTGTTACTTAATCATCTTAGATCTCTTTCTTGAACTCCAAGTAACGTTTAGAACCTTCTAGACCTTCTTTTCCTTGACTTTCAAACCACCATCTACAAGCAAACAAATCAAAACACTAAGTGGAATAATCGTGTAACCATTAACGAACAAAACGAACTTAAACTTCCTATGATATGAAATGATAGAAAGAATTAAATTTAACGTGCAAGACACCAAAAGATTAAAAACACTATAAATACAAAATACTTGACTCAAGACTTTAAATAATAAAAGGTAAACAAAACATGAACAAAACCGAAATCGAAACATAAGAGAAACACAAATTTACATGGGATTCGAGATGTATAAATAGATGTATATCAAATATCCCCACACTTACTCTTTTTTCGTCTCTGAAAAAAGTCTAATGCAGTTGGATCAGAATCGGAAAGTACAGTCTTAAAAACATATAGGTTAATTTTTAAAATTTAGAAAAACGCAAAAATCGCAATCACCGATATTTTTGTCCACTTAAACACATGCCTTAATCTTTACCGGGACAAATAAGATCCGACAATAATAGTACTCAGAGGTTTACACAATTAAGACCCGCTTATTTTCAGCTTTTACCGGACCAGACCACCCCAACTTGACTTAAACCTCAAAATTAGCATATTTAAAACTTTTGTTGCTCTATTTTTATCATGAATAGTTAAGACGATCAAGGGTGGTATTGTTTATCCACCTAAGCTTAAGCATCAAAGTCAACCAAGCAGCCATTAGATATGATTAAGGTACAATTAATTAATACCTAATGTTCCCCACAACATGACATACCCCCATTATCAAGCAATACACCGAACCATTACCATAGGTGAGTATGCAAAATTTCATCTGTAGGGCTTACATGTGGCGTGTCCCTTGTGGTCCGTTTCTTAATGGTAATGAGACGCCAGCAAGGGGACCCTACATGGCTAACAGCGTGGATGATCAAGTCTGTAATGCATTTGTACTTTTGTACTTTTTGTGATCATGTTTAAAGACTTATGTGGCAAAAACTGCGGGTTTTCTCTTTTTTAGCTTTATTTTAAATATTCACAACCCCATTTGGAATTGTGAATACCCAGATGAAAAGACTACATACAGATGCATGGTCTCCGGACCCAGGGCATCCCATCAATACAAGATTTAAGGTTATAAAACCATACGCCAATGATGTGTAAAACACTAAAGCTAAGCAGTTTAAGATTTATATCACAGGCTACACGGCATACTCGAACGTTAAACCTGCCCAAGCATCATATGATAACGTATTCAAATTTTTTAAACTTTTTCAAACTTTATGATATTTCCACTTTTCATACCAAGAATTGAGGCTTGAGTATGGCTGACCTTTCATTACTTATTTTCTACGGACAAAACGCTTTACCCACAAGAGTTTTCCGACCCATTTTATCAAATTTGCCTTTCATTTTCAAGGCTGAGCCTACCGACAAATCCCAAGTTAAGTGCGCTTTCTTTTATTTATGTCATATTATTAGTAGTTTGAAAAACCAATTTCTGATAAATATCATCATCTCCCACTTTAACGCAAAAAACTATATTCAGGGACATTTTTAAACATTTTTCAAATTTTTTTTAAAACAAAATCAATTTAAACTACGACTCAAATATCCTATCCCTACACTTTAATTTTGCATTGTCCTCAATGCAAGGATAAGGACGACTTAAAATAAAAATAAAATTAAAAATAAAGTCGGACACAAAAAAAAACTAAAAACCTAAAAATAAAAGCAAAATAAAAAGTTAACAAGCTAGATAATGGAAAAGACTTAGCTGGTAATATGCGCATGAAACATGATGCCAAAGTCTTCTTTCCATGAATGCCCTCCAACTACGAACGTGCTCAGCAAATAGTAACTCCTTCTCTCACGAACGTAAGCGGCCAAACAAAACAAACATATCTAAAAATGTATTCTATCATAATGATAGATATTATGCATTCAAAGTGTTTCAATCAACCGACAAATATATAAAACATGAATAATCAGCAGCAAATAATAATAAAACATAAAGTATACGGCTCAGCTGCTCCATCCCCACACTTGTCTTTTTCATTAAATTCTTCCTTGGGTATCGTCTCTCTAGCTCGTTCAATCTCCAAACTAGCAAAAGATAAAAACACAAAAACAAAGAAAAACTACAAAAACTACGTTAGGGGATCAAAGAAAATAAAAATAAAAATAAAAATAATAAAATGAAAGAAATTGTACAAACTCTACACTTGAGTTTTTCACTCAAGAACCCATGTTATGCGAATCACGTGGCGGACCGAGTGGAGCTTCCTCCACTTCGGTAGAACTTCAATGCCCTCAAAGATATCGAATCACGATCCGACCATTCATCAATCTTGGTCTTCTTCTTTCTAGCATCACGAACCTTCTCAAACTTATGCTTTCCACCACCTCTTTCTCCAACACACTTAACCATTACCCGAGAACTAGAAACCTTTCGCTCCTTTTTCACACTAAAACTTACCAAACGGGAATCTTCAAGACTAGGACCCATGCCCGAGATAAATGATTCTATCGAGTAAACTGGATGACATGGATCGATAAGACCGTCTTGCCCACTCGGATGTCTCATGGACTTGGTCAAATAAGTGGCACTTTCATCACCGGCTCTAAGAGTGATTTTACCTTCGAACACATCAATAACCGCCCTAGAGGTACGTAAGAATGGACGACCCAAAATGATAGGAACTCTCTCGTCGGCCTCCATATCTAAAACAACAAAATCTGCAGGAAAAACCAAATTATCTACCTTAATGAGCAAATTCTCCACGACACCCCTCGGATACTTAACGGAACAATCGGCTAAAGACAACGTCATACGAGTAGGGGTGAGCTCTCCTAGACCCAACTTTTCATATAAATAATACGGCATGAGGTTTATGCTAGCTCCAAGATCGGCCAATGCCTGACACGTCGTCTCACTTCCGAAAAGACATGGAATGGTAAAAACGCCGGGGTCGGGTAATTTCTCCAGTAATTTATTAAGGACTACTGTAGAACACTCACCATTTAGCGGTACAGTCGACAGCTCCTCCAACTTATCCTTTCTTTTAAGAAGGTCTTTCAAAAATTTGGCGTATTTAGGCATATGCTGGAGGACTTCGACGAACAGGAGGTTGACATTTAATTGGCTAAATATATTGAGAAAATGTCTGTAATCCTTCGTATACTGTTGATGTTTTAGACGGGCGGGATACGGGACATAGGCAGGGTTAATGATGTTTAGTGGTGGCCGGACACCAACCGGCTTCTTCTTAACTAGTGGCTCAATAATCGTGTTGTAACTTGTGACTTACCCGGAGCCTCTACCTCTATCTCCTCATCTACCAATTCATCGTCCCCATTTTTCCCAATTTCTTTACTAACTTCCTCCGGACCAAAAACCCTACCACTACGAGTGGAGATGGCTTTCAATTGAGCAGCCGGATTAGTTTGAGGAATACCCGAAAACTGACCTGGAGGCCTTTCTTCTAAACGACGAGCAATATCACCAACAGTTCTTTGAATATCGAGAATAGAAGATTGTTGATTCTTGAAGAGCAAATCGTGTTCGGCAAACTTCTTCTGTGTAGCTTGGTCTCTCTCCAGAATTTGATTCATCATCTCTTCCAAACGTCCAATTCCACCGTTCGAATCCTGCACATTATTTTGAACATTAGTATTATTGGTATTATTATCATTTAAATACTGGCATTATGCTGGAGCATAAGAATTTTGAAATCCAGGTGGTGCGCCTGACGGACGCCAGTTGGAATTATTCTGATTCGGGTTTTTGTAGGTGTTCCAACTCTGATTATTGTTGCTGTAATTATTGGGAAACCTATTCTGACCAGCAACAAAATCGACCTGTTGATTCATCACCGGGCACTCCAACGTACCATGTCCACCTCTACAAAACTCACACCTGTCCACCTTGGCCTTCAGCTCCTTAACCTCTCGAATTAGTGATTCCAAAGCAGCAGCCACACTAGTATCCAGATTAACCTGGTGTACACCTTGAGCGGATGAGGATGTACTGCTAACGGGAGTGGAATTCCCGCGATGTGGCTCTTTGGCATAATCGGATTGAGCAAAGCTCTCAAACATCTTGTTACATTCGGGGACATTCTTCTTTGCCAGTAAACTTCCTCTCGCGGCCCTATCAAACCGAACTTGGGTTTCGTAGTTCAGCCCATTGTAAAATTTCTCCATGAGAGCCCATGGTGTGAGACCATTCTGTGAGCAACGGGCTAGCATGTTCTGAAAACGCTCCCAAGCATCACAATATTTTTCCCCCGGTTCCATGTGAAAAGAATGAATTTGATCACGAAGAACAACCGCTTTGGCAGGTGAGAAGTACTTCTTAATAAAAGCTGAACGTAACGCCTCCCAAGTAGTGAACGTGCCAAGTGGCTACGTGTCAAGCCAAGTAGCTGCTTTACCTGCAAGTGAAAATGGAAACAGATGTAAGAAAATAGCATCTTCGATAGCACCTTGTAAATTAAAAGTTTTAAGAATGCGGTAAAGTCGGTTAATGTGAGCCGGTGCATCCTCGTCATCACGCCCATGAAACTAATTTGTTTGGACGATGTTGTTCATGACGTATGACAGAATTTTCCACGAGTTGGGATTGTTGATTGCGGGGACGACGATGCATGATTGGTTTCCGATTAAGCCATCGAAGGCTTGAGCAGCAATTGTCCTATTGTCGGCCATTTGAACTTCTGGTTGGCTTTTCGGGCTTTCTGGTGGGGAACTGGGTGGTGAAGAATTTGGTGTAGATGTAGCTTCTGACGGTTGTTTCTCTACGGACGAACTAGCCTCGGTCTTCAACGGGGAAAATTCCAGATTCTCCAGCGGTGGTCCTTGCGAACGAAGATGTGGCATAAACCTAAAAAACGCAACAGACCAAGTGAGTAGACTCGAATACTTAAAAATAAGCAAAAACAAACTAAAACTTAAATTAGACTCCAACGACTCAAACAAAAAAATAAAACAAATAGCACTTATGTAGCAGATAAGTCCAAGTAAAGCTAATAACACAATTGCTAAGAGTCTCCGGCAGCGGCGCCAAAAACTTGATGTGCTCAAAACAGTCAATTAAATATTAACTAAATTAAACAAGTAATAAAAACTAGAACTAAGACTCAACTAAACAAAACACTGGCAAGTGAACCGGTCAATTGTATTAAAGCTAAGTAAGTCCGAAATATCGAACCCACAGGACTCAATAAATTACGTAAATTAACTAATTAAACTTGACTTACGACACGACTATTTATTATTAATGTTTTAAGGGGGTTTTTAAACTAATATTAAACTAAGAAAATAAATAAACAAGTAAACTAGAAGCAAGCAATTGAACACAATATCAAAACCAATAAGAGAAGGAATCTACCTAGGTAAGATTCCCATGAATCAACAATCATCAAGCAATGGAAAAATAACATGATATGGAAAACTGATTTCTAAACATATTCATCTAACAAACCCTAAGGACCCTTGACCGAATCAAATGAAATCCCAAATAATAATTATTAGATTATAAAGCAATCAGTTATATTGATTTCCTTACAGTCATCAATTAGGGTTAATTAATAGTATCTAAAGCAAGCAATCTCACGAAGCACTAAACCCTAGGTAACTTGATAAATAAAAACATGACATCATGAACATGGATCAACACAATGAGCAAGAATATTGTCACTAATCTATCCTAGCATGCGATTGACCAAGACACATGAACAACTCCTCACCTTACAGCTATTGGAATTTAGCAGAACATTCGAAATCTTAACCAACTATCAACAAGTTTCTATGATCTAATGGGCCCACTCAATCACAATAATCAAAACACCATGTAATGATTAAACATAAACCCTAAATCTAAATAATAAAATCAAGAGATAAAAGATCTATGTGAAGCAATAGTTAACAATCAATCAAGATAACAAATACTCATGCGCATCAAACAAAACCAAATCTTTACTATTAATAAAACGAAACCATAATCAAAACATACGTCCAAAGCAAGATTCAAGTCAAAACATGTTCATGAAACCTATGTAGACATGAAGTATAGCTTATCATAATCATAATCAAATAACTAGAACTAATAAAACAAAAGATAATCATGATGGATAATGAACAAGGATAATAAAAAAGAACGAAAGAACCCTTCTTAATCGATCCTCGAACAATCGTATGAAAGCTCTATGATCTCTAATGTATTCAACCTCCAAAAACCTTCAAAACCTTGCTCTTTCCTCTCCAAAATCGACTGCACAAGTGTCTAGTTAGTTTAGGTTTAACAAGAGATGTTTATATTTGACGAGTTGGGCTTGGACTTGCACAAAAACGGATGACCAGTAAGCCTAGGAGCCACACGATCGGGCCTGGCCACCCCCGTCGCGCGGCGCGGCATGTTCTAGGGAGGGCCACGATTTTTTGTTTGTTATTTGTTACTTAATCATCTTAGATCTCTTTCTTGAACTCCAAGTAACGTTTAGAACCTTCTAGACCTTCTTTTCCTTGACTTTCAAACCACCATCTACAAGCAAACAAATCAAAACACTAAGTGGAATAATCATATAACTATTAACGAACAAAACGAACTTAAACTTCTTATGAAATGATAGAAAGAATTAGATTTAACGTGCAAGACACCAAAAGATTAAAAACACTATAAATGCAAAATACTTGACTCAAGACCTTAAAGAATAAAAGATAAACAAAACACGAACTAAACCGAACTCGAAACATAAAAGAAACACAACTTTACATGGGATTCGAGATGTATAAATAAATGTATATCAGTTGTGTTGTTGCTGTGGAGGGTTCGATGATGAGGACCTGGTGTTGTCAAACTTCCTCTTTCCATTCCTAGAGTTGTTGTTGTTGTTGTTGTCATTGCTCGAGTTGTCACGGGTTTTAGAGGTGGAACCTCTAGGTGGTAACGCACCTTGTGCCACTGCTTGATCCGTCAGCTCGTGGGCTATTCGGATCGCTTGCTGAATAGTGGTCGGTTTGGAAGACGTCGCCATACCCTGAATTTGGGGTACCAAACCATCGATATACATCTCAATCCTCTTACTTGGCGGCTCTACCATCCTCGGTCACATCACTGCCAGTTCATGAGAACGGGTGGTGTAGGCTTCAATCTCAGAGCCCACCATCTTCAAAGCCTAAAATTCTGACTCCAACTTTGAGATCTCCTCTCTAGGAAAATACTCTTCCCGCGTCATATTCTTGAATTCCTCCCAGTTCATGGCATTTGCCAATTCCAAACCGAGAACCTGCCCATTTAAATTCCACCAGGTGAGGGATGAATCTTGCAGTGTTCTAGCATCAAACTTGACCCTGTTGGCTGGTGGATAGTTGCACATCTCAAAGGATGACTCTGCCTTCTCGGCCCAATGCAGGAAACCTATGGCTCCCTCAGTGCCCTTAAACGAATTGGGTTTCATTCCAGATAATTCTTAAAAGTACAGACTCCAGCTTGGCCTCCGGCTTGATTCTTTTGCTTTAGGATCTTATTCAGGATCCTCCTCCGCTGCTTCTGTGTTCGGAGAAAATTTGCACCTCTAGTGTCTCGCAACGAGCTATAGCTACTGATGCAAGGCCTCTTGCTTTCCAAACTTCTTCCTGCAAGTCTATCATCTCTGATTGCATCTTGATCACTAGCTTCATTAGCTGAACATGAGCATCCTGAACTTCCTTCATGGCTTCAGTCAGGTAGGAAATTCTCTTCCTAGCCTCAGCTCCATCACCTATCAATCCAATAACATTCGCTCTCGTCGAGTGGATAATGTCAACTTCACACTCTAAACAGGAGGTGAGAGCAGCGAAAGCACGCTTCATTGGTTGGGGTAGGGGTGGTAGTGTGTTGAAGGATGTAGGACAGCCCGGGAGAGGTAGTGGTGGAACTTGCTCACAGTAAACCAAACGCTCGATCAAACTCGGGTACCAACTCCAGTTACCGTTTTCCTCGTGCACGTCTCCAGATGGGTGGTGTCTTTTCGGTGCGGGGGCTGCTAGTGTCGGGACTACTCGAGGTGGTGATGAGTTGGGTAGTTGTGGTTCCTTTCCTGGGGCGCGGGATACCGGGTCGGATGATGATGATGATGGCATTGACATCCCTACAGCATAAGTCGTGTATAGTTTACACGCGTATGAGTGAATGAGTAAAGAGAAAGAAAATGAATAACTAAATATATAATATATATTTATGTATGCAGTGCGTAAGATCATAACTAATGGATCATTGCGGTTATAGTCTAGTATGAATGCAATTCTAGTTCGCTATAACCAATGGATCTGATACATTTCTGTCACACCCTCAAAATCCACTAACGGAGTTTTACCGTCAGAGGATGTGAACTTACAGGATCGGAATCATTAGTTATATCAAACACCACAATTAAAGTTGTAAAAACAACCAAGACATCAAGTCTAAAGTATAAGTGGGGCAGCGAAAATTGTAAAGCAAATAGTTGCGCCACACATGGCGACTTAAAACACAGTTTTCATGATAAAACTCAAAAGAAGTTTAAGGCATAAATGTTTAGTGGATGCATGTCCTATACCGCTCGCCCGCCTCGGCTACCTGAGATAAACATACTAAAAGTGTCAACACAGGGTTGGTGAGTTCACAGGTTTACATAAATTAAGCGTTACGTTTTAGCGTTACCAGATAGTGTTAAGTCAATTATATATCAATAGGTAGCTAACCAATCAAGCATGTATTACTAAGTGTTCGACACCGAAGCTGACTGTTTAACGATTGCCTTGCCACCATGTCAACCACGACCATGGTAGTGTGTTAGCCAAAATTACACCCACTCGACCTATAGTCGAGTTTAGAGTTGGGCGGGGTTTGTGAAACCCAGTAGTACTACTCAAAGGTGACTCGCTATTATCCAAATATTAACCGGTCCGATGTTCAGAAGGACTTCAGTTGGTTTGTTGCCACTTATCCTTACAAGTGATATATAAAATTAACAAAATCTAAATCGTTGGAGTACGTTATCTCCCCCTAATAAAAGCGTTAAAAAGAGTAAAAGGGGCCGTGAAACTCACTGTTTGCGAAGTTAACAAAAAAGTCCGAGAAAAGCGCGCGTCACAGAAATATTCACTAGTGTTCTAAAAACAAAACGAGATTTCTAAGTATTTGAACTACGAGTGAGTCCCTAGACTCGACACATAAAACTTATGCATGAGATGCGTTCGTGTTACTTTATGAAACAAGTGCGACTCGACAAACACGTTGGTGATTAGTTACATGTGTGAACAAGTATTAAGTGTTAAGTGTTATCATTGTACATTACTAGTAAACTATCTCCCACAAGGGTAAATAAGTCAAACACGTAGCAAACATCGATCAACAATTCACTTTTCATGTTAACTCAAATAATTCAGCAGCTAATTTACCGAGACAGATTTTAAACTGACAATATTACTCTATTTCATAAACCATAACATGTCAATAAAATCACCAAATATCATCACAGAAGCACACGTGAGTTAGGTTTCTAAAAATATTTTTATTATATTTTTATCACATACGTTTTCTCACAATGATAAAACAACGCAGTAAGCACACAGCAGTCATTATCATGCGCAACAGAATGTTATTTGTTATTCTCATTACATGGAAAATACAATTAATGCAAGGCCAATTGGGTCGGATTCCTAACTCAATTTACTAACTTTCAAAAGTGTAATCAACTCAATTGGTCTTGTCGTTTGTGAGATACACTAATTTCAAAACAGCCTACAAGCAGTTTCCCGAATCAGACTTGCACAACAGATTTGTAAATTAATAAAAACTAACTTTCACACGTCCAAAACTTACAAACTCAGACACTTTAGAAACTAGACTCGACCTACTACATCATAGAGTCAATAATCGCTTCCAAACGCAACATTAACATCGATTTACAGTCATTTAAACATGCAATTATGAATCTGTCCAGCATCAGTTTTCATCAAAAACTCAACAAAAATATTAACCTATGAACTAACAATCATACATACAACCCTAGCATATCAATAATCAACTTGTTTAACAATTAATATTTATGATTATCACGTTTAATCATGCAAACAAGTTAATAGAATAGGTTAGAGAGTGTGCTTGATTACCTAGTTAGCACTTTAACCCTTCAATCAAGCTTGTAATTAACTTGTATGTGTGTGTATGTGTGGAAGATCGATCAAGAAAGGGGGAGGGGTGAGGGATTCTGTCGCCGAGAGGGAGAAAGTTAGGGTTTTTGGTTAATAGTGTGTGTATATATTATTTCCTAATATACATATTACACTTTGCACCCTCAACTTCTAGTTAACTTATTTCTAGCACAATGTTTCTTTTTCATCCATAATATGATGATATGCATACAAGCACACATTTACACATATAAACGTAACATGTAATTATATCAAGTACTTGTTAACAATATTTATTGTTTGTTCACCAACGGTTTGCGTCGATTCGTGTGTGTTTCGGTGAAATTTCAAAAGACTACTTGTATAATGATTGTCATGCGTCATTTAAACCCTAATTAAATGTAGTGAGATATGCGTTAACTGAATGACATAGTTCGTGTGATCTTGAGTTTGAATCAACGGAGTTCGGATTAACGGAGTTAACCTGAAATTGACGATTATCACATCATTCCCATGTTGAAAGAATTTTCGTCCCGAAAATGTGTCATGTCGCGATGGCTCTCTGAAAAAGGAAACAATTTTCAGTTTGTCACATCATCCCCCTTTAGAAAGAAATTTCGTCCCGAAATTTAATTCATACCTCTGGTTTTTTCTGATGGTTTGTCGGCTTTCGCGGTTTTCGGTGCTCGGTCAAACCTTCGAAAAGGTGAGGATACTTTTTCATCATTTGATCTTCACGTTCCCACGTGAACTATGGTCCACGTCTTGAGTTCCAACGAACGTTAACGATGGAAATCTTGCTGTGTTTGAGTGTTTTGGTTTCCCAATCCAAAACTTCGACTGGTTCTTCGATGAAGCGTAACTATTCATCAACTTGTAACTCATCCAAAGGAACTGCTAGTGCTTCGTCAGAAATGCATTTCTTCAAGTTGGATATATTAAAAATGTTGTGTATACTGCTGAGTTCTGCTGGTAAATCCAACCGGTACGCTACCGGACCAATACGCTTAGGCTCAGTTATCCGGTATGGGCCAACATATCATGGATTGAGTTTGTTTCACTTTCCAAAGCGAACTACACCTTTCCAAGGTGAGAATTTCAGTAAAACCTTGTCATCCACTTGGAATTCCAGAGGTTTTCGGCGCTTGTCGGCTTAACCCTTTTGGCGATCCCGTGCTGCTTCAATGTGATTCCGGATTTGGACAATCTACTCTGAGGTTTCGAGCATTAATTCTGGACCAGTGATTTGGCTATCACCCACTTCGGCCCAGTCCATAGTAGTGCTGGGTAGGCCAAATTTATCTAAGCGTGTCACAGGTTACCATGACATGTCTTCCTGATTAAAAAAGATTGAGCATGAAGTTTTTGATGGCGTGGTCACCGGAGATTTGGGCAACCATTCATATTTAGATTTTAAAACTTTGTTGGTAGTATAAACGGTTGACTTTGTCTCCAGTTTGCGAGCGGGAAAAATATTTGACTTTGACTTCCAAATTGATTTCGATCCAGAGGCTGACTTGGGTCTCGTGACCGAAACCGGGTTTCCATCACGCTTCTGAAACATATTAGACTTGGTCTGATGAGAGCTTAACCTGTCAGCCTTGTTTCTTTTCCAATTACCATCAGAGGAATTTGCCTCAGAATACCTTGATTTATTAGAAGTAGACTTATAGAAGGTATTTCGAGGCATATTCCTCTAATTATATCCATAATATGAGACATAATGATGGTATGGACAATTCTAGCAATATGACCAGGAATGCCACAGTTAAAACATGTTTGATGTTTAACATAAAATTCATTGTGAGCAATATGAGCTTCCTTCTTTAACAAACTTAAGTGATAAATGTTTACGAGAGCTTTTGTTTTTATCAAATTTTTTGAAAACACACCACCAGATTTAAAATTTTTAGAATAATCAATCAAACAATTGTAGCAATAGAATTCAAAAACAGGAAAATTTAAAGGAACATTAGAACTAATGACTTTATTGTTCAAAACAAGTAAATCATCATCCTCATCAATACAATCCTCAACAATTACTTCGAATGCACATAAATCAAACACATTAGTATCATTCACCCTTAAGGTTGATTCGGTAGCATTTACTTAAATAAGAGCACCTTTTCCATTTTCAGTTGGTTTACCATACTGCATAAACTTTTATGTTTCTTTGGCTTCTTTGGTAAGAGGAAGTCCAGTGTAGTTGTCATTATATGGAGGGGGAACCACACTGTACCCAATACTCTCACTCTTTTTTTCGTTCCATTTTAATTGTTTATCAATCAAGGACTCAACAACAGCACTAGAGACATCGAATTTCTTAAAATTGAATTCAGCATTTTCAAATTTATTAGTTAACTTAGCGATCTCCAACTTAGATGCTTCTAATTCAGCGGTTAAATCAGCAATTTTCTGTTTGGCATCTAAGTGGTGACAACATGTTATGCTAAAGTCGGATTGAAGTTTAGAGGAATCCTTTTGTTGTGCCTCAAGTTTTTCTTTTAAAGCCTTTTCAAATTTCTTAATATTGAATTTTTCATGTTTAATTCCCTCCATTTCTCTAATCAGATTACTATTGTGAGATTTATATAAATCTACCTTATTAACACAAGATTGAGAACATATTTCAGAACTTACTTCGGATGAGCTGGAAGAGGTGAAAGCCATGAAGGAAAATTGAATATCCTTAACTTGTTCCTCAGCATTGTTTTATTCTTCTGCAACATCAATCCGGGCAAAATTTGCAGTCTGATTGTTGATGTTGAGACCTGCCATCTGGTCATTTCAAGAAAACTGTTAAGCTACCAATTCCCGCTCGCTCTCATTTGAACCATCTGAATTATCTCCTCTTGCATTACTCACTGAAACCAATGTCCTTTCTCTGTTTCCCTCCTTAGTTGGATTTGTGCATTCACGAGCGAAGTTACCCGGCTCGTGACAGTTGTAGCACCTCAGAGTGTCTTTTTTAAATCCCACATTCTGGTTAGCTGGCACATTCCAGATATTTCTGCATGTTCTCTTGGTAAATTTCTTTTCTCGAAACACTGCCATGGCTATTTACCAAGAGATATCCATTTCCTCTACATCATCAAGATGGATTTAATCTAACTTAGCAGCTACAACTGGTTGAACCAGATCTCTAGCAAGAAAAAGATTGTAGCAATTCATGAAACCTACCATCAAGGCAATGTTTTCTTGAGCCTCCTTCGAAATAGTAGGAGACTGGTCAGTTGACTAAGGTTGAGTAGCAGGAACAGGTTGTTGAAAGAACACGGGAGTTGGATGCGGTGGTGGCTGATTAAATTGACCTTGAGCAGACTTAAACATTGAGAAATTGTTTTGAGACTGTTGTGGCTGAGCATACTGACCCTGAGAGGATTTGAACATAGAAAGATTGTCTTGTGAGATGAGAGCATTATTAGAAGAAACACTGTAGCCGGCCGCATTGTAAGAGTTGGCATGATTTATGGCACGCTGTTTATCATTCATGTCACATAATTTAATGATTGCCATTACTTCTGACAAGGTTAGCCTGGCTAGATACTTTGTCTTCTTAATCACTGCAACATTCATGTCCTAGCTTTGTGGCAGTGAGTTGACCAGCTTATTATTTGTCTCAACTGAGGTCAAGTTTATGCTAGCGGTTCGCATTTCAGTGACTGATAAATCTCTGCAGCTGCGTTTCCAAAGACTCTCCCAGAACATGATTAAATATGTTAACCTGTTGTCGTAATAGATCTTGTCGGCTTCATCTCATATCCTCATTTCCCTCATACACTTCAATAAGGGCTTCCCATAATGCCTTAGCAGACTGTAACTCTCTAAATCCAAAGGTAATTTCAGGTGAAAGTGTCATTGTTAAGGTAGCAAGAGCCTTTTCATCCTTTTCAATCTTCTCAAAATCTACGTCGACATACAATCCGACAGGCTTCACAACCACCTCATCTGAATTTTCTCGTTGATAAGTAATAACTTGAGGACATCGTACAGTACTCCTCCAAATCTTCGCATCTTTCATTTTCCAATATTTCTCAAATCTGAACTTCCACTCGGCGAACCCCTCATGAGATACTAAATGAGGTACCTGAGTGGTAGTTCCCATGATGGAGTCCAACTCTTGATGTAGAGCAACATTTGATGATGTATTAGTTAATTGGTCCATTTTAAAATATAGTCCAAATAGATTGTCCAAATTATTTGGTCCCAAATCACTAAGGCCCAAACCTAGTATCCAATGATACAGTAGCAGCCGAGAACCAAGAACCACTTGCTTTGACCAAGAACCCAGATTGTGAACCAAAAACCCAACCGAGAACCCGAAAGCTTAACCGAGATCTCAAGAGATTGACCGAGAACAAGTAAAATCCACCGAGAACTCAGAATGTTGGCCAAAAACCCTTAAATGTACCCGAGAAAAATCAAAGAAGCCCGAAAACGATCAAATGATAACCGAAAACTCTCAACAGTGCCCGAAAATGATCAAGAATCAGCCGAGAACCCCTTTTCCAGCTTTGACTGAGTAATTTTGGCAACAAACAAAATCTTGAAATTTGTGGGATTTGAATTTTGACCAAACTAAACTCAATCCCTATCCAAAAATACTTTCTATCTCCTCCGGTGAACAATTCAGCGAAAACTAAACCAACACAGCCACCAAAAGAAACACCAAACAAAATCTTTGAATCCGTGATATCACAACTCGAGCCTAGAATAGGTCAATAGGCTCTGATACCAATTGTGAGTCCTGTGAAAGAATCTTTCCATGTGATATCACGTGAACTCATTGTTATGCGGAATCTAGCAATGAATGGATTCAATATAAATCAAATAAACACAATAGGAAGACCATAATAATGCTTCAAAATACACGTTTATAACGTCGTGTGCTTATGCCCTTTGTGAATGATTACAATAAGATCACACTTCTCTCGTCTCTCTCTCTCTCTTGAATGACCAACACCTCCCAATTAACATTACATCATATATATATACACATATATATATATATGCTAACCCTAAGCCCAAGCACACTAAGCCACCGAAAACATTGATTTTAGGCTTACATATAGAATCCAAAACCACGCCCAATAACCTAAGTGTAAACCATTAACTGTGGCCCAACACATATTGAGTAGAGAAGACAGTATTGATGGATAAAGTATAAACAGCAATGTAACAAAAGCTAGCATGATTTATGGCACGTTGTTTGTCAACCATATCATATGAGTTAATAATGGCCTTCATCTCACTGATAGTTAGTCCAGCTAGGTCCTGTTTTCTTGATCAATCCCACATTTAGATCCCAACTTTGAGGAAGAGAATTCAGCAAATTCTTATTAACCTCAAGAATGGTTAGCTCAATCATAACAAATATCATCTTGGTCATGAGCTAAAAACATGCTTCATATGGAAGAACAACTTTGCATTAATAATAATCGAAAGATTACAATGTTTTGCTCCCCCTCAACCTTTGTTCATTATTCATTCACTGATTTTCTAGTACATATTGCACTAATCATGTAAATTTTGTGATGAGTGAAAATGTTAATGAAAAAGAGACTCTCTTCTTCATTATATACAAGTGTGAAAAACTGATGAGCTAAAGGTGAAAGTGACATCTAACAAAACTATTACAAACTACTAATAAACAAAATTTAAACAACTATCTATAAATGAATCCTATGCTAACTACTGATCCTTGCTGAAACAATTGATGTTTGTGTCATCAGTTGTTTGGATATTCTATAGTTTATTGATCAGTTGTTGAGTCTTCAAATATTTCATATCAACAGTTTTGTAATGTTAGATGTTTGGAACAGCAGTTTGCCAAAATATAATGAAGTACAACTGATGTTTGAATCATCAGTTGTTTGGTCTTTGGCCATTTGTTCTTTGCAAGGTTACACAATCTCCTCCTGAACTGATGATGCCAAAACTATATATTCTTATCTTCATTGTATTATCTAGATAGTTTTCTCTTGGCTGAGTCTTTGATGAGCTTTAAAAACTCAGCACCTAAACTATCATCCTCTTCCATATGCAGTGGAAGATCTATCAAAGTCCTTAACACACTCTCATCTAACATAGGCACATCCTGTAGATCTACCATTTCTGAAGTACCATAATCAAATTCCAAACTCACATAGGAGTTGTTTTTAATTTTACTACATTTAATGACTTTAGATCCTGACCGGTTTTGTTCTTCAGTTGAAGCAATAGCCATTGTTGATAAGGAAGATGAAGAAGGCATCAGTTGCAAATCAAATTCAATGCCCGTCTTGTCATCTCTGTGAAGATCCCTGATAGCTTGAATAGGGATGGCAATGGGTCGGATTTGGGTCGGGTTTAGGTATTCCCAAATCCATACCCGGTTATTAAAGTCCGTACCAAACATGTCCCAAACCCGTCGGGTTTTAATCGGGTACTTACCCATCGGGTTTCGGGTTTTCTCATCGGGTTTTCCCATCGGGTTTCGGGTTTCATATCGGGTTTTGATAAAGTACCCTTCGGGTAGACCCGGCTCAAAACCTATCGGGTTTCTACCGGTTTTTGACAAAATATAATTAATCAATTACATATATGGTTACCATAGAGATAAAATATCTCAAATAATTGACATAAACAAGTTTCGACAAATAATATATTACAAATATAGTATATATATATAATAAGCTATATCGGGTACATCGGGTAAGTAATCGGGTAAATGGGTTTATGTTATCGGGTAATCGGGTATATTAGAAATCCCAAACCCGTGAAAAATTTCAAATCTAATCCCAAATCCATCCCAAACCCTACGGGCATTACCCGTCCCATTTATGTCGGCTTTCGGGTTTTCCCATCAGGTTCAGGTTTTATTGCCATCCCAAAGCTTGAAGCTCTTCTTCGGCCAGCTATCTTCTCTTGGCCTGTAGAGCCAACTTCCTTGCTTTGATCCCGTTTTGTGCAGAAATGGGGATTTGAGCAGCAGTTTGGACTTTCCTCTGCCTTTTGGGGAGTGTAATCTTTGATAAAGCTTTTGGTTTTAGGAATTTTCTTGTATTCTTCTTTATTTCTTGTACAATATCCTTATACGCAACCCTTAGCTTATCAATCCCCCATATGGCATTCACCTTTCTTGATTGAAAATTTGCCTTGGCTAATTCCATTTCATTTTTAGGATTTTTATTTCTTTTTCCTCAGAAATCCTTGCTTTCACTACATCCCAATCAGGTTCAATATGATCATGATCATGATCATGGACTTGTTTTATGAGTTTCTCTACCTTCCACATTATGCTTGTAGTTCTTCATAGGTCCAACCTCTAAACTTGTGGAGAGATACTATGTACTCGGCATGCTCTTTAAGCCCTAAAAGAGCAGCCTTCTTAGCTTCCATCAATATCCGATTGTCAGATATTGGTCTTTCAGACACAACCAAGCTTATGTCATAAGCTTGTTGTTCAAGGTCTATTGTCTTCATAAGTTCTTGTTGATATAATATGGCTGCTTCTTCATCAGACATAATCTTTGCTACTTCTACCAAAGCTCATGCTACCTCTTGATCTTGATGAGTGATTAAGACTTCAACATTCTTAGGCTTGAACTTTTTGGCAGGAGGAGATGATGGTGAATTATCAATTCTTGTAGGATCAACCTTCTTCTTTTAAAATTATTGTCAGAAGCCTTTTGTTGACTAGGCTTTGACTTAAAGGTTTCAGCTACCTTTGGAATATAGCTAATTCTTGTGTTACCTTGGTTGCATCAACAGTCTCTAAAACTATTGTTTGTTTTTGCAGAGCGCCAGTAGTTTGTTGTACAACATCAGTAGTTCACCAAGTTTGGAAAACTACTGGTATTTCTTCGAATTCATCTGTAGTTTGAGACACTATTGGTCTTTGTTTGGTCTTTTTACTCTTTCTTACACCTTGAGAAATTAACTTCAATCTCTTTGATTTCGATGAGCCTGTTTCATCAAGCTTTTCCTTCGGTTCTTTGACTAAGGCTTTCTATCAACCTAGTATCCTCTTCATTAGTTTTGTTCCCTGAATCATATGGCTTCTTTTCAGTTGCTCTCCTTGAAGCATCAAGAATGTTCTCCCTCCCCCCTTTTTGGCATCAGTAGCAGTATCAGGTTGCTCTGGAAACCATGGAGCAGGAGGAGCAATAGTTCTGTAAGTTGATTTCTCTAATCAATCATATGTTTAACTCATTTGCAAGAGTATTTAAGAAATTTATTAGCATGGTAGTGTATGTTTTAACCTTGGTTTGGAGAATTTGGAATTAGGTGGTGATCAAAGATTTTAGCTCAGCACACTAGGGTGTAGATATGGTTATACCCTCTAGTATGCTGAAGCTTTATGTGGCTGGCGGCTTTGTAGTGACTAATTGGTGGATGCAAGTTTGAAATTCACTTCGGATGGAGGCCAACAATTAGGTATGATCTTGGGGTTGTTGGACTTGAGTTTGAGTCATATTGGGGATGAGCTTCTTGAGCTTCAAGACCTTAGAGCTCAAACTTTTAACTTGATCCGTCAATTCTTAAATGATTTATGTATCAACTAACTTAATAGTTTCATATGTTGTCCTACTATCAGTAGTTTTACCTATATCAACAGCTTTATCTGACACAAGATCAGGATTTTCATCATGAGTTTGGTCATATTACCCTTTGTCTTGGTACTTGGGACTTCCAACTGGTGTTGATATCAAGATATCATCAGTTGTTGTCGGGATAGGAGTCTTAGTGCCTAAACTACTGCCCAACTGAGAAACAGTTGTTTCAATAGTTGTAGTAGTTGCTCCTAATCCCATATTCAAATCACATGTGGTGATAGGGATATGATCCGCCTCTAACTCTGGGTTAGTAATGCATATCTCAACATCGTCAGTTTGGGTTGTGGTTTGCCTTTCAGGTGATGTGGTAAAGAAAGGATTGCTTTCAGTTATGTGAGACACCTTGGCATTAGCTTAAGCTACGTCTTCGGTGGTAATGATAGAATGATCCAAAGGGGTTGAAAGAGGAGCCCTGGGAGAAGGGCTTGGAGTTGGAGTGCTAATTAGCCTTTCAACTCTTTGATGTGTTTCATATGTGCTTACAAGAGTCTCCTTTTGTGAGGATAACTGAGGAGCTGGCTCGGGTGGAGGTGTGACATGTTGAGGGGAAGTAAAAACAGTTAGTTGTCTTTATGGCTTTTGTGTTACCACTGGTGATTTAGGCACCTCAAGTTCCTAAACTACCTTTTTAGGTTTCTTTTGGGATTTGGGTTTTGGAGATTTCTTGGAAGATTGCTTTTTGGTGGTAGGTGTGGGTTTCAAAGTGCTATGTTGAGCACTTTGATCACCTGGAGCAGTAGGCTCTTCTGTAACTGTTGCTGCCGGAGCATCAGCAATTTAAGTAGGTTCCTCCTCATCAACCAAAGTTGAAGATTTGGAATCCATCATACTCGCAAAGATCTCATTTCTGAGACTTTGACTTTAAACTGATATTCCTTTGATCAAGTTGAGTTTGGTAATAGCTTCATGAGAAATACCATTACGAACCGTGGAAACATCAAAAATGATTTTCGTTTTGGTGCTGTCATTGCTTTTACATTTGAATCTAAATCATTAAAAGGTTATTTTGAAAAGCAGTAATCTTCACCAGTTAGAATGGAGTTAGCAAAATTTTGAACATTTATAGGCAACTCATTCCAACTAGTTGTTTTGTCGGACATACACTAGAGTAGGGGATGAAACAATAATTTCATTGGAGGTGGGAAAATGTTTATGTAAAGAGTAGCCTTTTGTGTTGAGGCAAGATATCCCCATTCAATGAATTCTATTTTTAGTGTATGTGAAGCAAATTTTGTTGTTTAATCATCATCATTTAACTCAAGATGTTGAGAAAGAAGTGATGAAGATACAACAACCTCAGTCTTACCTACCATTGTCGTGATAAACAAGGGCGTGTTTTCATCAAAGTCATATTGGATGGAAGCATTCTTCCAAAAGTTATTGAGAGTTTGAGGATAAAGATCAGGATCAATCGTTAATATATTGTGAAATTTGCTACCAACGAATACTGATGATATAATTATACTCTCGGTGGTGTTGGTTTAGTGTGAGGTAAGGTTACTAGTTGTGGGGTTTCTTGAATTGAAGGTTTCTAGGGTTTTGAGCCATATTTGCATAGTATGAGTAGATGATAATGGTGGAAAGCAAGTTGTATGAGTGAATTGTGAGATGGCGAGGTGTAATATAGGCAAAAGCTTTCTTTAGGATTAACAACGATGATTATGAAAGATAATCTTTGATTGCTGAAGGTTTAGGCGGTTTTAGCAAGTGGATGATTAAAAGTTATCGTTAAAACCATTGTTCTATTGAAACAACGGCTAGTAAATCCAAACAACTGTTGGAAACATGATATAATTGTAGCTTGTCTTTGATCAACTGTTTTGAATAAAACTTATCAGTATTTTTATAAAGTATTGATTGTTTGTTTTAATCAGTTGTTTTCATTATTTTTCTCAACATCAGTTTAGAAAAATAGTAGTTTTGAAAACATTGATCAATAGTTTAAAGAAAAATTGATCAATACTTTTGAAAACATCAGTTTTCCATTGATACATTAAAAGATGTATAAACAATATTTTTGGGAAATTTGAATGCATTTTATCATAAAAACTCAGTTGTAGATCTTTGTTTTGATTTTTCAAAAATGACTATTCAAATATTTAGCATTCCCAATCTGGAAATCAGTATTTGGAAATTTTCTTAATCAAGTGCTTTTGTAAACACATCTAACTGATCTTTAGATGAAATATGTTCAATTGAAATCAAACCTTTTTCATAGCAATCTCTTATGAAGTGATGACTGATCTCAATGTGTTTGGTCTGTGAATGCTGAACTGGATTTTTGATTATGTTCAAAGCAGCTTCACTGTCCAATTTCAATGGTGCCTTCAAAGCTATTATGCCATAATCCAGTAATTGGTTTTGTAGCCAAAGTAGTTGAGTTGTGCATCTTGCAACAACAATATACTTAGTTGTAGTAGTTAAGTTTGAAACATTAGTTTTCTTTTTGCTCTGCCAAGACATTAATGCATCTCCAAAGAACTGAGATCCTACAGATGTTGATTTTCTTGTCATTTTACAACATGCATAATCACTATATGCAAAATCAATAAGTTGGGTCTTTGTGTTGGATGGATACCAAATACCTAAGGTAGGTGCACCTTTGAGGTATCTAAATATCCTTTTAACAACACTTAAGTGAGATTCCCTTGGTGAAGCTTTATATCTTGCACACACACATGTTGCATGCATTATATCAGGCCTAGATGTTGTTAGATACATTAAATATCCAATCATGCATCTATACAAGGTTTGATCAACATACTCACCAGTTTTATCAGGTGATAATGGATCAATTTTACTCATGGGTGTGGAACTTGTATTGCAATCAGTCATTTTAAACTTTTCAATGAGATTTTTAACATATTTTGATTGATGTAGAAAAATTTATGTTTTAGTTTGTTTGACTTACAATCCCAAAAAGTATTGTAACTCACCCATGTTACTCATTTCAAATTCAGATTTCATGATTTTTGTAAAATCATCACGCAATTTTGGATTTGTGGATACAAATATGATGTCATCTACATAAATTTAAACAAGAATTGAGAATTTTCCCTCTCTTTTGAGAAACAAAGTTGTATCAGTTTGTCTACTTTTAAAGTGATTTGAAATCAAAAATGAGGAAATTCTATCATACCAGGCCCTTGGAGCTTGTTTGAGTCCATAAAGTGCTTTCTTCAACTTTTAGACATAGTTTGGGTTGAACGCATCTTCAAACCCTAGTGGCTGTGTAACATATACCTGTGACAATCGTCAATTTCAGGTTAACCCCGTTAACTCAACTCCGTCAATTCAAACTTTAAGATCGTTGAATCTATAACGCACACTTCATTACATTTAAACTAGGGTTTAAATGACGCTTAACACTTACTACATGTGTAGTCTTTCGGGATTTGCACCGAAACGCAAACGAGTTGACGCGAACGATTGATAAATAAACGACAAACGTCAAAACACTAATTATGTGAGTATTATGTGTTAGATATATGTGTGTTACTTGATTGTTATGTGGAATGTTAAACAAGAAACAAGAACCAACTAGTTTAGGCTAGAGATGTAACACTTGAAAGATTAGGGACTAGAGTGTAACTTGTATTATTATAAATATATCCTTAACTAAACCCTAACCTATTATTATTCTTTCTTCAAAAACCCGATCGGAACAAGCTCCCACCCCACCCTTGGCTGCCGTCACTTCCATACACACATTCAAGCCTTAATCAAGTGTTTAATCCAAGAACTAGGTGCTAGGAAGGTATAATTGATCATCCTTTATCTTCTTGTTGTTTGATTTTGATGTTTAATGGGTTAATCAAAAACCCTAGGCAGCCGATTTTCTTATGTATGTATGAGTTAACATGGTGGTTGTTGAATTCATGATGATTGATAACTAGTATTGATGTTGTTGCATGATTCATTGTTGTCTTTGATTTGAGTTAAAACACAAACCCTAATCTTGTATGTATGGTGTAATTGATATGCATGGATAGTAGTTATAGTGTCTAGAGGGTTATATGGATGCATGATAGTTCATAGATTGTTATTATGTTGAGTTTTGATGTGAACAGATTCTGGACAGAATGTATATACGATGTTTAAGTGACTGTAACGAAGTGTAAACGTGAAAATTGATTGAGATTGTGGGTACTGCAGTAAACTAGGTTGAGTCTAGTTTCTATAAAGTATAAATTCGCAATTTTTGGATAAGTGGAAGTATACTTTTATGATTTTACAAAAACATGATGCAAAGCTGAGCTATTAGACCTGCTGTTAGGTTATGTTGTAAATGTTATATCTCATGAACTACGAGACCAATTGGGTTGGTTCCACTTCTGGAAGTTGACTCATTGAGTTAGGAACCAAACCCAAGTGGTCTTGCATTTATTGGATTTTTCGTTTAATGGGAATTGCAAATAACATTCTGTTGCACATGAATCTGACTGATATGAGTTTGCTGTAATGTTTTGGTCATTATAAGAAAAATATGTGGAATAAAAATAAGATAAAATATGTTCTGGAAACCTAAGATATGTATGCTTCTGTGGTGATTTTTGGTGAATTAATTGAGACGTTATGATCGGTGAACTAGTGCAATCTTTCAAGTAGAAATTCTGTCATAACGAAACTAGCTGCTGAGTTGTGTAGGAATGCATGAAATATGATAGTTTTTGTATAATTGTTGTATTTTGACCAAATTGCCCTTATGGGGAATAATGGTTAGTTAATCTTTGTTTGTTGACCAAAATGCCCTTACGGGAATAATTGCTAGTAAAGTATGTTATTAGTACGTGACACGAAAGTAATTGCTCACTCATGTATCGTATCACAATTGTACTTGTTTAAGTCACACACAATTCACAAACGAAACACGAAATCTGTTACGTGCATAGGTATTATGTGCCGAGTCTAGAGACTCGTTAAACGTACCGATACTTAGAAAATCTCTTTGTTATTTAGAACGCTAGAGAGTTTCTACGACGCACATCACTTGGTGATCTAGATCGGGATATTCTTCGCAAACAGTGAGTTTCACTTACCCCGCTCTTTGAACTGTTTTCAAACGTTTTTCACTTGGGGGAGATAACATACTCCGATAAACATATTTTCTGAGATAAACACATATTTAAGATTTTGTTATAAATTATATATCACTTGTAAAGGCTAAGCGGCAAACGTAACATTTGAAGTCCCACACATCGGACCGGTTAATATTTGGAATAGCGAGTCACTGTTGAGTAGTACTACTGGGTTTGACAAACCCCACCCGACGTTAAGCTCAACTGGAGGTTGAGTGGGTGTAATTTTGGCTAACATTTACCATGGTCTGGATTGACCTGGTGACGGGCACTTGATAAACAGTCAGCTTCGGTCGCGAACCACTTAGCGATACTTGTTGTATAGATTAGCTACCTATCGATATATAATTTGACATAACACTATCTGGTAATGCAAAACACTTAAATGTTGTAACGTGGTTACACAACACTTAAACGTCGTAACGGGGTTACGCAACACTTAAACGTCGTAACGTGGTTACGCAACACTTAAACGTCGTAACGTGGTTACGCAACACTTAAACGTCGTAACGTGGTTACGCAACACTTAAACGTCGTAACGTGGTTACGCAAAACACTGATTCGTCGTAACGAGGTTACGCAAAACGCTAAACGATTTATCTTATTTAACTTGTGAACTCACCAACCTTGTGTTGACACTTTTAGTATGTTATTCTCAGGTAGCCGAGGCGGGCGCGCGGTCTAGGAACATGCATTGTTTGAATCATCTTTATTTATATGGTTTACGCTTCCGCACTTATTTGCATTTAAACGTTTTTATGGTTTGATTATAACTAATGATTCCGATCCTGTTAGTTCACACCCTCTGACGGTAAAACTCCGTTAGTGGATTTTGAGGGTGTGACAGATTGGTATCAGAGCCATTGGTTATAGCGAACTAGAAGCTGCATGCATACTAGACTATAACCGCGACGACCCATTAGTTATAATGATACGCACTGCATAGGTTTGTGTAGTCTTTGTTGTCTTATCTCTTTACCTCTTTCACTCATACGCGCGCATACACGGCATACCTGTAGAGATGTCGACGCCATCCTCATCATCGTCCGATCCGATGACTCATGCTCACGGGAAGGAACCGCAATTACCTACCGCATTGCCACCCCGAGTAGTCCCGGAACTCGAAACACCCGCACCAAAGAGGTACCGCCTATCCGGAGGCATTTACGAAAACGACGTTAGCTGGGATTGGTACCCTAACATGATCAGACGTATGGTCTATCGCGAACAAGTTCCCCCGTTACCTCACCCGAACCACCCTGCTTATCCCAACACCCTACCACCCATAACCGAACCTGTAGAGAGAGTTCTCGCAGCTGTTGTCTCATACTTGGAGCGTGACGTGGGTTACATGCGCTATACGAGGGAGAACGTTTCCAGAATGTTAAAAGACGAAACCGAGACTAAGGAGGAGATTTCCCGCATGGCAGCGGCAATGAAGGAAATGCGAGAGGCTAGTGATCAGCAAACGAAGGTTATGATGAAGATGCAATCCGAGATGATAGACTTGCAAGAGCAACTCCAAGAAGCAAGGACCCGAACCGAGATAGCTCGAGAGCGTTGCGATGTCTTACAAATGCAAATTGCTCAGAACGCAGCCGAACCTGAGGCAGAGCCTGAGGCCGAGCCTGAGGCAGATCCCGAAGAGGAGCCTGAGGAGGAACCTGAGGAAGATCCCGAGGAGGAACCCGAAGAGGAACCGGAGGAAGAACCGGCTGAGCCAGAGGCACACTCAGAGGAGTCCCCAGACGATGTGCAGATGTGCAAATTCTTGGATTGGAACTGGCTAACGCGATGAACTGGGAGGAGTTCAAGAACAAGATGCGAGAGGAGTACTGTCCGAGAGAGGAGATGTCGAAGTTGGAGTCAGAATTTTGGTCGTTGAAGATGGTGGGCTCGGAAATCGAAGCCTACACTACTCGTTCGCACGGGTTGGATGTGATGTGTCCGCGGATGGTGGATCCGCCGAGCAAGAGAATAGAAATGTACATTGATGGATTAGCACCGCAGATTCAGGGCATGGTGACGTCTTCCAGGCCAGCCACGATCCAACAAGCGATCCGTTTAGCTCACAAACTGACGGATCAAGCTGTGACCCAAGGTGCGTTACCACCTAGGGGTTCAACCACTAAAGCCCGTGACAACCCGAGTACTGACAGCAACAACAACAGCAACCCGAGCAGCGGAAAGAGAAAGTTCGACAACACCAGATCCTCATTCTCGAACCCCCCCACAGCAGCAACACTACCGAAAGCCCGATTTCACCCGGAGCTTCAACAATCAAGGTCACAACAACAATAACAACGGTAGCGGGCAGGGTTCGAACGGCTATGCTGGGAAGCACCCGAAGTGCAACAAGTGCAACTATCATCATGCTGGCCCGTGTGACCGAGTCAAGTGTCTAAAATGCGGAAAGAGGGGTCACCAAGCAAAGGAAGGTAGAGGAGACCTTGCGGCAAAGGATGCTCCTAAACCACCTGCGACGACTAAGGGATGTTATGAATGTGGTCAAGAGGGACATTTTAAGAAAGACTGCCCTAAGCTGAAACAGAATAACAACAATGGAGGTAATGGAAATGGCAGTGGTGGTGGAAACAATGGGAAAGGAAGAGCTTTTGTGATTGGGTCAGGTCAAGCCCGCAATAAGTAGCTTTTGAACTTGTTTAAACTTGTTTAATACCATAAAAACATGTCTTGGTTAATAAAAATCATTCCTTACACGGTAAGGAACCTGTTAAGTTCCCTGTAAACGATTGTTTTGCTTCTGTGTGGTTTGATACTAGAGCTAATAGGAGTTTTGTGTCGAAAGCCTTTAGCCAACTCTTAGACCTAACTCCAACCCCGTTAGACGCTAAGTTTCCTGTTGAAGTAGCTAACGGTAAAACTATAGTAACGACTCATGTACTTGCGGGATGTAAGTTAAAACTGTCAGGTCATGTCTTTGACATCGACCTTATTCCTTTTACGCTTAGTAGTTTCGATGTCGTCGTCGGCATGGACTGGTTATTCGAGAACCGAGCGGAGATTATATGCCACGATAAGATAGTCCATATTACCACCCCTTCCGGTGAGAACGTTTCGGTCCGAGGCGAGAGAAGCGGCATGACCACCAGCGTCATTACCCTTTTGAAGGCACAGAAGTATTTACGAAAGGGCCATCCGGCAATTTTGGCGCAGATTGTTGAGAAACCCGCGGAGGAGAAACGAATTGAGGACATACCGGTTGTGCGAGACTTTCCGGAAGTTTTCCCGGAGGATTTGCCCGGACTCCCTCCTATTCGTCAAGTCGAATTTCAAATCGAGTTGACACCCGGTGCAGCACCCATAGCACGAGCCCCGTATCGACTCGCACCGGCGGAACTTCAGGAGTTGTCCACTCAGTTGCAAGATTTGTTGGATAAAGGTTTATCCGACCTAGCTCATCGCCATGGGAAGCCCCTGTCTTGTTTGTCCGAAAGAAAGACGGGACTTTCCGAATGTGCATCGACTACCGGGAGTTGAACAAGGTGACGGTCAAGAACCGTTATCCTTTACCCCGAATTGATGATTTGTTTGACCAGCTTCAGGGATCGAGTTACTACTCGAAGATCGATCTACGATCCGGTTACCACCAGCTGAGAGTGCGCGAAGAAGATATTTTAAAGACGGCTTTCAGAACACGGTATGGTCACTACGAGTTTTCGGTTATGCCTTTTGGCCTAACCAACGCACCAGCCGTATTTATGGATCTCATGAATCGAGTATGCAAGGCGTACCTCGACAAGTTCGTGATTGTTTTCATTGATGATATTCTCGTCTACTCCAAGAACGAGACTGACCACGAAGAGCACTTAAGGATAATTCTGGAACTACTGAAGAAGGAACAACTGTATGCTAAACTCTCGAAATGTGAATTTTGGCTTCGCAAGGTTCACTTTTTAGGACATGTGATCAACGAGAATGGTATCCATGTCGATCCCGGTAAGGTAGAGGCCATCAAAAACTGGGAAGCACCCAAGACTCCGACTGAGGTGCGGCAATTCCTAGGACTGGCCGGCTACTACCGGCGTTTCATCGAGGGATTTTCAAAGATTGCTCAACCCCTCACCGCTTTGACTCACAAGGGCACTAAGTACAACTGGGGTGACGCGCAAGAATCCGCTTTTCAACTGTTGAAAACCAAGCTTTGTAGCGCCCCTATTTTAGCCCTCCCCGAGGGAACGGAAAATTTTGAGGTACACTATGACGCATCTATACAAGGTCTCGGTTGTGTGCTGATGCAACTCGAGAAGGTTATAGCCTACGCCTCTAGACAACTACGGGTTCACGAGAAGAACTACACGACCCATGATTTGGAACTCGGAGCTGTGGTGTTTGCTCTTAAGATATGGAGGCATTACTTGTACGGTACCAAGTTTACCATATACACCGACCACAAGAGTCTCCAGCATATCTTCGATCAAAGGGAGCTGAACATGCGACAGCGTCGTTGGGTCGAGTTGCATAAGGATTATGATTGTGCCATCAAGTACCACCCTGGCAAGGCCAATGTAGTGGCCGACGCCCTCAGTAGAAAAGAAACCGATAAACCCAGACGAGTACGAGCATTGCAACTCACAATTCATGCTAGCTTACCCGACCAGATTCGCGATGCACAACTTGAAGCTTTGAAAGATGATAATCTTCCATCAGAACTCATGCGGGGCATGGACAAACAACTTGAAACCAAATCGGACGGGGTCCGATATTTTGAGAACCGGATTTGGGTTCCACAATACGGAGAGTTGAGAACTCTAGTGATGGACGAAGCACACAAGTCTCGACATTCTATCCACCCTGGCTCGGATAAAATGTACCACGACATAAAGGCACTTTACTGGTGGCCGAACATGAAAGCCGACATCGCCACCTACGTGAGCAAATGCTTGACTTGCGCCCGAGTAAAGATAGAATATCATAAACCATCTGATTTGCTGCAACAACCAGAACTTCCCTTGTGGAAATGGGAACAAATTTCAATGGATTTTTATCACGGGATTACCTAAGACACCAACGGGATGCGATACCATCTGGGTGATCGTTGACCGGTTGACTAAGTCCGCGCACTTCCTAGCGATTAAGGAATCGAATAAAATGGAAAGACTGACTCGCGTTTACATGAAAGAAGTAGTGTCTAGACACGGAGTGCCTGTCTCAATCATTTCTGATCGAGATTCTCGTTTCACTTCGCACTTTTGGAAGTCACTACAAAGCGCCCTAGGCACACGCCTTGATATGAGCACAGCCTACCATCCTCAGACGGATGGGCAAAGTGAACGAACTATTCAGACCTTAGAGGACATGTTGCGTGCATGCGTGTTGGATTTCGGAAAAAGTTGGGAACCCCACTTACCTTTGGTAGAGTTTTCGTATAATAACAGCTACCACGCAAGTATTAAAGCAGCGCCGTTTGAAGCACTGTACGGACGGAAGTGTCGATCACCACTCTGCTGGGCAGAGGTGGGTGACAGCCAAATCACTGGTCCAGAACTGGTACTCGAAACCTCGGAAAAGATTGTTCAAATCCGAAATCGCATGGCAGCAGGACGGGATCGCCAAAAGAGTTACGCCGACAAGCGCCGAAAACCTCTCGAATTTCAAGTGAACGATCGGGTGTTACTCAAAGTCTCACCTTGGAAAGGTGTGGTTCGCTTTGGTAAGCGAAACAAACTCAACCCACGATATGTTGGTCCGTACCGGATAACTGAGCGCATTGGTCCGGTGGCGTACCGACTGGACCTACCAACAGAACTCAGTGGCGTACACGATGTATTCCACGTATCAAATTTGAAGAAATGCCTATCTGATGAAACCCAAGTAGTCCCTTTGGAGGAACTACAAGTTGATGAACAGTTACGGTTCATTGAGGAACCAGTCGAGGTTTTGGATTGGGAAACCAAAACGCTCAAGCACAGCAAAATTCCAATCGTTAAGGTTCGTTGGAACTCGAGACGTGGACCGGAGTTCACATGGGAACGCGAGGATCACATGATGAAAAAGTATCCTCACCTTTTTGAAGGGCTAACCAAACACCGAAAACCGCGAAGCCAGGCAAACCGTCAAACATCACCGGAGGTATGAACTAAATTTCGGGACGAAATTTCTTTCTACTAGGGGATGATATGACAAACTGAAAATTTTCTTATTTTTTTTCAGACACTCATCATGACTTGACTCAAATTTTCGGGACGAAAATTCTTTAACATGGGAATGATGTGACAATCGTCAATTTCAGGTTAACCCCGTTAACTCAACTCCGTCAATTCAAACTTTAAGATCGTTGAATCTATAACGCACACTTCATTACATTTAAACTAGGGTTTAAATGACGCTTAACACTTACTACATGTGTAGTCTTTCGGGATTTGCACCGAAACGCAAACGAGTTGACGCGAACGATTGATAAATAAACGACAAACGTCAAAACACTAATTATGTGAGTATTATGTGTTAGATATATGTGTGTTACTTGATTGTTATGTGGAATGTTAAACAAGAAACAAGAACCAACTAGTTTAGGCTAGAGATGTAACACTTGAAAGATTAGGGACTAGAGTGTAACTTGTATTATTATAAATATATCCTTAACTAAACCCTAACCTATTATTATTCTTTCTTCAAAAACCCGATCGGAACAAGCTCCCACCCCACCCTTGGCTGCCGTCACTTCCATACACACATTCAAGCCTTAATCAAGTGTTTAATCCAAGAACTAGGTGCTAGGAAGGTATAATTGATCATCCTTTATCTTCTTGTTGTTTGATTTTGATGTTTAATGGGTTAATCAAAAACCCTAGGCAGCCGATTTTCTTATGTATGTATGAGTTAACATGGTGGTTGTTGAATTCATGATGATTGATAACTAGTATTGATGTTGTTGCATGATTCATTGTTGTCTTTGATTTGAGTTAAAACACAAACCCTAATCTTGTATGTATGGTGTAATTGATATGCATGGATAGTAGTTATAGTGTCTAGAGGGTTATATGGATGCATGATAGTTCATAGATTGTTATTATGTTGAGTTTTGATGTGAACAGATTCTGGACAGAATGTATATACGATGTTTAAGTGACTGTAACGAAGTGTAAACGTGAAAATTGATTGAGATTGTGGGTACTGCAGTAAACTAGGTTGAGTCTAGTTTCTATAAAGTATAAATTCGCAATTTTTGGATAAGTGGAAGTATACTTTTATGATTTTACAAAAACGTGATGCAAAGCTGAGCTATTAGACCTGCTGTTAGGTTATGTTGTAAATGTTATATCTCATGAACTACGAGACCAATTGGGTTGGTTCCACTTCTGGAAGTTGACTCATTGAGTTAGGAACCAAACCCAAGTGGTCTTGCATTTATTGGATTTTTCGTTTAATGGGAATTGCAAATAACATTCTGTTGCACATGAATCTGACTGATATGAGTTTGCTGTAATGTTTTGGTCATTATAAGAAAAATATGTGGAATAAAAATAAGATAAAATATGTTCTGGAAACCTAAGATATGTATGCTTCTGTGGTGATTTTTGGTGAATTAATTGAGACGTTATGATCGGTGAACTAGTGCAATCTTTCAAGTAGAAATTCTGTCATAACGAAACTAGCTGCTGAGTTGTGTAGGAATGCATGAAATATGATAGTTTTTGTATAATTGTTGTATTTTGACCAAATTGCCCTTATGGGGAATAATGGTTAGTTAATCTTTGTTTGTTGACCAAAATGCCCTTACGGGAATAATTGCTAGTAAAGTATGTTATTAGTACGTGACACGAAAGTAATTGCTCACTCATGTATCGTATCACAATTGTACTTGTTTAAGTCACACACAATTCACAAACGAAACACGAAATCTGTTACGTGCATAGGTATTATGTGCCGAGTCTAGAGACTCGTTAAACGTACCGATACTTAGAAAATCTCTTTGTTATTTAGAACGCTAGAGAGTTTCTACGACGCACATCACTTGGTGATCTAGATCGGGATATTCTTCGCAAACAGTGAGTTTCACTTACCCCGCTCTTTGAACTGTTTTCAAACGTTTTTCACTTGGGGGAGATAACATACTCCGATAAACATATTTTCTGAGATAAACACATATTTAAGATTTTGTTATAAATTATATATCACTTGTAAAGGCTAAGCGGCAAACGTAACATTTGAAGTCCCACACATCGGACCGGTTAATATTTGGAATAGCGAGTCACTGTTGAGTAGTACTACTGGGTTTGACAAACCCCACCCGACGTTAAGCTCAACTGGAGGTTGAGTGGGTGTAATTTTGGCTAACATTTACCATGGTCTGGATTGACCTGGTGACGGGCAATTGATAAACAGTCAGCTTCGGTCGCGAACCACTTAGCGATACTTGTTGTATAGATTAGCTACCTATCGATATATAATTTGACATAACACTATCTGGTAATGCAAAACACTTAAACGTTGTAACGTGGTTACACAACACTTAAACGTCGTAACGGGGTTACGCAACACTTAAACGTCGTAACGTGGTTACGCAACACTTAAACGTCGTAACGTGGTTACGCAACACTTAAACGTCGTAACGTGGTTACGCAACACTTAAACGTCGTAACGTGGTTACGCAAAACACTGATTCGTCGTAACGAGGTTACGCAAAACGCTAAACGATTTATCTTATTTAACTTGTGAACTCACCAACCTTGTGTTGACACTTTTAGTATGTTATTCTCAGGTAGCCGAGGCGGGCGCGCGGTCTAGGAACATGCATTGTTTGAATCATCTTTATTTATATGGTTTACGCTTCCGCACTTATTTGCATTTAAACGTTTTTATGGTTTGATTATAACTAATGATTCCGATCCTGTTAGTTCACACCCTCTGACGGTAAAACTCCGTTAGTGGATTTTGAGGGTGTGACAATACCTCTTCTTGAATGTCACCATAAAGGAAAGATCCTTTGACATCCATTTTGTGTACGTTGACGTTGTGAGTGGTTGCATAAGCAAGAAACAACCTGATGGCTTCAAGTCTTGCAACATGTGCAATGGTTTCTACATAGTCAATACCTTATTGTAGTTAACATTGAACTACTAACCTTGCCTTATTTTTTTTATCACTACCCCTCTTTCATCAGTCTTGTTCCTAAATACCCATTTTGTGCCAATAGTCTAAGGCCCCGCTCCCAGTGCCCTACATGGACGTTGGATTTACTCATAAACACAGTTCTAAATATCAGAGTTAATTAAAACTTTCACGGAATAATGATAAAAGTCAACCATTCATTACAAACATTCATAACTTGTCTTTTAAAACATAACATAAAACATAGTATCAAAACATCATGACCAATCTTCATATGCCACAAATCATCAGATCTGCCATGTGTCTCCCACAAGCCAGCTGTCTCAGTCTATTTACATGTGTGCATACTAAAAGTCAGTTACGTTGAGTGAGTTCTAGTTAATCAGGCAACATACAATACATTCACATACTTACTTATATACGTATCCAAAGATACATATTACATACTTAACATGTTACCTTTCTTTCATTCGTACATACATACTCTCTTTCTGTCTTTCATACTTTCATACTTTCTTGTTTTAGCTTACTTATACATACGTAATCATATCTACGTTTTAAAGATGTTGGTGCATGATGTCAGTAGTTAAGTATCTAGTGTCTGTAATCGAGTTAGTATGTTTTGTATTTATGATTAAGCGAAGTTGTCTCACAAGTTAGCCTGATATAGGCGAACTTGTGGAACAAGCGAAGTTAGTGACAACTTCGCCTAGCATGTTAGGCGAAGTTGTCGAATGATATAAGTGTTAGGTTACGGCTTGTTTGTAATGAGTTATTTAGTTCGTGTAATTGGTGATTGATACATCACGTGTTATTAGTTGCATTACAACGTGTTCTTTGTTTATTGTAACGTGTGTTTGCTTGTGTTTAACGTATATTGTTTCTACACTCGTATCGTCTTACGTAGGGATTCCGCACCTACGTAGAACGAGGTATTTCCGTGTAGATCCGGCTGGGAACCTACAATTGGTATCAGAGCATTTGCTCGTGATTGTGTGGTTCGGGATTATCACACGGGTGTAGAAATCGTTCCGTTCGACTATTCGCGGGACGAGTTTACGTTGTAATACCGAGTTTTTGTGTCCTACTCACCTCACTCCACCAAAAACAACCCATTACACCTTCGCATACCTCGCAAAACATCAAAATCAAACCTGCAAAAACGTTGTGTTCATCAGGCGAAGTTGCCGCTACTGTTTGTAGGGTTTAGGCGAAGATATAAGGTTAAGCGAAGTTATTAACAACTTAGCCTACCTCACAAGTTCGCTTAACTTAAGCGAAGTTATCCACAACTTCGCCTAATCAGGCGAAGTTGAGAAGAAAGCGAAGTTGAAAAATCAAGCGAAGTTAAGACTTAAGCGAAGTTAAGTTTAACTTCGCCTACTGGTACTGTTCAGAAAAATTAAAAAAAAAATTTTGGGTTTCTTTGTGTTTTCGTTTCGTACTTCTATAAAAGATGACTTCCATAAATATTACGGAACTGGTAAAAATGGAGGTGGAAGCAGGTTCAGCTACTAAGGCACCGAAAATGCTTAAGGGAACCGATTTCGTGGCTTGGAAAGATCAGTTTGAGCAGTATGTGAAATATCAAGATGCTAAGATGTGGGTGTGCATTCAAGATGGATACATTCCACCAACGGCCTTGTTTGAGGGTCGTGATCAAATTAAGAAGTACAATAAAATGGAAGAGGAAGAAAAGAAGATGTATGAGGCTGAAAGAAAAGCTCATGCTGCGATAATAATGGCTTTTCCACAAGAGATTCTTCACACCTTCAGAAAATATAAAACCGCCAGAGAGCTATGGGAAGCGCTTGAAAACCGATTTGAAGGTAATGTGGGGATACGTGCATCCAAGATTAAGCTACTCAAAACCCAATTCTCGGTGTTCAAGTATTTGAAGAATGAATCACTTGATGATATCATCACAAGATATTATCACCTGATGACCGAACTCAGCAATTATTCCATTGTTTACAAAGAAGAGGAGATCGTAGAAAAACTTATTGATGCTCTCCCACCAAAATGGTAAATGTACACTGTCTTGATGAGAGAAGATAAATAGTTTGCCAACATTGACTTGGAAACAGCAGTCAATAAACTACGAACTTTTGAACTTAACATGGTTCGAAAAGAGACACCAACTGATCAGGTTCAGGATCCGGGAATGTATGGTGCGAAAGTTAATTCAAGTTCAAGTTCAAAGTCAGAATCATCTGCTTACTACTCAAAGGGAGACTCGAGCGCTAACTCAACTCATGAATGTCATGTAACTCTCAACATGGATGGTGATGTGTGTTTCGTAGTTGGTGGAACAAATGCTTCTAAACCTCAAGCAACAAAGGGTAGTTTTTCCTCAAGTGTTCCGAACAACAAATACTCTCAGATGCCCATGAGTGTTAAATCTGTTGAACAGCAGTTTGCTCTCTATGCATCTTTCATTGCTTCTTATGAAAACTACATCAAATGAAAAATAGTTGATCCCTCAACTTTGGATGAAGACTATGATCAGATTGATGCTGATGATCTAGAAGAGATGGATCTGCAGTGGCAGATGGCAATGATAGTAAGAAGAGTTAAAAGGTTTATGAAGAAGACTGGTAGAAAATTCGTTGGTGAAAGACCAGGTTTTGATAAGTCAAAAGTCCGGTGTTATAACTGTCAACAGAATGGACACTTTGCTAAAGAATGCACAAATGACAGAGTAGAACGCAGTCAAAATAGGTCTACACAACAGAGTGGTGGTGTTAGTGAAAATAAGGCTATGGTATCTAGACACAATAGCGGGTATAACTGGAATCTACAAGTTGAGGAAGACCTCGAACAGGCAAATTTGGTGAACATCAAAACTGCAGGAAGTGAGAAAGTGACTGGAGAAAATCAAGCTTACATGGCAGAAGTGAACGATCAGCTTTCTGAGGTAAGTTCTAAACTCCCTTGTACAAAATGTGAAAATCTGTCTGAACAATTGAAAACAATAACTAATCAGTTTGTTAGTTTGGATGCTCAATTTAAAACATTAAAAGAAGATCATCATTACACTAAAACTAGAGAAAACAGTTACTCGGTAAAAATAAAAGCTAGTGAAAAAGATATCAGAAGTCTTAAAGCCAGTCTAGCTGAAAAAATACAAGTAATTGATCTTAGCTATGAAGTGTTAGAAGAGAAAACCAAACTAATTGCTGAAAGGGATAAACAGATAGCTGATTACCAAGTGAAAGTGGTGGAACTAAACAGAAAGCTTGAGCAATTTAGAAATTCCTCTGCTATACTTGATCACCTCGTATGTGAACAACGTTCCCCAGTTAAAAGGGGAGGAATTGGATATTCTGAAGTTCCACCACCTTATAATCATAACTAAACGTATGATCCTAGTAATCAGAAATCTGTTGATGTTGAAATTGGTCAGACAGTTCCTGTTAAGGTTACGATTAAAGATCCAGAAGTTAGTAAAAGCGAAACGAGTAAGCCTGTTTCGAATGTTAAGATTTCTGTTCCTAGTTCTGTCTCATCAAATTCGGACAAAACATCCGAGTCTAGTGAGACAAAAGAAGAGGTAGTGTTACTAAAACGTGGAGAGGACCATAAACCAACTGAAAAGAATTCTCCACTAAACCCGTATGTCCCACCATATGTTAGACAAACGGGCAGTAATGCAACCTCAACATCTAAAACAACTGTTGAGACGAAAGTTGCACACAGGAGTTGTTTCAGATGTAATCAAATAGGACACCTGATTGCTGATTGCCCTCTAGATCAAAGATTCAGAGGTATGAGGCATCCGAAAACTGAGAATAAACCAAATCGTAATTATTATAATAGACAGAACGCAAATTTACCAATGTTCAGACATTGGACTAAACCAAGATTTCAAAGATGTCAATCTCAGTTTTTCCCTGTTAACAACCAAACCATTGGGTATAATTCATTTAATTCACGAAGGTTTGGATGGCCCCATAGTCAATCTACAAGAAGGTATCCTTTTAGGACTTACAAAAATCATACTAATACTAACTTTGGACAGCCAAAGTACGGGATGCCTTTTAACAGATTTAGATTTTAATCCTTTGCTTTAATCGTGCAGGAACAGTTGAACAGGGCTGTAAACAATCTATGGGTTGTGGATAGCGGCTGTTCCCGGCACATGACTGGTAACAAGAATTTGTTACACGAATGGACACCTATTCAGGGAGGTAGAGTAAGTTTTGCTGGAGAGAGTGGTGGTAGAATTACTGGAATTGGGACAGTGACTAATGGTAAAATGAAGTTAGAAAAGGTGAATTTCGTTGAAGAGCTGAAGCATAATTTGCTAAGTGTGTCTCAGATCTGTGACAAAGATTACACTGTTCACTTTACCAAAAATGAAGCAATTGTACTGTATCCTGGTTTCAAGATACCAGAGGCATGGATAGTGATGAAGGCTCCAAGGGAAAAGAATACATATGTAATGGACATGAGGTCGACTGAGATAGCAACAGAAGAATCATGTCTTCGGCATCGAAGAATGGGGCATATACATCTTCGAAAAATGAACTACATTGTCAAGACTGGGCTGAAGCTTGGTGTTCCCTTAAAAAATTTCAACTTTGAAGACCAATGTCTATCGTGCAAGAAGGGAAAGCAACACAAGAAATCTCATCACACCAAGAAGGTTAATTCAATAGTCAGTACCCTAGACCTACTTCACATGGATCTCTTCGGTCCCGTGAATGTAAAAAGCCTAGGTGGAACATCATACTGCTTGGTGATAACTGATGATTTCTCTCGATATTCTTGGGTATATTTCCTGAAGACAAAGGATGAAACGGTTCAGTTGGTAATTAACTTGATTACCAAGGTTGAGAATATTATGGGGAGAAAGGCTAAATACATCAGGAGTGACAATGGGACAGAGTTCAAAAACTATCAGATGGAGATATTCTGCTTACAGAAAGGGATAGACCACCAGTACAGCGCTCCGTATATTCCGCAACAAAATGGGGTGGCTGAGAGGAAGAACAGAACGCTAATTGAAGGAGCCAGAACCATGCTGGCTGATTCTAAACTTCCTGTGATGTTCTGGGCTGAAGCTGTTGCAACAGCCTGTTATATCCTTAATCGAGTTTTAACTGTTAAAAGATTGAATAAAACATGTTATGAACTTATGCATGGTAGAAAGCCTAACTTGAATGGTCTTGAACCATTCGGGTCCCCGTGTTCGATATTAAAGACAAACTCAAAATTTGGTGAGATAGCCGACGAAGGTATTTTAGTCGGATATGTTGTTGGGACACCCAACAGACGAGTCTTTAATGTATCGACCAGCAAGGTTGAGGTGGTGTGTAACACTGACATCACAAGTTACAAATCACCAAAACCAAGCACGGGACCCGCTGGGGCTTTCGATTATGATAAGCTTTTTAAATCTTTTAATTTGCCTTACTTGGATTGTGCAGAAGTTGATGAGAGAATAGCTACGAAGATTCTTTATGATGAGGAAGAAAATTTTGTGCAACGACCGCAGTACGATGAATGTCAACCTTCCTCGTCAACTGCTATCGACACTCCTGCTGCCTCTACTGAAGACGAATTCTTCAATCCTTTTCACTCTCAGCAACAATCACCCATTGATGAACTATCTTCGAACCTGGAAGACAATCTGCAAGTCAGTTCGGTGTCGACTACAGGAGTTCATAAATATCACCCTTTGGAGAACGTGATAGGTGATCTGTCTGATGGTGTACAAACAAGACGAAGCTTGAATGAGGACACCTGTGTTTACGCAAGTATCAAAGAAACAGGTATCATTAACGAGTGCTTGTACACCTGTTTCATTAGCCAGATAGAACCAAAGAACTATCAAATGGCTCTAAAAGACAGCTCGTGGGTCGAAGCCATGCAAGAAGAGTTAGCCCAATTCGATAAGATGAAGGTTTGGAAATTGGTTGCAAAACCGAAAAATGTGCATGCGATTGGCACAAAATGGGTTTTCAAATGCAAGAGAGATGAAAAAGGGATAATTATCAGAAACAAGGCAAGGCTGGTTGTAAAAGGTTTTAATCAGCAAGAAGGGATCGACTACAATGAAGTGTTTGCTCCTGTGGCGAGATTGGAAGCGATTCGTTTGTTTTTGGCATTTGCTGCACACAAGGAGATGAAGGTGTTCCAGTTAGACGTGAAAAGTGCGTTTCTTAACGGTAAAGTCGATGAGGTTGTGTACGTTGAGCAACCTCCGGGTTTTCCTGACCCATACTTTCCTGATCACGTGTACAAGCTAAGTAAAGCGCTATATGGGCTACATCAGGCCCCTCGTGCCTGGTATGCAACTTTATCCGATTATTTGCTTGAGAATGAGTTTGAAAGGGGAAAGATCGATAGCACACTGTTCGTGAAGAGAAAAGGAAGAGACCTTCTTCTGGTTCAAGTCTACGTGGACGACATCATCTTTGCTGCGTCAAAAGTCGCCATGTGTCAGGAGTTTGAAGCCGTCATGAAAAAGAGGTTTGAAATGAGTGCTATGGGTGAACTAACTTTCTTTTTAGGATTGCAGGTTGATCAGAAGAAAGATGGGATGTTCATTCATCAGACTAAATATGTCCAAGACGTTCTCAAGCGCTTCAAGATGGAGGACAACACTCCATTTGATACTCCAGTTTGCGTCAACCATAAATTGGGTGCTGATTCAGACAGTGATTCAGACGTGGACCCCACCCAATATCGGGCAATAATAGGTTCTTTAATGTATTTAACTGCATCTAGACCTGATATTATGTTTGCAGTTTGTCTTTGTGCTCATTTTCAGGCAAACCCAAAGGAATCTCACATGAAAGGTGTGAAGAGGATATTGCGTTATCTCAAAGGCAAGCCTAAGCTAGGGTTGTGGTACACGAAAGGGGGAGACTTGTAGTTAGTCGCCTACACGGATTATGATTATGGAGGATGCAATCAGAATCGGAAGTCGACAACAGGTGGATGTCAGTTTCTTGGAGGCAGATTAGTGTCATGGCAGTGCAAGAAGCAGACCTCAGTCGCCATTTCTACCTGTGAAGCAGAATACATGGCAGCATCGAACTGCTGCTCCCAGGTTCTTTGGATACAACAGCAATTGCGCGATTACGGTCTGAATTTCACTCATACTCCTATTTGCATAGATAACACTGCTGCTATCTCAGTAACTAACAATCCCATAAAGCATAGCAAAACTAAACACATTGACATCCGTCATCATTTTATACGGGATTGTGTTGAGAAGAAATTGATAGTGCTCGAAAAGGTTGATTCGTTAGATAATTTCGCTGATTTGTTTACTAAAGCGTTTGACAAAACTCGTTTTCAAAACCTTGTTGAGCTAAATGGGATGATCAATCCCGAGTAACCGTATTTTTCGTTTTTACTTTCAAAAAAAAAACGTCACTATCGCTTAGAATTATGTCGGTTGCTTCAGTTTGAAGGACATATCTTCGAGTATGTTTGGTCCTCATTTCTACCTGTATAGTATGAGGATAGCCATTAACCAGATGACTGAAAGTGACCGGGGCGGTTTATGATGTGTTTTTATTCTTTCGCTGAAAATTAGTCGTTCATAATTAGTTAGAAGGACACATACTCGTATGTGGTCGGTCCAGCTGATCCATTGGATCTTCAGGATAGCCGTTTACCTGAAGACTTCGACTTGATCGGGGCGATAGAAGTTAAAAATATTTTTAAAAGGGGAGATGAAATAATTTTTCAAGTCTACTACTTCGTAAGAAGTTTCTTTACTATGTTTAAAAGAAAATTGATCCAACCTTGGAAAGTGATAGATAAACTAATTCTGTGTACTTAACTAGTGAAGTTATTAGGCCTAAAAGACTTTAGAACAGTCATTGTATGTCATGGTAGCTTTTTATGGTGCGTAAAAGTAGAAGTGATACTAACTAAATCTCCTAGATCTTACGTGGAAACTCCTTAAGAGTTGTGCATGTCTCCATATATATCTTTCCGAATGATAGGCAGAAAAGTGATTACCCAGTCATACACGAGCCCGTGAGTGTTCTGATTCCCGAGAAGATGGTTTGTCAAGAAACTGCAGTGATCCAGATTCGGGACTTGCAGTAGTTTACTTGAAGCTGTGTAAATCTTATTATTTAAAAAAAATAAAAATATAAAAAAATAAAAAAAATAATAAAAAAATAAAAATAAAAAATTTTAAGCCTTCTAAAGCTTATAATGTAATACTTATCAATCATGAGGCAAGAAAGAGAACGGGAAGAAGAGTCTAAAGATCGAAGAGTACTTACTATTTATTCAGACACTACGGGTCGAGGTCAACTCGGGGTGACTTGGGGAAAGCCAAATAAGCTTTGAGAATAGATAGGAGGCATCACAATCTCTGATGTGTTGCCCATTTAAGTTTTGAGATTAATTGAACCTAATCCGTATCACAGAAGCGATGAAAACCATACTAAGTTTGTTTACCTGCTTACAACCTGTTTCGTTATGTCATAATACAGCTGAACATGGATCTGTGTGACAGTCACTTAATTAGTATGATTCCTGTTCGGATCTTTTCTAAAACGTGGTAGTCCCTGTCGAGACTGAAATTTGATCCCGTGTACTTTATTTCTAAAATTTATTCTACTTATGTCGTTTTATGATTTTATACCTGGTTACTTGGTTCTTGATCGGATCAGTTAACTCTTTAAAGCAAGTTTTAAAAGTTAGTGGCATAACGTCCTAATTATAAGGGTCTGTTATGTAACTTTGTTATAAAGCAAAGTTAATAAAACAGGCGAAGTTAAGGGGTAAGCGAAGTTAGCCCCAACTTCGCCTGTTCATCTTTGACCCTATATAAAGAAAATCTTGGTCAAACCCTTTATACTTTTTCAAAAACCAGCGAACTTAACAAATAATCTCTCTGCGAAGTTAATTCTCGACACACAACTCGTTGTTTTATCTCAGTTTTAATCCGATATAAAGGTGTGTAGGTGTTGTGTAGATGATAATCTATGTCCATTGCATTAATAAGAGGTTGTTTTGGTCCGATACCTGACCCCGTTCATTCGAAACCTCAACACCCTCTTTTCAAACATGTTATAACGTGGTCGTAATCAACTTGATCGTCTAGATCGTCTTAAAAACATGTTTTATAGAGTCTTCAATCTCCAAATTCACCACCTACACGTCGTTTGGCCGTCTAATCTGTTGCCGCTTCAGATTCAGGCGAAGTTGCAGTTTAGGCGAAGTTATCCTTAACTTCGCCTAACGCTTAACTTCGTCTGTTGATTTAATTGTTTAACAGAATAAGAGGCGAAGTTGTGGTTAGGCGAAGTTATCATCAACTTCGCCTAGCCCTTAACTTATTTTTAATTAACTGTTATCAGGCGAAGTTAAAGTTAAGGCGAAGTTGTTTCCAACTTCGCCCCACCCCTAACTTCGCCTATACGGTATAAATCATAACTTCACTCATGGTCATAGGCGAAGTTGTGATTTGCTTCGACGTTTCTCTAACTTAGACTGTTTTTGTTGCAGAAATGGCAGCTGTAGCTGGAGCAGGTGGTGCAGGTGGTGATGAAGGTGGAGACAACAACCGACAGTTTTTCCCGGGGCATAACATGTACATAACTTTGGACCCGGATGTGAGCGGTGTTGATGATTTCCGCGAAATCATCACGTTTCTTATCCGCTCGCGTATCTTCCACGCTATTACTACAACACTGCCTATCTCTTTGCCAAACATAGAGGATTTCTGGCAGACAGTGGAATATGATTGTCGAGTCGATCCCCCAGTTATGCGTGCAACGGTTAACAATCAGGTAGTGCAGTTCTCGTCTGAGCATATCAGGGTGGCTTTACAGTTTGGGGATGAAACGAGAAATGACCCTACCGACTTCGTGGCTCCATTCAGATATGGTGCTTTTCTGAGAATGGGCTATTCTGGTCCTTTGAGGGATACTCAGAGACGCAAGGGGTTTTTATTAGACCAATGGCGCTTTCTCATGCACTTGATGATCGTGTGTATGTCGGGGAGAAAGGCTGGTACAGATGGAATGGGTGCGACGATGTAGTCGGCGATGACTACACTTACTTACAATAAGCGTTATAGCTTTAGTCAGATGGTGTTCTACGAGATAGACCGTCAAAGACGAGCGGTGGCGCGTGAGAGATTCCTGTTGTATCCAAGATTCCTTCAAATGATCTTGAATCACGTTGCTCCCACGTTACCTCAGCGCCGCCCGATTAGATATGTGGAGAGTGTAAGTAAGAGAATCTTCGCTCAGTGTAGATCATCAAGTGCAAGAAGTAAGCCTGAGCTCCGTCCTCGACATACTCCATTGTTTGGGTACTTGATCAATCCCGAGTATGTTGCAGCTCGCGGGGACGAGTTTCGGGATCCGGCACCACAACAGGCTGGAGCACCTCAACCACCACCTGAGGTACAACAAGCTTTACCTGCTGCTCCTGTTGTGGCACCGGAGGAAAATGTAGACCTTGAAGCTGCTTTTGGCGGCCAAGGTTTCTTCGATATGGAACGTGTTGATCCAGAGGAAGAGGTGCAAGTCTCGGTTGCACGGGTTACTAGTGTGGATATGGCTATGACAGCTACGACGGAGACTGATTCTGACTCTTCAAATGATGATGTGAATGAAGCAAGACAGATTCTGATTACTCAAGAAAGAATTCACGGGAAGAGGAAGAGAGACACCGATGACAGTGATTCGGATTTTGAGGAAGATTTACATCGGTTGGTTCGAAGATCGAGAAGAGAAAGAGTGAGTGCAGGTTCGGGAGCTGGTGAGAGCTCAAGGGTGGTTCGTTTCACTCCACCCGCACTGTCTGGTATGACTATGGTCCCTTCATCACTGCCAGTTACCGGGTTAAGCGCCGCGGATGTTATCGTGGTGACTACCTCATCTTCCTTCGGCATCCCACCCACTACATTTCAGCTCCAGGCTCCGGAGATTGTGTCCTTGCCCCCTCCAACTCTTACTCCATCGGAGGTCGTTGCAAGGTTTGGTGAGTCGACAGTTGTTGCCACTGCAGGGTTGTCGGTTACGATACCACCTACGGTTACGTTTCCACCTGTTTCTGAGGTGCCAGTTACATTGGGAATCCCTCCTCCGTACGCTCAAGACATATCACATATGAGGTTTGACTTCGATGCAACCTTATCCGACTCGGAAAGAATAGCAGCGCTTGAAAGGGTCGTGGCAGAACAATCAAGAGTAAATCTTATCCAGACTCATGCTATTCAGCGCCTCGTTGCGGAGAATCAAATTCAGTCGTCCCTCCTGATCGAGCATGGTAAAATATTTGATGCCTTGAAACAGTTCTTGGCATCTCAGGGGGAGACGAGCTGTAAGGGTGACGAGCTGAGGACAAAAAAGAGCAACGATCGAGACGATGATCCCAATGCATCGAAAGGTGCAGGTGGTGAGTTGCCAAGAACTGAACAAGCTCTTGGGACTTCCACATCTCAGGGGGAGTCAACGAGTGCAGCTGGCGGTTCAGGGGGTGATGATGTGGTGGTTGTGGATGCTGAGGAGGTGTTAGATGATGACGTTATGTGTGATGATGATGTGTTACCAATGGAAGAGATTGAGAAGATAGGGGCTGATATCGTGATTGACGATGAAGTGGAAGAAGGAGAGATTGTGGAGGATAACGTTGAACATGAAATTCCAGAAGTTGAAAAGTCAGATTTGGGTTAAAATACGGAATGTGATGAGACTGAATGGGAGGAGCAGCCAAGATGGAAAGAAGGCTACGCTCAGTGGTTCGTAAAGACTAAGAAACTGGCGGTCCCTACTATGTTCAAGAAAAGCTACAACATCAAAGGTTATGCTGAAGCGAAAAAGGGGATTATTTGCTGGTTATATGATGAGCAGTTGAGGCTCTTTGTGATTAAACGGTATGATGGGGTTCAGTATTTCAAGAGGTTGTTGAGATCGTTGAATACGTTGCCTGAGTGTGAAGTGAAGGACTTAGCCAGGTTGGGGTTGATAAACAGGAGTGATGATAACATGGCTAGGATCATTGGAAAGATAGTCTGGAAGGAAAGCATAAAGGAGAAAAAGTTCGAGCTGTTGAAACCGCAGAAAGGAAAGCTCGTTGAAGACAGAGACAGAGGAATGAGAGCAGATGGCAAGCCTTTGATGATAATGAAGTATAAGCCGATCCGGTGCTTAAAAGAAGTGCCGATGAAACAAATGCCCAAGGATGTGCTCAAAGATCTGAAATGGTGGTACGTTGATAGTGAAACAGCTGAAGCAGTAATGGAGGATGAAGATGAACAAGAGCTGATGAGAGTATATGATCCTATGCATTTAGTGAATTTGTCTCAAGCTGATCTGCAGGTGCTGAACGAGAAAAAGATATTTTACATTCCTGCCTGGAAAGAAGAAGCAAAGAAATATCAAAGAGTTGTTTCAGTTTGTGTACGAGAAGGCGTTCATGCTTGAAGATGGAAGATACAAGATTTTTGGGATTACGAGACACGTGTTTGAAGATAGAGATATGAAGCTACTGTCAAGGGGGAGTCTGTTGGTGCATGATGTCTGTAGTTAAGTATCTAGTGTCTGTAATCGAGTTAGTATGTTTTGTATTTATGATTAAGCGAAGTTGTCTCACAAGTTCGCCTGATATAGGCGAACTTGTGGAACAAGCGAAGTTAGTGACAACTTCGCCTAGCATGTTAGGCGAAGTTGTCGAATGATATAAGTGTTAGGTTACGGCTTGTTTGTAATGAGTTATTTAGTTCGTGTAATCGGTGATTGATACATCACGTGTTATTAGTTGCAATACAATGTGTTCTTTGTTTATTGTAATGTGTGTTTGCTTGTGTTTAACGTATATCGTTTCTACACTCGTATCGTCTTACGTAGGGATTCCACACCTACGTAGAACGAGGTATTTCCATGTAGATCCGGCTGGGAACCTACAAAAGAGAATTCCGCCCTATAACCTTCGTAGATAATATTAGGGTTCGCAACCCTGTAACCGTCGCATATATTATTAGGGTATGCAACCATGTAACCTTCGCATATATTATTAGGGTATGCAACCCCAGTAACCTTCACATATATTATTAGGGTATGCAACCATGTATCCTTCGCATATATTATTAGGGTATGCAACCCCGTAACCTTCGCATATATTATTAGGGTATGCAACCCTTTGAGCATACCTCCATACAACCATACATTATCTTCTTTATAAGTATAAATTTATATACATTCACATATACACTTAATCACTTCCATAACCTTCATATATCATTCGTAAAACAATAACATATTGCACTATTACCTGGCGATACATGCAATATCCGAAGATCGTTCATGTACCGTCAAGCATTCATACATACATAAAATCATAGAAGGCATACACTTACCACTTAAGGTAAGTGTATTAACTGATTACATCGAATATGCACGCAGCCCCGAAAACATAACAAGGAGATGGGGCTAGAAACTCACCTGAATTCGGTTCCTCTCAGAGTTAATGGTAACTCCTTTCTTTAACTGGCCATGACTAACTGTATAACGATTACACATATCAATCAACTATTACTATCCATATCGTATTTCTAGTTTAATGAAATCCCTAAATGAACCGGGGTCCGGGGGCAGCGCCCCCTGGAAGCGCGGTTCTAGGGGCGGAAGCCCCTAGCGGGGTCCAAAGGGCAGAGCTCCTGGCTGGGGTCGAGCTTAATTTATTGCCTTAACACAATTTTTCATTAAAATTCTTAATTTATTATTTTATTTACTAACTCATTCGCTATAACGAATGGCCTCTGATTAAGCCTGCTTCGTTACCTTGATTCGTTATCTTACATGATATGATTCGTTAGCTGATTCATTATCTTAACATGGTCTGATTCGTTATCCTGATTCGTTATCTTAACATGACCTGATTCGTTATCTTAACATAGGACACGCGAATATTACGAATGAGAAGGGTTCATTCGTCATGAGGACACGCGAATGTATCCAATTTGTTATGGTTTTCTAACGAATGACCAGCGATTCGTTTGGTATAACGAATTGGGCATCAGACTTATCTAAATCTTTGACTCTATGGTCAAAGTCAAAATTGATAAGAACAATAAACAGTCAACATCACCAGGTTTCCAATTAATCCTCATATCACAATGAATCAACACGAATATGATATCATTGAACTCGAAATCACAGCGCCTATAAACCCTAACCATCTATTCACTCAAACATTGGGTTTTAAAGGTGTGATTGATCGATTAGGCATATGGTTCATTAGTTGATTAATCAACCTAACATATGTTAACAAATTTTAGTAAGATTTGTTGCATTAGATTCGTGTTTACCATACTCAAACATATCTATGATTTCTAACGAATCTGAACCTAAATGAACAAGTTCTCGTTATAAACGTACCTTAAACGAGTCGGTTTACGAACACGATCTAGTCTTGATGTTGTTTTGGTTCGTCACAACATTCTAGCACCAACGGGTTCGGGTTTCCACCTTCGGATCTTGGCTCGGGATATAGGATGGTGTTTGTGTGTTTTTCAAGGTGTAGGCTATGGTGTAGAGATTGATAAAAATGGAAAGGTTTAGGGTTTAAGGGGTATTTATATTACCTTAAGCCCATGGACCTAAAGCCCATTCCATCCCTTATTCCATCTTTTAAATGTCCAAGCCCGCCTTCTAATATTTTATTTATCTAAACCGACACACGACACGTTACTGAATAAACGAATTTCTTTTATTATTATCATCGAAAGTAGGATGTTACAAATAGGTGTTACACCATCTGGTCTTGGACATGCATCTTTGTAAACTAACTGATTTCCTATTGCATAGCTTCTACCCAACTATTTTCTCTTAAAGCAATTTGATAAACAACTGATGAGGAAGCAGTTGTTAAAGGTGAATGCATTGGTGGTAAACAACTACTTTGAGAAACAACTTATGAACTTCCAAAAGTGGGATGAGGAAGTTCATTTTTAATATCAGATGTTTGAGCATCAATAGTTACAAACCCTTGAATTTCTTGATCTACAGATTCCACATGATCAATAGTTTGAATGAAAGTGTTGATGTTCTCTACATCTAATTCTTCAAGAAAGTATAACCTTTCAGATTGAATACATATATCAGCCGATTCATTAGTTTTGGGCTCATACTTTAAGATATTAAGATTGAACAAATTAGCTGGATCAAACGGAATTTTTAAATCAGACATGTCATTAAATTTTACATTTAATGTTTCTTTTATAGTGTTTGTTCTAGAGTTGAAAACTCTATAGGCTTTAGAAGTACAAGAATAGCCTAGAAAGTAACCACTATCCACTTTTGCTGCAAATTTTAAAATTGAATCTTTCAAATTTAAAATAAACATGGGAAACCAAAAGCTTTGAAAAATAAAATTAGTGGTTTGAACTTGTAAAGAATTTCATAGGGTGTTTTCTCATGTCTTTGGATCTATTAAAATCCTATTCTGAACATAACCAGTAGTGTTGATTGCTTCAACCCAAAACTATAAAGGTCATTCTGAATAAGCAAGCATGGATCTAGCAACTTCAATGATGGTCTGATAATGCCTTTTGAGATACAAACAGTATCTAACACTTCATTCTAGAATTCAGTTCCATTGTCTCTTCTAAGGATTTTTACAGGCAGATCAAATTGTTTCTCCAATTGTAAAATGAAGTTCTTGATCTTTTCAGTTGTTTCATCAATTGAGTGCAAAAGACTGTCCAGTTGAATCTTGAGTAATCTTTTACAATCACAATACAATACTTTTTCTTTTCAAGACTCAGTATTTTAACTAGTCCAAAAAGGTCAATGTGTAAGATATTAAAACAAGCATTAGTTTTGGATTCTTTTATGGATTTATTTGAAACATTGTGTTGTTTGCCTTTCAAACATGCAACACAGTTTTTATCACATACATCCATGGCTATAGTAGCTATTGCATGTTATTTTCAACCGGTTAAATCAACAAGGTTCGAATTGAGTTCTTCCTACAATAATAACTCATACAATAGTTTCGTGTGATGACAAATTAGCAAAGAACGATCCAAAAGCACTTCAGTGTCTGACCACCAATCCACCATCTCCATTTTGCCTCTTTCCAATCCTCATTCATTCACCATCCAATTCAGTATGAAATAAGGAACTGATAAAAGAAATTGATCTATAATACCAAAATAGATAAAAGAAATTGAAGTTGGTAGATGCTATATTGATTGTAAAGTATTGACTGCAATTGAAAATCGGCAAACATATTGATTAATTGTAACTCCACTGACAAAATTGGCCTAAACTGAGGAAACTGATAATTGATTATTAAATGTCGACAATGAATGTTTACGGGAGCAATAAAGGATTGTATGCAATGTTTACCGGAGCAATAAAGAATGAGACCGGGGTGAGGGGGGATATAATAAATATACCGGCGTCTAATATGGGAGGTGAAAGTTTGTCTATATGTATTATAATGTAATAATATAAAATAGATCATACCTATGCCAAGTACTTACCTTGCATCAAATTTTCGTCTCACTCTATCTTCAAGTTCTACCACTACCATACCACTATTATCTACCACCATCTGCCGCCATGAATGATCACATCTACCATCATGTCAAAATAGAGATTAAAATATTAGCTAAAAACCTCAAACAAAAACAAAAAGAAGGAAGATGAAGGAATGAATACATAGGATCTAAACCTTACATAAAAAATAAAACTTGAGGCCAAGCACACAAACAAAATCTATACATGCAAATTGAATTTCGAAATTAAAATCCGATCACAATAACCGAACTTAAAACATGCATACATGTCTAAACCTTAAATTGACTTGAATTGGACTTATGAACTATTAAAAGGATGGCTACAAACAAACATCAATGTTTTGTAGGGTCTCAAGTGAAATGAGAACCCCGTGGATTTCTTACAACTGTTAAGCCATTTGGTTGTCCATCAATATTAAGGAACTCTCCGTTACAACTATTTCTAACACGCATTGCTGGTAAGTTCAACCATAGCTACTAACAATCACTGATAGCTACTAACTCTTTCCAAAAAGCTACCATATCAACTTTGTTAGAGATAATTATAGTCTATGGTAATTATAATCATTTTGATATATAGGTTTTGTTTAGGTTTCTAATCTACATAAACAAGGATTGTATTGTTTTCTTGTATGCAATGAAATCAACTTCAGTTTTTTATTATTATATTGGAATAGTCGGCCCTGCAAAGAAGAAGGCGGATGTTATGACACTAAGATAGTATATCACAAGTTAAAAATAAAAGTACGCGTATTATCCTAAAAAGCATTTACATGTGCTAGGTGGTCGCAACGATTTTCTAAAAAGCTATGAAAAGTTTATAGATTGAATCGTTGTTGTGATTTTTTTATGAAAAATTAAACTCATTATTTTACCTTTTATGCAATGGATTAAATCTACTAGTTTTTTTGTTTTTGTTTTTTTATTTATTAGAAGAGATGGCCTTGTAGAAAAGGCGAATCATGTAACACGAAGATAGTAAGTTAATAATAAAAGTACACATGCGTTAACACTGTTATCCTAAAAGCATTTACATGTGCTAGTTGGTCGCAACGATTTTTTAGAAACCCTGAAAACTTTATAGACTGAATCGTTATCGTTGTTATTGTATTTTTTTTAAATTTTTGATAATTAGATAATTATATTACTTTTACTATAATATTGTCTAATATATAATTATTAAAATAAATACTTCAAAAATAAGCTTAACATAATAATTCACTTATAACATTTTCATTTCTTAATTTAGTTAACGTTGTTGTAATTTACTTTCATTAAACTATAATCATTGTAGTTTATTATTATTATTATTATTATTATTATTATTATATAAATGGAAAGTTTTGTGTTATACCACTGAGTCACTTGGCCACACCTTACTTGTCCATATCATTTTGTTTTTTTCTTGTTTTTTCGTGTTTGCTACCGCAACAAATATAACGGAAGCTAACCGAATTGCAATTTTATTTCTTCTTTTGCTTCTTAATTTTGATATCATAACGAAAGTGACGAAAACCTGCTGAATTCGCGTATACTCAATGTCTCAATTTCCGGGACCGACAATGTTCAGTTTAGCAATGTCCAAGTTTACAGATCGACATCACCCCATTGGCCCACACAATTTTAATATATTTTTCTTTTCTTAGCTCCCATACCGTGACAAACGTAGCCGAAACCGACCGAATTCGTGTATATTTACTGCCTCAATGACCGGGAACGACAACTATCACTGCCCGGGTTTACCAACCAAACAAGCGTCGTTTCTAATAATTTATTTTTTACATGTTAATTTGACAAATATATTTTTTTTGGATGCCAAGGTCTTACCAATGATGTTTATACCGTAAAGAACGTAAACGATACTAACTGAATTCGCGTCAACTCATCGACACAACGCTCCACCTTTGCTAACGCTCGAGTTCATAACACCCACGTTTCAACGTTAAGGTTTTATCAATCACCCCGGCACAACACGTCGGGTGAAAATCTAGTTATAATATACTTACTTTTTATTATGTCTTCGTATTATTATTATTTCTGTTTTTTTGAACGGCGATTTTCTTGTGTCTTAGGCTAGGCCACTGCACTCTTCAAATCTGTAAAGCCCTGTTTCCCCCACTTTGATTAGACTATATTGCCTTAATTGGGTCCACGCTGGCTTTCAAATTTTGGCTTGGGTGTTCCCAGTGAAACCATATCACCGACTGCCACTTGACAGTCGTTGTGCAACCATAAGAACAAAACTATCTGGTGTAACATACGGTGGGACGAAAACCCAAGGTAGGCTCGGTGTTCGAACTGACAAACTTTGCACAAGGCATATCTCAAATCCTTTATTGCCAATATCCACCTATAGTGTCACAAGGGAGAATTGAACTTGGGTTTTTATTGGAGAACCCAAGCCTCCTATCACTAGACCACACGTGAGGAATTATTATGTCTTCGAATTTAATTATTCAATAACTAGCGAGACTCGTATATTATACGGGTAATTGAGGAAAGTCTTTTGGTATATAGCAAGTGATGTTATCTTATTTCACTCTTATGATTAATAAAGTAAAATAATGATGTTTGTACGTCAACTCAATATTTAATTGTAGCCTATTTTTTTCTCGTAATCTTATAATTTCTTATCTCATTCTTCTCAGTTATCCATTGTTTATGGGTCAAAAACATTTTGATAATTGGGTTATAAAATAGTCGTTTTTCTTTCATAATAGTCTTTCATCTCATTCATTCAATAAATAGTAAAAAAAAATTAAAAGTAAAATATTGATTGAATATCAAAGTAAGTAGAAATATGAAAATTAAACAAGTTGAAAATAGCCAAGAACAATCTGTTCCCATTAACACCATATTGTTGTATTATCCACACGATCTAAAATTGTTAATACTAGATGATGATTGGAATACTTGTGTGCAAAAATAACAAAATGTTGTATATAAAGAGATTTTCTCAAATTTATAAATTTGAGATTTTAGACTTCTTATTGTTTGTATTATATATTTTATTTGTTTTATCTTTAATTTTGTTCTTTTATCTTAAATAACGCACCTTATTTGTTTTTATTATTTAATAAATCTCGTGTAATATACAAGTTATAAGCTAGTATAGTTATAAATAAATAGGTTCATAAACATATTCGAAATGAGTGTCAAATATTTTCTGAAGGCTTGAGTCAAAATATGTTTTTCTTTCAAAAACATCAAAATCATCATTGAAAAACATGGACATAAAAATGCATATTGAAAGTTTTTCCAAGATTAGACATTAAATTTCTAGAATTATAATTGTTTGATTATAAGAAAGTTGTACAAATACTAAATTAAGACTTTAATTTTAAATTTTAAAACAATTCATCTGTAAGGTGACACAAAATATGAATGGCTTGTTGTAAAAAAGTTAGGATGAATTTTTATAATTGTTATTGTGTGAATGAGAATTTATAATTATAATTCTTACTATTTATTTAAAAAGTTTAATTCTAAATTTTTCTCAAACTATTAAAGTAAAAAAAGAAAATTTTTAAATGGTACAACGACACATGCTGCCGCACTCGATTCATAAGTTGAAATTATCGTATGTGATGATCATGGAATAATGGTATTTCAATGGTGGTGGTGATAATGTTTGATGGGAATTCAAGAATACAATAACATGTAATCAATACCCATCAAGTATATTATTGACATAACTAGAGATACCTACAACGCCCATTATTACAATCCAATATACAATAACATGTAATCAATACCCATCAAGTATATTAATGTAATCATGTTATATGTACGTAATATGTACGCGTGCTTAGGGGTTAGGAGATTACGGACATACACGGTGAGAAAATGTTATTTTACAAGCTCATGAGTTTTGGCAAGCATGCATTTGTTGGACCAACGTTGGCTCAAAGCTGCATACGGACTTATTTAAAACCAATAGTTGAAATTAACAAGTGAATGTTGTTAAAAAAATGGTGAATATGATATAGTCAGATTGTCAAAAGATGAGAACACGACCAGGTCTTGATGCAACTATTTATGACATGCACTGGAAAGGGTGAGATATTCGTCTGCTTTGGTGACTTGGTGTTGTCTATGAAAGTCCGAGCCTTCCTACCTTTTTAATGAACAATTAAAACTGCATGTGTTACAATACTTGGTTGAAGTATTCTTTTACCCTTTTAGTGTCTCAACAGCAGAATCACACTACTAGAGTAGTGAAAGTGACCAACGAAGAGTGGTGGTCAAACATGATCCTTTAGTTGCACAATCTAACCCTGATGACAACACAACACTATAACCCAACCATCATATTTCTCTAAGGACATTCATGAGGGCAGAAGTAGTGAGGTGCCGCCCTGCCACCTCGCCAACCTTTTTTCCAGTTAAACCATTTCACTTTCCATATAGGCGGCAAAGAATAAAAACTCTTTGGGCCTTACTGCACTCACGGAGCAAGGGGCTCAGAAAAAAAATTCTCACTACACGTTTTCGATTGAAAAGTTAGTTAGAGCCCGCATGCTACGTGGCATTGACGTAGTTGGACGTTTGTCAATTTTACTTAAACCATTAAATATAGTCTAACGGATTAACGCTCCAAACCACATCATCGAAAAGTTCCTTCAACACCGAGTGTTTTGGGCAGGAGTGTGGGAGAAAAATAAAAGGCATGGGTAGAGATGGTATGTTATTTAATTTATAGAACCAATGAAACGCCGCTAGCTCACACACTTTGATTTCGGTTAGTTTTTTCTTTATTTAATTTCTAGGTGAAAACAGTACACACCTTAGTGGTTCGTGATGTTTTTCAAGTGAAACCTACGTGGCAGCGACATAACATCAAGGTGTTTGCTTTTTAATGAAACTTTTATGGATGCTCTAATGGTTTATACATTTTACACAAATCATGTAAGTTTTTTTCACACTCACATTTACTAGGTTAACAAGTGTTCACCGTGAAGTTATTCCGTTTTTATATTCCTCTCTTAACTTTTAATTCGTATCAACTTCTAGTACTCATTACTTTAGTACTTATTATTAGTAAGTTGAAGACCCGTGTATAATAATAAAGTAGTGACCAAATTAATATTGGTAGCTTCCTGCCTCCCTCACGTCTTCTAGAAAAACAATCGATAGCTTTATTGAAAGCCCATGTGAGCTTTTGTCGCAACTTATCATTATTCTTATTCTTTCTTTCGTATATATATTGTCACGGTCCATTTACAAATCATTATTACCAACAACTCAAAAATATATATGGACCTAAATTTTCATTTATTCTTTTAAATTCAGTTTTCTCTTTAGTCCCAACAATTATCTTTCTTTAAAAAAAAACTAATTTGAAATGAATTAAGTGTACTCGAATACACTAGCATCCTAGCTTGTTTTAAGTTTTAAGTTGTTTGTTACAAAACTATTTAATCGGAGACTTGTATGATTTAGTAGTATGATAACTTGTTATTTAAAACTTATTATCACTGATATTCAGAAAAGCGAGCCAGCAACACCAAGTCATAGGTTGACGTACTCGAGTTGAATATGTGTTCAACTTTCGGTTCGAATTTAAGAAAACGAGTCAAACCAACTCTACGCAAACCCGATGGAAGATTTTACAACACCAAAGGATGTTATTTTGGTCGTTACAATTGATAGATTAGTTTTCTTGATAAAGAAAAATCACATTTCGGACTCATACGAGTTTACTCTCATTTGGGCCAACTCAAACTAAAAACGGGTTAAAATGGCCTAATGGACAACTCATAAAACGCGTGCTAACTTAAAAATGAGCTCAACTAAGAGACACGCGGCCATTGTTTGCCATCACCACATACTGAAAGTTGCCTCCCCCTACTAATTGCTGACGTCACCACCAATAACCGTTGACCCGAAACCGTTCTACCGACACAAACCGATCCGTTGCTGAGTCTTAATTTAAAACAAACATAGAAATTCAATGTGGAGTGATCATTTTTCCCTGTTGTTAGGCTTTTCCCTCTTGTCTAATAGAATATAATACTTTTTTGGCTTCTTTCTCTTTTTAATCATGAATTTTCCTTCATCATCATTGCACTTCTTGAAATAATCCCTCCATCAACAACACACCCGCACACACATCCTCTTTCTATGTATATATAAATATATGTATATGCATGTGTGTCTCGTGGCTAGAAACCAAACCACCTATATATAAGGATCTAGCAACCATTCAACACAACACAAATAAATAAGTGAACATGTGTACCGGCAATAACAAAGAATTCATGGCTCTATCTTCTCTTCAATTCCATAACCGAAAACCAAAGCTTCAAATTCATGTCAAGCTTCGAATTCAAAGGCTTAAAAGGTAATAAATATTACATATTTTATATCATTAACAACCATTTTTATTCATTTTTTGTGGTTTCAGGGTTAACAAGTTTATCGAAGAACATACGAAACACGAGATGGAGATAAGAAACCTGAAGTTGTACATGGAGAATATGAGAATCTTGAAGGAGAATGAAGGGTGGTTGAAGACCAAGGCTAAAATGCTTCATCAAGAAAATCTTGATCTGTTGTTAGAGTTAGAGAAGAAAAGGTCGAAATTTGATCATATCTCAAGTACCCTTTACCTTGATCATCATTTTGAAACAAGGGCATATTTGGGATTATGAAAAAAAAACTCTGGAAAATCTAGTATTTTTGGTTAAGGAATTTGCTAGAATTCTTGACTAGTATGGTGCAGGGTGATGATAGAAGGAATAACGGTAGTATGAAGTCAGAAATGATTTTATTAATCTATTAGATTTATTTATTATAAATGACTTTGTTATTTTATATTGTTGTTTGGTTTAATATTAACATGTATCTTTATATTTTAAAGGAGACGACTTTTAAAAAGTCAACCCTCGAGCCACTAATGGTTGGGGATATATGAAGCCTATGTACATGTATCTAATTTTAAGGAATAAACATAGAAATAACTGATAATTATGGTTGTTTCATATTGATTTGTAAAATGTAAATATTAGCAATATATGTCTCTAGATTAACTTGAAAATGAGACAGTTTAGTTATATCAATATTTATTCTGAAATGTCTCATAGGCCACATGTAATGGATAACAACTGTTCAAATAGACAGACACATTTGTTTGAACAAGTATATATATCCATCTAGAGAATGTTGTGTGAATGACTGTTACACGTGTTCTAAGTAATTTTCATACTGACAATGATGTGAATACATAGTCCTTGATCTAAAATCACTGCACCCAACATATCATAATTCATAAGCAATATGCTTTTTAATAATGAAAATGGTTATATAGTCATTTTATCTCTTTTAACAGTTATTTTAATGTTCCACAACATTTACAGAGTACCAGACAATTGGGATTAGAAGTGTAGTATCTCTTATCCTTTTTATTAATAAAATATGACGGGCCCGAAAAATGTGTAATATCTTTTAGTTAGGGATGGAATTCAAAATTTGAGCATGTGGAGACCATGGGTGTTACTTTGGTCGCTTTTTAATATTACACATTTGGCTCGTAAGAGATATAAAACAATCCAAATAGAGCGATAAAAAGCTAAATGGTTCCAAATCGCTACCTCTACGGCTCTAGCTTATATCAGAGATTGTGATTTGGTAAATTTACACAGATTTCGCCTCAATTCTCCAATTTCATAATCTGGTGTATTTAATTCTTTTAAGCATTTTGCATGGATTATCTACTTAATATCTTCATTATTATGTCAAAAACTTTAACACTTGTTTGTCAAGCTATGAAAACCACACCCTATTTCCCTCATTACTCATGTTAAGTTTAAGTTCAAGATCTTCTTGCAGACAACGTCCAGTTAGGCGCTAAAACCAGCTAGGACGAAAACCGGCCTAACCGAACAAAAACTGTCACGAACTAATTAACCATGGTTATTCTTTTAGTCAAGTAAATTTTGTAGAGCCAAGGGACGTTATGGATTTCAAAAGTTACAAAGTCAACGAATTGTGATGGTCAAGACTGGATTAAAGTCAATAATACCGTCATCGTAAAAGATCTGTATAGTGATGAAAACACACAAAAAGAAAAACAAAACAAAATGCAAGTTTGGTGGAGAATAATCATTTTTGGGTAGTTAATTAAAAGTCAACTGCTATATTTGGCATATTGGCCAAAGTCAAGTGCCTAAATATATTGGAAGTCACAGGTACAAGTATAACTGGTAAAAATTTGGAGCAGTTGATGCTGAAGTGAACTACTGAACTCGTTAGCAGAATACATGTTAGGGTTCGATTCTGATTACTAACAATTCAACTTAAATTGAGAAAAGCACAATATATTGGAATTGAAATTGATACGACGAAGATGATACAGACTCGATAACTAACCACAGAAGTCGCCCAGGGCCATGCCCTTCTCAATGCCTAGCAAAAAGCCAAATGATCTCACTAATATTCTTCCCTCTATCTCCCTATGCTATATTGACACTTATGTATAGAGAAGTAAATTGCACTTGACCCCCTCTAACAATAGACAAATGACAATTTAGACTAGAACTAGAATATGATTCCTATCAATAAACATATTCTGCTCATACTCGTATTGGTTAAAGATGAATTACACAATAAGGAATACTTCAACTGAACAGAAGAGAGATGAGAAATAAAGAGAGAATTGAAGATGGGAAGTCAGAACCAACGCATTCGACATAATCATTTTCTGCCTTAATATTCCTTCTAATCTCCTTTTATCATGCAGATCTCCAATACTTTCTATATGGGCCGAGCCTTAAACTAATCTGGATTTGGGCTAGCTAGTTGGATCATTTGTGGTGTTAGAGATATTAGTTGGGCTGCACTTGAGTTCATTACAGTGCATTCCTATAAACATATTAAAACCGCTTGATGTCATAGTCAACTGTGGTCAAAATGTTTTGGACAGTACTGGTTCTAACACTTTGAATATTATATAATAAGTTGGGTTGTAATCAGCCCAAACTGAACAAAAAAAAATCAAGTTTCAAAGTCAAAGGTGGGTCAATGGTCAAATAGTCAATATAGCAGCTGGATATAAAAGTTAGAAGATGGGGAATATAATCAAGTTTTACTTTTGGTCAATGTTGACCAAAGAAGTCAACCAAAATTAACAGGTGGATATGGTTCAAAACATAGTTATCAAAGGTGCACTCAAGGCGCAAAAAATAGCGAGGGCCTAAGAAAAAAAAGCGCACTTAAATAAAAAATGTAAAATAAATTATATTATGTATTGAATAACTATGTCTAAGAATATTATAAAAAGTCTCATAATATGTTCAAATATTAATAATAATAATAATAATACAACAACAAATTCAGAAAGTAAAAATATGAAATAATTCTAAAATTCCTATTTTTAAAAAGTCAATGAGCATACATTTTGATAGCATACTTTGTACACACAATACATTTGGCTTATACCCGGCCAAATAAAGAATCCAACCATACCAACTTTTATTACCAATCTGATATAAAATGCTAATACAAAATTCAAATTCTTCATCTTTTGAACTCAAAGATGAAGATAGCATTTTGAATCGGGTTTGTAATAAAAGTTGGTGTGGTTGGATTCTCTATTGGGCCGGGTATAAGCCCAATATGAGGCAGGGGTTTGGTTTGTCAAATACAACCAAACACATTATTCTATTGAATTTGAAAATGAAAGTGTTTCTAAGAAAACCCAAAATTGTGCAAATTTTATAGATTGTCATAAATAAACCTTATCATCATTCATCATAGGATATATACACCGTCTAGTGCACTTTCTTGACTAAGAGTTTCTAAATATTCTTATGATACATAACAGAAGTCAAAGTCAAATGTAAAGCCCCGTGATCACAGTTTGTCAAGACAAGATTCAGCAAATGCAAAAAGATAGACCACACCTAGCATTTCCAACTGTACACTTTTAAAGATGATATTTTTAACAATTCGCTAACAAGAAAATTTCAGGGACAGCCCTATAAGTTGAATTTCTTGTTACATTTGTCGTTGTTGCTTAACTAAAGTTACCAAATCATAAATTCAACTGATGTTGAATACTAGATGATCAAAAGATGATATTGAAATTAACGAAAAATTTACCTTAATAACTGGAACAAGATACAAACGCTTATGTATCACTGGACCGTTCTTGCGATGATTTATAGATCCGGTATGCAGCTATGCACATTGTAGCATTTCCAATAACTGTCAACGCCCCTTGTAGAGCAACCGAAACCTATAAGTCGTGTTGGGTAAGATAAGTCCCGTTATCTTGTTTTAACAATAAAAGTTCAAGATTTATTTTAACTCAAAACAAATTGAGCATGGAGAGTCAAGAACGTTATAACAATTACCTCTAGTGACTCAGAGTTATAAAAGAAATGCCATGTGCATGCACAAAATGCTCCACCGAGCAAGGGCACCTGAAGCAATTAACTAATTATGCGTAAAACATAACGATATATATATATATATATATATATATATATATATTATCATATGATATGATATGTAACTATATAATTAACATTAGTTATAGCCAGAACTAATATACCAAGAACTGTAACTCACCATACCCCAAGAAAGGCCCTTCCAAGATTCATATCCAGATTTCTCTCCATATTGCCATACTAAAATCATTGCTGTAATCCTTTCAAATTTCACAAAATTAAACAACTATAAGTACAATAACAAACAATGAATATACACTAAGGCGCTGTTTGGCAATCTTGTGCTGAGTCAGTAAGAGGTAGCCTATAAATCATGTCTCTTAAACTTAACCATTAAGAGGCTCCATTAACCATTAAGAGGTGTCTTTTTAGTGAACCAAACACATTGTATCTCTGACCGATCCAGAGGTAGCCTCTTAATTCTTAATGAATCGTTAAGAGACTACCAAACAGCCCCTAAACCATAGCTTAATTTCTTCTTGCATGTGATATCAATATAATCAATTTGTATCAATTTGCAATCAATTCAACTAAAGTTACGAAATTTCACTAAAAACATGTTATAAAATTAATTTCTTGATCTTTAAATTAACGCATTTGGCAACAGATTGCGCTAATCTAAACATCAAGAAATCAATTCTACACAGTCTTTATAGTAAAAATGTATAACTTTAGTCAAATTCATTGCAAACCGACACAAATCGGTAAACACTGACATCAAACTCCAACAAACTCTAACCAAAAGCATCATTTTTGACACAACAAATGAAGAACTAAGAATAAATCAGTAACTTTGTAATAGTTACCATTCAACAACACTAGAAACATGGATTGCCCAAGTGGGTAATGAGAGAGCATTTGAGGGTTCCGAGAACTCTGCCGCAGCAGCCGAAGCAGCTTCGATAAAAAGGGGTGAAGTTAAGGCAAACCCAGTTCCAATTAGAGCTGTTATGGCTTTCTTGTTGAGAAATTTGGTGTGATTTTGGATGGTTTTTGTAATAATTGGGGTGTTGGGGTTACATGAATTTGTGATTAGGGTTTTGTGTGGATTTAGATTGGAGAAACATTGGGGGTTTGAAGAAGAAGAATATAGCATTAGCAATGCCATGATGATAAAGATTTGTGAGTTTGGGGGGTTAATTGTGAAGACGATAGCAAGTTATTTGGTTATTTCTGTTTGTTTTTTGCATTTTTATAATGTATTTAAAATACTTTTTATAAAATGAATACAACATGGGACGTGATCTTCATACACCATTCTCATGATGACTGTATAGGTTAAAACGGCTCGTATAATGCTATATAGGTCGTATAGGCCGTACATGACTAACAAGTATACGGATGAAACACAAGAAGTATAGTCTTATACGAGCCGTAACAGCTCATAACATATACCGTATATGAGCCGTATAGATGAAAAGTGATGTGTAAAAATTCAAGGTAGTATATGAAGATCCTATGCCTACAAAATACACTTATAAAGTCCCAAAAATATGTTTAAAGTACTAAAGGTCTAAAACAATTGAATAAGCTACCGTTTAATATTTTACATACTGTTTGAAAAGATATATACACTACATTTTCCAAAATTCCTAATAGAGTTAAGTGTAATTTTAGTACATGTGGTTTGGTTAATTACGCAACTTTAGTACTTATTTTTTATTTTGTGCAAATGGCTACCTCAGTTTCAAAAAACTTGCATTTTTAGTACTTTTTTTCTAACCTCATCTATTTTTTCCGTTAAGTCAGAGATAATTTGGTAACTTCGTTATTTTCTTTATTTTTTCCTTTTCTTTTAGGGATTACTCCATAGAATAAGCGTTTATAACATATAAACGCGTATATGTTATAAACCCCAAATCCACAATCATAACATTAAAATCCAAATCCTAAATCCCAAAACCCTTTCTCCATATCATCATAGGGTTTGAAGTTTTACGATATTTGGGGATATAAGATTTGGATTTTGATGTTTTGATTTGGGGATTTAGGGTTTACAAGCTATAAACGTTTAAAAGAAAAGAATAAAACAAAGAAAATAACTAAGTTACCAAATTATCCCTAACTTAACGGAAAAAATAGACAGGGTTAGAAAAAAAGTACTAAAAATACAAGTTTTTTGAAACTGAGGTAGCCAATTGCACAAAATAAAAAATATGTACTAAAGTTGCGTAGTTGACCAAACCACATGTACTAAAATGACACTTAACTCTTACTAATATATTATTTGTTAATTCATTGATATCTAGGTTTTCTCAGACATATGTATAACAATTTAATATCTAACATACGTGCAACAATTTACAAGTCCAGTTCAATATGTGTTGACGTAATTTATAGCCAAACCAGTCCACACGGTTTCATTTTGACAATTTGGGGCGGTGTTTTTGTAGGAAAATATACCGTTAGATGTTCGAAAGTTCAGTACAATGGTAGGTTATAATAAAGAACATTTTACCTAGCGAGTATTAACGAGTTTATAAAAGTAGTAAACAAAAAATAATAGCACAAATCAGTTAAATTAATAATATATATACGTAATATAATTATAATTATAATTAAAACTAATAATATATATACGCAATAATATAATTAAAATTACGTGTATGTATTATAATTGTTTGATTCTTGTACAGAAAATCACTTAATATTTTTATTGAAATACTATAGATTAAAAAAGTATTCTTTTATATTATCTACCTATGGTATTAAAAGAATTAAGTTTGTGTTCAAATACCCTCTTCCTATTGGTCTTATCCTAATCTTTATATTTATATCAATCACTTCTATATTTTTCTTCACAATAAAATAATTCTAAAATAAAATCAAATATTACACAAGCCATTTGTATTAATTTCTATTAATTTTTATTAATTCTATTATTGGATTTTACATAAATAACTTGCAATCAGAGAATTTCTACTATTAAAATAATCCTATATTAAATTAAAAAAATACCTTATATTGAATGCACTCATTTATTATATCTTATAACTTATGACTCATTTATTCTGAATATTTCATGACCTGTTTGTTAGTTATATGAGATACTTCATATAATTGATAATTGATAATTCATTTTCTTATTGTATGATTTTGTAAATTGTGACAATCATCAATTTTTGAACCCGAAACCTTACCCGTTCCGATTTTTGGAAAACCCTATAATTTTATGTTTTTATACAAGTATTTAGATAGTAAAACGCTTAATCATATTTTGTAAATTTAATTTTTTTTATGAGGGGCTATTTAAACTTGTGCTTATGACGTAATAATATCATGTTAATTGTTAATAACGGTTTAAATTATTATTCTTTCCGTATCTTAATAAATGGTTAAATAAGCTAATAATTAGAAAATATGCTTTTCAAATTTAACAATTTAATTATGTTAAATTTAATAATTTTTGTATTCTAAAAATTATTTGTAATATTGGATGATTGTTATCGAGTAAGTGATCTTACTAATCTATTAAATCAATACAATTCTTCCACATGGCATTCTACTAGTTTGTCTACCTAGGCCTCCAACTCACCATATTTTCATTCTAAGAGCCTCTCTAATGATGCCACGTGTCATATTAACCAAAAACATAAAAACATAACATGCTTCATTTTCCATAACCCACAACCAATGCAACCAGTCATTTTTCTCTCTAACCTCTTCACGAACATACTAACCCTAATTCTGCCGCTCATATTCATCTCTAATTCCGGCGGTCATATTCCGACTTCTACATTATTCACCGTCAATGTTTTAATCTACCATGTTATTCTTCCCTTCCATAGGTGGACATGTCTCCAATCGTTTGGATTCCGTTCAATTCATCGTTTGTCAGAGAAGATGTTATAAGGTTTTTTTCCACTCAATTGATGATTCTTATAACAGATCCATTCTCCGTTGAATATATTAAAGGTAATTAACAATCCATTCTTGCGCATATTGGTTTAATAGTATAGTAAGATCCGATGAATATATTCCGGCCACTTTGTTTTGTTATAATATCCGATGAATATATTCCGGCCACTTTGTTATAAGCATATTTTTATGTTTAATAAGATTTTCCGGTGAATTTGTTATTTTTTTGTTTAGTGAATATCATAATTGAATTTCTGTCCAAATTCTTAATTGTTTACCGGTCAATTTTTTATTGTTTTGTTTGTTCAATTCTAAAATTTTTCGGCCAATTTTTTATTGTTTTGTTTGTTCAGTTCTAAAATTCTGTCTACTTTATTTTTCGTCCAATTTTTTATTTCTTTCTTTACTAAATATTAAGAAACATAATTTCCGTCCAATTTTTAATATTTTTCCGGCCAATTTTGATTCAGTACTCTTTAATGTTTTATTGGGTTATGATCTTTAATCTTTAATTTAATATTTCTGAAATATTAATTATAAAATTACTAATTTTTTATTAACATTTACTAATTATAAATATACTAAATTTACTAAACCAAATATAATATTGATCTTTAAAATTAAAATACATATTAAATTATAATATTGAATAATATTCATCTTCCAAATATAATTTATTCTAGAATTTAATAAAAATATTAATGTACATAATTGATTCCATTATTAGTTGACTTTTTGACTATAATTTGAAATTCAAATTCAAATTATTACTGATTATATTTAAAGGTTTCACTAAATTAACTATAATTAAGGAAATAATTTATGTTTATATATAATATTAAATAAAATTATATAACCATATATAATCATAAAGTTTCAAAATATTTATTAATATTTACTGAAATATAAATTTAGTAAATTTACTAAATCTGTAACATCCCAATTTTTCCCTTCGGTTAATAATAAGAATAATAAAAATGATAGGATAAGTAGGCTTTTAGATGGAATAATGGATGAAAAGGGAAAGATGGGCCTTAGGTCCACGGGTTTAAGAGAGTATAAATACTCCTTAATCCCTAATCCTTTCCATTTTTATCTAAATCCACACCATAGCCTACACCTTGATAACACACAGAAACACTATCCTATAACCCGAACCAAGATCCGAAGGTGAAAACCCGAGCTTGTTGGTGCTAGATCGTTGTGAAGAACCAAAACAACATCAAAGACCAGCTCGTGTTCGTAGTTCGACTCATCTAAGGTATGCTTATAACTAGAAATCGTTCATTTAGGTCCGGATTCATTTAGATGATCTTAGATCTGTATACATATGATAGAAATGAATCAAACGAGCTAATTTTCAGTGAAATCCAGTATCAATCGATGGGTTAATCGGTAGTGTAAAGACCCGGGTTATAAACAAACAAATCGGACTGTGTAGAACGTGATTTTTGGATGTCGTTGATTGGGGTTTATAGGCTCTGGTAATACGAATCTGTTGATACCAAACTCGTGTCATTTGGTTGAGATTTGAGGATAAATGGCTGAATCCGTTGATGTTGACTGTGTGATGTTCTTGGCGATTTTGACTTTGACCCGTGAGTCAAAGTCTGGATAAGACTGATGCAATTCGCTAAGCTGAGTTAACGAATTTGCTCAACCATCTGTTAACGAATTAGCTTGTCCATTTGCTATGTCCAGAAAACGAATTAGCTCAACCATTTGTTAACGAATTAGCTTGTCCATTCTTTATATCCTGATAACGAATTAGCTCAACTATTCGCTAAATTGAGATAACGAATTAGCTACCTAATTCGTTATGATCAGATAGCGAGCCAGAGAACGAATCAAGGTATGTAAAGATAACGAACCAGGAGTACGAATCAACTAACGAATTAGGCTTAAATCATCATAACGAATTGGTTAGCGAATTAAATAATAGTTTAAAATCCTATTGGAAAATGTGTTAAGACAGTTAATAGAAATATAATTTTTTCAAGCTGACCTGGCAGCTCGACCCCAGCCAGGGGCTCTGCCCCTTGAACCCTGCTAGGGGCTGCCGCCCCTAGACCCCGCTGCCAGGGGCGCTGCTGTCACACCACGACTAGGTAGTTGCGGAAGCGTAAAACGGGAATGTAACAGATAATACTGGTATCAACAACATTGTTTATAAAGAAATTCACAAACTAATTTACATCATATTACATGGGTTGGTACTATGTTTACAAACTAGATGAGAATCACATAACCGGTTTACGAGCTTCTTATTCAATATTATATATCTGCGTCTATTCACAGCTATTCAACTTCATTCCTAACACCAAGAACGTAAGCAAATCATTCCACCTTTGCTTTACCTGAAAAGCATGTTAAAACGGGTCAACTACGTTTAGTTTGTGAGTTTCAAGATTCACGAGTATCAACGAAATCAATATACGAGTTCGTAAAGTTTACAGTGTGTATGTATACATGTATGTGTATGATGTATTATACTAAGCCACAAGTGAAACCGAAACGAGCTAAAACACATGGCCACCCCTGCCCATGCACTCTCGTTGGCATTTAACAGCCACTTTGCCCCAAGTATGTACTATGTCTAACACCACATAGCAGTATGTAATAAGTTTAAATGACAATGTGCAACTGGGTTAACATGTTCCGGCATACCCCACCGGCTCTGTCAGTTGGGTTTGTCAAACCGATAGTACTATCCACACGTCACCGGCACGAAGTTAATCACTTGTGTTTGTGGGGATTTGTCAAGTGTTAGTACTTAGATAATTCACATCATCACACGTTTTCAAGTATATAAGTATATGTAAACATGCTTTCCACCCCAAAAATTCATCAAACAGTTTAGAAAGTGGGGTCGTGAAACTCACCTTATTGTAGTTCGAGCAGGTAATATACGTCAATAAGTGTTATGCCTCGATTATAGCTTGTATCCTATAATCGGTATTGTACTGTTAATACTAGTACAGTGTTTAAACCAAATCGGGCTGTATAACTAGTTTGGTTATAGCTGTTAGGCCCAAAACATGACCATAGTCTTAGATTGTGACGTTGTATACTGTGAAATACTTAAAATCAGATTTGGCTCAATTTCACCGTTTTTCGAGCCTAGCCAAGTTGATCGTTTACGCGTTTCGGGAATAGGTAAGATCATAAAAACTTAAGTAAACATATTGATTGATAAAATGATTTAATTTATAAAAGAATTTTAAGGTTTCGGTATCTGGATTGATCGCAGGGTTCGTTTCCGTTTTCACACGGGTTTGATTATACAAGACGCGTACAATCCACCCGAATTGTCCGGAATTCTCGTAAAAGGTTCGTTTTTATCAATTTCATCCAAAAATACAATATTTTACCACTTTTGATATTTTGACGTACCAGTCAGTCCATTAAACATCAAACTGATTGTTTCGTTAAAACAATAATAATTTAAATCTTTAATTAATCATAACTAAATATGTACTTATATATAAATTATGTAAATTTTTGTAAAAACACATTAAAATATGGAGAATTTTATAAAAACATTTTCGCCCGTATAGGGCTTCATAAGGTGCAACTTTTATACTACTGTGGTAGCTATTATTATAGGAAAACTCAATAAGCGAGAGATGTTGATTCCAGTTTCCTTTGAAATCAAGTACACAAGCACGAAGTAGATCTTCTAAGGTTTGAATGGTTCGCTCAGATTGGCCGTCGGTTTGGGGATGGTAGGCGGTACTCAAATCTATTCGAGTTCCCAAAGATTCTTGTACTGCTTGCCAGAAATGTGAAGTAAAGTGACTGTCTCGATCTGAAATAATCGAAAGAGGTACCCTGTGTCGGGATACAATTTCATCGATGTAAATTTGAGCGAGTTTTTCGGTGGTGTAGTTGTTACGGATGGGAATAAAGTGTGCGGATTTGGTTAATCGGTCAACAATTACCCAGATAGCATTGTGTCCTCGGGATGTTTTAGGAAGGTGTGTCACAAAGTCCATGGTAATTTGTTCCCATTTCCATTATGGGATTTCGGGTTGTTGTAACATTCCCGAAGGTTTTTGATATTCGGCTTTAACTCTTGCACACGTTACACATTTACTTACATACACGGCTATATCATTTTTCATGTCAGGCCACCAGTAAAATTCTTTAACATCCTTATACATCTTATCAGTACCTGGATGAATAGAATATTTGGACTTATGTGCTTCATCAAGAATCAACTTTCGGAGTTTATGAAGTGTTGGAATGCAGACCCGGTTTTTGTAATAATATACCTCATCAATTTTCTTCTCAAAATTCCTTTCATTCCCATGTAGTTCTTCTTTTTCTAGTTGATCTGCGTTCAAAGCCTCATCTTGTGCAACACGAACTTGTTCGGTTAGGCTACTTTGAACAATCATTCCGAGTGCTCGTACCCTTAATGGTTTGACTCTGTCTTTTCGGCTTAAATCATCAGCTACTACGTTGGCCTTACCCGGATGGTATTTAATCTCACAATCATAATCATTTAACAGTTCTACCCATCTCCTTTGTCTCATGTTTAGCTCTTTCTGATCAAATATGTGTTGTAGGCTTTTGTGATCAGTATAGATAGTACATTTTGTGCCGTACAAGTAGTGTCTCCAGATCTTCAATGCGAAAATAACCGCTCCCAATTCCAAATCGTGGGTTGTATAGTTCTTCTCGTGTATCTTTAATTGTCGGGAGGCATATGCTATTACTTTCTTTCCTTGCATCAGTACGCATCCTAAACCTTTACGAGACGCGTCACAATATACCACCAATTCATCAGTTCCATCTGGAAGGCTTAATATTGGAGCCTCACATAACTTCTGTTTTAACGTTTGGAAGGCCATTTCTTGTTCTTCTCCCCATTCATACGCTCGATCTTTTTGAGTTAGGAGGGTTAGAGGTTGGGCAATACTTGAAAAGTTTTCAATGAATCTTCTATAATACCCGGCTAGTCCTAAGAATTGGCGAATTTCTCTTGGTGACTTAGGCACTTGCCAATTTTTAATGGCCTCAATTTTACTTGGGTCTACTTGGATCCCTTGATGGTTCACAATGTGCCCCAAAAACTGTACTTCTTGTAGCCAAAATTCACATTTGGACAACTTTGCGTATAACTTCTCTTGCCTCAATAATTCTAAGACTTCCCGCAAATGTTGTTCGTGTTCCTCCTTACTTCTCGAATATATCAAAATGTCATCGATAAACACTATCACGAACTTGTCAAGGTAAGGTTCGCAAACTCGGTTCATGAGGTCCATAAACACTGCAGGTGCATTTGTCAACCCAAACGGCATAACCAAAAATTCATAGTGACCATACCGAGTTCGGAAAGCTGTTTTTGGTACGTCTTCTTCCTGAATTCTTACTTGATGATAACCAGATCTAAGATCAATTTTCGAAAAATACTTCGCACCCTGGAGCTGATCAAACAAGTCATCATTTCGAGGTAAGGGGTATCTATTCTTTATAGTCACTTTATTCAATTTCCGGTAATCAATACACATTCGAAAACTCCCATTTTTCTTCTTTACAAATAACACTGGTGCTCCCCACGGTGAGTAACTAGGTCGGATAAAACCCCTGTCTAACAATTCTTGCAATTGGTTGGATAGTTCTTGCATTTCAGAAGGTGCAAGTCGGTAAGGTGCCTTAGCAATGGGGGCTGCTCCCGGTATCAAATCAATACGGAATTCGACTTGTCGGGTCGGTGGTAAACCAGACAACTCATCGGGGAATACATCTGATACTCGTGTACCACTGGGATGTCTTCCTTTCGTTTTTCCTCGGGTTCCTTAACTGTTACACTCGCCAAGTATAAAGTACAACCTTGGCGTAAATATCTCAATGCCTTAAGTTGGGATACGAGAGGCAACATAGTACCAGATTTCTCACCTTGAACAGTCATAGCCTCATCATTCGGAAGAGGTATCCTAACATTCTTATCCTTACAGACAATTTCAGCTTTATACTTAGATAGTCAATCCATACCGACTATAAAATCGAAACTTCCCAATTCCACTGGAAGTAAATCAATAAGGAATGGGTGGTCGTTTAGGATGAGGGAACAGTTTCGGACTATTCGGTTAACAAGTATAGACTTGCCGTTAGCGAGTTCTATAGTATATGGTTTTGTTAGTTCACTAACCGGTATATTTTCTAAGGGTAAGAAGTTAACAGATACGAAACTTCTATCGGCGCCCGTATCAAACAAAACTGAAGCATACTGGCCGGAAACTAAGAATGTACCTGTCACCACATTCGGATCATGACGCGCTTCACCCGATCCTAATACAAACGCGTGTCCCCTAGCTACGTTGGAGGTTGATGCTTGTGCTTGGTTCTGCCTTCTCACTGCACCCTGATTCAGCTTGGGGCAGTATCTCCGAAAATGATCCGTACTACCACATTCGTAGCAAGTACGGAGATTCATGGTGGGTGGGGTTTGTTGATTGAGTTCGGATTGGATTGGTTGAGGTCGAGGTAGTTGGGTTGGTTGCGGTGGACGGTTAACAGTGTTGGTGAAGGTTCTACAGTTGGGGGCATAGTGTCCCGTTCTTCCACACTTTTGACAAATGATCGGTTTGCAATCACCCACATGATGAAAGTTACATCTTCTGCACTTCGGTAACGTCCCTTTATAGGTCTCTTGTTTTACATTAGAATTGGTCATGGCGTAACTTCGGGTATTCGGACGGGCCCATTTGTTTTGAGGGTTTCCTTGCATCCTTATCCCATAATCAGTTCGTTTTAAACTTGTTGTTTCACCTGGCATCCTTATCACTCCACTTCTCATCAAATCAAAAGTAATGACACCCGTTTGAGATACAGCACTTTCTAATGTTGGGTAGGCTACTGAATTCACTATACTTCTCACAGCAGGGGTCAGTCCCCAGATATAACGTTTAATTCGCTTCGCTTCCGGTGTAACTAACCACGGAACTAAGCGGGACAGTTCGTTAAAATGATTCGTGTATCCGACATGGTCCGCTCCTTTCATTTCCAGATTCCATAACTCGTGTTCCAACCTTTGAATCTCACTTTTAGGACAGAAATGCTCTAGCATGAGGGTTTTTAATTCAGTCCATGACATACGATTAATAGCATCTTGTCCCCTTATTTGGATTGCCGTATTCCACCACATCAGCGCTTGGTCTAGAAACATACTGGTAGCAAATTTGACCACGCGGTTCGGTGGACACTCACTGATATTAATTACTGATTCGGTCTTTTCTATCCATTTGACCAGCCCGCTAGGTCCTTCAATACCCTTAAACTCAATCGGTTTACATGATGTAAATTGTTTGTATGCGTACTCTTGACGTGGGGGTTCGGGATTATTACGATCATTACCCGTATTTGGTTGAGTGTTATTATTCGGTCTTTTCTATAAAATAATCAATTCTATAATAATTAATATTGTTTCACGATATTACAATTTCACAACACACAACTATGCCAAAGAAAACACATTTGTATTAATTATAATCATTATATATGCGTATCAAAATTTGTCACTAAGTGACATATAGACTTAACCCGATAAGGGCCAGTGCTTGAAATAGTATTAAACCACAAACAACTCCCAAGTCAGCCCAACACGCTGTAACAAAATGCTGCTTGGGATATCAAAAGACTATATACATAAGGCTATACTACTATGTCCTATCCATTCTTTGTAACATGAAGCCACAACCAAACAACAGCAGCCACTAGGGCTGCATTAACCGCTAAACATGCTCCTAGCAGTATCATTGCCCGATCCTGACGCCCGTGGCTGTGAGCACTAGATCTTTGCACATTTCTGATTTCTTGCTGCATGTACCACATGTAATCTTGCATATCATGTCTATGCTGGTTAAGGTTATTTATCGAATGTGATTGTTCTAAAATCTGATCAGTCACTAAACCCAACCATGCTGAATCAGACAGAAGAGGTGGCTCTGGTACCGGGGCGGGTAGACCCCAGATGGGAATGGGTATTTCAGTGACCTGGACACGTGATGTTTCTCCCCTATGGTACATAGATCGAGGTGGGGGAGATGTGTGCTCAGGTGGCCGCACTGAAATACGAGCGGTCTGACGGTTTCTAATAGTGGTTGGGGGTACCTGTGTATACTGTACGGGTGGAGTAGGGGATCTGGGTGCCCTAATCGGTGAATGATAAGCACTAGTAGCTCCCTGTCCTACAACATTCCTAGGGGGATAGGTGTCACAACGGTAACCCGATAAGTCGGGTTGATCTGAGGGTACCTCGTGGGGAATTACCGCATCTGAACCTTCTTCCATTTCCTCTGATTCCTCCCCAGTTTCCTCTTCTGGATCCTCCTCCTCCTCAGACAATATTGGTAGGGTATTAGATAAACGATCAGTAGATCTTGACATATTCCTGCACAATGGTTAGTAATAAGAATAATATCTTTCTATATTAATCATAGTAAAATACATGCAAGTATTTATACACATAAGCACAAATATGTGTTTATATACATATATATATTTATTATGATTATTATATTTTATGCACATATGTTGCTGTTTTTACTTATTGGATTGTTTACCGACTTCTTCTCGAATTCCCTCGTACAAACAAGTCCGTTATTACGTTCCGGACCATAATAACCCACTTGTCCATTCACGTTCATCACGAGAATCATCCGTGTATATTATTTAATATTATTTTATACCCAGAGTTAATCGAGCCTACGGTTATCTTAGGGTATCATAAGGGACAACCTAATTCTTTATAACCAATGGCTCTTATACCAACTTCTGTCACACCCCGACTAGGTAGTTGCGGAAGCGTAAAACGGGAATGTAACAGATAATACTGGTATCAACAACATTGTTTATAAAGAAATTCACAAACTAATTTACATCATATTACATGGGTTGGTACTATGTTTACAAACTAGATGAGAATCACATAACCGGTTTACGAGCTTCTTATTCAATATTATATATCTGCGTCTATTCACAGCTATTCAACTTCATTCCTAACACCAAGAACGTAAGCAAATCATTCCACCTTTGCTTTACCTGAAAAGCATGTTAAAACGGGTCAACTACGTCTAGTTGGTGAGTTTCAAGATTCACGAGTATCAACGAAATCAGTATAGGAGTTCGTAAAGTTTACAGTGTGTATGTATACATGTATGTGTATGATGTATTATACTATGCCACAAGTGAAACCGAAACGAGCTAAAACACATGGCCACCCCTGCCCATGCACTCCCGTTGGCATTTAACAGCCACTTTGCCCCAAGTATGTAATATGTCTAACACCACATAGCAGTATGTAATAAGTTTAAATGACAATGTGCAAATAGGTTAACATGTTCCGGCATACCCCACCGGCTCTGTCAGTTGGGTTTGTCAAACCGATAGTACTATCCACACGTCACCGGCACGAAGTTAATCACTTGTGTTTGTGGGGATTTGTCAAGTGTTAGTACTTAGATAATTCACATCATCACACGTTTTCAAGTATATAAGTATATGTAAACATGCTTTCCACCCAAAAATTCATCAAACAATTTAGAAAGTGGGGTCGTGAAACTCACCTTATTGTAGTTCGAGCAGGTAATATACGTCAATAAGTGTTATGCCTCGATTATAGCTTGTATCCTATAATCGGTATCGTACTGTTAATACTAGTACAGTGTTTAAACCAAATCGGGCTGTATAACTAGTTTGGTTATAGCTGTTAGGCCCAAAACATGACCATAGTCTTAGATTGTGACGTTGTATACGGTGAAATACTTAAAATCAGATTTGGCTCAATTTCACCGTTTTTCGAGCCTAGCCAAGTTGATCGTTTACGCGTTTCGGGAATAGGTAAGATCATAAAAACTTAAGTAAACATCTTGATTGATAAAATGATTTAATTTATAAAAGAATATTAAGGTTTCGGTATCTGGATTGATCGCAGGGTTCGTTTCCGTTTTCACACGGGTTGGATTATACAAGACGCGTACAATCCACCTGAATTGTCCGGAATTCTCGTAAAAGGTTCGTTTTTATCAATTTCATCCAAAAATACAATATTTTACCACTTTTGATATTTTGACGTACCAGTCAGTCCGTTAAACATCAAACTGCCGGTTTCGTTAAAACAATAATAATTAAAATCTTTAATTAATCATAACTAAATATGTACTTATATATAAATTATGTAAATTTTTGTAAAAACACATTAAAATATGGAGAATTTTATAAAAATATTTTCAGAAATTTTATGATTAAATATTTATTTATAAAAATTCATTTAATAGGTTATAATCGTGTAATAAATGGCCCGTTTATATCAAACGACCTCCGAAAAATCCGATAATTTTTAAAAATGGCCTCAATGTTATTAAATAGCCCCTTTAAAATCTTCAGAACCTAACTCTTTTGACAAAATTCCTTTTTGTGCGTTTTTCGGCTGTTAAAATTGGGTTAAATCATAATTGCACAAACCATACTTAGGCATTTCCAATGATCCCCAAACTTTACCAGTGATCTTACCATCACATATTAATCTCCAAAACCAAATTTCATAATTTTTCAATATGTTTAGCTATTTTTCCCAAATAAACACTCATAAACGGAAATAAATTCACCAAATATTCTCCGTTTATCGAAATTTTGCCAAATTTGAACAGGGACTCATTTACATGATCTCTAATGTCCCTGAAAATTTTCACAAGCTAACAACAAGTACGTCACAACCTAATACTAAACAGCCCTTAAACGAGTGTTACGGGTTTACCTTGTCGGTTTTCGATGAGTTTTGCTAGCTTAAACGACTTTCCGGGTCTCGGGTTGTAAACTCAGTGTTTCTACATATCATATAACATCAAACCAAGCATAAATCATCCATGTAACAGCCTTGATAATTAGGGTTTCGGTTTTGGGTTCAAACCGAACTTTCAAACCGTAAAAACGTTGTATTCATGTTCTAATCCGCGTTTTTGATCAAAAAAGTATATGTTCCTGGTTTTTAAACATGTTTAACATCAAAACATGATTTTACTTGATTTTTATGCTTTTTGGATGGTTAAACATGTTTAAAACTAATCAAGGATTAATTTTTCATGGTTAAACTATGTTAATCATGGTTAAAATTAATGTAAAAATCAATATTCACCTTAGGGTTTGGGCTGGAGGATGAAGAAGAACAGAAAGGGTAGTATTTTCTGGAAAATTTGGTCCAAAATATCTCTAAATTTTTTTTATATAGAAAATACTAGAAGGGGGGTGGGCTGCCCCCTTTGCGGCCGCCAATGTATAAGGCTCATTGGGCCTCCATTTTGGCCCAAAGGTGCCTCGGTATTCGTTCCATACGTAAACTTCGGTCCAAAATTTAATTCGGGTTTGGTTTTTCGCAAGAAAACTAGTTCGAGTGCGAAAACCAGAGCGAAAACGAGTGTTTTCAGCTTCTTTTTGTAAAATAAGAAAAACGTACTGACTCGTTGTAAAATTCCAAAATATTTTCACGAATTGCTTAGAACATGTCATATAAGTGTTTTATAAATCTTTTTCGGCTTAACGGATGCTACAATGCTCGTTTTGATATTAACGATTGCGTTTAAGTTTGTAGCGTATCGATAAACGAAACCTTTTCCGTTTAAAGAGTTTTAAACGTACTGGGGCCTAAATATCAATATGTTAGCCTCTATAATATATCTATAACTCGTATATGACCCCTCAGTATGTATACGGGTCATAATTAGTATCGGTCGGTTACTCGTTTAAGCACTACGAATTAACCGATTTATCGTTTACTTGCTACATAGTGAATATAATATACCTCGTTTTTTCACGAATGTCACAGCTGCCCCCGGACCCCCGTTCGTTGAGGGTAATGATTAAACTAGAAACGCGATACGGAAAGTGATAGTAATCAATACGCATAATTGTTATACAGCTAGCCGTGCACAGTCAAGAAAAGGAGTAACCATTAACGGAAGAAGTAACCGAGTTCAGGTGAGTTTCTAGCCCCACTTCCTTGTTATGTTTTCGGGGCTGTGTGCATACTCGATGTGACAGTTAATACACTTAACTTAAATGGTAAGTGTATGCCATGTATGATATATGTGTTAGATACGATTGATTGCTTGTCGGTACGTGAACGATCTTCGGATATTGCATGTATCGTTAGGTTATAAATAAAGGTATGGATATTGTATGTAATGCGGGGATGATTACTTGTCGGTACGTGAACGATCTTCGGATATTGCATGTATTGCCAAGGATAGCGATGATTGTCTCCTTATATGGATATTAAATGATAGTTTATATATAGAGTTCCCTCTACAGATAATATATAGAGTGTTCCTTAAATGGAAAGTATAGTGTTCCTTTAATGGAAAGCCCAGTGTTCCTTTAATGGAAAGCATAGTGTTCCTTTAATTGAAAGCCCAGTGTTCCTTTGATGGAAAGCCTAGTGTTCCTTAAATGGAAAGCATAGTGTTCCTTCTATGGAAGTATATAGGATGTTCCTTCTATGGAGAATATATATATAGAGTGTCCTTCTATGGAGAATATAGATAGTAGGATAATAGTAATAGTTCTTTTAATAGATATTATGTGACGTCCTCTTATGGATATTTATACAAGGTTAAGATATGTATGTATGTAAGATATGTGTATGTATTGTCTGTCGCCTGATTAACTAGAACTCACTCAGCGTAGCTGACTTTTAGTATGCACGCAGGTATATATGTTTATCGAGAAGGCATGAGGATGACACATGGTATGGATTGAACGGCTGGCATATGAAGATAGAAGAAACGATGTTTTAACTATGATGTCTTATGTTATGGTTTTAAAGAAAAGATTAAATGTTTTGTAAAGAATGATTAATATTTTATATTCCGCGAAAGTTTTAATTAACTCTGGTTTATAAGAACTGTGTTTATGAGTAAATCCGACGCTAAAGTAGGGCTACTGGGAACGGGGCCTTACAAAATCATAATAGTGATTTTTAAAATTAAACAAAAAGTATAATATTGATTTTCCAAGTATAATATATTCTAGAATTTAATAAAAATATTAATGTACATAATTGATTCCATTATTAGTTGACTTTTTTATTATAATTTGAAATTCAAATTCAAATTATTACTAACTATATTTAAAGGTTTGACTAAATTAACTATATTTAAGGAAATAATTTATGTTTATATATAATATTAAATAAAATTATATAACCGTATATAATCATAAAGTTTCTAAATATTTATTAATATTTACTGAATTGTGAATTTAGTAAATTTACTAAATCATAATAGTGATTTTTAAATTAAACACAAAAGTATAATATTGATTCCAAATATAATATATTCTAGAAGTTTCTAAAAATATTAATCTACGTTAATTTAATCCGTTATTATTCCAAAATTTTATAATTTAATAATAAGAATAATAATAATTGACATTTTTACAAAAATTTGAAAATAAAATATATTTAAAGGTTTGACTATAATAACGATAATTAATGAATGAATTTATGTTTTTATTATTGTTATTATTATTTCATTCCTAAATTAAGCAACGTATTATTATTAAATATTAAACGATTTTGATTAACCGTAAATATTGAAATATAAAATTTATTATATAATAATACATTCTAAATATACATATTGAATATAATCAATCGTTTATTTTAGGAAAAAAAGATTTACAATAAACCGCTTTAATTATATTCAAAATTATTGTTTAGACAAATATTCAGTTACCTAATATATGCTAATTGATATCATTTCAAATTTACAATTATACCTAAATTATTTCTAATCTATATTCAGTTATTATCTATAAATATATTGCCTTGATTTATGCATGTTGTTACGCCTAATATTAAATTTCATTCATAACAATTTCTACGTCACGAACTTAAACAAAAATAAACTATTGTCCAATCAATATATAACATACCTGATGTGTAGGCAATTGTTCACGCCATTTCCATCATCGACCCCATAACCTACCCTCTGCATATGTATGTAATGCAAATAACCAAATGACCCATTTTCTTTTTTGTTATGTAGTAGGCACGCGGAGTTGGTGAAGATGATCCATTTGGATGGGATGCCACAAATATCTCCATTAGTTCATAGCAAAGGTTATGGTGCGGATAAACCTCTATATCTATTAGTCATGTTGTGCTGTATCATTCGATTATAATAACAAAAACAGTTCCATCTTGATTTATATATTTTTTTTGAACTTAATTGCATTTCAAAATTTTATTGTCTTTATGTTCTTTTTGGTTTCTCGTGCAGAATGGACCTTGTGAAACAAATGCTGCAATTGAATTCTTTATGAATAATCTTCAAGTAAGTCTATAGATATCTGTACTATATTATTTACACTTTATTTGGTTTATTTTTATATTTGTTTAGCAAGTCTCCTAAAGCAAAGTTTTCCTATCGACCAAAATCTTTGCTCACATCTTTGGATATGTTATATGATGATATCATTAATTTTGAGAATTTGGTTGAACTCATTTACAGTTTTCTATTACTAGGCAATGGGTAACTTCAAACTTAAAATATGTGCAGCAATTTAACGTCAACTGCAGGTACCAATTAGAAACATGGTTTTTTATTACATGTTTGTCTTATATTTATTATTTTAGAAATATGGGCAACTTTGTGTGGCTTAAATGGACTGCTTGGAATGATACATAAGCCTTTTGATTTCAAAGTTTTTAAAGTCTGACATTGGTAAATCTAGAAAGCTAGCCTTGGATTTCTAATTGTTTACAACCGACCGTGTAGGTTCCTGGACGGATCGTACACGGGATGTCGCTAACAACGCAGGTGCGGAATCTCTGCGTAGGTAGATACGAGTGTAGAGTATGTAGAGATCGAACACACAAGCAATAAACCAACCACGTTATATTGATAATAAACACGTGACCCGAGGTCACTGTTACAGACTATGACACGTAACTCGGTTACTGAATAACTGAAACAAAACCCTAAACGACCAACACATAAACTGTTCTGCTGAACAGTATATATAAACGACAACTTCGCCACAGGCGAAGTTGTCAATAACTTCGCTGATTTAACAAGTTCGCTATGGCGAACTTGTTGACAACTTCGCGTATTACACAAATAAACATAAACAAAACATAATTGCATTACAGACTCGATTACAAATGCTAGACTATGAACTACTGACACACATGTACCAACAGACTCCCCCTTTGCAGTAGCTTCATATCTTGATCTTCAAATCTTGAGTCTTGTAATCTTGCATCTCTACGCGTGCGCTCCTTCTCTAACACATACCGACACCACCCGTTGATATTTCCTAGCTTGATCCTTCCAAGCAGGAATGTAGAAGATCTTCTTCTCGTTGAGCACTTTCAGATCAGCCTGCGATAGATTAACAAGATGCATCGGGTCGTAAACCCGAAGTACTTCTTGTTCATCCTCATCTTCCATTACCGCCTCAGTTGTCTCACAATCCACGTACCACCATTTTAGATCTTTGAGCACGTCCTTGGGCATGAACTTCATCGGTACTTCTTTAAGGCACCGGATCGGTTTGTATTTCATAACCATCCAAGGTTTTCCATCAACTCTCAGACCTCTATCCTTGTCTTCGACAAGTTTCCCTTTTTGTGGTTTCAGTAGCTCAAACTTTTTCTCTTTAACGCACTCTTTCCACACGATCTTCGCAATGATTCTAGCCATGTTGTCTTCACTTCTGTTTACCAATCCCAATCTGGCTAAATCTTTTACTTCACATTCTGGCAGTGTGTTTAGAGATCTCAACTTTCTCTGGAAGTACTGAATGCCATCGTATCTCTTGATCACGAAGAGCCGCAGCTGCTCGTCGTATAACCAGCAGATAATACCTTTCTTGGCTTCCGCGTATCCCTTAATATTGTAACTTTTTCTGAACATCTTAGGGACCGCCGGCTTCTTCGTCTTTACGAACCAGTGGGCACAACCCTCCTTCCATTTCGGTTGTTCCTCCCACTCAGCATCTTGCTCCACATTCTCATCACCCATCTCTGGTCTCTCAACCTCCGGAATCTCATGTTCCACGGAGTCATCAACAATCTCACCTTCCTCCAACACGTTTTCGACCGTAATCTGCTCTCCAATCCTCTCGATCTCATCAACTGGCAACACATCATCTTCAATCATAAACTCATCATCCTCCTCATCCAACTCTTTCAATGCGTCGATAACATCTTCAACATCAGCATCATCATCAACCGCTACCACGTCGTCACCAGCTGCATTTGTAGACTCCCCCTCAGCTGTGGAAGCCCCAAGAGCCTGAGAGGTTCTTGGCAGCTCACCACCTGCACCTTCTGGTGCATTGGGATCATCGTCATGATCTTCTCTTCGTTTCGTCCTCAACTCATCACCCCTACACGTCTTCTCCCCCTGAGATGCCAAGAATGCCTTGAAGGCATCTATAACTTTACCGTGTTCAACCAGGAGGGCTGCTTGTAGTCGATTGGATTCCACTAGGCTCTGAATGCTCTTTGTCTGATCAGCAACAATCCGCTCTAGTGATGTAATCCTCTCGGAATCTGAAGTAGGCGTTGGAGTTGGCGGGACATCAGCAGCAGAAGTGACCGCAGGTGGTACACTTGGTAACCCTGCAGTAGTAGTGATGGTCGACTCCACAAATCGTGCAACTACCACCGGTGGATTAAGCGGTTGGGGTGGTAGAGACACAATTGCTGGGGCCGACGTCTCGACAGCAGTAACCTGTGCTGTAGTAGGAATAAGAGACATACCAGACAAGGCAGGTGGAGCAAAACGTACCAGCCTTGAAGATTCTCCAGCTCCGGAGCCCATACCTCTCTGTTCTCTTCTTGAACGTCTGAGCACAATCTGCACTGCCTCCTCTTCATCAATTTCGTCCTCATCCTCGTCTACCGTTCTCGGCCTCTTTCCCGTAATTCTCTCCCGAGACACCATAAGTCGTCTCGCTTCAGCAAACGTTTCATCTAGATCGGAGTCAGCTACCGAAGTAACTGCTCTAGTAACATCCACAAACTGAGGACCCGAGACATCCATATCAAACACACCGTGTACGCCAAAGGCAGCATTAAGATCAACGTCTTCAGCAGTAGACACAGCAGGAGATACAGTAGCTGGCACAGCAGCAGAGGCAACAGTAGATACAACAGGCGCAGCTGATACAGCATGTGGTGCTGCCGCCTGATGTGGTTGCGGGTCTCTGAACTCGTCCCCTCCTGCAGGAACATACTCCGGATTGATGAGATATCCGAATAAGGGAGTATGCCTGGGACGCAGCTCAGGCTTGCTACGAGTGCTCGAGGTGCGGCACTGAGCAAAGATACGTTTCGTCACGCATTCGACGTATCTTATTGGGCGTCTCTGCGGTAGCGACGGAGCGACATGATTTAAAATCATCTGTAAGAAACGAGGATACATAGTGAATCGCTCGCGCGCCACAGCCCTTCGCTGACGATCGATCTCGCAGAATATTAGCTGACTAAAAGAATATCTGCGGTTGTAAGTCAGCGCTATCATGGCCGACTGCATCGTCGCGCCCATCCCATCTGTTCCTGCCTTCCTGCCGGGCATGCATACAATCAACACATGCATCAGGAAGCGCCACTGATCCAGCAGAAACCCTTTCCTCCTCTGCGAGTCCCCCAGCGGACCCGAATAACCCATCCTCAAATAAGCTCCATCCCGGAAAGGAGCCACGAACTCCGTTGGGTCATCTCTTGTTTCTTCACCGAACTGCAGAGCCAACCGTATGTCTTCCGAGGAAAACTGTATGTTATGACCATTTACGGTTGCTCGCATCACCGGAGGCTCAGGCCTGCAATCATAGTACACTGTCTGCCAAAAATCTTCAATGTTAGGCAGAGAAATGGGCAGTGTATTTGTGAGCGCGTGAAAGACTCTTGATCGCAGGAGAAACGTGATAATCTCCCTGTAGTCTTCTACGCCTCGTGCGTCTGGATCTAAAGTGATGTACTGGTTATGGGCTGGAAAGAATTGTCGTTGCTCATCACCGTCGTCACCACCAGCACCTCCAACAGCAGCCATATCTGCACCAAACAAAACAAGTTAGACAGTGTGTAAGCAACACACAAGTTCGCTAAGTACCACGAGCGAAGTTGTGATTAAACCTATACAGGCGAACTTAAAGGTGAGGCGAAGTTGGGAACAACTTCGCTTCAACTGTAAGATCGTCTAAAACTGTTAAGTAAATTGGTATAGGCGAAGTTGATGATAACTTCGCCTTATCACAACATCGCCTTAGGCGAACTTGAGTTCAAGGCGAAGTTACGGATAACTTCACCACAGGCGAAATTAAGCTTCAAGGCGAAGTTACGGATAACTTCACCACAGGCGAAATTAATCTCCTGGCGAAGTTGTGGATAACTTCGCCTAAACCTTAACTTCGCCTGAATCTGAAACGGCGACTGTTCAGATTCAAAGGTTTAGATCCGATGTTTTCGGACCGATTTGACGATCCAGCAGTGAAGAACAACATATAGTAATGGTGTTAAGACGTAAAGCTCGTCCATGAACACGTAACACAAAGGTGAAAAACATGGTTTTGAAGGTTCGACGACCCGAGGTCTCGAACCGGGTAAAACTATACCGAACGAGTATGTTTGGGAATGATATTGACAACACATACCGTCAAAGAACACTAGAAACTGAAACAAAGATCGAAATCGGAGTGTAAACAAGATCTCGGATAATATGGTTTTGATAGTATGTTCGCCGGAAAATTTCAATATATGTTACTGTTCCTGTTTCAAAGTCCTTATATAGGGCTGAGTTGGTTCAGGCGAAGTTACGCTTAACTTCGCCTAGGCGAAGTTAAGCACAACTTCGCCAAATTCAACAACTTCGCCCGTAATTTCAAAATCAGCCCTTTAAGTTTGAATAATCTTGCACTTAACATTAGAAGTTTCCAAAAAGAGTTAAACAAAAATGGTCATGTCCAAGTAACCAGTTTTACAATAACACAACTACAGAAATAGAAAAACTTATAAAAATTTTAACGAAATAAGGGATCAAATATCAGTCTAGTCAGGGACCACTACGTTTTAGAAAAGATCCTAACAGGAATCATACTAACTATGTGACTGTCACTTGGATCCGTGTTTAGCTATATTACGACATAGAGAAACAGGTTGTAAGCATGTAAATAACTTAAATGGTTTTCATCGTTTCTGTGATACGGTTTAAGGTTCAGTTAAGCTCAAAATTTTAAGTTGGCAACAACTCAGAGATAATGATGTCTTCTATCTATTCTCAAAGCGTATTTGGCTATACCCAAGTCACCCCGAATTGACTTCGACCCATAGTGTCTGATTAACTTGTAGATACTCGTTGTCTGCTTCCCGTTCTCTTCTTACTCCAGACTTGAGAAGTCTTGATTGTTTCTATATCTCATAAGTACTAAAAATATACATGTATAAGTTGTTTTTTTTTTTTTTTTTTTTTTTTTTAACCAAACATTCTTATTGACTTCGGAGTACTAAACTACTGCAAGTCCCGAATCTGGATCACTGCAGTGTCTTGACATGCTTTCTTCACGGGAATCAGAACACTCACGGGCTCGTGTATGACTGGGTAATCGCTTTTCTGCCTATCATTCGGAAAGATATGTGTGAAGACATTCAAAACTCTTAAGGAGTTTCCACGTAAATTCGAGTAGTTTAAGTTAGTATCACATACACTTTTACGCACCATAAAAATTACCATGACATACAATGACTGTTCTAAAGCCTTTTAAGCCTAATAACTTCACTAGTTAAGCACACACAATCAGTATATATATCATTTTCCAAGGTTGGATCAATTTTCTGTTAAACACAGCAAAGAACTTCTTACGAAGTATTAGACTTGAAAAGTAATTTCATTTCCCTCAAAAATTTTGATTTCAATCGCCCCGATCACGTCAAAGTCGTCAGATAAACGGCTATCCTGAAGATCCAATGGATCAACTGGACCGACCACATACAAGTATGTGTCCTTCTTACTAAGAATGACCGACTAATTTTCAGCAACTGAAAGAACACATGTCATAACTGCCCCGGTCACTTTCAGTCTTCCGGTTAATGGCTATCCTCATTCTCTAAGTCGAAACGAGGACCAAAACATATCCGAGGATATGTCCATCAAACTGAGGTAACCGACTAATTTTAAGCAATAATGACACAAATTTTTTTTTTTTTTAAATAAACACAAAGGCATGGTTACTCGGGATTGATCATCCCGTTCAGCTCAATTAGGTTTTGAAATCTGGATTTATCAAACGCTTTTGTGAACAAGTCAGCAAAATTTTCAAGTGTATCAACTTTTTCGATCTTGATCAGTTTCTTCTCAGCACAATCCCGTATGAAGTGATGACGAATGTCAATATGCTTAGTTTTACTGTGCTTCACGGGATTGTTAATTACTGAGATGGCGGCAGTGTTATCAATTAAAATAGGAGTGAGTAAGAAATTCAGACCATAGTCGCGTAATTGTTGCTGAATCCACAAAACCTGAGAGCAGCAGTTGGATGCTGCCATGTATTCAGCTTCGCATGTTGAAATTGCAACTGATGTCTGTTTCTTGCACTGCCAGGAAACTAATCTTCCTCCAAGAAACTGACAGCCTCCTGTGGTTGACTTCCGACTCTGATTGCATCCCCCATAATCAGAATCTGTATATGCCACCAGTTCAACGTCTCCTCCCTTCGGGTACCACAACCCCAGCTTCGGCTTGCCCTTGAGATACCGTAGTATCCTCTTTGCACCTTTTAAATGAGATTCTTTCGGATTTGCCTGAAAACGTGCACAAAGACAAACAGCAAACATTATATCAGGCCTAGAAGCAGTTAAATACATTAATGAACCTATTATCGCCCGATACAGAGTTGGGTCCACATCTGCGTCACCATCTGATTCTGCACCCAATTTGTGATTGACGCAGATTGGAGTATCATATGGAGAACTGTCCTCCATCTTGAATCTTTTCAGCACATCATGAACGTACTTCGTTTGATGAATGAACATCCCGTCCTTCTTCTGATCAACCTGCAATCCTAGAAAGAAAGTTAGTTCACCCATAGCACTCATCTCGAATCGTTTCTTCATGACAGCTTCAAAATCCTGACACATGGATACTCTTGATGCAGCAAAAATGATATCATCCACGTAGACTTGAACCAGTAGGAAGTCACATCCTACTCTCTTCACAAACAACGTACTGTCAATCAATCCCCTTTCAAAACCATTTTCCAGCAAGTAGTCCGATAACGTTGAATACCAGGCACGAGGTGCCTGATGTAACCCATATAACGCCTTGCTCAACCTTTATACGTGATCAGGAAAGTCTGGGTCAGGAAAACCCGGAGGTTGCTCAACATACACAACCTCATCAACTTTCCCGTTTAGAAACGCGCTCTTCACGTCCAACTGAAATACCTTCATCTTTTTAAATGCAGCAAACGCCAAAAACAATCGAATCGCTTCTAACCGGGCGACAGGAGCAAACACCTCATTGTAATCAATACCCTCTTGCTGATTAAAACCTTTAACAACCAGCCTCGCCTTATTTCTTACGATAATTCCCTTATCATCTCTCTTACACTTGAACACCCATTTTGTGCCTATAGCATGCACATTTCTTGGTTTTTCAACCAAGGTCCAAACTTCCATTTTCTCGAACTGAGCCAACTCTTCTTGCATGGCCTCGACCCACGAGCTGTCCTTTAAAGCCATTTGATAATTCTTTGGTTCAATTTGGCTTATAAAGCAGGAGTACAAACATTCATTCATTATACCCGTTTCTTTTATGCTTGTATAAACACAGGTGTGCTCATGCAAGCTACTTCTGGTTTGTACACTGGAGGACACATCACCTATAACGTTCTCCAATGGGTGATCTTTGTGAATTCTCGTGGTCGGAACAGTACCGACATGTAAATTGTCTTCCAAGTTTGAAGAGATCTCATCTATGGTTGTTTCTGGCTGAGAGTGAAAAGGATTGATAAACTCATATTCAGTTGAGGCAGTAGGGGTATCGATAGGGTTTGATGTGGAAGGTTGAGATTTCTCAAACATCTGATGTTGAAATAGATTCTCTTCCTCATCAAGTATCATCTTCGTCACAGCTCTTTCGTCTTCTTCTGAAATTTCCAAATCAGGTACGTTAAACGACTTAAAAAGTTTAACATAGTCAAAAAGCTCAGCAGGTCCATTGCTTGGTTTTGGCGGTTGGTAACTAGTAATGTCAGTGTTACAAACCACCTCCACCTTGCAAGTCGACGTATTGAAGACCCGTCTGTTGGGAGTCCCAAAAACATAACCGACTAGGATTCCCTCATCGGCTACTTCACCAAATTTCGAATTAGTCTTCAAAATCGAACAAGGAGACCCAAATGGTTCAAGACCGCACAAGTTGGGCTTCCTTCCGTGCATAAGCTCGTAGCAAGTTTTTCCAAGTCTCTTAACGGTTAACACCCTATTCAGAACATAGCAGGCTGTAGCAACTGCTTCAGCCCAGAACATCACAGGAAGCCTCGAGTCTGCCAGCATAGTTCTGGCTCCTTCAATTAACGTTCGGTTCTTCCTTTCAGCCACTCCATTCTGTTGCGGAGTATACGGAGCGCTGTATTGATGTTCAATTCCCTTCTGAAGACAGAAGATTTCCATTTCAAAGTTCTTGAACTCTGTCCCATTGTCACTTCTGATGAATTTAACTGATTTACTCATGACGTTCTCAACTTTTGTAATTAGATTCTTCACCATTTGAGCCGTCTCATCTTTCGTTTTCAGAAAATATACCCACGAATATCGCGAGTAGTCATCAGTGATCACCAAGCAGTAAGAGGTACCTCCTAGACTTTGTACATTCACGGGACCGAAGAGATCCATATGAAGTAGTTCTAGAGTACCGGCAATTGAGTTAATCTTCTTGGTGAGATGGGATTTCTTGTGTTGCTTTCCCTTCTTGCATGCTATACATTTGTCTTCAAAGTTAAAACTTTTTAAGGGAACGCCCATTACAAGCCCATTCTTGACAATGAAGTTCATCTTCCGAAGATGAATATGTCCCATTCTCCTGTGCCATAATTCTGATTCTGATTCGCTTGCTTTTGTCATTAAACAGGATTCTCCAGTGGCCATTTCAGTAGACCTCATATCCATCACATATGTATTCGTTTCACGTGGAGCTTTCATCACTATCCATTCGTCTGGTATTTGAAAACCAGGCTTCAATACGATCGCTTCATTCTTTGTGAAATGGACAGTGTAATCTTTATCACAAATCTGCGACACACTCAGCAGATTGTGCTTTAATTCCTCCACAAAATTTACATTCTCAAGTGTCATTCTCCCATTCGACACAGTTCCTCTACCGGTAATCCTACCACCGCTCTCACCAGCAAAACTAACTCTTGCTCCCTGAACAGATTTTAAATCTTGCAACAAGTGTTTGTTGCCCGTCATGTGCCGGGAACAGCCGCTATCTACAATCCAAAGATTGTTGGCAGCCCTGTTCAACTGTTCCTGCACAATAAAACAAAGAGTTAGAATCTTGGGACCCAAGACCAATTGGTCTTGGATCGATACGTCCCGTACCCTGGCTTTCTCAGGTTAGCATCAGGATAATTTCCGTAAGTCCTGTTAGGGAATCTCCTTGCAGATTGAGGGTAAAGCCTCCCAAACCTTTGAGAATTGAAAGTGTTATATCTTGTGGTTTGGTTGTAAAACTGAGGTCTGTTTTTATGAAAACTTGAATTTTTCACATTTTGGCATTTCGTAAAGTTTTCATTTTTAGCAGTATCAAAATGACACTTATACTCAGTTTTGTTTGACTTCATACCTCTGAATCTCGGCTCCAGAGGGCAATCTGCAACTAAATGCCCTAATTTGTTACATCTAAAGCAACACCGACGCTCCATTTTCTTGTCAAATGTTGGTTTGGATGTAGAGGCAGTGTTACCAGCCGTTCGTCTCACATAAGGTGGGACGTACGGATTGAGTGGAGAACTCTTTTTAGAAACTTTATTTTTATCTCCATCGGTGGGTAACCCTACCTTCTCTTTTGTTTGACCAGATTCGGACAACTTATCCGAATCCGATGAAACTGGACTCGAAACAGAAATATTCACATTAGAAACAGGCGAACTTGTTTCGCCACAGCTAACACTTGGTTTTACACTAGTAATCTTGATTGGAGTTGTCTGAGGAACTTCGAAATCAACAGATTTCTGAACACTCGGATTATAAGTATAGTTGTGGTTAAAGGGTGGTGGAACTTCATTATATCCGATTCCTCCCCTCTTTGCAGAGGTACCTGGATCACTCACGAGGTGATCAAGGATGGCCGAGGAATTCCTGAACTGCTCAAGTTTGCGGTTCAGTTCCACCACCTTCACCTGGTGGTCAGCAATCTGTTTATCTCGATCAGCAATCAATTTTGTTTTTTCCTCTAAAACTTCATAACTAAGATCAATTATTTCAATTTTCTCAGCAAGTTTAATTTTTAAGCTTTGAACGTCTTTTTCACATGCTTTTATTTTAATTTTATAGCTCGTTTCTCTTGCTTTCGTAAAATGGTGATCTTCTTTAATAGTTTTAAAGTCAGCATCTAAACGGACATGCTGATCAGTTATCATTTTAAGTTGCTCAGACAAATTCTCACAACTAGTACAAATATTCTTAGTACTTACCTCGGAGCGATTATCCTTGTCATCTGCCATGAACGCTGTTTCTTCTTCAGTAGCTTTCTCAATTCCATCAACCTTCTCACATTCTTTAACCTCAGCCTCAGCCATGTTCGCTTGCTCACCAGAACCACTTGAATGTGAGTTCCAGTTGTACTCACCTGCTTCTCTGGTCAACATGGCGTTAATCTCTCTGTTAATTCCAGAGTGTTGTGTAGGTCGACCTTGTCCTCGTTCAACCCTCTCATTTCTGCATTCCTTGGCAAAGTGCCCGTACTGTTGACAATTATAGCACCTTACCTTGGATTTGTCGAACCCGGGCCTACCACCAACAAACTTTCTCCCAGTTTTGTTCATAAACCGTTTTACACGCCTCACAATCATTGCCATTTGCCATTGCAAATCCATCTCCTCCAGATCATCAGCATCGATCTGGTCGTAATCCTCATCAAGAGCAGCAGGGTCCACAATCTTCCCCTGGATGTAGTTTTCATAGGAAGCAATAAATGATGCATAGACTGCAAACGGCTCTTCAGCAGATTTTACACTCATAGGCATCTTGGAATAATTATTGCTTGAGGCATTTGCAGAAAAACCACTTGAGGATGCTTGAGGCTTTGAAGTACTTGATCCTCCAGCAACGAAACAGACATCACCATTCGAGTTTACAGAAACGTTTCCTTCATGAGAAGAGTCAGAACCTGACTCCCCTTTTGAGTAATAAGCAGCAGATTCAGGCCTCGAACTTGAGCCTAAGTTAACCTTTGCACCATACATACCAGGGTCTTGTATCTGATCTGTTGGTGTTTCTTTTCGAACCATATTAAGCTCATAAGTTCTGAGCTTGTTTACTGCCGTTTCAAGATCACAATTTGGAAAGTCTCTGTCTTCCCTCATAAGAACGGTGTACATTTCCCACTTCGGTGGGAGAGCATCGAGAAGCTTTTCAACGATCTCTTCTTCTCGGTAAGCAATTGAATAATTGCTAAGCTCTGTCATTAGATGATAGTATCTGGTGATAATATCATCCAGTGATTCATTCTTCAAAAATTTGAAGACGGAGAACTGGGTTTTTAAGAGTTTGATCTTTGATGCACGGATACCCACATTCCCCTCGAATCTATTTTCAAGAGCATCCCAAAGCTCTCTCGCAGAAGTGTACTTTCGGAACGTATGGAGAACCTCTTGAGGAAGTGCCATTGTTATCGCAGCATGGGCCTTGCTTTCGGCCTCGTACATTTTCTTCTCTTCGTCCTCCATTTTGCTGTATTTCTTAACCACATCGCGACCTTCGTATTGCGCAGTTGGAGGGATATATCCATCCTGGATGCATACCCACATTTTGGCATCCTGGTATTTGATGTATTGGATGAATCTGTCCTTCCATGCCACGAAGTCAGTTCCTTTCATCAGCCTCGGGGCCTTAGTGGCAGACCCCGCTTCTACTTCCATCTTGACCAAATCGGAGATGTTAATTGACGACATCCTTGCGAAAACCTGAAAAACCTGAAAATACAAAAAAAATATTAAAACAGCTCAGTAGGCGAAGTTAAGAATAACTTCGCTTGAAAGTTAACTTCGCTGAAAAGAGAACTTCGCTGAGTTCTTAAATTCGCTAGACTTGGCGAAGTTAAAAATAACTTCGCTTAGAATGAGCGAACTTAGGAGGTAAGCGAACTTGGGTGGAAAGCGAAGTTGCGGAAGGCGAACTTATGAGGTAAGCGAAGTTGTGGTTAACTTCGCTAAACCTTATATCTTCGCCGAAACCCTAATTCCAGTGACGGCAACTTCGCCTGAAGAATGGTAACTTCGCCCGAAGAACGGTAACTTCGCCCGATGAACAAGGAAACTGTTCAGATCTGTTTTCGTCAATCCAGCAGTTTCCGATCAATGCAATGGCTTGAAAATGACTGTCAAGCACGAGCAAAACACAATCCCAACAAAAACACGTCCCGCGAATAGGTCAAACGAGACGTTTTCTACACCCGCGTGAAATCCCGAACCTCACAATCGAGCCGATGGCTCTGATACCAATTGTAGGTTCCTGGACGGATCGTACACGGGATGTCGCTAACAACGCAGGTGCGGAATCCCTGCGTAGGTAGATATGAGTGTAGAGTATGTAGAGATCGAACACACAAGCAATAAACCAACCACGTTATATTGATAATAAACACGTGACCCGAGGTCACTGTTACAGACTATGACACGTAACTCGGTTACTGAATAACTGAAACAAAACCCTAAACGACCAACACATAAACTGTTCTGCTGAACAGTATATATAAACGACAACTTCGCCACAGGCGAAGTTGTCAATAACTTCGCTGATTCAACAAGTTCGCCATAGCGAACTTGTTGACAACTTCGCGTATTACACAAATAAACATAAACAAAACATAATTGCATTACAGACTCGATTACAAATGCTAGACTATGAACTACTGACACACATGTACCAACAGACCGGTTGGCCCATAACTTGTAAACGTATCGGGCCACATTTTCGTTTTCAAAATCAACATATTTTATTATTTATTATTTATCTCAACTAAAGTAATTATAAATTTCTTACGGTTATATTATTAACAGTCTCTAATTATCTAGATATTGTTATATGAGAAAAGATTGTTAAGGTGTTTATTCGTGATCCGAAAATTAATATGAAATATGAAATAATCATAATCAAATTTCATTACAAAATATAAGATTTTTACAAAATGATATTTTGATATCACGTAAAAATTTTCATTTAGTATTTGCATTTTTCTGTAATTTTTGTCCGTGTGGTAAACGGTTCTCCAATTCACTAACATACGATGGTTAATTTGTTTTTATTTTTTTATTTTACAACCAAACCTCAGTCTTTGTAAATTTAGTTTTTGTAATACATGTTAAACATTCACTAACATATGTTAAACATTCAACAAAGTAATTTAAAAGTTAATTTAGTAATACATGTTCAAACTGATTAATATAGTCTATAGTCTATCTTATATAAAAAATCTTTTATATAACTGACTTTTGATTATTTTGTTAAGGTTAACACAAATAGTACATGGTCAAACTGTTTAGAGTTTCTAATTAGTTTATTTTGTAACTTTTAGATTTGTTACTTGTATTTAGCAACTTTATTAATGTTAAAATGTTACTCATTATTAAACATGTTATTATGTTAATTGTATATTTAATTTGGGTGCTATTATTTTATTATATTTTCAAGTGGTGAAGCAAAATGAGTTTCTTTTGGTAGAATGTTTGAAGGAGTTGATGGTGGTTTAATATGAAAGAACATGTTTATGTATTTTGTTGATATTTTTTGGTTGTTCGATGTACATTAACTTATTGTAACTTTTAATATCTAGACAATGTAAATGGTTAACGTTTTGGTCCGAAAGTTTGAAAAAGTTTTGTGTTGCTTGAATTTGTTTTTTTAATTTTATTATGTTTGCTTACATGTTTTTTCACCCGTGTGTCACACGGGCTATACCCTAGTTTATATTACTAAATGAAAATTCAAGTAAAGTTAAAACATAAGTCGGTTACGATTTATAGATAATTAACGAAAGTTGAATTGTAGGAATAATTATAATAATTATTGCATTCATTAAATTTAAATTGGAATGAACTAAATTGTCGGTTCACCACAAAAAAGTTTTAACTATCTTATGAAACTGATTAATAATTGTCATAATTAGCCTTAAAACATGTTTTCTTTAGACCTTTTTAAATACCTATTTATGATCATTTCCGAGCACACCCCAATTGGCAGATGCTTCCCTTCACCCAATTGTTTCCTGTTATGTATTTAGCACCCCCACCCCCCGCCTCGCCGTCGTTCTTTGAATCATGTATCACTCAAGGTATTTAAACCATCTATCTACTTGTCTCTTTATTATGAATCAAAACCCTAATCTATCTCAATCGCAGTTGAATGAATCCACCTTTGAAGGGATGATCTCAATCGATCCAACCCTAATTAAATCGTATAATTGCAAAACTTGCTTAATTCACATAACCTTAGAAACAATCTTCTATGCCCTCGAAATTCATCCCCAAGTCAGTAGCCATCCTAATCGTAGCCTCAACCTCCTTTGTGTTGTCACCTGTCGTAAGACAATCATTAACAATAATCATCAAGCCCTTCCTCACTTAACACGTCATCCCGAATACGTTCTTCAACAATACGATTATCAATAATCTTCTCCACCGACATGGGATCCGGCCGATACATTTTGACTTTCTCAGCCACCAATTTATTATGTTTAACACTCAAATTGAAGTCCATTACTGAAATAGACGCGCTCGGTTCCTCTACACACTGATTAATTGCACATACGGGATCGGGGAGCACTTCAAATCTGTTTGTTAGGGCATTTGGCTCCGAACCGCTTGAGTAAAATTAAACCCCGTCTTATAATTATTAGCACCACTCGTGTTACCACTTGTACCCGAATTATTATCCTTACCCGGAACTAAATGATTTATCATTACCACTTTTTCTGTACGAACTACTACCTATAGAATTACCATGAGCTTCAGAAACAACAGTTTTTGACACTGGGACATGCTTAGGAGGCTCGTTTGCGGTACCCTTTCCTTTGCGTTTTTCCTAATTACCGGGGTAAAACCGTCAAGCTTATCATCAAAATGAGATTCATAAATGTTAGGAGTTTTTTTAGGTTGTTCTTTTGCAACCTTCTCTGCAGCATTTTCCTCGATAAAAGGCCTTTTATTACAAAGATTAAACGAGTGTCCAAACACACAACAATGGGAACATGTAGCGGGTTTCCATCCATTAGATAATCAAATGTATGTGCTCATGTTTTTTGAAGTTTTAATAATCCAAATATCAAAAAGTTATAATAATTTATAACCAGTTTCAAAACAAGATCCAAACACCCCTGAACATAGTAAAGCAATGCAGCACAAGAAGGCTGCATATTGAAAACATATAAGCACTCTAGATTTAGTTTTGGTTATTGTGTCACTTATTTTTAAACATCTAATCTTGAAGCAATTTATTTAATTTGTTCATTATTTTTATTGTTTTCAAATTCGAATAACCCAAAAACCGACACGATTAACACCACCACATCTTGTAACTTATCAATTATGAATGAATCTTATTGAAAACAAATTGCATTAAACAATCAATAATGTTGATCATAAACTGAATCTAAAAAGAATGTCCCTCCTAATACGACCCGGATCCCGAACCGGGCCCGGACCCAGCCCGCACCGACTCGAGAACCTGAACCACCTCAGCCATGCTCGGTCTTCTCAAAGCCGATTCCGACGTGCAAATCAAACCCAGTTTCATTACTTGAATCAGTTCATTATCAACAAAACCGCTTAAACTTCTATCAAAACAATCCGAAGCCTTCCCCCTTTCGATTAACCCCCGAACATATTCACACAAAACCACCACCTCGGTCCCACCAAGGCTCTCCACAGGTTTCCGCCCCGTAACGAGCTCCAACAATATCACACCAAAACTATACACGTCACATTTGTCACTCAACCTCATACTTTGAGCCAATTCGGGTGCAACATATCCAACCGCGCTATGAAACCGAGTCAACCCAAAGTTATCAAGCAATGGCAGCAACTTGACCAACCCGTAATCTGAAAGCTTCGGTCCGTAATCCTCATCCAATAAGATGTTATTAGATTTAAGATTAAGATGAAGTATTTGAGGTTTACAATCATGGTGAATGTACGATAATGCCCTTGCGGTCCCTAACGCGATCCGAAACCGTGTTGGCCAGTTTAACCGGTTTCCAATACCCGAGCTCGTCCCGGGTATCCCGGCCCCGTGTAGATTATCGTACAAGTTACCATTCGAGGCGAAATCGGATAATATTAATTGCATAGTTGAAGACCAATAATACCCTTGAAACATTATAAGATTCGGGTGTCGAAGCGATCCTAACCGTCCGATTTCTTGCTCAAACTCATCTTGATTCTTGATTCTTCCTAAAGCTTTAATCTTTTTCACTGCTATTGAAATCCCACCTTCGAAATCGGCTTTGTATACGCTTCCGATCGTTCCCGTTCCAATTAAAGAATCTTTATCGAGTAAAGCTTTCGTCCCGGCTTCCCAATCTTCATACTTTGATGGCAATGTTTTGCTAAAAAGCACTAGTTTTCCAATAATTACATTAGAATCTGATGAAGCCAAAGGAGTGCTTTCAATAACAATATCTTCATCTTCTCTATTTCTTCTTCTTCTTGCTTTCATGTTCATAACAGTTATTAAACAAACTCCAATCAAGATCAATGAAGCAGCAACAATGGCAACAATGGTGGGAACGCGTAGTTTCGGTCTGTTTGATTCAGAATTCGTTGAATCACCCAAACAAGATCGGTCCAATGGGGGCCCACATAGTCCCGGATTGTTGGAAAACGAAGAAAGATTGAAACTTTGGAGGGAAAACGATGGGATTCGACCCGATAAGTTGTTGTAGGAGACGTTGAAGTGGTTCAAGTTTGAAAGGTTTGTTAAAGAAAACGGGATTGGCCCGGATAATGAGTTTTGGGACAGGTCTAATGTTTGAATTTTGGAAAGATTTCCTAAAGATGACGGTATTGGTCCGTTAAGGTTGTTTTTGTGAAGATTAAGGATTCTACGGTATGACATGTTGTAAAATGTTTCTGGGATTTGTCCCTGAAAAGAGTTTCCTGAAACATCCCTGCAAGTGTAACAAGATTAGCATTTGATCATCACAGTTATCGGATGTTGTTTAAGGGTGTGCATGGGTCGGTTTTGGGTTCAAACCGAACCAAAAACTGAAAATTTGAAAACCGTTTGCCAAAAATAATGACTTTGTGCTTAAATCTTTTCGTGACTTAACAATTAATTGTTATTGGACTAAAATTTTTGGGTGACATTATTTATTTAAATTACTATAAATACTTAAAGTTCAAACTAATAAATGAAAATCCATAAAGTCGGTATGGTTCCATTTTTCGGTTTTATTACATCCAAAACCAAAACCGGACCAAAAGTTCGTGTCTGCGAAAAAATTAAACCGAACCAGTCGGTTTTTGTTAGGTTTCATTATTTCGGTTCGGTTTTTGGTTTTATGCACACCCATGATGTACAACAAAGAAAGCTTAAGGTACAAACGGACTTACAGCTCTAAAAGAAACCTGCAATTGCTTAAAGATTCTGGAATCCCACCTTCAAGATCAAGATTATGCAAATCAAGAACTTGCAGTAGCTCAATGGACCCAAATTCTTCCGGGATTTCACCATTAATCGAATTATTTCCCAATCTAATAACTGTAAGTCTTTTTAAACTCGAAATCCCAACCGGGATTTCACCAGTTAATCTGTTATACCCCATATTTATAACCTTCAGCCCACTGCATTGTATAACAATGCTCATCGGGATCTCGCCTTCAAAACCGTTACCAGCAACATCAAATACTTCTAATCTTTCACTACAAGTTTCAATCTTTATAACCTCTGGATCAAACCCGTTATACGAAATGTTAAAATAACTCATATTTGCTAACTCAAGAGCCCGAAAAGGCGGATTTCCAGTGAAAAAATTGGTTCCAAGATCCAAAAGCTCTAATCTTCGACAACCTGTTATCTGTTCTTCAACACTGCCAGTTAACATATTGCTTCTTAAAGATAAATAAACAAGATTTGGTATTTCGCAAATCTGTGAAGGAAATCCACCATCTAAACCGTTGAATGATACATCAAACCCTTCGAGATTCAAACAGTTATTGACGTTGACCGGAATTTGACCCGAAAGATTATTGTGAGAAAGTGAAACAAACTTTGTTTTTCCACAAACCCTAAATAAAGATAATGGAATCTCTCCTTCAAACATGTTTTTTGACAAATCAAGAAACCTAATGTTTGGCAAATCCCCTAAAAAACTAGGGATTTGACCGGACAACGCGTTGGAGCTCACATTAATCTTCCATAAACTAGTGAGCTTTTCGAACTCCAGCGGGATGTTTCCGGTGAATCTGTTGCCAAACAGGGTGAGAATCCTTAGGGCTTTAAGTTCGGACAATGCCGGAGATAATACTCCATCCAAACTAGTATTCCACAACACAATCTTGTACACATTCCCAAAAGAATCACAAAACACACCACTGTAATCTCTACACTGATCTTTACTCAAATCCCATGAGACTAAACTATTGTAAGGGTCATTTGTGATGTTACCTTTGAACTGAAGCAAGATCTCTTTTTCATTTTCTGCAGCCAAAGTGGTTAGCAACAGAAACAGAAGACCAGCGGTCAAGTAGCAGCATTGTTGTAATAAGCTTCTCATTGGTTAAAAACTGCTGATTTGTGTACATATTTGGGATCAAATTGGAATGCAATTATCAACAATGGTTAAAGATTGAATCTTTTCAAGATTTAGCATCTGGGTCAGTGAAAAAAACAAGAATTGAGGGGTGAATTGCTGGTTTCTTGATTCAGTTTTGTACAAACTGAAATGGGTGTTCAAGAATAAGCAAAAAGGTTGGATTTTTGGAAGAATCTGCTTCTGGGTAGTTGTTGGATCAGTAAAAAAACAAGATTTTAGAACCCACGGTGGTTGTACGGTGGTGGTGGTGGTGGTGGGTAGTGAATCTTGGAAAGAGTTTAAAGCATATAATAATAACACTAATTATGATGTTGTTTGTTTCCTACAAAAAGATGGCTGTCATTGACATGCTCTGGTCATCTTCTGCTGTATAAAATTTATGGCTGGTGAAGATGAGGTGTATTAAATTAACTGGGACAAATGTTTTTTTTTTAAAGAAAAGTAGAGATATAAAAAAAAGGTATGAGAATTAATAAATAAAATTCTATAAACTTGAATAGGTACAAATGGTTTTAATGGTGGGTGTGTGTACCAGTTCAGCATTTATTCCTCTCACCAACCCAAGCCAGCACCACCATGTTGCCGTTACCATCACCACCCCCACACTTTGAGAAATAAAATAAATAAAAAGTATATAGTTTTTAACCAAAGAAAAAGGTTTTAGTTGATATAATTTACAAGTATCAAGCAATCGTTTGGACGGTTCTAAAGTTCAAACAATTGGATAATCATTTCACCTTTTTGTTTTCTTTTTCCGACGTTTGTCGCTCCCTTTAATACTCGAATAAGTCTTTCTGAAATCTAATATTAACTGAATATATCGATTTTGACGCTCCAGACATGACTCACATTGACACACCCTCACCTTTTAAGGTTTTGGTGTATTGGTTTTCATAATCAAATCATACTGGTACAGTGATTAAACCAGTTTAAAACTGAATAGTTATAAATAATATAAAATAAATCATATCTATAGTTTCAAAATGAAATTAACTTATCTTTAAATATGAATTTGCATGGTTAACAAAAAGTGAAGTATAGGACAAACAAATATGAAACTAGAAGTAGTTATTAACTAGTGAAGGAGATTTGATAAAAGAAGAAATTTTAAATGTGTTTAAATATCCAGTCTGATCTATCGGCTTAAATGAACTAAACCGGACTTGATATGTAACCAAATCCATTCGACATACTGTGTAGTTAAAAGAGACAATAATTTAATGTAAAACAAAAATGGCAAAACAAACTTTTGAAGGTCTTACATTTTTAAGGCAATATCTTTTTCTAGAGATATTTTTACTACTCATTTTGAAAAAGTTAATTTATATATTGTACGTTTTTATTTACCAAACTAAATTGAAATTTTATACAAAAGACTAATATAAAATATAGTAAAAAATTAATTATTAGTAATACTTGACTATATTCATAAATTTTATTTAAAGTTTGTTTAACCCCTAAATTGTTTGAGCCGACCATTCTACTTCCTTTCTTTTCTGCTATTTTATGCACTTTATTTATCCGTTTTAAATATGTAACATTCAATAGATGAACACAAGCGTGACAAGATCAAACAACTCTCCTCACAATTTACGTATGTTAATAGAAAACTTTATAGGTATTTATTACGCAATAAAAAAGATGATAAACATATAATATATGACTTTTTTGGCTTATCATTAGTTGGCGTATTGTGTTTTCATAGCCCTTTTAGGTTAATTGTGATGTTTGTTCTATTTTTCCTTGGGACTTTGAATGACTAACGTTTGGGTTGTTGCTTCAAAATAATATAAAATAATGAAAACGTTGATTAATTTAATGTGGGTACCATAGGATTCCGGAAATATAAAATGCCAAATATTGAGTGCTTATTTGCTTTATTCGGTTTCTATTTTGACTATGCCCTTGTAGGACAAGTAACTTAACTATGTAAAAGCTAATGAGCTTTAACTCTAAACAACATTGTACTGGATGAAGATTTCAACCGGGTCGTGTTGTATCGGGCCTTCGGGTATTCCTCGGAACAAGAGATGATGGGACTGAGTTACCAGCGCTTTTTGCGACCGTGAGCGTATGAGGTCGTCTTTTATCATTAGGTTACCTCGGGTAATCGTGATTTATTCGCTGGTCCTTAAAAAAACAATGTATAAGAAAAGTAAAAAAAGAATAACTGGATTTGCTACATATTGAGAAGATATAAAACATGGGAAACAAATAATCTAGTTCTTTCTTTTTTTTTTTGAAAAGCAAGCTTGAAATAAAACCACACCCGGAAAAAAACTAACCAGGCACAAAACAAGCGTTACATGCTAAGTAACAGGTTTTTGAGCCACGCTACCTAGTTCAAATAAAGCTTACAATTATAAAATGATAACCGCAAATATGAAACCGAAACAATCGAATTAAATAGAGTGTCCTTGTTGTCATTGGGTTAACCAAAAAATAATCTAGTTCTTAATAGGGTATGTTGCTACATAGGTTTGAGTCTAGAGCCTATTGTAACACCCCGTAACCGCAGCGGAAACGTACACGGGATGCAACAGACACATCTGATATCAACAACCTTGCTTATAAAGAAAATACCACTACATTAATTTATATCATATTACATTGTTGCTAGTTTCGTTACTATCTAGGTGTTACACACAAGTTTTACCGATAAGACATTAATATATTCATTACAAAATATAGATCAGCAAGCTTCCAACAAGTAGCACAGATCATTAAGCACATATCAATCATTCCAACTTGGGCATACCTAGAAAACATGTAAAGAAAACGGGTCAACTACGAATAGTTGGTGAGTTTCATTAATTTAAATAAACACTGACAGATCATTTTAATAATCATTTATTAGCAATGTAATTATGCTGGGAACTATGTTTCCCCGGAACATTTATAACCTCTGGGAACTAAGTTACCCCAGAACAATAATAACCTCTGGGAACTATGTTACCCCAGAACAATAATAACCTCTGGGAACTAAGTTACCCCAGAACAATAATAACCTCTGGGAACTAAGTTACCCCAGAACAATAATCACCTCTGGGAACTAAGTTACCCCAGAACAATAATAACCTCTGGGAACTAAGTTACCCCAGAACAATAATAACCTCTGGGAACTAAGTTACCCCAGAACAATAATAACCTCTGTGAACTATGTTACCCCAGAACAATTCCACACGATAACAATTTATATATATTCTGTGCATCAAATCATATATATATAAATATACAAGTGTTTCCATACGATCGGTATGTACTTAAATACTTTAATAACGACATGCTTTCCGCCCCGGGAAAATATTTAAAACAGTTCAGTAAAAAGGAGCTCGTGAAAACTCACCTTTCTGTGAGTCTGGACGTGATACAATGAACTGCTATAAGCCTGGATCTGTAATATAATATCTAGTCGTTACTATATAATTCCCATAAATTAAATACGTGTCAATCGGTACATCTGGGGACATTGTTAACCCATTACTGTACTCGATCCGGGGACAATGTTAACCCCGTGACACTTCTAAGGACCCAGATTGTGACATTACTTAGAGTCTGACGGTCAAAATTATCATTTTTATGTTTTCCTTGATTTGCGTGCCTAGCACGGTTATCCGTTTTTAGTTTCAAAAGTGAGTTTGTTCACAACCGACCCAAAAATGGTGTTTGACTGTTATTTTAGTTAAAGTGATGAAATTAGAGCTCGGTTTGGACACCCCGTTTGGCCGCGGGGCCCGTTTCCGTCATTTAGGTGCCAGAAACAGTAAAATCGGGTGAAATTACCCAAATCATCCGAATTATTTTCGGATGATTTACTTTTATTTAATTTACTTAGTAATATGAAAATGGTCCATTTTTAGGTTTTTATATACCAGTCAGCTCGCTTATGCGAGTTTTGCCGTTTTACACGTTTTAAGCTTTAAAAATTTGTTTTTATGTTCTTTTTTAGCACAAATAATTACCCGTTTAGTCTCGGGTCTTGAAATTTTGCACAAAACTTATTTTGACAGTAAGGGATTTTATAAAAATTTTCCAGATTTATTTTTTTATATTTACATTTATTTATCTATTTTTCAACATTATTAAAACACTAAATATGTCAAAAATACCAAGAGACTTTAGAAAAATCCCAAATTTTTCCGGGATGCTCCCTGCCATCCTCATGTCTCCCTGGAATTTTTCCAGAACACAAAACTCATTTTTCAAGCCATTTTCACAAAAGCCGAGCTAGAAAGCCCTAGAACTCGTTTTACCGAAAAGCCCCTTTAGACTTCTCCAACTGAGCTCAAATTTTGTATGTGACTTTTATATGTTATAAAAAGCTTATCCTAAATTTTCCAGAATTTTTCATCAAGTTTAGCTATTTTTCACCATTTTTGGCCAAAACCGAGCATTAAATTCACCAAATATTCATCTTTTATCCAAAAATTACCAAAAATTCACAGATCTCATATTTACATGTGTAGATCATCTCTGTGAAATTTCATGACCCGACTCTAAGCACGCTACAATCTGTCCAAAATCATAAACCACGCGAAAACCGAACTATCTTGTGTTTTCTAGCGTTAGATCGCAAAGATCTTGGTTTCTAGCCTTTGCTAGCCACTAGATGCAACACTTACAAGCACAATAACACTATACCAAGCAAGTTACACTAACAATCAAACCATTTCTTTCATAGTGTCGGTTTTGATGTAAAAACAAAGGTTTTAACCGAAAAAATCCGTCCTCGACTCTTTTTACTCATTTCTTGGACCAAGATCCCTTGTATAACTTGTATACATCTCTTTATCATGCAAGAGTCGGTTTCATCTCGGGTTTTCACCCGTCTTTCACTTGGAAATTCATTTTTTAAAGATTCTAACCGTAAAAATTCGTTATTGACACTTTTAACTCGTTTCTTGGATCAAGATCCCGTGTATAACTTGTATACATCACTTGATCTAGCAAGGATCGGTTCCATCTCGGGTTTTCACCCATATTTCACTTGGAACCTCTTGTTCTTGCAAAACAACTCAAAATTAAGAAATCAACACCAAAGATTATGCATTATAACATGCTTATACCTTGTGTTCTTGGTTAAAAAGGATGGATTTGGATGCACACTTGAAGTGTTTGGAGAGATTTGAGAGAGTTTTATGTTGTAAAAAGAAAAATGAAATGATATGGTGAAGAGGGTGGGCCGATCGGTCCACCATATGGGGTGGGGTGGGACCCACCAATCCATTCTAAGCCACATATTCGGATTACGCAATCCGGATAATGTTGTGGATAATCTGGTTCAGTTCGTTTCTCGTTTAAACTCGTAATTCGGCTTAAAACGAGCCTAAAATGGTTGTTTTTCGGGTTAAAAATAAAATTTACATAAAACTGATTTAAAAACTTTAAAAACTTAAACCATGACGTTAAATGACTTAAAACATCGTATTGTCGGTCTTTGTGCATCTTTTTCGGTTTGATCGATCGTCTCTTGCTTGGTTTGATGTTAAAGGTTTCGTTTATCGTATCGACGTACTAATAAATCGAAATCCTTGTTCTGTGCTATAATTCACTTATCCCGAAGCATTAATACTTCGCAAACATCACTAAACGTTATATACTTCGTCTATAATGTAATTCCCGATTCGTTCGGGTTTCAATAATCGTTCATTGGTTAATTGTAATTCCAATACGATTCACTATATAATCGAGTATGATTCGTACTATGAATCATATATACTCGTATACACGTACTATAACTCATATAACCAATACTAAATGACACGTAAATAGTATATACCGGCTAGGGTATACCTGGATTTGCCGGAATCGTTACATTCTCCCCCCGTTATAAAAATTTCGTCCTCGAAATTTTACACGTCAACTACTTCCTTTTGAGGAAATAGGTGGGGGTATTTCTTCCGAAATTTATCCTTTTGTTCCCAAGTAAATTCTGGGCCTCGTTGCGAATTCCACCTAACTTTGACCAACGAGATCTTATTGTGTCTAAGTTGCTTGATCTTACCGTCCACTATTTCAATGGGCTCCTCTACGAAGTTGAGCTTATCATTTATTTGAACACCCTCTAAGGGTAACACCGATGTCTCATCCGCCAGACATCTTTTCAAATTTGACACATGAAACACGTTATGAACTGCACTTAGTTCCTCAGGCAGTTCTAATCGGTAAGCTACCGGACCGATTTTTGCGGTGATGCTGAATGGTCCAATGTATCTAGGGGCCAACTTCCCCGCCTTTCCAAATCTGACCACTCCTTTCCAGGGTGATACCTTCTGTCACACCCGGCCCTGAACGGCGGAAACAGCCGGGCGCGCGCGAGTGGGGATTGATACTTAAGCACGGGCCATTGCAAACATTCAAAGATTTTCATTGCGCATGAAATGTTTAATACAAATACATTACATTGTTTAAGAATTACATAAAAACATCCAAGTATAAAACTGTTGAAGATTTCCACGCCATATCCCCTCGCGCGGCGAGAACAACCACGCGCATCGAAGGGATAGAACTAAAATCTTCCAAAAAGCTAGTTTTAGATGTTCAGCGTGAGGTGCTCTAAGTGTGACTCCATGCGCTACCTAGTTATCTCCTGAAAGACACGTAAAACATTTGAATCAGTATAAACTGAGTGAGTTCACAAGTTTTAGTAACTTGATAAATCGTATTGCATCATAATCTTGATAAAAATCATTCTGAAACATAATTCTGATAGCATCATTAAAACACATGCTTGGTAAAACATAGTTCTATCAACACATTCTGATAAAATCGTTCCGCGAGTTACGCGCGAACATTTCTGGGAACTGTGCTCGTCTGTGTAAGTGGCGCTGCCACTACGAGCGAAATAAGTAATACCGTCCCGCGGGTTACGCGCGGACACATCTGAAAAACCGTGCTCGTCTGTGTAAGTGGCGCTGCCACTACGAGCGAATAATACCGTCCCGCGGGTTACGCGCAGACGTTGTGCCGGAAAACAAGGCGCTCGTCTGCGTAAGAGGAGCGACCTCTACGAGCGGGCTCAAACCCATAGTACTGCCCCATGACCATACTAGGCACTCGTCTGTGTAAGAGGTGCGACCCCTACGAGTGGGCGGATCAAACCAGCAGTCCCTACCCTTAGAGTTCCAATGGTAAAGTGATCACTTACTCGAATCTGGTGCACTAACATTGAAAAACCATAGATAACCGTTCGCATCGCTCATCATGAAACATAACTTAAACACATAATCGCTTGCATAGCTTGTAAGTATACCATGATAAAACATTATTTAAGTACGTGTCCCTCGCCCCGAAAACAGTTTAAAAATAGTGAAAACAGTGAAAATAGGGGCTGTGAGACTCACCTGTGGTTCTTGTTAAGGGATTAATCGAGATTCGGGTTTTCTTGGTGTTGGCCTCGGAATCGAAGGTCTAGAATACGATTAAATAACAAGAAGTATATATATTAAGATCAAGAAATAGGAGAATATAAGGGTTGGAAAGTAGATCTCAAGTTTATAACCTCGGCTTACCTAGTAACTGGAACGGAATCGAAAATAACGGATGCTTGGGAGATGATTAGTGCAAGTTTGCAGTTCTTAAGAGAGAAGTTTGAAGTGTGTTTGGGTGATAATTTGGGTTTCATATTTATAGGAAAACTCAAGGGAACACAATCCCTTGCTTTAGGGGATTGTAATCTTTTCATATCTAGGTGTAATGATGATAAAGTATGGAAATTATTATTATTTATTTAAAAGTGGAGGAGTGGATAAAAGATCTTGATTTGATTTGGACAGGACATGCAGGTCTGGGGTTGGTGAGAATAGGGTGGCTGACAGTTGACTTTTCATGTTACAGTGTGCTTTTTCAGGTACTTTTGTCAGTGTACAGTAAAAAGTGGAAAATCTCTGAAACACGCTACTGTTTCCTTTTGGGCGGGAGTAATCTCCTTACATCTGGAGAATAGACTAAGTGTTCTGTGCGCATTACTTTGTGCGCATAGCTTTCTGCGTGAAGGACATTTCTTTGCTGCGGGTAGGTGCGTAACCTTCTCGCAGTTAGGGACATTGAGTTTCATTTGTAGATTCTCCAGGTGGTCTTGGTATTTCAACATAGTGATCAGTTATGTTGAAGTCAATTCCATCTTGGAGCTTCAGACAAACTAGCTCTCAATGTTCCCGCCATGCGGGGAGGTTAGTTCCCTTCCGCATGCGCATAAACGATTTAGGATGCACCCGCCTTAGCATCGTGCGGGATGGTCGACCCTTAGACAACATAACGTTAAGTTACATGAAAACATAAAGCCAAAACATTCGCGCATGGCGCATATAACATATGCCCTACGCTGGTTCTTAACATGGTGCGCTTGCGCAGGTTGCACATAACAAATGCACGCGCTGACTATCATGGCGCGCTCGCGCAGGGCGCACATAACAAATGCACGCGCTGACTATCATGGCGCGCTCGCGCAGGGCGCACATAACAAATGCACGCGCTGACTATCATGGAGCGCTCGCGCAGGGCGCACATAACAAATGCCCGCGCTGATTCTAACATAGCGCGCTCGCGCAGGGCGATCATAACAATTGCCCGCGCTGATTCTAACATAGCGCGCTCGCGCAGGGCGATCATAACAATTGCCCGCGCTGATTCTATATGGCGCGCATAATATTTACAATCACCTAATTATTAGGTTGATTACTTAGTTTAAGGGATTGGGAATTTACCGGATGTCACACCTTCAAATATACCTTTCCCCCCTTCTCAAATGACAACGGTTTTCGACGGGTATCGGCATAACTCTTCTGCCGATCCCGCGCGGCTTTCAGGTTGTTCTTGATTTCAAGAATCTTGCTGGTCGTCTCCTGGACCAGATCCGATATAATGACCTGCGAGTCACCCACTTCAGACCAGCAGAGTGGTGATCGGCACTTTCGTCCATATAATGCTTCATAAGGTGCTGCCTTTATACTGCTATGGTAACTGTTATTATAGGAAAATTCAACGAGTGGGAGATGTTGATCCCAGTTTCCCTTAAATTCCAGTACGCAGGCACGAAGCAAATCCTCCAAAGTTTGAATGGTCCTCTCAGACTGACCATCGGTCTGAGGGTGGTAAGCTGTGCTTAGGTCAATACGTGTTCCCAATGCTTCTTGGACAGCTTGCCAAAGTTTGGAGGTGAAATGGCTATCCCTATCGGAGATGATCGAGATGGGGATGCCATGACGAGACACTATTTCATTTATATAAATTTGCGCAAGTCTCTCAGTGTTATAATTATTTCTAATTGGAATAAAATGTGCCGATTTGGTTAATCGATCCATGATTACCAAAATTGCATCATGTCCCCGGGATGTCTTAGGGAGGTGTGTCACGAAATCCATCGTGATTTGCTCCCATTTCCATTCGGGAATTTCCGGTTGTTGTAACATTCCAGAGGGTTTCTGGTGCTCCGCCTTAACTCTCGCACACGTCGTACACTTGCCGACGTATGTGGCTATATCCTTTTTCATACCTGGCCACCAGTAAAATTCTTTCACATCCTTGTACATTTTATCTGATCCCGGATGTATGGAATATTTTGATTTATGTGCTTCGTCCATGATCAATTCACGAAGGTCATGGAGCGTCGGAATCCAAATCCGATTTTTGAAATAGAGAATTTCGTCCACACGCTGTTCGAAATTCTTCTCGTTACAGAAAAGTCCCTCTTTTTCCAATTGGTCCCCTTTCAACGCCTCGCGTTGAGCGACTCGAATCAAATCCGAAAGGTTCGACTGGACTATCATCCCCAACGCTCGCACGCGTAGTGGCTTAACTCGATCTTTCCTACTCAAGGCATCGGCTACAACGTTAGCCTTGCCGGGGTGATATCGGATGTCACAGTCATAGTCACTTAGTAACTCGACCCACCTTCGTTGTCTCATATTCAGTTCTTTCTGATCGAATATGTGTTGCAAACTTTTATGATCAGTGAAGATGGTGCACTTTGTACCGTAGAGATAGTGCCTCCAGATTTTAAGTGCAAAGATGACTGCTCCCAGTTCTAGGTCGTGAGTAGTGTAATTTTTCTCGTGAACTTTTAATTGTCGCGAAGCATAGGCTATAACCTTACTATTTTGCATCAATACGCATCCTAACCCTCTCCGGGATGCGTCACAATACACGACAAAACCATCGTCTCCGTCGGGGAGACTTAAGATTGGCGCTTGGCACAATCTTTGTTTTAGCGTTTGAAACGCCGTTTCCTGCTCTTCACCCCATTCATACTTCCGATCCTTTTGAGTCAGGAGGGTTAAAGGTTGGGCGATGCTGGAAAAGTTCTCTATAAATCGACGATAGTATCCAGCTAAGCCTAAGAATTGGCGGATTTCCTTTGGAGATTTAGGCGCTTGCCAATTCTTAATTGCTTCAACCTTACTCGGATCAACGTGTATTCCTTGGTGGTTTATAACGTGACCGAGGAATTGCACCTCTTGTAACCAGAAGTTACACTTGGAGAATTTTGCAAATAACTTCTCCTGATCCAGGAGTTCTAAAACTAACTTTAAGTGTTGCTCGTGCTCTTCTTTACTCTTCGAGTATATCAAAATATCGTCAATAAATACAATGACGAATTTGTCAAGATAGGGTTTACAGACTCGATTCATGAGATCCATGAATACTGCTGGCGCATTTGTTAGCCCAAAAGGCATAACTAAGAACTCGTAATGGCCGTAGCGAGTCCGGAATGCAGTTTTTGGGATATCCTCCTCCTGAATTCTAACCTGATGGTATCCCGATCTAAGATCTATTTTTGAAAAGTAGCTCGCACCTTGTAGTTGGTCGAACAGATCATCGATTCGGGGAAGAGGATACCTATTTTTGATTGTCAACTTGTTCAATTCCCTGTAATCAATGCACATTCTAAGGCTCCCATCCTTCTTTTTCACGAATAAAACAGGTGCACCCCACGGGGAATAACTGGGACGTATAAATCCTTTATCTAACAATTCCTGCAACTGGTTGGATAATTCTTGCATCTCGGATGGTGCAAGTCGGTAGGGCGCCTTAGCAACAGGGCCAGCTTGAGGTAACAGATCGATTCTGAATTCGACCTGTCGGGTTGGCGGTAATCCAGGAAGTTCCTCTGGAAAAACTTGTGGAAATTCGCGTACCACGGGAATATCGTCCACCCGTTTTTCCTCAGAATCAGCGGCCGTCAGGCTCGCTAGATACGCCACATATCCCTGACGTATATATTTTAACACTTTGAGGTGGGATATAAATGGTATCATGGTGCCGGATTTTTCTCCATGCACTAATACCTCCTCGTCATCCGACCCCCGGATCTTAACGATTTTCTTTTCACAGTTTATTTTCTACCCTGTTACGTGCCAACCAATCCATTCCCACTATCACGTCAAAACTATCCAATTCTACCGGTAACAAGTCAATCAGGAAGGATTGTTCGTTCAGAATAAAAGGGCAATTCCGAACTATTCGATTAACTATCATGGTTTTACCGTTAGCGACTTCTACGGTGTAAGGTTCTATGGTTTCACCAATAGGAAGGTTTGCTATCGAAAGGAATCTAACGGAGACAAAACTTCTATCGGCGCTTGTATCAAATAATACAGAAGCGTAATGATCGGAGACGAGGAAGGTACCTGTCACTACGCTGGGGTCCTGGCGTGCCTCGTTCGCCCCCATCACGAATGCTCGGCCTCGCGCCGGATTGGACGACGATGCCTGACCCGTGAGTTGTCTCCCGCTTCCTCCCTGGTTCAGTTTCGGGCAGTTCCTTTTGAAGTGATCCGTGCTGCCGCATTCGTAGCAAGCACGGCTAGTGGTCACCATCTGGTTTCCTTGCGGGTTCTGCTGTCGGGCTGGTTGAGTCCTAAATGGTTGCGCACGAATAGGTTGCGGTTGTCGGTTCAGGTTGTTCAGATTTGTCTTACAATTTGGTGCGTAGTGCCCAAACCTGCCACACCGGTGGCACACCACCTCTTTGCACACGCCACCATGGTGGTAACCACATTTCCCGCACTTAGGAAACGTTCCCTTCTGCGGTTCTTGCTTCCCGCCCGAACTAGTCATGGCATAGCTCTGGGCAGCGGGTCTAGCTCGTTTGCTTTGCTGCTTTTCCTGGATCCTATGGTCATGTGTACCCCGTTTTCCCCCAGCGGATTCTCCTGTCACCTTTAGTGATCCGCTCCGTAAGAAATCATACGTGACAATGCCAGCCTGTGTCACCGCACTTTCATACGTCTGGTGTCCCCCCGCGTTAACTATACTCCTCACTACTGGAGTAAGTCCCCAAATATAACGTTCCACTCTCTTCGTCTCTGGGGTGACCAACCACGGTACTAATCGTGACAGTTCATTAAACCTGTTGGTATAACCCAAGTGGTCCGCCCCCTTCATCTCCAGATTCCACAACTCATTTTCCAGTTTTTGCAATTCATTCTTTGGGCAGAAATGTTCCAACACAAGAGCCTTAAGCTCTGTCCAGGTCATGTGGTTTGTCGCCGCCTGACCTCGAGTCTGTACTATGGTGTTCCACCATGTCAAGGCATGGTCGGTGAATGTACAGGTGGCGTACTTAACGACACAATCCTCGGGACAGTTGCTGATATTCACCACTGATTCTATTTTCTCTATCCATTTAACTAACCCATTCGGTCCTTCAGACCCGCTAAACTTAATGGCTTGCACAACATAAAATCCTTGATCGAACATCCCCTGGATGCACGAATTGGTTCAGTACGGTTTGTCTCTACCGTAGGTATAGGGCCATTGCTGTCAGTAACGACCACCCTAGGCGGTGCGTCATTACTCGGAATAGTGTTATCATTCCTTGGAGGATTAGCATTTTGTTCCCCGTCATTATTTATGGGCGTTTGATTGCTCGGAGGGGTTGGATTGGTCGAGTTGTTAATACTGGCGGCGATGCGCGATACTATATCCGGTATCGCCGCCTCCAACTGTTGAGCAATCAAACGGCTCACATCTACTTCCGATATTTTCGTTGATCGTTTCGGTGCCATTCTACACAACATCAAGAAATACGTATAATCAATACCATTTCAAATTATAAAACACAATACATATTTCATTCATTAGTAAACATTGATACATATTACACAAACATCAGTTTACATACTTTCCAATCAACATTACACAACTAAGTTTTAATACAAGGGCCCTATGTCGGTATCATCTCGACATAACCCGTAAAAGGGTCAGTGCTTGAATGATACCCAAAAGTATCTATAATGATATGCCCCAAAAGAGACCCACCCTAGGGGCCAGTGGTTGTATCATAACTAAACAAGATTCACTCCATGTTAGTATCACCACTAACTACTTACACAGAGTATCAAAAAAATGGTCCCTGTCTATCCCCAAACCCAAAACAACTAAACATGGTGGTAAACCAACCCCACCAACATCGCCACCAGCACCACTAACACCGCCATCAGAACCCGAACCCGACTCTCCATCCTGTCAAGCATCCATTGGGAGTACGAGCACTCCCTCTTCAGTTGGGCTATTGCATACTGATGATCCAGTATGCAATCACCCAGGTACATTCTCCTTTGGACTCCCACCGTCAAGGCGGCGGAGTGCTCGTTCACCTGTTCGGTGAGCGTTCGGAGCCAGGCCGCAGCATCCCGCTCCTGCCTCGTGAGACCCCACACCGGTAGAGTCGCAGGCTCGGGACGAGAGCTGGAGGACTCGCCCCTACGAGTAGCAGGTCTGGGTGGGGGCGAGATAGGTCGGACCGGTGGAATACTGATCTGCGCCGTGAGGCGTGGTCCGAATCCAGGGGGTGCAGGTGCGACCTGTGGTGCGGGTGGGGTCGGGGATCTGGCCATCCTAGCTGAGGAGGACTGGCCGGAATTCCTCAAGCTAGCCTCGGAAGGCTCGGTGCTGGATGCTACAAGAGGGCTCCCGGAGTCCCCGGAGCTGACCTCCTCCGGGTCCTCCTCGAACGACGCACTGGGGGTTCTTGACATATTACCTGCACACAAGTTAACAAACATATAGTTCTTTCCATGGTGTAAATCATAATCAAATTAATATGCACTTACTTATACAACTTGACCACATAACAATATTATCACATATTTGCACATATGTTGCCAATTTTACCTATTAAAGTCCCCCGTGACTTCCCCTGGATTCCCTCGTGTAGACAAGTCTGTTATTATGTTCCGGACCATAATAACCCACTTGTCCATCCAAGTTCATCCCGATCTCGTCACAATATATATTTAGTTGATATTTAGATCCTATAATACATGAGCTACTGGTTATATTTTAGGTATCTTTTAAAGACATCCTAATTCTTTATAACCAATGGCTCTGATACCAAGTTCTGTAACACCCCGTAACCGCAGCGGAAACGTACACGGGATGCAACAGACACATCTGATATCAACAACCTTGCTTATAAAGAAAATACCACTACATTAATTTATATCATATTACATTGTTGCTAGTTTCGTTACTGTCTAGGTGTTACACACAAGTTTTACCGATAAGACATTAATATATTCATTACAAAATATAGATCAGCAAGCTTCCAACAAGTAGCACAGATCATTAAGCACATATCAATCATTCCAACTTGGGCATACCTAGAAAACATGTAAAGAAAACGGGTCAACTACGAATAGTTGGTGAGTTTCACTAATTTAAATAAACACTGACAGATCATTTTAATAATCATTTATTAGCAATGTAATTATGCTGGGAACTATGTTTCCCCGGAACATTTATAACCTCTGGGAACTAAGTTACCCCAGAACAATATTAACCTCTGGGAACTATGTTACCCCAGAACAATAATAACCTCTGGGAACTAAGTTACCCCAGAACAATAATAACCTCTGGGAACTAAGTTACCCCAGAACAATAATCACCTCTGGGAACTAAGTTACCCCAGAACAATAATAACCTCTGGGAACTAAGTTACCCCAGAACAATAATAACCTCTGGGAACTAAGTTACCCCAGAACAATAATAACCTCTGGGAACTATGTTACCCCAGAACAATTCCACACGATAACAATTTATATATATTCCGTGCATCAAATCATATATATATAAATATACAAGTGTTTCCATACGATCGGTATGTACTTAAATACTTTAATAACGACATGCTTTCCGCCCCGGGAAAATATTTAAAACAGTTCAGTAAAAAGGGGCTCGTGAAAACTCACCTTTCTGTGAGTCGGGACGTGATACAATGAACTGCTATAAGCCTGGATCTGTAATATAATATCTAGTCGTTACTATATAATTCCCATAAATTAAATACGCGTCAATCGGTACATCTGGGGACATTGTTAACCCATTACTGTACTCGATCCAGGGACAATGTTAACCCCGTGACACTTCTAAGGACCCAGATTGTGACATTACTTAGAGTCTGACGGTCAAAATTATCATTTTTATGTTTTCCTTGATTTGCGTGCCTAGCACGGTTATCCGTTTTTAGTTTCAAAAGTGAGTTTGTTCACAACCGACCCAAAAATGGTGTTTGACTGTTATTTTAGTTAAAGTGATGAAATTAGAGCTCGGTTTGGACACCCCGTTTGGCCGCGGGGCCCGTTTCCGTCATTTAGGTGCCGGAAACAGTAAAATCGGGTGAAATTACCCAAATCATCCGAATTATTTTCGGATGATTTACTTTTATTTAATTTACTTAGTAATATGAAAATGGTCAATTTTTAGGTTTTTATATACCAGTCAGCTCGCTTATGCGAGTTTTGCCGTTTTACACGTTTTAAGCTTTAAAAATTTGTTTTTATGTTCTTTTTAGCACAAATAATTACCCGTTTAGTCTCTCGGGTCTTGAAATTTTGCACAAAACTTATTTTGACAGTAAGGGACTTTATAAAAATTTTCCAGATTTATTTTTTTATATTTACATTTATTTATCTATTTTTCAACATTATTAAAACACTAAATATGTCAAAAATACCAAGAGACTTTAGAAAAATCCCAAATTTTACCGGGATGCTCCCTGCCATCCTCATGTCTCCCTGGAATTTTTCCAGAACCCAAAACTCATTTTTCAAGCCATTTTCACAAAAGCCGAGCTAGAAAGCCCTAGAACTCGTTTTACCGAAAAGCCCCTTTAGACTTCTCCAACTGAGCTCAAATTTTGTGTGTGACTTTTATATGTTATAAAAAGCTTATCCTAAATTTTCCAGAATATTTCATTAAGTTTAGCTATTTTTCACCATTTTTGGCCAAAACCGAGCATTAAATTCACCAAATATTCATCTTTTATCCAAAAATTACCAAAAATTCACAGATCTCATATTTACATGTGTAGATCATCTCTGTGAAATTTCATGACCCGACTCTAAGCACGCTACAATCTGTCCAAAATCATAAACCACGCGAAAACCGAACTATCTTGTGTTTTCTAGCGTTAGATCGCAAAGATCTTGGTTTCTAGCATTTGCTAGCCACTAGATGCAACACTTACAAGCACAATAACACTATACCAAGCAAGTTACACTAACAATCAAACCATTTCTTTCATAGTGTCGGTTTTGATGTAAAAACAAAGGTTTTAACCGAAAAAATCCATCCTCGACTCTTTTTACTCATTTCTTGGACCAAGATCCCTTGTATAACTTGTATACATCTCTTGATCATGCAAGAGTCGGTTTCATCTCGGGTTTTCACCCGTCTTTCACTTGGAAATTCATTTTTTAAAGATTCTAACCGTAAAAATTCGTTATTGACACTTTTAACTCGTTTCTTGGATCAAGATCCCGTGTATAACTTGTATACATCACTTGATCTAGCAAGGATCGGTTCCATCTCGGGTTTTCACCCATATTTCACTTGGAACCTCTTGTTCTTGCAAAACAACTCAAAATTAAGAAATCAACACCAAAGATTATGCATTATAACATGCTTATACCTTGTGTTCTTGGTTAAAAAGGATGGATTTGGATGCACACTTGAAGTGTTTGGAGAGATTTGAGAGAGTTTTATGTTGTAAAAAGAAAAATGAAATGATATGGTGAAGAGGGTGGGCCGATCGGTCCACCATATGGGGTGGGGTGGGACCCACCAATCCATTCTAAGCCACATATTCGGATTACGCAATCCGGATAATGTTGTGGATAATCTGGTTCAGTTCGTTTCTCGTTTAAACTCGTAATTCGGCTTAAAACGAGCCTAAAATGGTTGTTTTTCGGGTTAAAAATAAAATTTACATAAAACTGATTTAAAAACTTTAAAAACTTAAACCATGACGTTAAATGACTTAAAACATCGTATTGTCGGTCTTTGTGCATCTTTTTCGGTTTGATCGATCGTCTCTTGCTTGGTTTGATGTTAAAGGTTTCGTTTATCGTATCGACGTACTAATAAATCGAAATCCTTGTTCTGTGCTATAATTCACTTATCCCGAAGCATTAATACTTCGCAAACATCACTAAACATTATATACTTCGTCTATAATGTAATTCCCGATTCGTTCGGGTTTCATTAATCGTTCATTGGTTAATTGTAATTCCAATACGATTCACTATATAATCGAGTATGATTCGTACTATGAATCATATATACTCGTATACACGTACTATAACTCATATAACCAATACTAAATGACACGTAAATAGTATATACCGGCTAGGGTATACCTGGATTTGCCGGAATCGTTACACCTATTGACTCGGTTAACTTGTTTAGTAAATAAGTCATGTTTAGAGTGATAAAATAAACCGGTCACGTGAGAACCCATTTAAATTTATAAGTTATATAAGAATAAATGAAATATTTATTATTTTTCTAACTTTTTATTAAGCTTAGGTTTTTGGACTTGGAATTGTATGGTTGGCTATGTAATTGAATTTGATTGAGGTTCAATCCGGGTATGTGTAAACTGTAGAGTATGAAATTCTTAACTTTTAAAGATCTTTAAATCAAGCATGCCAACCGATTTATTTGTCTAACACATCAACCTGATTAGCATGCTTAGATATAGGGGCGTATCTGAAAATTTAAGTACCTCGGCTGAACAGAAATAAAAAGGCCCATAGACCTTAACGAATAACGAAATACATAAGCCAATTTTTATAAATAGCGATTAGTGTTATTATAATAAATACATGGATTAGTAGGTTTACGGATGTGTTAGTAATGGAAACTAGGTATTCAGTCATCTCAAATGAAAGAATATGACAATTAATCACGTTTTAATGTTTTCAGATTAATTACCAAGTTAGTAAAAAGTTATAAATAAATCAACATCATCTCTTAATTTGTGAAGACGCAATAACTAATTACGTGTAACCAGTTCCAAATGTCATCCATTTTAGCGTGGATTTATATGTATATACGAATCATAAATCTATACTATTATTTCCTTATGAAGCAAGTATAAGGGTTAGTTATATAATTGTAAAACTTAAAGGTTAGAAGTGTTTTTGTTTAAATTAATATTGAAATAAATAAGGGACTATTCTTGCCATATGTCAAAACTAAGATTTGAAATTCAGCACCTGCCTAAGCTGCGTTTCCTTCCGTGTTCCGTCTCCGACTTTATTTCGGCCGATGAACATATTTTTCTGGCAGGTGTTAAACACCAAATTTAAAGAACAAATCGACCAATTGACGGTGTCATTGACTCGAGATCTTTTACCGATAAATATATATATACATAAAAAAAAGTTTTGGCCCCGAAAATTACGTGCCTCGGCTGGAGGTGCGGCTCGCACACACCTAGGGCCGCCCCTGCTTTAGATAAACATGTTATATGGATCATGTTCATGTTACACGGATTCAAAGGCCATGGTTAAAGGGGTTGAGACTTGAGACAATTAAAAATATCATGTGTATGTGTTAGATAAAGGAGGAATGGAATTGGAGAATAAATAGAATGAAATGAATCATTACCATTCATTTGTCTTGCTTGGTTAATCTATGAGAATGAAATGAATAATTACTTTATGTTGTTTGGTATTCAAAAACAATTGAAGGAATGAAATATAAATAATAAAAACATTCCTATCTCAATAAATTTTTTATTAAAAAAAAAAACTAAACTGAAATGGTGATGGTGTTGGTGGCGGTCAGTGTCACACCCCAACTTAGGGCCTAGGCGTGTGACCGATAGTTGATACTTTTTTTGTAAATATATCAGAGTTTAAAGTTGTAAAGCGGAAGTTATAATTTAAATATTAATATATTCCAAAAAGACGGGAATTTAAACACCCGTTAGTTTGTTACAAAGTGTTTGAACATGAAAAAACATAATTTACATTATTTAAATAATAAAACTACGACTGGGCCATTAAATCATCTAACGGCTATCGTTATCTCCAAACACCTAATCTCGGTTACCTGAAAAAAAATTATAAAATATGTTAGCAACACATGCTGGTGAATATGTTGACAAACTATATTTTAATACTTAATTATCCCGTTGAGACATCGTATGCCTCGACCCAATGTGGCTTAGGAAACAATCAAGTTCGAAAAGTCTGAATAACTATTACAAACTCTAGCTCAACTCAAAACCGCTCAGCAAACACCGCATCGTTCGAGATCGTAGCCACTACCTATATACACCGCAACGTTTGGGATGCAAAAAAGCAGAGCCCGTCACCCCTATTTATTGGGCTGAAATTGTGACCCATCGCGATACGCGATACCCCTACTTAACCACCTCAGAATATTATATTCCATCTCGTATCGCGATACCGCCCACTAGTTCTTATTGGTTACCTAGTAGACTTGCCACGTGTCCACGATTACTTCGCATGGTCATCGCGTATCGCGATGACCCAAAAAGTTAGGTGATCGCGTATCGCGACACCGCCCATTCTGGGGCAATGTGTTAAAATCCATAATTTCCATTTTAGTCCCTTAACTTTAATACCTTGTCACTTCTTAGTCTCGCTTCCATTTTCCAAAAAAACACTAAGGCGGCTCTTGGCGATGCGAGCGTGCAAAGTGCAAAGTGCGCCATCAAAGTGCCACATTGCGCCCTTCGCCCAAGCCCGTGCGCTTGTGCGTCGGGTGCTTCGCACCTTCAGCTAGGACCACTGGTGCATGCATGACATATAAGAATATTACTATGGAAACTCAACTTCTTATAAAGAGCTCCTAAATATTTTCTACATTCTATGTGGGATGTAATTTATCTTCGTTATTTATACCCATGTGAAGAGTTTCATTTTCTTCCTTCTTTCCATGTGGGTTGGAATTCTTTCCTCCGTTTCCTAAATATGGACTTTTTTTAACTTAATATAATTCATATATATTTTATTATTTCTTTACCACATTTATTATTAAAAATATTTTTGGGTCCTTCTATTCGCAACACTTATTTACCACATTATTTCTTTATCATCTTATTTTGACTAACCTTAGTTTTTGCCTTTTAAGGTTCTTAACTTTAAAATCTTCAACTTGCAGAGGTTGTTCTGCAAATTTCATATTCTCGTTGATTTCGACATCTCTTAAAGGCATAGCTAAAGTCTCGTCAGCCAGACATTTACGTAGGTTGGAAACATGGAATACGTCGTGTATTCCTTTCATTTCTTCGAGCAAACGTAAGCGAGAAGCTACAGTGTCGATTCGTTCAAGCACTTCGAATGATCCAACAAAATGTGGACTTAGTTTTCCTTTCTTTCCAAATCGGACAACACCTTTCCAAGGTGATACTTTCAATATACCTTATCGCCTACTTGAAATTCCAATGGTTTATAGCGGACATCAGCATAACTCTTTTGTCGATCTCTTGCTGTCTTAAGTCTCTCACGGATTTGCAACACTTTATCCGTGGTTTCTTGGACTATCTCAGGTACATACATTTGGTTATTTCCAATTTCAGACCAACATACCGGCGTTCTACATTTTTGTCTGTACAAAGCTTCGAACGACGCGGTTTGAATACTTGTGTGATAATTATTGTTATACGAGAATTCCATTAGGGGAAGATGATCGTTCCAACTTCCTCCTAAGTCGATCACAAAAGCTCGAAGCATATCTTCAAGCGTTTGAATTGTTCTTTCGCTCTTCCCATCAGTTTGATGATGATAAGCAGTACTAAGATTTAATTCAGTTATAACGCTTTTTGAAAACCATACCAAAAATGAGATGTAAATCTACTATCTCGATCAGATATGATATATAATGGCACACCATGTAATGATATGATGTTGTTTACGTATATTCTAGCCAATCTATCCATAGAGTAAGACTCGTTGATAGCGGTTTTGGTTAACCTATCAATGATAACCCAAATTTCATTATGTTGACGAGTAGTCTTTGGAAGTTTTGTTATAAAATCCATGGTTATCATTTCTCATTTCCAAACGGGAAGTTCGGGTTGCTGAAGCAAAACCGAAGGCTTTTGATGCTCGGCCTTTACTAGTAAACATGTTAGACACGTGTTTACATGCAGAGCAATGTCTTTCTTTATTCCATTCCACCAGTAGTTAGGTTTAAGATTTTGGTACATCTTATCACTACCGAGGTGCATCATGTATTTCGATTTATGACCTTCATTCATTATCTTTGCACGTAGCTCTCCAAATATTGGTACCCAGATTCTATTTCCAAGTCTGAGTATAGCATCATCTCCCTTGACTAGATAGTCGATTGTGCCATTATGCTTTTCTTCGGAGATGTTGTTTTCCTCAATGGCTTGCTCTTGAGCTTTCTTAATTTGCTTGATTAGATTTATTTGAAGTTCTAATCTTAAAACTCGAACCCTCTTGGGTTTCTCATGCTTGTTTCGGCTTAATGCGTCAACCACCACATTGGCTTTACCTTCATGATAGATGATTCCGCAATCATAATCATTTAAGGTTTCCATCCATATTCTTTGATGCATGTTAAGCTCTTTCTGATCAAAGATGTGCTTTAAACTCTTATGATCAGTGTACACGATAAATCTAACTCCATAAAGATAGTGCCTCCATAGTTTTAAGGCAAAAACTATGGCACCTAACTCTAGATCGTGAGTTGTATAATTCTTTTTGTGCACTTTTAATTGACGAGAAGCATAAACAATTACTTTCTTTCTTGGCAATAGTACACATCCTAAACCTAAATGGGATGCGTCACTGAATACAACGAAATCCTCTGTACCGTCTGGCAAAGCCAGTATAGGTGCGTTGGTTAGCTTTTGTTTAAGTAAGTCAAATGCTTCTTGTTGTTTAGTTCCCCATTCATACTTGAAGTTATTTCGAGTTAACGAAGTTAGAGGAACGACTATACGTGAGAAATTTTTAATGAATATTCGATAGTGTCCCGCAACCTAAGAAACTTTGGACTTCGGTTGGCATTTTTGGAATTTCCCACTTAGCCTCGCTTCAATCTTAGCAGGGTCTACTTGAATTCCTTTGGCATTAACCACATGACCAAGAAATTATACTTAGTGAAGCCAAAATTCGCACTTTGAAAACTTAGCATACAATTTCTCGTTCCTATGTATTTCAAGTAAGATCCTAAGATGCACTTTGTGATCTTATTCCGATTTAGAGTAAATTAATATATCCTCAAATGAATACGATTATAAATTTATCTAAATAGGGTTTTCAAATTCTTTGTAACATGTCCATGAAAGCGGCCGGTCATTAGTGAGTCCAAACGGCATTACGGTGAACTCGTAATGTCCATACCTTGTGCGAAACGTCGTATTCGGAATGTATCCTTCTTGAACATGAAATTGATGATATCCTGAACGTAAGTCTATTTTAGAAAAGTAACTCGCTCCTTGAAAGTTATCGAATAGATCATCAATTCTAGGTTGCGGATATCGATTCTTAATAGTTACTTTGTTGAAGGCTCTATATAAATACACATCCTCATTGATCCGTCTTTCTTTTTGACGAATAATATCGGAGCTCCCCAAGGCGACGAACTTGGATGAATAAATTATTTTTCCAGTAGCTCATTCAATTGTTTCTTAACCTCTTTCATTTCCGTCGGAGCTAAGCGATATGGAGCTTTGGCTGTTGGTGCAGTTCCAGGAATCAAGTCTATTTTAAACTCGACTTCTCGGTTAGGTGGAATACCTGGTAACTCATCGTGAAAGACGTCTGAAAATTCGGAAAATATAGGTACATCTTTTATCTCTTTTGGTTTTGGTTCTTCGGTAGCGTACGCCATGAATGCTAAACAACCTTCGTTTAGACATTTGTTAGCTTTAATCATGGAAATTATGCTAACTTGACCAACATCTTTGTCACCAGCAATTTGTATTGTTCATTTATCAGGAGCTTGTAGTTCTATGGTTTTCTGATGCGGGCATGGTTATCAGATAACCAGTACATACCTAGAACTATGTCAAAACCGGCTAATGTCATGGGTAATAATTGAACGGGTATGACATAACCTGCTAACAAGATCTTTCCATTTTCTAAGGTGTCAGAAATCTTAACTATTTCTCTATTGGCATCTCAACGCTTAAGTTTTATTTAATTTCATTAAAGGTTCGTTAAATATACTACAAAAGTTATAATCTATAAAATCTTTGATTTGCAACTGAATCAAATAAAACTCTAGCATAAACGTTATTAACTAAAAACGTACCGGTGATGGTGTTCGGTATGTCTGCAGCTATCTTGATGTCGAGTACAAAGACTCGAGCATTTCCTTTCTTTTAGTCATTCTTGGTACCTCTTCATCCAACACCTCCCCCATCTACAACATTTTTCTTTTTGGGGCATTCAAACCTGAGATGCCCAGTTTCCTTGCACTTGAAGCAAGTCTGGATTTCTTCCAGCAGTCAGCTACAACATGCCCAGGCTTTTTGCACGAATCACATACTATAGAAGTAGATACTGCAAACCCACATCGACCTAAATGATGCCTCTTGCATATCTTGCACAATGGGTTATTAGAATTAAAGCCCCCTCTTCTTTTATCAGTCTCAATTCCCTTGAAACGAATATTCCCTTTTCCTCTCATGTCGCTTGTTGTGTCAACTTTCTTATCTTCTTCTTGTTTCGGATAAAACCATGCATCAAATAACCTGGCAGTTCCATGGCGAAATCGGCAATTTGTGGCAAGTGAGACCTCACCATGTCTCGTATTTCCCTAGGCAAGCCCTAAATGTAATGGGTTACCTTGTTCGATTCCAGTGTCATTGTAACATCACGGAAAAATTCGAGCTAAAAATGCCAAAATCAAAAGTCAAGGGACCAAATATGTAAAATTCCAAACTCAAAGGGCTAAAATGTAAATTCTGTTTTCTTGACCCATCGCGCTACGCGATGGCTCAGAAGAGAGACCCATCGCGTATCGCAATGGGTTGCCTAACACATTGTGACACGTATGCCACGTGGCACATGGTGGCACCATCTGCCGCCACGTGTCACCACATGGCAACACGTCCGCCACATGTCGCCACGCGGCACAACGCCTGCCATGTGTCGCCACGTGGCAGATCTAGTGTGTGACTCAACAAGCCTACGTCGCGATACGCGACGGGCTTGCCAAGGGGGCCGTCGCGTAGCGCGACGGGGTCCAAAATCTGGCTATAAATAGAAGGTCACGGGTACATCACAACCCACACCAAATTTCACACACATTACTCTCTCTAATATCTCTTTACACCTTGAAGTTTGTGCCCTCGATCTACCTCGTTAAGCGTGCCCAATTCCTCGACTTCCGTGCCATACTTAGTTATCCGTACCACTCCACAACAATATTCCAAATAAGAAGGTGGTGCTGTTCCGACGTCCCGATAATCATTTTGAAGTGCGTTCCGTGAAGTATTAGTGCATCTCGATAAGCGTGCCAAGGTGAAGTACTGATCAAGGAAGGTTGATAAAGAAAAAGGTGTCGAAGTGCTCGAGTATCTAGGGTTTATAAGCTAAAGAAAGGTAGGCATATTGCCTGAATAAAATAATAATAAAATATTAAGGCTTAGTACCCTAAGTCGAGGTTATACTCGATGTCTCGATAAACAAAAGGAAAATATAACAAAGAAAGAAAAAGAAGAGAAAAGAGTATTCATAAATAATAAAGAAAAGAATACGTTTCTTAAAGAAGAAGAAACGTAGGGTTTTATAAATAAACTAAAGGTTTATAAACATTACTTTTTAACTAAAGGTTTTAAAGTAAAAGAGATTTTGAACTAAAGGTTCATCAAGGTAAATAAGACTAAAGGTCTTAAGCTGGATTGTATATCCGACTAACAAAAGTTATACTCGTACTATAGGTGCGAGATAGCAAGGGAAAGACCCACGGACGGTGTTGGAAGCCGATCCCAATTGAAAAGGTGAATACGCCCCACTTTTACAAACTAGTTTTCAAATGAGTCAACTTGTTATGTGAAAAACTTTACATGGGACTAAGTGTCTCTAAAAACATTATAAATAAGAGTATAAGCCTAGCCCTCAGGCTGTAGTGTACGTTTGTCTGGATCCTTACATATGTGGTAAAATGCAGTGGGCACATCGCACCACGCTTGGTCATGACCTCCAGCCACGATGGGCCGGACCTAAGTATGTTCGAGTGAGACTGACCATGTGTATATTTATGGTACCTAAGTAATGTCGAAACACTGCGGTGTTTTGCTGAGGTGACCTAGTGTAGAGACTCGAGTTTATAATGATGTTGTTTTAACTTAATTATTCCTAAGCCAAGATGGGCCGAGGCTTATGTGGTCTTGAGGGGTAATTGAGTAAAGGAAAATATTTTAGCGTCAGCATATTCACCAGCATTCGTTGCTGACGTATTTTTAACATTTTGCAGGTAACCAAGATTAGAGCTTGAAGGACGAAGGCTCAAGAATCCGATGGCTCAGATATTTTGTTTAAATATTAAATGTTTTTGTAAACTTATAAACAAGTAAACCTAAACGAGACTTTTGTCTCGTCTTTTGTATTGTAAATATTTATAATCTAAATCCACATGTTTTTATAAGAATTCCGCATTAACCCGCTACTCTGATTTATTTACAAATGTGGTACCAACTATTGATCACACTCCTAGGCCTAAGATGGGGGTGTGACAGGTTGGTATCAGAGCCATCGATCTTAGCGAATTGGGTATCATAAAACAATCCCAAGGTTCGATCCAAGCATAGGAAAATATTATTTGATTATATGAAATAGGGATAAGATTGGCTGGTAACCCTTTCTTTCCGTCTCCACATTCTGAACCACCTAAAATTAGATGTCTTTCGAGAAATTAATGAAGTATTATGATAATGAAGCAAGAAGAGCAAGAAAATATTACAAATTCCCAAAAGACGTCATGAGTAAAGATTACTTCGAAGCATTCTTCAATTCCGAGGAGGATCACAATCAAACGAGCCATACCATTATCCCAGCAATGAGCAAAGTCCGATCTATCACTTAGACAATACTCCACATCAAGTATACCAAGCACTAAGGCACTCAAGCTACTATCTGTCAAGCTTACCCATGTACCAACGTATCATCCTTTCGAGGTTTCTACTTACCAACCATCTGAAATTCCGCCATATTATCCATCTGGAAATTCAACATACTTACCACCAAATCCTCACCCTTCATACGCTTTTCTCTCCAAACGACCGATCAAGTAGGAAACAAAATCTCTCTCGTCCGACAGGATGCAATGCCACTCGGATCAGCGAAGGTGGCATACCGGAACTTCTACAATGGATTTTGTCGACTCCCGCCTCAACAAAGAAGGGCCATCTCGCAAACCCAGAATGAGGGTGACGATGCCGTACGAGAAAGTTCACTTGCCTGCAATGTCAAAAGAAACCGCCCAATTAATGGAAGAAAAGGAACCGGAGGAAGAAGATCCTGAAGAAGAGGAGACAGAAGAAAAACCGGAAGAAGAGTACCCTAACAATTCGAATGAAGAGACAACACCTGAGGAAGGACCATTCATTCAACAAACCCCAAGTTATGGTTCTGTTGATCCTTACATGCAATTTCTTCAAGAACTCAAGGGTAAAGCATCATCAAGCTTCCCACCATACTCAGGCCAGATCCCATCAGTTGAAGAACAAGCAAATGAGATCCGAGAACAGAATAAGGCTGCCGAAGCTTTCTTCAACTACTAATCCGATGTGACTACTTCTCCATATTCGGATCCAAGGAATCATTTTGACGTGGTTATGATGGGGTACCGTGATCCACCACCCCGCTACGGATATCCCAATGACATTCCCCAGTCACAGGAGGAACACCTAGATCGAGCCTTACATGAGACGGACGATTTAAGAAAGAAGATTGCTATTAATGGGAAGAAAAAGAAGAAGATAGGAGAGACGCTTCTTCGTAAGTGCAACAAGTTAACCAAGGTGGTGAAGAAATTCATGAAGGATTGAAATAATGGTATTGATGACGTGTTTTCAAGAGATGAAGCTTACATGTTAAGATAGTCTGTGTGATATGTGTAACATATGATGTAATAAGGATAGGTATATATATATATATATATATATATATATATATATATCGTATGTACGATATATATAAAGATGTTGTAAAATAACATATATATCATTTTTATGATATATATATGTGTGAAATAAATAAAACTTATGTTTTAAGAAAAGAAATCTATTAAATTTCAGATAAAAGAAAAAGATTGAAAAGAATAAAAGATAAAAATGTCTCGACAAAGCGATAACCTAGAAGCTTCCCGAAGAGAAGCCGAAAAACGAGAATAAAAAGGAAAAGGTCCTGAAAAAGAACAAGAAGAACCAATTCCTGATAAATATTTAAATCAAATCCAACAAATGATTAAGAAAGCTGTTAGAGATGAATCTGAAGCTAGATTACAATCTAGGCAAACTAAACATTCACAATCTGCCAACCCTTTTTGAAAATCCGTTTCTAAACCTCGTTCTAGACCTTCTCATATGGAGGAAAGTGTTCACGAGTCGAATGTGGATCGAGGTGTTAGACAAGAATTTAAGAAACTCAAGATCGGTGGGTGTTCGTTCAAAGATTTCAAATAATATGGACCGAAAGAATTCCATAGAGACAAGGGAGCCATCACAACCATAAGGTGGATTGAAGAGATGGAAACGATTGTGATTACAAGCAAGTGTTCTGATGAAGAAAAGATTCAATATTTTGCCCTCATGTTCAAAGGGGAAGCACTCGAGTGGTGGAATACAATGATCATGAGTAGAGGAAGGGAGATGATGTACAACCTAACCTAGAACGAGTTTAAGGAGTTATTGATGGCAAAGTTTTGTCCGATGCATGAGACCATAGTTGTCAATAACGAATAGCGGTAAATAACAACGGGTCACCTATATGCTACGTAGCGAATAACGGTAAATAGCGAACGCTATTTCGTGTTTAGCGATAAAGTAGTAGAATTTTTTATAAAAATTTAGAAATACATCAAGTCAACTATTTTGGCAATTACAATCAACAAAAAAACATTCAATCCACCAAAATAGCTACAATACCTACTAGTTAGCAAATTATGATCAAGTAAGCAACCCAAAAAACCTGCACTGTTTGCAGTTTGCACCAAAATAGCTAATAACCAAAATCACTAATCACTTAAATCTTCATATTACGGATCCTCCTCGTCGTCGTCATCATCATTATCATAGCAATCCACATCATCTTCAAAATCTTTAAAAGCCTCAACATCAATTTCTTCTTCATCATCAACCACATCAAAATCATAATCGGGTTCATCTACCAAACCTCTTTCTCTAGGCCTAGAGCTCGATGTGGAAGTCTTGGCCCTTTTACTTCTACTTGTCGCATAAGGTGCCTCATCCGCCCCGATAGCCGTTGCAACATCACCATATGTCAAATCTTCACCCTCGAACACCGGACCATTTTATTCATTCTTCTCTAACTCCTCTAAAGCTTCCATCAACCACTCATGCAGATCTTCTAAATTTCCATCATCTAAGATAATCGGGTCAATCGTATCACGCATATCATACCTTCTTTTTAGCGCCCGATTATACTTAATGTACACAAGATCACTAAGTTTTTGTTGATCAAGTCGATTTCTTTTTTTGGAATGAAGCTATATAAATGAAAATATAATTAGTTAATAAGTATATTTATATATATTTAATATCAAACAAAGAGCTTCTTACATGTTTAAATATGCTCCAATTGCGTTCGCACCCTGACGAACTACACGTTAAACTAAGCACCCTTATGGCAAACTATTTTAGTGTCGGTGCTGATGCTCCGTATTGCATCCACCACTCCGCTAATTTAATAATATTATTACAAAAAAATGAGTTAAACTTAAAACTTTTTATATTTAATATATACATATATGTAACTATATATATAAAAAGAATATCCGGCGCAAGAGTTGCTCTCATTTTCTTGGCAAATGGAATTCCAAAAATCCCTTCAGCGTGTCGATATAACGGGATCTCAAGGTGAATTTTCTACTTTACTTCTTCGGTCAATGCCAACTTATCAATGCATGAATGTAACCCACCTACAATCTCACTATCATCTTCCACTTCTAGATTGTTGTAGTATATACTTGGATTCAAGTAATAACCCGCTGCATACAATGGTCGATGTAACTGATTATTCCACCTTTTATCAATTATTTTGAAAATCTTTATATTTTTCTTCTTTGTTCTTAAAAGAGGCGGCAATAATCTCTTTTGCCCTATCCATAGCCTCATAAATATAACCCATCGGAGGCTTTCTCTCTCCATCAACTAAACGAAGCACTTCTAACAACGGATAACCAACTTTTACAGCAAGATTTACATTGTTCCAAAAGCTAGGTAATAAAATAGTATTGGCGATTTGCCTACCTCTCGCCTCCTTTGCAAACTTGCTTTTTGGTCATGCCGAAGAAGTGAACATTTCTCTTAACTTCCTTTTGTTTGCTTTGAAACAATTAAGGGTGATAAAAGCGGTGGCAAATCGAGTCTTTGCGGGCCTAACCATGTCTTTTTTCCCCGTGAACTCTCTCATCATGTTTAGTAGCAATGTGCGGTTGTATATATATGTGTTCACCGCAATTGCCCTTTCAAGAGTTCTTTTTAAATGGGCCAATTTAAATATGTCTTCAAACATCAAGTCAATGCAATGGGCCGCGCAAGGATTCCAATATATGTGCTTATAGTTTTCTTCAATAAGTTTGCCTAAATATGGGAAAAAAAGTGTTAGACTTAGGACTTTGGGTGACACAAGAATTTTAAAATAAAAATATTTTGTTATAAACTTACCGGCACTAACATTATTACTCGCGCTATCCGTCACAACTTGAATAACATTTTCCAGCCCAATCTTCTTGATAAATCGGTCAAACAATTTGAACATGTTCTCACCCATGTGAGAATAGCTAGAGGCATCAACTGATTCAATAAACTTACTACCGCTAGTAGTGCTAACTAGAAAGTTGATTAAGGACCTTCCTCTTCGGTCCCTCCATCCATCGGCCATCAACGAGCACCCATAAGTTAACTTCTCCGCCTCATTTTCTCGCATAAGTTTTTTCGTATGCTCTTTCTATAGCTTCAACATCGTAACACGTGCCTCATGATAGGTAGGGGGTTTCATACCAACACCGTATTGGCCAAATCCATCAATTGCGGGCCCTAGACTATCATACTTCAACGCATTGTAATAAATAGACGCATCATACATCCAATGACAAAACCTTTGCACCGCATCAAGCCTAATCTTCTTTTGGGCATTTTTATATTCTACACTTCCAACTAAGTGCCCCCCTTTCTTCCCGGTTGTGGAAGATGGCTTGAATACCGAATATAACTGGCCTTTTGCTTTTGTATTAGAAGTATTGGTCGCATCGGTTGATGAAGCGGGCCTCTTTCCCTTTGATTTACTAGGGAGTTCAATTTCATCTTCATCTTCATCTTCTTCTAAATCAACCACATCATCAAAATGTGGTATTTTACTCATTGCTTCTTTTGCTTGTTTGTTCTTCTCAAACATCTATTTGAATAAGTTTTTCACTTCGGCGGGAACTTTGGTACATTTTGCCATGTCCGGGGAGTCACATGCAAGGTGATGTTTGTGCCTTGTAATCCCACCACTTGAAACAGAATGACAAAAATTGCATCTAACTGAATTTTTTGATCCGTCTACCTTAGTCCCGTAATTCCAGCCGTGATCAGGATCTCTCATTCTGATGACGATGACTGATCAGGAGCTAGTTCATTAAATAGTTCATTAAATAAACACTCAAATAATTACCTATTTTTACTTGTTATAATAACTATTCTTATAATACTTTCCTCTTAAACAATCTGATTGTTATAACAACTATCCTTATAATAATACCCTATTACCCTCCCAACCCAACGATGACTGATCAGCAAGCACCCTCAAATAGTTCATTAAAGAAACAAAAAACTTGAAATTGAGGTGTTAAATACTTAATTGATGGAGATTTAAGAAGAATAAAACCTGAAATTGAAGAAGAAAACATGATATTGAAGATCAATTGTGGTGGACGGTGGGGAGTATACGGTGCGACGGTGGGTGAGACAGGTAGAGATAAGGTTTGAATAAAAAACCCTAGAAAGTCTAAAATACGCTTTATAGGATTGTAAATTAAAAAAAAAGCCGTACATCGCTACCTACCGCTATTATGTCGATATTTAGTATATAGCGGACCATATCCGCATCGCTACGTAGCGCGCTATAGCGCCCGCTACGACCGCTTTTGACAACTATGCATGAGACATAACAAATCCAAACCAAATTCTTAAACCACAAGGTTGTTGGAACAAACCTTCGTGAGTACAAAACAAAATTTCACGAATACTGTTGTTTGGTTCCCCAGTTGGTTACTCCTGAATCCAGCAAAGTAAAACGTTATATTTGGGGACTACCACGAGAAATTCGTGATATGGTGAGGTCTCACTTGCCACAAACCGCCGATTCTGCGATGGAGTTGGCTGGTTACTTGATGGGCGGAATGATCCGCAACAAAGAAGAGGATAAGAATGCCATAACAACACACGACCCGAGGAAAGGAGGAGGCACCCGCTTCAAGGGTAAGGGAATTGACCAATGAAGGTTTGGCTTTAACCCCAACATTCCACAATGCAAAACTTGTAAGAAATATCATAGGGGTAAATGCCATTTCACTCCACGAGTTTGTGAATCATGTAATAGACCAGGCCACGCAACGGCCGACTGTTGGAAGAAGAAGATGACGTGTTATAATTGCAAGGAGATGGGGCATTTAAGTTTCGAGTTCCCGAAAAACAAACCCGCGGTTGGTGGTGCGGGTGGTAGTGGTCAAAAGAATGAGCCAAAGAAAGGCAACGCAAGAGTTTTCGTCCTTGATACAAAGAAAGCGGCCGACATACCAGAAACCATTACCGGTACGTTCCTAGTTAACAATAATTATGCTAGAGTCTTGTTTGATTCGGGTGCCAATTTAAGTTTTATAGATTATAACTTTTGTAGTCTATTAAACGAACCTTTAATCAAACTTAATAAAACTCTAAACGTCGAGACCGCTAGTGGCGAAACTATTAAAATCTCCGAATCTCTAGAAAACGGAAAAATCTTCCTAGCCGGTTATGTTTTGCCTATTCAACTATTGCCTATGTCTCTTGAGGGTTTTGATGTTGTATTGGGTATGAATTGGTTATCCGACAACCATGCTTGTATCCTTTGCAATAGCAAAACCGTTGAACTTCGAGCCCCTGATAAACCTACCATTCGAATAGAAGGGGTTAAAGACGCTGGCCAAGTGTAACAACTCGGACTTTTCGAGAACTATATTTTTATTAAAACCCGACCCATTTCGATGTTCGGGAAATTTTCCGCATTTATCGAATTTAAATTGATTATTATATTATTATTAATTGAATTATAATAAATCTTTCTTGTTTTGGCAAAAACAACCCAAATTAAAACCTTTTAACTCTTTTGTACCCATCCTCAAACCCCATGGACTAAAAGTGAAATTTATGTTATAACCCATTTAACCTAACTGGATATCCAAATACCAAACCCATATCCTTTTCAGTTTCTTGAACCCGAATCCAAAGATTAATTGCTTGGACCTCAATTTTCGTTTATTAATTATAATTGATCTTACGTATCATGTAAATTAGTTATTTTCGGCCTAAAACATATTAATTATATTAATATTTATTCGTTTATCTTTAATAATCTAACCGACTAAGAACCCTAATTTCAATTCTTTATAAATGAGATGTTATAATGCAATTAAATTCACACTCATGATCCCCTAGTCGTCGCCAATCTTAACCCTGCAGTTAATTGGATTAACATAGTCAATTGATATCAATCTGTCATCATCTTCAGCCGTCTACTGCCGGGCCTCGTTACCCTATCATCAATCATCGCATAAGGTAATTGATTACCCAATTTTGATCGCAATCCATTGCTCTTCGTTAACCCTAAACTTAATTACTTGAAGTATTAATGGATGTATCAATTAAAGAATGTTAGGGTTTATAATCAAAACTGGTTAAAACTGCTTGTGTATATTACTATACGAAGATGGGTTTTGTTGCAGATGTCTGATAGCCCAGCTGGTTAATTCTATTGAGTCACGGGGGGCAGGTCGTGGGTTCGACCCCCTGCCACCCCGTATATATAGGGTTTTTGTTTAATTATTTTTTTAAACACTTAATAACTATATTATTATTAATATTAACTAATTAAAACCATTTTATTAGAAACCGATCATATAATACTTGTTTTCTCACGTTTTTGTCCGTGTATGTACGTATATGTGTATTTCGATATACATATATGTATATATACGTATATATAATACCACGTAAACTAATATTTTTGGCTATATATATATATATATATATACAAGGGACAAACTTATTAAATGTTTTAACAAACTAATAAATATTTTTAAAGATGTATTTTACTTAAAATATTTTTATAAAATAAAATATTTTAATATACCTTTAAACGGATTAATCAACTAGTAATAGTATTAAAGATGTGTTTTAGTTGTAAAATATCTTTATATATAATAAAATATTATATTAATTATGATTAGAAAGAATATATTATTTACTTAATAATAAGTATTATAATTATCGAACTCGCTTATCCGATCTAGTTCATTAACTTAGCGTATATTCGCATTCTTTTTCCTTATTAGGCCTTATCGTCAACGCGTGATTTTCACGAATCATCATCCTAATATTCCTCTTTTCACTATTGTTCGTCTATCGAGGTGAGTACCACATTCCCCTATTTTACTTGTTTTCTCACGTTTTGGGGACATATGCGTAAATATACTTTTCATATATACTTATACTTAAAACTGCAACTTTGTCTTATGTGTTAACAACTTATACCTTACTTGTTGGTGCATTTTGTGACCGTCGCTATGCATTTCTGTTCAGCAGAAACGAAGTACGAAGTTAGAACAACTTCGCCATAGGCGAAGTCGTAACATAGGCGAAGTTGTAACAACTTCTGCCATAGGCGAAGTTAGAACAACTTCGCCTTAGGCGAAGTTATAACAACTTCGCCTACAGGCCCAAGCCCAAGCCCGCGAAGTTGTGTATCTATATATAGGTGTGTCTTGTTTAGGTTTGAGTATCCAGAAAATTAGAATATTGTGTGTCCAGTTCAAGTAGCTAGAGAGAAAACGAGAGGGAAAGTCGTGTGGGAAGGCCCGAGGTAGAGCTCACTTCGGGTCGGCCGTCATTTGTTTTCGTGTTTGGTATGTAATGTGTTTCGGTTATTATATAAATGATCTGCAGATGTGTTTATCCCATTCGTGTGTTTGTTCGTGTATGTGTTTGTGTGTAATTGTGTTCTTCGTCTTCTACACCATTAAACGAGTCTAGGAGGATTCCGCACTCCTAGACCTCGTGCGGATCTCGTATCGATCGGCGACGCCCCGGGGGGACTTACAAGTGGTATCAAAGCCTTAGGCTCTTATGCTATGGTTCGAGATCCGCGTTTTAGTGTTTTGAATTGAAGTAATGTGGATGTTATGTATTACTTGAAATGGGGTTTCTTAATGTTATAATGGAATTTATAAAAAAAAAAAAGAGTTTTCGTCTGTATGGCCAGGTGTACACGATTATTGTGAGACCGAAGACGTTGTTCCGTCAACGAGTGAAACTTGTCATCTCTTGGTCTTACGTGTGAACAAATACGTGTCAACTCTGGATATGGAGTTGAGGTTGTGAATGGGATATTGATTGAAACAGGATATTGACACATATTTGGGTGTTTGTAGGCAATGAAATAGTTGTTGTTCGAGGTTGACCAACTGAAGAAAGTCAAATTGAACTGAAGATTTTCGTCATTACTGGATTGCGGTCAGAGCATATTATTTATGTTATTTTCAAGGCGTTCGAGAATTGGATCCTGAAACGTGATGCTTATTTATTAAAGTGAAAATTCTGGAACAAGTTGGATTTAATCGGGAATTAAAGTGTTTATGTTCTTGATCGTTATCCCTGGTGATTGAAGATGCTTCGGATTAATTAATGGTCATGTGTGTTAGATTCTGTCAAGGTGGTTTTGTGATGAAATTGATCACTTGATGTTGAGTAGTTGAAGATTAAACCTTATCGTATGCCGACGTGTTGGTGAAGTTGTGGAGGGAGCCCAATTTCACGTGTTGGTGAAGTTAGAAGAACTTCACGTGTTGGTGAAGTCAGAAGGACTCACGTGATTGGTTGAGATGATCAATTAGGCAAGGGGATGCATGCATTTCAAAGACCTCAATCTATATAGTCGGAGAAGCTTACACTGAAGGGGAGATCTGATATGGAAGACGCTGGGTGATTGGTAGATTTGTGAAGCTACAAGACAGTTTCAGACACGGCTGGTTGAAGAGAAAACAGAAGATCATCAGTTAAGAGGGAGTCTGTTGGTGCATGTTTTGTAACAGATGATCTTTTGTGTTTGTTAGAATTGAGAGCAACGGTCAAAGGGGAGTCTGTTGGTGCATTTTGTGACCGTTGCTATGCAATTCTGATCAGCGGAAACAAAGTACGAAGTTAGAACAACTTCACCATAGGCGAAGTTATAACAACTTCGCCATAGGCGAAGTTATAACAACTTCGCCTACTGGCCCAAGCCCAAGCCCGCGAAGTTGCTTCGATATATATATATGTGTCTTGTTTAGGTTTGATAATCCAAAAAAAGTTAGAGTGTGTTTTGTGTAGTTCAATTGTCTAGAGAGAAACAGAGAGGGAGAGTCGTGTGGGACGACCCGAGGTAGAGCTCACCTCGGGTCGGCCGTGTCTTTGTTTTCGTGTTTGGTATGTAACGAGTTATGATTATTATATGAAAGGATCTGCAGATTCGCTTATCCCGTTCTTGTGTTTGTTCGTGTGTTTATGTATGTGTAACTGTGTTCTTCGTCTTCTACACCAATAAACTAGTCTAGGAGGATTCCGCACTCCTATACATCGTGCGGATCTCGTATCGATCAGCGACGCCCCGGGGGGACTTACAAGTGGTATCAGAGCCTTAGGCTCTTATGCTATGGTTCGAGATCCGCGTTTTGGTGTTTCTGGCACGTTTCTGATGCGTTTTTGGCCGAACAGCCGCCGCAGGCGAAGTTATGGGGTTCAGGCGAAGTTGTCGCTTAAATTTTAGGGTTTAGGCGAAGTTATGGACAGGCGAAGTTATGGACAGGCGAAGTTAAGGAGGGGCGAAGTTGACTTTAAGCGAAGTTAAAAAAAAAAAGGAGTTTTCGTCTGTATGGCCAGGTGTACACGATTATTGTGAGACCGAAGACGTTGTTCCGTCAATGAGTGAAACTTGTTATCTCTTGGTCTTACGTATGAACAAATACGTGTCAACTCTGGATATGGAGTTGAGGTTGTGAATGGGATATTGATTGAAACTGGATATTGACACATATTTGGGTGTTTGTGGGCAAATGAAATAGTTGTTGTTCGAGGTTGACCAACTGAAGAAAGTCAAATTGAACTGATGGTTTTTGTCATTACTGGATTGCGGTCAGAGCATATTATTTATGTTATTTTCAAGGCGTTCGAGAATTGGATCCTGAAACGTGATGCTTATTTATTAAAGTGAAAATTCTGGAACAAGTTGGATTTAATCGGGAATTAAAGTGTTTATGTTCTTGATCGTTATCCCTGGTGATTGAAGATGCTTCGGATTAATTAATGGTCATGTGTGTTAGATTCTGTCAAGGTGGTTTTGTGATGAAATTGATCACTTGATGTTGAGTAGTTGAAGATTAAACCTTATCATATGCCGACGTGTTGGTGAAGTTGTGGAGAGAGCCCAACTTCACGTGTTGGTGAAGTCAGAAGGACTCACGTGATTGGTTGAGATGATCAATTAGGCACGGGGATGCATGCATTTCAAAGACCTCAATCTATATAGTCAGAGAAGCTTACACTGAAAGGGAGATCGGATATGGAAGACGCTGGGTGATTGGTAGATTTGTGAAGCTACAAGATAGTTTCAGACACGGCTGGTTGAAGAGCAAACAGAAGATCATCAGTTAAGAGGGAGTCTGTTGGTGCATGTTTTGTAACAGATGATCTTTTGTGTTTGTTAGAATTGAGAGCAACGGTCAAACGGGAGTCTGTTGGTGCATTTTGTGACCGTCGCTATGCAATTCTGATCAGCGGAAACGAAGTACGAAGTTAGAACAACTTCACCATAGGCGAAGTTATAACAACTTTGCCATAGGCGAAGTTGTAACAACTTCTGCCATAGGCGAAGTTAGAACAACTTCGCCATAGGCGAAGTTATAACAACTTCGCCTACTGGCCCAAGCCCAAGCCCGCGAAGTTGTTTCGATATATATATATGTGTCTTGTTTAGGTTTGATAATCCAGAAAATTAGAATATTGTGTGTCCAGTTCAAGTAGCTAGAGAGAAAACGAGAGGGAAAGTCGTGTGGGACGGCCCGAGGTAGAGCTCACCTCGGGTCGGCCGTCATTTGTTTTCGTGTTTGGTATGTAATGTGTTTCGGTTATTATATAAATGATCTGCAGATGTGTTTATCCCATTCGTGTGTTTGTTCGTGTATGTGTTTGTGTGTAATTGTGTTCTTCGTCTTCTACACCATTAAACGAGTCTAGGAGGATTCCGCACTCCTAGACCTCGTGCGGATCTCGTATCGATCGGCGACGCCCCGGGGGGACTTACACTTGTTTATGTGCTTACATGCTTTGTATGCTTTTGCATTTGGAGAGGTCCAACATAATCTCAGTCTAGTATGATCATACGCCAGTCGTTAGCCTTTGTGCTTTTCGACATCTCAGTTATACTTGCTCATTTGGTTAATTTGTTATTCTCATATGACTTGTTGCAAATACTTATTTTTATACTATATTATATGTACACTTAAACTGGTGTGTTGCTCACTCAACATGTGTTGTTGACAAAATTCTGTTTTATACGCATATGCAGGTTGGTGAAGACTTAGTGAAGACTTTAGTTAGAAGAATATTTTAATCAAGAACTATAAAATTTGTATTGTTGTATAAATTATGTATTTGTTTGTATTTTGAGTTATTTGATAATTGAATTCAATTAATAGATATTGTCATTTAAATATTGCATGATAGTACCTTGAGAGCTGTGACAATCAGTTCGCGCCCCGGCATTTCCGCCGTAGGTTGGGGTGTGACACCAAGTTAGTCTAATCTCCATGATAAGGACTAATAAATGTTTAAATCAAGGATGCTTAGAATTCATGGCCTACGTTACCGAAGAATCTAAACCCAAGGAAATCAAAAACGTTCCTGTTGTTTCCAATTATGCCGATGTTTTTCCCGAAGAACTTCCTGGAATCCCTCCCGATCGTGAAGTAGAGTTTATAATCGATCTCCTTCCTGGTACTGATCCGATCGCCAAGGCTCCGTATCGTCTCGCACCAACTGAAATGAGGGAGTTAAAGAAACAACTCGATGAGCTTCTCGAGAAAGGCTTCATACGACCAAGTTCATCACCATGGGGAGCGCCAATACTTTTTGTCAAAAAGAAGGATGGATCCATGCGTATGTGCATTGATTACCGAGCTCTCAACAAATTCACAATTAAGAATCGTTATCCACTCTCTCGAATCGATGATCTATTCGACCAACTTCAAGGCACAAGTTTCTTTTCTAAAATCGATCTTCGTTCCGGTTATCACCAACTCAAAGTTCAATCCGAAGATATCCCAAAAACCGCCTTTCAAACAAGGTATGGCCATTATGAGTTCACCGTTATGCCATTTGGACTTACTAATGCGCCAGCTGCGTTCATGGACATGATGAACCGAATTTGTAAGCCTTACTTGGATAAATTTGTTATCGTCTTCATCGATGACATACTCATTTATTCTAAGTCTAAGGACGATCATGAAAATCATCTTCGAACCCTGCTCGAAATTCTTAGAACCGAGAAGTTGTACGCCAAGTTTTCAAAATGCTAGTTCTGGTTACCCGAAGTGCAATTTCTTGGTTACATCATTATTGCCAACGGTATTCAAGTCGATCCCGCTAAGATTGGAGCTATCTCTAAGTGGGAGATCCCAAAATCGCCAACCGAGATTCGAAGTTTCTTAGGTTTGGCCGGCTATTACCGTAGGTTCATCGAAAACTTTTCCCGAATCGCTGTTCCCTTAACTTCCTTAACTCGCAAAAACATCAAGTATGAATGGGGAACGAAACAACAAGAGGCGTTCGATATACTCAAACAAAAGCTTACCCAAGCACCTATACTGGCTTTGCCAGAAGGTAATGAAGATTTCGTTGTCTTTAGTGATGCGTCTCACTCCGGCTTGGGATGTGTACTAATGCAACGAAAGAAAGTAATCGCTTACGCCTATCTTCAACTCATGATCTAGAGTTAGGTGCCATAATCTTTGCATTGAAGATATGAAGGCATTATCTCTATGGAGTAAGATTTACCGTGTACACTGATCATAAAAGCTTGAAGCACATCTTCGATCAAAAAGAGCTTAATATGTGCGAACGATGCTGGATGGAAACTCTTAACGACTATGATTGCGAGATTGTCTATCATGAAGGCAAAGCCAACGTTGTGGCCGACGCCTTAAGTCGTAAAAAACACGAAAAGCCAAAAAGAGTCCGAGCGTTAAGGCTAGAACTTCAAATTGATCTTATAGACCAAATCAAATCTGCCCAAACTCAAGCAATTAATGAAAACAAAATCTTCAATGAAAAACGTAACTGATGTGGTGTAAAACACACATGTTTTCCTAATAGTTTTTATGTTATTTTGTGCTTAAACGTTAACGATTATTTTTTTATTCTTGCATGAAATTACATGTTTGTGTATGTGATAGGTCCCATGTTGAAGAGAGAGAGAAAACGAGTCAAATGAAAAAAAATCAGCTAAAACGGAGCTCGGATGAAGTACGCACAAACGAAGTTTAAACGAGCCAGCAGTCGATAAACGAAGACCCAAAGTGCATGGCCACGCCGAGCGGCCACCTGACCCTTCATGGTCACATAGCTTGGGGCCCTAGGGGTGTTCCATGGCTGCCCAAATGCATCAACATGACTATTTTGTTTTATATGGGCTTATATGGGCTTGTTTGACCTAGTTTGGCTTGTTTATCAAGTTTAATGATATATTTAATAACCCTAAACCCTAAAAACGATATCAAATCATATTTCCAGCCCATCACATCTGTTCAAGTCGAAATACCAAGGAGGAGGAGGAGCTGGTTCTTTATTCCATCACCCGGTTGTCGGTTTTGAGTATTTTAACGATTGTGAGTTCGTTTTTGAGTGTTAGACATTCAAACAAGTTGTAATCAGATTCTAATGAACATTTTTATCATATTTATCTATGTTATCTGCTGTTCATTCATTATTCTTGGCTAAACTTGTTTGAATCACCTAGGTTTGATGTTTAACGGTTGATTTATCACTTTTCGGGTGCTAATTTCGTGTTTGATTGTTTAGTTATTGTAAACTTCATAATTTGTGATATTATTCCATGTACCTTGCTGCCATTAGATGTATTTTAGGTTGCATGAGCCCCAAGTAGTTGATTATTGCATGAATTTGTTTCGTGTGGTCGTTAATTGCTAGTTCGGTTAATACTGAGTGTGTTGATTGATTGTGGTAGATGCGTGCCATTAGGGTTTATGTTTCTTGAATGATTTAGGTCAGTAGGATCATCCTCTTTGAGTTGGACCAAAACCTTAGGGGTTAGCTTATCTCTCTGCTTTAGTTGATTTAGTTACCCGTTGCGAGACCACGTGCGGTTTTCTAGCTATCGACTAGGTTAGTTTGTAAGTTGAGTTATTTTATCCTTATTATTGAATTATCCCTCTCTTCCTAGGTTTGTAATTAGCTCGAGCCTTAGTGAGGATTGTGATTTTTATACGGACCAAGTAATAAATCATTAGGATACGTAAATAAACAACCGTGAACTAAAAGCTAAGTAGACGTTGTTAGGGTTTTTTGGTAAAACTGACCGTGGGGACCCAGTTGCTTTGATTACATCTATCTTAGTTCATCTTTAGAAGCCGGTTTCAAACACTTGTTAGCACCTGAGCCATCCTATACCCGTTAAGTCATCTTACCTAGGTGATTCGTTTTCTTATTATCGTTAGTTCCGTTAAGTTTCATCGTTAGCTAAGTTAAGTTAGTTAAGTTTAGTTAGTTTAAATAATTAAGACAAATAAATATATTATTTAGGCAGGACTTAGATTAGGGTTAATTATCTGAGCCGTTCTCACGTGTCTTTGTGTACGACATCCAGGCTTCCATTAGACTGTGCTGCTACGCGACCGGTACACTTGCCGTTTGTGTGAAGTTAGTTAGGATTGTTTGGTTTTATAAATTTAAGACTTATTGTTGAATTGCGAGAATTAGTTATTAATATTTATATATATCTTTTCGCACATCAGTAACGGCACCATTGACTCGCTAGTCAAAGGTGACGATGGTATCCTTTGAATGGGAAACCGGATTTGGGTACCAATCGTTGGGGACTTGCGTGAGAAAATCATGAACGAAGCCCATAAGTCCAAATACATTTTGCACCCCAGTAGTGACAAAATGTAACCTCAAGTCTAACTACTGGTGGAATGGAATGAAAAAGGACATCGCTTCGCATGTTGCGAAATGTCTAACTTGTTTAAAAGTCAAGGCTGAACACCAAAAGCCTTCAGGATTGCTCCAGCAACCTGAACTTCCCATATGGAAGTGGGAGTTAATAACCATGGATTTCATAACCAAACTCCCGAAGACGACTCGACAACACAATGCTATTTGGGTAATCGTTGATAGGTTAATCAAGTCTGCTCACTTTATACCTATCAATGAGTCGTATTCAATGGATAGATTAGCGCGTATTTATGTAAACAACATTGTTGATTTGCATGGAGTACCGTTATCTATAATCTCTGATCGAGACAGTCGTTTCACGTCTCACTTCTGGAATAGCTTCCAACAAGCACTTGGTACAAAGCTACACCTTAGCACTGCCTATCATCTACAAACCGATGGGCAAAGCGAAAAGACGATTCAAACATTGGAAGACATGCTCCGAGCTTGTGTGATTGACTTAAGTGGAAGTTGGGATGACCACTTACCCCTAATGGAATTTTCGTATAACAATAGTTATCACACGAGTATTCAAGCCGCACCATTCGAGGCGTTATATGGACGAAAATGTAGAACGCCCGTGTGTTGGTCTGAAACCGGAGATAATCAATTATCTGGACCTGAGATAGTCCAAGAAACCACCGACAAAGTTCTCCAAATCCGAGAACGGCTTAAGACGGCACGCGACCGCCAAAAGAGTTATGCTGATGTCCGTCGTAAGCCATTGGAATTCAAAGTTGGTGACAAAGTCCTATTAAAAGTCTCGCAATTGAAAGACGTCGTTCGTTTCGGCAAGAAAGGAAAGCTAAGTCCTCGATTCGTTGGACCCTTCGAGGTACTTGAACGAATTGGCACGGTTGCATATCGTTTGCGACTGCCCGAAGAAATGCAAGGGATACACGACGTATTCCATGTTTCGAATTTGCGTAAATGTTTAGCCGACGAATCTCTTTCGATGCCATTAAAAGATGTAGAAATTAACGAGTACTTAAAATTCATTGAAAGACCAATACAAATAGAAGATTCGAAAACAAAGAAACTCAAACAACGAACCTTGAAAATAGTGAGAGTTAAATGGGACTCACGAAGAGGGCCCGAGTATACTTGGGAACTCGAATCCGAAATGAATAAGAAATACCCCCATATATTCTCGTAAAGCAATCTAGAGGACGAGATTTACTTCAAGGTGGGGAGAATGTAACATCACGGAAAAATTCGAGCCAAAAATGCCAAAATCAAAAGTCAAGGGACCAAATATGTAAAATTCCAAACTCAAAGTGCTAAAATGTAAATTCTGTTTTCTTTACCCATCGCGCTACGCGATGGATCAGAAGAGAGACCCATCGCGTATCGCGATGGGTTACCTGACACATTGTGACATGTGTGCCACGTGGCACACGATGGCACCGTCTGCCGCCACGTGGCATTACGTCCGCCACGTGTCGCTACGCGGCACAACGCCTGCCACGTGACAGGTCTAGTGTGTGACTCAACAAGCCTACGTCGCGATACGCGACGGGTTTGCCAAGGGGGCCGTCGCGTACCGCGACGGGGTCCAAAATCTGGCTATAAATAGAAGGTCACGGGTACATCACAACCCACACTAAATTTCACACACATTACTCTCTCTAATATCTCTCTACACCTCGAAGTTCATGCCCTCGATCTACCTCGTTAAGCGTGCCCAATTCCTCGACTTTCGTGCCACACTTAGTTATCCGTACCACTCCACAACAATATTCCAAATAAGAAGGTGGTGCTGTTCCGATGTCCCGATAATCATTTTGAAGTGCGTTCCGTGAAGTATTAGTGCATCTCGATAAGCGTGCCAAGGTGAAGTACTGATCAAGGAAGGTTGATAAAGAAAAAGGTGTCGAAGTGCTCGAGTATCTAGGGTTTATAAGCTAAAGAAAGGTAGGCATATTGCCCGAATAAAATAATAATAAAATATTAAGGCTTAATACCCTAAGTCGAGGTTATACTCGATGTCTCGATAAACAAAAGGAAAATATAACAAAGAAAGAAAAAGAAGAGAAAAGAAATATAAATATAAATATATATATATATATATATATATGATTATATTTATGTGTATAATGATTCTTTGTTATAAATATTATTTAAATAATAATGAGTATTCTTAAATAATAAAGAAAAGAATACGTTTCTTAAAGAAGAAGAAACGTAGGGTTTTATAAATAAACTAAAGGTTAATAAACATTACTTTTTAACTAAAGGTTTTAAAGTAAAAGAGATTTTGGACTAAAGGTTTATTGAGGTAAATAAGACTAAATGTCTTAAGCTGGATTGTATATCCGACTAACAAAAGTTATACTCGTACTATAGGTGCGAGATAGAAAGGGAAAGACCCACGGACGGTGTTGGAAGCCGATCCCAATTGAAAAGGTGAATACGCCCCACTTTTACAAACTAGTTTTCAAATGAGTCAACTTGTTATGTGAAAAACTTTACATAAGACTAAGTGTCTCTAAAAACGTTATAAGTAAGAGTATAAGCCTAGCCCTCAGGCTGTAGTATACATTTGTCTGGATCCTTACATATGTGGTAAAATGCGGTGGGCACATCGCACCACGCTTGGTCACGACCTCCATCCACGATGGGCCGGACCTAAGTACGTTCGAGTGAGACTGACCATGTGTTATTTATGGTACCTAAGTAATGTCGAAACACTGCGGTGTTTTGCTGAGGTGACCTAGTGTAGAGACTAGAGTTTATAATGATGTTGTTTTAACATAATTATTCCTAAGCCAAGATGGGCCGAGGCTTACGTGGTCTCGAGGGGTAATTGAGTAAAGGAAAATATTTTAGCGTCAGCATATTCACCAGTATTCGTTGCTGACGTATTTTTAACATTTTGTAGGTAACCAAGATTAGAGCTTGAAGGACGAAGGGCTTAAGAATCCGATGGCTCGGGTATTTTGTTTAAATATTAAATGTTTTTTTAAACTTATAAACAAGTAAACCTAAACGAGAATTTTGTCTCGTCTTTTGTATTGTAAATATTTATAATCTAAATCCACATGTTTTTATAAAACTTCCACATTAACCCGCTACTCTTATTTATTAACAAATGTAGTACCAACTATTGATCACACTCCTAGGCCTAAGATGGGGGTGTGATAGTCACCAACTGAGGTACGAGTCTACAATATTCTTTGTTGGTGCATGATGCCAGTAGTTCAGTATCTCGTGTTTATTTGTGTCTGTAATCGTTAATTTGTTCTTGTTAAACGTGTTTTGTTTATCTTGATGTTTAGCGAACTTGTTGAGCGAAGTTATGATAACTTCGCCTAGCCTGTTGGGCGAAGTTATAGTGTTATATAAACCATAACTTTGGCTCATACTAGGACAACTTTGGACGGATGTGTTTGTGTGATTCTCTGAGTCACGTGTTTGGTTTTGGTTATTACTCTTGGCAATATAACTAGTATTCTCTTATATAGTTGTGTATTGCGTGTGATTTACGTATTCAACGTCTTAGCACTCGTATCTTATACGTAGGGGATTCCGCACCCTCGTGTTACGAGATACTCCTGTGTAGATCCGGCTAGGAACCTACAATTGGTATCAGAGCATTTTGCTCGTGTTTGTGTGGTTCGGGATTATCACATGGGTGTTTAAGATTGTTCCGTCAGACAGTTCGCGGAACTGTTTTACGTTGAAATACCTCTCTTTTGTCAGTCGCTCCTCAACACTCATCAATTACACCTTCCAATCACCCTCGCAACCTTCGAAATCGGCCGTGTCTAACCTGCAAAACTCCTTCGTTCGTCTAGCGAAGTTGCCGTCACATAAACTAGGGTTTTAGCGAAGATATAGGGTTTTAGCGAAGTTGTGTAACTAGCGAAGTTGTGTAGCCAGCGAAGTTGTGTAGCGAGTGAAGTTGTTAAGTAGCGAAGTTTGTAATCTACGAAGTTGTCCTAATCGAAGTTGCAAGCGAAGTTGTATTAACTTCGCTGCTTACTGTTCACAGAATCTTAGTTTTGAGTTTTAAGTCTTGTTTCGTTCAAGTCTGACTTCGATAAACATCACTGAACTGGTAAAGATGGAAGTTGAAGCTGGTTCAGCAACTAAAGCTCCAAAAATGCTTAAAGGTATTGATTTCGTTGCATGGAAGGATAGGTTTGAACAGTATGTGAAATATCAAGATGCAAAAATGTGGGTCTGCATTCAAGATGGGTACATCCCCCCAACATCCATGTTTGAAGGTCGAGAACAGATCAAGAAGTACAGTAAGATGGAGGATGATGAAAAGAAAATTTATGAAGCAAAAAGTAAAGCACATGCATTCATTACAATGGCACTTCCTCAAGAGACTCTCCATACTTTCAAGAAGTACAAAACTGCTCGAGAATTGTGGGAAGCACTTGAGAATCGATATGAAGGAAATGTTGGGATACGTACCTCTAAAACAAAGCTGCTGAAAACTCAATTCTCAGTATTCAAGTATCTAAAAAATGAATCACTTGATGATATCATCACACGATATTATCACCTGATGACTGAGTTGAATAACTACTCCATTGAGTACAAGGAGGAAGAGATAGTGGAAAAACTTCTCGATGCTCTCCCACCAAAATAGGAAATGTATACAGTTCTGATGAAGGAAGATAAAGATTTTGAGAACTTTGACTTGGAGAAGGTAGTTAATAAGTTACGTAATTTTGAACTTAATATGGCTAGAAAGGAGACGCCTATTGATCAGGTTCAGGATCCGGGAATGTATGGTGCTAAAGGCTCTCCAAACTCAAGTTTGAAAACAGAATCGTCTGCCTACTACTCGGGGGGAGAACCAAACTCCACTCAAGATGGTCATGTGGTACTAAATATGGATGGTGACGTATGTTTTGTAGCGGGTGGAAGTAGTTCCTCAAAACCTCAGTCCTCAGCTGGAAATTTCTCAAACAATACAACTAGTAAGAATTACACACATATACCGATGAGTATGAAATCAGCTGAACATCAATTTGCTCTCTATGCCTCTTTCATTGCCTCTTATGAGAATTACATCAAAGGAAAAATAGTCGACCCTGCAACCATGGATGAGGACTATGATCAGATCGACGCTGATGATCTGGAAGAAATGGATCTGCAGTGGCAGATGGCTATGATAGTAAGAAGGGTAAAGAGATTTATGAAGAAAACTGGTAAAAAGTTTATTGGAGAAAGACCGGGGTTCGACAAGTCAAAGGTTCGTTGTTATAACTGTCAACAAAATGGTCACTTTGCTAAAGAGTGTACAAATGAGAGAGTGGAACGAAATCAGAACAGGCCTGCTCAACAGAATGGAAGTGGAAGTGAAAACAAGGCTATGGTATCTTAGCAAAACGGTGGATACAACTGGAATATACAAGTTGAGGAGGTGTTTGAACAGGCAAATCTGGTTAATATCGAAACTGGAAAAAGTGACAAAGAGACGGGGGGAAGATCAAGCATACATGGCAGAAGTGAGCGATCAACTCTCAGAGGTATGTTCTGAATCTCATTGTGAACAATGTGAAAACCTGTCTGATCAATTGAAAGCTTTAACTGATCAGTTTGTTAGTTTGGACAATGAATTTAAAAATTTAAAAGAAGAACATCACTATTCTAAAACTAAAGAAAATAGCTACTCGGTAAAAATAAAAGCTAGTGAAAAAGATATCAGAAGTCTTAAAGCCACCTTAGATAAAAAAATACAAATGATTGATCTTAGCTATGAAGTGTTAGAATAAAAGACCAAACTAATAGCTGAAAAGGATAAACAGATAGCCGATTACCAGGTAAAGGTGGTTGAACTGAACAGGAAAATTGAACAATTTAGAAATTCCTCTGCGATGCTTGATCATATTCCAAGTGTTCAACGTTCCCCGGTTAACAAAGGGGGAATTGGATTCACAAAAGTCCCACCACCATATAATAATAATTATACTTATAATCCTAGTAATCAGCAATCTGTGAATGTTGAAATTAGTCATACAGTTCCAATCAAAGTCTCTACTAAAGAAACTAAAGTTAATGAGAGTGAAGCGAGTCAGACAAGTTCTAATGTCACAAGTTCTGTCTCGTCAAATTCGGACAAATAGTCTGAATCGGGTGAGATAAAAGAAGAGGTCATGTTACTAAAACGAGAGGAGGACTATAAGTTTGATGAAAAGAAATCTTCCCTAAATCCATTTGTTCCACCGTATGTGAGGAAAACTGATAGTAACACACATCATTTACAGCAACTTTTGAGACGAATGCTCAAAACAACAAGAATAAATCGAACAGAAGTTGTTTTAGATGCAACAGGATAGGTCACTTTGTCAGTGAATGTCCTATAAAATAAAGGAAATCTAGAAATATGAGGCCAACTGAAACTGAGAATAAAACGAATACTAAATATGATGCTGGTAATAATGCTAACACATCAAATTTCAATCATTGGACTAATCCAAGATTTCAAAGAAACCAGTTTCATTTTTTCCCAGTGAATCACCAAACCAACAATTACAATTCCCTTAATGCTAGAAATTCACGAAGGTTTGGATGGCCTCATAGACAGTCATCTAGAAATTTACCTTTCAGAACTTATAGAAACTCTCCTCAAAATAAAGTTGGGCAACCAAGGTACTGGATGCCGGATAACAGGTTTTATCAACCCAAGACCAGAAGGTCTTGGGTCCCCAGATTTTAATCTATTTCTTTAATTGTGCAGGAACAGTCGAGCAGGGCTGTAAATAATATGTGGGTTGTTGATAGTGGCTGTTCCCGACACATGACTGGTAACAAGAAACTGTTACGTGATTGGAAGACTGTTCAAGGAGGAAGGTTTAGTTTTGCAGGAGAAAGTGGAGGAAGAATTACTGGTATTGGACAAATGGAAGAATAAAGTTGGAAAAGGTGAATTTTGTGGAAGAGTTAAAGCACAACCTGTTGAGTGTCTCTCAGATTTGTGACAAAGAATACACCGTTCATTTTACTAAAGATGAGGCAATCGTGCTTTATCCTGGTTTCAAGATACCAGAGACCTGGGTCGTGATGAAGGCTCCAAGAGAAAGAACACGTATGTAATTGTTGGGCCTAGTTTTGTGGTTTGAGTTTGTTTATACTTAATTGGGCTTGGGATTTTGGGTGCATATGTGTCACACCCTCAAAATCCACTAACGGAGTTTTACCGTCAGAGGGTGTGAACTAACAGGATCGGAATCATTAGTTATAATCAAACCCCATAAATAAAGTTTTCAAACCACGAAACATTAAGTTTAAATAAGTGCGGAAGCGTAAATTCATAAACCAAGTGTTGCGTCACGCAGGACGACTTAAAACCCAATTAATAACAGTTTTAAAACAAGTTTACAAAAACGATAGTGTTCAATGAAAGGCATGTTCCTATACAGCGCGCCCGCCTCGGCTACCTGAGAATAACATACTAAAAGTGTCAACACAGGGTTGGTGAGTTCACATATATAAATAAAGAAAATGTTTGCGTTTAAGTGTTTGCGTTTGCGTTACCAGATTATGTTAAATCAATTATATATCAATAGGTAGCTAGACAATAAGACAAGTATTTACTAAGTGTTCGACACCGAAGCTGACTGTTTATCAATTGCCTTGCCACCATGTCTACCACGACCATGGAAAAATGTGTTAGCCAAGATTACACCCACTCGACCTGCCGTCGAGTTTAGAGTTGGGTGGGGTTTGTCAAACCCAGTAGTACTACTCAACAGTGACTCGCTATTATACAAATACTAAACGGTTCGATGTTATGAAGGACTTTAGATGGTTCGTTTGCCACTTAGCCTTACAAGTGATATATAACTAATAACAAAATCTAAAGCGTTTTGGAGTATGTTATCTCCCCCAAGTAAAAAGCGTTTAAAAGAGTAAAAGGGGAACGTGAAACTCACTGTTTGCGAAGAATTCAAAAACAAGTCAACCGACAGATACGCGTCACAGAAAATCCTCACTAGCGCTCTAAAACAAGAATGAGATTTTCTAAGTGTTGGAACTATTATTGTGTCTCTAGACTCGGCACATAATACCTATGCATGAGATACGTTTCGTGTTTCGTTTGTGAATTGTGTGTGACTCGACAAACACATTGGTGACACGTTACAAGTGTAAAAACTACATAAGTATCAAGTACTAACATTGTACATTACTAGTAATTATTCCCCACAAGGGTAATTTAGTCAAAAACATAGCAAATATCGATCAACCAACACGTTTCATGTATTTTCACATAGTTCAGCAGCTAGTTTTATCAAGACAGAATTCTACTTGGAAAGATTACTCAATTCAACAGATCATAACATATCAATTAATTTACCAAAAAATCTTCACAGAAGCACACATGAGCTAGGTTTCTAGAACTATTTTTATTGTATTTTTATTCCACATAGATTTCTCACAATAATCAAAACATTACAGTAAACTCACAGCAGTCAAAATCATGCGCAACAGAATGATATTTGTTATTCCTGTTAAATGGTAAATTCAATTAATACAAGACCAACTGGGTTTGATTCTTAACTCAAAATTTTAACTTCCAGAAGTAGAACTAACCCATTTGGTCTTGTATTTTATGAGATATGATAATTTCAAAACAGCCTAACAGCAGACCCCACAATTCAGACTTGCACTATGTTTTTGTAAAATAATAAAAGTTAACTTTTACATGTCCAAAAATTACAAACTTGGACTCTTTAGAAACTAAACTCAACCTAGTATACTGTAGTGTTAAGAATTTCGACCAATTACCACATTAACATTCAGTTACAGTCGTCTAAACATAAACTTAACAATCTGTCCAGTACCAGTTTACATCAAAACTCAACATAACAACAATCTATGAATCATAATCCATGCATATAACACTCTAGACACAAGATTAACCAACCATGCATATCAATTTCACATTACACACATAGTTAGGGTTTTTCTTGAAAGTTTAAAATCAAAGAACAAGTGATTAACAAACAACAATGACACAACTAGTTATCAATTCACTAACAAATCATCATCAAGCATATAATCAAACCCTAACTCATCTTAATCATCAATTTTTGAGAATTAGGGTTTTGATTAACCCATTCAATATTAAAATTAAACACCTAGAATGCATAGAGTAGTTGTTAATACCTTCCTAGCACCTTAATTCTTCAACCAAACTTGAAAATCCTTATATGTGTGTGTGTGTGGGGTTACGACAGCCAAGGGGAAGGGAGAGGGAGAGAGGCCGATCGGGTTTGGGAGGGGGGAAGGGAGTGTAGGGTTTTGTTATTAATTAATAATAATTATGTTACACAATGGCCCCTCTACTTCTAGTTATTAAATTCCTAGTGTAAATAATAACTCTTGACTCTTGAATTTTGTGTTATATGTATAAATATCAAGTAGCATATAACTTAACACATTATTATCAATTATTTGTCGTTTGTTCACCAATGGTTTGAGTCAACTCGTTTGCGTTTCGGTGCAATCCCGAAAGACTACATGTGTAGTGATTGTCAAGCGTCATTTAAAACCATAGTTTAAATGTAATGGGATGTGCGTTATAGTTCTAGTGATCTTAAGTTTGAATTGACGGAGTTTGGATTAACGGAGTTAACTTGAAATTGACGAGTGTCACAATATGTAAACCGAGAACACATTTGTGTTCTCGTTGGGCTTGGTGTTATTTGGGCTGGCCTTTGGTTGGTTTCACTATATACAGAGGTGTGATGTATAGGGTTATGGTTGTTCATTCTCATTATTATAAAATATTGTAAGTGCTTAATCACCCGACGTATTCAATATATATACTTGTGTTTTGAAGCAATTCTGTGTTACTTTTACTGTTCTTATTCGTGTTCTTGAATCACCGAGTGTTGGTATTCCGCACCAATACTCGTCTGGTTGGTATCATATTGTAGTGATCCAGATTCGGGACTTACAATTGGTATCAGAGCCTTGGATGAATTCAGGCTCGTTATTGTGATATCAACGGATTCGAGATTTACGTACTTCGGTGTTTGTGTTGATTTTTCTGGCGAGGTTGTAATCGGAGAGGAAGAATTTTATTTTTGGCTCTGGATTGGGTTTAATTTGGTAACAAATTAAGCTTCTTGATTCTCGGAAGTTTGTTGCAGCAAATCTGGAAGGTTTTGGGATTTGAATCTTTTTCTATCTTTAGAAAAGGCCAATCAGAGAGAGATCTCAGTGAAGAAAATCAGGGATTTCGGTCAAAGATTTAAATTAGCTGATCAAGTATCTCATGTTTTTGGCTTGTTTTGGTAGTTCTCGGCCATTCTTAATTATCGGTCATCCTTAATTTTCGGCCAGAAGGTGTTCTCTGTTGGTGTACTCTGGTTCTCGGTCAGCAGAGGTTTTTGGTCATCTGATATGGTTGGTCCAGTGTTTGGAGAAGAAAGATCAGTCTATTTTCGGATAAGAATTTGGTTGATTAGAAAATCAATTCGAATCCCACATTAGTTGGAAAGTTGTTATTCAGTTGAGATTTCCTTAGTGATCTCGGCCTACATAGTTCTCGGCAAGGTTGTGTTCTCGATCAATTAGTGATTTGGGTCAACTGATTTGGTCAACCTACACAGTTCTCGGTCCACATAGTTCTTGGCAAGGTTGAGTTCTCGGCAAATTAAATCATTTCGGTCCAACTGATTTGGTCAACATATACAGTTGGGTAGTTCTCGGTCTTAGGGGGTTTTCGGTCATAAGTTTGATGAACCAGAGATTTCGGTCAAATTTTTGGTCAGCTTTGTGTTCTCGGTAAATCTTAGTTCTCGGCCCAAAGTCACTGTTCTCAGCCCAGTCTGTGTCTGGGCTTCTCTTATTGGACTAACATTTCAATTGGACCTAAAATAAATCAATAATCATTTTGAAATGGCCCAGTTAACCAATGGTCGCAACTCAACTAACTCGTCTCTTCACCAAGAACTTGATTCAATCATGGGTACTGCTACACGCGTACCTCATTTGTTATCCCACGAGGGCTTCAGTGAGTGGAAATTCTGTTTCGAACATTATGCCAAAATGAAAGATTCAAAGATTTGGAGAAGTATTGTGAGGGGACCTCAAAGGATTACTTATCAAAGGGCTGGTTCAACTGAGGTTCTTGTGAAACCGGTTGCTCAATACGACGATGATGACTTTGCAAAAGTTGAAGAAGATGAGAAAGCTTTATCAACTCTAACTATGGCACTTTCACCCGAGATCGCTCTCAAGTTTAGAGAGCTCAAATCAGCAAAGGAGTTGTGGGATGCACTGATAGAAGTTTATGAGGGTAATGAGGATATGAAGAGAATTCGCCAAGATTTGTTCCGACAGAAGTTTAATATGTTTAATCACGTTCTGGGAGAAACACTGGAATCTCAGCTTCAAAAGTTCATATCCCTTGCAACTGAAATGAGAACTTCTGGAATCTTTCTTCAAACTTCAGAGATTAACAACAAGTTGGTGAACTCTCTGCCAAAGAACTGGGACATGCATGTTGCCGTCATTAAAAAGACCAAAGATCTTAACAGAATGAGCATGACTGAGATGATTGCTACTATTAAGGCCTGCGATATGGATGATAAACAGCGGGCAATAAATCATGCTAGCTCTTATAGCACTGCTGGATATAACGTTACCTCTAACAGTGCCCTCATGTCTCAAGATAGTTTCTCACTATTTAAGCCCTCTCAACTACCAGCTGGAAACTTTCAGATGTTCTCGTTCACCCTCGGTCAATCATCGTCATCAAATTCACCTAATCCAGCTCCAGTATTTTTTACCAAATCCGGTCAGTCAGTCAGTTATTCTGGCAAAACCAATTCCAGTGTAAACTCCAGCCAGATCCCTACTATACCTAAAGAAACTCAAGAAAATATTGCATTAATGGCAGGATTTACGAATTGTTACCATGCGTTTCTGGCCGGAGATTTGGTCCAACCCATGGCTGCTACTGAATTTGATCAGATTCATCCTGATGATGTTGAAGAAATGGACATCTCGTGGAAAATTGCCATGGTGGTCTTCCGTGCTAAGAAGTTTACCAAAAGGACGGGTAGAAATAACTGGAACATGCCAAATAATCAAAAAGTGGGCTTTAACAAGGAGACTCTCAGGTGTTACAACACTCATGAGCCGGGTCACTTTGCTCGTGAATGCACCAATCTGGCTAAAGAGGGGAATACGAAAAGGGCCTTGGTTCCAGCTGGAAATGCTCGGGGTGAAGCTGGAGGTAGTTCAAGTAATGGGGAAAGAGGTATGGTTGCTCAAACGTTCTCATGGGAAGGACAGATAGCTGCGCTGAATATTGGAAATCAAACTGCTAATTTTGCAACAGTTGAGGAATCTGAAGAGGAAAACACTGCTGAGGAGAAGGTTAAGGAGCTCCAGTTTGCATACATGGCGTTCACTTCTCCGGATTCATATGAGGTACGTTTTCAACCATGTTCTTTGAATTGTGGTGAGAAAATTGAGATGTATCAACTTCATAATGACAATCTAATTTGAGATATGGAAAGAATAAAATCAGAGAGTTTTAAACTTAAGAAAAATGAAAAAGGGTTTTTAGACAAAATTGAATCTCTCAATAAAGACATTAAGAAAGTCAAGTCTGATTTTAGTATTAAAAGTTGTCACTATCTTGATGCTAAACAAGAGATCGTTGAGTTGACTGCTAAACTGGAAACCGCCAAATCTGAAATTTTAAATTTAACTAACAAGTTTGAAAAGGCTGAACTTGATTTTAAGAAATTCGATGGGTCCAGTAAAGTTGTCAACTCAATGATTGAGAATCAGTTGTGGTGGAAAGAAAATGAAGGTGAGGGGATAGGATTCAGTCAAGTTCCCCCACCATTCAACCACAACTATGTTCCTACTCCTGTTACCAAAGAACAGGAAGAAAAGGTAAAGGATTTAAAGTACGGTAAACAAGATAAAGGCAAGGGGACTGGCTCTGCTAGTGCCGGTTCATCTACTTCAAGTGTGAATGATTCTAACGTGTCTACCTCATGTGCAGAAAAATTAATTATGAAGGAGTGGACTGATGAGGATGACGACCCCTGTTTTGATTTTGATAATAATTTTATTTCTAATGTTTCTTTAAAACTTCCTGTTTTGAATTCTGTCATTCCGACTGTTTGTGTGGGCTCTGTTTTAAAGAGCAAGGATACTTGTGTGATTGATTCGATTGAAACTTTAAATTCTAATAATGTGATTTCTAATAGAAACAAAATTCCAAAAATTTCAAAAACTTCAGAAAAATATGTTGTACCTAAGTTTGTCAAGGAGGGATGCTCCAATGACAACCAAGGTGATAAGTTCGGAAGGAAAAATGTGAATTCTCGCAAATCTAAACAGACTGGTCCACACAATCAGTCCAGACAAGGAGCTGCCCAGAGTGAATTTTTCATAAAACGCCAAACATGTTTTAATTGTGGCACTCCTGGTCATATTGCCAGAAATTGTCCACATCGTCCGTACATTCATACTACGGAAGTTATCAAAGGAACATGCTGTATGTGCCTCATGATGCATATAGGCAAGGGTTTAGACATTATTCGGCTAGTTCCTTTGACGGTGATTGGAATCGAAACAAATCTGGCAGGTTTAGTCCTCATCAGACCAAACCCAACATGATCAAAAGAAGGGTTAGTAAAGGTGTTTCAAATTCAAAATCACATATAAACACCAACGCTTGACCTAAACAGGAGAAGAAAACAGTTTCATCTAATAATTCTACGTCTAAGGCACCGGAGATAATGACAACCATTCGTACTTATAATTCCAAGTCTTCCAGACATAAATGGTTGCCTAAATCTACGGCAAAAGCATCTAATCATTCTATTTTTGATGATCAAAAGGATACGACATGACAGCCTGTGACAAAAGTTGATGAGTTAGGGTCACCCAGTGTAAGTATGGATTGGGTACCAAAAACTAACTAATCCCGCGTTTTGTGCAGGGACAGCTATGGAGGAATATCATCAGACCTTGGTATGTTGATAGTGGCTGTTCCAGGTACATGACAGGAGACATCACCCAGCTACACGACATTCAAACATTTAATGGTGGGTATGTGTCCTTTGCGGGAGGAGAGAAAGGAAAAATCACTCAAAAGGGTACTGTAAGTAACGGTGTGTTGAAGTTTGAAAATGTTTATTTTGTTCAAGAATTGAAGCACAGTCTTTCAAGCGTGTCGCAAATTTGTGACAAAGATTTTTCAACTCATTTTACTAAAAAGGAGTGCTTAATTCTGAAACCAGGTCTAATCATACCAGAAGAATGGATTCTTGTTCGATCACAACGAAAAGATAATGTTTATGTGATCGACATGAACCAAAATGTTCCCGACGAAATTACATGCTTATTCTCAAAAGTTTCGGGACATAATGCGATGCTTTAGCATCGTCGGCTTGGTCATGCTAATATTAAAAATCTAAATCGTCTTGCTAAAACAATTTAGTACGTGGTTTACCTATCAAAGATTTTGTGACTGTTGAAAAATGTGTAGCTTGCGCTTTGGGAAAACATCATCGAAAATCTCATAAGCATAAGTTAATTAATACCATCTCGTCAGTTTTTCAGTTACTTCATATGGACCTCTTTGTGCCGGTTCATGTTTTAAGTCTATCTCGTAGCTCTTATTGTCTCGTTATTACTGATGACTACTCACGTTTTACATGGGTATTTTTCTTGTCAAATAAGAGTGAAACTGCAGATCTGATAAAGAAGTTTGTGGTGCTAATGGAAAATCAACTGAACCTTAAGCTGAAAGGAATCCGTTGTGATAATGGAACAAAATTCAACAATGCAGTTCTAAATCATTTATGCTTAGAAAAGGGGGTGCTTCGTCAGTACAGTGCTCCGCGGACGCCTCAACAAAATGGTGTTGCTGAAAGAAGAAACAGAACTCTAATCGAAGCAGCAAGAACGATATTATGTGACTCTAAATTGCCACTGTTTTTCTGGGCTGAAGCTATTAATACGGCATGTTATGTTCAGAACCGGGTAATAATCAACAAGTCAAAGATGAAGACTCCGTATGAGATTGTTTATGGTCATCAACCCACTGTCGCACATTTCAGAGCTTTCGGGTGTCCGTGCACATTGCTAAATCTAGAAACTACTCCAAAGTTTGGGTCCGCAGCAGATGAATGTTATTTCATTGGATATGCCGGTAACACAGCCTACAAGGTTTACAACAAGTCCACCAAACAGATTATAGAGTCTTATGAAGTTCGTTGGTTAGAAGAAAATGAGACTGACGCCCGTGTTGGTCCTGATTGGTTATTTGACTACAATGAACTCTTCAAACCCTTCAATGTATTTCCAGTCATCAGCACAGACATTCCAGGTGATTCCACCGTGGGAGTAACACAAGACAATTCTCGATCACTATCTCATATCTCTCCGTCACTGAATGATGAGGTTATTGAGTTGACTAGTGCTACAACCACAACCGATAATCAGCCTATTCAATCTTCAGAGATCAATCAATCTCAACCAATTTCGTCTGAAAATACTGCAAACATTGAGGGGGAGAGTTCCGTTCGTCATATTTTCGGAAGCACATTATTTCCCGATGCCATTCTAGATGAATACGTTGTCGGAACCTCATACTCTTATAGTACAGCAACTTCTGGATGGAAAAACCCCCTCACAGACTCTGGGGAGAATGTAACAAATCTTCAACCTAACTGTGTTGTTTCTGATCATTCAATTCCTTAAAGAATTCAAAAGAATCACCCGATTGAGAACGTCATAGGACCCATTGAAGCGGGTGTGTCCACCAGAAGTCAAACCGGACTCATAAACAGCTGCATGTTCTATTGTTTCATATCTCAAATCGAACAAAAGAATGTTGAGATGGCCCTTCAAGAACCTAGTTGGGTTGATGCTATGCATGAAGAACTGAATCAGTTTGAGAAGTTAAAGGTATGGAGATTGGTTAAATTGCCGGAAGGGAAGAAAGCTCTTGATACAAGATGGGTATTTAGAAACAAGCAAGATGATACCGGGGTTATTGTTCGTAATAAGGCACGACTGGTAGTTCGCGGGTTTCGCCAGGTTGAAGAGTTAGACTACATAGAAGTCTATGCTCCAGTAGCTAGACTTGAGGCAATTAGAATTTTTCTGGCATATGCATTGTACATGGGTTTCACAGTTTATCAGATGGATGTTAAAACAGCGTTTTTGTATGGTGAGGTCAAAGAGGAAATTTATGTTGATCTGCCACCGGGTTTCGTTGATTCTAAGAAGCCAAATCATGTTTACAAGTTAGACAAGGCTCTGTACGGGTTACATCAGGCTCCACGGGCGTGGTATGCTACACTGACCGCGCACCTACTTGACCACGGCTAAAAGCGGGGAACGATTGATCAAACTTTGTTCCGAAAAACAGTCGGAAAGGTTTTGATTCTGGTCCAGATTTATGTTGATGACATCATCTTCGGTTCCACCAGTGCTGACTTGTGCCAAGAATTTGAAGGCGTTATGAAGAAAAGATTTGAGATGAGTTCGTTGGGTGAAATGACAACATTTCTGGGGTTACAGGTTCGGCAAAGTCCAACGGGTATTCTGTTACATCAAGGAAAGTACGTTGAAGATATGTTGGCTAAGTTTGAGCTTCAAGATTGCAAGAGTGCTAATACTCCAATGGCTGAAAGACCACTCTTATCATCTGATCCTGAAGGGAGCCCCATAGATCAGACATACTATCGAACGATGATCGGGTCTCTGATGTATCTCACAGCCAGTCGTCCCGACATAATGTTCGCTGTCTGCCAGTATGCTCGCTTCCAGGCTAATCCTAAACTCTCTCATTTAATTGCTGTTAAACGTATTTTTAGATATCTGAAGGGACAACCGAAGTTAGGTCTTTGGCATCCCATACAATCAGAATTTGATCTTTATGCTTTTGCTGATAGCAATTATGGTGGAGATGACATTGACAGGAAATCTACGTCAGCCGGCTGTCAGTTTCTCGGAGATCGGCTCATTTCATGGCAGTGTAAGAAACAACAAATAGTGTCTACTTCGACAGCCGAAGCAGAATATGTTGTTGTGTACGCTTGCTGCTCTCAGGTTATCAGGATGCAAAATCAGCTGTTGGATTACGGTTTGGAATTTCTTAACACTCCTATTTTCTGTGGCGGACTTATTTACAAAACCGGTCGGAACAGCAAATATTAATGTGCTTGTGAGTTTTCTTAAAATGCTACGTTTCGAGGATTGAGTCTTTTTGGGGATAAATTTGTACATTTTTGTTTAGTGTTTGCACAAATTTAGGGGGAGAAAAATAAAAAAATAGTGTGTGTGCGTCGAAATATTAAAAAATTGTCAAAAACAGTGTGTGTGAGTTTTCAAGATTCATTTTCCCTAAAATTATGTCGATTGCTCAAGTTTGAAGGACATATACTTGTATATGGTTGGTCCGGTGTTCTACTTGTAGTTTCACAGGATAACCATTTACCTAACGGCTGAAAGCACCCGGGGCGATTATGATATGTTTTTGTGTTTTGTGTTCTTTCACTTAAAATTATGCCGGTAACTCTGAGTTGGAAGGACATGTGTTTTCATACATGTTTGGTCCGGTTAACCACTTGTGGTTACAATGGATAGCCATTAACCTGAAAGCTTAAAGTAACCAGGTTGACTGAATGCTTAACATGTGTGTTTTACTTAACTCTCTAGGAAGTGATATTACTATTCAGTTAATAACTTTTTAGAAGCTTTAAAATATTTTCAAATGGAAATTGATCCAACCTTTAGAAAGTGATAGATAAATTGTTTCTGTGTGCCTAACGGGTGAATTTATTAGGCTTAAAAGACTCTAGAACAGCCATTGATGTGTATGGTACTTTCTACGATGCGTAAAAGTTGAAGTGATATAAACTAAATTTGCTAAACTTAATGTGGAGAGTCATTTTGAAGACAGGTGCATGTCTCCAGATACATCTCTCCGAATGATAGGCAGAAAAGCAATTACCCAGTCATACACGAGCCCGTTAGTGTCTTGATCACCAAAAATCTAGTACATTCAAGCTTTTGCTACTACTATTATTAAAAAAAACAAAAACAAAACCAAAAAAAATTGTGATTGAAGTAATTTATGTCTATTGAATTTATTTCTTTATCATGGCTTCAAGGGTTCAAACTAGAACTACAGAGATGGGGGCACACAAGTAAGTCCTGTCATGTCTCGAATGAAAGTCTTGTCAGCTTGCTGGCACTAAATCCAACGTTCAACCTTATTTCTAAGTTATGCCTTGTATAAAAATTATTTTGATCAAGCACTAGGGGGTTGGAGTCAAATTGGGGTGATCTGGGGAAAGCCAAATACGCTTTGAGAAGAGATAGGAGGCATCACAGGTCCATGAGTGATGTCTATCTAAGCTTTATGCCTAACTGAACCTTAATCATATCACTGATGCGATGAAAGATCATGCTAAGTATGGTATACACGCTATCAATCTGTCTCTTAGATGTCATAATAATGCTGAACATGAATCCTTGTGACACCTCTTAAACGATATGATTCCATGTTCGGATCTTTTCATAAAAGGGCGGCAATTTTACGAAGAACTGAAATTTGATCCCGATGTTAAAATAGAGGGAGTTGTTTTTTTGGTGAAGAAAATTTTTATTTTATTATTTTGTTTGTCATGTCTTATATTGCTTTTCCTCGAAATTACTCTCCTCGGAACGTTTGTATATACCATTTCTTTAAACTTGGGCTTTGAAAGTTTTGGACCTTCCAAATGGGTCATGATTCTTATATTGGGTTGTTTTGAAAGTATTGGGCTGTTTGGTATTCGGCTTACTTTGAGCCCAAAATGAATTTTTGGCCCACAAAGAGTTATTGGCCTTCTGAGTGTGATATAAATATCCAAAGGGTTTTTTCTTTTTCATTTTTATTACTTTACCCATCACAAACCCTTTTCAGCCGAGATCTTTCTTCCTAATACTCTTTGCCGAGATCAAAACTCTTTTTACTTATCAAAGTTTCAAGATTGTTTTTTTTTGTGTGTGATTCGCATGTACTGGATATGGTTATCTGATGTTTACATATCACTAAAACCTACTGTTGTGGTCTTACAAACTGCTCTTACGGATGATCTATTGAATTGATCATTAGTGTCATGAGTAATTGGGCTGTTAATGGATATCAGCCTTGATTTGGGGTTTTCAGTTGATCTTGATCAGTATGTTGCAGGTCTAATGGCGGTCTTTGGGGATCTCGGTAGGATGGAGATGACTTCATAAATTCCAAGGTGGAACCCAAGGGGTTCTCTGTCCCAGCTGGCATGGAGTTCTCGGTTTGACTTTCGTTGACAGAGAACTCCCTTGTTCTCGGCTAAACATGCTGACCGAAAACCTCCGTTATCGGTTGATTATGCTGACCGAGAACCCTTGTTCTCGGTTAATTTCGTTGATTTCCGTTGACCGAGAACTATCTTATTTGACCGAGATCCCCCCTGCCAGGACCAATTCTCACTGTTTGGGCCCAGATCTTCATTATGGTACACGATTGGGCCACTCTAAGTGAATTGGACTGCCACAGAAATTCCTTTGAGTCCACCATGCTTAAAAAATACAAGTGTATCTTAATTTATGGCTCAAACGTCCATTAATTCTATCTAACTTGTTAAGTTTGGTGTAGATATGGCTGATCAAGATCCATTAAAGTTTGTAGACACTCATAATATAGCTGGTCACCTGTATGATCCGCCATTGGCTCACAAGGAGTTTAAGTCGATGATTGTTGGACTCAATACTTGCAGGATTTCTCATGCTCTTCGTGAGAATCATTTCATTTGCAAGAAGATGGTTACTGATTTCTGGAAGAATGCTAAGATCAACTCTCAAGGGGCAGATGGAGTTACTTCAATCGACTCCAAAATATAGATGAAGCCTGTTACTGTTACTGAAGCCATTATCAGAGAGGTACTTCTGTTTGGGGATCAACCTGACTACCCAACAGAGTATTCTACCGCCGAGGTCACTGAAGTAATTACTAGAATGGGGTATGAAGGCGCTTATCCACCAGCAATCAAGAAGCTGTTTCACCCCTACTAGAGATATCTACTGCACACTTTCTTCACATGCATCTCGGGAAGGAAAGGGGGTTCAGATGAGATTAGTCACACTCAAATGTCTGCCGTTGTTGCTCTGATCATGGGTTGGAATTACAACTATTCCAAATTCGTATTCAATGAAATGATGAGCAATCTCAGCGCAAAGAAGAAGGAGATGTTTTTGATGTACCCAAGGTTTTTGCGGATGATCTTTGACTCTCATTACACTGATTTGGTTAAAACTGTTGAGACCTTGGATATGAAGACAATGGGACCCAACTCCTTTGGGTTAATGAAGCAGTCAAGAAAAGGGGCCAAAATAGTTTACGGGGAATTGAGACCCCTTGAAAAATTCGGTCTTTTTGCTGAGACCGAAGCTGAGCCTGTCGTTGCACAGGTTGCTGATGAACACGTGGTACCAACTCAACCACGACTGCTACATTTGAAATCTCCGATGATGAAGATGAGGAAGAAGAGCCTCGTCAGCCAAGTAATCTTACAGACAATGACAAATTGAAAGTCCTCGAAGCTGCTAAAGCTCTACTTCAATCGACTGCTCGGAAGCCTCCTCTGACTGTTACTGAAAACATTGAAGAAGATTATGTTGAAGAACCAACTGCTGATCTCATCCATCGTAAACGAAAAAGGGATGATTCGAGATCTAGCGTGTTGGCCAGTGAAGTTGAAACAACCAACGCTACACCAACACCAACAATCACACCAGCACCAGAATCAACCTCCAGTCCTCAACAAGTCACCGATCAACCAGAATCACATGTTCCAGAATCACAGATTGAACCAGTTGCAACTTCTACTGAGCCAACATTTATGGAGCTGATGTCCATTGATTTTGGCGATGATTATGATTTTGAAACAGATATTCCACACTCCGACACTGTAGATATTCCTTCTGGGTCCTCCGGTCAATTTGATCAAGGTCAGTCTAGTTCAGATGTTTCTGAAAAGGTTGCTCGAATCCTGGTAATGCAGGAAAGTTATCTTCAGAACAAAGGAAAAGGAGTGGTTCTCGAGAATACTCCTGTGGATGTCCAAGCTCTACAAAGACGAGTTTTCGAAATCGAACAGGATTCGGTAATCAAGGATGTTCGCATTCAGGAGCTTAAGGACAACTCAGATAAAGACTTCAAAATTAAAGAATTGCAGTCCGGAATGGGAGGTCTAACTGCTATGTATCTCGATCTCCAACAAAAGCTATTTCAGAAGTTTGGAGATGAGTTCAAAAGTAATGAAGACATGGTATATCAAACTCCAACTACTGATAAAGACAAAGATTCTAATGCTCATCCAGAAGATAACATTGGTGTCAGCCGACAAGAAGAATCAGATTCTCTGAATCGTTACTTGGATGCACCATCTGTTACAAAAGAGAAGTCTGACAGAATTAAGAAGAAGTTGCTTGAGAAGGGAAAGAAGAAGCTGCTAGTAATGAAGAACTCGGATCAAAATGTTGTATCTTCAGATCACCTAGAGAGATATGTTGTTACACTTCAGAAGGGGTTCTCTGACAAATACGATGATTGATCAGGAGTTCTATCATGGGGTTTTGATGCAGATAAGAGCATGTGGTGGGTCAAGAGAAAGTCAGGGACAATGGAGTACTAAAAAAAGATGAAGAACTTTGGCTCTTCGACTAAAGTTGATTTAAGTGACTTAATAAATGTTCCATTTTCAAATCCATCACACGACAAACGGGGCACAGATTTCTAGAACTTTCTCAGACGTCAAGTTGATAGAGGCTTTCCAAATATGCCGACTTCTGAATCTTTTCTGAAGAAAGCAAAAGGAGTCATGAATCCACGAACTGGGAAAACTATGGTGAATGTGATGTGGCCTCCCACAAAGAAAGCTACTTACATTCACGTACCTGGTGCCATTCCCGAGGGTACATTGGACAACATGAGATTCTGGTTCTTTGATCCCTTTACTGCCACAACTGTTGTCAATCTGCAAAAGGGGAAAGGTCAATATCGTTTTGTTGACCCTAAGGATCTGTTAAAATTTCATGAGAGGGATATCAAGACACTTAGTACGCATTAGATCAGTGCTGATAGCCTTTTTGAAACAGCCGCCAAAGAATACACAAGCATGGTGGCATCTATCATAAATAACAAGTTTTGGCAAGGAGGATTGAAGGATGCGGATATTGATTACATGGAGGAGGAGTAAAGACAAAGCTACAAACCAAGGGGGAGATTGTTGGGCCTAGTTTTGTGGTTTGAGTTTGTTTATACTTAGTTGGGCTTGGGATTTTGGGTGCATATGTAAACTGAGAACACATTTGTGTTCTCGGTGGGCTTGGTGTTATTTGGGCCGGCCTTTTGTTGGTTTCACTATATATAGAGGTGTGATGTATAGGGTTATGGCTGTTCATTCTCATTATTATAAAATATTGTAAGTGCTTAAGCACCCGACGTATTCAATATATATACGTGTGTTTTGAAGCAATTCCGTGTTACTTTTACTGTTCTTATTCGTGTTCTTGAATCACCGAGTGTTGGTATTCCACACCAATACTCGTCTGGTTGGTATCATATTGTAGTGATCCAGATTCAGGACTTACAGTAATGGATATGAGATCAACCGAGATTGCATCAGAAGAGTCATGTCTTCTGTCAAAAGCAACAGAATCTGAGTCAGAGTTGTGGCACCGAAGAATGGGTCATATTCATCTTCGCAAGATGAACTACATTGTCAAGAATGGGCTGGTACTTGGGGTTCCATTGAAGAACTTCAATTTTGAAGAGCAATGTGTGTCATGCAAGAAAGGCAAACAGCACAAGAAGCCACATCACTCTAAGAAGGTTAACTCAATTGTCAGCACCTTGGACTTGCTTCACATGGATCTCTTTGGTCCCATGAATGTAAAAAGTCTAAGAGGAACGTCATACTGTTTGGTGGTGACCGATGATTACTCACGATACTCTTGGGTCTATTTTCTGAAGGCAAAAGATGAAACAGTTCAGTTGGTAATTAACTTGACTACCAAGGTGGAAAATATTATTGGGAGAAAGGTTAAGTACATCAGAAGTGATAACTGATAATGGTACAGAGTTCAAGAACTATCAGATGGAGATGTTTTGTTTGCAGAAGGGATAGAACATCAGTACAGCGCCCCATATACTCCGCAACAAAATGGAGTAGCTGAAAGGAAGAATAGAACTCTAATCGAAGGCGCCAGGACCATGCTGGCAGATGCTAAACTCCCCGTGGTGTTCTGGGTTGAGGCTGTTGCTACAGCCTGTTATATCCTGAATCGTGTTTAAAGTGTTAAAAGATTAAATAAAACCTGTTATGAACTTATGCATGGTAGAAAGCCAAATTTGAAAGGTCTTGAACCTTTCGGGTCCCCATGTTCGATATTAAAGACTAACTCTAAATTTGGTGAGAAACTTGAAGAAGGTATCTTAGTTGGCTATGTTGTTGGGACACCAAACAGAAGAGTCTTTAGTCTATCAAACAGCAAGGTTGAGGTGGTCTGTAACACTGATATTACTAGTTACAAATCACCAAGGCCTAACATGGGACCAGCAGAGGCTTTCAACTATGATAAGCTATTCAAATCTTTTAATGTACCTTACTTGGATTTTGCAGACATTGAGGAGAAAATGGCCACATAGATGCTGTATGACGAAGTGGAGGCTATTATACAACGTCTGCAATATAATGAAAATCAACCAACCTCGTCAAGTGCGGTTGAAACTCCAGCTGTCTTGAATGAAGATGAATTCTACAATCCATTTCACACTCAGCCTCACTCTGATGAACTCTCTTCAAATATTGAGAATGATCTAGAAGTCGGTCCAGTACAGACCACCAAAATTCACAAGAATCACCCTTTAGAAAATGTGATCGGTAATCCTTCTGATGGTGTGCGTACTAGAAGAAGCTTGAATGAAAACACATGTGTGTATGCAAGCATAAAAGACACTGGTATTATAAATGAATGCTTGTATGCCTGCTTCATCAGTCAGATTGAACCAAAGAATTATCAAATGGCACTGAAGGATAGCTCGTGGGTAGAAGCCATGCAGGAAGAGCTAGCACAGTTTGAGAAGATGGAAGTATGGAAGTTAGTTGAAAAACCACAAGATGTGAGTGCTATCGGTACAAAGTAGGTATTCAAGTGTAAGAGAGATGAGAAGGGGGTAAAACAAGGAAAGATTGGTCGTTAAAGGGTTTAATCAACAGGAAGGAATAGATTACAACGAAGTATTTGCTCCTGTGGCAAGATTGGAGGCAATTCGACTGTTTATGGCATTTACCGCACACAAAGAAATGAAAGTGTTCCAGTTGGATGTGAAGAGTGCATTTCTTAATGGAAAAGTTGATGAGGTGGTATATGTCGAACAACCTCTGGGTTTTCCTGACCCAGATTTTCCTGATCATGTGTACAAACTGCGCAAAGCATTATATGGATTACATCAAGCACCTAGAGCCTGGTATGCAACTTTATCAGATTACTTGCTAGAGAATGGGTTTGAAAGGGGGAAGATCGACAGTACTCTGTTTGTCAAACGGAAAGGGGGTGATTTTCTACTCGTTCAGGTTTATGTGGACGATATTATCTTTGCTGCCTCAAGAGTCTCTATGTGTCAGGAGTTTGAAACAGTCATGAAGAAAAGGTTTGAGATGAGCGCCATGGGCGAATTAACTTTCTTTTTGGGATTGCAGGTAGATCAGAAGAAAGATGGCATGTTTATTCATCAAACGAAGTATGTCCATGATGTGCTTAAACGCTTTAAGAGGGATGATAGTACACCATTTGACACTCCAATCTGCGTCAACCACAAACTGGGTGCTGATTCCGACAGTGATGAAGATGTGGATCCCACTCAATATCGGGCAATCATAGGTTCTTTAATTTATCTAACTGCGTCTAGACCTGACATTATGTTTGCAGTTTGTCTTTGTGCTCGTTTTCAGGCAAACCCGAAGGAATCACACTTGAAGGGAGTGAAAAGAATCTTGCGGTATCATAAAGGAAATCCTAAGTTGGGACTATGGTACTCGAAAGGGGGAGAACCGGATCTGGTAGCATACACCGACTCTGAATATGGAGGGTGCAATGAAAATAGGAAGTCGACAACCGGTGGATGTCAGTTTCTCGGAGGAAGATTGGTGTCGTGGCAGTGCAAGAAGCAACACCTCTATAGCCATTTCCACCTGCGAAGCAGAATACATGGCAGCATCTAACTGCTGCTCCCAGGTTTTATGGATACAACAACAAATGCGCGATTATGGTCTGAATTTCACTCAAACTCCTATTTTCATTGATAACACTGCTGCTATCTCAGTAACTAACAATCCCATTAAACACAGTAAAATTAAACATATTGACATTCGTCATCATTTTATACGGGATTATGCTGAGAAGAAATTAATTATGCTTGAAAAGGTTGATTCACTGGATAATTTTGCTGATCTTTTTACAAAAGCGTTTGAACGATGTAACACCCCGTAACCGCAGCGGAAACGTAACCCGGATGCAACAGACACCTCTGATATCAACCACATTGTTTATAAAGAAAACTGAATAAATTAATATACTTCAAATTACATTATCTCATAATTTATTACCGTCTAGGTGAAACACACATCATACAATACGATACATAATTCTATGTAATATAATGTATCCTAACATCCCACACGCAAATCTTACACACGTCAAGCACTTAGCACGTAAGCAATCACTTCATCTTAATTGTACCTGAAAAGCATGTGAGAAAACGGGTCAACTACGAATAGTTGGTGAGTTTCACAATTCGAGTAAACCATGATAAATCAATATCAAAATATAATATTATCGATGTAATTATGCTGAGCCCACAAGTGAAACCTCTGACTATCCACACACAACCCCGTGGCATACTCCGCCCACGAACCTGCCCCAAACCGCTATGTCTAACATTACATAGCAAAATATATATAACAACAAAATAGACATGTGCAACTGGCTGGGAAACATCAGCAAATCCATGCCGGACCAGTTGGGTTTGTCAGACCAATAGTACTATCCACACTCTACCGGCTTTCAGTTAATCACTCGTGTTCCGGGGCCTTAGAATGTTAGCAACTCAGACAATTACCATCTTAGTACATTTCCGTACGATTCCCGTACAATAAAATATATATAAATCCAAGCAAATCCATGCGTTCAGTATATACTTAAACATTTCAGTAGTAACATGCTTCCGCCCCGAGAAAATATTTAAAAACAATTCAGAAAAAGGGGCTCGTGAAACTCACCTTAGCACATGCAAGCAGGTAACAACAATCATTATCAGTTAACACGTCCAATCTGTAATATGATCCCTACGATCGTTATTATACAATTATTGTTTATATAATCTTTAACCGTGTTAATCGGTACATCTGGGGACACTGTTAACCCAGTACTGTACCCATTCCGGGGGCAATGTTAACCCAGAATTGTACCCGTTCCGGGGGCAATGTTAACCCAGAACACTTCTCCGGACTCAGATTGTGATTTCGTTTAGAGTTCATTAGTCAAAATTAATATTAGTTTGTTTTCCCCGTTTTGCGTGCCTAGCACAGATATCCGATTTTACGTTTCAAAATGAGTTTGGTCACACACGACCCGAAAATAGTTGTTGACTGATAATTTAATTAAAGTTGTGAAATTAGATCTCGGTTTAGACGCCCCGATTGGCCGCGAGACCCGTTTCCGTCTTTAGTGTACCAGAAACTTGTTAAATCGGCTAAAATTATCCAAATCATCCGAATTATTTTCGGATGATTTATTTTTACTTGTTTAACTCAGTTATATGAAAATAGTTCATTTTTAGGGTTTTTATACACCGGTCAGCTCGTTTAGGCGAACTTTACCGGTTTACGCGTTTTAAACTTTAAAAGTTTGTTTTTGCACAAATAATTATCCGTTTAATCTCGGATCTTGAAATTTTGCGCAAATCACTTTTTGACAGTGGGGAATTTTATAAAAATATTTCCAGAATTAATTTTTATATTTAAAATTTATTTATCTATTTTTAACCACCATTTAAACACTAAATATGTCGTAAATACCAAACGACCTTAGAAAATCCCAAATTTTTCCTGGATGACCCCTGCCATCCACATAGTCCCCTGTAATTTTTCCAGAACCAAAATCTCTTTTTACATGCCATTTTCACTAAAATCGAGCTAGAAAATCCTAGAACTCGTTTAACCAAAAAGCCCACTTAGACTTCTCCAAATGACCTAACATTTTGTGTGTGACTTTTACAAGTTATAAAAAGCTTATCTGAAATTTTCCAGAATTTTTCATGATATTTAACTATTTTTCACCATTTTTAGCCAAAACCGAGCATTAAATTCACCAAATATTCATCTTTTATCCAAAAATTTCCAAATTTTCACAGAACTCATATTTTCAAGTATTTAACACCTCTGTAAAATTTCATGACCTAACTCTAAACCGTTCACAATCTGTCCAAAACACTCATAACCGAACATAAACCGAATATACCTTTTGTTTTCCGCCGCTACAAGCTACACACTCGTCTTTCCGCCTTATCTACCACTAAATACAGATCCTACAACCAACATACCACAATACCAAGCAAGTTACACTCACAATCAAGCCTCTTACACTATAGTTTCGGTTATTGTTTCAAAACTAAAGTTTAAACCGTAAAAATTCGTTTTTGGTTCGTTTAACTCCTTTCTTGGACCAAGATCCCTTGTATAACACGTATACATCACTTGATCATGCAAGAATCGGTTTTCATCATTGAAACCTCATTTTCTTGCAAATAAACTCAAGAAACGAAGATGGAAACGTAAATAACTCGAATTTTACCTCGGTTTTCTTGCTAAAATCTCGGGTTTTCAAGTGGAAATGTGGAGAGAAAGATGGATGATGCAAATGGTTGTCGTAAAAAAAATGAAATGAATGGGGTATAACCCCTTCACACCGATCGGAAGTTTGAGGGGGTGGGGTGGGACCCACCCTTTCATTCTTAGCCAATTTTTGGATTCTCGAAATCCGGATAATGTTTTGGATAATCTGGTTCAGTTCGTTTTTCGGTTAAATGTTTAATTCGGCTTAAAACGAGGCTAAAACGGTCGTTTTCGGCTTAAAAATGAAATTTATATAAAATCACTTTAAAAACTTTAAAAACTTAAACCATGACGTTTATTAACTTAAAACATCATATTATTAATAATTGCGCATCTTTTTCGGCTTGATCGATCGTCTCTTGCTTGGTTTGGTATTAAAGGTTTCGTTTAATGTACCGTCATACCATTAAATCGAAAATTCTTTTTCTGTGCTTTAATCCACTTATCCCGAAGCTTTAATACTTCGTAAACATCACTAAATATCATATATCTCGTCTATAATGTAATCCTCGATTCGTTCGGCTTCAATAACTATCGATCGATTAATCGCATGTTCAATACGATGAATTATATATTCACGTACAATCAATACAGTGAACCATGTATTCTCGTATAATTACTATGGTAATTCATGTACCCGACATTAAATATGACGTAACTATTGTCTACCGGTTAGGGTATACCGGGTTTCGTCGGAATCGTTACATTCTCCCCCCGTTAAGAAATTTCGTCCTCGAAATTTTACACGCCCACTATCCCCTTCCGAGAGAAAGGTGGGGGTTTTTCCTTCAGAATTCACCCTCGCGTTACCAGGTATAATCTGGTCCTCGCTGTGAATTCCATTTAATCTTAATCAATAAAGCTTGGTGTGTCCAAACTTTTTAGTTTTCCGTCTACTATCTCTACGGAATTATTTATGATATCAGGCATGTCTTCTATGAGTACCTTCATTACTAGTACTTTCGTTGCCTCATCGCTTAGGTACTTTTCAATCCGTATACATGGCAAAACATCATGTATAGTACTTAGCCCCTAGAGTACTTTAATCGATAAACTAAATGACCAATCATGGAGATCGTCTCATGAGGTCCAATATATTAAGGAGCTATTTTCAGTTTTGCCAAACCTTATATCACCTCTCTAAGGTGATGCCTTAAAAATGCCTTGTCACCTCATTCCAGTGACAATGGTTTCATTTGAATGTTGGCATAAATCCTTTACCAATCTCGCGCTGCTTTCAACTTATCTTAAATATTATAAATCCGATTGGTTGTTTCTCGCATCAATTCAAATCTTATGGCTTGAGTGACGCCCATTCCCAATTTAACAAATTGGTGATAATTACTTCACCCATAAAAAGCTTCAAGCTCTCGATGCTTCCTTCCCCGCCTTCCAATAATGGAAGTAGGATGACTATTTCGATCTGAGATAATTGAAAATGGTACTCTACGACGAGATACCATTTCACCATCGTGAATTTGGGCGAGAATTCATTGTGGTAATCGTCATGGATTGGGATGAAATGCGAGGATTGGTTAATCGATCCGCGATTATCCAAATTGCATCATGTCCTCGGGACGTCTTAGGGAGATGTGTCACAAAATCCATCGTGATTTGCTCCCACTTCCACTCGGGAATTTCCGGTTGTTGTAACATCCCCGAGGGTTTCTGGTGCTCCGCCTTAACTCTCGCACAAGTCGTATACTTACCGACATACGTTGCTATATCCTTTTTCATACCCGGCCACCAGTAGATCTCCTTCACATCCTTGTACATCTTATCCGATCCCGGATGTATGGAATATTTCGATCTATGCGCTTCGTCCATGATTAAATCACGAAGGTCATGGAGGGTCGGGATCCAAACCCGATTTTTGAAATAGAGAATTTCGTCCACGCGCTGTTCGAAATTCTTCTCATTGCCGTAAAGTTCCTCATTTTCCAATTGTTCCTCTCTCAACGCCTCCCGTTGAGCGACTCGAATCAGGTCCGAAAGGTTCGACTGGACTATCATCCCCAGCGCTCGCACTCGCAATGGCTTAACCCGATCTTTCCTACTCAAGGCATCGGCTACAACGTTAGCCTTGCCGGGGTGATAACGGATGTCACAGTCATAATCGCTCAACAACTCGACCCATCTTCGTTGCCTCATATTCAGTTCTTTCTGATCGAATATGTGCTGCAAAATTTTATGATCGGTGAAGATGGTGCACTTTGTACCGTAGAGATAATGTCTCCAGATTTTAAGTGCGAAGATAACCGTTCCCAGTTCTAAGTCATAAGTAGTGTAATTTTTCTCGTGTACTTTTAACTGTCGGGAAGCATAGGCTATAACCTTATTATTCTGCATCAGCACGCATCCTAACCCTCTACGCGATGCATCACAATACGTGACAAAACCATCGTCTCCATCGGGGAGACTTAAAATCGGCGCTTGGCACGATTTTTTTTTTTTTTTTTTTGCTTTAACGTTTGAAACGCCGCTTCCTGCTCTTCTCCCCAATCATACTTTCGATCCTCTTGAGTCAGGAGAGTTAGAGGTTGGGCGTTGCTGGAAAAGTTCTCTATAAATCGACGATAATATCCCGCTAAGCCTAAGAATTGGCGGATTTCCTTTGGCGATTTAGGCGCTTGTCAATTCTTAATTACTTCAACCTTACTCGGATCAACGTGTATTCCATGGTGGTTTACAACGTGACCGAGGAATTGCACTTCTTGTAACCAGAAGTTACACTTGGAGAATTTTGCATACAACTTCTCCTGATTCAGAAGCTCTAAAATTATTCTTAAGTGTTGCTCGTGCTCTTCTTTACTTTTCGAGTAGATCAAAATATCGTCAATAAACACGATGACGAATTTGTCGAGGTAGGGTTTACAGACTCGATTCATGAGTTCCATGAACACTGCCTGCGCATTGGTTAGCCCGAAAGGCATAACTAAGAACTCGTAATGGCAGTAGCGAGTCCGAAACGCTGTTGTTGCAACGTCCTCCTCTTGGATTTTCATTTGGTGATAACTATATCTAAGATCAATTTTCTAAAAATAAATCGCCCCTTGCAGTTGGTTAAACAGATCATTTACTTCGAAGAAGTGAATACCTATTCTTGATCGTCACTTTATTCAATTCTCCCTAATCAATACATATCCTAACACTTCTGTCCTTCATTTCCCAAATAACACTGGTGCACCCCATGGTGACTAACTAGGTCGTATAAAACCTTATCCAATAATTCTTGCATTTCAGTTGGTGCAAGTCGGTAAGATGCTTTAGCAACAGGGCCAGCTTGAGGTATTAAATCGATTCTGAATTCGACCTGTCGGGTTGGCGATAATCCAGGAAGTTCTTCCGGGAAAACTTCTGGATATTTACGTATCACCGAAACATCTTCTATATGTTTTCTTTTAAATACTTTTCTCCGTATCTAATCGCTTCATCGTCCGAAAGAGAGCTTCTAATCATCTTCTTTTCATATTTGATTTCAGCTTCATGTTGAGTTAGCCAATCCATGTTAACTATTACGTCAAAACTTCCTAACTTTACTGGTCGTAGGTCAATAAGGAAAGGTTAATCGTTCAGAATAATAGGACAATTCCGAACAATTTAGTTAACCATTAGGGATTTACCGTTAGCGATTCTACAGTATAGGGTTCTATAGTTTCACTAATCGGTATCTTTCCAAATGATAGGAGGTCAATAGGAACTAACTTCTATCGACGACCGTAAAAATATCACTGAAGCCTATTGATTTAAAACTACCACGTACTTAATACCACCTTTGGATCATGACGTGCTTTATTCGAATTACTCACAAAAGCACAGCTCCTTGCTTGATCAGAGGTTGATGCTTGTCATGAGGTTCGTCTTCCAACGACACCTTGGTTCAACTTTGGGCAATTTCTCTTGAAAGGTTCTGTACTGCCACATTCATAGCAAGTACAACCGTTTGGCATAATTTGATTTCTTTGGATGGATTGTTATTGAAGCTGTTGGGTTCGGAGTGGTTGTACACGAATGAGTTGGGGTTGCCGGTTCACATGGCTTCAATTGGTTCTACAATTGGGGCATTACGTCCATCTGTACCACACCTGTGGCCTACTATCCCTCGACATTCTCCTTCCTGCCGATAACCATATTTTCCACATTTAGGGAAGGACCCTTCATGCGGTTCATGTTTTCACACCAGAACTAGTCTTAGTATAATTCTGGGTTGTAGGACATACCTACTTATTCGAAAACCTATTTTGCACTATACCTTTATCATTTCTCTTCTTTAACACTCGACGTCTCACCTAACGTCCATCCAGTCCGCTTCCCATAGAGTCAAATATATCAATGCTGGCTTGTGACACAACCCTTCCAAAGGTTGTATATTTTACAAGATTGACTATACTCCTTATCGATGGAGTTAGTCCCCAATATAGCGCTCACTTCGCTTAGTTTCAGGAGTAATTAGCCATGTTACCAGACATGACAATTCCTTCAAACGATTAGCGTGTTCTAAGTGATCAGCACACAACATTTCTATCTTCCATAGTTCTGTTTCCAATCTCTGAACTTAATTACTCGAATAAAAGTGCTCTAGCACAAGAATTTTAAATTCTGACCATATCATCTGAGTAATAATTTTCTAACTATAATTTTATACCATCGTGTTCCATCACGATACAACATAATCTACCAACATATATGTAGCATATTTCACTACACAATGTTCTAGACTCTTACCAATATCCTTAACCATTTCGATCTTTTCTATCCACTCGCTAATCTATTCCTCCCTTTACCATCAGTAAACTATTAATAATTTCCTTAACACAACCAACAAACATATCCTTCATACCGGATCTAATTCATTACGACTACTATTCATGTTTAGTTTATAACTAATACTTGTAGTCATAATAGTATTCGGTGGAACATTATCACTCTTAGTAATAACTCTAAGAATTGAAATATTCATATTTATGTGATTGCTCGATCTATAATTCTGCGATCACATTTGCATCAACACTAGCAGTGATCTGTGATACGACATTCGGTATCATCATCTGCTATCTTTGAGCAATCAACTGAATCATATCAATCTCCATCATTGGAGTTACTCTTTTTATGTCATTCTGCCGTACCCATCCCGTACGCAGTAATCAATACTAATCTCACCGTATAACTCGTTACCAGCTCAATCATAGCAGCAGGTACACATACACACCAAATATTATCATACATATTACACATACCAGTATCTAGTATATATGTCCCACAAATATAATAACATATGGACTAAACCTGACGTCGGTTAACGTTTAAATATGTTTCATAACCCTTGTCACCAACTGACATATAGATCTTTCTCAACAAAGATTAATGTTTAATATGCTTGATTTCAATATCCTTCTGCATGTCAGCATAACCGACACATGCTCACCGTGAGCACCAAACGATTACGTACCACGGAGTTATAATATCCGTGTCTATTTGTATATCCGGCATACACGGTATACCACCTACGAACGAACAACCAACTATGCTATAATGATTCCAACACCTCTTTGTGTATGGGTAATCATTCTATTCGAGTATACATGGGTATAGGCATCTAACGGATGTAAGGATAACATAGGGAGTTGCAAAGTTCAAGGTAATCGCGCAACCCATGTTGCCTTCAAATATTATCAATTACTATTATGGGAAACTCTATCACTTGCTCAGTCAATGTCCTCAGGCGTTCTAGGTTCGCTAAAATCGCTAATTCTCGATCTGGAGGTGGTATGTCTCATATGTTTGAAAGTGAGAAATACACATATATATTTTTATATATTATTTTTATCTGCTCATTTATCATCAAATTTATTATTATTATTATTATTTATTTTATTTTATTTATTTATTTATTTATTTTACCTTAATGGAATAAGAATGGGTTCAGGTGCAGATCCGTCCGTACGTGAGGGTCGGCGGTTCAGGTGAACATAGGGGGTTATTAGGATATACGGTACCGGTGTTTGTAGGGTAAGGGATTTATCAATTTTGGTTGGGAGTGACGGTTACTAGGTATTTCTAGTTAATGTCAAACGGGAGAGCTACTTTGGTACTATTATAACTATGGCCCGATAAGTCAGACTTATCATCAACCGATGCTCTAGAAATTTCAGCATCCTCGGTACTTTTATTATTTCATCGCCCGGTTCCTTATCCGGGTCCTATTTCTCAATACATGTACCCACAAGATATGTACATACATATATATACACATTAGCACGCATAAATAATATTATATACTTTACACATATGTTGCCATTTTTACCTATTAATGTTCCCCGTGACTTCCCCTGAATTCCCTCGTGCTGACAAGTCTGTTATTATGTTCCGGACCATAATAACTCACTTGTCCGTCCAAGTTCATCCAGATCTCGTCACTATAAATTTTTAGTTGATATTCAGATCCAATAATACTTGAGCTATTGGTTATATTTTAGTTATCTTTTAAAGACATCATAATTCTTTATAACCAATGGCTCAGATACCAACTTCTGTAACACCCCGTAACCGCAGCGGAAACGTAACCCGGATGCAACAGACACCTCTGATATCAACCACATTGTTTATAAAGAAAACTGAATACATTAATATACTTCAAATTACATTATCTCGTAATTCATTACCGTCTAGGTGAAAAACACATCATACAATACGATACATAATTCTATGTAATATAATGTATCCTAACATCCCACACGCAAATCTTACACACGTCAAGCACTTAGCACGTAAGCAATCACTTCATCTTAATTGTACCTGAAAAGCATGTGAGAAAACGGGTCAACTACGAATAGTTGGTGAGTTTCACAATTCGAGTAAACCATGATAAATCAATATCAAAATATAATATTATCGATGTAATTATGCTGAGCCCACAAGTGAAACCTCTGACTATCCACACACAACCCCGTGGCATACTCCGCCCACGAACCTGCCCCAAACCGCTATGTCTAACATTACATAACAAAATATATATAACAACAAAATAAACATGTGCAACTGGCTGAGAAACATCAGCAAATCCATGCCGGACCAGTTGGGTTTGTCAGACCAATAGTACTATCCACACTCTACCGGCTTTCAGTTAATCACTCGTGTTCCGGGGCCTTAGAATGTTAGCAACTCAGACAATTACCATCTTAGTACATTTCCGTACGATTCCAGTACAATAAAATATATATAAATCCACGCAAATCCATGCGTTCAGTATATACTTAAACATTTCAGTAGTAACATGTGTCCGCCCCAAGAAAATATTTAAAAACAATTCAGAAAAAGGGGCTCGTGAAACTCACCTTAGCACATGCAAGCAGGTAACAACAATCATTATCAGTTAACACGTCCAATCTGTAATAGGATCCCTACGATCGTTATTATACAATTATTGTTTATATAATCTTTAACCGTGTTAACCGGTACATCTGGGGACACTGTTAACCCAGTACTGTACCCATTCCTGGGGCAATGTTAACCCAGAATTGTACCCGTTTCGGGGGCAATGTTAACCCAGAACACTTCTCCGGACTCAGATTGTGATTTCGTTTAGAGTTCATTAGTCAAAATTAATATTAGTTTGTTTTCCCCGTTTTGCGTGCCTAGCACAGATTTCCGATTTTACGTTTCAAAATGAGTTTGGTCACACACGACCCGAAAATAGTTGTTGACTGATAATTTAATTAAAGTTGTGAAATTAGAGCTCGGTTTAGACGCCCCGATTGGCCGCGGGACCCGTTTCCGTCTTTAGTGTACCAGAAACTTGTTAAATCGGCTCAAATTATCCAAATCATCCGAATTATTTTCGGATGATTTATTTTTACTTGTTTAACTCAGTTATATGAAAATAGTTCATTTTTAGGGTTTTTATACACCGGTCAGCTCGTTTAGGCGAACTTTACCGGTTTACGCGTTTTAAACTTTAAAAGTTTGTTTTTGCACAAATAATTATCCGTTTAATCTCGGATCTTGAAATTTTGCACAAATCACTTTTTGACAGTGGGGAATTTAATAAAAATATTTCCAGAATTAATTTTTATATTTAAAATTTATTTATCTATTTTTAACCACCATTTAAACACTAAATATGTCGTAAATACCAAACGACCATAGAAAAATCCCAAATTTTTCCTGGATGACCCCTGCCATCCACATAGTCCCCTGTAATTTTTCCAGAACCAAAATATTTTTTTACATGCCATTTTCACTAAAACCGAGCTAGAAAACCCTAGAACTCGTTTAACCGAAAAGCCCACTTAGACTTCTCCAACTGACCTAACATTTTGTGTGTGACTTTTACATGTTATAAAAAGCTTATCTGAAATTTTACAGAATTGTTCATGATATTTAACTATTTTTCACCATTTTTAGTTAAAACCGAGCATTAAATTCACCAAATATTCATCCTTTATCCAAAAATTACCAAATTTTCACAGAACTCATATATTCATGTATTTAACACCTCTGTAAAATTTCATGAGCTAACTCTAAACCGTTCACAATCTGTCCAAAACACTCATAACCGAACATAAACCGAATATACCTTTTGTTTTCCGCCGCTACAAGCTACACACTCGTCTTTCCGCCTTATCTACCACTAAATACAGATCCTACAACCAACATACCACAATACCAAGCAAGTTACACTCACAATCAAGCCTCTTACACTATAGTTTCGGTTATTGTTTCAAAACTAAAGTTTAAACCGTAAAAATTCGTTTTTGGTTCGTTTAACTCCTTTCTTGGACCAAGATCCCTTGTATAACATGTATACATCACTTGATCATGCAAGAATCGGTTTTCATCTTTGAAACCTCATTTTCTTGCAAATAAACTCAAGAAACGAAGATGGAAACGTAAATAACTCGACTTTTACCTCGGTTTTCTTGCTAAAATCTTGGGTTTTCAAGTGGAAATGTGGAGAGAAAGATGGATGATGCAAATGGTTGTTGTAAAAAAAAATGAAATGAATGGGGTATAACCCCTTCACACCGATCGGAAGTTTGAGGGGGTGGGGTGGGACCCACCCTTTCATTCTTAGCCACATGTTTGGATTCTCGAAATCCGGATAATGTTTTGGATAATCTGGTTCAGTTCGTTTTTCGGTTAAATGTTTAATTCGGCTTAAAACGAGGCTAAAACGGTCGTTTTCGGCTTAAAAATGAAATTTATATAAAATCACTTTAAAAACTTTAAAAACTTAAACCATGACGTTTATTAACTTAAAACATCATATTATTAATAATTGCACATCTTTTTCGGCTTGATCGATCGTCTATTGCTTGGTTTGATATTAAAGGTTTCGTTTAATGTACCGTCGTACCATTAAATCGAAAATTCTTTTTCTGTGCTTTAATCCACTTATCCCAAAGCTTTAATACTTCGTAAACATCACTAAATATCATATATCTCGTCTATAATGTAATCCTCGATTCGTTCGGCTTCAATAACTATCGATCGATTAATCGCATGTTCAATACGATGAATTATATATTCATGTACAATCAATACAGTGAACCATGTATTCTCGTATAATTACTATGGTAATTCATGTACCCGACATTAAATATGACGTAACTATTGTCTACCGGTTAGGGTATACCGGGTTTCGTTGGAATCGTTACAACCGATCTTGTTTTCAAAACCTCGTTGAGCTAAATGGGATGATCAATCCCGAGTAACCTTGTTTTCTTAGTATTTAAAAAAAACATCACCATCGCATAAAATTATGTCGGTTGCTAAAGTCTGAAGGACGTATTCCACGAATATGTTTGGTCCTTACATCTACGAGTAGATTATAAGGATAGCCATTAGCCAAATGACTGAAAGCGCCCGGGGCGGTTTATGATGGGTTTTTATTCTTTCGCTTAAAATTAGTCGTTCATACTTAGTCAGAGGGATACATACTCGTATGTGGTCGGTCGGGATGATCCAATGGATCTTCAGGATAGCCACTTTGACTTGATCGGGGCGTCTGAATTTAAAATTTTTTTTAGGGGAAATGATATAATTTTTCAGTCTATAACTTCGCAAGAAGTTTCATTATTGGTGTTAAAATGAAAATTGATCCAACCTTGGAAAGTGATAGATAAACTAATTTTGTGTGCTTAACCGGTTAAGTTATTAGGCTTAAAAGACTCTAGATCAGTCATTGTATGTTATGGTAGCTTTCTATGGTGCGTAAAAGTTGAAGTGATACAAACTAAATCTTCTCGATTTACTGTGGAGAGTCATTTTGAGCTGTGCATGTCTCCACATACACCTTTCCGAGTGATAGGCAGAAAAGTGATTACCCAGTCATACACGAGCCCGTGAGTGTTCTGATTCCTATGAAGATAGTACTATGTTTCTGCAGTGATCCAGATTCGGGACTTGCAGTCTGTATTAGTGTCATAAAATATATATATATATATATATATATATATATATATATATACATATATATATATATATATATATAATACTTTCATTATTATCATTGAGCCTTATGAAGATTATCTGATTACAAATATCAAGAAAGGGGCAAGAAAGATTATTCCAAAGTATAAGAAAGTACGGGAAGACGAATCCGAAGGTCGACATGTGAATATTGATTGATCAGACACTACGGGTCGAAGTCAACTCGGGGTGACTTGGGGAATGCCAAATACTCCTTGAGAATAGATAGGAGGCATCACAATCTCTCATGTGATGTCCATCTAAATTTTGAGCTTAATTGAACCTAATCCGTATCACAGAAGCGATGAAAACCATACTAAGTTTTATACCTGCCTACAACCTGTTTCTCTATGTCATAATACCGCTGAACATGGATATGTGTGACAGCCTCTTAATTAGTATGATTCCTGTTCGGATCTTTTCTAAAAACACTTTGGGTTTCTGCACGACTGAAATTTGATCCCGTTTATTTAGTTATTTAACTTTTGTTATGCATTTTGTCTTATGGTTTAACTTCTTAAAATTGTGGTTACTTGTTTTTGATCATTTTATTTCTAAAATTATTTTTAATTAACATTGCTGTCGGCGAAGGCTGTGCTCAATGGTTCTTCAAGACAAAGAAACCTGCGGTACCAACAATGTTCAAGAAAAGTTACAATATCAAGGGCTATGCTGAATCAAAGAAAGGTATTATCTGTTGGTTGTATGATGAACAGCTAAAATTGTTTGTGATAAAGAGATATGATGGGGTTCAGTACTTTAAGAAGGCTTTGAGATCACTCAACACCTTGCCTGAGTGTGAGGTGAAAGATTTGGCTCAGTTAAGATTGATTAATAGATTGATGACAACTTTGCGAGATGGGTTGGAAAGATTGTGTGGAAGGAAAGTGTGAAAGAGAAAAGGTTTGAGTTGTTGAAGCCTCAAAAAGAAAGGTTGGTTGAAGACAATGAACGAGGTATGCGGGCTGATGGTAAGCCCTCGATAGTGATGAAATACAAGTCGATTCGATGTTTGAAAGAGGTTCCGATGAAGCTGATGCCCAAGGATGTGTTGAAGGATCTCAAGTGGTGGTATGTTGACTGCCAAACTGCTGAAGCCATGATGGAAGATGAGGATGAACAGGAGATCCTGAGATTGTATGATCCAATGCACTTGGTTAATTTGTCTCAAGCTGATTTGAAGGTACTTAACGATAAGAAGATTTTCTATATTCATGCGTGGAAGGACGAAGCAAAGAAGTACCAGAGGGTGGTCTCTGTCTGTGTAAGACAAGGCATTCATGCTTGAAGACGGTGGGTACGTGATTTTTGGATTACAAGACACGAGAAAGAAGATAGAGATATGAAGCTACTGCCAAGGGGGAGTCTGTTGGTGCATGATGCCAGTAGTTCAGTATCTCGTGTTTATTTATGTCTGTAATCGTTAATTTGTTCTTGTTAAACGTGTTTTGTTTATCTTGATATTTAGCGAACTTGTTGAGCTAAGTTATGATAACTTCGCTATGATAACTTCGCCTAGCCTGTTGGGCGAAGTTATAATGTTATATAAACCATAACTTCGGCTCATACTAGGACAACTTTGGACGGCTGTGTTTGTGTGATTCTCTGAGTCACGTGTTTGGTTTTGGTTATTACTCTTGGCAATATAACTAGTATTCTCTTATATACTTGTGTATTGCGTGTGATTTACATACTCAACGTCTTAGCACTCATATCGTATACGTAGGGGATTCCGCACCCTCGTGTTACGAGATACTCCTGTGTAGATCCGGCTGGGAACCTACACTCTTGAAACTTAGTTTTGTAGTCTTTCAGGTTAGTTCTGGCCACCTTATGGTTAAGGAACTTGGTTTGGATCATGTCCGTCTCATGCATCGGACAAAATATCTGAAACACAAATTCTTTAAACTCTTCCCATGCTAATTGATGGTGTCTGTGTGAGTGCTTTATAAAATATAATGGGATTGGAATGTTGCTTTCGCACAAGATCGTGTTTTAAGTTTATAAAAGTGATTTCTACTAAGACTAAACACACACAAAATAGTCAAATGTACCTATCGTATATGTTGAATAGTATTGGTAAGAACCAAGTATCAATTTGTGGACACAAATGTTTCTAGTAATAAATCTTCGTTTTCCTTTAATCGGAGAGCTTAATCATTTTTGGGGTTGATTTGTCTAAAAGTCTAAAAGTCTGAATAACTATTACAAACTCCAGCTCAACTCGAAACCGCTCAGCGAACACCACAACGTACGACATAGTAGCAACTACCTATATACACAAGATCATCTACACTCGAACATCGTAGGTTCGGCTCAACGTGGCGGAGGCATAATCAAGCGTGGTGTGGTGTGCCCACCGTCTAACCACATATAAAAGGATCCAGACAAACGTATACAATAACCTGAGGGCCAGCGATTACCTTTGTTTATAACGTTTTAGGGATATGCAATCCCATGTAATCATTTTAATGATTCGTTTTAATAAGTTGTAAAGAGTTGGACATATTCACCTTTGTTCAACGTATACCACTGATTTAATCTTCTTGTTACCTTGGACCTATAGTACGAGAACAACCTTTTATAAATACTAGATCAATGATCTAGCTTTAGACCTTTAGTCTATTCGCATATTCTTTACCTTGATAATCATTTCTTTTGGTATAAAATACTTGAACTTTTAGTCCAAAACATTTATCAATTAAACACTACGTTTCTTCTTCATGAAGAAACGTATATACCAAGTTTCTTCTTTCTTAAGAAACATTATAAAACTTTATTTTCAATAAAGAATTAATATTTTATCTTACCCTTATCTTATGAAAATCATATTTCACTTATTTCATACTCAGGGTATAGATTATACCCTCAACTAAGTTTTAGACCATATATAATAAAATAATTGGGCGGAACCCCTACTTTGTATGGCTTGTATTTCTATAAATGCCTAAGCTTGACGCGAGCAACACTTCTACTTGTTTCGGTATCGAGATAATGAACTAACAACACTTCTACACCGTGCGTGTACTTCGGGAACGAATTGTCAGAAAGCAGAGCCTGACAACCTATTTATAGGGTTGGGATTGTGACCCATCGTGATACGCGATGGGCTAAAAAGGGGATCCATCGCGTATCGCTATGGACCACTTAACCGCCTCAGAATATTATATTGCATCGCGTATCGCGATGGAACTTTGGTTTTAGAAGTCTGATTGGTCACCTAGTAGACTTGCCACGTGTTACCATGTGGTGCCACGTGGTTGGACATGTGTCCACGATTACTTCACCTGGTCATCTGCGATGATCCAAAAAGTTAGGTGATCGCGTATCGCGACACCACCCATTCTGGGGAAATGTGATGTACCCATCGCGTATCGCGATGGGTTATCTTCTGATCCATCGCGTATCACGATAGGTCTTGAAATCCAGAGTTTCCATTTTAGTTCCTTAACTTTAATACCTTGTCACTTCTTAGTCTCGTTTCCATTTTCCAAAAACATAAAGGCGGCTCTCGACGATGCGAGCGTGCGAAGTGCAAAGTGCGACATCAAAGCGCCAGATTGTGACCTTCGCCCGAGCCCGTGCGCATCGGGTGCTTCACACCCTCCGCTAGGATCACTGGTTCATGCATGACATATAAGAATATTACTATGGAAACTCAACTCCTTATAAAGAGCTTCCAAATATTTCCTACTTTTCATGTGGGATGAAATTTATCTTTCTTATTTATACCCATGTGAAGCAGTTCAATTTTCTTCATTATTTCCATGTGGGGTGAAATCATTTCTCTCATTTCCTTAATATGAAAGTTTTCTAACTTAATATAATTTCTTTACCATATTTATTATTATTTTCAAAGTTGACATTTTTAACCCAAAAATAAATATGATATTTTTTGAGATGTTACAGTCAGGCGGCATGGTTGATGGTTGTGGTGGTAGCATTGGTAGTGATGGCGATAGTAGGGTGGCGGCGAAGGTGGAGGCGGTCAGGCAACGACAATGATGGTGGCGGTTATGGTCAGGTGCCGATAGTCGTTGTGGTAGCGTGGAGGTAAGGTCGTGGTGGTGGTGGCGGAGATGTTGGCGGTTGTGGTGGTAGCGACGGCGACAGTGGCGGTCAGGTGGTGGTGGTGACGATGGTAGTGGTGGTGGTTGTTGTTGGGTGTTGGTGTTATTGAGAAAGTAGGGTGAGAGATGAATGGATTGTAAAAAAGAAGAGGGTAGGAAAGAATGGTTTTGATGGAATGAAATTCCATGTGTAATGGATGATTCTATTCTATTGAGCAACCAAACACCACTTTTTTCATTCTCACATAAATGAATCGTTTCATTCTCAATGTCATTTTTGCATACCAAATGCTACCTAAATTCCTTTTGATCATTCCTTAGAAAATCACACTTACTCATTCCAATCAAAACCTAACTCTTCGTTTAAAGTAGGGGTCAAGTTATTCTACAAAGGGAAACAAAATGAGAAGGATGAGAAGGATTTATAGCCAAACAAAAAGCCCTTCAAAAATTTTTTTTAAATAAATAAATCATAACTCAAAATTTAATAAAAAAACGAAAAAAAAATAAAAACACAAAAATATTTCCACCGTCTTTCTCCTTCTCATAAAAAAACACACACACACACACAATGGTAAGTGAAAAAAGTCATTGTATCTTTTTGTTTATCATTGTGTTTTTTATTTATTTTCGTTATTGATTGTATCTTTTTTGCTTGACATTGTGTCTTTTATTTTATTGTGTTATATTACTTAACATTGTGCTATATTTTGTTCAGCATTGTGTTATATCTTGCGATCTATTGTTTCTTTTTTTAGTTATAATTGTGTCTTTTATTCATTTTCGTCATTGTATCTTTGATCTCGGCATTGTGCCATTTCGTCAATTTTTTTGTATTTTTTTATTTATTTTTTTTTGAACGAGAATGATGGCGGAAACATTTTAATTTTTTTTAATTCTTTTCATTTTTTATTTTTATTTTGAGTTATGATTTTTTTTTAATTTATTTTTAAGGGATTTTTTGTGTTGTCACAAATCTTTCTCATGTTTCTCATTTTTGTATCCCTTTGTATTTTAACTTTACCCTTTAGAGTAAAGTGTCATTTCCGTCTTTGTGGGTTGACAAATAATGCGAATTTAATCTAAAAGGTGTGTTTTTTGCATAGGGGGACCATCCACGTTTCCCAGTTCTTGCCAATTACATCCATATCACTCTTTCTTTTATTCATTTTCGTCATTGTATCTTTGATCTCGGCATTGTGTCATTTCGTCAATTTTTTTGTATTTTTTTAATTTGTTTTTGAACAAGAATGATGGCGGAAACATTTTAGTTTTTTAATTATTTTCATTTTTTATTTTTATTTTGAGTTATGATTTTTTTTTTAATTTTTTTAAGGGATTTTTTGTGTTTTCACAAATCATTCTCATGTTTCTCATTTTTGTCTCCCTTTGTATTTTAACTTTACCCTTTAGAGTAAAGTGTCATTTCCGTCTTTGTGGGTTGACAAATAATGCGAATTTAATCCAAAAAAGTTTGTTTTTTGCATATGGGGACCATCCACGTTTCCCAATTATTGTCAATTACATTCAAATCACTAAACCCATTAATTTAATCGTTAAGTCAGGGGTGAACATGTCCTATCACTCTTTCTTTATTATAATTCTTATTTAAGTGAACTGCGGTTTTCTTCTTTTTGGTTTGTTTAAATATGCGGTTTTAGTCAAGTAGTTTCAACTTTCAAATTTGCAATTTCCGTCCCTATGGTTTCATTTCACTTGCAATTAAACCCGAATTCACAATCTCGTTAAACCTATCAGTGTGCCCTTTATGTGAGGGGCAATTTTGTCCCTTGTTTTTTTTCCCTTTTATCCCCAAGTACATCCCAGCCCCTCACGTGAAGAGGCTTACGAATTATGACTGAGGTTTATTTGGAGAGAAAAACGACAAAACTGGCCATCACATGAGGGGCACGCAGATGGGTTAACGACCAGATTTAACGGGGTTAATAAATTTGGGTTTAATTGCAAGTGAAATGAAACTACAATGACGAAAATTGCAAATTTGATAGGGACGAAAATTGCAAACTTTAAACTACTAGACTAAAACCGCATATTTGGACAAACCACAAGGACGAAAACCGCAGTTTGCTGAAATAAGTATTATAATAAAAAAAAAGAGTGAAAAGATATGTCTACCCTTGATTTAATGATAAAATTTAGCGGAGTTAGTGGTTTGGATGTAATTGAGAAGAGTTAGGAAACCTGGATGGAAAAAAATAAACTTTTTGAAAAAAATAATTTTTGAACTAAATTTATATTATTTATCAAATCACAAAAACAGAAATGACACTTACTCTAGTTTTATAATATAGTGTGCTTATGCGGCAAAAATATGTCATTTGGCCCATTTATAATAGAGGCCCATGAAAATGACAGAAAGTGCCCACCTATTTAATTTGCTCGGTTTCCCGTTACCAACGTATCTGTTTTTACTATTTTTGTATCATAATAATTAATAAATATCGTCTTCAGCCCCAAATAAATTCTAACATCCTTTTCAGGATTAACCCTGAATTAAGGTGTTTAAGATCCTTTCAAATATAAAAATATCTTGTTATTCTTTTATTAGTTTTTCTTTATGCTTCAAAACTATTTTTATAAACTAATGTGTATAAAAAAAACTATATTTAATGAGATAGAAGTGAGTCAATTCTTCAGATGACATAAAAATAATCAAGTTGTTGACTGATTAATATAACTAGTTTTGAGTTGGCTAAACATGACACCGTTGGGAATTTCGGTTATAGTCTTTCTTGGCGTGCAAGGCAAGAAAAAATTAAATATAGAGTGGATAATTATAAACAATTAAATGTGATTAGATTTAATTGTATGTATAATTATTTTGTCATATTATTTAGCAATCCTAGTTGTAGTCTAACGTGACAGGTTAGATTATAAATACTCGTGTTTTGGGTATAGAGAATTTTTTTTATTTAAACTCTTCATATATTAAATAAAATGATCCAATTACAATGGAGAGATTGTAATTGAGTTTTGTGAAGTTTCTAATAAACGTTTGGTGTTAGCCAAGTTATTGTGTCAGAGTTCGTGCTTTCTGATTAAACATGGTACTAATTGCATTAATTGGTACCAGATCCCTTAATCGACATACCTGGGAAAGCAATTGAAGGTCGAACCTCAGTAAATTGAAGGTGGGTGTAAACCTATGACGTGAGGGAATTAGAGACGTGTTCATCAGACTTGTTACAATCGTTATCAGACCTGTTACAATCGTTAAGACCTATAGGCTATAGAGCATATTTTTTCTAGCTCAGTCCTTCAGGACCACTATTGTTTAATATTATAGCTATATAACCAACTTTTAACATTATATAATGAGGCTAGATGAATTCTTTTTTTAAAGACTATTATTTAAAAGTAATTAGAATTTAGAAAGACTCGTCTCCTTCCCTCCTAAAAGGATTCTAAAACGTATTGTCCCCGAACAAGATAGGCTTAGCCCGTATCTCAATATAACTCTACTTCGCCTGCTAGCGTCCAAGTCCAAAACATCATTTTCTAACCTACACATACAAATAGACTGCTTGTCTTATGAATAAATATCTATAATAATATTGAAAGAACATAAAAGGCAAATCGAAAATGTCACTATAACATGTTGATGTTTTAATATCTTCACTTCAATGTCTGCGTGTACAAATGACTAAAATACCCTTAAAGACGTAAGTTTCTCTTCTAGTTTTGTGTTTAACCCATTGAAAATGACTTTCCCGGTATAAGCATAGTTTTATATGATCCATTGGTTAATGAGGTATCAACGACTTCAATGAGCTTGCCCTAACATATTCTCACAGAGTCACAGTTCGTAAAACGAATTTAAGTTCCCATTTAACAAATTACAAATGATAATTGTTTAGTGTTTGCCTTAATAAATCGAACAAGCCGACCAACTTACCAAGAGACGAGAAGGAACAAACATTCGAACAATAATGTAACTGTAACATAGTGTTAGTGAATTAATACAACTTAACAGGTCACTACAGCAGTGTATTTTTTATTCTAATAAAGTAACAAGATTACCAATATTATAAGTTTTAAAATCAAACAAACCACTTACCACCCCAACACAAAAAAGAAGTAAACACATAATTCTATGTTAAAAATAAAATAAAATAAAATAAAAAAGATTACTGTTCAACTACAAAGTATCCAATGTAAAAATGAGTAATCAAATTTAACTATGTGAGATTGCAATTCTGTTAGTGTTTACCTTAATAAATCAACCTACCACAAGATACAAGAACATAGAAATAATAATGAAGAAACACTAAGTGACCCCGGCAGATTACGAATAATCTTAGGATTAAGTAGATATTTCCCATGAGGGTTAGGTCCGGCAAAGACGGTTATTCTTCTTGACCTGAAAAACAGACACCGTGAGCTCGTCACTGAGAAGGGGGGGGGGGTTCCTCCTTGTGACCACCCTCCGGCGTGAGAATCAGACTAGATTGCTCTGAATATAAGTGTATATTAAGAGAAATAGCTAGAGAAGATAAGATAATATCAGATGATATATGATAATATAAGATCCTGATACCGTTCCAAGATGTTGGAGTATTTATAGCCGAAGGTAGGTTTCCAAGCAGGTACGGCCAGCTGTATAATATTCCTTTTCCACCAACTGTGGGCTACGTACGTGCCATGCTGGTGGTTGGTGGGTAGGCAGCGGCTGATAGCGACGTGGCCGGCTGTGTACTATTCCTTTTCCACCAACCACAGGCTATGTACGTGCCACGATGGGAGTTGGTGGGTAGGCAGCGGCTGATAGTGACATTTTGTACTGGAGCATGCTCCTCCTCGTACTATTGTCGGTGAGCTGTCACCCTGTGATTGGCTCATGGGCTGCTTTGGTCAGATCTTGTCTATTTTGTCCATACCTTGGCAGGTATAGTACAAAAGATCTTCCAGAAGCGTACGGACTGGCTCTTTTGGGCGAGAATATTCCCGCCTTGCACATTCCTTCTTCAGGTGACATTGCTGAAGTATAAGAGTTAGTGCCTTTATGCGTGTAGCCTTACTGTTAGTGCGGGTAGCCTTCCTTCTTGGCTTGTACCCATAGTTGCGGGAACAGGTAGGGTACTGTACAAAGGGAGGCTTTCCTGCGTGAACAGCTGGCTTACTGCGTGTAAGGTCTTCATCTCTCTGAGCATGGTGGGTCCTGCGGAACCAGTTGGTCTCTGCACAGACGTACCTCATCAAGGTGTGTCTTGCGGGTCCAACTGGGCTTTGCGGGGACCTACCTCTTCAAGTCCCCCCAGTCCATTGTTCTTCTCATGAATTGTTAACAAGTGAGGTGAACTTTTGAACTTTAAGCAAGGGGTTTTTAAAGAGGTTTTTGTTTTTTAAGGTTTTCCGTGGGGATTCTTCCCGCAGTTTTCCTAATGTCACTTGCATAAATTCCCGACTTTTCTGCCTGATCTTTGGTTATGATGCGGGTAGGTGTTTAACCTCTTCGCAAGTCGGGAGCGTTGAGTTTTATTTGTGTAGGGTCTTCACGAGGTTTTGGTAGTTTTGGACATAGTGATCAGTTATGTTAAACCACCAATTCCGCCTTGAAGTTTCACACAAGCTGGTTCTCAACGTTCCCGCCATGCGAAGGTGTTATTACCCTTTCCGCAAGCATGGCCCATAAGATCCTTCTTGGCTTCAATTCCCTGCAAGTGCTAAGTATGTGAAGGGTTTCGCTTTGACACTGTACCCGCGCTTGTCTTATGGTTTTTTGCTTCCCAAGGTGAGGGGGTATATTCCCTCTTATTTTTGAATCTTTTTCGAATCTTTTTGAAATTCGAAGAGTTGGTGAAAGGATAAGAACAGTCCAAACTGTTGAAGGGACGTTAGCGTCTTCCGACGGTTTCTTCTGACAGTTTCAGGACATGCAGGAAGTTATGGCGACGTGACATTATATGGTCATTCCAGACGCTTTTTCAGGCGCGTGGGCGCGAGTTTTCAGGCGCGTGGGCGCGAAATTTGCGGCACGCGTCCTGTCGACAGCTGTTGCCAGCTTGCTTTCCACGTGTCATCTTCTGATTGCTCCTGCGCTTTCCTCTCTCCTCCGCATTAAATTCATCGCATTCATTGCAATGAGTATATAAAGGGAGGAGGGGATGCATCTCAACTCACACTTTCACTTCTTCTTCTTAGCGATTTCCGGCGAATACTCTTACTTTTGTCGAGCATTCTCCTGAAATCGTTCTTCTTTACATCCTAAGCATGTCTTCCCTTCATGATCCTGAAGTCACCGCCGAGGAGTCTGATGTGTATACCGAGAACCCGACGTCCATGTCGGACAAGGACGATAAGAGCACTTCTGGCGAGTGCCAGTGTGCTCTTTCCGTCGACCTGTACCAATACATGGTGAAGAAGTTCATGCTCGAGCCCTTCGAGCCTGAGTTTCCTGAACCTCACCAGACGGTGTACGATGCCCCCAAAGGCAAGATAGGGGTATATGCTGCCTTCTTCATCTATGGGAATCTCAGGTTCCCATTGACGAAGTTTGTATACCGTGTTTTGGAAAAACACGGTGTACATTTGATGGAGGTACACCCTATGGCGATCGCTAAGATCCGCCATTTTGAATGGGTGTGCCACATACTGGGTGTTGAGCCCGGTGTTGACCGCCTGATGAGCTTCTACTCTTGGAGGTGCATCCAAGGCTGGTACACCTTGGTCACTCGGATCAAGGGTTTGAAGATCTGTGCTACCGAGCGCAGTCTTCGATCTTGGAAGCGGGAGTTCTTTTATATCTCTGCCCGTGTCGTCCCTATTGCGATGACATTCAAGAACGGGAGAGCACTCCCCAACCTTCACGCCTCCAACTACCAGGAGGCGGAATGGTTTACCAAGATCTCCCAGATCCAGACTCCAGTTTACCGCTTTGCGGAGTCTGGGATGGTGATGCTCGGTATGAGCCGGGTGTGGAAAGATGCTGAGGCAGAGGCGCCACAGATTCCGATCGTCCTCGAATACGGTTTGAACTCTATCCCTTACGGTATGCTTCATATTATTTGCTAATTTAGGGTTTTTGTTCTAACCATTTCTTTCTTTTTATTTTCAGAGGAAAACAACTTGCAGTCTCTTCTGCAGCCGCGGGAGAATGGTGGTCCCGCTCGGTTGGGTACTCGTGATCTTGACGAGAACGAGTTGCCCATCCTGGAGCAAACGGCGGATCGGTTTGTGGAGGTCTACCCGCCGGGCCACGAGATTCTGAGCGCCACGCGGCCAGGTAAGGGATTCTTTAACCCTCGCCCTCTCAATGCTCAAACCTCTGCTGGAATTCCTCTAATTTTGTCATCTTCTGATGAGGAATCCGCAAATAGTCCTTTCTTCGCGAGGAAGAAGAAGGCTGCTGGCGGGAAGGGCAAGGCGAAGGTTGCCTCCACTGCCGATCAGGGGAATCGGTCTGACTCGGAGACCGAAAGCGAGGAGGCGGTGGGGAACCCTGGTGATGGTGAGACCACTGTTCCGGAGGTTGAGACAGCTGTCACCTCCGAGCAGCCCAGTACGACGACGGTGACCGGCATGAAGAGGCCGGCTCCATCGGGTTCGTCACCGCCTATCCGAACCTTCAAGCTCAAGAAAACTCGTAAGTATAAATTTCATTTACTTTTAACTGTATATCTTTCCGCCATTATATTTAAATATCTTGTCTTCATGCAGGCGTGGATGCAACCGCATTCAAGAGTGGAGCAGGAAGGAGCAGCTCTGGACCCATGACGGTAGGTTTGGTCAACCTACCCGAGGCGATGACCCAGGCGGCTGCGCCTGTTTGCAGTATTGGTTCAGTTGCTCATCCCGTTGAGGCAACTGTTCCAATTGTAACATCATCCCCGCCGGCTGTCAGTGCCATCTTCACGGAATCCTTCACTGAGCCGGCGGTGGTTTTTCCTGCGGGTTCTTCCGCAGCGACGGCCACGGTTGTGAGTTCACCTCCAGTGAGTTCACCTCCGTTGGTTTCTACCGCGGCGGCCTCCACCATGCCTCCTCCGGCGTCGGCGACTACGGCCGGTCCTTCAGGTATGTTCAGGGTTGGGGCTTCTAGCCAATCTTTGCCTCCTTCCCATCTCCTTGACCTTTTGGATGGATATCCCTTAGGTTCAGGTGATGGGTTTGGTGGCTACCGGCCTGTTGTCGACCCTACAGGTGCGTGGGGTTATCTTGGCTTTATATCCCTTTTATCATTTTTTTAACTGTTTTTTGTTTTATTGCAGTTCGTGATTCCAACGAGGTGTACGCTCCTCGGTGGAGTATCCGCCGGGGAACGACCCTCCGGACTGCTGCGGATTGTGTCGAATGGGCACGCCACGCCGCCCCAAGTGGTGCGTTGGGGGAAGCCATGTCTAGCTACCAGGAGGGTAGGCTGACGAATGAGCTTCGGATTCTCCTTGCCCGGATACAGCCGCGCGTCGAGTTGCTTTGTCGTGAAAACGACAAGTTAAAGACGGCGCGTAGCCAGAAAGTGGCTCAGGCGCGGGCTATCCGGGAGGAGAATAGGAGACTTGCCGCCATTGCTGCGAAGAAGGAAAAGGCCTTCAAGGCCCTCGAGGTTGAAGTTCAGGCCCGTTCCAAGGCTACCCAAGCTGTTAACAAACAGCTTAGGTTGGCTAAGGAAACTGCACGGAACGCAACCGAAAGGGCCACCAAGGCTGAAGCTGTTGCTGAGCCTCTACGCACTGAAGTTGAAGAACTTAAAGCCAAATTAGAGATGCTCCAGCAGGCTCATGATGCCTTGGCCATGGAAGATGCCAAGAAGCTCCAAGAGCTCTTGGACCAGAGGGGCATGCTTGACCGCACTGAGCGTAAGCTGAAGGGCGTCGAAGAGGCTGCAGCTAAATATGTGTTGCTTGCCAACCTTACTAAAAACGAAGCCGAAAGCGCCCGTGATCAAGCTCAAGCTGCCCTCCAGAAGGCTCTGGTCACCAAGGAATGGCTTCTTCGAGAAGCGTTGTCGCAGGTATGCGCAGCTTTATAATTTCTTTACGCCTTTCCATACACTTAGAAGAGCTTTTAATATATTTCTGTTTTGTAGGTTGTGCATCGGGTTCTCACGAACACATCTTATGACGATGCCATGAGCGCAGCCCTCAACGCTTCTCATGAGGATGGGGAAAAGGCTGGCTTCCTGCTTGGTCTAGGGTTTGTTGAGCAAGGCATCCCGCCTTCCAACTTCCCTCTTTATGACGTGGATACTGAAGCTGCTTATGACCAAGCAGTGAACCAGTATGCTGCCTTCCCGCATCCGGTGGTGGAGAAGGTGAACGAGATTGCTGCTGCTGATGATGGGCTAGCTCTTCTCAAGGCTTTCCTTGAACCGCCACACTCAACTGATGGTGCGGGTTCAAGTGGGAGTGGTCCTGAAGCTTGATCCTTAAGATCCCTTCCCACTGTTAGAATAGATTTTTTATTTTGTAGGCGGGTAGATGCCCAGCCATTCTTGTAATCTTTGTAATCTTTAAATTTTTATGGAATATAAATGTTTTTGTTAATGCCATGCCTTGTAAACCTTATATGTTTCATTTATTCATACATACTTTAGTTTAACTTGGCAATTTCTTAAGTATTTTGGATAAGTTAACCTTTCAACGTGGTAGATGATAAGTTAAAGTTTTGCTTCCTCCCTCATGATTGTGCGGGTAAGACCGTCACTTTCATATAGCAGGATGGCTAAACTTTACCTATGTCTGACCTGCGTGAAGGTTTTCCTCATCTTTTCCTTAGAAATTTTTATCGTTTTTATGTTTATGCGGGTTTTTCCGCCTTCCACAAGCAACGACTTACTTCTTTGCACACTTATTTATGCGGTGAATACCAGCATATCAGTGTGGAAAGTTCATAAGTATAGAGGTAAGGCTATCAACACAATGTGATAAGGGAGAATCGTTTCCATTAGAAGTGGCTCTAGGCCTTTTCTTTACAAGTTTGGAATTGATCTACATGTAACATTTGCGTAATTGAGCTCCATTCCATGTTCTTGGGATGGTGGTGCCATCGAGCCTTTCGAGCCGGTATGCGCCCTTTCCCAAGACTTCTTTGATAATATATGGCCCTTCCCAGATCGGGGCCAGTTTTCCTGGGCGCTCTTGGTTCGAAGCCTCGTTGTTACGCAGTATGTAGTCTCCGACATTGAAGTTGCAGAGTTTTACCCGCGTGTTGTAGTACTTTTGCATTTGTCGCTTGTAGTTTTCTTCACGCGCTGCGGCTAAGTCTCTGCGTTCTTCGGTTAGCATAAGGTCTAACCGCCTTTCTGCATCATTGTCTTCTGGCTTAGTCAAGACCCTTGGTGAGGGTAGACCAATTTCGACCGGGACCATGGCTTCAGTACCATAAGTGAGGCTGAACGGGGTTTCTCCCGTACTTGCCTTTTTCAGCGTTCTGTTCGCCCAAAGGACATGTGGAACTTCGTCCACCCAGCCAGATCTATGCTCCAAGAGTCTTTTCTTTATGCCGTCGACAATGCTCTTATTTGCTCTTTCCACCTCACCATTGCCTTGCGGGTGTGCCACTGAGGTAAAGGTGTGGGTGATTTGAAGTTCTTCCAGCCACTTTTGTAGCTTCTTGTCAGCAAAGTTGGTGCCATTATCGCTCACCAGATTCTGTGGAAGTCCAAAACGACAAATAATAAATTCCCAAATAAATTTTTTGATATGTTTTGCGGTTGTTTGGGCTAAGGGTTTTTCTTCTATCCACTTGGTGAAGTAGTCGATGGCTACAACTAGAAACTGAACGTTCCCTGCTGCTGTGGGAAATGGGCCTGTCACATCGATGGCCCACTTCTGAAATGGCCATGAAGAGGTGACTGGAACAAGTTCGTTTTTCGGGCGATGCGTGTTGGGTGCGTAGAGCTGGCAAGACCTACACTTTCTGATGTATGCCAGCGCATCCGTATGCATCCCCGGCCAAAAGTATCCCGCGTTGTTTAGCTTAGCTACAACAGCGCGTGGACCTGCGTGTACTCCACAGATGCCCTCGTGCACTTCCCTTAGGAGGTAGTCAGCATCTTGGTTGTCTACGCATCTTAGGAGTGGGCCAAGAAAGTTACGTCTATAAAGGATGTCATCAACGAGTTGATAGTTCAGTGCTTTACAGCATATTTTTCTTCCCTGTGTTTTTGACTCTGGTAGTATACCCGCCACAAGGTAATTTATTATTGGTGTCATCCACGTTTCTGTGCCGGTTTGGATGACACAGATTTCCTTGTGCGGGACTGATGGTGCTCCAAGGAGTTCAATGCGGATGTCCTTTCCCAAGTGGGTGAAGGCTAACGATGCAAGCTTGCTTAACGCATCCGCAGATTTGTTTTCGCTTCGCTTGACGTGTATGACTTTACAATCGTTAAAATCGCGCATAATGGTTTTTGCTTGTGCGAGGTACAGGGCCATTGTGTCATTTACGGCCGTGTACGTTCCGTTTATTTGGTTGGCTACTGACATGGAATCCACGTGGGCTTCCAAGTTTTTCACTCCCATCTTACGCGCAATTCTCAACCCGGCCAAGAATGCTTCGTACTCTGCTTCGTTATTCGTACTTGGAAAATCCAGTCGAATAGCGTAAGTGTATTCTTGGCCTGCTGGGTTGGTTAGTTTCAACCCTGCGCCTGAACCCTCGTTATTGGCTGCTCCATCAGTGTAGAGTCGCCAGACATCATTAATGTCCTGTGCTGGAGAGGGTTGAGCCTCCTCCTGGCACTCTTTCTCCCACGAAGCAGGGACTTTTGCAATAAAGTCGGCCAAGACCTGGCCTTTTATGGCTGGTCTTGGTTTGTACTTTATCGCGTATTCTCCCAATTCTATTGCCCATTTGGCTAGACGTACTGACAACTCGGGTTTGCCTAGAACGTTTGCAAGTTTGAAATTGGTGAGAATGGTGATTGGGTGACCTTGGAAATATCGTCTTAGCCTGCGTGAAGCCTGTACAAGCGCTAAGACTAATTTTTCCAAAGTAGAGTACCGGGTTTCTACGTCCATTAGGACACGGCTAACATAGTAGATTGGCATCTGGATGCCTTTTCGTTCTACTAGTAGGACTGCCCCGGTTGCTCTGTCTGTGGCGGAGAGGTATAGGATTAATTCCTCTCCCGCTTCTGGTGCTGTGAGCGTTGGGAGTTCAATCAAGCGTGACCGAATTTCCTGAAAAGCTGCTTCCGCTTCTGGTGTCCAGCGGAAGTGCGTTTTCTTTAAACAGTTTCTCAATGTTGACACGAATGGGAACGACCTATCCGCATGGTTTGCCAAAAAACGGTTAAGTGCTACTAGTCGTCCATTCAGTGTCTGAGCTTGTTTGATGGTAGTAGGCGATTCCATTTTGATAATGGCTTCGACCTTTTCAGAGTTCGCTCTGAAGCCATCTTTGGTAACGATGACTCCTAAGAACTTCCCTTCTTCCATCCCAAAAGAACACTTGCTCGGATTGAGCTTCATGTTTATTTTTCTGAGCGTGTTGAAAGTTTCTTCAATGTCTTTCAATATCGCTTCTGGCTCAAGGCTTTTGATGACCAAGTCATCCATGTAAACTTCCAAGTTCCTCCCAATTTGGGCATGAAACTCTTTGTCCATCAGGCGTTGGTATGTGGACCCGGCATTCTTAAGTCCAAATGGCATCATTTGATAACAAAATGTGCCATCGGGCGTCCGAAATGCGGTTTTGTCCTGATCGTCAACGGCCATGTGGATTTGATGGTATCCCTTATACGCATCAAGGAAGCATTTAAGGCGAAACGGTGCTAACGAATCTACCTTAAGGTCAATTTCGGGTAACGGGTAACAATCTTTGGGGCATGCTTTGTTTAGGTCTTTGAAATCTATGCACATGCGCCATTGTTTGTTAGATTTCGGTACCATGACGGGATTTGCAACCCATGTTTGATATCTGCTAACGCGTACGATGCCCGCGTCAAGGAGTTCCTTGACTTGGGTTCTACACGCGTTAGCTTGTTCCGCCCCCATTACTCTGCGCTTTTGTATGACTGGCGTAAAAGCCGGGTCACACTTGAGCTTATGTTCTGCCTTACTTCGAGGTACACCAGTCATGTCAGCTGGTGTCCATGCGAAGATGTCAGCGTTTTTCTGCAGTAGGCGTTTGAGTAAGGTGCGTGTAGGGTCGGTGATTGTTGGACCAATGGTAACAGCCTGGTCAGGGTATTTGCCATTGAAGGCCCATTCTTCTGGTTCAGTGATGGTTGGTTTGGCCATCTTTGTTTTGGGATTAGATGAGACAGATGCGATGCATACCTGGGGAATACCGGTGATCATCGCTACACCCTCAGCTGTTGGCCACCCCATCATGCCGTGGACTGAAGACACCACGACATTGAATCTTGCCATCCCGTCTCTCCCGAAGAGAATGTCGTATGTGTGGTGTGGCTTCCTCATTACGACGAAGTCCACGTCTTCTGTGCGGGAATGTTTCCCGTCCGTGAGAGTGACGGGGAAAGATAGGATACCCAGGGGGTGTTTGTGCTGCCATCGAACCCTTCCATCGAGGCGTAGACCGTTTCCAGACGTTCTTTATCTTCGTCATCTAGCTTGTCGAAGAACTGCCTGTACATGACCGTTGACGAGGCGCCGTTATCAGCAAGAGTGCGGGAAGTGATGTAGTGCCCCAGCTGGCTTTTGATGACTATAGGGCCTTCTTTGTTGGGCCCTCCTGGCACTCGCCGGAAGCGCACTTCAGCTTCCTTCCACGCACATGGTTCTGTAGTTCGTCGTTTTCTTCCTCTGACGTTACCATGAACCATGTGGATGCTGATGTCAACGGGCTTTCGTCCGTTGCCCTTGTATCGATTATCACTCCTCCCTCCATTCTTGATTGATGCCACAAGGTGTGCAAGTTTTCCATCTTTGACGAATGTTTCGACAACATCCTTCAAAGATGTACACTCCTCGGTGGTGTGGCCCTTTGTCCCGTGGAAGTCACAGGATTTGCTCTGATCCGCGTTATGGCGTTGCCGGATCATTGGAGCTTTTGGCCATGGGAGTTTCTCGGTGGCAAATATCTCCGTGACGCTTTTGGTGAGTGGCGTCCATCGGGGGTTTCGGTTTGATGGGTGCGTGTTATCCCTTCCGCCTAATAGAGGGCGAGAGCTGGATGAGGTGTCAAAGTTTACCCTAGACTACCAAATGCCCAGCTTCCTCTTTTTGTTTTGCCGGGCGGTCCGGACGTTGTTTTCTCTGGTCCTTTGCGTGTAGAAATTTGTACTCTGGGGAAGATTCCGACCCAGTTGCTTTTCCGTTTCGGCAAAGCGTTTGGCTGCCGTCATGATGGCATCCCATGTGGATGGCATGCCGTCTTTACCCGTCAATGTGCGGATAAGCTCTGGGTATTCGGCGCCTTGGATGAAAGCGGCGCGAACAAGATCTTCACTTATGGTGCCCAGACTCAGCTTCTTTGAGTTGAAGCGAGTGATGAAGTCTAGCAAAGATTCATCCTCCTCTCTAACGCATTTGAGGATCGTCCACTGCTCTTCAGTATATTTTCTCTGTTGACTGAAGTGCTGGCTGAACTTGTGCTGGAAGTCCGCCCAATCATAGATGTGGTGGACCGGTAGACGATCAAACCAAGCCCTGGCCGCTCCGACCAGCGTCATCTGGAACATATAACACCACGTGGGTTCCGTCCAGTTGCTGACGGTTGCCCCCGTTATGAATCTGTTCAAGTGATCGTCTGGGTCGGATATACCATCATAAGTGCCGATGTTGGACATCTGTTTGGCACTCTTCGGGGCAATTGCTTCCGCAATGTCCCTTGCAAACTTGGACGTTCCCGCATTTGCAACAGTTGGCCTGAAAGTTTTGGAGAAGTCATGTGGGTTTCCCCCCGCGTTCTTTGGTTTAAAGGTTTCTCCAAAATTTCTTCTTGGCTGGAAGTCCGTTTCTTTACGCTTCCCTTTCGCCCTATGACGGGGGTTTGCGTCACTGTCGGACTCCTCCCAATCATCGTCCAAGTACTCGCAATCATTGCTCATGTTGAGCTGTTGTCGAGTGCTTCCGAATTCGTCAGCCTGTTGGAGTGAACGTAAACGTTCATCCAACTCAGCCTGGAATTCCTTCTGACGTGCTTCCGCCCACGCTTTAACTTGATCAAGTGTTTAGCGGGGGAGCCTCGTCTGTTGTCTCTCCAACTGGGTATCGATGAATCCCAGGGGAGAATTGTTTACTGCACTTGCCCCGGCTTGGGTAACCGGGGTAGTATTCGTAAAAATTGTGTACTCGCCGGTGTTCCCCCCAGTAGCTGGGGTTGTGGTTACCGGAGTTTCTTGGTCACTCGTTGGCCTTGGCATCGGAGTAACCTTAACCATCTTTCCAGAGGTTTTGAAAAAACTGAGAAAAATTAGTTCTAGCTTTTATGCACGGATGGCGCCAATGAAGAAACACTAAGTGACCCCGGCAGATTACGAATAATCTTAGGGTTAAGTAGATATTTCCCACGAGGGTTAGTTCCGGCAAAGATGGTTATTCTTCTTGACCTGCAAAACAGACACCGTGAGCTCGTCACTGAGAAGGGTGGGGGGGGGGGGTTCCTCCTTGTGACCACCCTCCGGCGTGAGAATCAGACTAGATTGCTCTGAATATAAGTGTATATTAAGAGAAATAGCCAGAGAAGATAAGATAATATCAGATGATATATGATAATATAAGATCCTGATACCGTTCCAAGATGTTGGAGTATTTATAGCCGAAGGTAGGTTTCCAAGCAGGTACGGCCAGCTGTATAATATTCCTTTTCCACCAACTGTGGGCTACGTACGTGCCATGCTGGTGGTTGGTGGGTAGGAAGCGGCTGATAGCGACGTGGCCGGCTGTGTACTATTCCTTTTCCACCAACCACAGGCTATGTACGTGCCACGATGGGAGTTGGTGGGTAGGCAGCGGCTGATAGTGATATTTTGTACTGGAGCATGCTCCTCCTCGTACTATTGTCGGTGAGCTGTCACCCTGTGATTGGCTCATGGGCTGCTTTGGTCAGATCTTGTCTATTTTGTCCATACCTTGGCAGGTATAGTACAAAAGATCTTCCAGAAGCGTACGGACTGGCTCTTTTGGGCGGGAATATTCCCGCCTTGCTCATTCCTTCTTCAGGTGACATTGCTGAAGTATTAGAGTTACTGCCTTTATGCGTGTAGCCTTACTGTTAGTGCGGGTAGCCTTCCTTCTTGGCTTGTACCCATAGCTGCGGGAACAGGCAGGGTACTGTACCAAGGGAGGCTTTCCTGCGTGAACAGCTGGCTTACTGCGTGTAAGGTCTTCATCTCTCTGAGCATAGTGGGTCCTGCGGAACCAGTTGGTCTCTGCGCAGACGTACCTCATCAAGGTGTGTCTTGCGGGTCCAACTGGGCTTTGCGGGGACCTACCTCTTCAAATAACAAATCGCTATTCAAAATACGATTATTAATCATAACCATATCTCCCATACATGATACATATAAAGGCTTCTCTATGTCAAAAACTCATTTATATCTTTTAGTTCTCATATTCACTTCACAACCATTTTTTTATTTATACATGCATGTTTTGTTATGTCAGTACTCATACTTTAAGTTGCAATAATACACTCTAGAAGCGTCACGCAACAAAATTGTTTGGCAAAATATTAGGTTTTATTAACTTTTAATTAATTTATTTTTTTCGGGTTTATTCAAGTCGGGCGGGAAACCAAATTGCCAAGAAATCAAAGAACAAGGGCCAGCCAATGTAAATATGTAATATTGGGTTTGTCTCCTATCCGACTAGGGTGCTTCCTTGAATTTTTCGGGTTGCCTGAGCTTTATTTTCCAAACAATAGCGAAAAAAGCACGATTAATATGGTAAGAAAATAAAAATTTAACCACAGTAATAATATAGACTGAAAACTAAGGCAACAGCTCAAGTTTCGATGTGCATTACAAAGTAGCAGAGCCGGCCATAGGGGGTGGCAGGGTAGTCGACGGCCACAGGCCCGACACCCCGATAAAAAAATTTATATGTATTTTTATGAAAAACAATATGTATAATCACTATTTCAACACAATTACATATCCACTAGCTCGGTCTAGTGAAAGAGATGGGACATCTAACCACGAGGTTGTGGGTTCTGTTCTTATTATTTGAGACATTTTAAGTTTATTTTTATAAAAAGATTTTTTACACAACTCAAATCTTAACCAAGTAAGCTCATTTAAAATTTAATTGTTTAAACCCAACAAAATATTCCTTTTACTTAACCCAAAAAAATTTTCGCCTTCGGCCCAAAAAAAAAAAACTGCCTTCTCGGAGCCGGCCCGGCTAAGTAGATAGAACATGATTGCGTTTGAGTTTGGTTTAAAAGAAAGCATGTAAAAGTGCATTAGTATATCATGTAATACACAATTTTTGCTGGACAGTAGGTCTTCATAAAGGTTAAATACAAAACACTAGAAGAATGGTAACTTACACTTAATAAGAGTATTTTGGTCATTTTTATGTAGAAATTTAGATATTAAAAGATCAACATCTTACAGCACCTCTTATTTTGGGTTTTCATTATTATTTTCATATATGCATTCTTAAGACAAAACAGTCAATTTGTTTGTTTTGGTTTTGGATGCTAACATGCCAAAACACCCAAACAAACAAGGCCCAAAATGAACAAGGTGGCTTTTTATCTTGACTAAATATCTGATAATAATAATACAGGAGCCCAAAAAAGCAGATGCTACTCTTTAAGATGTTGATGTTATAATATCTGCATTTCAATCCCTCAAACAAATAACCAAAATCAAATACAAATATCTTCATTTTGAACCAAAAGTGTAAGCTGCCCAGCGTAAAATGTGTTTTAGTTGATCCCATTGGTTAAAAAGTTATAGTCGAGTCACGTAAGTATTCCGGTAGCATACATTGCTAAAAGGATATTTTAAGTTCCCATCTGTCTCAAATGACTAAAAACATGTAATATCATTGTTTTCCTGTCGTTTCCAAGAATCCAAAACGGCGAACCAAAAGACAACAAAATGAAGAATCGTTTATAGAGTATGTATGAAGATTATATACAACTTATCATGTGCATAAGCGGAACAAAACAAAGACATTGCTAATCTTTTGCTTTCATTCATATACTAAAATCAAATGAAACTCATACTCTGTTTTGTTAGTTCTTCCACGTATCTTCAACATCTTACTGCAACAGTAACTGTTCTTCATCTTTCTGCAACTCACTCAACCGCCTTTTAGCATACACCGTCACCACCACAGTGGTCAAAATAGTCAACAGAAACCCAAAAACCGTACACAATATCTGAGGCACCGAAAGTGACCGTTGATCAACCGAAGCATCCGCCAATGTTCGTATCATTATACCTCTATAATAATCAAACTCAAAGTCAATATTCCATAACCACATAAACAAACTTTTATAACTAACAATAACCAACATGAATCTTACGTGTATATTGCGACGAAAATCTCGGGTACCATTCCCACCAATGTACCCAATAAATATGGACCGAACTTAACATCGGTTGCTACCGCGCAATAATTGTATACCATATACGGGAACGGTGAAATTCTTAATAATGTGACAGCTCTAAACTGGTTGAACCAGTTTCCTTCACCTGCTAATTTCAAGATTGATGCTTTCTTTGGGTACCTTTCTAACCACCCCTACATAACCATAATAATTAATATTTAAACATTAATTAATGCTCAAAACATTTTAATAACACTAAAATCATCAACAATTTATGCTCACTTGAATTTTGTGGTAAAAGAGGGATCCTATGAAATAAGGAAGCGATGCACCGATAACGACTCCACCTATGATCAACAGAAACCCGAAACCGTAACCAAAGCTCATTCCAGCCACCCACATCGACGGAGTAGACGGTAGAAACACGGTGGGGAATAATGCCACTGAAGTAAATATCAAAACTGCTAATACTGGTTTACAAAATGTTTCGGTTTCCCAATTCAGTATTGGAATAACCTCCTGAAACAATAATCAATCAAATCAAAATCCAATTACAAAATTAGGTGTTTGTAAAAACATTAAAAATTAACAACAAATTAACAAAATTGCTAACATAATAATAATAATAATAATAATAATAATAATAATAATCAATCAATCATCAGCATACCTTATTCATCAAAAAGGGTCCAATCCACATGAAAAAACAAACCCCCAAAACAGCTAAAAATACAACCACAAGAACAAGCTTGGCCCACCACCATAAACAGTACCAAACCCTAACACCGCCAGTCGCCGCCGCAGACGACGACGACGGCACACACCCACCACCGCCACCTCCGCCGGTTAACACCTCCGATTCGTTCAAAATGGAATACCCATCTCTCGGATCTTCAATTGCGATCTTTAATACAGTAATCGCATCATTCTCCACATACGTCATGATAATGAAATTTGAATCGGAATTAGGTTAATTTAACGAAATGACCAGACGCCGTTAGAGGGTTGAAATTGGGATTGATTTGATCAACAGATCGGGTGAATGAATTTGATGGAAAAAGTGAGAATCTGATTAATAATAATTGTTGAATTTGGGGAAAGAAAGTGGAAGAAGATTGAAGGTAGGCATATATAAGTGAGTGCAAGTATAGGATGAGTATTTGATGATATATTATATAGGCTTTTTAATTATCTAATATGGTTTGATTATTTTATTTATTTTTGTAATGAATAAATTATTTTGTGATGTATAAATAAGTTAGCAAGTGAAGGTGCATTTGTCCGATGCGAGTATTATAAATAATAGGTTTATCTGCTAATCAATAAAATAAGTTTAATGATGATGTTATATAATTAGTGTGGAATTAAATTAATTTAATGTAATCATTGATGTGTAGGTACAAAAACTTTGTTTGGAAGCATTTATTATAAGACCGAGTGGATAGGAGAAAGGGAGGAGGGCTTCAAAGCATCAAGTGGCTCTGATGTGGAGTGGTGGTGATGTTGTAGGGGCGTTAAACGACTATTTTATGGGCGGCGAGTTGGGTAGCAGGGAGGTAGAAGAGGGAGGGTGTCACTGCAGCACGAGACGACACGTGGAAGGTGATGGTGGTGTGGCTTCGACGTTGGTAGTGTCCACTACAGTCGGCCTAAGGGTGTAATTGTGTAAACTAGCCGAAGTTGTTAATGAGTTACTCGAGATTGGCTTGTTAAAAACTTAAAGATATGAGATTAAAAAAAATAATAAAGATCTTGAGTCAAAGCTTTCACTTATCGTGTATTAGTAGAGCACGCGAGCCTAAACAAGCATATTATTTATATAATTTTAATTAATAAATATTTACATAACAATTTCCTTTTACGTAAATTATATTAGTACACCACTTAGGGAGGGTTTACTTTGAGTCTTCTCTCTCAAACTTCTCTTTCATTTTAGTAAAACATACAATACATCCAAATATTTGATGCCACCTGTTATTTTAAATCGGCCACTTAATGAGCTTTTGTTTTCCCAAAAGACATATGTTGCAGTGATAACGGTGTTTCTTTCAAAGGACCTCCCTTACAATTGTGTTGTCTACATTTCAAAGTGTGCACATAAGCCGGGAATTAACCCGGAATCCCCTAGAAAAACCTCCTGACTACCCCCACCAAAGTGGTGATGACACGCTAAAATTATCAAGGCCAGCACCATGTGTGGGCGTTTTATCTAAACACAAAACAAGGAAATTTAATCATTAACAATGCGTAAACTTAAACTGAATGTTGATATTTAATAAGTATGATGGCTTATGATGAGAATATATTCTTATGTAATCTTTTGTTCGTCATCCCAACAATATATATGTTATTTATTATTGACTAAGATATATAACTATGTTACTTAACTTTTTTGATTTAACTTTATTGTCAAGTTTCTTATTTATAAAGGAAACAATTTCATACTAGGAACAATAGGTGGCAAAAAAAATTATCTTGGTAACAAATATGAAGTACAAATGTTATTTTTGTGTATTAAGACCTTCTCTATGTCTTGATGATGATACGCAAGCACAAAGTTGATATGTGAGTTGTTGCGAATTTGACGCAAAATGGAAACAAAGACTTGGTCTCACATTGATGAAACAGAAAAGTTTAATTTGATAACGATCAATAAAAGTTTCAGTTACAATGATGAAAAGCCTTTTAAAATAGGCATGGAAATAAATAATTCAAAAGATGAAAAGATAAACCAGTTCTATCGAGTCTCTAGAGAGTTAAAAATCAAATCAACACACAAAATATATGAAACAAAACAGGGGATATATATAAGAACAAATTATAAATGGCATTTACTGATTACTACCTTATATTTGGTGTGGTCTATGGTCTTTAGCATCTACAATCTACATACATATTTTGAAACAAAATTACAACTTAAGCATACAAGTACCTTTTCTCGGTCCGAAAATTAATCTTCAAATAAGAAATCAACCATATTTTAACCAAGAAAAACAGTCATGTCGATTATAGGTGAGGTTTTATCCACAAATTAATGTTCACGAAAGATGTTGGTGCATATATGCATGTTGTTCTATTGTATTAGAGAAAATATTAGATATGTTAACAATATATCCGAACCATTATAAATCATTGATTGTGTTCAAGTGGTGATATGATTTATTTTTTATTTTTTTACTTTGTCTTGTTAACATTAGCAAGTTAGCTTGCCATGGACCAACAGTCTTTACCACTGATTCTGGAATAATAATAAAGTTTTGCTAAATTTATCTTATTCATTATTTTAACGTGCACTTTCATTCAAAATATCAAATCGATAATATCCCTGCTAAATAGACCATCTTAGACCCACATGATTTGATGTTTGTGGAGAAGGTGCAACAAGACTTTAGAGGAAATATAATGCTTAGCCAACCCTTAATAAAGTTTATAAAAACAAAAACATTAATGCAACAATAAACACCATGTTGTATATACGTCTTCATTTTCATGTGATCCGCATTCAATTCATTGTTGTCCCTAGTTACTATTAATGTTGAATACTTACTTGAATTGATTGTAACACGTGAGTTTTATGATATTATGTAATGTATGATCCTATTTTCATTTTCATGCTGCATGATAAAATATTATTTTTTCACAATAAACCAATTTAGTTTTGTACCAACTTTTAAATGTTTCTTATGTCATAATCTAACATTTAATTTAATTGTTTCGATTGGTTGCCATCTCTGTCAATATATGATTTTATAAGTAAGTTAAAATACAATAAACAACGTGTTTGTTTTCTAAATCTTAAATGTATTTTATTGTTATTACAACAATAAATTAATACATTGACATACTAAAACGAAACGTTAGGAAATTAACATCAACGTCATCTTACCCGATAAATATTGCTATGTGATATTGATATTTCCTATAATCAAGTGGATTTGGGTTTACTTCCACGAAAAACTCTATTGCTTATTATATTACAAAATAAATGGAAATAATATTATTTAGCAAAAATAGTTTCTTTTTTAGATTTTTTTGATTAACGAATCTATGCCGTATAGAAGACTTGAATCAAAACCTTCCACTTTCTTATAAACGTTTTAAATGCTTTGCATTTGCCAATAGGTCACGAACCCCATCGGGTTTCTTTGTTAGATGTTAATCGGTTTTCAAATAGATTTTAAAACTAGACTACTAATATAATGGGAAAACATATAAATTAGTACTTTACACGTGTATAAAATAACTTAGATAAATATCAATTCGTGATGCCTTTCATTCTAGTTATATACAGATACACATGACACTATATGTGAATGTGATGTGTTATATAACACCAATTAGTAGTCTACGTAATATTATATGTGACATGTTACATATACCATTACATATAGCATACATGTCACATCGTCACCTCTCTTGTAAAATAGCACATATAATGATACAACAATACAAAACACTTTGGTTGCCTAAGCCGGAAATAGACATGGTGTATCGCATACCGTTTTGAACGAACCAAGTTATGAACAAGATTTTATGTTTGGTTAATTAAATGAAATAATATGTACGAACAAATGTTCTGATTCGTTCACATTCACAAACATTCGATAAACCATGTGGTCTTGTATATTCTTATACATACGGTATTAAATATTTAAAGTAACATATTTAAATCTTAACAAACAAAATGGGTAAATCTATTAGAAAATCAACTTCACGTGTATTTTAACCCCATATATCTGTTATGATATGCTATTTTCTAAAAATATATTTCACATTCGTTTTGAAACCGTTGTAATCAATTAAATTATACCATCTGTTCCATTATAAGTGTCATAATTTGATTTTTCAAGTCTTTTTTGTTTAGCTTTGACCGACAATATTTTTGTTTGTGTTATATAATACTTGATGTAAAATATATGAATGGATTGAGTTTTAAATGTATTTTACATTGATATAATTTTCATCAAGTATTATATGACACGAACAAAAATATTTACGGTCAAGGTTGCAAAAGAAAGACTTGAAAAGTCAAACTAGGACACTTATAATGGGACGGAGGGAGTAATAAATACAAACAATCATAACGTTAGATCAAATGCACACGAGCAAAGTAATCTGTAGGTTTGTTTGTGTGTACGATAACACTTGAACGAAGAAAACGATGTAATCGTTAAAGAATGATGACACAGAATGAAAAGAAAAAAGAAGTAGGGAAGATAAATATTATTTCATCAAAATCAAAATTACAATAATGAAAAATTACAAGAACAAAAACAAGAAAACGATATATATAGCCTTAACATATGCGATGCATATGTTCACATCCCCCCTCAAGTTGGTGGTTTAGAAAACCCTAACTTGCATACCAGCGAGTGAAAATGAGATCTTTGTAAACTCGTAGTAAAAATGTCAGCAAGTTGATCCTTCGTGTTGGTATGCACCAAAGTGATAAGTCCCCCGTGCAACTTTTAGCGAACAAAATGACAGTCAATTTCAATGTGTTAGTTCGCTCATGAAAAACAAGATTCTTTGTAATATAAATTGTAGCTTGACTATCACATTTAAGCGTGGCAGGAGTAATGTTAGGAACATTGAACTCCGAGAGTAGTCTTGTCAGCGAAGCAAGTTCAACAGTCACCCGTCAAAGAGGTTGGTACTCGACTTCAACCGAGGTCGAAGTCACAAAAGGCTTGCAGATTAAAAGAAGGATACTTATTAAAAAATAAACATTGAGATAAAGTTCATTTGACATATGAGAGGGTATGAAGTGGTGCATTCCAATGAGAAATCTTCGGATAGTGCATGAATTGCTGAGAAACTGAACATAAGATCAGGTCTTGTGTGAGTGAGGTAATTAAGTTTGCCAATAAGCTTCCTTTATTATAAAGGGTCATCAAGAACAAGTCCCTCGTGAGCTTTAAGTTGGAAATGATGAGGCAATGGTGAGCTTGTGGCAGGAAGATTGGAAGTATCAAATTCAGCTAACATGTCATTAGCAAACTTTCGTTGGCACATGATAACACCTTTGGTAGTGTAAAGAACTTCCATACCCAAAAAGTAATTGAGGCTTCCCAGATCCTTGATTTTGATAATTGAGTCCAGGAAAGTCTTGAGATTATTAATCTCTTCCAAATTATTCCCAATAACTAATATGTCATTGACATACACATCAACATATACAACTGAGGATTCCATAGTCTTTGGAAACAAAGAATGATCATTCTGAGGACCCACATACCCTCTTGACTTTAATGCAAAAGACAATTTCTCATACCATTGTCTAGAAACTTGTTCAAAACCATAAAAATATTTCTGAAGTTTAAGCACTTGATTATCAGGATGCTGCATACCAAGTGGTGGCATCATATAGATATCTTCATCTAAATCCCCATGAAGAAAAACATTATTGACATCTAGCTTAAATAAATGCCAACTTGTTTTTGCAGCAACAACTACAAGGCTTCTGATAATTGTCATCTTGATAACAGGAGAAAATGTTTCATTGTAATCAATCCCCTTTTGTGAGTATCTACTCTCACCACCAATCTAGCTTTACAACGTTCAATTGTCCCATCTGCTTTGTATTTAACTTTAAACACCCATATGCATTTAATATCTTTCTTTCCATGGGGGAAGATCAGTAGCAACCCAAGTTTTAATGTTTTCAAGAGCCTGAAATTCAGCTTTCATGGCATCTTGGCATTCAGGAATGTCGAAAACTTCCTTATAAGAAGTAAGCTCATGTAAATCACAGATTGCTTGGGCGAGAGACTGATTGTAAGGAAGAAGATGAGAAGAAGAGCAAGAGATAAGAGAAAAGCACGAATTAGTGACAATGTGGAAACAAGGATGAGAATATTTAGAGTTATTATAAACATAATCATTTAAGTACGAGGGCGGAACATAAGTTCTCAAAGATCTACGAACATGATCAGTAGGATCATTATGAAGTGGATCAGGAATAGGAACGGAAGACGAAGGATCAGTAGGAAGAGCAGGATCAGTAGGAGGTGTAGACAAAGGATCAAAAATCTATTGATGAGATTAATAGATGGAAAAATGAAACTATCTCTGGATTTAGTGATAAAGGGAAATAAAGCTTCAAAGAAAACAACGTCTAGTGATATGACATCTTTTTTTGTGTCAAGGTCATACAATTTGTATTCCTCTTTACCAAGAGGATAACTTAGAAAAACATAAGGCACACATAGGTCGGGGCCGGATTTACATATTCACAATAAATAAAATTTCGAGTGATTTTGAGTTGGTCAAAGTTTTGTTTATTTTATTTGACCAAGTCAAAACGACCCGAAATTTTATTTATTGTGAATATGTAAATCCGGCCCCGACCTATGTGTTTGTTTGGTTGTGTTTGTTGTTTGAGCTTGTTTTGGCCATATGGTTGGTTCAAAAGTTGTAAAAAAAATGTTATTATTTATTTTTCGGTTTTCTTTTGGCCATTAAGATGGTTCAAATTTGTAATAGGACATATTAATGTTAGTCTATAAATTTGTAATTAACAAGACGCGAAGATAACCGAGGACGAGCTCAAGGATTTCTTGGAGTTAGTGGGAGTTCGGGCAAGATGACGGGATGCACGAAGAAGTCCATCCTTGTGGTTGTTTTGTGTTGTGAACCCCTTGACCCGATCGGTCTCCATAATTGGCTCTAGCGAGACTGCTCACCTTTTGGCCATAAGGATTTACATATTTTTATTATTTGCTATTGTGATTGCTTGGATTGATTATAATAGGATTATAATATCACCGATCTAATACCAAATAAATTTGAAAATAAACATTTTATTAACCTATTATGTTTTGCAAATTAAAATCGTTTTAATTTCCAAAACTAATAACTTAATAGATTTTCTATTAACTTAAAATTGGTTAGTCATATCGCGACAAACTTAGTTTTTAATAGGTTATTTAAAACTAAGTGTCCTGAGAGATGAAAGGGTTCATCTATTCGTCCCGATAATAAATACAGTAAAATTTGACTTTTACTCTATTTGGTAATATTAAAATTAATCCCAATTTAAAACCAATAGTTTATGCCAATCCTACTACAAGTCACACTTGAGGCATACAGCGAAATTTCGAGTGTTTGGAGCTACAGCACCGCACTTGTTTTATAGCCTATCCCATCAAGGTGAAAGCGCTTCGTTGACACATCCGGCCCTTTCACACGTCAGGGTACTAGGACAACTATTATTTTACTCTCCTGTTACGTGCTAAGGCTGTCTGGAGACTTAAAATGGGCAAAGATGAGGCTAAACGTATCTATACAGACAATCGTTGTCTCTATAGGCCTCATAACCGAGAGTTGTGCTCTATTCACAATTGGCAATCGTTGTCAGTCTGCCTAACCACTTATTAATGTTGTGTGCTACAGCTGCCTTTAATAACTGGAAGCCAGATTCTCATACTCCTAATTAATTAATGTTATTGGGTCATTAATAATAGGACTACAACATCGAAAATACTAATTAAATTTACTTTTGCTAAATTAATCAGATGTCGTCAAACGAAATTTCACCCTACGCCCTTAAGACTATCCTTGAGAAGGATAAACTGAATGGTACCAACTTCATCGAATGGCACCGCAACTTAAGACTTGTTCTAACCATGGCAAAGCTCCTGTATGTTCTCGATGGACCTGTTCCAACCGAGCCTGAAAACAACACAGCCGCTGCACGAAAAGTTCTTGACAAGCATAAGGATGACTCGGCTGAGGTCTCCTGTATTATGCTAGCCACCATGACTTCTGAGCTTGCTAAAGTCTTGGAAGACTTTGGTGCCTATGAGATGCTTGAGCAACTCAAGGGCATGTTCCAGAAACAAGCCCGTCAAGAACGTTTCGACACCATGAAACAACTCATCAGTTGCAAGATGGCAGAGGGGTCTCCCGTCAGTGCTCATGTTCTAAAGATGAAGGGGCACATCGATCAGCTCAAGAAACTTGATTATCCCATGCCCGATGAGATGGCATCGGATTTATTCTCAACTCTCTCCCCAACTCATACGACCAGTTCGTAATGAATTTCAACATGAATGGTTGGGTGAAAACAGTGCCGGAGCTTTATAACATGCTCAAGACGGCTGAGATGAACATTCCTTCTAGGACCAATCAAGTTCTGATGATTCGATCTGCTGGTGTCAAAAAGCCAAAACCAAAGAATCGGGGATTTAAGGGAAAAGGCAAGAAGAAAGTTACTGTTGCTGCCAATGTTGCCACCAACACTAACAAGGTAGTTGCAAAGAAAAAGCCGCCGCCCTTTGAGGAGCTCAAGTGCTACAAATGCAACCAAATGGGGCACTGGATGAGAAACTGCCCCGAGTACCTTGCTGAGATCAAAAAGAAGAGAGCCAATGGTGAAGGCTCTTCTGGAGGTATTTCCATATACGTTATTGAACTTTTCACTGTGTCTAGCAACACATGGGTATCTGATACCGGATGTGGTTACCACATCGTTAATGTCTTGCAGGAGCCTGAGAAGTGGAGGAAACTGAATAAAGGCAGCATGGAACTCATCGTTGGAGATGGGAAGAGACTACAAGTTATGGCAATTGGAGTATTTCATTTTACTTGTCCATCTGGCCTAGTTTTTCCTTTAAATAATTGTTTGTATGCTCCTAGCTTGACCAGAAACATCATTTCAGTTTCGTTATTATTTGAACAAGGATTTAAGTATGTTCTTAATGGCATGGCTATTTCTGCTTACTTAAATGATATCTTTTATTTTGAGGCTAAATGTAAGGCCCCGAACCCGGTGACCCTACTTTAGCGTCGGATTTACTCATAAACACAGTTCTTCAAATCAGAGTTTATTAAAACTTTTCGCGGAATATAAAACATCAATCATTTGTTACAAAACATTAAATCTTTTCTTTGATACCATAACACAAAACCTTATATTTAAAACATCTTTACTTCTTTCTTCAGATGCCAGCCGTTCAATCCATGCCGTGCGTCATCCTCATGCAAACTCTGTAATCAGCTCACCTGCGTGCATACTAAAAGTCAGCTACGCTGAGTGAGTTCTAGTTAATCAAGCAACTTATCATACAACCACTTCATACAATATATACGTATCCGAAGACACATAGTCCACTGTCTAACATGCCACTGTTTAACCACTTAATTACCCCTATAGCTTAGCCTCTTAATTACCCCTACAGCTTAGCCACTTATGCCACTATATGCCACTTGATGCCACCTTAATAACGAAGTCACGTATAGGCTTACACTACCACGTACTATCGTCATGCCACTAACACTCTTACTAGACTCTGCCACTTCTATCACACTCTACCACTACTTGTCAACAGCACTCTTTATACCAATACAATATTTACATAATAAGCAATCGCATCACAGAATACATACACACTAACAACCTCTTGACAATCACTCTCCTTGACGATACGTGCAATATCCGAAGACCGTTCACGTACCGACAAGCATTACATAATAGCTACTTGTATAATATCTATACACTTACCACTTAAGGTAAGTGTATTCACACTTTCGCATCTAACCTGCTTAACTTACCACTTAGCCTCTTATTTACACCTACCACCTTGCCACTTTGCCACTTTAATAACGTATAACGTTATGCCACTTTGCCACTTAATAACGTATAACGTTATGCCACTTTGCCCCTTTAATAACGTAAAACGTTATGCCACTTTGCCACTTTAATAACGTATAACGTTATGCCACTTTGCCACCTTAATAACGTAAAACGTTATGCCACTTTGCCACTTTAATAACGAAGGCACGTATAGGCTTACCCTATCACGTACTATCGTTATGCCACTAACACTCTTACTAGACTCTTGCCACTTCTAACACGTTCTACCTCTACTTGTCTACAACACACTTCCTTTCATTTACATAATAAGCATGTCACATCAACAATCATACACACATAATAACGATGGCACGTACAGGCTTTCCCTATCACGCGCTCACGTTATGCCACTAACACCCTTGCTAGACTCTTGCCACTTTTAACACACTCTACCTCTACCTGCCTATATCACACTTCATATCAGTTCGGTATTTACGTAATAAACCAGTCACATCATAACATTCGTACACACTATCAACCACTTGGAATTTACTATCCTTGGCGGTACGTGCAATATCCGAAGATCGTTCACGTACCGACAAGCATCATAAAATATATACCTCGTATAACATCTATAGCATACACTTACCACTTAAGGTAAGTGTATTCACACTTCACATCGAGTATGCACACAGCCCCGAAAACATAACAAGGAATAGGGCTAGAAACTCACCTGAATTCTGCTTCTTCCTCTGATATCTGTAAATCCCTTCCTTAACTGAGCTCGGCTGACTGTACAAGTTACACGTATCAATACTCGTCTGATCTAATCTTGTGGCCTAGTATTAGCTTACTTTAACTTATCGCTTTTAATTTATTTTCTAATCGAACTTGACATTAGGCGAAGTTAAACCTCAGGCGAACTTGGCTTCAGGCGAAGTTAAACCTTAGGCGAACTTAGCTTCAGGCGAAGTTAAACCTTAGGCGAACTTGGCTTCAGGCGAAGTTAAACCTTAGGCGAACTTGGCTTCAGGCGAAGTTATCCTTAGGCGAACTTGGCCGTAGGCGAAGTTAAACCTTAGGCGAACTTGGCCGTAGGCGAAGTTAAACCTTAGGCGAAGTTACGCTTGAAGGCGAAGTTACGCTTGAAGGCGAAGTTCATCAGGCGAACTTAATCTTGCAGGCGAAGTTATCGCGCTGCAGATCTGTTTGCCCATAACTCCTTCGTTTCTTAGCCAAATAACTCGATTTTGGTACCCACGGAATCGTATGATCAACGCCTACAAATCCCAACCATCAAATCGGCCTAAAGTCGACGTTTTAGGGGTCCGATTTGGGCAGTTTGGGTTTCGGGTCCGGTTAACCCATCCAATCCTAACCATTTTCAGTAATATTAGCTTTGTTGGATTTGTTCTTACCTTACCAACTCAGATCTATCAACAAAATCTCGGGTCTCGGCTTTGAATCTTGATCGGTTAGAATGTGTGTGTTTTGAGTGTGTGAAGAAATAGATGTAAATGAAGATATTTTGGGATTTTGGGGGTATTTATATCCCTGAAATCCCATTCTCATTTAACCCATCTCAATTAATCCAAATCCATAACCAACGTCCATTACCCGACACTAGCCCGACCCATACCAACTCCTATTCTTTTATTTATTTCCTGATAACCCGAGTAAACTTTCCCTCTATTATTAAGTAATATAATTAATATTATCTTGAAATTTCGGGATGTTACAAGTCTTCCCTCCTTAAAGAGGTTTCGTCCCCGAAACCTAACTTATTCCCTATAAAAGGAAAACTTCTTATATTTACACGCTTTATTGAATCACCTTCGTTTTCTGTGTTACCCTTCTTACTTCTGACTTTGCAGTTATCGAATGGTGGTCACGTGTATTAGCTATTTAAGGTAGCTTGTCCATGAGGCCCTCAATGTACCAAGTCTCGCTTCGATCTTTAAGAGGCTTTGTCTTATATCATATTAATGCTAAAGCCTAAGTCGACACTCTATCACAACACGTCAATTTATCATGACTAACATGCATTCAGACAATTTGTACCATAATTAATAAACACAAAGGGACAACACAAACATCATCACTCAAGGAACTATTTAGTACAAGGATAGCAAGGCTAACAGGTAATAACAGTGGCCAGCTGTGACTAGCTGATCACGTTGCTTTCCGTGTCCTATTCACTTCCCTTTATGAGTCTCTTTGTGCTAGTTCTACTTAAGCAATTAGTCAAATCAAACAATCAATTATTCCTATCCCTGTCGTTCACGTATCTTTTTTTCTCATTAACATATATCATTTAATCATACACTTTACCTTTACTGATCTTGCTTGAGCGACACATGGCATTCTTGGACTGGCATCTTCTTTCTTTTCTTACTTAAATCTCATTCTATGTTCGAGTCTAAGCATGTAGGATGCTTAAATCTCTCGAACTTATGCTCTGATACCAACTTGTAAGGCCCCGAACCCGGTGACCTTACTTTAGCGTCGGATTTACTCATAAACACAGTTCTTCAAATCAGAGTTTATTAAAACTTTTCGCGTAATATAAAACATCAATCATTTGTTACAAAACATTAAATCTTTTCTTTGATACCATAACACAAAACCTTATATTTAAAACATCTTTACTTCTTTCTTCAGATGCCAGCCGTTCAATCCATGCCGTGCGTCATCCTCATGCTAAATCTGTAATCAGCTCACCTGCGTGCATACTAAAAGTCAGCTACGCTGAGTGAGTTCTAGTTAATCAAGCAACTTATCATACAACCACTTCATACAATATATACGTATCCGAAGACACATAGTCCACTGTCTAACATGCCACTGTTTAACCACTTAATTACCCCTATAGCTTAGCCTCTTAATTACCCCTACAGCTTAGCCACTTATGCCACTATATGCCACTTGACGCCACCTTAATAACGAAGTCACGTATAGGCTTACCCTACCACGTACTATCGTCATGCCACTAACACTCTTACTAGACTCTGCCACTTCTATCACACTCTACCACTACTTGTCAACAGCACTCTTTATACCAATACAATATTTACATAATAAGCAATCGCATCACAGAATACATACACACTAACAACCTCTTGACAATCACTCTCCTTGACGATACGTGCAATATCCGAAGACCGTTCACGTACCGACAAGCATTACATAATAGCTACTTGTATAACATCTATACACTTACCACTTAAGGTAAGTGTATTCACACTTTCGCATCTAACCTGCTTAACTTACCACTTAGCCTCTTATTTACACCTACCACCTTGCCACTTTGCCACTTTAATAACGTATAACGTTATGCCACTTTGCCACTTAATAACGTATAACATTATGCCACTTTGCCCCTTTAATAACGTAAAACGTTATGCCACTTTGCCACTTTAATAACGTATAACGTTATGCCACTTTGCCACTTTAATAACGTAAAACGTTATGCCACTTTGCCACTTTAATAAAGAAGGCACGTATAGGCTTACCCTATCACGTACTATCGTTATGCCACTAACACTCTTACTAGACTCTTGCCACTTCTAACACGTTCTACCTCTACTTGTCTACAACACACTTCCTATCATTTACATAATAAGCATGTAACATCAACAATCATACACACATAATAACGATGGCACGTACAGGCTTTCCCTATCACGCGCTCACGTTATGCCACTAACACCCTTGCTAGACTCTTGCCACTTTTAACACACTCTACCTCTACCTGCCTATATCACACTTCATATCAGTTCGGTATTTACGTAATAAACCAGTCACATCATAACATTCGTACACACTATCAACCACTTGGAATTTACTATCCTTGGCGGTACGTGCAATATCCGAAGATCGTTCACGTACCGACAAGCATCATAAAATATATACCTCGTATAACATCTATAGCATACACTTACCACTTAAGGTAAGTGTATTCACACTTCACATCGAGTATGCACACAGCCCCGAAAACATAACAAGGAATGGGGCTAGAAACTCACCTGAATTTTGCTTCTTCCTCTGATATCTGTAAATCCCTTCCTTAACTGAGCTCGGCTGACTGTACAAGTTACACGTATCAATACTCGTCTGATCTAATCTTGTGGCCTAGTATTAGCTTACTTTAACTTATCGCTTTTAATTTAATTTCTAATCGAACTTGACTTTAGGCGAAGTTAAACCTCAGGCGAACTTGGCTTCAGGCGAAGTTAAACCTTAGGCGAACTTAGCTTCAGGCGAAGTTAAACCTTAGGCGAACTTGGCTTCAGGCGAAGTTAAACCTTAGGCGAACTTGGCTTCAGGCGAAGTTATCCTTAGGCGAACTTGGCCGTAGGCGAAGTTAAACCTTAGGCGAACTTGGCCGTAGGCGAAGTTAAACCTTAGGCGAAGTTACGCTTGAAGGCGAAGTTACGCTTGAAGGCGAAGTTCATCAGGCGAACTTAATCTTGCAGGCGAAGTTATCGCGCTGCAGATCTGTTTGCCCATAACTCCTTCGTTTCTTTGCCAAATAACTCGATTTTGGTACCCACGGAATCGTATGATCGGCGCCTACAAATCCCAACCATCAAATCGGCCTAAAATCGACGTTTTAGGGGTCCGATTTGGGCAGTTTGGGTTTCGGGTCCGGTTAACCCATCCAATCCTAACCATTTTCAGTAATATTAGCTTTGTTGGATTTGTTCTTACCTTACCAACTCAGATCTATCAACAAAATCTCGGGTCTCGGCTTCGAATCTTGATCGGTTAGAATGTGTGTGTTTTGAGTGTGTGAAGAAATAGATGTAAATGAAGATATTTTGGGATTTTGGGGGTATTTATATCCCTGAAATCCCATTCTCATTTAACCCATCTCAATTAATCCAAATCCATAACCAACGTCCATTACCCGACACTAGCCCGACCCATACCAACTCCTATTCTTTTATTTATTTCCTGATAACCCGAGTAAACTTTCCCTCTATTATTAAGTAATATAATTAATATTATCTTGAAATTTCGGGATGTTACACTAAACCTCGAAATGGTATTTATGAGATTGATGTTCAACCTGACAATAACGTATATCATCTTTCAAAACGTATCAAGACTAGTGTCAACGATACTTTTCTATGGCATTGCCGACTTGGCCACATAAGCAAGGCAAGAGTTAAAAAACTCCAATCCGAAGGTATTCTTGAATACATAGGACCGGACTCTTTTAACACTTGTGAATCTTGCTTAGCTGGCAAACTCGCCAAAGACTCCTTCACTAATAAAAGTGAACGAGCAAGTGATCTATTAGGACTCATACATACTGATGTATGTGGACCTTTTAGAACCATGACTAGAAACCATGAAAGATACTTCATTTCTTTTATCGACGATTATAGTCGATACGCTTATGTGTATCTTATGAAACACAAGCACGAAACTTTTGAAAAGTTCAAAGAGTTTCAAAGCGAAGTGGAAAACCAACTTGACAAAACCATTAAGATACTTCGATCAGATCGAGGTGGAGAGTATCTCAGCACAGAGTTCATCCCTCATCTAAAACAGCATGGAATTGTTTCACAGCTCACTCCACCTGGCACACCCCAACTTAATGGCGTGAGCGAGAGGAGAAATCGAACTTTGCTAAACATGGTTCGATCGATGATGTGTAGAACCAACTTGCCTCACTCCTTTTGGGGTTACGCCCTTATGACCGCCGCCCGCATTGTCAATCTAGCTCTAACTAAGAAGATAGACAAGACTCCATATGAGATATGGCATAAGGGAAAGAAACCCAAGTTGTCTTATCTTAGAGTATGGGGATGTGATGCTTATATCACAAGTGAGTCTGATGACAAACTTGATCCCCGCGGCGAAAAGGTTGTTTTCGTCGAATACTATTACAAGAGCGGTTATTACTTCTTTCATCCTGATACAAATACGATTTCTGTCAGGAGGAAAGGCTACTTCCTTGAAGAAGAATTTCTTAGTCAAGGAACTGGAAGTAATATTGTCGATCTTGAAGAAATTCAAGAACCACAGTCAACCGCTGAGGTATTTGGAGAGTCTGATCAACAGTTTTCTGTTGCTGATACATCAGACATGAACACAAGCGTTCGCAGAAGTAGTAGGATTCCCGTACCAAATTCTAGATACTTATGTCATCTAGATGGTGCCGAAGTCTTATTAGTAGCCGAGTCTGGGGACGAGCCTACTAACTACAAGTCTGCTATCTTGGATCCGGAATCCAAGAAATGGCAAGATGCCATGAATGCTGAGATGCAGTCCATGCATGATAACCAAGTTTGGAACTTGGTTGAGCTACCCCCCGATTGTCGGGCAGTAGGGAGCAAATGGATTTTCAAGAAGAAAACCGACATACATGGAAATGTGCAAACCTACAAAGCACGGCTAGTCGCGAAAGGTTTCACTCAAACTCAAGGTGTTGACTATGAGGAAACTTTTTCGCCCGTTGCTATGACTAAGTCAATTAGGATATTGCTTGTCATTGCTGCATACTATGATTATGAGATATAGCAAATGGGATGTCAAAACCGCTTTCCTTAATGGACATCTTTCTGAAGATGTCTATATGGTTCAGCCTGAAGGTTTTGTCAATCCAAAATATCCTAATAAGGTTTGCAAATTGAACAAGTCCATTTATGGACTTAAGCAGGCATCTCGAAGCTGGAATCTTCACTTTGACGAGAAAATCAAAGAGTTTGGTTTTGTCAAAAACGAAGATGAACCTTGTGTTTACCAAAAAGGCTAGTGGGAGCACCATATCATTCCTCATTTTGTATGTGGATGATATATTGATCATTGGAAACGACATTCCTATGCTTAAACAAGTTAAGCTATGGTTGGAATCTTGTTTTGCAATGAAAGATCTTGGAGAAGCCGCTTATATTCTGGGAATAAAGATCTATAGAAATAGATCTAAGCGGATTCTAGGGCTTAGTCAAAGTACTTACATAGACAAAGTAATGGCAAGCTT